>NC_089221.1:137042462-138242462 GCF_963924675.1 Phocoena phocoena
GACAGACACTTGCCCCAAAAAACTTTTGTGATCTCAGTGATATTGCCTTAAACCCCCAGTTCCACAGCATGGGAAAGCCTTAAACCATCCTCAAGATCTTGGCTTTTTCCTAATGCTGAGAATCTTATAACTGGATTCACTGTCGCCATCGTACTCCCATGTCCCAAGGCACAGTCTTTTCCCCATTTTCCAAGAGAAATCTATACAAACCATTTGCTAAGCTTCTAGGAACTGACTGAACATCAGACAGTTGTGGAGGGTAGTTACGTCATGCACAGCCCAGCACAGCTGATTCACCATCTTGCTGATTCTACCACCCCTCCTCTCTCCCTCTCTCATATTTCCCACTCCCTTTCCAGAGCAACAAATATGTCCTTCCTCTTTGCTCAGGCACAGTATACTATATATCCAGAGTCCCAGTTTCTACTGTAGGAGGATTTATCAAGGGTTAGCAAGGTGAATCTCTCCTTAGACAGAATTCTCAGACCAACTGCTAAGGTAATAAGAATTTCCTGCCTTTCATTCCACCCAAGACAAAAATCAAAACTGTAGACCACTGCCCTTTTTTTCAGTATTTCCTGTGGCCACATGATGAAAGGTGAGAGAGAGTTCCTATTGTAATATAGTTTCTCAATGCAAACCTAAGGTTTGCTTTCACCTCAGTCCAATGCCCTGCCTATCCACCTGGCTTTAATTCTCCTGTACCACATGCTTTCTCTACCCTGAGTGTGGTGTGATGTTTTCTGGGTCTGTGCAATAAGCAACAGAAAGAAAAATCATTAAACACCTACTGTGTACAAAACACTATGCTGGGGACTGGGGAGAATAAAGAATCACGGCTCTGTCCTCCAAGAACTCATAAGCTAATCTCTGGCACAAACTTACTGTGTAATCTTAGGAAAATGACAGTGTCCAAACGTCAGTTTCCTGATCTGTAAAATGATGGTGTCATAAACATTTACCTCATAGGGTCATTGCAAAGAGTAAACAAAATAAAGAAAGAAAAGCCAAAACATGTAAAGTGCTCGGCTTGGCATATGGCTAACAATAATAATAAATAGATTAATCTCCAAAATTTACAAGCAGCTCATGCAGCTCAATAAGAAAAAAACAAACAACCCAATCCAAAAATGGGCAGAAGACCTAAATAGAGATTTCTCCAAAGAAGATACACAGATTGCCAACAAACACATGAAAGAATGCTCAACATCATTAATCATTAGAGAAATGCAAATCAAAACTACAATGAGATATCATCTCACGCCAGTCAGAATGGCCATCAACAAAAAATGTAGAAACAATACATGCTGGAGAGGGTGTGGAGAAAAGGAACACTCTTGCACTGTTGGTGGGAATGTAAGTTGATACAGCCACTATGGAGAACAATATGGAGGTTCCTTAAAAAGCTAAAAATAGAATTACCATATGACCCAGCAATCCCACTACTGGGCACGGGCATATACCCTGAGAAAACCATAATTCAAAAAGAGTCATGTGCCAAAATGTTCACTGCAGCTCTATTTACGATAGCCAGGAGATGGAAGCAACCTAAGTTTCCAGTGACAGATGAATAGATAAAGAAGATGTGGCACATATATACAATGGAATATTACTCAGCCATAAAAAGAAACGAAATTGAGTTATTTGTAGTGAGGTGGATGGACCTGGGGTCTATCATACAGAGTGAAGTAAGTCAGAAAGAGAAAAACAAATACCGTACGCTAACACATATATATGGAATCTAAGAGAAAAAAAAAAAAAAGGTCATGAAGAACCTAGGGGTAAGACGGGAATAAAGACATAGACCTACTGGAGAAGGGACTTGAGGATATGGGGAGGGGGAAGGGTAAGCTGTGACAAAGGGAGAGAGTGGCATGGCCATATATACACTACCAAACGTAAAATAGCTAGCTAGTGGGAAGCAGCCGCATAGCACAGGGAGAGCAGCTTGGTGGTTTGTGACCACCTAGAGGGGTGGGATAGGGAGGGTGGGAGGGAGGGAGACGCAAGAGCGAAGAGATATGGGAACATATGTATATGTATACTGATTCACTTTGTTATAAAGCAGAAACTAACACACCATTGTAAAGCAATTATACTCCAATAAAGATGTTAAATAAATTAATTAATTAATAATAAATGGAGGGCAAAAGTATAAATACTGATTCCTGAATGAAACAGGAGAACATACATAATATAAGGCAGACTTGAATAAGTTTTATAGGAGTTATACAAAGTGCTAAGGTGGTATATGGGAGGGAAAGTTTCATTCTAGTTCAAAGGATTGAGAAAGACTAGTCAGAGTAGATAGAAGTTGAAGGAGGCATGAAAAATGAGTAGGATTTGGACAAATGGTCTTGGGAAGTTCCCACAAGGAGTTGGTAATCAGTGTTTAAAAGCTGTATGTTTCTGGCAGTGTTTCAGTCTTGAAGGATGATGATCTTGGCTCCAACTGGGAGTAAGAAGCAATGCTGCTATATTCAGAAATGATTTGGTTGGTAGAACTCTTCAAAGTTTTATGGCTAAAATTCTATCTGACTCCTATGCCATCTGTGGGTGGCACAGAAGTATAAGACTGGACATTACATTACCTGAAAGGTCATTTAGACCAATATTCATTAAATGTCTCAACTGTTGCTGTAGGTACAATATCCCTGCCCCGAAGTCATCTGATTATCAGTTTGTACACCTCCAATGACAGGAGGCTAATTGCCAATACAATTTTGAGAACAGTTGACTTATTGAAAAGAACCAGAGCTGGGGAAATCCACCAGATTTATGGGAGATCATAAGGCTGGAGGACATAGCTTCCAGAAAATACCATTTTAGAAGGAATCTTAATTTTATTACTAATTTGACCCTAAGCAAGCCACTCATTCTCTCTGGACCTCAGAGTACCTCTCACACTGCTTGTAATGCTAATATCCTTAAACCTCTGATCAAAAAGGTAATGGAGATCAAATGTCATATTGTAGAGAAAATCAACTGAAATTGAGCATGCAGAAGTATTGTGTAACTTTTCAACTATAAAATAAAGGGATTTTTATTACCATTTTAAATCACTCAATTTCAATTCAACAAGCAGCTCATTTAATCTCCAGGAATACAAAGATGAATAATCCCACCCTGCACTTAGCATGCCTGGGAAGCCTTGTATCCAGACATGGACACCACAGTTTAATAGAGATACCAGTACACTATGGTTTGGCCAGAAGCTGGAGCTATTGTTGGGTCAGAAGCTGTCACCTAATTAGAAATTCCTATTAGAGCTATGTGGGAGGGACTAAAAGTTTTTTAAACTACTGAGGGCAGAACAAGTATCCACAGGTAGAAATTCCATGGAAGTGAATTTCAGCTTCGTGTAAGGAAGAGCATCCCAATAGAGTTGCCCAATTAGAAAAGTTAGTGAGTCCCCATTACCAGATGTGTTTCAGAAGGATCTGGAGAACTAATTCTCAGTGTAGCTGTAGGAGACATTTCCACAGGGTCTAAGAGGTTAGCCCAGAAGATGTATATGTGTCCTCCCAGTTCTGAGTCCCAACTAATTCTCAGTGTAGCTGTAGGAGACATTTCCACAGGGTCTAAGAGGTTAGCCCAGAAGATGTATACATGTCCTCCCAGTTCTGAGTCCCAAAGTTGCACCATACACAGTCATATTTATCATGGTTCATTCATATAGCCAACAAATATTTAGTGACTGGTCCTGACTTTAGGACCATCGTGGCTGGGTTTAAATCTCAACTCTGCCACTTCCTACCTATGAGACTTTGGGCAAGTTAGCTTCTTATATCTGTTTCCTCATCTATAAGATGGGAATAATAACAGTTCCTGCTCATAGAGTTGCTGTAAAGATGAAAAGAGATAATTCGTTTAAAGCACTTTTGAACAGTGTCTGACACATAATACACAGTCAATTAACAGCAAACATTGGTAACAGCAGTAGTATATGTCAGGCATTGAGCTAGACATTAAATCACCACAGTTAAGAAAACAGACATGAATCCTACCTTTCTTGAGTGTAAAGTCATCCAGTAGGGTATAAAAGATATTAGACAAAAAGTAAAAAAATATATAGTTTCAAACTATGACAGTTGCTATGAAGGGGAAAAGGAAGATGCTGTGATAGCATATGAAAGAAGAGACGGAAACTCGTTTAGACTGGGAGGTGCAGGGAAGAGTTCTTTGAGAAGCTGTTATAATAGAGACATATCCCAGCACCAGTAGTTTAAAGGGGTGCCCCAATGCCTGGCCTTATTTTAAGTCAGCAAAGAAAGCAAACCAGCTATATGCTAGGGTATAAAGTTACTTATCCATCTGAGTCCCAATTTGTATATCAAGCCTCACATTAGTCAGTGTAAGCAAGCTCTCTTTGCTTTGCCTATTAGTTCCCATATGATTTTTCTCTGGGTCTATAAACTCATCAGTCTATCCATCCATCCATACATACATACATACACACATGTTGGGTGAAAAATATGAATTCTTAAATGCCGAGGTCACACATAGTGTGGGGTCAAGGGGGGAGCAGAGAAGCAGTCATTGCCACATCTCCTGCATCCTCCAGGGTGGCACTCACCACTTACCATGTGGAAAGGGGCAGAGCTGCCCCAGTAGCTTAACTATTAGTTCACCCTTACTTTCTGCCTCTCTCTATCGACCTATCAATTAGCGTATCTCTTATTTTTTGCCAAATACTTAGATTTGCATACGTTATATAGAAATGATGTGTGTCCAATGTAACATAATCAAAGACCTGAGGTCAGCAAAGAGTTGTGCTTTCAGAAAATAGCTTACTTACACAATATAGCTGAAAGTTGGGGTCTGTATTAGCTTCCTAGGGCTGCCATAACAAACTACCACAAACTGAGTGGCTTGGAACAACAGGAAGTTATTCTCTCACAGTTCTGGAAGGCAGAAGTCTGAAATCAAGTTGTCAACAGGACCATACTTCCTCTGGAGACTCTAGGGGAGATTTCCTTCTTTGCCTCTTCCAGCCTCTGGTAGCTCTGGCATTCCTTGGCATGTGGCAGCATAGCTCCCATCATCTGCCTCTGTCTTCATGTGGCCACCTTCCCTGTGTCTCTGTGTCTCAGTATTCTCTCTCCCTTTTCTTAAAAAGGCATTGGAGGGACTTCCCTGGTGGTGCAGTGGTTAAGAATCCGCCTGCCAATGTAGGGGACACGTTTTTGAGCCCTGGTCCAGGAAGATCCCACATGCTACGGAGCAACTAAGCCCGTGCGCCACAACTACTGAAGCCCGCATGCCTAGAGCCCATGCTCTGCAACAAGAGAAGCCACCACAATGAGAAGCCCACGCACCACAATGAAGAGTAACCCCCACTTGCCGCAACTAGAGAAGGTCCGCGTGCAGCAACAAAGCCCAATGCAGCCCTAAATAAATAAATAAATAAATTTATTTATTTATTTTTAAAAAAGGCATTGGATTTAGGGCTCACTCTAAATCTAGAATAATCTCACCTTGAGATCCTTAACTTAATTAGCATCTTCAAAGACTTCATTTCCAGATAAGATTACATGCATAGGTACCTGGGGCTAGAACTTGGGCATTTCTTTGGGGGCCACTACTCAGCCCACTACAAGGTTCAAGAAAGAGAGTAATAAAAGTGGATTGATTCCATATATATGTGTTAGCGTATGGTATTTGTTTTTCTCTTTCTGACTTACTTCACTCTGTATGACAGACTCTAGGTCCATCCACCTCACTGCAAATAGTTCAATTTCATTTCTTCTTATGGCTGAGTAATATTCCATTGTATATATGTGCCACATCTTCTTTATCCATTCATCTGTCGATGGAAACTTAGGTTTCTTCCATGTCCTGGCTATTGTAAATAGAGCTGCAATGAACATTGTGGTACCTGACTCTTTTTGAGTTATGGTTTTCTCAGGGTATATGCCCAGTAGTGAGATTACTGGGTCATATGGTAGTTCTATTTTTAGTTTTTTAAGGAACCTCCATACTGTTCTCCATAGTGGCTGTATCAATCTACATTCCCACCAACAGTGCAAGAGGGTTACCTTTTCTCCACAAAAAATGATTATGAAGAACCTAGGGGCAGGACAGGAATAGTGACACAAATGTAGAGAATGGACTTGAGGACACAGGGAGGGGAAAGGGTAAGCTGGGACGAAGTGGGAGAGTGGCATGGACATATATACACTACCAAATGTAAAATGGATAGCTAGTGGGAAGCAGCCACATAGCACAGGGAGATCAGCTCGGTGCTTTGTGACCACCTAGAGGGGTGGGATCGGGAGGGTGGGAGGGAGATGCAAGAGGGAGGGGATATGGGGATATATGTATATGTATAGCTGATTCACTTTGTTATACAGCAGAAACTAACACACCACTGTAAAGCAATTATACTCCAATAAAGATGTTAAAAAAAAAGTGGATTGAAGCTCCATTTTGACAGGCTTTGTATGCCGATTTCAAATGTCTTTGAGTGTTTAGTTCTTTGTAGAGTTGTGATGCTAGCAACATTGACTTCAACAACTGTTTAAACACCTGTACTATAGGGTCCCCTCCTCTGCCTCACTGCCACTATCTGACACCCTGCAACCCTCTTCTCCTTACTTTAATTACTCATTGGGATTCCTGCAGTTCAAGAAGCCTTGACATACTTCAGTGTCTGCATTTCCATGTCCTAATCAAAATTCCCATGCCATATCCCATCCACTACATGATTGATGGTTAATTAACTAAAATAATCTTTATTAAGGCATCGCCTCATCAACATGATTAAAACCTATACGCATCACCCTGAAAGTGTGATAGTGTTGATACAAGCTCCCTCTAGGGAGACACAGCTGCTGCAGGAGACACCACCTGAAGCTGATGGGAGTGGGAGAAATGCCCTGGCTAGCCCCTTCTTCTTGCCCCCAGATCTCCCACCATTGTCCAAACCTAGCTAGAAGCCAGCTGACACAGGAGCCTGGGAACAAGAGATTGCAGAAATCAGCTCCCTGTGACACAGAAAAGAGGAGGGAGGGAAAAGCATGGATCTGAGGACACATAGGCCCAGGACCAGCACATATTATTATCCCCATTTTACAGAGCAGGTCATGGAGCTCAGCAAAGGTTATTAACTGCCCAGAGTCGTACAGCTAGTAAGTATTACTAAAAGTATATGAGTCCAGGTCTGTGAATTCAAAACCTGAGTTCTTGCCGTGTTCTACTTTCCCTACCATCATGGACATTTCAATTGCTTTTTCCAACTGCCTTGGTCAAGAGATAGTTTGGGGTTATGAGAGGCTGTTTCAGGGCTATCACATCCGCAAGAGGACCTTCTCTGGGTTTGAGATTTGTATTTTGTGAAGGACACAGAGATGTATACCACTCAGATCTCCCTTCAAGGAAGGACTTGCCATGCCTGCTGCTGTGAATGCTATCAGCTCAAGCAGAGCTGTCTCACCTTGCCCAAGTCTCTGCCCTTCCCACGCAGCCCATGTCCAATAACTGATAAAGACTGGGTCTTTTGGACCCACTGCAGCCGAACAACACAAATGTACATCACAGTTCCACTTCTCCCACTGCCCCGTCCTGAGTCTTCTCCTTTCCACAGGAGTTGGTTCCTAACAACAAACCCTGTCTTAATGCCTGCTTCTAGAGAACCCAAACTATGATGGGCTCTGTTGTGATTAATGTTCTCACCTTTGCCCATAACCCCTCAATCTACACATACTAGTCGATGGTGCAGCAGTATCCATTATAGTGGAAGCAATAGGGGTGGTGTCACCTACTTTCCTCTTAGACATTCTACAGGCTTCTAAAGATGCACTCACTGAAATTGTTCTGATTAATTTAGACTGACAAGCAACTGGAGATGCTCTCAGATGGTGAGGAATTTGGTCATTTTCTTGATGTTCATCCTTTGCTGGTCCACCCAGGATGAATCACCAGGAAAGCATTTGATCAGAATTGTGTAAACACAGCCCCCAGCTCTTTAACCTCACCTCTTGTTTCTTATGCAGAGGGTAGGAAATGTCTTCTGAACCCCTTACTGTCTTGAAGGCGGGGACTGAAACCCATCCTAACGTTCCTTAACACTTCTGCGTGTTAAGGTCTACCTGGAAGTATTCAAGGTTGGGCTCTGCCTTTCTGCAGAATATTCCTTCTGAAGAACCCAGAACGCTTGGAGAAGTGCTTAAACACTGATTTCTGACTGCCACCCCTCTCGGCCATGATGAAGGGGATTCTAGAAGATATCAAGTCTGCCTCTTTGCCCTTGAAGGATTCCTCTTTCCAACACACCCATATTTTTCCTTTAAAATGAAAGAAATTCTTTTTTTTTAAACACCTTTATTGGAGTATAATTGCTTTACAGTGGTGTGTTAGTTTCTGCTGTATAACAAAGTGAATCAGCTATACATATACATATATCCCCATATCCCCTCCCTCTTGCATCTCCCTCCCACCCTCCCGATCCCACCCCTCTAGGTGGTCACAAAGCACCGAGCTGATCTCCCTGTGCTATGTGGCTGCTTCCCACTAGCTATCTATTTTACATTTGGTAGTGTATATATCTCCATGCCACTCTCTCACTTTGTCACAGCTTACCCTTCCCCCTCCCCTTGTCCTCAAGTCCATTCTCTACGTCTGCATCTTTATTCCTGTCCTACCCCTAGGTTCATCAGAACCATTTTTGTGTTTATTTTTAGATTCCATATATATGTGTTAGCATATGGTATTTGTTTTTCTCTTTCTGACTTACTTCACTCTGTAGGACAGACTCTAGGTCCATCCAACTCACTACAAATAACTCAATTTCATTTCTTCTTATGGCTGAGTAATATTCCATTGTATATATGTGCCACATCTTCTTTATCCATTCATCTGTCGATGGAAACTTAGGTTGCTTCCATGTCCTGGCTATTGTAAATAGAGCTGCAGGGAACATTGTGGTACATGACTCTTTTTGAATTATGGTTTTCTCAGGGTATATGCCCAGTAGTGGGATTGCTGGGTCATATGGTCGTTCTATTTTTAGTTTTTTAAGGAACCTCCATACTGTTCTCCATAGTGGCTGGATCAATTTACATTCCCACCAACAGTGAAAGAGGGTTCCCTTTTCTCCACACCCTCTCCTGCATTTATTGTTGGTAGATTTTTTGATGATGACCATTTTGACTGGTGTGAGGTGATACCTCATTGTAGTTTTGATTTGCATTTCTCTAATGATCAGTGATGTTGAGCATCCTTTCATGTGTTTGTTGGCAATCTGTATATCTTCTTTGGAGAAATGTCTGTTTAGGTCTTCTGCCCATTCTTGGATTGGGTTGTTTGTTTTTTTCTTATTGAGCTGCGTGAGCTGCTTGTAAATTTTGGAGATTAATGCTTTGTCAGTTGCTTCATTTGCAAATATTTTCTCCCATTGTGAGGGTTGTCTTTTCATATTGTTTATGGTTTCCTTTGCTGTGCAAAAGCTTTTAAGTTTCATTAGGTCCCATTTGTTTATTTTTGTTTTTATTTTCATTTCTCTAGGAGGTGGGTCAAAAAGGATCTTGCTGTGATTTATGTCATAGAGTGTTCTGCCTATGTTTTCCTCTAAGAGTTTTGTAGTGTCTGGCCTTACATTTAGGTCTTTAATCCATAAAATGAAAGAAATTCTCTTTTTTCTTGACTACCCAATCAGAGGGCAATGAGCTACAGAAGCTCTGTAGGACTGTAGCTGGCATCCCCCACATACTGTTTTCTTACCTGCCAACTAATTCCTGCCCTTCACCTTCTTAGGTGTCAGTACAGCATCTATTATTCATGGCTTCATTGACATTTCTTCTCAATCCCCGAAGCTGGTGGTGACTCATCATCTGTCATCGAAGGGCATCACTGGGCTGTGTACAGTGCACTGCATGAAGTCCATGTTAGCTCTTCTCTGATGCCTTTCAACAGAGGTGCCCTGGAAACTTTTTAATTTGATGACCTAGAGGAAAACATGAAGATTTCCAATTTTATAACCTGTAGACTTAAATTAAGCCACCTTCCTGGGGCATGCAGGGACCCAAGGACTCTGGACTTGCTCTGGGGGAGCAGAGTCCCCAGGCTAGTTTAGCAAGGGTCTAAAATGTCCATAGCCTTCTCTAGGGGGATGTGTTTGAACTTACCCCCCACCCCCCAAAATGTTCTTAGCATGGAAGAGGAATGATACTTCAATGCAAGCCTCTTTCTACAGACAATGTCTTTGGATTTTCCATGGGATTTTTTTTTCTTTTGCTGAAAAGCACTGGCACTTATTGGGCTAAATGGGACTGAGGAGGCTTGCTCCCAGATAAAATTTGTGTCCACAGCACTAATGAAGTCATATAGGATGGCAACTTCCTAGGAGGTTGCATCCAATGTCCTAGTCTCATGGCTGTTTGGTAGGATAGATTCTCCTCACTCCCATTCTTAGAGCCTGAACCATAGTGATGCATGGATAAGAGAAGGGGCCCTCTGTTAATGGGACTTAGTGGAGAAAGTGACAACTTAGTGGAGAAAGTGACAGTGACCCTTTTAGTAAAATCACGTGCAGTACAAAAAGAGAAAGTTTATCCTGCGGGGTAGAGGTTTGTGGTCTTGCAGATGCCCTGCCTGGATGGCAGGCAACAGTTATGGCCTTTGCCCTTCCTTCCCCCATCCCTCTATCTCCCATCTCTATATCACCCAAGCCCACAAACATAGCCCTACCCAACAGCAAAATTTGAAAGAGGTAACTGACAGCCCACACTTGAGATCAAGCCAAGGAAGAGACAGAACTCTGGGGCTAAAGCCAGCTCACAAATGTGTGACCTCTAGACTATACATACTTCTCAGATGTGTCCATTTAGTCCATGCCGTATCTTTCTTTAAAATTTAAATGCACATATAAAATTGTGAGATTCTACATAAAAATATGGTTTTCCTATTTCTCTTGAAAAATAAAACCATCTGACCACATCATGCTAGCATTGCCGTGCTAGCATTGGCCACTACCAGCCAGAGCTGGTTAACCAACACCAGCCCCTTTACAAGAAGCCCTCACTCTCCAAATTGCTTCTCTTACACAGGGCCTGTTTCACCTTCCTATATCCCTGCCCTGGCCCCTACAGGCATCCAAGTCTGAGTTTCTTGGGTTAAGGCAGGGAAGAGAGAGGAAAGAGAAGAGGTCAAATGAGAAGAGGTACTATTTATACAATATGTATCCATGATGTATTAGTTAAAGTGCTTTGGGATATATGTAACAAAATATCTGACTAAAAGTTGCTTAAACAGTAAGGACTTTTAATGCTTTAACAGAAATTGGCAAATTGGCAGTTAGATCAGGCTTAGATCAGTGGCTCAACAATTTCAGGGCTCTGGGTCAGCTTCTCTGAAGTGTCCTTTGCTTTTGCCTCACAGTGACAAGATGGCTACCACAGCTCCAAGGACCACATCCTCACCCAATGACATAGAAAAGAAAGAAAAGAAAGACCAGAGTTTCTCCTCTCATGTCTCTCTCTTATCAAAGAGAAAAATCTTTCCAGAAGATTCCAGAAGACTTTGCCACAGGCCCCATTGCCTGGAGCTGGACCACATGACCACCCCTAAGCCAACTGTTAGCAAATGAGAACAGAATCATCATGTTTGAGTGAGGCCAAACATGATTCATCCCTGCATCTAACAGAGGGGTCCACTGTGCACATTGCTGCCCACCCAGTTCTACTAAAAAAGAAGGGGAGAATGTAGGTGTTTGTAAAACCTACCACCTGTGAAAGGTGTGGCCACACAGGACATCCCAAGATTCTACTAAAATGGCTCCATGTCACCTGGGATGCTGGGAAAGACCTAAAATATGGCTGAGCAGAATCAGCCCCTGTGGTGTCTATAAGGGTGGTAAGATAAGGCTGGAATACAAAGTAAAGGACTATTTGCCCCTTCTTATGAGCTCCATTTTGCCCACCTGACAGTAAGATCATCTTGCTATGAACTCTACCACCCCTTTCCACAATTAGGGGCCTGGCACTTTGGTTTCAGGTATTCATCTGGCCAGTAGAAGGGTCGATTCCCATCCTGACCCATCCCAGAATTTGCTCTCCAGGTTTTTTTTCCCCCTGAGGGTACATAAAAAGGCATTGCCCTTGGGAGCAGGCCTGGGACTCAGTCCTGCAGCTGGAAGGGCGTTTCATCTGGTTAAAACTCTTTCCCAAAGGAACTGATTATATGGCTTCTGGAATTGGAGCCTCAGGTCGTAAATCAGTGTTTGTTGCCTGGTCCCTTGTCACTTCTTCCTTGGCTTACTCAGTCCCAGGCAGCCTCAGAGTCACAGGCTCTGGGAAATGGTTAGCAAATAAAGCTTTAGCTCCTTGTCTTATGTGCTCTCCCCACTTATAAGCCGCTGTGCTAAGCTGGAAGGAATGAGCAGCATTGATGGTCCCAGAAGGTGCTGTGAGAATAGGAGGACCCTGTCAAAGCACTTCCCATCCCACTGCACCAGATTACAATGTCATATAGGAGGCTCGTCGAGGGAGTCCTTCATGCCCTCTGTTTGCCAGGTGCCCAATCCATGTCCAACAGCACATCAATTCGCAAATTTCAAAAGCTGAGAGCTAAAATAATTATTTCAGTACTCTATATTGACATCATGCTCTGCAGCCTCCTAAACATGTTCAAATCCACTGTCTCGTCAGATCCTCCCAATGACCCTGAACAGCTACCAGTGCCGGGGTCAAAGAACAAGTCTGTCACCATAGCCACCATTTTATTGACTGCCTGCTGCATGCCAGGCACTGTGCTGACCACTTTACATCCATCGCCTCATTTAATGCTCTCAACGGCCCTGGGAGACAAGTACATCACTGACCCCGTTTTACAAGTGAGAAACCCAAAACTCAGAAAGATGGTGCAACTTGCCCAAGCTAGCAAGCGACAGAGCCAGGATTCAAGCTCAGGTCTCTCTGGTTCTACAGCATGGACTTTTCGTAACCGCTGTGTTCTTCTTTCAGTGGTGTTTTAATGGTGGCTGGTTTGACTACTCTTCATCTCAAGGATAAGGATGGGCACTCTACCATTACTGTGACTGCCCTCCACTTCCTGATTCTTCCTTCTCTCCCCAGACTCACTTCCTGCTCTCCCTCGCCCTCTGACGTTCCCCCGGGAAAAACTTCAAGGCTCATGCTGGGTTTGGTTCTCTGTATCCTAGAAGAACAGGTTCAGTGCTCTTCAGCTTGGTCCCATCAGGACTCCAGGGCTGAACTAGGCCTGAGAATCAGAGGTGGAAACTGGCAAGACCAAACACCAGGCCAGTCTCAGCCAACCCTGACATGTCATGGAGGTCAGGACCAGCAAGCCCAAAAGGAGCCACTTGAATCAAGATGCCAAAGATGAGCAGCAGCTCTTACCTGTGCCACATTCAGGGCCAGAAGCCAATGTGACAGTCAGGGGCCAAGAGGAAGAGCATGTGAGGAAAGAACACAGGGTCTGCACTGGACAACAGGTATCCAGTCCAAGGGGTCTCCCGCCTCAGCTAGGAACAAAGGTCCAGGCTCACACTTAAGCCAATTGAGAAGCATGAGAGCTAAAAGGAGAACCCACACTCAGAGCAGGGCTCCAGGCCATGCAGAAGGGCTTGGAACTAAGGGGCCAATAGAACAGAGAGTCCCAGACAGCCTTGGGGTCCCTGTTCCCTTCCAGGACCAATTAATTAATCTGACCAATTAATTCAACTGAAGTATTATTGGCTGATAGTACCTTCATATCCATCCCTCTCAGGTAGTATATAATTAAGTAACTTACTCGTACCATCTCTTATCCTTAGCATAGCCCCCAAAACATAATAGGTATCAGTGAGTTACCATTTTACAGGTGAGCAAACTGAGGCTTGAAGCGATTAGGTGACCTGCCCAAGGTCTTCTAGCAGAAGAGGCAGGATTGGAGCCCAGGTCTTCCTGACTCCCTAGAAAATGTTCTTTCCTCTCTAGCATGCATCTTACCCAAGAACCCTAACTGGCATCCTCATATACCAGGAAATTAAAGAGATCATGCATGTATCCGGCTGTCAACTAAGATCTTCTAGGTACTGCCTGTGTGTCAGGCAGTGTGCTGGGTGCCTCAAGTGCAACAGGAGATGAGACAGAGTCTGCACTCAAAGAACTCACTGCCCACCCCTCCCACTGGACTTTGCCAGTGTCCCTCAAAGCCTGACAAAGAGCCAGCTGCCTCTCCCTGTCCTGCCCTGGCCCTTGGGAGGGCAGGTTGAGCCTGCTGTTGCATTTGCCCCATGAGCTTGCTCTGCTCATTACAGAAACCACACTGTTGACAGAGGCAGGACCACTGGGTCAGCGGATTAAACAGTATCATTTGAATCTAAACTGCATCCTCTGTGATCAGTGGCCTCTGCAGGCCCAGAGAGGTTTCTGTTTGTTTGGAGCTGGGAGGATTTGCCCAGATTAGCATAGAGATTGTCTGTGCACCAGGGAAAGGAGCCCAGTGGCTGCCGATGGACCAGCTAGAACACAGTCAGCTCAACTCCTCCCTGTGGACCACAACCCTGGAGTGACACAGCACTTCTCTGGGCTCCGGCAGCAACAGGCGCCTGCTTCTAAGAGAGCACGATGGTGGGAATGACATCTCTCGGTTATCTTATCACTCTCCATCACTGAAGCTCCTTAGGAATGATTTCAGCCCCCTCTCCAGCAGCCAGGGCTATAAATAAAGATTCCCCAGGGATGCTGAATCCTGCCCTTTATCCCGATTGCCTCTGTGACTCATCCCACAGGCAGATTCTTCTTGCATCTTCTTGATTACAGGGAGGGGGAAGTGAAAGTCTGTGCCTGTCTGCGCGACTGGGTGTGCATGGCCATGCTTGTCTGCATGCCACGTGCATTTACTTAGGTGCAGTCTGGGTGCATGCATGCATATCTGTGCATGGAATTCTGTGTGTATACTGCATCTATTTGTGACTCGATATTTAATTTTAAAGGACAGAAGGGACATGCATTCTCACATAAATTTTGCCATAAAGACTGTTAGCTAAGACTCCATATTAGATCGCATCTACTAGTATTTATTAAGGCCCTTCTTTGTGCACAGCCCTATGCTAAGCAAGGAGAATAAGACACAAGCTATATCATCTTCAAGGACTACAGCTGCTTAAAGCAAATCAAATCCCTGAATTGGCAGTGGAAGTTGAGAAAGCAGCATTTCAAGAAAAGAAAAGCCTCACCTGCAGCAGAGAAGAATCAAGAAAACACTCAATTACTGAGTTCCTTCTCTGTACCAGGTCATTACTAAGTACTGCATCATTTATTTCTCACAACATCTCACACATGAGAAAACAGCCTCAGAGAAGTTAAATAACTTACCTGAAATCACGAAGACCATAAAGGTCCAAGGTAAAATTAGAACCTAGAGCTTTGGGGCAGAATCTTAGAGGTCATCTCATCTAAACCTTCATATAATGTTTGCATCAACCCTACAAAAATCCCTGAAAACTGGTCATTTGGCCCCTTGGTAGGAGAAACTCAACTTTCAAGACAAACTGTTCTATCTATAGACAGTGCCAAACTGCTGGAAAGTTCTCTCCTATGTTGAGTCCCAATCTACCCCCTTCTCATCTCTGCTCGTCAACTCTTATGCCCTCTGGGGCTAACAAAGTCTAATTCCTCTTCCTGTCACTTCCCTTCAAATAAAGGATGACAGCCGTCATGCTGTTTCCTCACCAAACTAAACGCTTCAGCCATTCCACACTTGAAATAATTTCGAATCCCTAAATATTGTTCATCACTGTATCCTTCATGCAGGTATCTACAGTGCTGGCACATTTTGGTTAGGTAAATATCAGTTGAGTGAATAAAGAGATAAACAAGGGACTTCCCTGGCGGTCCAGTGGTTAAGACTCCACACTTCCAGTACAGGGGGTGCAGGTTAAATCCCTGGTTAGGGAACTAGGATCCCGCATGCTGCGGCCAAAATAAATAAATTCTTTTTAAATTTTTTTTGATGATTATAGCAGCTTTATTCTTTCTTTTTTATTGAATTTTCTTTTATTTATTTTTTTATACAGCAGGTTCTTATTAGTTATCCATTTTACACATATTAGTGTATACATGTCAATCCTAAACTCCCACTTCATCCCACCACCACCACCATCCCCCCGCTGCTTTTCCCCCTTGGTGTCCATACGTTTGTTCTCTACATCTGTATCTCAATTTCTGCCCTGCAAACCGGTGCATCTGTACCATTTTTCTAGGTCCCACATATATGCATTAATATACGATATTTGTTTTTCTTTTTCTGACTTACTTCACTCTGTATGACAGCCTCTAGATCCATCCATGTCTCTACAAATGACCCAATTTCGTTCCTTTTTATGGCTGAGTAATATTCCACTGTGTATATGTACCACATCTTCTTGATTCATTCATCTGTCGATGGGCATTTAGGTTGCATCCATGTCCTGGCTATTGTAAATAGTGCTGCAGTGAACATTGGGATGCATGTGCCTTTTTGAATTACGGTTTTCTCTGGGTATATGCCCAGTAGTGGGATTGCTGGGTCACATGGTAGTTCTATTTTTAGTTTTTTAAGGAACCTCCATAATGTTCTCCATAGTGGCTGTATCATTTTACATTCCCACCAACAGTGCAAGAGGGTTCCCTTTTCTCCACACCCTCTCCAGCATTTGTTGATTTTCTGATGATGCCCATTCTAACTGGTGTGAGGCGATACCTCATTGTAGTTTTGATTTGCATTTCTCTAACAATTAGTGATGTTGAGCAGATTTTCATGTGCTTCTTGGCCATCTGTATGTCTTCTTTGGAGAAATGTCTATTTACGTCTTCTGCCCATTTTTGGATTGGGTTGTTTGTTTCTTTAATATTGAGCTGCATGAGCTGTTTATATATTTTGGAGATTAATCCTTTGTCTGTTGATTCATTTGCAAATATTTTCTCCCATTTTGAGGGTTGTCTTTTTGTCTTCTGTGTAGTTTCCTTTGCTGTGCAAAGCTTTGAAGTTTCATTAGGTCCCATTTGTTTATTTTTGTTTTTATTTCCAGTACTCTAGGGGGTGGATCAAAAAAGATCTTGCTGTGATTTATGTCATAGAGTGTCCTGCCTATGTTTTCCTCTAAGAGTTTTATAGTGTCCGGTCTTATATTTAGGTCTCTAATCCATTTTGAGTTTATTTTTATGTATGGTGTTAGGGAGTGTTCTAATTTCATTCTTTTACGTGTAGCTGTCCAGTTTTCCCAGCACCACTTATTGAAGAGACTGCCTTTTCTCCATTGTATATCCTTGCCTCCTTCCTCGTAGAATAGTTGAGCTTAGGTGCCTGGGTTTATCTCTGGGCTTTCTGTCCTGTTGCATTGATCCATATTTCTGTTTTTGTGCCAGTACCATGTTGTCCTGATTACTGTAGCTTTGTAGTATGATCTGAAGTCAGGGAGTCTGATTCCTCCAGCTCCATTTTTTTCCCTCAAGACCGCTTTGGCTATTTGGGGTCTTTTGTGTCCCCATACGAATTTTAAGATTTTTTGTTCTAGTTCTATAAAAACTGCTGTTGGTATTTTGATAGGGATTGCATTGAATCTGTAGATTTCTTTGGGTAGTATAGTCACTTTCACAATATTGATTCTTCCAATCTGAGAACATGGTATATCTCAACATCTGTTTGTGTCATCTTTTTTGTGTGTGTGTGTGGTATGCGGGCCTCTCACTGCTGTGACCTCTCCCATTGCGGAGCACAGGCTCCGGACGTGCAGGTTCAGCAGTCATGGCTCACGGGCCCAGCCGCTCCGCGGCATGTGGGATCTTCCCGGACCGGAGCACGAACCCGTGTCCCCTGCATTGGCAGGGGACTGTCAGCCACTGCGCCACCAGAGAAGCCCTATTTGTGTCATCTTTAATTTCTTTATCAGTGTCTTATAGTTTTCTGCATACAGGTCTTTTGTCTCCCTAGGTAGGTTTATTCCTAGGTATTTTATTCTTTTTGTTGCAATAGTAAATGGGAGTGTTTCCTTAATTTCTCTCTCAGATTTTTCATCATTAGTGTATAGGAATGCAACAGATTTCTGTGCATTAATTTTGTATCCTGCAACTTTACCAAATTCATTGATTAGCTCTAGTAGTTTTCTGGTGGCATCTTTAGGATTCTCTATGTATAGTATGTCATCTGCAGACAGTGACAGTTTTACTTCTTCTTTTTCAATTTGGATTCCTTTTATTTCTTTTTCTTCTCTGACTGTCATGTCTAGGACTTCCAAAACTATGTTGAATAATAGTGGTGAGAGTGGACATCCTTGTCTTGTTCCTGATCTTAGAGGAAATGCTTTCAGTTTTTCACCATTGAGAATGATGTTTGCTGTGGGTTTGTCATATATGGCCTTCATTATGTTGAGGTAGGTTCTCTCTATGCCCACTTTCTGGAGAGTTTTTATCATAAATGGGTGTTGAATTTTGTCAGAAGCTTTTTCTGCATCTATTGAGATGATCATATGGCTTTTATTCTTCAATTTGTTGATATGGTGTATCACATCGATTGCTTTGCAGATATTGAAGAATCCAATAAATTCATTCTTAAAAAAGAGAGAGAGGTAAACAAGCCCTTTCACAGTAGATGGTGCCATGACTTGTTTCATGAAGTCTTTTGTCTTAATTAAGGATTTCTGGTTGCCAGGAAAAGAGCCTATTGTAGCTAGTTCAAGTGAAAATTCAGGTTTAAAGGAAGCATCCAAGGGATTCTAAAGTAAGCTAAATGTGGAAGAATTAAAGGGACTTGTAGAATGAGAACAATATCAGAAAGCTCCACCACCACCACTACCCCCACTTCCTTGTGTTCTCTGATCTCTACCTTCACTTCATGTGTCTACTATGTACACTTCTTGACATGCTGGTTGCCACTATTGCTCATGGCCCAGTGTGTGGCTGTCCCATAACCATAGTCCCATACAGCTCCATGTCCATCAGCATTAAGTAACAGGGGCTCTGTGTCCCGGTAGAGAGGAACCAATTGGTCACACTTGAGTCAGGTGGCTACTCCTAGACCAATCATCAATTGTTAGTAGGCAGGAAGGAGGGATCATCTAGTACAAACATGCATCCTTCAGCACCTCTTTAGCAAGGGTTCAAAGGGTTTGTTTAGCAGGAAAGGAAGATTCTTTGGTAAAGGAGTATGGGTGAATAGAAGTGCTGGCATCTCTTGTACACCTTTAAGTATCAGTATTATAAATTTGTCTGAATGGCTCACGATGCTCTCAGAGAAGCACTTTATCCTTAGGATGTCCAAACATGAGCTCTAGGGACTCGGGCCTTCAGAACTTCTTGTGCTTCTGTAATTCTACTTCAGTGCCGTGAGGCCCTGAAAAGCCTGACCAGTGGCCATAGGTGCTCTGGAGAGGGCTCAAGCTTCCCATCTGCAGAAGCATGTTCTACTGGAGTTATTAGTGGCGCCTTAGATCCTGTCAATGATCTTGGCCATCTCTGGTAATATAGAAGATCCAATCAGCAAGTGCTAACCACATAAACAGCCCATTTTCTTCTTCCCTATATTCATAGAGAAGGTATGTGTACATGGCGTAGTGAGGGTTATGGTTAGGTAAGGGCTAGAGAAAAGGGACATATGGCTGTTTTGTAAAAGAAATTAAAATTGACTGAATCATAGACTGGAAAGTCCCTTAGCGATCATCTAGCCCTGTGGTCATCATACTGTGTCTCTTGGACCTCTAGGGTTCCTCAAGAACCAAAGAAGGAGGGAAGACAGGAACAACTGGCAGGCAGATTTCCACCCACTACCACCACCTGGCCCACCAGCATTTTTCCAGCAACCAGAGAAATTCTGCTCTTATTAATATTCTATGCTGGGTTGCTGTGTGTTATCTCACTCTTTTATAGGTGAGTAAACTGCTGAGAGGGGAATGACTTGCTCAGGGTCCCACAGCTAGCTAAGCTGAGCTGGCTCCAGCTGTGCTGATTCCCAGAGCCCTCTCTCTGTTGGCACAGGTCATATTGAGACAAGAAAGAAAGCAATGATTTTTGACATGGAGAAGTATCATGATAGCTAACCATCTGTGTTTTCCTCCTGCAGCGAAGTGTGAGGCATTCTCTACTGACACGTTTCCATTGCCCGATAGCCCAGGTATACAGCTGTGCTTGGCAGTGTTCAAGTGGCAGGACAGTGATGAAGTGGTAGCTTTAGGGCTCAAGCCCCCTGAAGGGCCAAACTCACTCTTTAAGTGTCTGTCTATTTTGCAATTAGCTAATTCATAAAGGGACTCTGTAACGGTTAGGGTAATTTAATTGCAATCAACGGAGCCCTACTCTAACTAACCTGAAAGAGAGATTGAGAGAGAATATTGAGGAGTCCTCCAAACTGACAGTGTCAAGACACCATGGCTGGAATGAATGAAGGTCAACCAATTTTCCTGAGGCTGCAGGGTCATGGGGGAGGGAAGCAGGTGGATGAACTCAGTTCACATGACCACCTCCTTAGTGTCCACTGAGGTTCCTTTGTACAACTGCTGGTTCCAGGCTCTCCAGGTCACCATATTTACTGCTTCCCTTGAGCCAAGTCTTGGGTGGCATGGCTCAAGCAGTCACAGGCTACCTAGCCCACAAGTGGCCCTTGGTCCTTCTCCCCTCTCCCAATCTGACCTGGCTTTTGTCATGCTTCTACCACTCCAAGAATCATAACACCAAACTCTTGTCATACCCCTAAGTAGAGTTTCCATGCTCTCTCAGTATCTTGCAGCCTGGTGTTATGATTCCTTTGACTCACAAATACAGTTTCTTACTGTGCCCTGTCTTTTGGGAATCTGGGAATAGTTTCTTTGGGACCAGGATAGAGGGCAAGATGCAAAAAAGTGTAGCATGCCAAATTATTCCCCTTCTTTGACAGACCATCTAAGAACTGGACTCAAACTTAGAGTTGTTTCAAGAGTTAAGGGGCAACCTTTGTTCCCCTTCTTGGTTTATGAATTTCAGCCTAGAGCAAACAGTCAACTCCAACATATTTCCTCACTGGCTCTCCTAGAAGATCTGTGGGGACTTCAGACAGACTGAATCCCTACATCAGAGTCCTGGCAGCAGATACAAATTAGGTCCACCCCATGGACTTTGCTGCAAAAACATTTAAACACATAACCTCCAAAGTCACTTCTAGCTCTAAGTGTTCATGATTCTCTGATGAAAACAAAGGGAATTTATTTCTGAGAAGAGGGTGATAAACATCTTACTCAAGGAACCATAATTCATTCTGCTGGATTCTGGAGACTTCCTGGCTGATCATTGAGAATACTACCATAATGATGAATTTCTGCCATTTGCCTGGGAGTTTATGACGTCAGACAGCAGAGTCTGACTTGACCCTTGGAGGAAAAATGTTATCTAAGCTACGAGGTGACAGACCCTGTCTACCCTCGGAACCAAACACATCACTCTCTGGTTGACTCAGGCCAACTGACCAGCGGCTGAGGGGTTGCTGACGGTTGATTGAACAGACCATTTGCAACAGACAGAAAACATGGTCTGTGCCATCTGCTCAGCAAGCAACCTTCATTGTGGCCAAAAGCCAAGGATAAATTCAAATGAAAAAATCAATTCAATTATGCATGTAACTAAGCTATGTTTCACGGTGAGGAAACTAAAAAAAAATTGGTTGTCCCATGTAACTGAAGAATATTTTCCCAACCCCCAAATGGCATGCTATTATGTTTTGAGTTGTTCCTTCAAAATGGGAATGGTTGTTATCAACCATTTGCACTGATCCTTCTAAAAAAAAAAAAAAAAAGTGTTAGCCGTACAATATGTGACCGCAACACACAGAGGAGCTAGAAATGTTCAGATGTACCACCCTTCAATCCAAAACACTATTTGAGGTGGGCTTGCCATCTTGGGTAGAGGAGGGATTCCCAGGTATGTTCCTGAAGTAGAAAAAGGCAGACCCTTTGGCACTTAGTCAACTGTATCATCAGCTCAGTTACACAACTAACTGTTGTGACAGTTGCTGGGATCTTGAAATCAATTTCCTTTGACTTGTTTTGAGTAACTCTGCACACCTAGAGTGTTTGGCTTGAGGTATTTCTGAGAAGGGAATGAAAGTTGGAAATAGAAATGGTACATTTCAGTTGACCTCTCATTAGAAGAGGCAGGGACCAAACTTAGCCCAGCAGACACTGAGAATGCTAAGATCAGACTCATGACTCTCAGAACAGGAAGAGAGACTGGGAGAGCAAGCAGTCCAAAGCAAAAACTGATGATAAAAAGAGTAATAGTAAGAATAATAATAGTAAAACTTATGGATTGTAGAGATTTTATTCAGATGCCTAGCCAGCATCCATATCTCCCTTCTTCTTTCCCAACAGAACTTCAGTTTTCTTTGGACATCCAACCTCCCTCCATGTAGCCTCAGGTGAAGCTGACTGTACCCCTCAGAGCCAGGGTAAGTTCCATTGGTTAAATGTGTCTTACAAGTAATTGGTCAGAACAGGCACGTGACCCATAAGATATACGCAGAAGTTTGCTGGTGGGATTTAAAAAAATAATAATAAAGTTACTTTGCTTCAAATAGAGAGTCATAGGAGAGACATCCTTTTTCTTCCCCAGGACATTGACATATGTAGATGTGGTGCCTGGAAGTAAGGCACCCATCCTGATACCAGCCTAAGAGTGGAGCTAACACTCAGGATCACAAATAGAAATATGGAAAGAGCCAGGTTCTTGAGGAAGTCACTGAGGAACTAATTTAACTAACCCTGAAGACATCCTCTCCCTAAACTTTCAGTCACATGAGCCATTACACTTCCTTTTTGAAGCCACTCTGAGATGGAGTTTCAATTACTTGCAGCCAAAAACATCCCAAGTTAGAGAATGCTTCCCATGTGCCAGCCACTGTGCTTGGTACCCTATAAGCTAAAGGGAAATGATTTTCCCTTATTTGCCTTGTGACAACCCTGTGAGATGAATATCATTGTTATCTGATTCTACAGTTGAGGAAATTAAGTCTTACAGATATTAAATAATTTGTCAGAATCAGTTGGTAAGTGGTGGAGACTAGATTCAATATTTAAGCACTTTGAGTCCAGGACCTAAAATTTTAGCTTCCATGCGCTGTAACAGAAAAGGAAAAGATTTGTTCCAAAGACACCATAAGTCAGTATCATCCAAGGGTTGAAACCAAGGTTCAGTGCTCTTTCAACGCCCCTAAGGATGGTGATGATTTCAGAGATCAGGAGCCAGTGTGGTCTCTCCTTTAACCAAGGCATCGCTTCTCACAAGACCCATACTCTGGCTTGAATGACTAGCCTTTCTCTTTAATCATTAGCCATATTACCTGGTTCTCTATGCCCTTCCACCTCCTTTTTCATTTCTGCCTTTTCAGCTCATTAACTGACTTTTTGCAGCCATTGAAGAGAGACATGATTATCCTGGAAACCCCTGCCGTGACAGGGGTTACATCATTGCCAGTGGGAAGTTCTTACCACCAGGGAAATTAGGCTCTCTGCTGGGGACTTGGAGGATGAGTTGACAGGTTTCCCATATTAATTGGTTTCAGTCTTGATTCATTGGGTCTCTCAAGCCAGGTGACAGCTCAATAGTGGCCAGAAGTCCCAGACATGGAAAGAAGGCAGACACCTGAAGCTGCTTTAAGCCGAGGATGGGTCACCAGGAACCCCCCCATAGGGACCTCACAGGCCTTTGATTGTCCATGAGTGAAAAGACATACTGACAATGGCATGACAGACTGATATCATCATGCTAATAGGACAAAGAGAAATGAGGAGCCCACCCTTGCACTGTGGGGTTCTAGAAGTGGGAAAGCAGTAGGATGTCGTGGTTTTGAGCATGGTCTCATAATTAAGCACATATGGATTTGACTCCCAGTTCAGTTACTTGTTGACTAGTGAATGCAAAAAAGTGAGTAATGGAACATCCCTGAACCTCAGTTTCCTCTTCTGTAAAAAATAAGGGTAGGATGATTGTGGGGATTAGACATGATGAGCATTACTCTGGAACATAGTAAATGCGTAGCACCTTTGAAGGTAATGATACTGGCTGCAATAATGATGACAATAATATGACAAATTGAGTGGATAGAGAACATGTGCTAATTCTCATGGTCAAAATTTCTTCTTAGTAACAACTCTAGACAGGTCCCATACTTGAGACTCTCCGCTTCTGTTTTGCCCCATGCTCCCATGTTTCTTCCCTCCTTAAGGAAAGCACAATTTGGTGCACTTGAACTTTACCCAAAAAACTGGATCTTCTGTGACTGACTACAAAGATGATTTCCTATTGTATCAAGCTGTGTTAATGGTGAACACCCACCTCAACCCAGTAGAGCCAATTAGTCAGGCTACATACAGAATTGGAAAAGGTGAACCAACACAGATATGGTTACTTTCAAGAGAAAATGTTGGTTACAGGGTAACTAAGCCTCAGTATTCAAAGCTATTATAATGATCTTATCAGGTTCATGGTGTGAAGACTTGGACTATGCCTTATTCAAATATCTCCACAGGATTTCATTTTATCTGCCATTGAATATGGTGTAGTTATCCAGTTGGCCAAAATATACATGTCTTATCTGACAAGGTAGCAAGGAAGATTTGCACCCAGGTTTCTAAGTCTATTGGTTGAAGTAAGGTATGTGCAGACTATCATTTGAGCAATTTTTTTGGCATCATATTTAATTGGATCCCCTCCTTTTGTGCCTGTATGTGTAAAACTGAAATACATAGAAGAAATGATCTAGTGCAGAGTTGTAACTGTGCTCCATGGATCCCTGGTAGAATGATGAAGGTACTGCCAAGGGTTTGAGGCTAGGGGAAGACTGGAGTTTATGAAACTCTAGAATGCCCACCCATGACTTTAACCAGATCTTCTATTTCTGCTTTCCCTGCTGGGTTTCCATGTGATGTTACTCAAAACATTTTTTTAAAGTTTGGACATCACCCTCCTGATTGAACCCACTCATTTTTCAGGAGAGGAAACTACAGCCCAGAAAAGTCATCTGACTTCCAAGGTTGCACAACTAGCTACTAATGGAATCTGGATTAGAATTCCAGACTCAGAGATCAGCACAGTTGCCTAAGAAAAGCTACTGAAGCATTCTCTTGCAAGCATACACTTTTAATCTTCATGACTGTCACTGTGAACATCAACAAACACTACTGTCATATACCTCCCTATGAGTGTGTGATACTATATTTGGCACTTTAGGGCTTAGAGGGGCAGAGTGCAGGGGTAATATCAGGAAGGCTTCTGGAGAATGAATTCCTGGACAAAGTTTTGAATGCTACATATGAGTTTAGCAGGTGGAAAAAGGAAGAAGCGGGAGTATTCCAAGCATTAAACCTCTTTGAAATTGAGAACGGTGTTATAAATATAAGTCCTATAGTTCTCACCAAATTACCAAGTGTAGCAGTCAGAGTCCAGTCAGAAAACAGCAAGCAGATTAATATTTCAAATCAGAGGATTTAATCCAGCAAAGTACTTACAAAGTGTTGGAAATGCTAAAAGAACAAAAAGGAAAAGTTGCTCAAGCCGGAGACTAGGAAAAAGCAGAAAGCAGCTCTATGTTGGGACAAAGACGAGAACATGTTATTATCCAAGTGCAGGAATGCACTTATGACTGCGCCACTGGGGGTGCCAGAAAGGGTGATGGAACCATGAAGGAGGACCAACAGGGAGGGCTCTCCCAGGCCGGTACTGAGCCATTGTGACTGAGGTTGGAATTGGCAGAGATGCAGTCACTCCCAAAGATCACACGAAGAACACACCGTCTCACTTCCTCCCACCATCCAACTTCGTACCAGTGCTTCCCCTTGGCTGAGCCTACAAAGCAGGTCTGAGATCTGTGGTTTGCAGGGGTCCAGGCCCTGTAATGCAGAGCAGCGTGTGTAAAGGCAAGAATGGTGCTGAGAATAAGCAGGAAATAACCAGCACATCATATTTTCTAAATGTAATATTCTTCCCAGAAATGTCCCCAGGGTCTTGCTCCCTCTCCCCTACAAATACACACTGACACAGTGATATATCCACAGTAGCAACCCAGTAGTGGATATTTGCAATTCTTTATCTGTCCAGTACCTTAAGTCTCTTCCTATCTGGGGGGAATCCCCCATTGTACAAAGATGAAGCTCTAGATCCTGGATTTCCCTGCTTACTTGCAGCTAGGAGGTGGCACATGACCAAGGCTCCACCAATCAGATACATCTGTTCCTAGACTTGGAATCAGGAGCTAGTGACCCAAAGAAGTAGCAACAGGGAGGTTCCATCCTGATGAGAAGTAGCCACATCCAGGTTCCAAGTGCTGTGGCAATTGTGTCCTTACCAAACTGGTCTGACATGTGACCTGGCCCTTAATCTCTAGCCTCCCAGGGATTTTGGAAACTATCAAAACCTTTCTAATAATTTCACTTTCTGCTTAAATCATCTAGAATAATTGTCTATTGCTCACAACAAAGAACCTCTACTAGCATAAACTCCTTCCTTGTTTTTTTTTTTTTGTTTTGTTTTTTTTTTTTTTTATTTATTTCATTCATTTATTTTTGGCTGCGTTGGGTCTCTGTTGCTGCGTGTGGGCTTTTCTCTAGTTGCGGCGAGCAGGGGCTACTCTTCGTTGTGGTGTGCGGGCTTCTCATTGCGGTGGCCTCCCCTGTAGTGGAGCACAGGCTCTAGGCACGCTGGCCTCAGCAGTTGTGGCACGTGGGCTCAGCAGTTGCGGCTTGCGGGCTCCAGAGCACAGGCTCAGCAGCCGTGGCTCACGGGCCCAGTTGCTCCGTGGCATGTGGGATCCTCCCAGACCAGGGCCCGAACCCGTGTCCCCCGCATTGGCAGGCGGATTCCCAACCACTGCGCCACCAGGGAAGCCCCTCCTTCCTTGTTTTGTGACCAGAGATCTTATATCTTCAGTCTAGCCCTTACGATTGCCCATGAGTTTTAGGGAGTTTCATTTCCTACAATATCCAAGAGAAACAGGCACTGGCAAATAAGTAGACTTTGGCCTAGAACCCTCTAGAAGTCCTGAGAGGCTGGGATGTGCTACCAGCCTCCAGCATCCATAGGTATGGAATCAAGCTATCCCCAGCCATGACCATGGAGAAGAGTCACTTGCCTTGAGGGTTAAGTTCAAAACCCAGTGGCAGAGACTGGATCATCTTCATACCTCTCCCACAAAGGTTCACTGCACCCAGGAAGCTCTTGACTTTGTTGCATCTCCTTCCCTCTCCCAAGCCAAGTTCTGTCAGAAGTTATTAGCCTCTACCCCCTTGCAATTTCAGAACCTCCAGCCTCCTTGCGATGTCAGTCAGCAATTTCCAAGGACCTCTCTTACTCTAAATCATCATCTATTAAATTAGTCATCTATTGCTGTGTAATAAATCACCTCAAAACTTAGTGGCTTAAAACGATAATAGTATTTATTACTTCCCATGGTTTCTGGAGGTCAGGCATTCAGTCAGGGCACAATAGGAATGGCTTATCACTGCTCCACAATGTTTGAGGGTCTCAGCTAGAAAATTCAAATGCTGGAGGTTATACTCATCTGAGGGCTCATTCATTCAGATATCTGACAGTTGATGCTGGCTGCAGACCTAGCTGGGGTGACCAACTGAAACACCTTCCGCACATGGCTTCTCCATGGCTTGGGCTTCCTTACAACATGACAGCTGCGTTCCAAGAAACAGGTGGAAGCAATATTGCCTTCTAGCCTCAGAAGTCATGTGGCATCACTTCCACCACATTCTGTCGGTCAAGCCAGTTACAAAGATCCACCCCATTTCAAGGGGAGGACACAAAGACCTCCACGTCTCAATGGAGGAATATCAATGTCATATTGTAAGACAAGCCCATGGAATGGGAGATATATTGATGAAGTTTTCTTGAAAATATTTTCTGCCCCAGTCACCTTCAGTAATTCTCAGGTTTAAAAGGCCTCTTTGGACTCATTCTTCTTTGATCATGTAGCAACTTACTCTGTACCTGACCTTCTAAGTATAGCCGTTCTCAGTGAGTCCACCTACCTTCTAGGAAGGGGACTGTACTCAGTGTGTCCCAGGGGCTCTTCCGGATCCTTCTTCTGAAGAAAAGCAAATAAATGCAAATGTCATCTCAATAGAGCTCTCTGCTACACACACGAACCCAAAGATACTGATTTCACTGACTCCTCGGAGCTGTACAACACATTATGGTTCACACTGCTCTTTTGCTCGCACAGCTCATTTAATCAATAACTCCAAGGTGATTTTTCTGATAAAAAAATAAATAAACTACACAGAATTAAGTACAAACTTGGCTCGAAAATTGCTCACACTCCACTTTCCCCACTCAGCTTCTGCCACCTTGAATTACATTCATGAAGACCCAGCCCCTCAAGGGCTGACACCTCAGCATAAAATGCATTCCACATCAGCAAGCTTGTTGAGGTGGGAGAGGAAACCCAACAAGGTGGGGTAGGAAGGTGGCTTACACAACAGGAAGAGGAGGCCCTAAACTTGAGTTAATGTTCCCAAGTAAGGATCCTGCAGGAGCTGGATGATTTGGAGATGGAAAGGCAACAAATAAATTGACCGTGCTTTTAGTCCTTAGGCAAAGCATCAGGGATTCACTGCTGAGAATTTTCACAACACCCTCCTGCAGCCTTGCTCCCTCAGTCCTTTGCTGTAGGCCAGGCCTGACTCTGTGTGAGACAAGGGCAAAGTCATGTCAGGCAAGACGGAACTGTGTAAAAACTCTAGACTGCTCAACAACGTAGAGATTCTAGTCCCTGATTTTGATGGAGGAGAATCACTTTAGGTTTCTACCATGACTGTAGAATAGGAGTCACTTGCACTTGTCAAAAAGCTTTAGTTTATCAATGCTCGAATTTGAAATGGGCCTCTCATAGTAAATAAAAAGAATAGCCATCCTTTGAAGATGCTTAGTTTGTGCCAATCACTGAGCCATGCTCTTCACAGGTGTTATTGAATTTGATTGATTAATCAACTTAATCAAACACGTTATTGAGTACCTATCATGGTCTCCTAGAGTTTATATTCTTTGAGGTATGTCCGTTAGAGCTGGGACTAAAACTGCTTCTCTGGGATTCCACAGCCTGACACATTAACCACAAAGCCATAGAACCGCATGCTGGTAATGGGTGTATCTTCCATGACCTGAGGGGTTAGGGCCAGGCATCCAAGGGTTCATCTTGGGCTGCAGGGCTTAGCAGGCTGAACTAAGAGTTTGGAATCCCTTGGTGATTTGTGGAGACAACTCAAAGGAGGAAAATGGAGGGGTTCTCACAGGCCCAGCGTAGGTAGAGCGGATGTCAGAATGACTGGCCAGGCCTAGGTTGGAATTCCAGCTCTGCCACTTGTTAGCTATGTGACCTTGGGTGAGTTACTTCACCTCTCTGTAAAGAGGGGATAAAATAATTAAACAAGATAATGAGCTCAAGTATAGTCCCTGGCCCACAAGAAGTGATCATTCATTCAATGCTCAGTGAAGATGAAGATAAGAATGAGGATGCAGCCTAGCAGGAGGGTCTCCAGGTGGTAGTCAGAGCCTGGAAGCCAAGAATGAGAGTTGAATATACTGCGAAACAAAGTGGTGAACAAAATCTGCATGCCAGCACCTCAGAGGTAAAGACTGGGGGATTGCACCAAGCTAGGAAAAAGGGAGAAGGTCAAATATCAAGAAAGATGCAATTCACTATTTCTTTAATTCGTTCATCCACTCAGTCATTCAGTAAACATTTCCCAGGCCCCTGCTACATGCAAGAAGCTCTGTAGTGCCAAAAGGAATATAGGAACTGGTGCTGTCTGAGAGAGCTGGGCAGAGAGGCAGTCAGGAGCACAAATATCATCAAAAGGCTTTTGGAAATACCAGTCCAGAGATGTGGGGCTATGCTGGTGCATCAGGAAACAGAGTAGGGACTCGCAGCCTTCTGCCATGGTTCAAGTAGCCTCACAGGCATTGAATTCTAGCAGTTTAAGATGCCATCGGGGACTAGATTGGAAAGGCCTCCCTGGATGGTCCTGTCCAGTCTGGACCATCCCAAGTAAACCTAATCACTCTTAGAGCCAAGCTCTGAGACAGACGTGGTTTCAGGGGTCTCAGGCTTGCCCCTCACATGTCCAAAACAGGCAGCTACCTACCACTGCAAGGGGCCAGCCAGCCAAAAACGGTCCTTTTGAACTGCCAGAAACCCCCTCACCAGAGCCAGGTCCACAGGGAGACATCCACTTAGCAGCTCCACTCACATGTACCAAGAGCTTACTTACTATGTGCCAGTCTCTGGTCTAGGTCTGGGGATACAGTATTGAATTAAAAAAATGAGGTCCCTGCCCCCTTGGGGTGTATGTTCAGGTTGGGGAAACAAACAGCTAGAGAGCCACAATCCCTTATGTGAAACATTCACCACAGATATTTTGGGGAGAAAGAGAATTTTTCACATTTTAGAGAGGTCATGCTGTTCAAATTCCATGTAATACGTTATACCCCACGGAGTCTGGGCCAGCTCTTCATAGTCAAACACATTAACAGTTCTGTAGCTGCACATATCCATGTTTACACTAAGAGGGATAAATTAAGAAAAAAGGTAGTTTCACATCAGTTCAGGTCATATTTTGCTACAAAAACTTCAGATTTATATCAAAAACAAACTGATGCGTGTCCAAACTATTTTTTTTAATGTTCTACCTTGAGGGCATTTGGAATTTCAGAATTACAGAGGAGGACTGTAAACAAGATAATTTTAGATAGTGATACAGGCAATGAAGATAATCAAAGAGGATCATATAATCCTGAGTGAGGCAGGGAGAGAGCAACTTTACGTAAGATGGGCTCTTATCTGAAGCACCATGCAGGACCTTCATACACATTGTCTCATGTCATCCCTCTACTCCCTGGGAGGTAATGCTATCTCTTCCATTTTACAGTAAGGAGCCGGAGGACTGGTACCATTCAGAACCTCGTGCTACGCCAGCATTTCCCAAATCTCCGCAAACAAATACCACTCGTGGTTTTACCACATTCACATACCACACTGCTAGTCCTTAAGGTTCTCCTTTAAATCAAATCAGTTTTTTTAACTTACATAAGTTTATTTTTAAAGGAAGCATTATAGAACTACCATAAGTGGAAAGATAGTTTCTTCGTAATACACATACAAATGTTTGCCTCAACGCTACCTAAACGTTATCTATGTAGACCACACTTTGGGAAATGCTGACCTATAGGCCAACAAGCGGAACTCAGCCTGAGTCCAACAGTCTTCCTCTTGCCAGGCACTGCCATTCTAGACCAGGATGGTAGCAAAGACCAACTGGACCCATTTCCCCAGCTCACTCCACATCTTAGACCCAGTGGAGTCTTCACCTTCCTAGGAATGTGTCCAGAATGGACTCTGAGGATCAAAGAAGAGGAGGAGCCTCCAGGCACTGTGCCAGCGCCTTGTTGAAGCTTCACAATCCTGGGGTGGATGACACTACTACTCTCATTTCACAAAAGAGGACACTAAGACAAGGGGAGGCCAAGGTCACAGAACAACCAGAGGCAGAGCTGGACCTCAAACTCGGCTCTCAGACCTCCAAAGCTTTCACTCAGTATTTTCAGCCTCAGCCTTGCCCAATACCGCTCGCATTCTCCCTTAGGGTTCCCAGAGCGCTCTGCTACACAGCTCTACTAAAGTTCTTCCTCACCTACCAAGCCAAGAGCTCCTAGAAAGCACAGCCCATGTCTTAGTGCTCCCTGAAGACTGTAAGATCTATGAAAGCAGGGATCATTTCTGTCTCATTCAGCTCTGTGTCCCCTTCACATAGTGCAGTGCCTGACACCTCCAGGAGGTGCTCAAAAATACTTGTTGAATGAATGAATGGATAGACGAAAGAATGGCTGGGTATCCACCCACGAACCTGGTATCCCAATACCTAGTACAGTGCTTGGCATATAGAAAGAGCTCAATAAAGACTTGTGGAATCATTAAATAACACTCCTGTTACTTACAGATTAAGTAGAACTAAGAGTTTCTAATTCTGTTACCTAGAATTCAAAAGAAAATGAATTTTAAATGGGATGTTCTTCTGTTTAAATAAACAAACAAGCTACCAATAGGCAAAGAAAGAAGAGAGAACACTTTTTAATTCAGTTACTCAAGATCAATATTCAGATAAACTTAAAATGTTAAAAGCCTTGGATTTGAAACCAAACCTAAGCCCGAAAAGAGACATCTTTTTGGCAATGTGCTTCCACAAGAACACTTGCTGTAATTCCCAGCATTTGTATCAATTCCCCAGAGATTGATGGCACCGACCAAATTTAAGTGATTAAATGTGTTCCTGGAATTCTCAAGTGTTCCTCCTGACTCAGATGGAAGGTGTGTGCTCGGGGAACGGAGGGAATATCTGCCGATCTCTACTGTTCAGTGAATGTGGGTGTGGAAGTGTCGAGAGGAAGGATAGGGGCCCATGAGTCCCTTATTTCACAGGGCTTGGAAATTTAATATAATGTGAAACCAACTGCATGTAGAAGGGCACATTGGGTTCTCTGTCAAATCCATTCTTGTTTTACGATGTGATCATCTCAGGAAACACACTCATCAGGCACACTCCACTGGAATCTCAGATGTATTTAGCAAGCCCCTGGAATAAATTCTCAGAGACAGAGATTTGCCTAGCACAGGCCAGATCAAGCATCTTACTCCTCCAGGTCAATAAGACAGAAGATGCAGGATCGTTGTATGTATTCAGTGATAGCAGGGGAAGTGTCTAACTCAGTGCCCAGCACATAAGAATCCAAGAATTCCCTTTTGTAGTAATAAAAAAGCTCCATGTAACCAAATTCTGTCCAGGTCACAAATAATTATTTACATAATAAGGGAAATTTGGAAATTGCCTGAATTTCTTTCCTTTCATTTTTTCCCCCAGACAGCCCTTTGAGGCCCGTTGACAATGGCTTTATTTAATCTCCATGCAGTTGAGGAGGCAATCAAGGCTAAGACAGTCAGGCAACTGACCCAAAGTCACACAGCAAGGATGTGGCCGAGCTGGGATGGAAGTGTAGTGTTTTGGACTCCAGGGGCTATTTTCCTGGACTCCTCTGCCTCTCCCAGTTGCTGATTTGGCTATGTCTTGACCAGCCCCACCGATGGATGAAGCAGATAGTCATTTGAGATGAGTGATTTTTTTTTTTTTTTAGAGAATTGAAATTTCAACATTATTGCTGATAACCACAGGATTAGAGAATGTGGCTTTGAGTCTATGGCAAAGTGGACTTGCCCATTCTTTACTTTTTTTTTTTTTAACATCGTTATTGGAGTATAACTGCTTTACAATGGTTTGTTAGTTTCTGCTTTATAACAAAGTATATCAGTTATACATATACGTATGTTCCCATATCTCTTCCCTCTTGTGTCTCCCTCCCTCCCACCCTCCCTATCCCACCCCTCTAGGTGGTCACAAAGCACCGAGCTGATCTCCCTGTGCTATGCGGCTGCTTCCCACTAGCTATCTATTTTACATTTGGTAGTGTATATATCTCCATGCCACTCTCTCACTTTGTCACAGCTTACCCTTCCCCCTCCCCGTATCCTCAAGTCCATTCTCTAGTAGGTCTGTGTCTTTGTTCTCGTCTTACCCCTAGGTTCTTCATGACCTTTTTTTTTTTCTTAGATTCGATATATATGTGTTAGCAAATGGTATTTGTCTTTCTCTTTCTGACTTACTTCACTCTGTATGACAGACTCTAGGTCTGTCCACCTCACTACAAATAGCTCAATTTCGTTTCTTATTATGGCTGAGTAATATTCCATTGTATATATGTGCCACATCTTCTTTACCCATTCATCGGATGATGGACACTTAGGTTGCTTCCATGTCCTCGCTATTGTAAATAGAGCTGCAATGAACATTTTAGTATATGACTCGTTTTGAATTTTGGTTTTCTCAGGGTATATGCCCAGTAGTGGGATTACTGGGTCATATGGTAGTTCTATTTGTAGTTTTTTAAGGAACCTCCATACTGTTCTCCGTAGTGGCTGTACCAATTCACATTTGCACCAGCAGTGCAAGAGTGTTCCCTTTTCTCCACACCTTCTCCAGCATTTATTGTTTATAGATTTTTTTTTTTTCTGGCAGTACGCGGGCCTCTCACTGTTGTGGCCTCTCCTGTTGTGGAGCACAGGCTCCGGACACACAGGCTCAGCAGCCATGGCTCACAGGCCCAGCTGCTCCATGGCATGTGGGATCTTCCCGGATCAGGGCATGAACCCGCGTCCCCTGCATCGGCAGGCGTACTCTCAACCACTGCGCCACCAAGGAAGCCCTGTTTCTAGATTTTTTGATGATGGCCATTCTGACTGGTGTGAGATGATATCTCACTGTAGTTTTGATTTGCATTTCTCTAATGATTAATGATGTTGAGCATTCTTTCATGTGTTTGTTGGCAATCTGTATATCTTCTTTGGAGAAATGTCTGTTTAGGTCTTCTGCCCATTTTTGGATTGGGTTGTTTTTTGTTATTGAGCTGCATGAGCTGCTTGTAAATTTTGGAGATTAATCCTTTGTCGGTTGCTTCATTTGCAAATATTTTCTCCCTTTCTGAGGGGTTGTCTTTTGGTCTTGTTTATGATTCCCTTTGCTGTGCAAAAGCTTTGAAGTTTCATTAGGTCCCATTTGTTTATTTTTGTTTTTATTTCCATTTCTCTAGGAGGTGGGTCAAAAAGGATCTTGCTGTGATTTATGTCATAGAGTGTTCTGCCTATATTTTCCTCTAAGAGTTTGATAGTTTCTGGCCTTACATTTAGGTCTTTAATCCATTTTGAGCTTATTTTTGTGTATGGTGTTAGAGAGTGTTCTAATTTTATTCTTTTACATGCAGCTGTCCTGTTTTCCCAGCACCATTTATTGAAGAGGCTGTCCTTTCTCCACTGTACATTCCTGCCTCCTTTATCAAAGATAAGGTGACCATATGTGCGTGGGTTTATCTCTGGGCTTTCTGTCCTGTTCCATTGATCTATATTTCTGTTTTTGTGCCAGTACGATACTGTCTTGATTACTGTAGCTTTGTAGTATAGTCTGAAGTCAGGGAGCCTGATTCCTCCAGCTCCATTTATCGTTCCCAAGATTGCTTTGGCTATTCGGGGTCTTTTGTGTTTCCATGCAAATTGTGAAATTTTTTGTTCTAGTTCTGTGAAAAATGCCAGTGGTAGTTTGATAGGGATTGCATTGAATCTATAGATTGCTTTGGGTAGTAGAGTCATTTTCACAATGTTGATTCTTCCAATCCAAGAACATGGTATATCTCTTCATCTATTTGTATCATCTTTAATTTATTTCATCAGTGTCTTATAATTTTCTGCATACAGGTGTTTTGTCTCCTTAGGTAGGTTTTTTCCTAGATATTTTATTCTTTTTGTTGCGGTGGTAAATGGGAGTGTTTTCTTAATTTCACTTTCAGATTTTTCATCATTAGTATATAGGAATGCCAGAAATTTCTGTGCATTAATTTTGTATCCTGCTACTTTACCAAATTCATTGATTAGCTCTAGTAATTTTCTGGTGGCATCTTTAGGATTCTCTATGTATGGTATCATGTCATCTGCAAATAGTGACAGCTTTACTTCTTTTCCGATTTGGATTCCTTTTATTTCCTTTTCTTCTCTGAATGCTGTAGCTAAAAGTTCCAAAACTATGTTGACTAAGAGTGGTGAGAGTGGGGAACCTTGTCTTGTTCCTGATCTTAGTGGGTATGGCTTCAGTTTTTCACCATTGAGGACGATGTTGGCTGTGGGTTTGTCACATATGGCCTTTATTATGTTGAGGAAAGTTCCCTCTATGCCTACTTTCTGCAGGGTTTTTATCATAAATGGGTGGGGAAATCAAAAGAAAGCTGGAGTAGCAATTCTCATATCAGACAAAATAGACTTTAAAATAAGGACTATTAGAAGAGACAAAGAAGGACACTACATAATGATCAAGGGATCCATCCAAGAAGAAGATATAACAATTGTAAATATTTATGCACCCAACATAGGAGCACCTCAATACATAAGGCAAATGCTAACAGCCATAAAAGGGGAAATCGACAGTAACAAATTCATAGTAGGGAACTTTAACACCCCACTTTCACCAATGGACAGATCATCCAAAATGAAAATAAATAAGGAAACACAAGCTTTAAATGATACATTAAACAAGATGGACTTAAGTGATATTTATAGGACATTCCATCCAAAAACAGCAGAATACACATTTTTCTCAAGTGCTCATGGAACATTCTCCAGGATAGATCATATCTTGGGTCACAAATCAAGCCTTAGTAAATTTAAGAAAATTGAAATTGTATCAAGTATCTTTTCCGACCACAGCGCTATGAGACTAGATATCAGTTACAGGAAAAGATCTGTAAAAAATACAAACACATGGAGACTAAACAATACACTACTTAATAACGAAGTGATCACTGAAGAAATCAAAGAGGAAATAAAAAAATACCTAGAAACAAATGACAGTGGAGACACAACGACCCAAAACCTATGGGATGCAGCAGAAGCAGTTCTAAGAGGGAAGTTTACAGCAATACAATCCTACCTTAAGAAGCAGGAAACATCTCGCATAAACAACCTAATCTTGCACCTAAAGCAATTAGAGAAAGAAGAACAAAAAAACCCCAAAGTTAGCAGAAGGAAAGAAATCATAAAAATCAGATCAGAAATAAATGAAAAACAATTGAAGGAAACGATAGCAAAGGTCAATAAAACTGAAAGCTGGTTCTTTGAGAAGATAAACAGAATTGATAAACCATTAGCCAGACTCATCAAGAAAAAAAGGGTGAAGACTCAAATCAATAGAATTAGAAATGAAAAAGGAGAAGTAACAACTGACACTGCAGAAATACAAAAGATCATGAGAGATTACTACAAGCAACTCTATGCCAATAAAATGGACAACCTAGAAGAAATGGACAAATTCTTAGAAATGCACAACCTGCCAAGACTGAATCAGGAAGAAATAGAAAATATGAACAGACCCATCACAAGCACTGAAATTGAAACTGTGATTAAAAATCTTCCAACAAACAAAAGCCCAGGACCAGATGGCTTCATAGGCTAATTCTATCAAACATTTAGAGAAGAGCTAACACCTATCCTTCTCAAACTCTTCCAAAATATAGCAGAGGGAAGAACACTCCCAAACTCATTCTACAAGGCCACCATCACCTTGATACCAAAACCAGACAAGGATGTCACGAAGAAAGAAAACTACAGGCCAATATCACTGATGAACATAGATGCAAAAATCCTCAACACAGTACTAGCAAACAGAATCCAAGAGCACATTAAAAGGATCATACACCATGATCAAGTGGGGTTTATTCCAGGAATGCAAGGATTCTTCAATATACGCAAATCAATCAACGTGATACACCATATTAACAAACTGAAGGAGAAAAACCATATGATCATCTCAATAGATGCAGAGACAGCTTTCAACAACATTCTTTACTCTTGAGTCAGGTGGGCTTTTCTAGCAGGCATGGTCGAGGTAGACATTTTCAGGGGTGGGTCCCTTACGGCACAGAGGTACTGAGCAGATCAGAATGTTAGCGTCTGCTCAGGTAAGCAGCTCTTAAATGAACGCCTATCACAGACAGGCCTTGAAAGTTGCTTCCTTCTTCTTAAAATTGCCAATCAGTCAATGCGTAAGTCATTCTTCTTCCTCTAGAGAGGGGCTCCTGAGGTTAGGGGAGAGAAGCCAGGGTGAGCAGTAACTCTAGCTAATGGAGCCTCAGGAGTTGTGAATACATATCTCCCCAGTACCCATCTAATTGAATGTTAGATTCTTTACACGAATTGTTTCAAGTAATCTTCACATTTTTATCACCATTTTATAGATGAGGCAACTCACACTTAAAGATGCTACTTTACCTAAGATTGTATAGTTTGCAATGGGAAGACCTCTGTGTGATTTGACACTTGTCTTTAGTGCTGCTGCTGTGCTTTGTAAAGAAATGAAGTAGCAAGAGGACCTTCAAGATGGTGGAGGAATAAGATGTGGAGATCACCTTCCTCCCCACAAATACATCAGAAATACGTCTACATGTGGAACAACTCCTACAGAATACCTACTGAATACTGGCAGAAGACCTCAGACTTCCCAAAAGGCAAGAAGCTCCCCAAGTACCTGGGTAGGGCAAAAGAAAAAAGGAAAAACAGAGACAAAAGAATAGGGATGGGACCTGCACCTCTGGGAGGGAGCTGTGAAGGAGGAAAAGTTTCCACACACTAGGAAGCCCCTTCACTGGCGGGGAGGGGGGGTGGCAGGGAGGTAAGCTTTGGAGCCATTGGGGAGAGCGCAGCAACAGGGATGCAGAGGGTAGAGATTCCCACACAGAGGATCACTGCCGACCAGCATTCACCAGCCCGAGAGGCTTGTCTGCTCACCTGCCAGGACAGGTGGGGGCTGGGAGCTGGGGCTTGAGCTTCCGAGGTCAGATCCCAGGGAGAGGACTGGGGTTGGCTACGTAAACACAGCCTGAAGGGGGCTAGTGCACCACAGCTAGCCAGGAGGGATTCCGGGAAAAAGTCTGGACCTGTGTAAGAGGCAAGAGACCATTTTTTCGGGGTGTGCAAGGAGCGGGGATTCAGAATATCGCCTAAACGAGCTCCAGAGATGGACGCGAGCCGCGGCTATCAGCGTGGACCCCAGAGACAGACATGAAAAGATAAGGCTGCTGCTGCAGCCACCAGGAAGCCTGTGTGCAAGCACAGGTCACTATCCACACCTCCCCTCCCAAGAGCCTGTGCATCCCACCACTGCCAGGGTCCAGGGACAACTTCCCCGGGGAGAACACACGGCGTGCCTCAGGCTGTTGCAATGTCACGCCGGCCTCTGCCACCACAGGCTCGCCCCACATTCCATACCCCTCCCTCCCCCCAGCCTGAGTGAACCGGAGCCCCCTAATCAGACGCTCCTTTAACTCCCCCCTGTCTGGGCGAAAAACAAACGCCAGAGGGCAACCTACATGCAGAGGCGGGACCAAATCCAAAGCTGAACCCCAGGAGCTGTGTGAACAAAGAAGGGAAAGGGAAATTTCTCCGCGCAGCCTCAGGAGCAGTGGATTAAATCTTCACAATCAACTTGATGTATCCTGCACCTATGGAATAACTGAATAGACAACTAATCATCCCAAAATTGAGATGGTGGACTTTGGGAGCAACTGTAGACTTGGCATTTGCTGTATGCGACTGACTAGCTTCTGATTTATATGCTTATCTTAGTTTAGTTTTTAGCACTTGTTATCATTGGTGGATTTGTTTATTGGTTTGGTTGCTCTCTTCTTTTTTTTTTACTTTTTAAATGTAATAATATACTTTTTAAATTTTTTATTTTAATAACTTTATTTTTCTTCCTTTTTTTTTTTAAAGAAGATGTTGGGGTAGGAGTTTATTAATTTATTTATTTTTGCTGTGTTGGGTCTTTGTGTGCGAGGGCTTTCTCTAGTTGTGGCAAGCGGGGGCCACTCTTCATCGCGGTACACGGGCCTCTCACTATCGCGGCCTCTCTTGTTGCAGAGCACAGGCTCCAGACACGCAGGCTCAGTAGTTGTGGCTCATGGGCCTAGTTGCTCCGTGGCATCTGGGATCCTCCCAGACTAGGGTTCGAACCTGTGTCCCCTGCATTAGCAGGCAGATTCTCAACCACTGCACCACCAGGGAAGCCATTTCTTACTGTTTTTTTTACTTCATTTTCTTCTGAGCCATGTGTCTGACATGGTCTTGGTGCTCCGGGCAGGTGTCTGGCCTGAGCCTTGGAGGTGGGAGAGCTGAGTTCAGGACACTGGACCAACAGAGACCTCCCGGCCCCATGTAACATCAACTGGCGAGAGATCTCCCAGAGATCTCTGTCTCAATGCTTAGACCCAGCTCCACTCAATGACCAGCAAGCTCCAGTGGTGGATACCCCATGCCAAACAACTGGCAGGACAGGAATGCAAACCCACCCATCAGCAGAGAGGCTGCCTAAAATCATAATAAGTTCACAGACACCCCAAAACACACCAGACGTGGTCCTGCCCACCAGAAAGACAAGATCCAGCCTCATCCACCAGAACATAGGCACCAGTCCCCTCCACCAGGAAGCCTACACAACCCACTGAACCAACCTTACCCACTCAGGGCACACACCAAAAACAATGGGAACTACGAATCTGCAGCCTGAGAAAAGTAGACCCCAAACACAGCAAGTGAAGCAAAATGAGAAGACAGAGAAATACACAGCAGATGAAGGAGCAAGGTAAAAACCCACCAGACCAAACAAATGTAGAGGAAATAGGCAGTCTACCTGAAAAAGAATTCAGAGTAATGGTAGTAAAGATGATCCAAAATCTTGGAACTAGAATGAAGAAAATAAAAGAAACGTTTAACAAGGACCTAGAAGAACTAAAAAGCAAACAAACAATGATGTACAACAAAATAAATGAAATTTAAAACTCTCTAGAAGGAATCAATAGCAGAATAACTGAGGCAGAAGAACGGAAAGGTGACCCAGAAGATAATATAGTGGAAATAACTACCACAGAGCGGAATAAAGAAAAAAGGATGAAAAGAATTGACAACAGTCTCAGAGACTTCTGGGACAACATTAAACACACCAACATTCGAATTATAGGGGTTCCAGAAGATGAGAAAAAGAAAAGGACTGAGAAAATATTTGAAGAGATTGTAGTTGAAAACTTCCCTAATATGGGAAAGGAAATACTGAATCAAGTGCAGGAAGTGCAGAGATTCCCATACAGGATAAATCCAAGGAGAAACACGCCAAGACACATATTAATCAAACTATCAAAAATTAAATACAAAGAAAAGATATGAAAAGCAGCAAGGAAAAAGCAACAAATAACATACATGGGAATCCCCATAAGGTTAAGAGCTGAACTTTCAGCAGAAACTCTGCAAGCCAGAGGGAGTGACAGGACATATTTCAAGTGATGAAAGGGAAAAACCTACAACCAAAATTACTCTACCCAGCAATGATCTCATTCAGCTTCGACAGAGAAATTAAAACCTTTTCAGACAAGCAAAAGCTAAGACAATTCAGCACCACCAAACCAGCTTCACAACAAATGCTGAAGGAACTTCTCTAGGCAGGAAACACAAGGGAAGGAAAAGATCTACAATAACAAACCCAAAACAATTAAGAAAATCGTAATAGGAACATACGTATCAATAATTAGCTTAAATGTAAATGGATTAAATGCTCCAACCAAAAGACATAGACTGAATGGATACAAAAACAAGACCTGTATATATGCTGTCTACGAGAGACCCACTTCAGACCTAGGGCCACGTACAGACTGAGAGTAAGGGGATGGAAAAGATTTCCATGCAGATGGAAATCAAAAGAAAGCTGGACAGCCGCAAGGCACAGGGATATTAGCTCGGGGCTTTGGGACAGCCTGGAGGGGTGGGATGGGGAGAGTGGGAGGGAGGGAGATGCAAGAGGGAAGACACATGGGAGCATATGTATATGTATAGCTGATTCACTTTGTTATAAAGCAGAAACTAACACACCATTGTAAAGCAATTATACCCCAATAAAGATGTTAAAAAAAAAAAAAAAAAGAAAGCTGGAGAAGCAATCCTCATATCAGACAAAATAGACTTTAAAATAAAGACTATTAGAAGAGACAAAGAAGAACACTACATAATGATCAAGGGATCAGTCCAAGAAGAAGATATAAAAATTGTAAATATTTATGCACCCAACATAGGAGCACCTCAATACATAAGGCAAATGCTAACAGCCATAAAAGGGAAAATCGACAGTAACACAATAATAATAGGGGACTTTAACACCCCATTTTCACCAATGAACACATCAACCAAAATGAAAATAAATAAGGAAACACAAGCTTTAAATGACACATTAAACAAGATGACCTTAATTGATATTTATAGGACATTCCATCCAAAAGCAACATAATACACTTTACTCTCAAGTGCTCATAAAATATTCTCCAGGATAGATCATATCTTGGATCACAAATCGATCCTTGGTAAATTTAAGAAAATTGAAGTCATATCATGTATATTTTCCAACTACAGTGCTATGAGACTAGATATCAGTTAGAGGAAAAAAACTGGAAAAAATACAAACACATGGAGGCTAAGCAATACGCTACTAAATAGCCAAGAGATCACTGAAAAAACAAAGAGGAAATTAAAAAATAGCTAGAAACAAATTACAGTGAAAACTCAATGGCCCAAAACCTATGGGATGCAGGAAAAGTAGTTTTAAGAGGGAACTTTATACAATCCTACCTCAGGAAACAACAAACATCTCAAATAAACAACCTAACCTTACACGTAAAGCAATTAGAGAAAGAAGAACAAAGAAACCCTAAAGTTATCAGAAGGAACCAAATCATATAGATCAGATCAGAAATAAATGAAAAAGAAATGAAGGAAACGATAGCAAGGATCAATAAAACTAAAAGCTGGTCTTTGAGAAGATAAACAAAATTGATAAACCATTAGCCAAACTCATCAAAAAAAAAAGGGAGAAGACTCAAATCAGCAGAATTAGAAAAGAAAAAGAAGTTACAACTGACACTGCAGAAATACAAAGGATCATGAGAGATTACTGCAAGCAACTATATGCCAATAAAATGGACAACCTGGAAGAAATAGACAAATTCTTAGAAAAGCACAACCTTCCGAGACTGAACCAGGAAGAAATAGAAAATATAAACAGACCAATCATAAACACTGAAATTGAAACTGTGATTAAAAATCTTCCAACAAACAAAAGCCCAGGACCAGATGGCTTCACAGGCGAATTCTATCAAACATTTAGAGAAGAGCTAACACCTATCCTTCTCAAACTCTTCCAAAATATAGCAGAGGGAGGAACACTCCCAAACTCATTCTATGAGGCCACCATCACCCCGATACCAAAACCAGACAAAGATGTCACAAAAAAAGAAAACTACAGGACAATATCACTGATGAATATGGATATGAAAATCCTCAACAGAATACTAGCAAACACAACCCAGAAGCACATTGAAAGGATCAAACCATGATCAAGGGGGGTTTATCCCAGGAATGCAAGGATTCTTCAGTATACACATGTCAATCAATGTGATACACCTTATTAAAAAATTGAAGGAACAAAAACATATGATCACCTCAGTAGATGCAGAAAAAGTTTTCAACAAAATTCAACATCCATTTATGATAAAAACTCTCCAGAAAGTAGGCATAGAGGGAACTTACTTCAACATAATAAAGGCCATATATGTCAAACCCACAGCCAACATCTTTCTCAATGGTGAAAACCTGAAATCGTTTCCACTAAGATCAAGAACAAGACAAGGCTGTCCTATCTCACCACTATTACTCAACATAGTTTTGGAAGTTTTAGCCAAAGCAATCAGCGAAATAAAAGAAAGAAATGGAATCCAAATTGGAAAAGAAGAAGTAAAACTGTCACTGTTTGCAGATGACAAGGTAGTATACATAAAAAATCCTAAAGATGCTACCAGAAAACTACTAGAGCTAATCTATGAATTTGGCAAAGTAGCAGGATATAAAATTAATGCACATAAATCTCTTTCATTCCTATACACTACTGATGAAAAATCTGAAACAGAAATTGAGGAAACACTCCCATTTACCATTGCAACAAAACGAATAAAATACCTAGGAACAAACCTACCTAAGGAGACAAAAGACATGTATGCAGAAAACTATAAGACACTGATGAAAGAAATTAGAGATGGTACAAACAGATGGAGAGGTATACCATGTTCTTGGACTGGAAGAATCAACATTGTGAAAATGACTATACTACGCAAAGCAATCTACATATTCAGTGCAATCACTATCAAACTACCACTGGCATTTTTCACAGAACTAGAAGAAAAAATTTCACAGTTTGTATGGAAACAAAAAAAAACCCAAATAGCCAAAGCAATCTTGAGAAAGAAAAACGGAGCTGGAGGAATCAGGCTCCCTGACTTCTGACTATACTGCAAAGCCACAATAATCAAGAAATTATGGTACTGGCACAAAAACAGAAATATAGATCAATGGAACAGGATAGAAAGCCCAGAGATAAACCCATGCACATATGGTCACCTTATCTTTGGTAAAGGAGGCAAGACTATACAATGGAGAAAAGACAGCCTCTTCAATAAGTGGTGCTGGGAAAACTGGACAGCTACATGTAAAAGAATGAAATTAGAACACTCCCTAACACCATACACAAAAATAAACTCAAAATGGATTAAAGACCTAAACGTAAGACTGGACGCTATAAAATTCTTAGAGGAAAAGATAAGCAGAACATTCTATCACATAAATCACAGCAAGATCTTTTTTGATCCACCGCCTAGAGTAACGGAAATAAAACCAAAAATAAACAAATGGGACTTAATGAAACTTAAAAGCTTTTGCACAGCAAAGGAAACTATAAACAAGATGAAAAGAGAATCCTCAGAATGGAAGAAAATATTTGCAAACGAAGCTACTGACAAATAATTAATCTCCAAAATATACAAGCAACTCATGCAGCTCAATATCAACAAAGCAAACAACCCAATCAAAGAATGGGCAGAAGACTTAAATACACATTTCTCCAAAAAAGACATACAGATGGCTAAGAAGCACGTGAAAAGCTGTTCAACATCACTAATTATTACAGAAATGCAAATCAAAACTACAATGAGGTATCACCTCACACCAGTTAGAGTGGGCATCATCAGAAAATCTACAAACAACAAATGCTGAAGAGGCTGTGGAGAAAAGGGAACCCTCTTGCACTGTTGGTGGGAATGTAAATTGATGCAGCCACTATGGAGAACAGTATGGAGGTTCCTGAAAAAACTAAAAATAGAACCACCATATGACCCAGAAATCACACTACTGGGCATATACCCTGAGAAAACCATAATTCAAAAACAGTCATGTACCACAATGTTCATTGCAGCTCTATTTATAGTAGGCGGGACATAGAAGCAACCTAAGTGTCCATCGACAGATGAATGGGAACTATGCGACTGAAGCAACATTTCTGACCTACTTCACTCTGTATGACAGTCTCCAGGTCCATCCACATCTCTACAAATGACCCAATTTCATTCCTTTTTATGGCTGAGTAGTATTCCGTTCTATATATGTACCACATCTTCTTTATCCATTCATCTATCATTGTGCATTTAGGTTGCTTCCATGACCTGGCTATTGTAAATAGTGCTGCAGTGAACATTGGGATGCATGTGTCTTTTGGAATTATGGTTTTCTCTGGGTATATGCCCAGTAGTGGGATTGCTGGGTCATATGGTAGTTTTTTAAGGAACCTCCATAGTGTTCTCCATAGTGGCTGTATCAATTTACATTCCCACCAACAGTGCAAGAGGGTTCCATTTTCTCCACACCCTCTCCAGCATTTGTTGTTTGTTGATTTTCTGATGATGCCCACTCTAACGTGTGAGGTGATACCTCATTGTAGTTTTGATTTGCATTTCTTTAATAATTAGTGATGCTGAGTAGCTTTTCATGTGCTTCTTGGCCATCTGTATGTCTTCTTTGGAGAACTGACTTTTTAGGTCTTCTATCCATTTTTTTATTGGGTTGTTTGTTTTTTTAATATTGAGCTGCATGAGCTGTTTATATATTTGGAGATTAATCCTTTGTCCATTGATTCATTTGCAAATATTTTCTCCCATTCTGAGGGTTGTCTTTTCTTCTTGTTTATAGTTTCCTTTGCTGTGCTAAAGCTTTTAAGTTTCATTAGTTCCCATTTGTTTATTTTTGTTTTTATTTCCATTACTGTAGGAGGTGGATCAAAAATATCTTGCTGTGATTTATGTCATAGGGTGTTCTTCCTGTGTTTTCCTCCAAGAATATTATAGTGTCTGGTCATACATTTAGGTCTTTAATCCATTTTGAGTTTATTTTTGTGTACGGTCTTAGGGAGTATTCTAATTTCATTCTTTTACATGTAGCTGTTGAGTTTTCCCAGCAACACTTATTTTTTTTTTTAAACATCTTTATTGGGGTATAATTGCTTTACAATGGTGTGTTAGTTTCTGCTTTATAACCAGCAACACTTATTGAAGAGACTGTCTTTTCTCCATTGTATATCCTTGCCTCCTTCTTCATAGAACAGTTGAGCTTAGGTGCCTGGGTTTATCTCTGGGCTGTCTATCCTGTTCCATTGATCTATATTTCTGTTTTTGTGCCAGTACCATATTGTCTTGATTACCGGAGCTTTGTAGTATAGTCTGAAGTCCAGGAGCCTGATTCCTCCAGCTCCATTTTTTTCCCTCAAGACTGCTTTGGCTATTCAGGGTCTTTTGTGTCTCCATACAAATTTTAAGATTTTTTGTTCTAGTCCTGTGAAAAATGCCACTGGTAATTTGATAGGGATTGCATTTAATCTGTAGATTGCTTTGGGGAGTATAGTCATTTTCACAATATTGATTCTTCCAGTCCAAGGACATGGTATGTCTCTCCATCTGTTTGTGTCATCTTTGATTTCTTTCATCAGTGCCTTAAAGGTTTCTGAGTACAGGCCTTTTACCTCCTTAGGTAGGTTTATTCCTAGGTATTTTATTATTTTTGTTGCAGTGGTGAATGGGATTGTTTCCTTAATTTTTCTTTCTGATCTTCCTTTGTTAGTGTATAGGAATGCAAGAGATTTCTGTGCATTAATTTTGTATCCTGCAACTTTACCAAATTCATTGATTAGCTCTAGTAGTTTTCTGGTGGCATCTTTAGGATTCTCTATGTATAGTATCATGTCATCTGCAAACAGTGAGTTTTACTTCTTCTTTTCCAATTTGGATTTCTTTTCCTTTTCTAATTGCTGTGGCTAGCACTTCCAAAATTATGTTGAGTAATAGTGGCGAGAGTGGACATCCTTGTCTCGTTCCTGATGTTAGAGGAAATGCTTTCAGTTTTTCACCATTGAGACCGATGTTGGCTGTGGGTTTGTCATATATGGCCTTTCTTATGTTGAGGTAGTTCCCTCTATGCCCACTTTCTGGAGAGTTTTTATCATAAATGGGTGTTGAAATCTTTTTCTGCATCTGTTGAGATGATCATATGGTTTTTATCCTTCAATTTTTTAACATGGTATATTGATTGATATGTGTATACTAAAGAATCCTTGCATTCCTGGGATAAACCCCCCTTGGTCATGGTGTATTATCCTTTTATTGTGGTGCTGGATTCTGTTTGCTAGCATTTTGTTGAGGATTTTTGCATCCATGTTCATCAGTGATATTGGCCTGTAATTTTCTTTTTTTTGTAATATCTCTGTCTGGTTTTGTTATCAAGTTTATCGTGGCCTAGTAGAATGAGTTTTGGAGTGTTTCCTCCTCTGCAATTTTTTGGCAGAGTTTGAGAAGGTTGGGTATTAGCTCTTCTCTAAATGTTTGATAGAACTCATCTGTGAAGCCGTCTGGTCCTGGACTTTTGTTTGCTGGAAGATTTTTAATCATAGTTTCAATTTCATTACTAGTGATTGGGCTGTTCATGTTTTCTATTTCTTCCTGGTTCAGTCTTGGAAGATTATACCTTTCTAATAATTTGTCCATTTCTTCCAGGTTTTCCATTTTATTGGCATAGTGTTGCTTGTAGTTGTCTCTTAGGATGCTTTGTATTTCTACAGTGTCCATGGTAACTTCGTTTTCATTTCTAATTTTATTGATTTGAGTCATCTCCCTCTTTTTCATGATGAGTCTGGCTAATGGTTTATCAATTTTGTTTATCTTCTCAAAGAACCAGCTTTTAGTTTTAGTGATCTTTGCTATTGTTTCTCTTTCATTTATTTCTGCTCTGATCTTTATGGTTTCTTTCCCTCTGCTAACTTTGGGTTTTGTTTGTTCTTCTTTCTCCTGTTCCTTTAAGTGTAAGGTTAGATTGTTTATTTGAGGTTTTTCTTGTTTCTTGAGGTAGGATTGTATTGCTATAAACTTCCCTCTTAGAACTGCTTTTGCTGCATCCCATAGGTTTTGGATCATTGTGTTTTCATTGACATTTGTCTGTAGGTAATTTTTGATTTCCTCTGATTTCTTCAGTGATCTTTTGGTTATTTAGTAGCATATTGTTTAGCCTCCATGTGTTTGTGTTTTTACTTTTTTTCCCCTGTACTTGATTTCTAATCTCATAGTTTTGTGGTTGGAAAAGATGCTTGATATGATTTCAGTTTTCTTAAATTTACCACAGCTTGATTTGTGACCCAAGATATGATCTATCCTGGAGAATGTTCCATGTGCACTTGAGAAGAAAGTGTAATCTGCTGGTTTTGGATGGAATGTCCTATAAATATCAGTTAAATCTATCTGGTCTATTGTATCATTTAAAGCTTGTGTTTCCTTATTAATTTTCTGTCTGGATGATCTGTCCATTGGTGTAAGCAAGGTGTTAAAATCCCTATTACTGTGTTACTGTCGATTTCCTCTTTAATAGCTGTTAGCAGTTGCATTATGTATTGAGGTGCTTCTATGTTGGGTGCATATATATATCTATAATCGTTATATCTCCTTCTTGGAGTGATCCCTTGATCATTATGTAGTGTCCTTCCTTGTCTCTTATAACATTCTTTATTTTAAAGTCTATTGTATCTGATACGAGTATTGCTACTCCAGCTTTCTTTTGATTTCCATTTGCATGGAATATCTTTTTTCCATCCCCTCACTTTCAGTCTGTATGTGTCCCTAGGTCTGAAGTGGGTCTCTTGTAGACAGCATATAGATGGGTCTTGTTTTTGTTTCCATTCAGTGAACCTGTGTCTTTTGGCTGGAGCATTTAATCCATTCACATTTAAGGTAATTATCAATATATATGTTCCTGTTACCATTTTCTTAATCGTTATGGGTTTGTTTTTGTAGGTCCTTTTCTTCCCTTTGTTTCCCACTTAAAGAAGTTCCTTTAGCTTTTGTTGTAGAGCTGCTTGGGTGGTGCTGAATTCTCTTAGGTTTTGCTTATTTGTAAAGCTTTGGTTTCTCCATCGAATCTGAATGAGATCCTTGCCAGGTAGAGTAATCTTGGTTGTAGGTTCTTCCCTTTCATCTCTTTAAATATATTGTGAAACTCCCTTCTAGCTTGTAGAGTTTCTGCTGAGAAATCAGCTGTTAACCTTATGGGAGTTCCCTTTTCTGTTGTCAGTTTTTCCTTGTTGCTTTCAATAATTTTTCTTTGTCTTTAATTTTTGTCAGTTTGATTGCTATGTGTCTCAACCTGTTTCTCCTTGGGTTTATGCTGCCTAGGACTCTGTATGCTTCCTGGAGTTGGGTGGCCATTTCCTTTCCCATGTTAGGGAAATTTTCAACCATAATCTCTTCAAATATTTTCTCGGGTCCTTTCTCTCTCTCTTCTCCTTCTGAGATCCCTATAATGTGAATGTTGTTGCATTTAATGTTGTCCCAGAGGTCTCTTAAGCTCTCTTCATTTCTTTTCATTCTCTTTTCTTTATTCTGTTCTGTGGCAGTGAATTACACCCTTCTGTCTTCTAGGTCACTTATCCATTCTTCTGCCTCAGTTATTCTGCTATTGATTCCTTCTAGTGTATTTTTCATTTCAGGTATTGTATTGTTCATCTCTGTTTGTTTGTTCTTTGACTCTTCTAAGTGTTTCTTCTTTAATTCTTCTAGGTCTCTGTTAAACATTTCTTGCATCTTCTTGATCTTTGCCTCCATTCTTTTTCCGAGGTCCTGGATCATCTTCGCTATCATTATTCTGAATTCTTTTTCTGGAAGGTTGCCTATCTCCACTTCATTTAGTTGTTTTTGGGGGGTTTTATCTTGTTCCTTCATCTGGTACAAAGTCCTCTGCCTTTTCATTTTGTCTATCTTTCTGTGAATGTGGTTTTTCTCCCACAGGCTGCAGAAGTGTAGTTGTTTATGCTTCTGCTCTCTGCCCTCTGGTGATGAGGCTATCTAAGAGGCTTGTGCAAGGTTCCTGATGGAAGGGACTGGTGGTGGGTAGAGCTAGGTGTTGCTCTGTTGGACAGAGCTCAGTAAAAGTTTAATCTGCTTGTCTGCTGATGGTTGGGGCTGGTGTTGGTTGTTTGGCCTGAGGCGACCCAACACTGGAGCCTACCTGGTTCTTTGGTGGGGCTAATGGCGGACTCAGGGAGGGCTCACGCCAAGGAGTACTTCCCAGAACTTCTGCTGCCAGAGTCCTTGTCCTTGAGGTGAGCCACAGCCATCCCCTGCCTCTGCAGGAGCCCCTCCAACCCTAGCAGGTAGATCTGGTTCAGTCTCCTGTGGGGTCACAGCTCTTTCCCCTGGGTCCTGATGCACACACTACTTTGTGTGTGCCCTCCAAGAGTGGAGTCTCTTTTCCCCCCAGTCCTGTCGAAGTCTTGCAGTCAAATCCTGCTAGCCTTCAAAGTGTAATTCTCTAGGAATTCCTCCTCCTGTTGCCAGACCCCCTGGTTGGGAAGCCTGACGGGCTCAGAACCTTCACTCCCGTGGGTGGAGTTCTGTGGTATACGTGTTCTCCAGTTTGTGAGTCACCCACATAGCAGTTTGGGAATGTGATTTTATTGTGATTGCGCCCCTCCTACTGTCTCACTGCAGCTTCTCCTTTGTCTTTGGATGTGGGGTATCCTTTTTGGTGAGTTCTAGTGTCTTCCTGTCGATAATTGTTCAGCAGTTAGTTGTGGTTCCAGTGCTCTAGCAAGAGGGAGTGAGTGCACATCCTTCTACTCTGCTATCTTAAACCAATCTTTTAAGCAGAGTGATTTTTAAAAATTTTTCTGCCTCTGAAAATATCTCCTCTAATGTTCTTCCAAGGCTTCTGAAATCCTTGCCCACTTCTCTTCAAGGTCAAGTGCCAACAGGTTACGGTCCACAAAGTTGTCCCATCTAGGTCTTTAAAAGAACCTAGGCCTTTCCCTGTTGATGAACATTTGAATCTAGATTTTCCTTCTGGACTCCCTGTTCCTTCATCTATAAAAGAAAGCCTCTGGGTCACATGATCTTCAAAGTCCCCTCCTGCTGGGACCTTCTCTGTCACTCTGATCTATGTGGATAGCCAAGGAGTTTGGCCACATCTTCCTTGTGCACTTATAAAAGGTCCAGTAGCAGGATAAGGACAAGGAGCACTGACGCCTGAAAAAATAAGTATGGCTGAGAGCCCAGGGGCTGGCACAGCTCCAGTCGTAATGGCATTAAGCTAATAACACTCGCCACCCCTCCCTGCTCCCTCTCTCACCCTCCCTCTCTCCTCCCTCTGCCTGGTCAGGATGACAAACCACAGTGAGAGAAGTCCTGGGCAAGGCTGTTCTGTGGTATCTCCGCTTGTTCTGCCTATGATTCCATTTAAAGTAACCAGATGTGCTGGTTCCAAATTGGAAGCGGAGAAGTAAAACTGTCACTATTTGCAGATGACATGATACTATGTATAGAACGCCCTAAAATCTCCACCAAAAATCTATTTAAACTAATAAAAAACTGAAAGAGAAATTAAAAATTAACCCCTTTACAATCGCATCAAAAAGAATAAAATACCTAGAAAGACCCATACTCTGAAAACTATAAAACATTGATGAAGGAAATTGCAAATGATGTAAAGAAATGAAAAGATACCCCACGCTCTTGGATTGGAAGGATTAGTATTGTTAAAATGTCCATATTACCTAAAGCAATCTACAGATTTAATGCAATCCCTATCAAAATACCCATGACATTTTTTACAGAACTAGAACTAATAACCCTAACATTTATATAGAACCACAAAAGACCTTGAATTGCCAAAGAAATCTTGAGAAAAAAGAACAAAATTGGAGGTATCACGCTCCCTGACTTCAGACTATACTACAAAGCTACAGCAATCAAAACATCATGGAACTGATACAAAAACAGACACATAGATCAATAGAACAAAATAGAGAGCCCAGAAGTAAACCCATGCAGTTATGGTCATTTAATCTACAACAAAGGAGGCAAGAATGTACAATGGAGAAAATACAGTCTCTTCAATAAGTGGTGCTGGGAAAACTGGACAGCTACATGTAAAAGAATGAAATTAGAACATTTTCTCACACCATATACAAAAAAAAAGCAAAAATAAAGCAAAACAAAAAACCTCTCAGTATGGGTAAAAGATCTAAATGTAAGTCCTGAAATCATAAAACTCCTAGAAGAGAACATAGGCAGAACACTCTTTGACATAAATCATAACAATATTTTTTTGGATTAGTCTCCTAAGGGAAAAGAAAGAAAAGCAAAAATAAACAAATTGGGTCTAATTAAACTTAAAAGCTTTTTTACAGTGAAGGAAACCATTGACAAAACAAAAAGAAAACCTATTGAATGGGAGAAAATGCTTGCAAATAATATGACCAGTGAAGGGTTAATACCCCCCCCAAAAAAAATATATATATATATAGCTCACACAACTCAATATCAAAAAATCAAAACAACCCAATTTTTTTAAATGGGCAGAAGACCTGAATAGACATTTTTCCAAAGAAGACATCCAGATGGCCCACAGGCACATGAAAAAATGCTCAGCATCGTTAATCATCAGAGAAATGCAAATCAAAACCACAATGATATAGCACCTCACACCTGTCAAAATTACTATCATCAAAAAATCTACAGATAACAAATGTTGGCAAGGATGTGGATAAAAGGGGAACTCTTGTACACTGTTGGTGAGAATGTAAAGTATAAATTAGTGCAGCCACTATGGAAAATGGTATGGCATTTCCCAAAAAAACTAAAAATAGAGCTACCATATGAACCAGCAATTCCATTCCTGGGTATATATCCAAAGAAAATGAAAACACTAATTTGAAAAGATACATGCATCTCAATGTTCATAGCAGCGTTATTTACAGTAACCAAGTTACGGAAGCAACCTAAGTGTCTATCAACAGATGAATAGATAAAGAAGATGAGATATATATAGATATAGATTAGATAGATAGACATACACATATACAATGAAATATTACTCAGACATAAAAAAGAATGAAATTCTGTTATTTGCAACAATTTGGTTGGATCTAGAGGGTATTATGCTTAGTGAAATAAGACAATGACAAATAATATATTTGATGTATGTTATCACATATATGTGAAATCTGAAAAATAAAATGAATGAATATAACAAAACAGAAACCGACTCACAGATATAGAGAACAAACTAGTGGTTCCAGTGGGGAGAGGGACGGGAAGGGGCAAGATAGGGGTAGAGGATTAAGAGACATAAACTACTATGTATAAACTAAATAAGCAACAAGGATATATTACACAGCACAGGGAAATAGTCATAATTTCATAATAACTTTAAATGGAGTATAATCTATTAAAATACTGAATCACTATGTTGTATACCTGAAATATTATAAATCAACTATAATTTTTTTAATTTTTTTTTAAAGAAAGAAACCTATAATTCAAAAAGAGTCATGTATCACAATGTTCATTGCAGCACTATTTACGATAGCCAGGACATGGAAGCAACCTAAGTGTCCATCGACAGATGAATAGATAAAGAATATGTGGCACATATATACAATGGAATATTACTCAGCCATAAAAAGAAACGAAATTGAGTTGTTTGTAGTGAGGTGGATGGGCCTAGAGTCTGTCATACAGAGTGAAGTAAGTCAGAAAGAGAAAAACAAATACTGTGTGCTAACACATATATATGGAATCTTAAAAAAAATGGTTCTAATGAACCTAGGGGCAGGACAGGAATAAAGATGCAGATGTAGAGAATGGACTTGAGGACACGGGGAGGGGGAAGGGTAAGCTGCAACAAGTGAGAGAGTAGCATTTACATATATACACTACCAAATGTAAAACAGATAGCTAGTGGGAAGCAGCTGCATAGCACAGGGAGATCAGCTCAGTGCTTTGTGACCACCTAGAGGGGTGGGATAAGGAGGGTGGGAGGGAGATGCAAGAGGGAGGGGATATGGGGATATATGCATACATATAGCTGATTACTTTGTTATACAGCAGAAACTAACACAACATTGTAAAGCAGTTATACTCCAATGAAGATGTAAAAAGAAAGGAAGGAAGGAAGGAGGGAGGGAAGGAAGGAAGAAAAAGAAAGAAAGGAAAGAAGGAAAGAAAGAAAGAAGAAAAGAAAAGAAAGAAACAAGTTATGCTGATGTCTGTGGTCCTACCAAGTGTGTTTGGCTGCTTTTGTATCACCCATAAGAACCACTGAAGGATGGCCCCTCTTGACCCCTGTCACCACCACAACCCCTCAAGTTCACTGGTTTCCTGTGAACACAGAAAGCAAGGGAAAAGAGAAGAGAGAGGAGACTGACTCCTGAGATAGTCATAAGGCATAAGAACAGAAAGAATTATGCCCCCTAGATTTCTAGATTTTAGAAGCCACTGGATCACAGAACCTGATCCCCAGAAGGACTGTGTGTGTGTGTGTGTGTGTATGTGTGTGTGTGGAGGGGGGTGAGAGAGTGTGACAACTGAAACTGATAAGCATCTACTTCTCAGTCATACTCAGCAAATTATATATACTCTGACTTACGTTTGTAACCTAGTGGCTAAATCAAGAATACAGACATTAGGAGCTATTAGCACATTAAACATATGTTTATAGATTCCAACAAGGTGATTTTTAAATGTTTTAATTTTGAATTACTAATTATTGACCTTTGCAAGATGCCAGTCACTGTCTAAGGACTTTACTTGTATTATCTCATTTAATCTTTAAAACATTCTGTGAAGTTACCCTGACAGTATTGACTGCTTGTTTTGCTTGGGAGTTTTCTCACTATCTGATGCTAGTACCAATGAATAGAAGCTAAGGTAGAGATTTGGGAGGGGAATCATTCAGAGGACAGATGTGAGCTACTTACTTTAGTATAGGAAGGCAAATAGATTTTAGCCCAAGTGCCAGCTACAGTTGAACACTGGTGGTAACGAAGAGGGTTGGGTTGAGAAAGATTCTGAGATTAAATCTGAGTTTAGTCGGAAAGAGTAACATGATTGACAGGTAATGCCTGTCATGAGTACTAGAAGAAGTGTCACTACATGTGATAAGTATTTGCCATCCCTACTGAAGGACTCCTACTATGCCCATACACATGCTCTTCACAACTCTAATGAGTGTCATTCATATAGATTTTGATATAAATGGAACCCCCTGGAATTGTGCAGTCCATAACCTGCACTAATGTACTCAGCAGCCCTGCTGCTATGATCCCTCATGGAAATGAAAACTGAGGTAGAAGATGATGACCTGAGCTGTAGCGATGGGTCCTTAAAGAGTAGGTGCTTTAGTGCGAAGAGCTCCAAATGGGGAAGTAAAGAGCCCTTGGCCCTGCTCTTAATTTGTTGAGTGTCCTGGGGCAATCTCTTTGACTTTTCTGGGCATCAGTTTTATAACTTATGAAATGAGCTGTTAGACCACAGGATCCCCAAAATCCCTACCAACTGTGTATGTGGTAAACTTTGTTGTTCACCTTTGTTGGTCTCCTCCCCCTCTGTGATGTCATAGCCCAATTTGGGGGTAAGGGGAGCTGCCTTCCCCACTCTCAGCTTTTAAGCTTTATGCTAGTCATGAGCATATAACTAAGCTAAACCAAGCAAGGCATCTCATCCACCTTCTAACCCCCAGCCACAGTGACTGGTTCAGAGTTCGATCTAAACAGAGCCAATGAGACTCAAGTCCAGGGATTTGAAGTGGGCTTTATCTTTCCTACTAGATATGAATAGAAGGATGTAGCCTCAGGAAGTGTTGGCAGTTAAGTTGGTTGAGCATGAACGGAAACGCTGTCTTAAAACAGAGCCCTTACCAAAACCACAAAATCAAAACAGAGAAATTGTATTCTGGTTGGACTGTATGAGCCCTGTACCAATCTTCTCCTGAAGCCAGACATTCTCTGATGTGAACCAACAAATTCCTTTTGCTTAAGCAGTCATGGAACTTTAAAAGTATCCTAACTGAAAATGTATGAATTCATGAATCTAAAGAGTGAATTTTACACCCTCTAACTCTGGCCAATACTGGTCTTGGTATCACTGACAGGAGCCCAGCAGAAATGGGAGGTCTTCATGATGCTCTGAGATGCTCATCACGATGAGCACTCCAGATTCCATTCGAGTGGTTCTCCCACACACGTCGTACATACACAGTGGGCCTGGGGAAATGCAACAGGTGTATTACTATGCTTACTAAGATGTCCACTTCCAAATGAGTGCTGTCAGCCAAGCAGTCACCTAGGGAGTCAGGCTATGGATTTTTTTAATATCACAAATACATCCAGTCCTCTTTTCCAAAGGTCTACAGATCCAGTTTGCAGAACCCCCAATGAGAACCCCTAGATCAAAATTAAAACAGTCCTTTACTGCCCACTCATTAGGTGGAAGGGGCTATAACAAACACTGAAAGATGGCAACAACAACAACAGCAAAGTCCAGAACCTCAAAGCATTTATAATTTAGAAGGAAAAAATGAGGCAGATGTCCAGTCTATTCAAACATTACACTCTGACTGGCTCTTAAAAATAATTTTCAGGGCTTCCCTGGTGGTGCAGTGGTTGAGAGTCCGCCTGCCAATGCAGGGGACAAGGGTTCGTGCCCCAGTCCGGGAAGATCCCACATACCGCGGAGCGGCTGGGCCTGTGAGCCATGGCCGCTGAGCCTGTGCGTCCGGAGCCTGTGCTCTGCAACAGGAGAGGCCTCAATAGTGAGAGGCCCCGTACCATAAAAAATAAAATAAAATAAAAATAATAATAATTTTCAAATGTTAAGTGGTTTTCTAGGCAAACCCTCAGGCTCTTCTTTCCTCCATCCCATTCTGGATCTTTATGTGCTCTGCAGTGAATACCTATGAGGCACCTTCTTGCTAAGAACTGTCCCTCTCTCATCTATATGGTCACCATGGATACCTTCCCAGAAGAATGTGACCCCCTTTCCCTGGCCAGTGTTGATGGTCCAGGGCTAGTCACCTACCAAAGCTTAGCCACAGCCGATTGGTCCAGCTGTAAGCCCCTGATCCTCAGATTTACCTGAGCCCTTCTGTGGGAGTTTTGGAACAAGACTGATATAAAGGAGCCAGGCTTTTTCTGGCTGCCCACATGCTGAGATGTAAAAATTAGAGCTTTTTGTGGTCTTGTTTCTCATCTTGTGGATCACAGAAAGAGGGTTTCATCCTGTGGAAAGAAACAAAGGTGAAATATGGTATGTGAGGAGTTATCCAAAGGGTCTTGAACACTTGGGTCCAGTTGCTACTGAAGCCCAGATACATGCCAGGTTTTGAATTGCTTATTATACCCCACTAACACAATAAAGTCCTGTTTTTGCTTAAGTTACTTGGAGCTAGTTTTCTCGAACCAAGTGTCCTTACAAGCACATGGTCATCTGATAGGTCTTACGTCTCTGGTTCCAATTTAAGTCCACCCAGCCAGATTTGGTCACGCCCTCATTCCTGAATTTGGACCTTCATGGTTGTGAGCATTGAGCTCCCTTCAACTTGATGTCTTTTGTTCTCTGTTGGGGCTTCCCCACCCTCATCCCAGCCTGCAAAACTGCATCTTGATTCTCCTGTGAAGGGAGGGGAATAGGACAATCCCCAGAAACTGTGACACTTGGGGGCAGGTGTGGACTGTGCTGGTGCCGTGTCCACAGTGCTGTGGAAGCGCTGAGGAAGGAGCAAGCAGATCCGGCTGCAGTAGGGCCAGGGAGGTCCACAGGGACTTAGCTATAACCCTCAGAGGCTGGTAGGAATCTCATAGGTGGAAAGGACTGGAGGAAGGCAGCTTGGAAAGACTATTTCTAGCAGAAGGAACAAAATGGGCCAAAATGTTTGTGGGAAAATGGGTAAGTACAGCTTTAGTGGATCTCTAAGGAAAAAAGCCTTCCATCTTGATTCCTACATTATTTAACATATTTGGCTCCAATTGACTTTGCCCTTTCAAAATAATTTTTTGGGGGAGAGGGAGGCAGTTGATTACATGTCTGTTATTTTAAAAAGAAAAGAATATGGGCTTCCCTGGTAGCGCAGTGGTTGAGAGTCCGCCTGCCGATGCAGGGAACACGGGTTCGTGCCCCGGTCCGGGAAGATCCCACATGCCACGGAGCAGCTGGGTCCGTGAGCCATGGCCACTGAGCCTGTGCGTCCGGAGCCTGTGCTCCACAACGGGAGAGGCCACAACAGTGAGAGGCCCGCGTACCGCAAAAAAAAAAAAAGAAAAGAATACCTTCAGAAAATATGGAAAATTTTGAAATCATCTATAATCTCTCCACCTACTCAGATATAATCTCAGCTAATGTATTTGCCTATATGCTTATTACCTCTTTTTAAAGCATTTATATATTATAAAAGTAGATTTGAGCTATTTATATCGTTTGGCATCCTGGTTTTTTTCACTTTCAATATTTTATGAGAAGAATGTCTTTAAATATATACAACATCATGATTTTACATCGTCATTAAATGGCTGCGTGGCAATCTCTGTGTGGATGTACAGTAATGTCTTAAGCAGTTCCCTTGTGGCAAACATTTAGGCTGCTTCCAGTCAGGTTACAAGCGTGTGTGTGTGTGTGTGTGTGTGTGTGTGACTTTGCTTTTATATCAAAACTGTGATGACAGATCTTTATGCATTTGTTTGCTTGTTTTATTGAGGTAAATTCCAAAAAGGAGGATTGCTATGTTAAAGAGCTTTCATATTTTCAAGTCCTTTGACATACTGTCAAATGCCCTTTAACAATGTGCCAATTTGCATGCCCACCATCGCTGTATGAAACAATCAATTTTTCCTCACCCTTTTCAGACCTTTTAGACTCAGTTTTATTCTTTTCTATCTGCCCAGTAGGTAAAAACCAGATATAATTGTTATGCGATTTGTCTTTCTTTTACAAGTTTGTATATGATTATTGATCATCCATGTATTTTATTTAAGATTTATCCATTCATGTCCTTTTCACATTTTTATTTGGATGTTATTCATCTTTTTGTAATTGATCAAAAGGATTTCTTAAATATCCAATATTAGTTATCTATTATTTGAATAAGTTGAATGTGTATTTTGAATATGTCCTTTGTGGGGTGGTTTTGGTTTTTTTTGTGTGTGTGTGTGGCTGCACCACGTGGCATGCAGGATGTGGGATCTTAGTTCCCCGACCAGGGATCCAACCCGCACCCCACTGCAGTGGAAGCACGGAGTCTTAACCCCTAGACCGCCAGGGAAGTCCCTATCCTTTGTGTTTTAACTTCATCGTGTGGGAGGTTTTGCCACATAAGTTTTACATTTTCATTTATAGACATACTCTTTCTTTTTTTTTTTAACATCTTTATTGGAGTATAATTGCTTTACAATGGTGCGTTTATACTCTTTCTTTTATGGTTTCTGATGTTAAATGCTATTGCTAAAAAGAATTCTCTAACCCTAAGAAGCTAAAACTATGCACCTATGCTCTCTTTTAGTGTTTTTATGATTTAGATGGTCACATTTAACTCTCAAATTTGTGTGGAATTTGTATTTTATGTAAGGTGAGAAGTAAGGCTCTAACTTTATTTTTTTCCAAATATCCAAAATTGACACCATTTGTGAAGAACAGAAATGTCACCTTTATCACATTTTAAATTTCATGTATAGTTGGATCTTTTTTCAGATGATCTCTTCTGTTCCAATGGTCTGCCAGCCTACCCTCTGCCAGTGTCATTATCCAGCATTTTAATCTAGTAGGGAAATTCCCTCCACATAGCCCTCCTTTTTAAAAAAAATTTTGGCTATTCTTAAGCACTTATTTTTCCAGAAGTACTTTGGAGTCATTTTGTTAAGTTCCTTCCAAATCCCACTGATATTTCAGATGAAATTACTTAAATAACTAGATTAAACTGTGGGGCATTGACATCTTTACAGTACTTCCAGAAGCACAGTACATCTTTCCATTTGTTCACGTCCTCTTTCACGCTCCTCACTAAAGTTTTGTCATTTTCTCCATTTGGGTCTTATACATTTCTTGCTAAAGTTATTCCTGGGTATTACATATTTGTTTGCTATTGTGAGTGAGTGAAATCTCTTTTGTATTATATTTTATAGAAAGTTCATGCTGGTATATAGCAAGCCATTGAGATATATATAGGTATAGATAGAGATGGAGATAGAGATGGAGGTAGAGGTAGAGACTGAGATAGATATTATTGAACCTGTCTGGTGCAGGAGGAGTCATGGAACAACTCTCAGGAAGAAGAAGAGAGAGAAATGTCCTGACTTCTCCTGTTTCTCTCCTTCCCACCATGTCCACCACTGACCAAACCCAGCTAGAAGCCAGATGACAAGGGAGTCTGGGAACTACAGCCTGGAGTGGGGACTTAGCCCCCAGCCATACAGAACAGCACAGGGGAAGTCATGGAAGGAATGTAGGACAGAGAGGCCACGGACCAGTGCTAGATGCCTTCATAAGACTATCGGTTGCTTCTAAAAATCTGCTCTCAAATAATGAATGTTTAACTCCACCATGATGATCACAAGATGTGCATTGGTTCGAAAACAATATTGAAAGAAGAGAAAAATTAATTTTAATTGGATTATTGAAACAAGCTTATCGCCTCCTGAAGTGACCACTTTGAAGGGGAACACCTACATATGGAAGTATTGGTATTATTTTTAAATATGCACATTAATGTAGAAATATTCACTATGTAAAATACATGTGTTACTTTAACAAGCTCCCCAGGAGTGGAGAACAAAAATAGTTCACTCTCTGCAAGGACCCAGAAAGATCTTATTTTTCTCCCTCTGTCTCAGAACAGCGTGCTTGCCATCCTCAGAGGGAAAACTGAGGGGACTTATCAGCAGGTGCATCCCCTCCTGCCTCAAGCACCAGCCAAATAGGCCAAATAGAATCCCAGTAAGAACAATACTTTACAAATAAATAAAACTTGCTAACTACCAGTATGAACTAATGAACCTGCTGTAAAATGTAATTTCAGTTCTGTATCATTTAACTTTCTTAAAATCAACCAGATGTTACCTTGAGGAAAATCCCAACATTTTTCTAAAAGTTTCTTGAGGGGTTTCTTGTTCATCTCCGCTGTCCTCAGCACCTAGTAAGTAGATGCTAAAAGAATGAAGTGAAGTGAAGTGAAGTTGAACCTACTTAAGTACAAATGATTGACAGCTAACTCTCAGAGCCCTCCCACACTTTAACGTCCCTCCCTGGTAATGGTTCCCTATTCCACGTCTTAGCCCCTTGCTTAGTCAATAGCACTGTTGATGGCAGAGTCTGTGTTTTCTCCATGTTTGTGTTTCCCACATGATCTAACCCAGCCTGGCACAAAGCTCAGCAAATGTTCATGTCATCCATGAAGGAGCAGATGGAATAGGGCCTCAGTATCCCCATCTATATAAAATGGGAGCCTTTTTTTTTTTTATTCATGCTGGCCAGTTTATTTAGCCAATTCATTGACAAAACTAGATTTGTTGAAGAACATACTTAGGGAATTTCTTCTATCATATATTTTCCTAATATTTTTATAAGCTCTTTTTCATTATTGTTGGACTTCTCACCTAATAACCTATTTAGCACAAAGCTTCTGTATTGTATTTTATTATGTTCTTATACTTCATGGTAGTTTTATTTTTTTTTAACATCTTTATTGGAGTATAATTGCTTTACAATGGTGTGTTAGTTTCTGCTGTATAACAAACTGAATCAGCTATACCTATACATATATCCCCATATCCCTTCCCTCTTGTGTCTCCCTCCCACTCTCCCTATCCCACCCCTCTAGGCGGTCACAAAGCACCGAGCTGATCTCCCTGTGCTATGCAGCTGCTTCCCACTAGCTATCTACCTTACGTTTGCCTTTTTAACAGTCTGTGTGATGGAGCAATTCTCTTGGTGTTCTTGCTTTGGGGATGTAAGAAGTGGGTTTTCGTTCCTTCTGTGCCACCCACTTGTGTCTGTTCTCCTCCCGATGAGTCATCTGGGAGCCAGACACCATCGCTCTCAGACAGAACATGTAAGGTACTTGCTCAGGAGCAGTGGGGCCATAAATCTGTACTGCGTCCCTGTGGTTACCTAGGGAACACTGGGGCCCAGCCAGGGAGGGGGCACTGCAGACAGAGAGGGCTCTGGCCAGTGCCCCAGCCTCTAGGCGACAGCCCGACAAGCACTTCTCACTCTAGTTTGGAACCAGTGTCCTGGCCTCTGCAGAAGGCAAGGGTGGCCCCCAGCCAAGAGGCTCTGAAATACACCATGATCCGCCTACCAGACATTCAGAGAGACAGAAGGGGTCAGTTACCAAAATGACTGTGACAGGAACTAGAGCAGCTGGAATCTGGTCCTGCACTTCATTCCTTCACCACTTACACAAGCAATCATAAGCAGATCCCCCTTCCACTCTCTGTGGATGTGAAAAGTAAATAAAACAATATATTAAACTGCTTGGCTTAAGTCCTGATCCCACCAAACAATTAACAGAGGCAGTTGTAAATTTAGTTATTATGATCTGTACTGATAGCAGTAGTAGTAGATTATTCTCACGATAATCTCCCAAGTAGTATCCCACTTTAGAGATGAGGAAACTGGGTCAGAGAGGTAAAGTGACTTGCTCAAAGTCCTTTAAGAATCGAATACACTGGTAACAGCCAGCTAGCTACTCTAATCTACTCTTACTAGATTATTCTAGTAAGTACTATGGGAGAGTGTGGGAAGGACAGACAATATCACTCAGCTCCATTCAGCTCCAGACCCAGACAGGTAGGCCCTCCCTGGAATACTTGCAGACCTTGCTCCAAACCTTACGTAGTCTCATCCTCAAATCCCATGAAAAAAGAGTCCCTGGGCCCTCACTGGCTCTGATTGGGTCGGATTGTCCACCCCTAGAGCCACAGGGGAGGGTCAGCCTGGGTCTGAGAGGTGGGGAGCTCAGCAGACAGCTGTGAGTGCAGAGGGATGTAGAATGGAGGCTAGGGGCCCAAGCAGCATGGGGTGTGTGTGTGTGTGTGTGTGTGTGTGTGTGTGTGAAGTCTGAAAAACATTTGCCAAAAATGTTTATAGAGATGCTGTCTCTGGATAGTGGAATAAAAAGTTGATTTCCCTTTTGTTGTTTTTTTTTTACATATAGAGAATACTTTTTTTTAAAGTATTATTGAGTATAATTGATTTATAATGTTTCCCTTTTGTTTTCTATACCTTTCCATAGCTTTACCATAAGCACATACTTTGATAATTTTTTAAAAGCTATTTTCATTTGCTTAGTGGTTGAATAATACAAATAATATACAGTTATGTTAAGTATATTTATTTTTAAGAGTTTAGGGCTGGATATTTGAGGACTCAGTCCTGGTTCTGGCTCTGAGTGACCACCATCATGTCACTTGTCTGGCCTCCGTTTCAGCATCTCTGAGATGAGGGAAGAGCCATACAACCTCTGTAGTCCCTTCCAGCTCTGATTCTCTCTCTTCTGTGTACACACATCAAGTAAAAAGGTGTGGATCAGCTGGGTCCTAGGAGACCTGCTTGAATGTGAAGAGAACACAGTTGACCCTGAAAAACATGGCTTTGAACTGTGCGGGTCCACTTACATGCAGATTTTTTTCAATAAATACGTACTATGTACAGAACTACACAATTCCCAGTTGGAACCACGGATACAGAGGGCCAGGGCTGACTGTAAACCCTCCTCTCTCGACCCTAAACCCCTCCTTTGCCCCCTCTCCCCACTCCCATTGTTTAAGGGTCAACTGTAATTACTTTTTTTTTAACTGAAGTATAGTTAATTTACAATGTTGTGTTAGTTTCAGGTGTACAGCAAAGTGATTCAGTTATACATATAAATATATACTCTTTTTCTGTAATTGTTGCTTTTTTTTTTTTTAAAGTGACTCAGCCCTTGCAGTGTTGTTTTGGGAGGTCACCACTCTTTTTTTTTTTAATTTTTGGCTGCGTTGGGTCTTCATTGCTGCGCGCGGGTTTTCTCTAGTTGCTGTGCGAGCGGGGGCTACTCTTTGTTGCGGTGCGCGGGCTTCTCATTGTGGTGGCTTCTCTTGTTGCAGAGCATGGGATCTAGGAGCGCAGACTTCAGTAGTTGTGGCACGTGGCCTCAGTAGTTGTGGCTCGCGGTCTCTAGAGCGCAGGCTCAGTAGTTGTGGCGCACAGGCTTAGTTGCTCCACGGCATGTGGGATCTTCCCGGGCCAGGGCTCGAACCTGTGTCACCTGCATTGGCAGGCAGATGCTTAACCACTGTGCCACCAGGGAAGCCCCTATAATTGTTTCTTAATAGAAATCAGTTCTGAATAAAAATGGGTACATTTATGGAGTTGAAAAAGTTTCTTCACAAGTTGAATATGTTCCCAGAGCTGCTAAGAGAGAACCCCTCCTAAGTGGAGGCCAGCTAACCTACTCCAGCCCTGAAAAATCTATCCCTCCCTAAGAGGGAAGAAGAATTAACATTACTGACTGGGCCTACTATGTGTCAGGCCTAATACAAAGTGTATTATACACACAGTCTGATTTAAACTCATAATGTGTTTACCATCGTTTGTTTGACAAGCAACAAGATACTGGACTCCTACACTGTTATTGAATGCTTGTTTTCCCATAAAGATGCTTGAGAAGAAGAAATGCTCTTTATTCATCTTTGTATGTCCCTCAGACCCTAACACAGGGCTCAGTAAATATTTGCTGATCATTAGAAACCTCCTCCTACCATCACTGCTTCTTGGGCTCCATAGAGGATGATTCCTAATATCAAAGTTTTGACCACCTCCTTGGTTAAGAGAATGATGATCAAATTAAAAGGGAGGAGAAGGAGCAACAGATTAGGTCACTATCCACTGTTGGCAGGAAGCCGTCACTTTACACAGTTGTCCTGATATGCACAGGGCCTTCAGGAAATAGGACGTTGGACAGATGGACTTTGACCAGGAACAGAAGGTTAGAAAGGTTAGGATTAGGGGTGACTGGAAGCAATATGAGAGCACTGGGAGTTTTATTTTTATTGAAATACAGTTGCTGTACAATATTACATTAGTTTCAAGTATGCTACATAATGATTTGACATTTGCATACATTATGAAATGATCACCGCAATAAGGCTAGTAACCATCTGTCCGCTTACATTTATTACAGTATTATTGACCATATTCCTTTTGCTGTATATTACATCCCTGTGACTTGTTTTTTTATAACTGGAGATTTGTACCTCTTAATCTCCTTTGCCTATTTTGTCCACCCCATCACCCCTCCCCACTCTGTTCTCTGTACCTATGAATCTGTTTTCCTTTTGCTTTGTTTGTTTTTTAGATTCCACATATAAATGAGATCACGCAGTGTATTTCTCTATCTGACATCTCACCTAGCATAATACTCTCTAGATCCATCCATGTTGTCACAAATGACAAAATTTCATTTTTTTATAGCTGAGCAATATTCCTGTGTGTGGGGGGGGTGGGTGGGGGGGTGGATGGTGTGGTATGTGTGTGGTGTGGTGTGTGTGTGTATACCTACATCACATCTTTATCCTTTCACCTACCTATGGGCACTTAGTTGCTTCCATATCTTGGCTATTGTAAATAATGCTGCAGTGAACATTGGAGCGCACGTATCTTTTCTAATTAGTATTTTTGTTTCCATCGGGAAAACACCCAGAAGTGCAATTGCTGGATTATATGGCAGTTCTATTTTTAATTTTTGAGGAAGCTCCATACTGTTTTCTATGATCTCTGCACCAATTTACATTCCCACCAACAGTGCAAGAGGGTTCCCTTTTCTCAACATCCTTGCCAACACTTGCTGTTTGTTGTCTTTTGGATGAGAAACAAAAGCAAAAATAAACCCATGGGACTACATCAAACTAAAAAGCTTTTGCACATCAAAGAAAACTATCAGTGAAACAAAAAGGCAGCCTACTGAATGGGAAAAGACATTTGCAAACAATCTATCCAGTAACAGGTTAATATCCAAAATATACAAAGAACTAATACAGCTCAATATCAAAAAGACAAACAACCCAATTTAAAAATGGGCAGAGGGAGAGACCTTCAACATGGCAGAGGAGTAAGTCGTGGAGATCACTAGCCTCCCCACAAATACATCACAAATACATCTACATGTGGAACAACTCCTACAGAACACCTACTGAATGCTGGCAGAAGACCTCAGACTTCCCAAAAGATTTTTTTTTCCTTTTTCTCTTTTTGTGAGTGTTTATGTGTATGCTTCTTTGTGTGATTTTGTCTGTATAGCTTTGCTTTTACCATTTGTCCTAGGGTTCTGTCTGTCCGTTTTTTGTTTGTTTGTTTGTTTGTTTTTAGTATAGTTTTTAGAGCTTGTTATCATTGGTGGATTTGTTTTTTGGTTTGGTTGCTCTCTTCTTTCTTTCCTTCTTTCTTTTTTTATTACGTTTTAATTTTTTATCTTATTTTTAATAATTTATTTTATTTTTTATTTTAATAATTTTATTCTTTCTTCCTCCCTCCCTCCCTCTCTCCTTCTCTCTCTCTCTCTTTCTCCCTTCCTTTCTTTCTTTCTTTATTTATTTATTTCTTCCTTCCTTCCTTCCTTCCTTCCTTTCTTTCTCTATTTCTCTTTCTTTCTTTCTTACTTCTCGCTTTTCATCTGAGCTGTGTGGCTGACAGGGTCTTGGTGCTCCAGGCGGGTGTTAGGCCTGTGCCTCTGAGGTGGGAGAGCTGAGTTCAGGACATTGGTCCACCAGAGACCTCCCGGCTTCACACAATATCAAACGGCAAAAGCTCTCCCAGAAATCTCCATCTCAACACTGAGACCCAGCTAGCTACAATGCTGGACACCCTATGCCAAACAACTAGCAGGACAGGAACACAACCCCACCCATTAGCAGAGAGGCTGCCTAAAATCATAATGAGGTCACAGACACCCCAAAACACACCACTGGACGCAATCCTGCCCACCAGAACAACAAGATCCAGCCTCATCCACCAGAACATAGGCACCATTCCCCTCCACCAGGAAACCTACACAACTCACTGAACCAACCTTAGCCACTGGGGGCAGATACCAAAAACAGTGGGAATTACACTGCAGGAATTACAAACCTGCAGCCTGCGTAAAGGACACCCCACACACAGTAAGTTAAGCAAAATGAGAAGACAGAGAAACACACAGCAGATGAAGGAGGAAGGCAAAAACCCACCAGACCAAAGAAATGAAGAGGAAATAGGCAGTCTACCTGGAAAAGAATTCAGAGTAATGATAGTAAAGATGATCCACAATCTTGGAAATAGAATGGAGAAATACAAAAAACATTTAACAAGGACCTAGAAGAACTAAAGAGCAAGCAATCATGAACAACGCAATAAAAGAAATTTAAAATTCTCTAGAAGGAATCAATATAGCAGAATAACTGAGGCAGAAGAACGGATAAGTGACCTGGAAGATAATATAGTGGAAATAACTACCACAGAGCAGAATACAGAAAAAAGAATGAAAAGAATTGAGGACAGTCTCAGAAACATCTGGGACAACATTGAATGCACCAACATTCAAATTATAGAGGTCCCAGAAGAAGAAGAGAAAAAGAAAGGGACTGAGAAAATATTTGAAGAGACTATAGTTGAAAACTTCACTAATATGGGAAAGGAAATAATCAAGTCCAGGAAGCACAAACAGTCTCATACAGGATGAATCCAAGGAGAAACGTGGCAAGACACATATTAAGCAAACTATCAAAAATTAAATACAAAGAAAAAATATTAAAAGCAGCAAGGGAAAACAACAAATAACATACAAGGGGATCTCCGTAAGGTTACCAGTTGATCTTTCAGCAGAAACTCTGCAAGCCAGAAGAGAGTGGCAGAACATATTTAAAGTGATGAAAGGGAAAACCGTACAACCAAGATTACTCTACAAACAAGGATCTCATTCAGATTTGACAGAGAAATTAAAAGCTTTACAGACAAGCAAAAGCTAAGAGAATTCAGCACCACCAAACCAGCATTACAACAAATGCTAAAAGAACTTTTCTAGACAGGAAGCACAAGAGAAGGAAAAGACCTACAGTAACAAACCCAAAACAATTAAGAAAATGGTAATAGGAACATACATATCGATAACTACCTTAAATGTAAATGGATTAAATGCTCCAACCAAAAGACATAGACTGGCGGAACAGATAAAAAAAACAAGACCCATATATACGCTGTCTACAAGAAACCCACTTCAGACCTAGGGACATATAGAGACTGAAAGTGAGGGGATGGAAAAAGATATTCTGTGCAAATGGAAATCAAAAGAAAGCTGGAGTAGCAATTCTCATATCAGACAAAATAGACTTTAAAATAAAGACTGTTACAAGAGACAAAGAAGGACACTACATAATGATCAAGGGATCAATCCAAGAAGAAGATATAACAATTGTAAATATTTATGCACCCAACATGGGAGCACCTCAATGCATAAGACACATACTAACAGCCATAAAAGGGGAAATTATTGTGAGAGTAACACAATAATAATAGGGAACTTTAACACCACATTTTCACCAATAGACACATCAACCAAACTGCAAATAAATAAGGAAACACAGGCTTTAAATGACACATTAAACAAGATGACCTTAATTGATATTTATAGGACATTCCATCCAGAAACAAAAGAATACACTTTCTTCTCAAGTACTCATGGAACATTCTCCAGGAGACATCATATCTTGGGTCACAAATCAAGCCTTGGTAAATTTAAGAAAATTGAAATCATATCAGATAACTTTTCCTACCATAATGCTATGAGACTAGATATCAATTACAGGAAAAAATCCGTAAAAAATACACACGGAGGCTAAACAGTACACTATAAATAACCAACAGATCACTGAGGAAGTCAAAAAATACTTAGAAACAAATGAAAATGAAAACACGATGACCCAAAACTTATGGGATGCAGCAAAAGCAGTTCTAAGAGGGAAGTTTATAGCAAAACATCCTACCTCAAGAAACAAGAAACATCTCAAACAAACAACCTAACCTTACACCTAAAGCAATTAGAGAAAGAACAACAACAAACCCTCAAAGTTAGCAGAAGGAAAGAAATCATAAAGATCAGATCAGAAATAAATGAAAAAAGAATTGAAGGAAACAATAGCAAAGATCACTAAAACTAAAAGCTGGTTCTTTGAGAAGATAAAGACAATTGATAAACCTTTAGCCAGACTCATCAAGAAAAAGAGGGCGAGGACTCAAATCAATAAAATTAGAAATGAAAAAGGAGAAGTAACAACTGACACTGCAGAAATACAAAGGATCATGAGAGATTACAACAAGCAACTATATTCCAATAAAATGGACAACCTGGAAGAAATGGACAAATTCTGACAAAATCACAACCTTCCAAGACTGAACCAGGAAGAAATAGAAAATATAAACAGACCAATCACAAACACTGAAATTGAGACTATGATTAAAAATCTTCCAACAAACAAAAGCCCAGGACCAGATGACTTTACAGGCAAATTCTATCAAACATTTAGAGAAGAGCTAACACCTATCCTTCTCAAACTCTTCCAAAATATAGCAGAGGGAGGAACACTCCCAAACTCATTCTCTGAGGCCACCATCACCCTGCTACCAAAACCAGACAAAGATGTCACAAAAAACAGAAAACTACAGGCCAATATCACTGATGAACATAGATACAAAACTCCTCAACAAAATACTAGCAAACAGAATCCAAGAGCACATTAAAAGGATCATACACCATGATCAAGTGGGGTTTATCCCAGGAATGCAAGGATTCTTCAATATACACAAATCAATCAGTGTGATAAACCATGTTAACAAATTGAAGGAGAAAAACCGTATGATCATCTCAGTCGATGCAGAAAAAGCTTTTGACAAATTCAACACCCATTTATGATAAAAACCCTCCAGAAAGTAGGCATAGAGGGAACTTACCTCAATATAATAAAGGCCGTATATGACAAACCCACAGCCAACATCGTTCTCAATGGTGAAAAACAGAAACTATTTCAACTAAGATCAGGAACAAGGCAAGGTTGCCCACTCTCACCACTATTTTTCAACATAGTTTTAGAAGTTTGATCTACAGCAGTTGGAGAAGAAAAAGAAATAAAAGGAATCTAAATGAGAAAAGAAGAAATAAACCATCACTGTTTGCAGATGACATGAGAATACATACAGAATCCTAACGATGCCACTAGAAAACTACTAGAGCTAATCAGTGAATTTGGTAAAGTAGCGGATACAAAATTAATGCACAGAAATCTCTTGCATTCCTATACACTAAGGATGAAATATCTGAAAGGGAAATTAAGGAAAAACTCCCATTTACCATCTCAACAAAAAGGAAAAAATACCTAGAAATAAACCTACCTAAGGAGACAAAAGACCTGTACTCAGAAATCTGTAAGACACTGTTGAAAGAAATAAAAAATGACACAAAGCGATAGAGAGATATACCATGTTCTTAGATTGGAAGAATCAACATTGTGAAAATGACTGTACCACCCAAAGCAATATACAGATTCAATGCAATCCCTATCAAACTACCAATGGCATTTTTCACAGAACTAAAACAAAAAATTTCACAATTTGTATGGAAACACAAAAGACCCCGAATAGTCAAAGCAATCTTCAGAAAGAAAAATGGAGCTGGAGGAATCGGGCTCCCTGACTTCTGACTATACTGCAAAGCTACAGTAATCAAGAAAGTATGGTACTGGCACAAAAACAGAAATATAGATCAATGGAACAGGATAGACAGCCCAGAGATAAACGCACACACATATGGTCACCTTATTTTTGATAAAGGAGGCAAAAATATACAGTGGAGAAAAGCCTCTTCAGTAAGTGGTGATGGGAAAACTGGACAGCTACATGTAAAAGAATGAAATTAGAACAATCCCTAAGACCATATACAAAAATAAACTCAAAATGGATTAAAGACCTAAATGTAAGGCCACACACTATAAAACTCTTAGAGGAAAACAAAGGCAGAACACTCTATGACATATATCACAGCAAAATCCCTTTTGACCCACCTCCTAGAGAAATGGAAATAAAAACAAAAATAAGAAAATGGGACCTAATGAAACTTAAAAGCTTTTGCACAGTGAAGGATACCATAAACAAGATGAAAAGACAACCCTCAGAATGGGAGAAAATATTTGCAAACGAAGCTACTGACAAAGGATTAATCTCCAAAATTTATATGCAGCTCAATAACAAAAAAACAAACAATCCAATCCAAAAATGGGCAGAAGACTTAAATAGACATTTCTTCAAATATGTGCAGATTGCCAACAAACACATGGAAGGATGCTCAATATCACTTATCATTAGAGAAATGCAAATCAAAACTACAATGAGGTATCACCTCACACCTGTCAGAATGGCCATCATCAAAAAATCTACAAACAATAAATGCTGGAGAGGGTGAGGAGAAAAGGGAACCCTCTTGCACTGTTGTTGGGAATGTAAATTGATACAGCCACTATGGAGAACAGTATGGAGGTTCCTGAAATAACTAAAAATAGAACTACCATACGACCCAGCAGTTCTACTACTGGGCATATACCCTGAGAAAACCATAATTCAAAAGGAGTCATGTACCACAATGTTCATTGCAGCTCTATTTACAATAGTCAGGACATGGAAGCAACCTAAGTGTCCATTGACAGATGAATGGATAAAGAAGATGTGGCACATATATACAATGGAATATTACTCAGCCATAAGAAGAAATGAAATTGAGTTATTTGTAGTGATGTGGGTCGACCTAGAGTCTGTCATACAGAGTGAATTAAGTCAGAAAGAGAAAAACAAATACTGTATACTAACACATATATATGGAATGTAAAAAAAGAAAAAAAAGGTTCTGAAGAGCCTAGGGGCAGAACAGGAATAAAGATGCAGATGTAGAGAATGGACCTGAGGACAAGTGGAGGGGGAAGGGTAGGCTGGGACAAAGTGAGAGAGTGGCATGGACATATATACACTACCAAATGTAAAATAGATAGCTAGTGGAAAGCAGCCGCGTAGCACAGGGAGATCAGCTTGGTGCTTTGTGACCACCTAGAGGGGTGGGATAGGGAGGGTGGGAGGGAGATGCAAGAGGGAGGAGATATGGGGATATATGTATAGCTGATTCACTTTGTTATACAGCAGAAACTAACACATCATTATAAAGCAATTATACTTGAAAAAAGATGTTAAAAAAATAAAAGAAAATAAAAATGGGCAGAGGACCTGAATACATATTTTTCCAAAGCAGATATACAAATGGCCAACAGACACATGAAAAGATGCTCAGCATCACTAATCATCGTGGAAATGAAAATCAGAACCACAGTAAGATATCACCTCACACCTGTCAGAGAGCATTGGGATCTTAGGCAAGGGTTAGAATTGAAAGTGAGGGAGGGTTGCATAGAGGAGAATGGATTTCCAACACAGAATTCACTGGAAAAATAGATTAAAGAAATAGACAGGTGATCAAAGAAAGCAAACCTCCTTCTACACAATTTTGCCTGCAAGAAGCTCTGGTTTTAGGGATGGGATTAGATTTTGGGATCAAAAAGGTGGGTCAGAAAGAAGAATCAAAAAAAAAAAAATGTCTAAACAGAGAAAGCCCATTGAAGGACAAAAGTTTCACAAATTTTTCTTTATTTTGACTTTCAGTTAAGGCTGAAATCAACCTGTCCTTTTCATTCACTCATTCATTCTATTGCTCATCTAATAAATATTTATTGAGCACATACAATCCATCAGACAGTGTGCTAGCTCCTTGGATGAGCAAAAAGAAACACTGTGCCTGCTCTCATTGAGTATGAAGTCTAGGAAGAGAGGCAGATATTGATCCAATAATCACGTGGAGGAGTGAGTAAACAGAAACCAGGGGGAATGCCATGAAGGAGAGGGGTGTGGTTTTCTGAGAGCAGAGAAGAAAGGAACCTCACCTAGACTGAGGTGGGGAGGGGCAAAACAATCTCCCTGAAGAATTGACCCTTGACTTGAGATGTGAAGAACCGTAGGCCCCTGGCAAGGAATAAGCCACAGCAAATGGAGGCCAAAGTCACTTTTAATGGGTCCAGCTTAGGTAAGACTAGCAATACTGGTAATCAGAAAATCTAAGTTTAAGATGTAGACCCTCCAAGAACCCTCTCTGTGAGACGTTTAGCTAAGTCATTTGTACTTTCTGGGCCTCCATTTGATGATCTGTAAAGTGGGGATGATAGACTGAAGTGATGTTTCTCAAAACATGATGTGCCGATCTTATGCAGTAGAATCAGTTGGGTTGCTTGTGAAAAATATTAATTCCTGGACCTCACTTCAGACCTACTGGATCAAAATATCTGTGGCTAGGACCCAAGAATCTACATTTTTTTTTTTTAAACATCTTTATTGGGGTATAATTGCTTTACAATGGTGTGTTAGTTTCTGCTTTATAACAAAGTGAATCAGCTATACATATACATATGTTCCCATATGTCTTCCCTCTTGCGTCTCCCTCTCTCCCACTCTCCCCATCCCACCCTTCCAGGCTGTCACAAAGCACCGAGCTAATATCCCTGTGCCTTGCGGCTGCTTCCCCCCAGCTATCTACCTTACTACGTTTGTTAGTGTGTATATGTCCATGACTCTCTCTCGCCCTGTCAAAACTCACCCTTCCCCCTCCCCATATCCTCAAGTCCGTTCTCCAGTAGGTCTGCGTCTTTAAGGAATCTACATTTTTAAGGCTCACTCTAGGTGACTGTTACGCTCAGTAAAGTTTGAGCATCACAGGCTGTGTAGGCAAACTTTTGCCTGCTAAATGGCTCCCTATTTCTTTCTAAATTTCTAGGTTCTCAATGGAGCAGCACCAAGAAGAGGTGAGGTGGGCAGTCCTCCAGACTGAGCAAGGAAACATTCTGAAGTTTTCAGGTGACAACAAAGGTCTGAGCTTTTATACCTGGAGCTGGGCCAACTGTTTTAGGGACAGCTTGACTTGAGAGAAAATAGCTCCAGGCTGAATTTTTTTTTTGCTCTTCACTTTCCACTCCACCCCTGGGATTTACTTGATTTACTTGAAAATATATATTCCCTGCCCTTTTCCCTCCTTTCTTCTTCCCTTCTTGTGGATCTGGTTCTCTGCAGTATCGGGGGCCAGTGGAGGTTCACATGGGTCCCCCTTCCTTCCGTGCCTTTCTAGGGCACAAATGGTCGGCCTCTGATATGATGGTTTATAGTCTGTGAGCCTTTGGCTTGCTACACAGGGAAAATTCCTGTTGACACTAATTGTACCAGGGACCAAGAATTACAGGCTGAGATCCGGCTGCCTTGCCTGCTGGACCAAGCCATTTCCCTTTCCCTCTGCACAGCAAGCTCACAGAGCCTACTGCCCAAGGCCACCAATAGCCATACTGGCTTGGCCTCCAACCTCACTTGGAGTTCTCTGTGTGAAGAAATATTTCCAGCAAGTCCTGGGGTCTCTAGGTGTGGTAGAGCCAATCTCACAGGTTGCTTCTCAAAGGCCAGGTATATTATTTCTGCCTACCTGATAGAATTCTTGTATTAAAATGAGACAGTGCATGTAAAGCACATAACACCAGCCTAGCACACAGTAAGCTCTCAACAAATGTTAGTTAGTGTTCTTTATATTTTTGTTATTTTTCTAGCCACTGTTTGTTCAGGGGTATTTATAAGGAAAAAAAAAAAAGAAAGAAATCAGTTATATCAACTGGCAAGTAAAGGGTTGAAAGTACCATTGAGAGATCAACTAGGAAAATCTGTACCTCAGTATACTCCAGATACTGAGAAATATGTTGTATGTTAAGACTATACAAAACATCAACAATAACTAATCATTACTGAGAGCTTTCTAGGTGCTAGGCAAAGTTTCACTTAATCCTCATAATAACTTGATGGGGTAAATACTAAATCCCCATTTTACAGATAAACAGACAGAAGCTTAAATAAATGAAGTAAAGTCACAAAGTCACAAAGCTAGGAAGTAGCAGCAACTAGAATTTGATCTGATGCTTAATAAGCTATTTCCTTAAGTCTAACTGATATCTCTCATGCTATATTTGGAGGCTATATCTGCTCACGCGCTCTCTCTCTCTCTCTCTCTCTCTCTCTCTCTCTCTCTCTCTCTCTCTCCCTCTCCCTCTCTCTCCCCCTCCCACCCCGAGATAGACAACAATTGATTGCCATCATGGGGTCAATAACCTTTGCAGTCCTTAAAGCAATTATTAGATCAGGTCTCTTCCCCTTCTTCTTGGAAGAATTAAGGCTCAAGCCTGATACAAGCCCTTGATCTCATTTGAGGTTCCCAGGGAGGGGTTAGGAGGAGAGATGCAATCCTCAGATCCAACCCAGAGAAGGGCCCGTGTTTGCATTGTGCGATTAGTACACAGACCACATCAACTTCTGCCTTTCTGACCCATGTCTCTGGCCTGCTGAGGTGCCCAGAAATTTCTGTCATTTTATCAGTGAGGTCAGCCTGCAGCCAAACTTGGGTTATCTGAGAGGTGAAAAGTATCAACTTAGAATCAAACCACCTCTGTTCTAATCCCATCTCTGAACAATCTTGAGCAAGTTAATTAATCACTCTTATCCTGTTTCCTCACCTGTAGATAGGAGCCAATAGTGTCTTCCACAAAAGTGCTGTTTGGAGGGTTAAATGAGATGATGCCTGTGAATTAGCTTGACACATGCTTGGTGCATAACTGCACTCATAGTTAATTAACATAGGTGATTCAGAAGAGGGCAATGCTTACATCTAAATGGATAACACTCCAAAGGATTGGGGAGATATTTGGAAGCCCTTCCAAGAACTTGTAATTCACACCATGCATCTAACTGCGATTATCCCAGGTGCTCCTATCTAGAAGTTTCCACAAACTCTTCCACATACCTTAACCCCCAGCACTTACCAGGGCAGTCCCACAAGAGGCAGAAAACCAAGGCTCCTCCTTCTCCCTTCATCTTTTCACGACTACCAAGGCAACCTTCTAAATTCGTCCGTCTGGCGTCCAGTAAACAGTAGAGACACGCTGGGCATTTCCTGTCCCAGCATCCCTCAGGACACAATAGAGATGGGCAAAGAAAACTGTCTCTTTCTCACATTCCTCCTTCCTTTGCCATGCCCCGGGGCCTGAAGTGATGTCACACACATTTCCCAAGTATGCCCACCTGCATCCCAGGGTCCTACCCTGTCACCCCCACCAGAGAAGGCAGAAATCACTCCATGACATCATTCCTTGCCTTGGTCCCCAGGGGCCCAGTCTGTCCTCTCCAAAGCTGGCTCTAACACTTTGTCCAGATACAATTTTTAGATGCCCCCAAGGAAAAAGTTTCCCACCACTTCCTTTAGACCTTTCTGAACTTGGTGGCCACCACAAGTAATTGGTTCAAAGAACCCAAAAGAGGAAGAGGAAGATCGGAGAAACATGAGACCTATGTCATGTATTTATGTGTTTCCTTATTTAACTCACATCACTGATCACTGTCAGGCACGATTCTCTCTACGTCCTCAGACACACATTCCCGTTATTCATCTTAGACTGTGAACTCTGGGAGGACAAGAAAGGCCAGCGTCCATTTACTTTATTGAGTGCAAGTTCTGCTCCATGATGAATGGTAAAACACTGGATTAGTTCTGTTGCCCAAGAGTGGAAGAGGTTACACCAAGATAGAGTTAGCAGGAGAGAGGCTCAGCAAACAAAAATAAGAATAACAGGGTGGAGATCAATTGATCAAGGGGCCCTGCCAAGAACTTGGCACTGAAGAAGCCCTTATAAGGAATTCAGAAAAAGTGTGGAGTAAAGCAAAATTTCCACAGCTTTCAGTAGATTCTTAATAAGGTCTAGGACCCAAAAAGTTAAAGAACCACTGGGAAGGGATATCACTTTTTCTTATGAAATTTGGAGGAGAGGGGAATAAGATTAATACATATAAAATTACAGAGAACATCAGTATAATAATAGTGCTACTTTTGGCTGAGTGTTGTTTATGAGCCAGGTCCCAGCCTAAGCATTATAGACTACAGTTCCTTTAATTCTTGCAACCACCTATGTTGTTGTAGATTATCTCAAGAAATAGAAAGGATTATCTCCAGGTCTCAGATGAAAAAATGGAGGCTGAAAGAGTTACGTAGCTTGCCCAAGGTCACACATCTGGTCAGCCAAAGCTCGGATTCAAACTCAGACTCCATGCCAGGCTGCAGAAATTGATAACAGCAGTGGCAGAAATTGATAACAGCAGTGGCAAAAAAAAAAAGAGCCATGGGGGTGGAGTCAAATCTCCAGGCTATGGACTCTGGTTCTGCCTTAGGTAATTCCCTTCCCCTTTCTGGGCCTTCGTGTGCCTACATGTAAAATAAGAGTGTTAGACTAGATAAACATTTGATGCAACAATGTTTATAGAACATGCAACAAACATATTCTGTAAAGGTTCAGAGAACAAATATTTTAGGCTTTACAAGACTGTCTCTGTTGCAGCTCCACAACTCTGCCGGGGTACCGTGAAAATACCCGCAGACAATACCCAAGCGAATGGGCATGGCTGTGTTCCAATAAAACTTTATTTACAAAAACAGGCACAAGGCTGGATTTGTTCCATGGGATTATAGCTTGCTGACCCTGGACCAGATGATCTGTAGGGTCCTTCATGGTCTGACATTTCAGAAGTCCGGGTCCTGATTGTAGCAGTGGAGCCCAGAGGGGCCAGTGCCTTGAAAAGTCAGCTGTACGGAGCCTATTGCCATAACTTTTGTTTTGTTATGTTTTGCTTTAACCTTTGACAGTTTCAACAAGTGTATTTAGAAAGTAAATCCTGACAGTGGCAATACAAAGGCAGCTTGAAAGAGCTTTAGCCCCAGCAAAATCTCCATTGGTAACACGGACAACTACCTCTGTCTTGTGAAGAGCCTGGTACAAACACAGCTGCGTGCCCACCTTCAAACCATATTGCAACCCAAAGGCCATTTCTTGAGAAATTTGGGGCCCACGACAGATTCCTGGACAAAGTGATGGGCAAAGCCCATGGATAGTAAAGGGACAGCCAGAGTCTTTCAAGAAAACAGCACACGCTCCCCTTTGTCCTCAACTCTGCAGCACTGCACGTTGGTGTTGGTGACCTGTTTACCTTGTCCCACAGGAGAAGCTGCTAGGGCATAAGGAAGCAGGGATCCATTCTTGGTTCCAGACTCAGTAGGCTTTTCACACTCCATGCTTTGGTGCCCTCACACCCCAGCCCCCAATTCAGGGCTCCCAGGTTCTCCCCGAATATGTGATGTGATGTCAGCCCCTGGATGACTTGTCAACTAATCTTCACAAGTTTACTGCACATGGTTGCTCCAAGCTCTCTCTCACTTACCGAGACATGCAGTGCATCTAGAATTTCTGGGCTGAGGGAATCCTTGCTCACCAAAGATTGACAAATTGTAATTACCAGAGAGAAAAGCAAGTTTGCCCAGAGGGAGCTGAAATCCCTCCCTCCTGGGAGCTTCTGACCTGCTGCCTTTAGAAGAAATGCCTCTAGTGCAGCCAGTGTCCTCTGCTCAGAAGAAAGGGTACTTCTCCTCTTTCCCATCTGGGCTGCAGCAGGGGCAAAAATCCTCCTTCAGGTCCCCAGAGACCCTAGTATACCTCATGAAGCAGAGGCCTCATACCTCCAATTCTTTTTCCATTTTTAGTCTCATTTACTGGGTACTTTGTATTCCAGCTGTGCCACCTGCCAGCCCTGTGGCCTTGGGCAACCACTCTGAGACTCAGTTTGCTCATCTATACAATGTCAGTAGTAATAGCATCCACCTTATAATATTATTAACAGTATTAAGTCAGAAAATGTACATAAGGCATTTGGAGCACAATGCTTACATTGTGGTAAGCACTTAATAACTCACATTATTAAGTGCTGATATTTTCACTATTACTCTGTGCTAGGCACTTTACACACATTATCACATGTAATCCTCACCTCAGCACTCTGAGGTAGGCACTGTTATGATCTTCATTTCACAGATGAGGAAACCACAGCCCAGAGTGGTTAAATGACTTGCCCAAGGACACACAGGTAATAAATTAGTGGACGTGGGACATAAACCCAGGTCTGCTTGATGCCAGTGTTCAGACTCTTAGTCACTTTACTATCCTGCCCAAGGTCACATTAGCAGCTATTAAATAAGGGAAGCAGGAGTAGACTCCAAGTTGGCTCTCAAATCTTCAGCAGACTGAGTGCTGGCCTGGGAGGCAAGAAAGCCTGACCCAGGGAGCTCGTCTGCAGAACCTTCTCACCCAGACAGCTCTGCCGTGCCATCCCTTCCCTGACCTCTGCCTCGCTCGGGAACCCGATCACATTCTGTCTTCTACTGTAATTTCCTTCTACTGTAATTTCAGGGCTAACACTGAAACTTCTGCTGCCCTTTTTTTTTTTTTTTTTTTTCTTAATCTCAGTCTGGTGCAGAGAGAAGGATGCAAGCTTTGGAGCCAGACAATAATGCTTTGAATACCAATGCTGCTTACTCATTGAATGGGCTTGGCCATGTCACAGAGCCTCTCTGAACCTCAGTTTCCTCATATGTAAAATGGGGATAATTCCTACCTTGCATTGTTGTAAAGATTTAAGTAAGTGCCCATAGAGTACCTAAAACAGTGCCTGCCACATAGTAGGTACCCTCTGAAGGGCACTTTACCAACATCATCATCTCCCATGGCACCTAGCTCAGTGCTAGGTTATTGTTTGCTTGATTTAATTCACCTTTGATTTGCCCGCAGCACCTAGCATGGTCCCTTACACAGAGTAGATGCTCCTGTATACGGCTGGTTGAATTGAAAACTGGAGAGAGCGAGAGAGGGAATACCATGCAAAGCTGCATGATCACAGATGACAGATCTCCCACAGGTCCTCTAAACAGATCTCTGAATCTCCCACAGCCTTGGTCTCCCCACAGGTCAAACTCAGTGGCAGCTTCTCCTAGAGGGCTCACAGAAATGGGAGTTTGCAACATCAGAGGTTTCTAATGTAATCAGATGGATAATGAAAAGGTTCTTCTTCCCTGAGCCTCGAGTGAGTCAGAGCTCTGTGCTTGGCTTTGCCCCAGGGAGTACCAAGAAAATGAAATATCGTCTGTATCCTCATGACACCTAAACAAATGGTCATTTCTCTGGGTCAGATATCAGCCAGAGGGGTTAAAAGGCATCTCCAGTGAAGGGAGGAAAGGAGCAGCAGGGAAAGGACCATGAGCAAGGTGCTTAGTGGGGTCCTGGTACATGGCTCCTGTTAAGGCTAATACCTGTTTGCCTTATGATGGGATGTTTGTTTTGCTTTCGTGAAAGATGCTGCTAAATGACAACGTGTCTGAAATCCACAAGCGTTTTGAACCCCTCATTCTGGCTCAATAATCCCTTCCACATCCTGACACCTGAATCAAGACATAAGTTCTCATTTAGGTAACAAACTGTCCTCTTTTGTAACAACTATAAACCACATCTGTATCTCAGACTTGCTCTTTTTCTTCCTGGCCTTTTGCCACTATAGGAAAATGTCAGATAGGCTAAGTTTTCACATTGCAGCTGGTTACTGTGATTATGTAGACACAGCCTCTACAAATTCAATGGTGTGTTGCTGGCTGTTCAAGAGGTGGTGAAATTAATGCCCAGGGAAGTGGGAAATGGGCCACCACCATCAAAATGTGGACTCGAAACTTGCTCTTCATTCTGCCCCACTCTTTCCCTCCTACATCCCTGTCTTTGTGATAATCACCAGCTATCTGCCAACCTGCTGGCATTCTCTTCCTCCTTCCACTTCCCCTTGGGTGTAAAGCAGTTCAAGAGAAGCACCATCATCCTAGACTTAAAGATATAGGAGGATGGTGGGAGCTGAGTATATGAGACCCCACTCCCACCACCGCTGTGGACAGTGCATTGGAGAAGGGGCAGCATGGTTGCCTTCAGAGGCCTCTTTATCTAGCAAAGGAAGCTGACCACCTGGAACTAGAAGACCTCAAAAGATCATCTGGCCCAGGCCCTGTCTCCAGATAGATCAGTACATGAGCCCCCCAGGACCAAGGACAATCTCTCCTCTTCATAAGGACCCCTGGCAGAGGCCTGCCCAAGTCGTCCCTGTCTCACAGTCTGCTGTATAAGTCATGAGTAGCTGCCGTGTGTGGCTTCTGTCTGGGGCAGAGGAAGGTGCACCGCTCTGTGGGGCAGGGAAATGGAGTTTGAGAACCCGCTCTGCACCTGACTAGCTGTGGGAGTTTACCAATTTTCTCTGCCTCCTCGACCACCTCCAAAATGGGAAGATGGGCAAGCAAGAGTTCTGCTAGCTCTTGAAGAGCTAAATCACTATAAACAATCTCTTATTTTAAAATCTTCATATACAACTTAAGCCAGTTTAATTGAAATAGAAGAAGTCTGTTTTCAGGGCTATCTCTATCACAGATTCCTTAATCTCAGGGAACTCCTTGAAATTGTGTATTTTGTGCATTTGAGGGTCTGTAAATTTTGATGGGAGAGATTAAATCCCTAGATAGGTGTATGATATCCTACCACCTCCAAATATACATATATATATATGAGGTTAGGGACACACCTTTAGGATGGAGAGCTTAAATGTAAATCACCCTGAATGGCTTCCTGGTTCCCCACCTCTGAATACCAGGCTACAGTGATTATCAAGGGCAGGAAGTAGGAAGCCCTAGATGCAGGATTCTGGACGAGAGTAAAGAAGGCATCAGGCTTTACTTTTTTTTTTTTTTTTTTTTTTTGCTGTGTAGCATGTGGGATCTTAGTTCCTGGACTAGGAATTGAACCCATGCCCCTGCATTGGGAGCATGGAGTCTTAACCACTGGATTGCCAGGGAAGTCCCCAGGCTTTACTTTTTGGTCTCCAGCTCTCACTACCCATTGCTCTGCCACATGTCTACAAGCCATACAACCTCAGGAATATTCTAACTCTCTCTGAACCATGGTTTTCTCAACTGTCAATGGAGAATGGTATGCTTCTGTTAAAAGTTGTTGTGAAGAATAAAAGAAAATGAGTAAATGCTTGGCTATCAGTGGAAACTCAATAAATGTGAGTTCCCTCCCAGCACTAGTAGCTCAGGTCCCAAAACTGACTACTTGGAAGACAGCTCCATCTATAACAATCAATCCACCCCTACCTCATATGTAAATTGGCACAGTCACTATGGAAAACAGTAAGGAGGTTCCTCAAAAAATTAAAAGTAGAACTACCATATGATCTAGCAATCCCACCTCTGGGTATATATCCAAAGCAAATGAAAAAAGGATTTCCTTTGCACTCCCATGTTCTCTGCAGCATTATTCACAAGAGCTAAGACATGGAAACAAATGTCCATCAGCTGATGGATGGATAAAGAAGATGTGGCATACACACACACATACATACACACAATGGAGTATTATTCAGCCAAGACAAAGAAAGAAACCCCACCATTTGCAGCAACGTAGATAAGACTTGAGGGCATTATGCTAAGTGAAATAAGTCAGACAGAGAAAGACAAATACTACATGATATCACTTATATGTGAATCTAAAAGAAAAAAAAATCCTCAGAAACAGAGTTAGTTAAGTGGTGGTTATCAGGGGTTGGGTGGGGAGGGGCTGGAGTGGGGAAATGTTGGTCAAATGGTGAAAACTTCCAGTTATAAGATGAATAAGTTCTGGGGATCTAATGTGCAGCATGGTGATCATAGTTAATAATACTATATCACATACTTGAAAGTTGCTAAGAGAGTAGATCTTAAATGTTCTCACCACAAAAAAAGAAATGGTAATTACGTGACATGTTGGCAGTATTAGCTAACACTATGATGGTAATCATTTTGCAATATATAAGTGTCTCAAATCAACTTACATAATGTTATATGTCAATTATATCTCAATAAAGCTGGGGGTGAGAATTCATCCCCTTCCTTGCTTCTGGGGGAAAAGTGTGACATAACAGCTAAGTGCTCAACTTTGAATAGACACGCAGTTGGGTTCAACTCCCAAATTCACTCCTTCATGGCCATGTGGATTTACACATAGTTAAATTTCACTGCACCTTGGTGTCCCATCCACTAAATGAAAATGATTATGAGAATAGTCCTTCTTTCCTAGTGTCGTGAGAAGATGCGACAAGTGGATAAATGTTAACTAACATAAGGCTCTCCCTCGGCATCCTTGGCCATACCCTCTTTCCTAAGTACCATTCACCCACCTTGGGAAGTGTGTCCCTATAGCTGAATGTCCAACATGGAAATCAGGCAGAAAGGGGAAAAGAATTCAACAAATAATCTGGATTCCCCAAGTCCCCTCTCCATTTGCCTGGAGGTCTCTTACCCCATTCCTACCCCCAGATAGCCCACAGTTTGTTCATTTCTTTCAGGTCTTGGCTCAAACATCACTTCAGGAAAATCCTGAGCACCCATATAAATTCCAAATGCGCCCCACAGCATTCCATTTCCCCAATCTTGCTTTATTTTCTCTGCTACGCCTGTCAGCATAGGGCGCACCTCAGAATTTGCCTACTTATTTGTTTGTCTCCTCCCACTAGAATGGAAGCTCCCCAAGGACAGGAGTCTTTGTCTACTTGGTTCATTTACTCTACCCACAGCGCCTAGAACAGAACCCAGGGCAGACAGGGGGTTCCCAGTTAACAATCTATTAAATGAATGAGTGATTGAATGAATGAATGACAAGAAGCTTCCGAGTTTTCTTATGAGACCAGAGAGGTTTCACAGGGAGGGAAGGATGGGGGTTGGTCTCAGATCTGACTCAAGTCCCTCTCATTTGACTAACTTAGGAGTTCTTCCTCTTTTAGGTGCCACGCAAGTTGCAGAGCCCCCTATATATCTGAGTGCTGACTCCAGACGCCCCTCACTAAAGGCAAGCACCCCCAGCCCACTTTTGAAACTGCGGAGTGAATAGAAGGAAAAAAGAATCCTAGTGAGCCACCTGTGGATGGGGGACAGGGGGATCCCCACGCTCAGGTCACTCTGCCCCCACCCCCGCCCCCGCTCCCCCCACCTCTTACCCTCCCCCTACTGGCCTGCCCTCGGGGAGACGGGGGCGCGGCCCGCCTCCGGGCTGAGCAGGGTGGCGGCGTCGGGGCTGCGGGCACCTTCGCTGGACCCGCATTGCCCCCTAGTGCCGCGCGGAGTCAGGGCGCCGGGCTCCCCCGCCTGATGTCACCGCCGTGCAGTCAGCTCAGAGGCGGCTCATTGAAAGCAGACCCTCCTCGGCGCTAGCTGGGCGGAGGCGCCGCTGTCCGCAGACCCGCCGCGGGCCGGGCAGAGACGGGCGCCCCCTGCCCCGCCGCCCGCTCCTCCCCGCCGCTCCCCGCGAGCCCGGCCCGGCGCGCCTGACGTGGACCATTAAACTTGGAGCTGCCGCCTCGTCCCCTCTCTCCTCCTCCTCGCTCTGACAGGCGAGCGAGCGGCTCGGTGCAGACAGGAGACGTGCTGCCGGGCTGGACTGCCCGGGGGAGATGACTTCTCGCCAGGAGGACGCCTTTGGGAAGAAGACCACAGGGGAAGCAAAGTTTCAGGGCAGCTGAGGAGCCTTCGCCAGCCCTTCCCAGCCCTGTCACCCCTCTGGCTATGGAGGGCGGACTCTAAAATGAATCCCGATCTGGACACCGGCCACAACACAGCAGCACCTGCCCACTGGGGAGAGTTGAAAAATGCCAACTTCACTGGCCCCAACCAGACCTCGAGCAACTCCACACTGCCCCAGCTGGACATCACCAGGGCCATCTCCGTGGGCCTGGTGCTGGGCGCCTTCATCCTCTTTGCCATCGTGGGCAACATCCTAGTCATCTTGTCTGTGGCCTGCAACCGTCACCTGAGGACGCCCACCAACTACTTCATTGTCAACCTGGCCATTGCCGACCTGCTGCTAAGCTTCACTGTGCTGCCCTTCTCCGCGGCCCTGGAGGTGCTCGGCTATTGGGTGCTGGGCCGTATCTTCTGTGACATCTGGGCTGCCGTGGATGTTCTGTGCTGCACAGCCTCCATTTTGAGCCTGTGCGCCATCTCCATCGACCGCTACATCGGGGTGCGCTACTCTCTGCAGTACCCGTCGCTGGTCACCAGGAGGAAGGCCATCTTGGCACTCCTCGGTGTCTGGGTCTTGTCCACGGTCATTTCCATTGGGCCTCTTCTTGGGTGGAAGGAGCCGGCGCCCAATGATGACAAGGAATGTGGGGTCACTGAAGAACCCTTCTATGCTCTCTTCTCCTCCCTGGGCTCCTTCTACATCCCTCTGGCGGTCATTCTGGTCATGTACTGCCGGGTCTACATCGTTGCCAAGAGGACCACCAAGAACCTGGAGGCTGGAGTCATGAAGGAGATGTCCAACTCCAAGGAGCTGACCTTGAGGATCCACTCCAAGAACTTTCACGAGGACACCCTCAGCAGTACCAAGGCCAAGGGCCACAACCCCAGGAGTTCCATAGCTGTCAAACTTTTTAAGTTCTCCCGGGAAAAGAAAGCAGCCAAGACCTTGGGCATTGTAGTCGGTATGTTCATCTTGTGTTGGCTACCCTTCTTCATCGCTCTACCACTTGGTAAGTTGGGAACTGGCGGAGGGGAACGGGGCATTTTCAGATCTTGGGTTTACTGGTGAGCTTACTATAAAGTTTTTTGTGGGTTTTAGTTTTTTATGCAGTCTGTGTGTTTGGAGGTTGGGGAATATTGTTTGTTCTGCAAAGGCTTTGCAGATTGGGTAGGTGGCTAAGAACCAGCTCAGGTGTTAGTGAAACGTGCTAAGGTACAAGTCACTTGAAATAGAACCTCAGGAGGCAAATCTGGTATGTGCAATGACTCATTCAACAGCCTTGGTTTAATAATTTAAAAGGACACTGGACTTGAACATCACACCAGCGTTATTTCAGTAGTAATCATGTGCCCGCTAAGGTGGTGTCACTAATGCAGCATACAAAATAGTTTGTAGTTACCGCAGACACGGCATTTGGGAAGCAGGGAGGCAGCTCGTACACGGAAAGGCAGTTTTCATTCAGCATTTCCAGGGCTCCTTCTCCCTCTCCTCCTTTCACCACTTGCTATCACCTCCATGCACTCCCTCCATTACGAGTTAATAAGAGCATTTTACAGCCTCACAGCCCCAACAAGCCTTTATCTAAAGCTTGAGATTTGAAAGAGAAGGAAGACGGCCAGAGGGTCACACATTCTCAGTTTTCACCCCAAAATATCCCTAACTCTGGTGGGTTATGGAATGTCCAGAATTAAATTATAGTTGCCCCTCACCTTCAGCTACCAGACACCAAGTCCTGCTAGTATGAAACTGAGCCCTTTCTCTCCTATGAAAATGTGCCCATCTTCTTTTGTTTGGGAGTCCTACTAAGTGAGTTGTTCAAAAGGCTACCTGACTTCCTCTAAGGATGAAGCCAAGGTCTGGGTAGGAGGTAAACCTAGAGGAAGGTACTGTGACATGCTGTCCACACGGCTCAGGAAACACTTGTCCCTTCTCTGAGGCAGTGATCTGCTTTGATTTCTTTTTCTATCCCTGGGGGACACTCCAGAAAATGAATGGAGGGAGGTAATTATGACAGAGTCATGTGCTGTGATATCAGAAGAGACAACAGCTGCTACTTGCCATGGACCACTAATGCCTACAGTCACACCAGGGGCTCAGTTGGAACTGAACATAAACAAATCCCCAAAGTAACAAAAATCCTAAAGACACACTGCTTCCAAGAGAAAGAGCCAAATAGAAAGAGGGTAAACTGATGTCGGGAGTTTCCGTTTAAAAATGATAAAGAAAAACTGTTTAACCTACTCTCCATATTGTCATTTCTAAGGCTAGCTTTCGAGCTAATGCCTTTCAGAAATATTTTCAGCGTGTTAAGTGGAGAGGGTTTGAAGCTCTACCCCAAGTAGTGATCACATCCCGCTGCCCAGCTTTTTTTCTTTCCCAAGGTCTCAGGGTCCTTTTGCAGGCTTGTCCAGTTAAAGTGGATGACAGTTCACACTCCATTGGACCATACAAAGATCGTGGTTGCACATGGAGTGATTTGGCCAATAATTAGACATGTGACCTTGGGCAAATGATGACTTCTCTGTGAGCCTCAGTTTCTTCATCTGCGAAATAGGGCTAATTACTATTTGCTCCATGGGGTTTGCACTAGTGCATGGAAAGGACTTAATACAGTGTCTGGTACACAGCAAATACTCAATGAAAGTTAGCTCTTAGTAGTACAAACCAAACCCCAATACCCCCTGCAGCTAAAACTGTGTTTTCTTCTCCATTCAGTTGCCAATACCTGTTATTAAAGGCTCAGAAGGGAACTAGATCCTTTTCCTTTCTTCCTTCTTCCCCCCCACCGCCCCCCCCCCACCCCCGATCCTCAGCCGGCAGAGGCTGTGACCAGAGCATCCTCAGGAAAGACAAAGCCCCAGCAGGATGCAGGAGTGGATCAAAGGTGCAAGCTTTCACTTTAGGTGGCAGGGGAAACAACTGAAGAGGCTGCCAGCATGTTGAAATGGAAAGAGTACTGCTCTGAGGGTCAGGAGCAATAGAGTTATGTATATGAGCTTTGCCATAGATTAGCTCTGTGAACTTAGGTGTGTTGCTTTACCAGCTGGGCTTCAGGTCTCACTTCCAGGGAACAAGAGGGCTGGACTCGATCAAGGGCTCTCAGACTTCAATAAGGATCAGAATCATTTGTGGAACTAGATAAAAAATCAGCTTCTAAGACCTAACGCATAGAGAATCCGAGCCAGTAAATCAGAGAAGTCCCAGGAATCACGTTTAACCAGCCCACCAGGTGATTCTGAAGAGGTGACCGCAGACCAGGCTTTGAGAAGCACCGGCCAGGGGATCTCTCTGCTCCTTTCAGGCTCCAGCCTCCTGGACACCCAGGTTTTTAAATGCTGCAAAGGTTAGCACTTCACCACCCACGCGGTGGTGCAGGACGATGCGGCTTCTCTCTGGGTCCTGCTCTTCACACCCACCCTCAGTTTCTTCTCACTTATACTATTTCAGTTTCCCCCCTCTTTCTGTCCATGCCTTTCTGAGACCTTATGTTCCTAACATCTCAGGTCCTTGGCTTCCATGCCACAGAAAGTGAGATGTTCTTGCCACCCTGATGCTATCAGAGCTTGTTTCTCTTCTCCTTGACTTGAAGACTTCCTGACCAACCGTTATCTCCCGGAGCTCTCCCAGTGTGCTGTCCCTGAGCTGAGTCTATCCACATGCTTCTCCCCTGGAAATCCAACCCTTGGCGGGTAAGGAGTGTGGACTCCAGGCCTTGAATTTGGGATGGACTTCGAAAGTTACTCAAGAGTTTCAAACAGAGAAGGTGCTTAATTAACATGTTCTTAGTAATTTATCAATAGAAAGAGCATCTGAGCAAAATGAGATGTGGGCTTCTACTTCGTCTGAGTTCAAGTAACACCCACATAAAAGTAGCATGGGGCTTCCCTGGTGGCACAGTGGTTGAGAGTCCGCCTGCCGGCGCAGGGGACACGGGTTCGTGCCCCGATCCGGGAAGATCCCACATGCCGCGGAGCGGCTAGGCCTGTGAGCCATGGCCGCTGAGCCTACGCGTCCAGAGCCTGTGCTCCACAAAGGGAGAGGCCACAACAGTGAGAGGCCCGCGTACAGCAAAAAAAAAAAAAAAAGTAGCATGATGTAGAACAATAACTCCTTTGGAATCTGATGCAGGTTCCAAATTCTAAATTTTCCATGAAAGGCTTTTCACTCAGAAGGGGAGAAAGCAGATCTGGGGGAAGACAGTGGTTGGCAAACAGAGAAGCCCAGGTAGGAGTAAACTTCTAGTTGGCGATAGACTTCCAGGTGCCTGGATGGCACGAGATTTCTATCGCTGTGTTTGTCTTCTCCGTGGAAGAGGAGGGTTGGGATTCCTCCTGGGAAGGAAGGAAAATAGCCTTGCCCCCTACAGGGTCCTGGTCAGGGGCCTCATTTGTTTTCCTTCCTCCCTTGTTTTTATTTTTGGGAGCGAGGTTGGGCTGCCTGCAGAGACAGGCCTCCCATCTCCTGTGGAGCCCTCCCCACCTGTAACACCCTCCCTATCTCCTCCCACCCTTTTTCCCTGTGGCCTCACACCAAGTTGGGCCAGGGACCAGCTCTCACTTACTCAGGAGCAGGGATGGAGCCACCAAACAAGGACCTCTTTATTCAGCCCCTGGAATCAGGCCATGGAGGGACAGGAAATAATTGGAATATAATATAGTAGCATTTCTACTTGATGGGCGATGTGCACGGTGTCCAAGGAATCTTCAGCTGCCTGGCATTACAATGAAGGCCAACTCCCACCCTCCTAGTCAGGGTTCAAGAAGCGGCTGGGCTATTGAGGGATGTGCGTTGCACTGGGGTGCAGGGGGGTGTGTAGTAGATGGGGGTGCGGGTGGGTAGCAGGAAGCGCTGGGCAGCCAACTGGAAGCTGGGCTTGGTGTGTTGTTTCGAAAACACTGGAACCTTGCCTCGCTCCAAATCCTTCTTCCGTCTTTTAAAATGCTGAAAGGCATCAGGAAGCCATTATTGAACTAACTGCTTTCCCCTCCAAATAAATGGTCAGCTTCAAAGAAACAGTTGTAATCTCTATAGTACTGGAACCAAATCGGAATCCCTCTCTCCATTGATTTGTTTCTCCAGTCCTCTCATTCAGATTAGGACTGATGAATTTCCAGCTCCCACAAGAGCATAAGGGAGGATGGGGGTCTCAGAGACGACTCAGGACAGAGCCACCCCCACAGACACACACACTAATCCTCCAGTTCTGAGGTTTCAAAACACAGGGATTTGAGTTGCTCACAGGGAAATCAATTGGTCTGAGTGAGGGAAAATTTTACACACAGGGAATCCTTCCTAGAAGAGGGAGATCTTACTGCAGGAAAATACATTCAGTCATTTATAAAATCATTAATGAAGACTTCCTAAAGCACCTACTATGTGCTAGGCATTGTACTAATCACTGGGTTGTTGAACCAAAGCAAACATGGCCCCTGCGTGCAGGACGCTCACAGCCTAGTGAGATCCTATTATCATGGAGCACATACTATGTACCAGACATTCTGCTAGGCCCTCTACAGACATTATCTCACTAATCCTCACAGCTACCCTGACAGGGGAAAGTAATAGCTCCCTTTTGACAGTTAAATATACTGAAGCTCAGAGAGGTTAGACTTCTTGCCCAAGGTCACACAGCAAGTATATGGTAGAGACAAGAATTGAATCCATGTCTGTCAGAACAGGCACTTACCTGGTCCAGTGCACAAAGATGTCTGACCTTTTTGCTTTCTGGTCCCAACCTGCTCTCATAGCAAATGTTCTCCAGGAACCCCAGAGCCACCTTGTCAAAAGCTGATTATTCTACTTCTGTTACAAAACCCTGTCTTTCTACCATTCCCTACTCACCCCTGAAAAAAATTCACTCATAAACTATCAGAGAAGGTCATCCACATTCTAGCTCAGGGCTTGGCTTTCTCTATACCTCCTGCACTGTGTATGACATGGGTCTCTCAACATTGGGCATTTAGTCACCCCAACCAGGAATAAAAAGTGGGATCTTGGCCTTCATATAGGGACTTGTTTCCACATCTTTAGTCATTCATTCATTCATTCATTCACTGAATAAGTATGTATTTATTGGAAGTCTACTAGGTCCAGGCGTTGTGGTGGAGATTGTGGAGCAAAGCAGCTGTGTTTCACATTCTCATAGAATTTAGTTCTAGTGAGGAACACAGATAATTTGAAAAATACACACATGCAAATAAACATAAATGCAAACCGTGAAAAAAGATTTGAAGAAAAGGGGTATGCTGCTATTAGAAGTATACAACAAGGATCGGTATATTACGGGGATCCCTGAGTGGCATTTAGGCAGAACCCTGAACAGTTTGGAGGAGTTAATTCAGTGAAAGGGGCAGGTAGAAGAAGAGAGCTCCAGGCAGAAGGAAGGGCACACCTGAAAGTCCTGAGGGAGGAGCTGGTAGGGAACTACCAGAGCCCGGAGAACAGACGGGAGGCAGGTGCAAGTCGAGGCTGGAGGTGCAGGCACAGGTTGGGCCATGCAGGGGCTTTTGTGCCACATTAATGATTTTAGATTTTATGATAAATTGCCATGGCCAGTACTGAAGGGTTTGAAGCCGACAAGAGATACAATCTGATTATGTGTTTAAAAGATGACACAGGCAGCTACATGGAGCACAGAGCAGAGATGGGGCAGTTAGGAGGCTGTAATCCCAGTGAGCGCTGGTGGTAATTTAGACCACACTGGTAGCAGTGGAGGTGGAGAGAAGTAGACGGATTCAAGGACTTGGGGATGGGTTGGTTATGATACAGGAGAATAAGAGATGTATCTGGAATAGCCCTGAGGTTACTGGGTGAAACACAACCAAGAGGATTCCTCCCAGGATCTCCTCAGACCCCATTCATCAGGGCTCACAAGATACCATGCTAGGAATGATACGCCAGACATTCTTATGAGGTGAGTGGACAAAATGTCCCAACCCAAAAAACAGGAGCCATGACCATCAGCAAACCCAGTTGCTCATTAGAAACATCTGGCAGGGGACTGCTTTCAAAAGCACAGATTCTTGAGCTCCACCACAGACCTCTGTATCAGAATCTTTCATGATGGGGCCATGAATCTCAATTTTTAACCAGTTCTCACAGGCAATTATGCCACCAGCATAGCACTAGTACTCCCCATGCCTGGGAACCTGGAATGAACACCCCTTGGAGAACCAGAGTTTGGTTAAACTTCCCCCAGTGCAGCCAGAAACATCCCCAGTCCTGCCCAGTCCCTCGGGCCAGTCCATTACAGAGGAAGGCAGAGGATTGTTAGGAGGGAAGGTGAACTCTTCAAACTAGAGCCTCCCTGGAGAAGGGGAGGAGAATGAGCCCTGTGGAAGCAGGTCTTCAATGTAGCAGGTAACACTGCTCAACACTAAATGTTCTGTATAGCTTGTAATTCTCACAGCCCCTCTGCAGAGCAAGGATCATCACCCTGTGTCTAGAGTTCAGAGAGGTTCGGTAAATTGCCCAAGGTCACACAGCTAGTAAATGATAGAATCTATTAGACTCCATATTTGGCACTCAATAAACATATTTTATATTATTCTTGTTGTTACTACAGTGCTTCCACACATTTGTCTGAGGTCTGGTGCCCATGGGTGATAAAATTTTTACTGGCTCATGACAAAATGAAAGAAGAGTTAGGAAAATTCTGTGTTTTTCCAAATGTACTCAATATAAATGACTATTCTTTTGTTCTAAAGACTATGTCCTGTCTATTTTGGGAAACTGAAATAACATTTCTTTAATGGGATGATGGTAATAAGTGATAGTGATAGTCATTGTGTGTGTGTGTGTGTGTGTGTGTGTGTGTGTAGTATTCTACTTGGCAAAAGAAAAAGTTGGTAACCCTATGTCTGTCCCCACCAAAAATTTTTTTTGAAATTTTACTGTGAGTCTCCTGAAGTCTTAGAATCATGGGAGACACCATGATAGTTAGGCACGATAAATATTTGTGGGAGAAAGCAGGAAGAAAGGGGGAGGGTGATTTATCCTCTCAGTGATGGATAAACAAATTAGCCTCAGCTTTGCCATAAGAGTCAAAGGCTTAGGGCGGGGGGCAGGGGGGTGGCGAGGGGGAAGGATGATGTGTGTGGAGTCATGCTTGTCAGGTATGATAGGATGGGGGCCATTTGTGGAAGCACCCAGTCCTTCTGGGGTGAAACAGACCACAGAAATGCCAGTGGGCGTGTGTGTAGCTGCAGTGCCATCACAGATGGGCCTATTAAGATCTCTAATGCAGGAGATGCCTTTACCTGAGTATGTGTGGCTCATAAAAATAACCGATGGCCACGAGGCCACAATGGGAAATTGCTTTCTCCCACATCTGCAGGATGTTTCCGCAGTCACTGTGCTCCCTAACCACATCTGATAACAGTAATACTAATAGCTCCATTTATTAGGTCTTGCCATGTGCCTGGCTTACACCAGGCTAAGGGTGCTTTCTATGCAGGCTCTCATTCACTCCTCTCCAGAGGCTTACCAGATGGACACTATGGTTATCTCCATTTTACAGATGAGGAAACTGAAGTTCAGAGAGATTGGGTGATTTGCCTCAGGCCACCCAGCTGATTAGTGACAGAACCTGGATTCACATCTAGGCAATCGGAATAAGCTAAAGGGCTCATTACTGGGGGTATACTAGGTGTGGGGCTCTGAGCCCTGATTTATGGAAGCCCAGAGAGGCCCTAGGGAAAGCAGAGTCAATTCTGAGAAGATGGAAAGGAAGGGCAAGTGGCTGCCTGTTATTCAGCAACCAAAAGGCACCATGTCCTGGTGAGAACATAAAGAATATAAAAATAATTGGGTCTTTCCCCTAGCAAGCTAAGTCAAAATTTCTCTTTCTTTTAGTATGGGTGCTTTAGATTTTTTTCAGCTTCACAACATATTACGGGTAGTGCCATATACCTTTAAGGCTTTTATCAAATTTGGGCTTTGGGGTTAAACACATGAAATTTACAACACTTTTTCACAGCCTAACTTCTGGCTGAATGCATTTCAGAACTTGATTCACCTCTTCACCACATATGTGTGATCTCAGCACCATAGGACTCTCTCCTACCTTGGATCAGCCTCTGGTCCTACCTCTTCTTGTCACAAAGGCTGTCATCGTGGACAAGAGAGTATTTCTAGAAGCTGTTTTTCCACTTTGCAGTAACCCTGACTAGTGATAACCTAGCTATACAGAAAGAAAATGCACATATATGTATATAAGAATATACATATATGCACACCATATATGTATATTCAAGAGAACCCAAATGAAATGCATCTTTAACTCTTAGCTAGTTCCCAAAAATGCCCACAACCCCTATACTAACACCCACATGAAGGGAAATATGACAGAGGGAAGTTGGAGTGGAATTAGATAGTGGTCCTAACCAGTTGCATGTAATAGACCTTACTCATGAAAACTTTGCAAAATAATACTACCCAGAGGAGACACGCTGGGATCCCACCCAGGGCTTTGGAGGGTCCCATGAAGAGAGGAACCCTGAGGTTAAGGAAGTGCCCATGGTCCACCCCAAACACTGCAGGGGTGGCTCTCTCTAGCAGCCTCGTGACTGATGGACTTATGTGTGAACTTCTTGTAAGCAGTGACCGCGTCTTTCCTCTTTGCCTAACACGGGTGCTAGGAGCGCACGTTAACTCAAATTGTTTGCTGTTTCCCCAAATACACCTTACATTTTCCTTACCCTATGTGTTTTTTCATACTCTTCCCTCTGGCAGGAATGCTCTTCCCGTACCCTCTGAACATCCAAATCCTGTCCACCTGTAGACCCCCAGTTTTGTAGACACCTCTCTTAGGAAGTTTTTTCTGGTTCCCATCCCTTTCCCTGGTGGTGATGGCTGCCTTTATACCTTGTGTATGGTGCTTGTCACATTTGTTCACGGGAATCAGGACTGATTGGCACATCTTCAGCAGTGTTACTGGGCTGCAAACCTCTGGAGGAAATGGTCCAGGTTTCACTCATCTTCCAGTCCTCCATGCCCAGAGACATGTACCTACTAGACTCCCAATAAAAATAGCAATTGCAGCTATGATTCACACAGTATGTGCCAGACTTCATCTACCATTTGAACCTCCCAATAGCCCATCAGATAGGTATTAATGTTCTGCTCACTTTATAAATGAGGAAACGGGCTTAAAGGTTAGGTGACTTGTCCCATTCCTTGAAAATACCACAAGCACGTTGAAACTGTCTTGACTGCTCTTGTGAAACCAAACGGCCAATATGGGTCTGGTTATGGACCCAATGAAGAAAGATTAGATAGATGAAGACCGGAGTGGACCCAAGTTATGAGCTTGAAAATTGGACAGCATCTTCATTCTTCATAAAAGGTTGCCATTCCACCGCCTCTGGGGGAGACCTGTCTTTTGCCAGTCAGTACCCATTTTCCCTCACCTTCTCAGCCCTTGTCACCTGCCTCTCGCCTCTGGGAGGGATATGGTCAGAGTTGGTCCCCACAGAAGTAGGAGAGGAGGACACAATTCTGGTGACTTTATAGCAGGGCCTGATTAAGACCTTCAGAAAGGCCCAAGGTATTGAGAAGTGAATGCTGCCCCCACCTCCAAATGTAATTCTAAATTCTCTCTCTCTCTCTCTCTCTCACACACACACACACACACACACACACAACATACACACATGGCCCTAAAATGAATGGAAGGAAGGCCAACATTCTAATTTATCCCATGAAGTCTACTTTGATTTAATATCAAAGCATTTCCCCAAAAAAGTGAAGGTGTCCAGCTTTGCTAAATGCACCAAAGATACACTGGGTCTGTTTGTAGGTGATATAGCATTGCTCTATAATGGGGTGACCAGACATCCCACCTTGCCTGAGCCAGTCTCCACTTATGTCTGTTACCAAGGGCACTATGATGATTACTGTAACCCTCTCATATTCTCAAAATGTCTCAATTTGAATGATAAAAGTACCTCGATATTTTAACTCCCTGAGTAAGAGTGTTTACAGTGGAACATCCAATGGTGCCTTGGTTTCACTGAGAAGCCTGAGATGGGGGAGGAGAGAGTCTGGCATCCATGGCCTCAGCAGTACCGAGGAAGATTAATAATGAGAGAATGAAGTGAAGGAGAAAAGACACAACTTCACGGGTGTGTTTTTTGTGGGAAAAAGGAATTAATGTAAAGGTTGGTCGGAAATTTTTAAGTCTTCATTCAGTTAATTTACCCTACTTGCACAAGTGAGTCACTGAGCTGGGATCTGAATCCATGGCTGGCTGACCCTAAATACTTAGATGAGTGAGTCAGTGAAGGAGTGGATCCATTTCAGCACAAGGCAGATGGTATGCTCTGAATGATGAGTGTCTCCAGAATGAAGAGGAGACGGAAAGAAAGGTGGGCCAAACTGATATTGGGGGGAGGAGAAGAAAAGCGAGCTATGTCCTAGGTACTTGTCAGGCTGGAATGATGGTGGGGGAGGGGCATCCTCACCCATTCATCACCCCCCTCCTGACATGACAGAGCATAGGTCAGCCCATTGTACCATCCTCACTGGCAGGTTTGTGTTCTTAGATTGTGTCAACAGCACACTCGTGACCACACCCAGGGGCAGCACACGTGAGTCCCCTTTGAGTACTCAAGTGCCCCTCTCCGGTGTGAGCACACAAAGTCCGCTGTAAAAGTCGCACCAATGAACAGTTCATGCCGAAATGTTCAGAAATAGAAAGTCCTAGTACATGCAAGTGGACCATTCCTTTCAGAGCCCCATTTAACTTTTTCCAGGGGTATCTGCGCACAGTGTCTTGCTCCCCTGAAGCTGGGGTGCATCTGGGGCTTAGCTTCGCACGCTTTTTAAAATTCTTCTTTAAGATAGAGTTTCCTGCCAAGCTAACATGCATCGCTTTGAGGCTGAGCTCAGCACCCTGGCCATGGCCCAGAAGGAGGTTAAAATAGGACCAAGGGCAAGCCGGGCTCACTGTCATTCACAGGCATGGGCCCCAGGGCTCACGCCACCAGCACAGGGCCGGGCAGAGATCCAGAGAGGCAGCTGGTGGGGGAGGAGGGGGTGCTACCAACTGGAACAAACAAAAAAAATTACATCTCTGATTTATATATTCAGGCCATCAATCAGCCCCTGGCATCAAGAGAAAGTGGTACCTGCTTCCAGGTATACCCTCATAGTGTCATTTGTGACTCCTTATCCCCAGCTCTGCAGACTTTATCTTAAGCAAAAGTTCTTGGGCTTTTTTGTTGCACGGGCCCCTTTGGCAATCTGGTGAAGCCCCTTCTTACAATAGATACATAAAATAAGATACACAGGATATCAAAGAAAATCAGTTATGTTGAAATAGCTATTATAATGTTGAAAAAACAAATTTACTGTAGAGTAAACCAATGTTCTTCATTATTAACATATTAAACAAGATCTAGCAGCAAGTCAGATTTATTTATTTACTATAACTTGAAGTAGTGGCAAGTGGAAATATTTCAAGATATCTGCAGCAAACGTAATATAATATCGTAAATCTGATTTCTGTGGGCGACAAATCCTGCTAATTCTACTGTGGCTTGTTGCCTGCATTCCTGTGGAAGAAAATGCTAACTTTCAGCCAAAGGTTAATTCTTTAAAAAAAATAAAAATAATTTTTCCCATCCAAGTTCAGGGACTCCCTAACCCCAGAATAAGAACCCTGTCCTATGACATTATAAAGATGTACTTCAGGGCATGAGGTTTTCTATACTTTTTTCTTTCAAATTATATAGTCTCAGGACCACAGGGAACTTGGACTATGCCATTGTGCTTTGTAACTGTCTTGCATGATTACTTGTAGCAATTTTTTTTTTTTTTTTTTTTTATAAATTTATTTATTTATTTATGTTGGCTGTGTTGCGTCTTCGTTTCTGTGTGAGGGCTTCCTCTAGGTGTGGCAAGCGGGGGCTACTCTTCATCGCGGTGCGCGGGCCTCTCACTGTTGCGGCCTCTTGTTGTGGAGCATGAGCTCCAGACGCGCAGGCTCAGTAGTTGTGGCTCACGGGCCCAGTTGCTCCGTGGCATGTGGGATCTTCCCAGACCAGGGCTCGAACCCGTGCCCCCTGCATTAGCAGGCAGATTCTCAACCACTGCGCCACCAGGGAAGCCCACTTGTAGCAATTTTTAAATCTACTTTCTTTATTTAAAAATAGTGCATTGACTTTTATTTAAATCAAGAAGAATAAAAAAAAAGAAAAATCATTCTACCCACACCAGACCCCAGGTCCACCTCTATCCAGCACTCTCAGTCTTTTTTCCCAGGAGCAAACACTGTTACCAGATTGTGTATAGTTCCAGAAATATTCTATTTATCTGTAAGCATCCATATACATTGTATGTATGTGTAAATATTTGAGTGTGTATGTGTGTGGAATGTATGTTTACATCCTGTTTATTTTTACAAATGGTATCATTTTATAAACACTATAGTGGAAGTTACGTTTTACACTCAACGGCATATCTTGGGCATAGTTCTGTCAGAATGTATAGTTACTGCTTTCCTTTTCATGGCTGTATAGTAATCCATCTATGGAATATCCTATTTTATTTAACAATTTCCCAGCTCATTGACATTAGGTTATTTTTGGTTTTTCCATACTAAAAACAATGCTTCAGTGAGTACTCTTGTCTATGTGTCTGTGCCCACATATTCAGGATAAATTCCTAGAAACAGAATCACTGGAGCAAGAAATATTTGATATTTTAGGTTTAACCTGATTATGTTCAATTTTACTAAATAAGGAATTTTAAATATATTAAAATGTAAAGTTGTTAAAATAAATAGGTTAGATCTATCACATAGGAGGGTTGTCATGATATTTATGTGAAAAAGACAATTCATAGAGTTTTATATAATCCTATTTTTAAAAGCTATTAGTCACCTCCAGGGGTAAAGAGAAGTGAGGAGGAGTAGATTATTAACTTTTTTATACACCTCTGTATTTCATATTTCACATTATTTCACGTGTGTGTGTGTGTGTGTGTGTGTATGTATACACAAATTACATCACCTAGTGCTTTTATCACTAAGTATCAAGTGTGGACTTCTTGCTGTTTCAATAAAACTGAATCATTTCAGTTTTTTGTTTTTTGGGTTTTTTTTTTTGCAGTACGCAGGCCTCTCACTGTTGTGGCCTCTCCCATTGCGGAGCACAGGTTCTCCCAGCCGCTCCGTGGCATGTGGGATCTTCCCGGACCAGGGCACGAACCTGTGTCCCCTGCATAGGCAGGCGGACTCTCAACCACTGTGCCACCAGGGAAGCCCTGTATTTCACATCTTTTAACTGATGTATTGCAATCCATAATAGAAGGTACCATAATGTATTATATATAACCAATCCACTTATGACAATAGTGGTCATATTTATGTAAATAGATAAGACACACACAAGGTATCACATTCACAAGGCCCAAGTGTAGAATGAAAAGAATGTCCCTCTCAGTTCCTTGGTCCCCACATATTGAATTCCCCTACCTGGAGGCAACTATTAATGCCAGTTTCTTGCACATCCTTTCAGAGATATTCTATGCATATAAAAATATATTTATACATTCTTTTTAATAGAAATAACATGCTATTCTGCACTTTGCTTTTTTCACTGAACAGTGCATCTTGGAAATTTTCCACTTCAGTATAAATAGAGCAACCTCATTCTTTTTGATACTGCATAGTATTCCTTTTTCTTCCAAAAAGACTTCTATAGAAGGACATTTAGGTTGTTTCAAATCTTTTATTATTACAAACAACACTGTAGTGAATATTCCTGTACATAATTCACTATTTCCCACGTTATACAATTAAAATCCTGAAAGTGGACTATTCTGAGTAAATTTTTTTTTAATTTTTATAAATACTGCCAAATCATCCGGCATAGAGATTGTACCAATTTTCATTTCCTTAACTGACATTTGAGAGTGCCTACTCATTCCCTAACAGTTTGTTATCAAACTTTTTGATCTCTGCCAGCTTGATACGTGAAATATCTGTGAATGAGGTTAAGCATCTTTTTGTATGTTTGATAATCCATCCCCTCTTGATGTACAATTGTTTTGAGTTTTTAGCTGTGACAGATTTTCTTATACATGCACTTTTTTCTTCAATGTCTTTTGTACACTTGCCCTTTAGGATTGCCTTAGGATAAAATCCACTTTGAATGGTTAGGATCAAAAGGTAGACTCATGTGAAAGGCCTCAGACACGTATTATCAGATTACCCTCTGGGAAGGATGTAGCAATTTACACTCCCACTAAGCGTGTTTCAGCACAGCTGAAGAAACCACTTTTTATGCTGACAGTTTCTCACTGCCTGGGGAAGTTTCAGACATCTGCGTGACAAGTCAGCTTCCCCTCAGAGGTGATAAGATGGCTTGAAAGCTTCAAATCCTTCCAACGAATTTGGTGTCAGCCTTCCAGACTTCAGGGCTAGCAAGCTGCCCTCTTGGAATGCAACACCCCATCCATCAGGGGAGCCAGAGCAAGCAGCAGCCTTGGAATGTGTGTATGTTACCCAGGATCTGAGAACAAAAAGCAGTCACCCACAGTGTGTAAACGGATTTGATCTTTCACATGGCTGCCAGGGCCACCACGATCCACATCAGTGGTTCGAGGCTCTGGGGCTGATGTACTGATTAAAAACCATAACAAAATAAGATACTCCCCCGCCCACCCCAGGAAAACAATCAACTTTGAGGCACTCAAGGATGAGTTAATAAGGAAGGATTCCTCTGGGCATCCAAGCTTGCCGCACCCGACCATGGGGGCCTGTGCTGATCCAGGGAACTCAGTGGACAGTCTATATTTAGACAAGGGCATGGCAAATGCACCACATTTTAGTTGCAAAATTCAAATTGGCTCGGAAGATGCCAGCCTCACAAATGGAAAATTTAATCGAGCACTGCTTAAGAAGCAAGGAGATGGCATGTTGAGCAGATTCTTCTGGGGAAGGAGGCTTTTTTGAGAGGCAGGCAATGAGCCCTGGTTTGTCAGGGTGGTAATTTAATCCCGACCTTGAACTGCTAGTCAGGATGGAGAGGCAGAGTTATTTTCAGACTGTACTTAACCTAGAGGTGTTGGAACCAGCATCTAGGACAGGGCAGGGAAGAGATGAACTCTGACCCACTGCCACCAAGTTGGGAGATCAAGATCCTAAGCCAGGAGCTGAGATCAGCCAGGGAGTCTCAGAACCTCAGGAAAGCCTTTCCTGCCACCTGTCTCTGTCACTGCCATCCCACCCCACCTCATCCAGTAAAAAGGGCTGGTACCTTCCCTTTTCCTTTCCTTTCCCTTTCCTTTTATTCCTTCCTTCCTTCCTTCCTTCCTTCCTTCCTCCCTCCCTCCCTCCCTCCTTCCTTCCTTCCTTCCTTCCTTCTTTCCTCTCTCCCTCCCTCCCTTCCTTCCTTCCTTCCTTCTTTCCTCTCTCCCTCCCTCCCTTCCTTCCTTCCTTGCCCTTCACAGGTTCTGTTTGGCTGGCAGCTTGGAGTACTAGAAAGAACAGGGACATTGAAATCAGGCAAATCCAGGTCTGAAGTCCTGGCTCTGCAGCTCATCTCTCTAAGCCTCAGTTAATACATCTGTAAAACAAGACTGAAATCATCTGCTCATAGGATTGGAGTGAGAAATAAATAGGAAAATGGATGAAAATGACTCAGCTGGGTGCCAGACACGAGTAAATAATTCAAAAACATCAGCTATTAATGTATGTGAAGCCTCTAATATAATATCACCTTTGGAGGATACATTTAATAAGGATCTGTTGATAAATTGGGATTATGAGTAATTCTATAAATGGGCTATGTCTTTGGGGGAAATAAAAATGGGACCAGTTCCTTCTCATTAAAAGGTTGGGGGATTAAAAATAATTTGAGGGCTTCCCTGGTGGTGCAGTGGTTGAGAGTCCACCTGCCGATGTAGGGGACACAGGTTCATGCCCCGGTCTGGGAAGATCCCACATGCTGCGGAGCGGCTGGGCCCGTGAGCCATGGCCACTGAGCCTGCGCGTCCAGAGCCTGTGCTCCGCAACTGGAGAGGCCACGACAGTGAGAGGCCCGCGTACCGCAAAAATATAATAATAATAATAATTTGAGACATCCATGACTTGTCCACCCAGATTTAACCAATGTTAACATGTTGCTGAGTTTGCTACCTATCTTCTTTCTCCTCTTAAATAAAATGTTGCAAATACACCTGAAAGGCCCCACTCCTCATCCCATTCATCTCTCTCCTTCTCAGAGGCAATCACCAGGATGCATATGATTAAGCAGACGCTCTTCTCTACATCTTCCTAGATGTGTCCTCTTAGAAAGGCTGAGGGGAGTGGTGGTCCAAAATGAGGCTTTGGATTATGTCAGTCCTGAGTTCAAATTCCGCTCCTGCTCCTTTACTAGCTGGGTGGTCTTTGGCAAATTGCTCAACCTCTCTGTTCCTCCTCTCCCTCACTCTTCTCTAAAATGGGACAAATAACACCTACTTTACTGGGTTTTGTGAGAATGAAATAAGATTATTCATGTAAAGCAGTGGCTCACAGTCAAGGATGATTTTGCCCCGCAGGGGACATTTGACGATGTCAGGAGACATTTTTGATCATCACAACTGGAGTGTGCCCCTGGCATCTAGTGGGAGAGGCCAAGGATACAGCCGAACATCCTACAATGCAGGGGAAAGCCCCCCACAGCAAAGAATAATCAGTCCCAAGATCTCAATAGTGCCAAAGTAGAGAAAGCCTAATATAAAGCACACTGTCACAAGGGCTTAAAAATACTTATTCAATAAACAATAAAAAATTATGATTTTTTTATTTGTTAAGATATTATGTTAGACCCTTCCACGTGCATTATCTCACTAGTATTCCGTGAGTTGCCCCTTCTTGGTAAAAAGAATGATAGAAGGCAAACACAGTTGCTTCTGCTTGTCTGAGACTATCTGTCCTGCTTGTTAAAGTGGTAAACTTATTGAAAATATAAAATTTCAGGCAAATAGATTAATTGGAAGTTGTTACTCAGAGCCTAACCCCTCCTTGTCTCTGTGAAGAACAAATTGTATCAGCACTTTCAGCCATAAAATGGATTCATTTAAACCACAAATATCCCTTCAACCTAAGCAGGCCCAAGGACTGGCATGGCAAAAAAATTAAGGCATCATAATTAAGCCTTTTTGACCCCTGTTCACAAGGACTGGATCCCAAAACCTCAAGAAACTACAGAAGCGGGGTAGAATATGGGGGAAGAGGAGAGAGGCCAGAGCTCTGCTTCTCTGATTCACCACAGGCTCGGATGGACTCCAAATGTTCTGTCCAGGGATTAGAGCCACTGTTAATGCACAGAGTACCCATTATGAAAGGCCTTTGCACTGAGTCTGTAAGTGTGGTCCCCAGCCCAGCAGTATCCACATCACCCAGGAACTTGGTAGAGATGACACCCCAGACCTACTGAGTGAGAAACTGGGGGTGCAGCCAGGCAATCTGGGTTCTCAAGTTCTCCAGGTGATTCAGATGCACACTCAAGATTAAGAAGCAATAACCTAATAAGCCCAGATCTCACTTTCCCTGTGGGTCCATTTCCTGTTGCCCATGGCCCTGCCTGCTGTAACCACACAGCTCACCAATACCTATTCCGAAGTGGAGGAGCCACTCCTTACTGGCATTTCCCCTGGGCTGGAAGCTTCACACATATTCTTTAACTTCCACAAAAATATAAGGAAGATACCATTATTCCTTTTTCCAGATGAGAAAATCCCAGCTGAGAAACCTTAAACAGTTTGCCCAGGGTCATACCTACAGAAAAGGGCTGGAATCAGGATCTGAATCTAGGTCAGCCTGCCACCAAATCCTATCCTCTTAATGATGACATCACACTGCCCATTTTTTGATGAAGAGAGACAGAACATGAACAGATCAGCCCTGCTGGGGACAAATTGTAAGCCTTGCCAAGTTAGTCTTTAGTGCCCCTCAATCCTCTGTCCTGGGGTTCACCTGCCCATAGGTGATCCCCTGGAATGCTTAACCCCCAGTGACCTGATACTGCCCCCTAGAAGCCAAGGCTGCCCACACTTCAGTGCTCTTCTAGCCTTTGTCTGATGTCCTGGGACTTCAAATCCCCACTCTTCCTCTTACTAGCTGTGTGACTTTGAAGCTGACTCAAACTCTCTGTGCTCCTGTTTCTCATCTGTAAATCAGTTATAATAATACATTCATATCAAGGTTGTTAAAAGGATTAAATGGGATAATAAATATGAAAATATCTAGCCCAGTGCCTCGTGCATAGTAAAAACTAACTCTTCTTTTGTTTGTTTTTTCCCCCATGCTTTACACACTAACAAATATCAGAACTACTCAGTCCAGGGTTGATTCTACTGCAGTCTCATTTATTGGCCATTAGCTAATATGAGGAGCTAATCTTCACTAAGGTATTAATTTGTAATAATGGTTTTCTGTGTTTGCCTCCAACATACCATTTGCACTTCAACCAGGGGACCTAAGTCCTTGAAATTGTACAGCTTGGGAGGGATTAATGATGGAAATATTAAAGAATATGGAAGGCCAGTGGGAAGCCTTTCCCCATCCTTCATATTCTTCCAATTCAACTCTAATAGACAGGGAATCCCAGAGAAATGGGAAAAATGGGATAAGAAAGAGAAGTATGCCTTCAAGGTTGCACCTGGCTTTGAAGAGAAAAATGAGCTCCTGGCATCTGAATATCAGGATAGGTGGGAACAATGCAAAAAAAGAAGTGAAATCAAAGACTAATGAGCCGGGGCTTCCCTGGTGGCACAGTGGTTAAGAATCCACCTGCCAATGCAGGAGACACAGGTTCGATCCCTGGTCCAGGAAGATCCCACATGCCGCGGAGCAACTAAGCCCGTGCGCCACACCTACTGAGCCTCCGCTCTAGAGCCCGCGAGCCACAACTGTTGAGCCCACGAGCCACAACTACTGAAGCCTGTGCACCTAGAGCCCATGCTCTGCAACAAGAGAAGCCACCGCAATGAGAAGCCCGCGCACCGCAATGAAGGGTAGCCCCCACTCACCGCAACCAGAGAAAGCCCGCAAGCAACAAAGACCCAACGCAGCCAAAAATAAATAAATAAATTTATTTTTTTAAAAAAAGACTAATGAACCATTTGCCAACATCTAACACAATTGCTTGGTATCTGCATAGTTGAATGTAATAAAGCTTCATTAAAAAGTAGTTATAACAACTAATAAGACTCTAATTAAATTACCTTTCACTGGGCAAGCTGCTTGTGAAGTCCTAATTAGGTTATTTGCAGCCATTGGCCTAGCCTGGGAACAAAAGAAGTATCTCTTATGTCTTATGTCTAGGGATGCCTAGAAAGCCAGATCTCTAGACTCATGCAAGAATTGCTAAGAGGCTCTAAACCTGGGGGCAGCTGGTCTGAGACTATCTTAGCTCTCCAAAAATCATGATGTGTGGCCAGAGTGAAATCCCTTAATAGGTCCCACTGCTCTTAGGAGCTAGACAGTTTAAAAGATGGAAAAGATATTTAAAGACAGAAATTCTAAGAATTTCATTTTACAGAAGAGGGCCTGAGAAGTGATTTATTCAAGGTCTTCCAGCAAGGAGCAATGTGCCCTTCCCCCAACCTCCTCCCACCATGGTCTGGAAAAGACACAGAACTTGGGCTGCTAGCATGGATTTTCATTTGGGGAGGGAGAGAGAAACAAAAAGCACTGGATTCTCAGGGGCTCCTATCTTTGAAGCCGTGTGTGTGTGTGTGTGTGTGTGTGTGTGTGTGTGTGTGTGTGTTGAGAGTGGTTCAGTCCCAGGTAAACTGAAGACCTACTTACAGTGTGGGTTGAGCTCTCTCCAACACTGTCTTTGCATTGGTGCCACAGTGTCTTCCTAAAACATAGATCCGGTCACGCCAGCATCCTGCTGAACTACCCAGCAGGTAACTTCTGAGTTCCTGAGTGTGGCAGAAAAGTCTCCTCACAACTGGGTGCCATCCTCCCTCATCACTCAAGACTGAGCTTTGTGCTCAACAAACGGGAATCCCAGCTCTGCCCTCACTAGCTGGGCAGCCTTGAGCAAATTATTTCATCTCTCTCAGCTTCCACTTTCTGCCTATAAAATGGGGATGACATTTTACTTATCAGGGGAATAGGAGAATTAAATGACAATAAAGCAGGTAAGCCACTGTGACCTGTGCTGTTACCTCTCCAGCCACACAGGAGCACTCTCCCTTCCCTGAGCACACCTGGCTCCCTCATGTCTGAAACCTTTGCACACGCTCTTCCCTCTGCCTGCAACGCCCCTCACCCTCTTCTCCGCATCATGAATTCTTCCAATTCAGAGGTCCAGCTCAAATGTCATTTCACGTTTGCAGTCTTCCACAGCTCCCCAGGCAGTAGCTACTCCTGTCCTGTGCTTTCCCTGGCCTCGCTTCACCCCTATCAGAACCTTGTGACACTGGGATGAATGGGTTTTTGATGTCCTTCTCCCCCAGGAGTCTGTGTCTCACCCAGCACAGGCCTGGCACACAGTGAGAACACAGTAAGTGAATAAAACCTTATCACGGGTACTATGAGAAGGGACTGTGAACAAGGAACAAGATTGGTTCCACTGTCAGTTTTGCTCCTGTCCTCAAAGCTGAAATATAAATAAATTCCATGTATGTGCACAAACACACACACACACACCCCTCAAGATATTAGCAGTCGGGCTTCCCTGGTGGCGCAGTGGTTGAGAGTCCGCCTGCCGATGCAGGGGACACGGGTTCGTGCCCCGGTCCGGGAAGATCCCACATGCCGTGAAGCGGCTGGGCCTGTGAGCCATGGCCGCTGAGCCTGCACATCTGGAGCCTGTGCTCCGCAACGGGAGAGGCCACAGCGGTGAGAGGCCCGCGTACCAAGAAAAAAAAAAAAAGATATTAGCAGTAACTACCTGTAATTGTTCTTGTTTTCTTCTCATGCTTCTCTGTGCTGAATATGTATTGCTCTTGTAATAAGAAACTAAACACTTCTTCAAATCGAGTGAGCTGAAAGCATAAAGGAGGTACACAAAGGGCTGATTTTCCAAACACATCTCTGAAAAAGTTGGGAATTTCCTGAATTTCAGTGTGGTGCAGTTCTGATTTAAGGCTTTGTGGTCTCTGAATTTCTTCTCTGTGATGTCTGTGACAGGAGCTAGTTTGGAGCTGTGAGGTGCAGACCAGAAGGCAAGTCACTTTCTCAGTATCTTTAAGGTGACCTTTTGGGGAACAATGAGTTTTTACAGACAGGAGAGAGTAAGTACTCTGCTGTCCAATATAGTAGCCATGGGCCACAGAAGACGAATCCAACTTATTATTCATTACAATTAAATAAAGATACAGTTCCTAAGTCACAGGAGTCACATTTCAAGTGTTCAGTAGCCATATGTGGCTAGTGGCTACCATACTGGACAGCACATCATTGCAGAAGGTTCTACCAGACAGCACTAAATTAGTGTGTTTCTCAGCTTACTCCAGACATGGTTGGTGATGTCTCAAGAGAATAAACACATCAATTTGCCCTATGAATATGTTATTTCTTGCTTAAATATACATAGATATAGATATTCGTGGCAGTGTAAAATGATGCAGTGACTTTGGAAAACAGTTTGGCAGGTCCTCAAAAAGTTAAACATAGAGTAGCCTTAGGACCCAGAAATCCCACTTCTGATATCTACCCAAAAGAATTGAAAACACATGCTCATACAAAAATCTGTATGTGAACGTTCACGGCAGCATTATTCATAATAGACAAAAATTGGAAATAACTCAAATGTCCATCAGCTGAAAAATGGATAAACAAATTTGATATATACATACAATAGAGTATTATTTAGACCAAAAAAAGAAAGAAGTAGTGATATATGCTACATGGATGAACCTTGAAAAGCATATGCTAAGGGAAAGAAACCAAACAGGTCATATATTTTGTGATTCCATTATACGAAATGTCCAGAGTAGGCAAATCCACGGAGAGTGAAAGTAAATTAGTGTTTGCCAGAGGCTGAGGAGAGGGGGAGATGGGAGTGACTGCCAATGGGTACTAGGTATTTTTTGAGGGTGATGAAAATGTTGTGGAATTAGCTGGTGGTGATAGTTGTACAACTCTGTGCATACACTAGAAACCACTAATTGTACACTTTAAAAGGATGAATTTTACAGTGTGTGATAAGTCTCAGTGAAGCTGTAATTTAAAAAAAAAACTCTTCTACTTGGGAAACAACCTAAATAAATGTACATCTGTAGGCAAGTGAGGAAAAATCCCTGACACATCCATACAGTGAACTTCAGTGCAGCAGTTAGAAAGAATGAATTAGATGTAGGTAAGAAAGATCTTCAAGACAAATTGTTGCAGGGGGAAACAAGTTTCAGAGAGTTGCATACAGTATAAAATGTAACATTAAAAAAAATCCCCAATATTCTATTTCCTATGAGTGTATGTATGAAAATACAGGCATCTCGTTGCATTTCTCTTTATCGCACTTCACAGATACTGTGTTTTCTACAAACTGAAGGTTTGTGGCCACCCTGTGGCAAGTCTGTGGGCACCATTTTTCCAACAGCACTTGATCCCTTCATGTCTTCATGTCACATTTTGGTAATTCTCACAATATTTCAGACTTTTTCATTATTATTATATCTGTGATGATGATCTGTGATCAGTGATATTTGATGTTACTATAGTAATTCAGTGGCGGGGGGGAGGGCACAAACTGTGCCTGTGTAATTAAGACTTAATCAATAAATATTGTATGTGTTCTGCCTGCTCCACCCACCGGCCACTCCCCCATCTCTTTCCCTCTCCTCAGGCCTCCCTATTCCCTGAGACACAACAATATTGAAATTAGGCCAATTAATAGTCCTACAGTAGCCTCTTAAGTGTTCAAGAGGAAGGAAGAGTCACACATCTCTCACTTTAAATCAAAATCTAGAAAAGATTAAGCTTAGTGAAGAAGGCATGTGGAAACCCAAGATAGGCCAAAAGCTAGGCCTCTTGTACCAAACAGTTAGCCAAGTTGTGACTGTAAAGGAAAAGTTCTTGAAGAACATTAAAAGTGCTACTCCAGGTAACACAAGAATGATAAAGTGAAACAGTCTTACTGCTGATGTGGAGAAAGTTTTAGTGTTCTGGTAGAAGATCAGACCAGCCACAGCACTGCCTTAAGCCAAAGCCTAATCCAGAGCAAGGCCCTAACTCTCTTCAATTCCATGAAGGCTGAGAGAGGTGAGGAAGCTGAAGAAGAAAAGTTTGAAGCTAGCAGAGGTTGGTTCATGAGGATTGAGGAAAGAAGACATCTCCATCACACAAAAGTACAAGGTAAAGCAGCAAGTACTGATGTAGAGGCTGCAGCAAATTATCCAGAAGATCTAGCTAAGATCATTAATGAAGGTGGCCATACTAAACAACAAATTTTCAATGTAGAGAAAACAATCTTACGTTGAAAGAAGATTTCACCTAGGACTTTCATAGCTAGAGAGTCGATGCCTGGCTTCAAAGTTCCAAAGGACAGACTGACTCTCTTGATAGGGGCTAACTCAGCTGGTGACTTTAAGTTGAAATCAGTGTTCATTTCTCATTCCACAAATCCTAGGGCCCTTAAGAATTATGCTAAATTCTACTCTGCATGTGCTCTACAAATGTAACAGCAAGCCTGGATAACAGCACATCTGTTTACAACATGCTTTACTGAATATTTTAAGCCCACTGTTGAGACCTACTGCTCAGGAAAAAGATTCCTTTCAAAATATTACTGCTCATCAACAATGCATCTGGTCACCCAAGAGCTCTGATGGAGATGTACAATGCGATTAATGTTGTTTTCATGCCTGCTAACACAACATCCATTCTGCAGCCCATGGATCAAGGAGGAATTTCTATTTCAACTCTTAACTATTTAAGAAATACATTTCATAAGGCTGTAACCAGCATAGATAGTAATTCCTCTGATGGATCTGGACACAGTCAATTGAAAACTTTATGGAAAGGATTCACCATTCTAGATGCCATTGACAACATTAATGATTCATGGGAGTAGGTCAAAATATCAACATTAACAGAAGTTTGGTACAGCGTGGTATTGGCACAAAAACAGACATATGAATCAATGGAACAGAATAGAGAGCTCAGAAATAAACCCACACACCTATAGCCAATTAATCTTTGACAAAGGAGGCAAGATTATACAATGGAGAAAAGACAGTCTTTTCAGCAGGTGGTGTTGGGAAAGCTGGACAGCCACATGTAAATCAATGGAGTTAGAACACACCCTCTCACCATACACAAAAATAAACTCAAAATGACTTAAAGACTTAAATATAAGGCATGACACCATAAAACTCCTAGAAGAGAACATAGGCAAAACATTCTCTGATATAAATCATACCAGTGTTTTCTTAGGTCACTCTCCCAAGGCAATAGAAATAAAACTGAAAATAAACAAATGGGATCTAATCAAACTTATAAACTTTTGCACAGCAAAGGAAGCCATAAGCAAATGAAAGAAAGGACAACATACAGACTGGGAGAAAATATTTGCAAATGATGTGACCAACAGGGCTTAATTTCCAAAATATACAAACAGCTCATACAACTCAACAAAAAAAACAAACAACCCAATCCAAAAATGGGCAGAAGACTTAAATAGACGTTTCTCCAAAGACATATAGATGGTCAATAGGCACATGAAAAGATGCTCAACATTGCTAATTATTAGAGAAATGCAAATCAAAACTACAATGTGGCATCACCTCACACCAGTCAGAATGGCCATCATCGAAAAATCTACAAACAATAAATGCTGGAGAGGGTGTGGAGAAAAGGTGACTTTAAGTTTACATTCTCACCCTCTTGCACTGTTGGTGAGAATGTAAATTGGTGCAACCACTATGGAAAACAGTATAGAGATTCCTTTAAAAACTAAAAATAGAATTACCATATGATCCAGCAATGCCACTCCTAGGCATATATCCAGACAAAACTATAATTCGAAAAGATACATGTACCCCAATGTTCACAGCCGCACTATTTATAATACCCAAGACATGGAAGCAACCTAAATGTCCATCGACAGATGAATGGATAAAGAAGATGTGGTAATATACATAATGGAATACTATTCAGCCATTAAAAAGAGAATGAAATAATGCCATTTGCAGCAACATGCATGGACCTAGAGAGGATCATACTAAGTGAAATAAGTCAGAAAGAGAAACACAAATACCATATGGTATCACTTATATGTGGAATCTAAAATACGACACAGAGTTATTTGTAGAGACGTGGATGGGCCTAGAGTCTGTCATACAGAGTGAAGTAAGTCAGAAAGAGGAAAACAAATACTGTATGCTAACACATATATATGGAATTTTAAAAAAATGGTTATGTAGAACCTTGGGGCAGGACAGAAATAAAGACACAGACGTAGAGAATGGACTTGAGGACACAGGGATGGTGAAGGGTAAGCTGGGACGAAGTGAGAGAATGGCATGGACATATATACACTACCAAATGTAAAATAGATAGCTAGTGGGAAGCAGCCGCATAGCACAGGGAGATCAGCTTGGTGCTTTGTGACCACCAAGAGGGGTGGGATAGGGAGGGTGGGAGGGAGACACAAAAGGGAGGAGATATGGGGATATATGTATATGTATAGCTGATTCACTTTGTTATAAAGCAGAAACTAACACACCATTGTAAAGCAATTATACTCCAATAAAGATGTAAATAAGTAAATAAAATATGACACAAATGAACTTACCTATGAAAGAGAAACAGACTCACAGACATAGACGGTTACCAAAGGGGAAAGGGGGTGAGGGAGGGATAAATTAGGAGTTTGGGATTAGCAGATACAAACTACTATATATAAAATAAACAAGGTCCTACTGTATCGCACAGGGAACTGTATTCAATATCCTGTTATAAATCATAATGGAAAAGAATATGAAAATATGTATATGTATAACCAAATCACATTGCTGTACATCAAAAACTAACACAACATTGTAAATCAACTATACTTCAATTAAAAAAAATTTTTTTTAACCCAGAAGTTTGGAAGAAGTTGATTTCAGCCCTCATGGATGACTTTGAGGGGTTCAAGACTTCAATGGAGGGAGTCACTGCAGATGTGGTGGAAATGGCAAGAGAATTAGAAGTGGAGCCTGAAGATGTAACTGAATTGCTGCAATCTCACGATAAAACTTTAATGGATGAGGAGTTGCTTCTTATGGATGAGCAAAGAGAGTGATTTCTTGAGATGGGATCTGCTCCTGGTGAAGATGCTGTGGTTGAAAATGACACCAAAGGATTTAGAATATTATGTAAACTTAGTTCATAAAGCAGCAGCAGGGTTTGAGAGGATTGACTTCAGTTTTGAAAGAAGTTCTACTGTGGGTAAAATGCTATCAAACAGCATTGCATGCTACAGAGAAATCCTTCATAAAAGGAAGAGTCCATCGATGTGGCACACTTCATTGTTGTCTTATTTTAAGAAATTGCCTCAGCTACCCCAGCCTTAGCAACTACCACCCAGATCAGTCAGCAGCCACGGACATAGAGGCAAGACCCTCCACCAGGAAAAAGATTATGACTCACTGAAGGCTCAGATGATGGTTAGCATTTTTTAGCAATAAAGTATTTTTAATTAAGGTACTGTATGTACGTTGTTTTTTAGACATAATGCTATTGCACACTTAATAGAGTACATAATGTAAACATAACTTTTATATGCACTGGGAAACCAAAAAATTCGGGTGATTCACTTTACTGCATGTGATACTCGCTTTATCACGGTGGTCTAGAACCAAACCTGCAATATCTTCGAATGCCTGTACAAAGAAAAAAAAAAACTGTAAGGTTATTCACCAAAAAGATAACAGTAGCCACCTGTGAAGGAAGGGGCTGGAATTAGGGGCAGTGTTCAAAAGATAGGTTCTGATTTTTACAAAGAAAAAGTATTCATTTATGTGTGTAATTAACAAGTGTTAAAGCTCTCTTTATTAAAAATAAAAGCATAAATTAGATCATCCCTGTAGGAATAAAGAAAGATATAACAAAGAGCATGCTTCAAAGAAATAAGCTACCTAAGTATAATCAGATACTTTGTTAATTGACCTCATATATTCTCCCAGGAATACAAACTTACTCTTAAACTTTGCCTATTCCTGAACCCTCTAGAGCTGAAAATACTCCCGTGGGGCTACTTCCTCTGGTTTCCCTGCTGAGAGAGCTCCAGACCTGAAGGGCCTGAGCTCCAACCTGATTAAACTTGTTAATTGGATGATTTCCTCTCTGTGTCACCTGTCATCACCTCTCACTAACCAGCTCTATCTAGGTAAAACCTTGAAATTCTTTTATGCTTCCTGTAGCCTATGCCTCTGCTGAGATGGTTAAGACATTGCATGTGACCTATTTAGCAGATTTTTTTTTTCAGGGTTTGGAGAGAAGAGGAGATTTGCTTTTCACTTGATTTTTCCCAAATTTTTTCAATCTTCTCTTCACCAGATCACAAGGAAAAAGATAAAATGAAAAAGAGCACAAAGGAATACTTTCTCATTTTGTAGCTAAAATTCTGTGATGGTTTTCTTCCAATCAGTATATTATTACTGGGTGACTGACTTACACCCATGATTGGCTCTCATTCTCATTCATTCTCTCTCTCTTTCTCTGACTCTCACTCCCCAGTTTTATTTTTCTGGGTCTTCTGTTCCTTTCAGATCAGTAGCTGTATATCATTCAATGAGGGTCTTTACCCAAGATTTGCCCATTTATTTACATCCCCATCTTATAGAGACCACTTTTACCTTTGGGAACTTCTTAAAACAGACAGGTCCTATTCCCTGTGAACCTTTCAAGCAGGCTTTTTTTTTTTTTTTTTTTAACAAAGCACTTCTAAAGATACCAATGTACTCGGGATGCCCCAGGAACAAATGATCCCATTTTTTACAGTGGAGAGCCTTGGCAGTCTGCTTTCTCACCAGCCAACATTTCCTGGCCTGAGTGTCCTGCTCCTGTGTTTCCATTTCTTATATGTCTGTCCCTGGCGCAGTGTCCCACAGGCTGCTCATTCTTCTAGATACAAATTTCATCTGCCCTGTCTTTTGAAGAATGATCGGTAGCACAAGATCTCTGTTAATCAGTCAGTTATTGATTGACATGGAGAGAATGGCTAACAGCCATAGAAACATCAGAATGATGTTGGGAAATCTGGTCTCTCGACATGCTATGTTACAATTTTGTCAAAGTGTCCCTGACAAAAGATGATTGCTTGCTCATGATAAATGAATCAGAGGCCTCTAGTAGGTGTAAGATTAACAAAGCCCTGCAATTAGCACCCAGTGAGGACAGCCACCATTTGTACAATGTTCTGGGTGCTGTGCTAAGTGCCTCACATACATTATCTCCTGCAATCTCCACAACAGCCCTAGAGATGAGAGGAGAGACTTATTATTAGCCTTATTTTACAGACACAGGCACTGAAGTTCAGAGGTTGAGAGGCTGACAAAGATCCCATAGATCACATGTTAAATACCTACTACATGTCATGGTCTCTTCTAGGCACTAAGGCTCCAAGAGTGAATGAGACAGGCAAAGCCTCCACTTTCATGAAGCTGCCATTCTTGGGGGGTGGGTATGGACAAATACTCGATATATAAGTGAAAATGGTATATAATTGTATGTACTAAAGAGATGGTGTACTAGAGGGCACAAGAAAGTGGCAGCCAGAGTGCTGGAGTGAGGAGAAAGAGGAGAGAGATGACGAAGGATGTCAGGCAGAAAGATAACATGGACATTCTGTACGGCCTGCTGGGTCATGATAGTTTACGGTTTTCTCTGAGTGCAGTAGAAAGTCATTGGAAGGTTTTGCAGGAAAAAATATAATCTGATTTATGTTTTTTAAAGACCTCTGTGGGTAAGTGGAGAATGGATTGTAGAGGCTCAAGAGTGGAGGCAAGGGAGGGCGCTTGGGAGGCTATAGAAGTGGTCCAGGAGAGAGGTGATGGAGGTTTGGGATTGTGCTCTGTCCTTACATATAAAAAGCGAAACCATCCAGGAAAAAACATGATCTAGGCTTTACAGAGAACCCAACCTTCCTTACTAAGCTGACGTGAGATATCTTCAGGCCTTGTCCCATCTCATGCTGAATGCGTGCAAATTATGTGCCACTTGTTTTTCTTTAAACTTTTTATTTAAGTCTGACATACATACAGAAAAGTGCACCAATCATAAGGGTAGAGCCCTGTCAGTTTTCACAAAGTGAACACATCCCTGTAAGCAGCACCCAAAACAAGAAAGAAAAGATTATCCACACCCTGAAGCTCCCCTCATACCCCCTTCCTATCAGTCTCTGGCATTCCAAGTATGTTTTTCCAGAATGACATTCTGTAAATCACTTTTCTCCATCTTGCTTAACCCATGACCCCTTTTTCCAAACTGAAAGTTGCATGCCCTCTGCAGTCAGAGATTCTCTTATACAACCAGCCAAGAGATTTGAGCTTTGTATTCTGTGATGGGTAGTATGAGAACAACAAGTGTATTCATATAAAAAAATCTAATGTAATGTTGAATGTGCTTTTTTCAAACTTGATATAAATTCCCACTCCCAGATTCTGTTAGGCCCCCCTCTTAAAAATCACGTGTGCAAATTCTGGAAAGACTGCAAGTTGCTGTTGTCTAGAAGAACAGTCTGGAAATCTAACAGCACAGACAGTAGGACTGGGATACACAAGTCTGTAATAGTACAAAGCCATGATTTCCGGGCTTTGTTCAGGGGACAAGACACTGGCAGAGAGCTAATATTTACTGAGCACTTATTATGTCTCTGGCACTGAGCTAAGGTGTTTCAGTATGTGATCTTATTTAACCTTCACAACCCTTTGAGGTTACCATTCTCTTCATTGTATAACTAAGAAAACCAAGGCTAGGAAAGGTGAGCTATTTGGCCCAAGTTCTCAGGACTCATAGTGACCAGACTTGGAAACAGCTCTGTCTGTCTTCTTATCCCAAGCTCATTTCACTCAACCAAAGCAACCTCTCTCATGTTTTTCTTCCTCTGATCAGTACTTAAGAAATTGAAAATGTTGGTCTCAACATTTGGTTCCTGCAATAAGCCGCATTTCTGCTAGTGGTTTCCCATTTACATTTTTTTTTAATGCATGGACTTTCAAATTCATGGTAAAGCTATTCATAAATGAAATGGGGAACCTGGCTATAACTTTGCTTCCTTCCAGAAAGCAAAGGCTCTTGAAGCCAGATGAAGTTTAATGCTTGCTGTAAATCCAGGGAAAAAATAAACAGGCACCATTTAAATCACCCAACCCAGAGCCTGGCCACGTGAGGGACACAGGAGCCACACTGTGTCACCATATTATCCATTATTGAGAAGGGAGCCAGCAATTAACAAAGCAATCTAGATTAACCACGTTAACATCTCTGGCAGAGTAAGTCATGTTCTCCGGCTTTCTGGAAGCTCTTCCAAGCTCAAGCTGTCCCTGGGTTCTTTGGCTTTGCATCATGAAGGGAATTGATTTGATTAATTACATTGCTGCTGCCTAATTAGTAAGCGTGGCCACACTTGCCAATCAGTTTCACAGAGATGAAACTTGGGATCCTGACTGCAGACCAATTTTCGTAGCTGAAAGTCGCTGTGCCTTGCATCCTCTATCCATACCAAGTTCCCCAGAGTTGATCATAGCAGGACTTCAGTCCAGAGCCAGGGGCAGGTTTTCAAAGTTCAGACAGCTGGGTCTCTGGGGCCCTCCTGCATTTCAACACAGATTATTTTGTGAAAGCTTCTCAGGTTAAAAACCCCTGCCTTTCTGCACATGCCAGGTCTCACCCTACACAAAGCACATCCACCCTCACCCTTTCATTTGGGTTTCCCAGTTTCTCAAGAAGAAAGAGGTACAACTCTCATTTTAGACACGAAGAAAGGAACCTTTGCAGAAATGATTACCCAAGGCCACAAAGCATTTCTCAACTAAGATTAGTCATCCTTTTTTATTTTTTTGAATTTAATTAATTTTTTTATACAGCAGGTTCTTATTAGTCATCCATTTTATACACATCAGTGTATACATGTCAATCCCAATCTCCCAATTCATCACACACCACTGCCACCCCCCGCCACTTTCCCCCCTTAGTGTCCATACATTTGTTCTCTCCATCTGTGTCTCAATTTCTGTCCTGCAAACCGGTTCATCTGTACCATTTTTCTAGGTTCCACATATATGCGTTAATATACGATATTTGGTTTTCTCTTTCTGACTTACTTCACTCTGTATGACAGTCTCTAGGTCCATCCACGTCTCTACAAATGACCCAATTTCGTTCCTTTTTATGGCTGAGTAATATTCCATTGTATATATGTACCACATCTTCTTTATCCATTCGTCTGTCGATGGGCATTTAGGTTGCTTCCATGACCTGGCTATTGTAAATAGTGCTGCAATGAACATTGGGATGCATGTGTCTTTTTGAATTATGGTTTTTTCTGGGTATATGCCCAGTAGTGGGATTGCTGGGTCATATGGTAGTTCTATTTTTAGTTTTTTAAGTAACCTCCATACTGTTCTCCATAGTGGCTGTATCAATTTACATTCCCACCAACAGTGCAAGAGGGTTCCCTTTTCTCCACACCCTCTCCAGCATTTGTTGCTTGTAGATTTTCTGGTGATGCCAATTCTAACTGGTGTGAGGTAATACCTCATGGTAGTTTTGATTTGCATTTCTCTAATAATTAGTGATGTTGAGCAGCTTTTCATGTGCTACTTGGCCATCTGTATGTCTTCTTTGGAGAAATGTCTATTTAGGTCTTCTGCCCATTTTTGGATGGGGTTGTTTGTTTCTTTAATATTGAGCTGCATGTTCATATATTTTGGAGATTAATCCTTGGTCCGTTGATGCATTTGCAAATATTTTCTCCCATTTTGAGGGTTGTCTTTTCGTCTTGTTTATGGTTTTCTTTGCTGTGCAAAAGCTTTTAAGTTTCATTAGGTCCCAATTGTTTATCTTTGTTTTTATTTCCATTACTCTGGGAGGTGGGTCAAAAAAGACCTTGCTGTGATTTATGTCAAAGAGTGCTCTTCCTATGTTTTCCTCTAAGAGTTTTATAGTGCCCGGTCTTACATGTAGGTCTTTAATCCATTTTGAGTTTATTTTTATGTATGGTGTTAGGGAGTGTTCTAATTTCATTCTTTTACATGTAGCTGTCCAGTTTTCCCAGCACCACTTATTGAAGAGACTGTCTTTTCTCCATTGTATATCCTTGCCTCCTTCTTCGTAGAATAGTTGAGCTTAGGTGCCTGGGTTTATCTCTGGGCTTTCTGTCCTGTTCCATTGATCCATATTTCTGTTCTTGTGCCAGTACCATGTTGTCTTGATTACTGTAGCTTTGTAGTATGGCCTGAAGTCAAGGAGTCTGATTCCTCCAGCTCCGTTTTCTTCCCTCAAGACCGCTTTGGCTATTCGGGGTCTTTTGTGTCTCCCTACAAATTTTAAGATTTTTTTGTTCTAGTTCCATAAAAAATGCCATTGCTAATTTGATAGGGATTGCATTGAATCTGTAGAGTGCTTTGGGTAGTATAGTCATTTTCACAATATTGATTCTTCCAATCCAAGAACATGGTATGTCTCTCCATCTGTTGGTATCATCTTTAATTTCTTACATCAGTGTCTTATAGTTTTCTGCATACAGGTCTTTTATCTCCCTAGGTAGGTTTACTCCTAGGTATTTTATTATTTTGGTTGCAATGGTAAATGGGAGTGTTTCCTTCAATTCTCTTTCAGATTTTTCATCATTAGTGTATAGGAATGCAAGAGATTTCTGTGCATTAATTTTGTATCCTGCAACTTTACCAAATTCATTGATTAACTCTAGTACTTTTCTGGTGGCATCTTTAGGATTCTCTATGTATAGTATCATGTCATCTGCAAACAGTGACAGTTTTACTTCTTCTTTTCCAATTTGTATTTCTTTTTCTTCTCTGATTGCAGTCGCTAGGACTTCCAAAACTATGTTGAATAATAGTGGTGAGAGTGGACATCCTTGTCTTGTGCCTGATCTTAGAGGAAATGCTTTCAGTTTTTCACCATTGAGAATGATGTTTGCTGTGGGTTTGTCGTATATGGCCTTTATTATGTTGAGGTAGGTTCCCTCTATGCCCACTTTCTGGAGAGTTTTTATCATACATGGGTGTTGAATTTTGTCAAAGGCTTTTTCTGCATCTATTGAGATGATCATATGGGTTTTATTCTTCAATTTGTTAACATGGCGTATCACATTGATTGATTTGTGTATATTGAAGAATCCTTGTATCCCTGCGATAAATCCCAGTTGATCATGGTGTATGATCCTTTTAATGTGTTGTTGGATTCTGTTTGCTAGTATTTTGTTGAGGATTTTTGCATCTATATTCATCAGTGACATTGGTCTCTAATTTTCTTTTTTTGACATATGTTCATCTGGTTTTGGTATCAGGGTGATGGTGGCCTCATAGAATGAGTTTTGGAGTGTTCCTTCCTCTGCAATTTTTTGGAAGAGTTTGAGAAGGATGGGTGTTAGCTTTTCTCTAAATGTTTGATAGAAGTCACCTGTGAAGCCATCTGGTCCTGGACTTCTGTTTGCTGGAAGATTTTTAATCACAGTTTCCATTTCATTACTTGTGATTGGTCTGTTCATATATTCTATTTCTTCCTGATTCAGTCTTGGGAAGTTATACCTTTCTGAGAATTTGTCTATTTCTTCCAGGTTGTCCATTTTATTGGCATAGAGCTGCTTGTAGTAGTCTCTTAGGATGCTTTGTATTTCTGCGGTGTCTGTTGTAACTTTTCCTTTTTCATTTCAATTTTATTGATTTGAGTCCTCTCCCTTTTTTCCCTGATGAGTCTGGCTAATGGTTTATCAATTTTGTTTATCTTTTCAAAGAACCAGCTTTTAGTTTTATTGATCTTTGCTATTGTTTTCTTTGTTTCTATTTCATTTATTTTTGCTCTGATCTTTATGATTTCTTTCCTTCTGCTAACTTTGGGTTTTGTTTGTTCTTTCTATAGTTCCTTTAGGTGTAAGGTTAGATTGTTTACTTGAGATTTTTCTTGTTTCTTGAGGTAGGCTTGTATAGCTATAAACTTCCCTCTTAGAACTGCTTTTGCTGCATCCAATAGGTTTTGGATCGTCGTGTTTTCATTGTCATTTGACTCTGGGTATTTTTTGATTTCCTCTTTGATTTCTTCAGTGATCTCTTGGCTATTTAGTAACGCATTGTTTAGCCTCCATGTGTTTGTGTTTTTTACGTTTTTTTCCCTGTAATTGATTTCTAATCTCATAGCGTTGTGGTCAGAAAAGGTGCTTGATATGATTTCAGTTTTCTTAAATTTACTGAGGCTTGATTTGTGACCCAAGGTGTGATGTATCCTGGAGAGTGTTCCGTGCGCAGTTGAGAAGAAAGTGTAATCTGCTGTTTTTGGATGGAATGTCCTATAAACATCAATTAAATCTATCTGTTCTCTTGTGTCATTTAAAACTTGTGCTTCCTTATTAATTTTCTTTTTGGATGATCTATCCATTGGTGTAAGTGAGATGTTAAAGTCCCCTACTATTATTGTGTCACTGTCGATTTCCTCTTTTATAGCTGTTAGCAGTTGTCTTATGTATTGAGGTGCTCCTATGTTGGGTGCATATATATTTATAATTGTTATATCTTCTTCTTGGATTGATCACTTGATCATTATGTAATGTCGTTCCTTGTCTCTTGTAACATTCTTTATTTTAAAGTCTATTTTATCTGATATGAGTATTGCTACTCCAGCGTTCTTTTGATTTCCATTTGCATGGAATATCTTTTTCCATCCCCTCACTTTCAGTCTGTATGTGTCCCTTAGGTCTGTAGTGGGTCTCTTGTAGACAGCATATATATGGGTCTTGTTTTTATATCCATTCAGCAAGCCTGTGTCTTTTGGTTGGAGCATTTAATCCATTCACTTTTAAGGTGATATTGATATGTATGTTCCTATTACCATTTTCTTAATCGTTATGGGTTTGTTTTTGTAGGTCCTTTTCTTCTCTTGTGTTTCCCACTTAGAGAAGTTCCTTTAGCATTTGTTGTAGAGCTGGTTTGGTGGTGCTGAATTCTCTTAACTTTTGCTTGTCTGTAAAGCTTTTGATTTTTCCATCAAATCTGAATGAGATCCTTGCCAGGTAGAATAATCTTGGTTGTATGTTCTGCCCTTTCATCACTTTAAGTATATCATGCCACTCCCTTTTGACTTGTAGAGCTTCTGCTGAGAAATTAGCTGTTAACCTTAAGGGAGTTCCCTTGTATTTGTCGTTATTTGTCGTTTTTCCCTTGCTGCTTACAATAATTTTTCTTTGTCTTTAATTTTTGCCAATTTCATTACTGTATGTCTCGGCGTGTTTCTCTTTGGGTTTATCCTGTATGGGAGTCTCTGCGCTTCCTGGACCTTGGTGGCTATTTCCTTTACCATGTTAGGGAAGTCTTCGACTATAATCTCTTCAAATATTTTCTCTGGTCCTTTCTCTCTCTGTTCTCCTTCTGGGACACCTATAATGCAAATGTTGCTGCGTTTAATGTTGTCCCATTGGTCTCTTAGGCTGTCTTCATTTCTTTTCATTCTTTTTTCTTTATTCTGTTCCCCAGCAGTGAATTCCACCATTTTGTCTTCCAGGTCACTTATCCGTTTTTCTGCCTCAGGTATTGTGCTATCGATTCCTTCTAGTGTATTTTTCATTTCAATTATTGTATTGTTCATCTCTGTTTGTTTGTTCTTTAATTCTTTTAGGTCTTTGTTAAACATATCTTGCATCTTCTCGATCTTTGCCTCCATTCTTTTTCCGAGATCTTGGATCATCTTCTCTATCATTATTCTGAATTCTTTTTCTGGAAGGTTGCCTATCTCCACATCATTTAGTTGTTTTTCTAGGGTTTTATCTTGTTCCTTCATCTGGTACATAGCCTTCTGCCTTTGCATCTTGTATATCTTTCTATGAACGTGGTTTTTATTCCACAGGCTGCAGGATTGTAGTTCTTCTTGCTTCTGCTGTCTGCCCTCTGGTGGATGAGGCTAAGAGGCTTGTGGAAGTTTCCCGATGGGCGGGACTGGTGGTGGGCAGAGCTCAGTAAAACTTTAATCCGCTTACCTGCTGATAGGTGGGGCTGGGTCCCATCCCTGTTGGTTGTTTGGCCTGAGGCGACCCAACACTGGAGCCTGCCCGGGCTCTTTGGTGGGCTCTTTGGTGGGGCTAATGCGGACTCTGGGAGAGCTCACGCCAAGGAGTACTTCCCAGAACTTCTGCTGCCAGTGTCCTTGTCCTCACGGTGAGACAGAGTCATCCCCCACCTCTAAGGATACCCCCCAACACTAGCAGGTAGGTGTGGTTCAGTCTCCCCTGGTTTCACTGCTCCTTCCCCTGGGTCCCGATGCGCACACTACTTTGTGTGTGCCCTCCAAGAGTGGAGTCTCTGTTTCCCCCAGTCCTGTCGAAGTCCTGCAATCAAATCCCGCTAGCCTTCAAAGTCTGATTCTCTAGGAATTCCTCCTCCCGTTGCCAGACCCCCAGGTTTGGAAGCCTGACTTGGGGCTCAGAACCTTTACTCCAGTGGGTGGACTTCTGTGGTATAAGTGTTCTCCAGTTTGTGAGTCATCCACCCAGCAGTTACCGGATTTGATTTTATTGTGATTGAGCCCCTCCTACCATCTCACTGTGTCTTCTCCTTTGTCTTTCGATGTGGGGTATCTTTTTTGGTGAGTTCCAGTGTCTTCCTGTCAATGATTGTGCAGCAGTTAGTTGTGATTCCAGTGTTCTCGCAAGAGGGAGTGAGAGCACGTCCTTCTACTCCGCCATCTTGAACCAATCTCCAGTCATCCTTTTTTTTAATTCAAGTAACTTTTACTGGGTTTGTTTTGTCTTATTGCAAGAAGTTATATATACTCGTTATAGAAAAGTTTAGAAGATACAGAAAAACAAAAAGAAGGTAGTAAAAAAGCCATCCTTCACACATAACTACTGAAATGTTTGATGCATATTTATTCAGCCATTTTTCTATGGGATGATATCGTACATTCTATTTTGTAACCTACTCTTTGTCTTTTGCTATATTATGAACACTTTTCAAATCATATTCACTAATTTAATCTTTAATGGTTGAGATATATGGATCATTAAACCAATCAGTTATGTTGAATATTTGGGATTGTTTCAAAATTTTAGTTATGATAAATAATGTGGCAATAAAATCCTTGTATCTAAATCATAATAACTAACATTTATTGCGTATTTATTACTCAAGCACTGTACTGTTTTACATGTATTATCTTTTTTATTTATTTATTTTTTAATTGAAGTATAGTGGATTTACAGTGTTGCACCAGTCTCTGCTGTACAGCAAAGCGACTCAGTTTTATATATATATATATATATATATATATATATATATATATATATATATCTCATATCTCTATGTCTGTGAGTCTGTTTCTGTTTTGTAGATAGGCTCATTTGTGCCCTGTTTTAGATTCCATGTGTAAGTGATATCATATGATATTCATCTTTCTCTTTCTGACTTACTTCACTTAGTGTGATAATCTCTAGTTGCCTCCATGTTGCTGCAAATGGCATTATTTCATTCTTTTTTATGGCTGAGTAGTATTCCATTGTGTATATATATGCCACATCTTCTTTATCCATTTATAGGTTGATGGACATTTTGGTTGTTTCCATGTTTTGGCTATTGTGAATAGTGCTGTTATGAACATAGGGGTGCATGTATCTTTTTGAATTAGAGTTTTGTCCAGGCATATACCCAGGAGTGGGTATATGCCTATGGAAATTTTACTTTTGGTTTTCTGAGGAACCTCCATACTGTTTTTCATAGTGGCTGGACCAACTTACATTCCCATCAACAGTGTAGGAGGGTTCCCTTTTCTCCACACCCTCTCCAGCATTTGTTATTTGTAGACTTTTTTTTTTTACATCTTTATTGGAGTATAATTGCTTTACAATGGTGTGTTAGTTTCTGCTTCATAACAAAGTGAATCAGTTATACATATACATATGTTCCCATATCTCTTCCCTCTTGCATCTCCCTCCCTCCCACCCTCCCTATCCCATCCCTCCAGGCGGTCACAAAGCACCGAGCTGATCTCCCTGTGCTATGCGGCTACTTCCCACTAGCTATCTACCTTACGTTTGGTAGTGTATATATGTCCATGCCTCTCTCTCACTTTGTCACAGCTTACCCTTCCCGCTGCCCATATCCTCAAGTCCGTTCTCTAGTAGGTCTGTGTCTTTATTCCTGTCTTACCCCTAGGTTCTTCATGACATTTTTTTCCTTAAATTCCATATACATGTGTTAGCATACGGTATTTGTGTTTCTCTTTCTGACTTACTTCAGTCTGTATGACAAACTCTAGGTCTGTCCACCTCATTACAAATAGCTCAATTTCGTTTCTTTTTATGGCTGAGTAATATTCCATTATATATATATATATATATATATATATATATATATATATATGCCCCATCTTCTTTATCCATTCATCCGATGATGGACACTTAGGTTGTTTCCATCTCTGGGCTATTGTAAATAGAGCTGCAATGAACATTTTGGTACATGGCTCTTTTTGAATTATGGTTTTCTCAGGGTATATGCCCAGTAGTGAGATTGCTGGGTCATATGGTAGTTCTATTTTTAGTTTTTTAAGGAACCTCCGTACTGTTCTCCATAGTGGCTGTACCAATTCACATTCCCACCAGCAGTGCAGGAGTGTTCCCTTTTCTCCACACCTCTCCAGCATTTATTGTTTCTAGATTATTTGTAGACTTTTTAATGATGGCCATTCTGACCGGTATGAGGTGATACCTCATTCATATTATCTAATTTAACCCTCCCAGGAGTCCTATGAATAAGTAATATTACCTCTATTTTACAGGTGAGGAAACTGAGGAGTAGAGAGGTTGAGTAATTTGCCCACAGTGACATAGGTAATGACTCCAGAGGCAGCACCCTTAATCACTAAGATAAATTCTTAGAATTGTAATTTCAGGATAACTAAAAACATAAAATTGTAAGGTCTCTGAGTCATATCATCCAATTGCCCTCCAGAAAGCATGTCCCAATCAATATTCCCACCGTCAGGATATGAATGCCCACTCACTTGCATCATCGCCAGCACAGGACACTATTAATTTGTACTGTCATTAGAGAAATGAAGCTCAGACTTCTGATAGCTTATTCATGCTCTTTAGAGCATGCGTGCAACCCAATTCCCAACTGAAACATTGATTTTCTTTAAACCAATTGTTCTTATCCTTTTTTTGGTACATGGGCCCCTTTGAGAATCTGATGGAAGCTATGAAGCAGCTACACAGAAAATGCACATGTGCACATCAAATAACCCCATATTTTTCAGGAGTTCACAGACACCATTAAGAACTCCTATGCTTGCTAGAGGATCGATATATCAACAATACTGAAACTAAAACTAAAAACAGGGCTAATGAACCCAGTCAAATGCTGGTTTCACCAGACTGTTCTTTTTAACAATCCTGCAGTGTAAGGAACCAGATCAGAAGATGCTGGAATAAAATGCCTAGGCACTAAAATAGTTCATTTGCCCTGTGGAGTGGAGGTACCCCGGTCAAAACTCTCTCCTGAGGTCATGCTGTCCTCCACCAAACCAGTAAGACCTCCGAGCAGATGGACAGGCCATCACTGGACCTGACCCCATTGGTGCGCTTCAGCAGCCTCCAAAGAACAAGGCTCCTTCTGCCAAATGCTCTTCTTCACACACTAGTGTCTTTCACGATCTCCCCTCGCATCTTGCTCCGTTATGGTCTGGAAAGCCTCATCCCAGATCAGTCAAGCCTCCACCAACCCTACCCACCCCTCTCCTATCAGAAGCATTGGATGAAGACAAGAGGGGAGGGGAGCATGAGGGCCAGGACCTTGCCCATCCATCTGCTGTGATGCTGCTTTGCCAGGAAGATTTTTCTGGGAACTTTCCTTGGCCTGAGCATGTGCTTTGGGGGCCGTGTTTAATAATGATCCATTGAGGCTCAGTAGCATTTTCAGAATTGGGGGTGGAACATCTGGTCCCAGCCTGAGAGGAAGGAGGTGGACAGAGGAATTAGCACTCTGGAGTGAATTGCTAATTCACTGGGTCACCTTTTGGGTGACCCAGTGGAGAATTCAGCTCCATCTGGATAGACAGGCTAGGGCTACCAGACCACGAGACACACACAGAGGATGCAGGCAGCTCCTCAGGCTGGAACCTGAGCTGCCCTGTCCTTGCTGCCCGTCCATGGCCACCTTGGGGTCTCATTTTGCACAAGACCACCATATCCTCGTCAGAAATGTGAGGAGGGGTGGTGATGGGAAAGGGGGCTGTTCTGCCCTTTTATTGTCTGGCTTAACTCTATCTTTTGATCTCTGTTTATTAATTTTTCTCCATCCTATGCCCTGTCCTCTCGCTTATGTTCTTGGCATTGCCCATCTACAGATGATGGAAGGATTTGTGAGTTAAGCATCCATTCTCCTCCCACCTTCTTGGGTCCCTGGGACTTACATTCACAAGGCCAGGAGATGGCAGACGATGACTTTTCAATTCTAAATAATTACAGTTCCTCCTGGATTTGGCTGGGAACATAAGTCATCTGAAAACTAGTATATTCACACCCAAACATGGCTCTTCTGTTTCCCCCTGCACCCTGTACTCCCTTGTGGAATCTGCTCAGTGTTTTTACATGTCCTTTTAGTCTTTGGTGTTTTGATGGCCTTCCTCACCAGGTCCAAATAGCAGAAGATGGGAGAGCAGAAACTCTACTACTTAATATCTCTGTGACTCTGAGCAAATTACTTCTAAGCCTCAATTTCAACATCTGTAAAATGGGGACAGTAACTCTACCTCCCACATTGAAATGTTCTGAGTACAGAGTTAGATAATGTATGTTAGGAGTTTGATACAGTGCTTGCCTCCTGTAAGCAGTAGACGGTAACTGCTATTCTTATTGTTGTCGTTATTAAATTCAGATCACCACCATCTTCTGTATTTTCTTGGGCACCATCGTAAACGTTGAGTCCATTTCGAACTATCACGAGAGTCAGCACGACTTCTCCACCTAACTTGTGATCAGGACACTGCACAGGAAGTCAGGCCTCCTCTCTCAGGCTCTAAACATCCTGAGGTCACCAGCTCTCTGAGACACATTGCCCCACTGCCGTTGCACCCTCATGCACAAAGGGGATGCAATTCCCTGCCTTTCCAACTCCTGTCTCCTCAAAATGTGCGAAGATGAAATCGTTTTTGCAGGAAAGTTCTCTGAAAGTAGCAAAGTCAAGTAACTCCTCCTTCCCAAACTATCACCCACACTTATCTCTCCATCCCAACATGTGACCAGCACCTCCTGGTTTTCTTCTAGGTGCCTTCACACAGAACATTCCAGGGATATAACAAGTCCCCCGTCTGTGGGAATCAGCACTGAGGTGCAGAAAGATCAGTTGCTCCAGGGTCAGACCTGGAATTGAATCCTATCTCCACCACTGTGTAATCTTGAGCAATTTCTTTAATTGCACTAAGCCACAGTTTTTCTCATCCATAAAATGGGCATAAAATTGTATTCACCTCACCGGCTTATAGGTACTGAATAAAATAATTGTTGAAATCTCCTTGCTTCCCCAGTCAATGTTAATCTCCTGGATTAAATTCTCAACCAGTTCCAGGTACCTAAGGGATGTTCGATAAAGACTCTCTGTAAAGTGGGACAAAGCTTGGGGACCTCCCGCTGCAAGCAATAATCTAAAAACCTGCATCAAACTGAGAATATATTTCATGTATATTTACATGAAAGAGGTGAAGAAATTGTATTTTCTGAAAATCTAGTAATTTGAGGAAAGGAACTGTCTTTAGGAAAAATCTTAAATAGAGCTGAAGGTAGAAAGTGAAACCCATTCCCCCCCCATCACAACCTCCATGCCCCTCTTCCTCGCTGCCCTCAACAAGGCTGATGCCAAAGCTACCAGAAGAGAGAACAGAAATTATTGCCTAAAAAATCAATAAGAATTTGGAACTCTTGGAGCAATCTGCGAGGAGAGGAGCTGAGGTGAGAGAGGACAAGGAGGGGGCCAGGGAGCCCAGCACTGCTTCCAGGTGGTATAAGCAGAGCAGGCATCAAGGGAAATAGAGCCCAAGAAGCAGAGTGGTGGGAATGAAGTTATTCCCCCTGCCCCACTCCAGGAATCCAGAGACTTTGAGGGAGGGCTTTGGACATCCCAGGGTTATGGAAAAGGGACATTCACAATCATCTCGCCTAGCTTTCAAGGGGTGGAAAGGCCCCCAGCTGATGTCTGGGCTACACATATATAAACAGCATAGGCAGTAAATACTGAATTACATCTTGTCCCTTCAGGGAAACTCTCAGAAAACATTCTCCCATGGATGCAGCAAGTCCAGCCAGCTCTCTGTCCTATAGGCCATCTCTGAGTTGAGCAGTAAATTGTCCCTCGGGCACTTGCATCTGCAAATTTCCTAGCAATGAGGAGCCTTCGAGCTATGAGAAAGGGCAGCAATTTCAGGGTCATTTTATGGCATGTCTGTGGACCTGGACTGAGAAGCAGGAGAAGGCCCTGCTTTGCTAAAATCTGGACAGCGGCACGTATGCAGTGGCAAAGACTAATCATTTCATCATACAATATTCATGACACCAGCGATGTGCCTGGCCCTCAGGATAAAGAAAGGCAGGCGAGGGCTCTGGTGAGAAGACAAGACGCCCTAGAGACAGCAGGCTGGCATCATTCACTCTAAGGGCTGCAGGTGACAAGGCAGGCATGACGCCCAGGTGTGGCCCCCAGAGGAGGAGTGCATCCCAGACCAGGCCTGACAAGTGGAGAGGAGATGCAGAGCTGTGCAGGGGTCCCAACCTGAACCTGGCAAGCCAGTGGTTATAGGAAAAAGTTTGGATTACCACCAGCCAAAGGACAGATCAGAGGGATGAGTCAGAAAGAGGAAGGCAGGGGAGTCAGTGGACAGCTGCTGAGAGAAGGGATGAAAGGCGTTGCACGGTGCCTAATGGCTTAAGTGGTCCAATCTCAGCGTTTTACCGCCTGATTCCCCAAAGCCAGTAACTGTCCCTGTTCTTTCTGGAGCCTTTCATCCCAGGGTACCGAGCTTCTCAGCCAAGCAGCAGGCTCATCTGCTCCCTCTGAGGGCAGCATCCAGTATTGCACAGCCTTTTTGTTATAGGCTCAAAGACACTCTGGCCACAGGTATATCTGTAAATTTTCCCCCTCATATCTGTTCCACCTCTGCAATGGAGTGAACACAGCTGACAATCCAAGAAGCAGGGAGCCCCTGTAGCTAATGCAACCCCCTCATTTCATACATGAGGAAACGAGGCCCAGAACTGTGATGACCCTGAATAAAGGTCGGCCAGCTTCTAGCCCTAGGCTGGGTCTTTCCCCCTATATTCTCAACCACTCTCTCTATCTCTTTCTCTCTCTCTCATTTTCCCGCCTGCCTCTCTCCCTGTTTCCCTCTAATTACAAAAGCAATGATTGTTCATTGCAAAAAGAATTTTAAATAAAAAGTGAAAATCTTCCCATACAGCCATCCTCCAGAGATAACCATTATGAACAGTTTTTTTCACATTCACCCAGATTTTTTTCTATGAAGACACACACACGCACACACACAAAAAAAATGTTTTTTATAAAAATCAGATATTAGACATTCTCTCCTGAAATTTTATTTTTTCTACTTAACTCTGGCATGGGCCTCATTCCATGTAGACCTAGCTTACCATTTTAATAGATGTATGGTTTTTCAATGCGTGGATGCTATGTGGTTTATTTCATAATCCCCTATGGCTGGAATTTAGGTTATTTCCCATTTGGGGGGAACATTACTGCAGTTTCCTGTACTTTTATCTTTGCTCCCTTTTAAGAGTACTTATGTAGGATAAATTCCTGGATGTTGAGTACTTACATCAAAAGCTAAAGTTATGCTCATTTAAATTGTATCAGATAACACCAGTTTTCCACCCAAAATCTGTAGCCCCACACAGAATGCATGCAAATGTCTGTTTTCTCATACTTTTGCCAAACTAATAGACCTGAAATATTTTGCTGCTTTTTAATTCGCATTATTTGCTTTGTAAATGATTTCATGAGGTTTTCATTAATTCACTGGCTGTCCATTGTACTTATTCTTGTTACTTCCTCATCCATATGATTTGCTTTGTTTTCTATTGAGTTGCTTTGTCTTCTTGATTTGAAAGAGAGTTTTGTGTATTAGAAATATTCCTTTTACTGTCCTTTAATTTACAAATGTTTCTCTCAATTCTGATAAGTTTGTTTTCAAAGTTTATGACCTTATAAAAATGTCTAGGGAAACACAGCAATACTTTTCTTTATGGAACCTGAACTTCTGTCATACTTAAAAAGATCCTTCCTATTTCAAAATCATAAAAAATATTCACTTCCATCTTCTTATATCTTAATAATCTTTTAATATTTAAAATCTTAGATCCATCTGGGTTTATTTTAATGTAAGAAAGTAGAGATCCAGCTTTATTTGTTTCTAAATAGCTAGAGACTGTTGTCCTAACACCACTTAGAGAATAATCTGTTTTTTCCCCACAGGCATTGAAATGGCATATAAAATTCTCATGGATATTTGGTTCTGTTTATAAATGTATAATTTCATTGATCTATCTGCATTTTCTTGCACCTCCTGCCCTGGTATTTTTAATTACTTTTATGGTATGATATGATTTTATGATCGATTTTACTCTCTGTATGGGTAAGTTTCCCCATCTTCCCACACCACTCCCACCATTCCTCTTTATTTATTTTAATTGACCTGGCTATTTTTTCATGGTTATTCTTCTATAATCTGTATTCTTCCATATATTTAGTTTGGGATCATTTAGGTTCCCCCTCTACCGCCCCCCCAAAAAAAACCTGGTGGTATTTTAATGAGATTATCTTGAATTTCCAGATGAATTTGGGAAGAACTGAAGTTTTCTTGGAGACTTTCTATACTAAAGCAAGCTATGTCTCTCCATTTATACATGTCTTCTTTTTATGCCCCTTCATAAAGTTGTATCGCTTCCTTCACATATGTTCCCCCCAACACTCAGTTTTAAAAGGGTTCTATGGGGAAATTGCCATTGAGGTCAAAGCATGGAACACACTCAGTTTGGCATCAAAGATAGACCCTTAAGTGCTGCAGAAAGTCCTCCATCCCATCTGCTCCCAACTCTGGGCCTAAGCCAAGAGGTCGCTTCCCTCTTTGAAGTTGGAATGGGTCCATCAAGTAACCAGCAGGCAACTGATGGCACGGACCCCATGCCCAGTCCTGTGCTAGAAGTACAGAACACAGACTCCGTCTTCAAAGAGCTTTGATGCTGCCTAAAGAGACAAGTGGCACATCTCTTAAGAATGACATTCCATATGAATCCATGTGGTATGGCCTTTGTTTTGATGGGAAATAGGAGAAGCAGCCTGGAGCAGTCAGGAAAGATTTCAGGAAGAAGATGAAAACTGACTGGGCATTGGCCTGTGGTTACCATTTAAATACAGAAGAGGAAGGAAGCACATTATAAGCAAGAGAATCACTCCACAACCATTTACCTAGCACCTACTATGAACCAGATACTGAGCCAGGCACATGAAGAGGAGGTTATGTGCTCAACAAATAGTTTTACACATTCACTATAACCCAAGCTCTGTGTTTGGTGCTAGAGAAACAGGAAAAGTAAGGTTGACCCTGGCCTTGAGGAGCTTGTAAACAAGGAAGACAGACTCTTAAATAAATAAGTTCAACAGCTGTTGTGATAGAATTCTGTGGAGAGAATAGCAGAAGACTCTTAATCTGGTGACTGTGCACCTCCTGGGTACCCATGGATGGGATTCAGTGAGTCTGTGAGCCCCTGAAATTATATGATGCTAAATTATTTGCATAACCAGCATTTTCAGGTTAAGAACCATCGAGGTAGAGTGCCACAAAATTCTTGGCTTCTGTGTTTTAATGACCATATAAAATATATAGAAAGACCATTATAAATAAGAAGTAAATAATTCTAGCCTTCCCCCAACCAGAACTATTCTAAGAGTTGAGAGGCAGTATCATGTGTTGTGAAAACTGCCCAGCTTTGAGACCAGGCAGATTTGGGTTTGAATACCAGCTCTACCATTTAATAGCTGTATAACATCAGGTGAGTTCCATACACTTGAAGACTTTTATTTCCTCATCTGTAAGTTGAAAATTGAGAATTACAGAACCCAGTTCTCCCTCATGCCTTATTGTGGGAGTGAAATTAGCTAAGGTGTGTCGGGTTACCTGGATCTGAGCAGGTCTTCACAGCCTACTCACTCCTTCCTTCTGCTTTCACACTTCACAGGAAGCTCTGCATCATGGGCTGTGGTTATGACAAGGAGGAATCTGAGCCAGGCCTGGAAGGGATGGAGAGGAGGAGGGGAAAGGAATGGGCATCTCAGACCAGTGGACAGAGTAGATACAGGGAAAGGAGCCGGAAAGGTCAACTCGTGTTGTGAAGAATCAGTCCGTTGCAGCCAAGTTGAGCAGGTCTTCAATTCCAGCCGAAGCAGTTTGAACTTTATCCTATAACCTACAGGAGCCGCTGGAGGGTTTGGGACAAGGAAGTCAGTCCCATGGTGAGGTGGTTCTGAACCCAGCCTTTGCCCATCATGAAGCCCAAGACACCCAGGAAAACAATTTTTACAATAAAATTATAATGTGGACTAAGGCAATGCTTCTCACCTCAGGATCTTGTTAAAAAGCAGCTTCTGATTCACTGGATCACTGAGATTCTGCATTTCTAACAAGCACTCCGGTGATTTTGATGCTGTTTACCCATGAACCTCACTTTGAGTAGCCAGAGGCTAACGTATTTTTGGTTTTGTCATTTTTATTACTAATATTATTCTTGTAACACATGTTGGCTGAGTGCCTGTCCTGTGTCAGGCACTGTGCTAGGCCCTGAGCAGAAAGAGAAGAATCAGACATGAACTATTTTTTCTAGAAGCTCACAGTCTAATCTGAGGAGATGTGGCATAGCCCTAAGCAGCTGTAATTCAATATAGAAAGTAATAAATGCCATATTTTAGCCTCAGATAAAATACTTTGACAATTTGGTGAAGAGAAAGATTGTTCCCAGTTGAGGGAGAAATTGCCTGGTGCTTAAGGAAATGAATAGTAGCTTCTTTTTCTTATTATTAAACAGTGAGTAAGAACCAGTGAGTAGACTTCAGAGTTAGACTTTAATCCTAACTCTACCACTTACTAGACATGTGACTTCATTAATGTCTTAAACCTCAGTTTCCTCATCGGTAAAATGAGATATATTAATAGCAAGGCTTCTGGAAGGATTGTATGAGAGAATATTTATAAACATAGTACCTAATAACTGGTTCCTAGTTCATTATAAATGGTAGCTCTGGTGATTATTATTGTTTTCAGTATTTGCTGTAAATCTTAACATGTGTCTCTTTGGCCCCAAGGATACTGTATTTGTTAGACAATTTTGTGATCTCATTCCAGGGTTAAGCAGCAAATGAAAATGGAAAAACCTCGAAGGGAATTTCCAAATCCAAGGAAACTTCCTTCACAAAGCCAGTGCTGAAAGAATTAGCAACTAGTGTTTTCAATGTTTGAATTTTTTTGGACCAGACTGTTTCCACTGGGGAGACTTGGCTTGGCTAAAGGTGTAGCCAAGTGCTCCTAATAACAGCCACATTGAAAGGGAGCTCCACTCTATTTACAAGCTGATCAAAATGGTTTCACCGCCCACTGGCTCCCTTGAGATGTCTGCTTGTGTGATGCTGACTGTGAAATAAGTCAAATCAAATTGATAATCCTACAGACCCAGAATATCAGAGCTCAGAGGGATGTTACAAACCACCCAGCCCTGGGGGGACCAGATAAATGATGCTTTACATCCCTCTATGCCTTGCTGCAGTCTCCAAGCCCACCCACTGGTCATTCCTTCAACCGGTATTTAATGAAGGAATATTAAAGAGCCCTATAGTAAGAGGATAAGGCACATCAGGGAACTGACAGGCACATCAGGAACTAACAGAGGAGGCTGCTGGGCTTAACAACAAAAAATCTCATTTCCAACCTCTCTCTCTCTCTTACCTGTGGAGGACCTTGCGCAAGTGTTGCCTTCTAGCTGCAGGTCCATTTCTTCATCTGTAAAGTAGGGATAATCCCACTTTGCTCATAGAACTGTCAGGGGGATTAAATGAAATAGAACATAAGATAGTTGGCTGACATATAACTAGGACCCCATACACACAGTATCTTTTGATTCATTTTTCATTTTTTTAAAATAATATTCATTGGATTTTTCCCAATTACAAAACTAATTCGTGTTTATGGAGAAAATGTTGGAAAACACCAAAAAGCCCAGAGAGGGAAAATTCATGCATAATTTCACCACCCAAAGATATACATGGTTGATGTCTCCTTTCATGTATATTTTTCCTGTCCTTTATGCACACCAACATGTGTATTTTGTTTCCCCATGAACTGTATTGGAAGTGATTGACAGCTTCTGTTAGGGCTTCCTGGATTCATATTCAAACTCTATCCCCCACTAGGTCTGTGACCTGGAGCAACTTGCCTTCCATTCCCCCAAGTGTAATAGTTGTGGCCTCCAGCGGGCGCGGCAGGTTGGACCCAGTCACCAGGAACGCTATAGACTGCAGTGCGAAGTGGCGCCCCCTAGAGCCGTGCCAGGCGCAGTCATGCTGGGCTGCCTTTGGAGCAGACAGGTTGAAGGAGTAATGGGCGTAAAGATATTTAGGCATTTGGCCAGTGGCTGACACAGGATAAGAGCTTGTTAAATAGTAGCTACTACTCCACAAACAAACCCTGGGGTTTTGAAGAGTGGAGGGAGGTTCACTGTTCAGATCTGTTAAATAGCACCTTAAGGTGACCCATTGGGACCATGGTCCAGCCAAGAAGTCCTTCTCCTTGTGCTGGTCCTGCTCCGCTTTAGCTTTTTTTCAAAAATATATTTATTTTATTTATTTGTTTTTGGCTGCGTTGGGTCTTCATTGCTGTGTGCGGGCTTTCTCTAGTTGCGGTGAGCGGGGGCTACTCTTCCTTGCGGTGCGCGGACTTCTCATTGCGGTGGCTTCTCGTTGCAGAGCACGGGCTTCAGTAGTTGTGGCTTGTGGGCTCTAGGGCTCAGGCTCAGTAGTTGTGGCGCACGGGCTCAGTTGCTCCGCGGCAGGTGGGATCTTCCGGGACCAGGGCGCAATCCTGTGTCCCCTGCATTGACAGGCAGATTCTTCACCACTGTGCCACCAGGGAAGTCGCCACTTTAGCTTTTGATCCTTGCACTTCACCATGCCTCTAAGTCGCCCTCAGGCATGCAAAGCCCAAGTGATGTGAGTGGGCTCACTGCACCATCTGCTTGCTGCCTCATCCCTCCGCTCTCAAGTTCTGCCTCCTGCTCACCCCATCCAGGTGTGCAGCTTTCAACCCCTCCAAGCCCTCTCAGAGGTGTTGTCTCATTTGACCTGTTTAAAAAACCTCAGTAAGAGGCTAGCAAGAGGCAACCGAGTGGAGCCATGTGGCCTCCCGCAAGCGGTTTCCCAGGGCTGCACCCATAATGCTACTCAAAATGACTACAGATCTGAGTGATGTGCAAGATAGCTTGAAGTGACAGCTAGAGATGGCACAAAAAACTCTGAGTCACATATTCAATCGGTCGGTCAGTGAACAGATATTTATTTAGCACTACTGTGTGCCAGGGGCTGGGTTCTCCAGTGAGAAAATATTCCCTGTTCACTTCTCTTTCAATCCTTTGGGTCCTCAAAGAGGAATGAATTCCTCTCAGTTTAGGGCCAGCAAGTCTTCAACACCCCTCAACCCCAGCTAATCTCCCTTTCTGAAAAAGGGAGCAGGCTCAGACCCACTACTGTATGGAGGCATCCAGAGGTGCTAATATTGTTTAGTTTTCATCTTATTTTTCTCTACCATTGCATTCTGTTTATAGCAAATGATGCAGGTTTTTAAATGATGATAGAAAGCTTCCTTTTTTAAAACAAATTTAGCTTAGATACCGAAAGTGAGTTGATTTAAAGAAAAGCATTAAGTAACGGGTGGTCCGGGTGGTAGAATGACTGATGCTTAGGAAGCCCTAGACTTGAGATGGGTCTAGCCTAGACTTGAGGCTTAACCCTTTCAGGGTTGCTGACCCAAGCCCATGATGACAGCTATGGATTCTCCCCCAGAAAAATGCATGAACATCACATACAATTTCATCAAGTTCCAGAACTACCTGGAGTCCCATTCCTGGGCCTGTATTGGAAAGAGCAGCAGGGTGAGAGTCCCGAGGCCTGGTCTGCACGGGAGATCTAATCCTGTTCGCCACCTTCTTCATCTTCTTGGCAGTAGTACTGGCAGTGATAGCAGTGTTGGCAATAGTAACAGTAGTTGTGTTTGAAGCAGTCAGACTGTACTTTGAGTACAGCTTTGCATGCTTTCAACATGCCAGGCACTTACCAAGCCTAAGCTCGACTCATCCATGCAGAAAAGAATTATCACCATCCCCACTTTCTGGGAAACAGAGCTCCAGTAGTTTCCCCAAGTTCACTCATCTGGGAAGTCAGGGTCAGCACTTGAACCCAGCTGTACCTGCCTGTGATGTCTGAACAGGTCCTTAACCACTGGACTCCATTGTCTCGATAAATCTCTGTTGGATCAATTGAAGGACATTTGAACAGGTTCTGGCCATCGTTCTGCCATTCACCAGCTGAGTGACCTTGAGCAAGTTACTCACCCTGACTGACCTTCTGTTAAGGAAGAAGGTTTCGGAGTCCTGCCAAGCCATGATGCTAAGACACAGGGCAAAGAGCGTGGGACCATTTCATGAGCAAGAGAAGTGGAGACAGGCTCAGGGACATGCACTGCGAGTTAGTGGCCCTGGCAAAGAGCAGGCATAGCCCTGGCTTCCAGCAGAGAGAGCAGGCTTCCAGGAACCCACATTTCCCATTGGTATTTGCTTCCTCTCCTGGCAGCTTCATTGGCCCCCAAAGGTCTGTTTGGGTGCCCAGAGAAAAAGATCCCTGTCACCAATCCGCTTTCACGCCCCAAGGGCCTCAGCACCTTCCCTAATTAACGAGGGCTTCTTGGCTCCCCCCCAGGGCAGGCTGGCGTAGCAAACAGGGCCACTAATCCACGTGGCTGCTGTGCTGTTGGCAGGTGAGGGAGGAGGGAAGGGTTCAACATATGTGTGGAATCCAAGGCAGCTGGCAGTCCAGTCCCTGACCCGCACTGCCCCTCTGTGGTGGGTCTGGAGATGGGCAGGACTTCTAGCTCTGGCCTCGAGGAGACTCTGAATGTTAAGGCTGGACAGGACTCAGATCAAACCACTCAACTAAAGGAGGGAAACCATGTCAAATTATTATGTAGTGCACCTGAAACTAACATAATATTGTCCGTCAACTCTAGTTCAGTAAAATAAAAAAATACATTTTTTTAAAGGAGGGAAACTGAGGCCCGGAAAGGGAAAGCAACTTACCCAAAATGATACATCAAGTTATCAAACAGGTTTCCTGTAATTAGATTTCCAGCCCAATGAGTGGTTTACAGGAATAATTATTATTTGGTTACTAAGCATTAATGCAGAGTTGATTGAGGTGGCAGGAACCTGGTACCCAACAAGCTAGTAAGAACTTTACATGTTTTACCATGTTTAATCCTCACAACAACCCAGGGAAGGTGGTATTCTTATTAGCTCCATTTTACTGATGAGGAAACTGAAGCTTAGGTATAGTATGAAACTTGCCCAGGGTCATGTGTCTGGTGAGAGAACCAGGATTCTGTCCCAGGAATCGGAATCTAACGAGAAAAGGGCAGTCGTTGTCAGAAGTCACTGAGGGCTTGCTCAGGGTGCGAGAGTCATGCTGGGGTCTGCAGGAGGACGAAGCAAAGTAGAATGCAAATGGAACAAGAGGGTAGGTGAGGTCATTATTCAGCTTCCAAACACGTGAGGATTAAGAACTGACCACACCCAGAGTTGTGGAGGTGTAGGGAAAATATCACATTCATACACAGTCGATGGGAGGAGGGTAAATTGGTACGACCAGTTCAGAAGGCAGTTTGGCTAGCTGTCAGGACTTAAATGTGGAATTGACTCAGTGATTGCTCGTGAAGGAGGTTAGCCTGCAGAAACACTCAAACGTGCAAAAAGCGAAATGCATGAGGCTTGTCATTACTGCAGTTTGTAATAGCCAAAAATTGGAAATCACCTACTTGACTATCATCAGGAAAGAGTTTAGTGAACTACTCTATATCCAGAGGACAGAATGTAATGCTGTGACATGGGGAAATATCTTTTATGTATTCTAAGTGAAGAAAGAAATTTGGGGAAAGGTATGTATATGACCCCATTAAAAAAGATCCGTCTGAAAGGATAAAAACAAAACTGTTAACTCTGGTCCTGTCCACTTAAATGAAGAAAGGATTTTCACTGTATATTATATAGATTTTTTGTAATGTGTAATTTTTTAATTTAGCAGGTGTAAGTGAGGGGTTTTTTAGTTGAAGTATAGTTGATTTACAATATTGTGTTTCAGGTGTACAACAAAGTGATTCGGATATATATATATTCTTTTTTTCAATTCTGTTCCATTATAGTTTATTACAAGATATTGAATATACTTCCCTGTGCTATATAGTAAATCCTTATTGTTTATCTACTTTATATATGGTGGTATGCATCTGTTAATCCCCTACTCCCAATTTATCCCTCCCCCACTTCCCCTTTGGTAACCATAAGTTTGTTTTCTATGTCTGTGAGTCTGTTTTTGTTTTGTAAATAAGTTCATTTGTGCCACATTTTAGAGTCCACATATAAGTGATACCACATAGTATTTGTCTTTCTCTTTCTGACTTACTTAGTGTGATAATCTCTAGGTCCATCCATGTTGCTGCAAATGGCATTCATTTTGTTTTATGGCTGAGTAATATTCCAGTGTGTGTGTGTGTGTGTGTGTGTGTGTGTACACACACACACCACATTTTCTTTATCCATTCATCTGTTGATGGACACTTAGTTGCTTCCATGTCTTGGCTATTATAAATAGTGCCGCTATGAACATTGGAGTGCATGTATCTTTTTGAATTATAGTTTTCATCTTTTCTGGATATATGCCCAGGAGTGGGATTGCTGGATCATAAGGTAACTCTATTTTTAGTTTTTTAAGGGTCAGTGAGGGTTTTTTTAAATAGACTTTATTGTTTTTTATTTTTTTAGTTTTTTGCGGTACGCAAGCCTCTCACTGTTATGGCCTCTCCCGTTGCAGAGCACAGGCTCCGGACGCGCAGGCCCAGCAGCCATGGCTCACGGGCCTAGCCGCTCCACGGCATGTGAGATCTTCCCGGACCGGGGCACGAACCCGTGTCCCCTGCATTGGCAGGCAGACTCTCAACCACTGCGCCTCCAGGGAAGCCCAATAGACTTTATTTTTTAGAGCAGTTTTAGGTTCATATTCAAATTGACAGGAAGGTACTGTGATGAACCCATACTGACATATAATCACCAAAAGTCCACAGTTTACATTAGGGATCACTCTTGGTATTGTACATTTTATGGGTTTTGACAAAGGTATAATGGCATATATCCACCAATATAGCATCATACCGAGTAGTTTCACTCCCCTAAAAATTCTCTGTGCTCCCCCTATTCATTCTCCATTGTGTCACTTTTGTAATAAAAATATACAAATCTGGAAAGGAAAAGAAAAGAAATAAAGATATGGTTTCTACCCAGAAGGAATTTACAGTCTGGGTGGTAAACAAGGACTCAGCCAGCCCTGAGATGGCTTAATTAACAGGCAAACAATAAAATAACAGAATAAGGTCTGATTGTATATGTTCTGTGGGGTACAGAATGAAGAATTCAGTCTGAGTCGGGTAGGGTTAATCAGAGCAGAGTTCCTGGAAGAGGGCAATGAATGGGCCAGGATATAAAGTATATTTGGAAAATGGCCACCATTTATGAATTTTCAAGGTGCCAGACCCTGTGTCACGTATGTTTACATGGATATTTTCATGTATTCAGAATAACCCTATGAAGCAGATGTTATCCCCAATTTATGGATAAGAAAATTTAGCCTGAGAGAGCCAATTAACTTTTCAGAAGTCAAACAGCCAATACACCAAAAGGATGCAAAACCAGGCCTCTGTGATCCCAAGCTCTGAGCTCAAGTCACCAGGCCACATTGCCTAAAGCGGCTGAAGGCAAAGAATGACCTTCTTCTCAGAGGAACAAGTAACTCAGGGAGCCCAAACTCAAATTGTGGCTGTAAGTAAATGCCATGAGAAAAGTCAGCATCACCCCCTTCCCTTTGGCTGAGCACATCTCAGCCCCATGGTCCTTGGAGAGTGCTTTGTAAGAAAATAAAGACAAAGATCCAGACAGTCTTTATCCCTGACAAGGTGCTTCCGTTGTGATGGAGGTGAAGAAGAACCTAGAAAGAAATGCCACGTGGCACAGGGGTACAGAATGATACTTATGCCCCTATCATAAAGCCATGTGTGTTCTGTGGCAATGAATTGTGAATGCATCAGCCTTTCCACAAGCCTGTGGACTGCCACAGGGCAGAGCCCACACCCCTGTTTGTCTGTATCCCCACAGGTTGGCCTCATGCCTGGCACTTAGCAGAGCTCCGTATTTGTGGAATGAAGGAATGAACAAATGAATGAATGAATGTATAAAAATGTAAAAAGCTACGACTCTTATATGCTGGTGTCCTGATCCATAAAATAGGACCAACTGGGGGCTTCCCTGGCGACACAGTGGTTGAGAATCTGCCTGCCGATGCAGGGGACACGGGTTCGAGCCCTGGTCTGAGAAGATCCCACATGCCGCGGAGCATCTGGGCCCATGAGCCACAATTACTGAGCCTGCGCATCTGGAGCCTGTGCTCCGCAACGAGAGGCCGCGATAGTGAGACGCCCGCGCACTGTGACGAAGAGTGGCCCCCGCCTGCCGCAACTAGAGAAAGCCCTCGCACAGAAACGAAGACCCAACACAGCCATAAATAAATAAATAAATAAATTTTAAAATTCAGGACATATGTCAATATTTAAAAAAAAAAATAGGACCAACTGTAGTCCTTTCATCTAGGGATTACTGTGATCATTAAATGCGCAAATGGTGTAAAGGATTTAGTGTAAGATGTGTACAAGAGCACACACAATGTGATTGACGGTTCTGATATTAGCTATTAGCACTATTGTTATTTGTGTATCCTTTAAAAGCTGGTCCCTCAGGATACACACCCTTTAAGCCATTTATTGACCATTTTACTAACATCTTCAACAGGATTGGCAAGCAGAGTTACAAGTTTGTCAAGAGTTACAAGTATGCTTTCCTGCTCTGGATCCTGCCCACCTTTGCCACAGCTGTCTGTGCCTCCCCAGCCTCTATCCCAGGCCTTAACATGTCCTCATGGGTGGTGTGCCTACCTGTGCTCACGCTCACCAGCATTTACCGTCCAGGGTAATTCACAAGGTTTCCAAGTGTTACCTCTCTCTCTCCACTTCCCCAAATTTATTCTCCAGTTTCCCATTTTTGTCAAGACCAGTTTAACTATGCCCTTTAGACTCAGTGACAGAAACAAGACCATCCCCCTAGGCAGAAACAACTCACCCCATCATGGGTACTAGGTGTTCACACGTCATATTTGCATTTCCACTGGGGCCTTCTGTCCAGTGTCTTATTCCAAAGGAGAATCTGGGACAGTGGGACAAAAACCTAATGGTGCAAGCCTTGTCACAAATCAGGCCACGAGGTGGCGCCCTCATTGGCCCCCCCCCACCTAGAGCTAACCCACAGTTGAGAAGGGTCAGCATACTTCTATGTATAGTTAGCACTTACCCGGATTATGGATAACCTTCTTTCCAAGTTAACCCCTCTCTGGTTTAACCCCGCACCAGGAACTCTGGCCATCTCCCCCCAGCCACCACCCCTGCATTGCCAAGCAGAGAAGTTGGAGGCTCCCTGTAACAACAAGCCAAAGCTCAAATAATCAAGAAGGGCAAGTGCTACAGGGGGGAAACTCAAGGGCAATACAAAATAGGGATTCTTGTAGCATCTATGCCACAACTGTGGGATCTTCAGCCACTTTCTGGGTCTCGGTGTCTCCATCTGCCAAGCGAGGAGGTTGGACTTCACGATTTGCTAAGATTTCTCCCATTCAGTTGTTCTTCCTTCAACAAATGGATTCAAAGGTGATCCCAAAGACCAGGTCCTCAGGAAGCTCACACTGTAACAGAGGAGATAAGACAGGAATACAAAAGTCACTGTACTGCAGGTGGAGTGGCTGGCTTAGGGACACGGTTTGAAGTTACGAAATGTTCTGTAAAGTATATTTGCATTTTTAAAAGCATTTACATACATATATACAACAGGAAAAAAATCTGAAAGTTTATGTACCAAAATGTGATGTCTCTGCATTATGGGTATGTGTGCTTTTAAAATATTTTTTCTTTCCTTTTTGCTTTTTAATAGTTTCTCATTTTTCCACAGAGGGTATGATTAATAGCATTCAAAACAAAAAATCACGTTTCATATTCAAACAGAATTGAGTTTAAATCCCAGCTATATTACAAACATGCTGCGTGGCCTGGGGCAAGTCATCTAACCTCTCCAAGTCTCAACTGCCTTGCATTTAAAATGGAATTGTTTTTAACTTAATATTGCCATTAGATGCTTTGGGACCTCAAATTCACAGGGATGAGTTAATCATGTTTCCCAATTCATAGCACCTCATTGTCATCGATCTAAGCCAGGCCTCTCTCTTACTTTATTGATTTATTTCCTTTTATTCCCATCCCTTATTCCCCTTTCCTTCTGCCTCACCCTTAGGCACCCATTTTGTATTTGATATGTATAATATTTTTTAACTTGAAAATGTTTTTGAAAATGTGTGTGGTTGGTTGTATCTTATAACAAAAGATATTATGGTATAAATCTCATTGTTTCCTACTTTTTTCACAAAGAACAATGTATTTAAGATCTTTCCATATTGCTTTTTGGACATGTCATCCAGGACTTCTAAGTACTGCATAATTGCTGTGCTATGCATGTACTCCACTCTACCTTTCCATAATTCCCAGTGAGGGGCACCCAAGTGTTTTCCAACTCTCTGTCACCATAAACACCACCCTGAGCATAGCCGTACATGGCCCCCGATGGACCTGTGTGAAAATTCTTTGAGAGCTCTGCCCTGGAGCAGAATTGCTGGGTCAGGAGGTATCTATATTCCTAATGGGATCAGAAGGTCTTCACAGCCTCTGCCTCCACCAGCAGGAGACTTCCCATGTCTCCACACCCTTGTCTGTACTTGGCACTATCGAGTTTTCTAATTTTTGCCAACCTAACAGATGTTCTATCACTCTGTGGTTTTCACTTTATTTGACTGCCTAATAGTTTGAGCATCTTGGCATATGCTCATTAGACCTCGGGTTTCCTATTTTGTAAGTTGCCTGTTCCTTTTCTTTGCCCACTATCTACTAGGAATGCTGTCTTTTTCTTGTTGACTTTCAGGAGTCCTTATATATTCTAAATATCAATCCCTTGACTGTCTTAGACATTGTAAATAATCTTCTCCCATTCTTGCCCCATAGTTTATCTTTTTGAAGTGTTAAGCTTCACCTCTCCATCAATAAGATCATCCTTTACCTTGTCTTCTTTTACCTTATAAAGGTTTACCTTTCACCTTTAGGTCTTTAATACATCTCATATTTGCCATGGAAAATACTTCATGGCATTTTGTGAAGGATAAAATAATACAGGTAAAGTGCCAATACAGTGCCTCAGACCCAAGAGCTGTACAATTGTGGGTGATTATTATTATCATTTGAGTAGAAAGTGGTAAGCACTGCCCTAGGAAATCTAGAGATACGGGAGTTTGAATGCTGTTTTAGCTAGATCAGAAAAGATTTTATGGGCAAAGGTTAAGTGATGGAGATTGGCCTGAAAAAAGAATGTAGGAGTCATTTATTTTGAGATGTAAAGGGCAGTATTCCAGGTAGAGGAACTGGCCTGGGCAAAGGCCTGGAGGCAGGAATGCCACAGGTTGACAATGTTTGGGTCGATCACATCGAAGAGAGGGGTCTGACTACTCACCAACTGCTGTCTGTCTTTCTGCCCATACCCACCCCACCCCTTCCCCCTGCAGGCTCCCTGTTCTCCACCCTGAAGCCCCCTGACGCCGTGTTCAAGGTGGTGTTCTGGCTGGGCTACTTCAACAGCTGCCTCAACCCCATCATCTACCCGTGCTCCAGCAAGGAGTTCAAGCGCGCCTTCGTGCGCATCCTCGGGTGCCAGTGCCGCGGCGGCCGCCGCCGCCGCCGTCGCCGCCTGTTGGGCGGCTGCGCCTACACCTACCGGCCGTGGACGCGCGGCGGCTCGCTGGAGCGGTCGCAGTCGCGCAAGGACTCGCTGGATGACAGCGGCAGCTGCCTGAGCGGCAGCCAGCGGACCCTACCCTCGGCCTCGCCGAGCCCCGGCTACCTGGGCCGCGGCGCGCCGCCGCCCGTCGAGCTGTGCGCCTTCCCGGAGTGGAAGGCGCCTGGCGCCCTCCTGAGCCTGCCCGCGCCCGAGCCCCCGGGCCGCCGCGGCCGCCACGACTCGAGCCCGCTCTTCACCTTCAAGCTGCTGGCGGAGCACGAGAGCCCCGGGACCGACGGAGACGCCAGCCACGGGGGCCACGAGGCCGCAGCCGACGTGGCCAACGGGCAGCCCGGCTTCAAAAGCAACATGCCCCTGGCGCCCGGGCAGTTTTAGGGCCCCGCGCACCGCTTCCTTTCCCTGGGGAGCCAATCATCGTGGGGGGCGGGCGGGCGGAGGGGGGGAGGGGAGTGTCGGCCCCGGTAGACAGGGCCCCACGGGGAAGCGGGGGGAGGGGGCGGGGAGAGGGGCAGCTGCTTTTCTGGCAGGGGCATGGGTGCCAGGTACAGCGCGGAGAGCTGGGCCGAGCATGCTGAGAGCCTGGGAGACCCGACGCCAGCCGGGATTTCCGTCTCTCTCTCTGTGTATATATCTAAACGAGTCCCTCTGTACATGTATTTAACCGTGGGTGCACGTGCGTGTGTCTGTGCGGTGTACGTGTGGTCTGCGTGTGTGCGTGTGTGTGGCCGCCCGCGCGGGGGCAGAGCGAGTGGGTGCCCAGGAGGCACCCAGGGCATTGTTTGTCTCGTGACTTAGTACCTCGCAAGCCCCTCCTGTACTTCACTGAACGGTGGCACTTTGGCGGGGTTGGAAGCAAAGTCGGACATTAAAGGTCATTTCTTCTGTGCGGCTTTGAGTAGTTTGTGAACGGGGTGGCAGGCAGATGTTGAGTTGCCTTTTCGTTCACATTAAGGTGTGCCCCCGTCTCTCCCGCTGGCCCTGTGGGCAGTGGTTGTGCCGGCCCCCCTTGACCCCGTTTCTGCCTTTGCCATTCCTGCCCTTCAGGGCTAAACAAATCTGACCCTGTGGCCGAAAGTGACGCCCTGGACTTGTCCCATGAATCCTTCCTGCCTGCTTTTGACCGTTCCCATATCCAAATCTTCCTGCTGTGGACAACATAGGGCAATGTCTGGCCTGGCCCTGATCCCCAGGACCCGGATCCTAGTTGGAGCTAGCAGGCCAGCACCCTAGGTGGGCCTGTCACCTGTGAGGGGACTGGTCCCTTACCTCCTCCAGCATCTTCTGACCAAACACTGCATTATTTGCCTGTGCCCATGGAACCTGAAAAAGAGAGCCAGACTGCAGAATTTTCTGGACAAGATAAGGATCCGTATGTCAATGCAATACCTATGGGCACAGGAACCCTCCTAAGCTCGGCTAACTGGCCAGCCTGCCTGGGAAAGAAGCACTGAGGAAAGTCACGCAGAGAAGAGGAGCATACCTTGAAGAAGGTAACTTCCGTTCTAGTCTCAGCGCTGCTACCAATTTACTCTATGACCTTGAGAAGGTCACATCTCTTCTGGATCTTGGTTTCCCATCTATGTAATGACAAGATTGATTCTAAGGGGCTTCCCTGGTGGCGCAGTGGTTGGGGGTCTGCCTGCCGATGCAGGAGACACGGGTTCGTGCCCCGGTCCGGGAAGATCCCACGTGCCGCAGAGCGGCTGGGCCCGTGAGCCGTGGCTGCTGAGCCTGCACGTCCGGACCCTGTGCTCCACAACGGGAGAGGCCACAGCAGTGAGAGGCCCGCGTACCGCAAAAGAAAAAAAGATTGATTCTAAGGTCTTTTCTGCCTCTAAAAGCCACCAGTTTGCTAAAAGAATAATGGATAGGGAACAAAACAGGGAGCATTTTTCTTCCCTGAAATTAAAAAAAAGAACCTAAGAGGAAAACCCCCACCCCAGTCCCTTTCTCTTCCTGCTTTGCTTTTTCTAAGTTGAGATTCATTAATTTTTCAAATGGTGAGAGCTTCTCCCAGTAATATTAGCACATCAGTCATTTATTCTATAGGCGATTGAAATAGAAAATCCCTTAGTGGGGGAGAGGCAGTCATTCATTTAGCTGAAAAGTGTAGGGGTATCAGGCATGGCTGGATCAAGGGGCTTAAACAGTATTGTTAGCTTGCTCACTGGCTCTTATCATTCATCTAGCTCCCATCTTTTAGCTCTGCTTATCTTTATATGTTACACTTGTTTCCTTTCTGCAAATAGCTTTCTCACACCATTCTTACAACTTGAGCCCCCTCCCCAAGGAGAAGTAAGATTTCCCAGCATATCTGCCAAAAAAAGAAAAATAAAAAATCCAGAGAAGCTAGATGTTCTGTATCACAGACCCCTTTGAGACTCTAATGAAAGCTATAATATACCTTCCAGATAAAAAAATGCACATACAAAAAAATTACATTTTCATACAATTTCAAGTGACTCACCTCTGTTTAAGATCCTATGAACTAAGCATGATACCCCAGATTCACTAGTTGTTTGAAAAAACAATGTTCAGAATTCTCTAGGCCAATCCCCTCATCTTTACAGATGGAGAGACTGAGGTAAATAACTTGCCAAGTCACACTAACCTAGGACTAAGACCTGGATCTGCTACATCCCTGTGCAGTACATTTTCTCCTCCCTTGTGCTGCCATCTTGGGGTTGAGTATATCCTCCAACAGAGAGTAGGTTTCTTCTTGCTGCTGTAGAGAAAAGGGAGTCCTAGGGAAGAAAGAGCCTGCACCCAATTCCCAGAGAAGAAGGAACAGTTTGGGATAGTCCTCTGGAAACATTTGCTTAGCAACACAAGTCTTTCAAACAAGTCTGACACAGAATCCTGATACAAGTGCAGTCTGCAGTGAAGTGAAGAAAAGAGGACAGAGCCTCGCCCCCTTGGCCTCCTCCTCCATGTCTTCAGCCCCTTCCCCTCGCCTACCCCAAGCACCTGAGGGCTCCACGGCGTGAAGTTTGAAAATCCCTGGTGAATGGGACTTGGAGTCAGTAGGACCTGGCTTCAAGTCTTGGCTCTGGGTGACCTTGGGCAATTTACCTGCCTCTTCTCATCTGTTTCTCCATCTATCAAATGGACATGATCTTCACAGCCTAGCAGGAAGCACAAAGGATTTGATGAGATCACTGTGGCATAAATACTGAACTGTGAATCACTGGGCAAATGCAAGTTATAATTTGGACTTTAGATATCTGAAGCCACAGTCACCAAAGGTATTTCCTGAGGTGCTCAGTTACAATGACCTCACACATTACTGATTCTTGGAGGCCACCCAGGCAGCACAAAGAAGCAGTGGCAGCCTCCTACCTCTTTCCAGAAGGAAGGTTGGCCAAGCAGTGGCTCACATCCCTGTAGAGGGCTAGGTTCCATATGTGCCCCCAGCCAGGGCCTGCATTATGCTGACCTCTCCAGGCTGCCTCACTGTGTTCTATCTACCCCAAGGAAGGCCTCGAGTTCCTCAGGAGCCCTTGGAGTGAACATGTCCTCTCTGCTCTGACCTCACAACTGGCCACAAAGCAGCCTACTTTATCATCTCTAACTACCCAAATACTGCTGGGTCGTTTGTCACCCCTGAGGCATGCACAGGGATACTTCTTTACACCAACCGAAGTAAAGAAGGAAGTGGCTTGGCAAGGGTAGTAGTTAATCCTGCAGCTCTGGGCTCAAATCCCACTCCTGCCATGGGTTCTAAACCTCAGTTTCCTTAACTGTAAAATAGGGATAATAATAGTACTTACTTCATAGGGGCATTAGGAGGATCAAATGAGGTCATGAGGGTAAAAATGACACCATGCCAGTCACCTGGAGAACATCCAATAAGTGGTAGCTATTTGCAGAGGTATTAGTTATTTAATTCATTACTTTGATATATGAAGTTTAAAAAATGTGAGTAAAAAGACAAAACAAATTTGGTACTATTCGTCAGATATCAGGGTTTTAGGACTCAGGGTCCACCTTGAAGAAGAAAGACACAAGTTTATGACAGAGTAAAAGAATTTTATGTCTTACAGCATGAAAAAACATATTACTCAAGGTGATGATCAGCCCAAAGTAAAAGGAAAAGTGAAATTTAATCAAATAATGTTATAGAACATTCTAGAGTGACAAAGCCAGAATAGGTGTTTGAGAGAAGTCTGGATGTCTTAGGGATAGTGCATCCCGTGACGAAGTAGTGGGAGGAGGGGACACAGGGCTGCTCTGAGCATGTACCTGGGTTCAAGGCCCAGCTCCACTGTCTGAACCAGCTACTTAGGCCTGAGGCTGATTGCCCTGTGTGGAAATAGGGGATGTGGTCAGCACTGACTTCACAAGGTTGGCATGAGACAACATATGAAAGAGCTTGGCCCAGACTGGGCACTGTTTTTATTACCTGTGGGCTACCTTACATATCCTTCTTTCCCGCAGTTCTCAACTTTCTTAAACCAGAAGCTCCTTTAAGAATCTGGTGAAAACCAAAGAAAAGTAAGCATAACAGCCCAAATGTCACCTACAATTCATGCCCCCCAAATCTCCCAACAGACATATGGAACCCATAAACTTTTCAACAAATTTTACTCCCTTGATATACAGAAGTAGCCAAATCCAGAGAGAAATATACACACGAGACATGCTAGCCCTCAGGGAGCCCAGCCTGGATGAGAGGTGGGCAGGTCACCAGGGAATTTGAGTGTGTGACAGGAGTTGGGCGTCTACCACCACCCTCACTTGGTAAGACCCCAAGTGTCAGGCTCCATCTTCCATTTGGGGCATGGAGGTGATGGATAAGTGCCCTGGGATCTTGGGAGTGGGCTGCATGGGACCTAGGCAAAGTACTGAGCATCACTCCTCCAGATGAAGAACAGGCCTCCTCCTGCCTGCTGTCACCAAGAGGTCCTCACCAGATGCCAAAAAGTAGAACAGCAACCACTCCTCAGCTCAAATTAGGGGTTGGCTTCCAACCAAACCTGGAAACAGACATGGCAGCCTCTAGCTACCCCACCTTCTCTCAGCAGATTCCTTCAGTATGGTCTTCACCTTACCCCCCCAGTCCATGGAATCTTTATTTTGTCTGGCTAAGGGTGAGAGTCAGGATACAAAGGCATGGCTGGGTCAACTTAGAAGAAATTGCGTCCTTCCACAGCCTTCCCACATTACACCTGGACCTGCCTTCTGAAACTTAAGAACCAAGCATTGGCCATGTTTTTCTTTGGCTTCCCCTGGAAAACCTTTCCCTTAGTCAATGGGACTAAGCTGGCTTTCCCTTAGTCAATGGGACTGGCTGGCTTGGCTACAGTCAGAGCCTCAGTGTATGAGTTAGTTCGCTGAAGTGTGGGTGTTGGGAGGTGGAGAGGGGACAGATGTTCAATCTGCTCCCATTCCTGCTCTAACCTCTCAGCCCTCTCCTTCCCCGCTCTGCTCCAGCCACGCTGGCCTCTACTGTTCCTCAGACTGGGGAGCCTGGCTCCCCACTCAGGGCCTTTGCACTTGCTGGCCCCTCTACCTAGCTCTCCTTCTCTCCACACGGCTTCCTCCCTCACCTCCTTTGCATCTTTGTTCAAGGGTCACCTCTCAGGGGTCATCTGATTCCTCTGACTGTCCTATTTAAAACTGACCTCCTCACTGCCCACGTCATCTAGCCCCTCCTATAGCCCTTTCCCACTTTTATTTTCTCCATAGCACTTATTGCTGCCTAGCATGTTTTATATTTTATCTGTTTTTATGTTTGTCTGTCTCCCCATGCACACTAGAAATACAAGTTCCATGAGGGTGGGGATTTTTTTTCTGTTTTGTTCAGCATTGTATCCTCAGCGTCTAAAGTAGTGCTTGCCACCTGGTTAAGTGTTCGAATATTTTTGAATGAACGAGTGTATGTTACCTCACCATGAGTGTGGGAGTGCTATCATAGTAGGAGAACAGAGTGCTAGGGGAGCTCATGGCAGGGGCTCCTACCTCTAACTTGATGATGTGAGCTGGGGCAGGGGGCAGTTCTGGTCAGGGAAGGCTTCCTGTAGGAAGTGGCATCTGAAGAATGTCAGCTGGGCCCTGCCTACCCAACACCCACTGTGGTTCTGTTGTTAGTGCTTTCATACACCACCTGGGTGGAGATGGGAGTCTAAAGGCCAGGTATCTGGTCATAGCCCAGCTCCTAAGTCTCCCCCCTCTTTAGGCTTCTGTCTACTGTCTGACAATCAGAAGCATTGAGCCAAAGACACCCCTAAGCTCTGCTGATCTATGATGCCGCTTTTGTTCTCTCCTCAATGCACAATCCTCACAGACGAGTTACTTTTTGGAGACAACGTCATAGTGATTAGTAAGATAAACAGCATTGGCCCTTGCTGATGGCCTCATTCAGAAAAGCAGCATCTATATAAGAAGCTTCCGGAACTGCTCGGGAGCAGAGGAACGTGCTAAAACCTGGTGACTGCCCTCACATATAGTGCCAGTTGCTTCTGCTGAAAGCATGTTTGTGTCTCCACCAAACACCACCTGAAATCCGGCAACCACTTACACCTGTATGTCACGCCCCCGTTTGTTCTTTCATTTAGTCTACAAATGATTGTTGATCTGGGAGCCAAAGAAACAAAGGCAAATAAAACGCAGCCTTTGCACTCATGAACATTTCAGTCTGGAAGAGGAGATTGGACATTCCCTCCAAACAAGAATTCTGAAGGGACACAGACATTGTCAGTGCCATTGGAGGCATGTAAGTAAAGGGCTTTGGGAATTCAAGGGAGAAAGGATGCAGGTTGAAGCCCTAACCTTCCATGTGATGGTGTTAGGAGGTGGGGCCTTTGGGAGGTAATTAGTTTAGCTGAGGTCATGACGGTAGGGCCTCCATGATGGGATCAGTACCCTTATAAGAAGAGGGAGAGGGCTTCCCTGGTGGCACAGTGGTTGAGAGTCTACCTGCCGATGCAGGGGACACGGGTTCATGCCCCGGTCCGGGAGGATCCCACATGCCACAGAGGGGCTGGGCCCGTGAGCCATGGCCGCTGGGCCTGTGCGTCCAGAGCCTGTGCTCCGCAATGGGAGAGGCCACAGCAGTGAGAGGCCTGCATACCAAAAAAAATAAAAGATGGAGAGATACCAGCGCTTCCTCTCTCCACCATGGGAGGACACGGTGAGAAGGCAGCCACTTGCAAGTCAGGAACAGGGTCCTCACCAAGGACAGGGTCTGCTGGCACCTTGATCTTGGACTTCTAGCCCCCAGAACTGTGAGAAAGAAATGTCTGCCACCCAGTCTGTGGAGTTTGTTTGGCAGCCCAAGCTGATGAATACAGGAGGATCTAAGAGGTCAGAGATGAGAACCCGGGCGAGGAGGGGTCTAAAAGAGGTGAGAGATGTGAGAGGTGACAGGGTGGGTGTGTAAAGGTCTGGCCCAAGCAGTTGCATGTCCAAAGTGATGCCAGAGCACAGTTTTCCTACGACAGGCTGAGCAGGTACAGGAATCCCCACCTGACAGACCAGGAAGCTGAACCACTTGTTCCTTTCCCAGGTCCCATGGCTGATGAAGGGGATAGTCAGAACAAGACTCCACACTGCCTGGCCCCAACCTAGAATTTGTTCTCTCCTACTGGATCTGTCTGTGAGATAGATGTGTTTCAAGCCTAGATTCCAATCAAAACATAGCTTGGAAAGTGGTGGTACACCCTGGTCCTTAGGGCTGAGTTCAAACCCTGGCTCTGCTCTTCATCAGCTGTGTGGTCCCAGTGAAGTGATTTAACCTCCCTGAGCCTCAGTTCCCACACTAGAAAGACTGCCATGATAGAATCTTCTTCACACAGTTGCTATGAGGAATAAATGAGCCAATGCTTGGAACTGAGAAGTGTTGGGCATATAGGAAATGCTCAACTAGTAATAGCGGTTACGTCAGTATCCTCGCTGTGAGGAAACAGGGAGAAACCTAGGGTCTCAGCACTGGCCAACAGGAAAGTTAAAAGCTTTTGTCTGAACCAGGATTAACAGGTGTTAGAGGGTTCTCTTCTAAAGCTACATTATGTCCACACTCCAACTCTTCTGAGAGAAGTCCTATCTGGGGAGAGGTGAGAATAAAAGAAAACCAGGAGAAAATGAATAGTGCGTTCAGATCATCCGAGTAGGGGCAGATGCTACCAGGGCCTGGTGAGCAAATCTCGGTGGCAGAACTAGATTCAGGAGCTGGACTCACAAGGAGTCTTCTAGTCTAGGGGCTCTCACACTCTTTGACTGCAACCCACAGGATGGAACACTGCACATTGCAACTCAGTACATGTAGATATAGATATACAGATATCAAGGTTTCTCAGTCTCCTCACTGTTGAAATTTTGAGTTGGATAATTCATCGCTATGGAGTGGGGAGGGGGCTGTCTTGAGAATTGTAGGATATTTAGCAGCATCCCTGGCCTCTACCCACTTGATGTCAGTAGCATTTCCTGCCCCCTTCAGTTGTGACAATTAAAATTGTCTCCAGACGTCTCCAAATGTCTCCTGGGAGACAAAATTGCCCACAGTTGAAAACCACTAATGCACACAGATATAAGGAACAAAAGTTTCATAAAATTTATCCTTACTTACAAAATGTACTCTGGTATTTCTCATTTTGTATTATTAGATGTCACTTTTTTTAAAGTGCCAATTGTGGCTCACTAACTTAATTTTACAGTGCAAGAACCGTAGTAGTTTGAGGAACACTGTTCCAGGCGAGGCTTTCTGCTTATCCCTGGCCTTCAGAAACTCAGTTGTAACTGTTTTCCAATGTCATCTGTCCTTCCCAGAGGGGAACCCTTATTGAGAATTGGGCAGATGTTTGGGTTGGGAAAGTTACATATCATCTTAGGATCTCTGTCCCACCCTCTGTAAAATGGAGATCAAATGCCTACCTCAAAAGGCTTGGGTGGACAGTAATGAGATAATCCCTATCCCTAGAATAAGCACTATCTCTGAGCAACTGCTATGTGCCAGGCACTGTGCTAGGGGGTTTACATACACATTTTCTCATTTAATTCTCATAGCATTTCTATGAACAAGGGACTATGTTTACCATTACTTTATAGATGAGGAAACTGAAGCTTGGAGAAGCTAAGGATGCAGACTTTGGAAGATGTGGTGGTTTTCAAATATTTCTGCAGGTTCTTCTTATTAAGAGGTGAAGTCTAATTATTCACTCCTTGAATAGAATGCAGCAGAAGTGACCCCGTGGGACTTCCAAAGTCATGTAACGTAATTCAATCCCCATGTCTTTCTCTCTTGGGATGCTTGCCCTTGGAGCCCACCTGTCATTTTATGAGGAAGCCCAGACCACATGAAGAGGCCACAGTAGATGTACCTGCCAGCTGAGGTCCCAGCCAACAGCCAGCCTCAACCCCCAGACATGTAAGTGACCCTTGAGTGAGAACCACCCAGCTGAGCTCAATTAACACCCAGCATCATGACAGATAATAATGAAGGACTATTGCTGTTTTGCACCACCAATTTTGCTTTACGGCAACAGATAACTCTTAAATAAGGGAAGACCTAAGATTTCTACTTAGACAGTATGACCCTGGAACCCACACTTACAACCATTACCCCTAGGGCCAGGAAGGGTTTGCACTTTGTGGTTTGATTTTTTTCCCCCCAGCTTTATAGATGTATAATTGACAAGTTAAAATTGTATATATTTAAGGTGTACAACATGATGTTTTGATATAAGCATACACTGTGACATGCTTACCACAATCAAGCTAATTAACATATCTATTGCCTCACATGTTACCTTTTTGTGTGTGTGGCAAGAACACTCTCTTAGCAAATTTCAAGTATACAATACGGTATTATTAACTATCGTCACCATGGTGTACATCAGATCTCCAGAACTTATTCATCCCGCATATCTGAAACTTTGTATCCTTTGACCAACATCTCCCCATTTCCCACACCTCCCAGCCCCTGGCAACTACCATTCTACTCTTTGTTTTTGTAAGTTCAATGTTTTTAGATTCCATATGTAAGTGAGATCATACAGTATTTGTCTTCTGTGTCTGGCTTATGTCACTTAGCATAATGTCCTCCAGGTTCATCCATACGGTTGCAAACGGATATCCTTCTCTTTCAAGGCTGAATAATAGTCCTGGGTGTGTGTATAAATTTTTTTCTCATTGTTCTGGAAGCCAGAAGTCAGATCAAGATGTCAGCAGGGTTGATTTCTTCTGCGGCCTCTCCCCTTGGCTTGTAGATGGCTGACTTCTCCTTGTGATCTCACACAGTCTTTCCTCTGTTCCTGTCTGTGTCCAAATGTCCTCTTCTTCTGAGGACACCAGTCATATTGGATTAGGGTCCACTCTAATGACCTCATTTTATATTGCTGACCTCTTTAATGACCCTATCTCCAAATACAGTCACATTCTGAAGTAGTGGGGGTTAGGACTTCAATATATGAACTTGGCGGAAGGGGGCGGGCAGCAGCGGGGAGTACACAATTCAGTCCTTAACAGGTATCCCAAGAGCCCTGGGACTAAAGCCAAAATGTTAGAACACATCAGTGAGGTAGACATTATTACTGTCTCATTTTTAGGCTTAGAGTAGTTTAAGTAACTAGTCCAAGATTAGGTGGTTTCCAGGTAGCAAAGCCAGAATTTGAATTGAGCAGCCCCTCTGACTTTGCTCTACACGCCCCTTACCTGGAACAACCTTCTTTGTATGTTGAAGGAAGCACCTCTCGCCTTCCTGCTTCTCCAAGCTCCCTACTCCTTCCCTCTGACTCTGCCCTGTCTCTGGTCTTGAGCTTTTAGAAAACAAAAGCCGGGAAACCTTGCAAGCTTCTCCTGCTTCCGCCATCCATGCCTCACTGGAAGGAATGAAGCACAAAGCCTACTGTCTGCTTGAATGAAGGGAAAGGGCAGAAAGGCGTGGGGCAGAAACGTGAGTGAAAATCACAAATGTCACTCACGACCCAAATGTCCAATCAATCCCCATCCAAAGGGTGAATCCAGCCACTTAGATGCTCCGCATGCGTGATACACGTCAGGATGTAGCTCGCTGACTCCACACCTGGCTGAGGAATCCAGTCCACACAGCTAATCTAGCTCGAGACCATCCCTTATGAGCGTCCGCAAAGCAGGGATTGATGAGGAAGCACCTGCTGCAGCATCAGGGCTGAAGCAGCCTCCTTCCATCCCTCCCTAGCTGACCCCAGGACAAGCCAGCAGGTTTCACAGGAAGGGGCTCCCAGGGCAGAGACCGGTGGCTGTCCTGACACAGCAGAGTCAGCAGGGCTTCCCCTTCCCAACTGGAACACTCTGCTGCCCCAGCGAGCCCGAGAGGCTGGCCAGCCCCTGGCTGTGATGCACCCAGGGAAACACCCGGGCAGGATTCTCCCCCTCACTTGCCCCCCACTTGAAATCACCTACACGGAGATGTCAGAAGGCACTGGATCTTCCCCACTGCAAGGTTGAAGCCCCAGCTATTCCAGCACAGCTGTCCTTGAGCATTGTCCCTAAGGTCTCTGAGGGACCGGTGTTCTTTCAACCACTTGCTACATATTGCTGAGGCCTCCTCCAAGCCAGCCATGCTTAGGATACAGTGGTGAGTAGACAGAGCCAGCCAGCCTCTCTGCCTCGGCGAGGGGGATGTGGCGGGAGTGCCAGCCGAATGGAAACTGGAATTCACAGCCCGACTGTGCCTCCTGCGCCGGTGGCCCAGGGGCCCTCCCCAGCATCTGCTGGGCATGAATTGACATGCAGGAAATCAAAGGAGTCCACAAGGGCAGTTTTGTAGGTGGGCATCAGGGGACAGAGAGACAATGCTCTCTTTTTCCCAGCATCACTGGTCTCTACCGCTCTCCCGCTGCCGACCTACTTTATTTCCCTTGACAGAACCCCCCTTCGTGTTTACACTCCATGTCTTCACTTGCTCTCCCCCGTTTCCTCTCCCGTCCTTTGTAAACAGGCTTTCATCCCCACCACTTCCTGGGAACCATGCTTGTCATGGAGGGCCTCGATGCTGCCAAAGCCAAGCCTTTTCTCAGTCCTCATCTTCCCGCACCTCTCAGCAGCATTTAGCACAACTGATCAGGCTCCTCTGTACTTTTAAGCACTTCTTTCGCACAGTTTCCAAGCTCGCTGACTACTCCTTCTCAGCAGAGAGCCTTCTCATCTTCCCATCCTCTCGGTGTTGAAGGTCCCCACTGCTCCGTCCTTGGACCTTCCTCTTCCCTCCCTGGTGACTTTATCCAGTCCCGTGGCGTTAAAGTCTATCCACACCGTGATGACTCCCAAATCATGTCACCAGCCGAGGCCTTTCATAGGCAGCTCAAACTTCACATGCTCCCAGCTGACCTCTTGGTTCCTCCCGAATCCCAGTAACTGTATCACCATTCACCTGATTACACAAACCAAATATCCCAGAGTCTCTTTGACTTCCCTGTGGATCTCAAACCCCACATCAACCGTCAATAGGCTTGATGGCCTCTTTTGCAAAACGTATCTGGAATCCATCCACTTCTCACCGCCGCCACCATCACCTTCTCCAGCAGTTGCCTCCCAACTCAACTCCCTGCTTCCCGCTTAGAAAACTGTCCATCTGTACCACCCTCCCCAGCTGCAAGAATGGTCCGTTTGAAAAGTAAATGAGACCATGCCCCTGCTCAAACACTCCAATGAGTTCCCACTACAAGAAATCCACATTGCATGCAATGCTCTGCTCCCCCATTTCTTCTCCCACCTCCTCTGCTATACTCTCCCCTCCCTCTGCTCTAGAAACACACTGGCCCCCTTGATGAACACACCAGGGATACGCCTTTCTTAGGGTCTCTGCCGTTGCTGTTCCCTCTGCCTGTGCTACTCCAGATATTTACAGTTGTCACCCCTTTGGGACTCAATTCAGATGTCACCACCTCAGAGACGCCTTTGCTGATCACTGGTTGTAAAATAGATCACCCATCGCTGCAGCTCCTTACCTGGCTTTCCTTATTTTATAGCACTTATCAAGAGCTGACCTGTTTGTTTACTTATTTATTTATGGGCTGTCTCCTCCATTAGAAGGTGAACTCTACCTGGGCAAGAGCTTGATCCCTTGTATTTACTTCCGGATCCTCAGATCAGAGAATAGCAACTGGCATATAGCAGGCACTCAGTAAATAGTTGTTGAATGAATGAATGATGTTCTGGTATCTGGTCCCTGGCCAGCCCTCAGGGAGTGCTGTGCCAGTGCCGCCGTTTCCCAGCTGTGAGACTGATGATGAGCGCCTCTTTCCAACTTTGCTTAAAATCTGCAGTGATGGGAATATTTATACCACAGGAATCGGTAAACGTGACAAATCAGGGCTTTGATTTTTCTTTTTTGGAAAGCAGTTTACCAGTACACCACTTTTAATCTCTGAAGAAGCTCTTTCCTCAAAGAACTTTGGGACACTGGGAGCCCAAGCAGCACTACCTCTGGGCCCTGATGACAAAATCTGATCCTGAGCTAGAAACGGAAGCATTCTGTTTGGAGCAAAGCTTGGTTTGGGTGCTGTGAGACCTAAAGGGAAGACATCTCCATCTGGCCTTGAGGGTTTGCAGCTTTGGGCGGGTGGGGACTTAACCCCACAGGAGAGGGTGAGCTCTGGAAGCACCAGGTGAGGGAGCCGCACTGGTCACACTTGCGGCTACTCTTTCATGCAACTTGCGGAAAGCAGTTATTACGGAGGTGGGGGGAGAAAAGGAACTCACAGGGGCTCCAGAAATATTGGGGGAGACTCAGAAGGCCTGAGGCTCGATAGATGGGGGTTTACTGGGCAGAAATATCGATTATACTTATTCGTGTGACCAAATTTGCACCCTCTGACCGGTGGGACTAGAGCTAGCCCAGTTTGGAAGGACATGGGCACTCAGAGGCTGGTTCTTGTATCTGAGCTGCCAGCTTTTAGTACACAGGGCTGGGGCTGTGGTTCTCTGACTCAGAGAGTAGAAGAGCTACTCAAGGGCTTATTAGAAATACAGACTCAGCACTACCACCTCTGGCCTCCTCCATCTGATTTAGTAAAGCTCCACAAACTGCATTTTTAGCAAATGATCGAGGTGGTCTGTAGACAACATGTTAAGAAGCATTGTACTTTAACCTGCACCCCGTCAGGAAAAGGATCAGATTTTACTCCCCTCCAGATCCCCTAGAGGGTCTGCTGTCTTCGGGGACCCACTTGGGTAAACACTGAGTTGGAAGAGCCATTCCTCTCTCCCCTGGTCACTGACTTTTGTCTGCCACCTGCCTTAAGCCCAGGTGGCTTCAGAGAAAGGGAAACTCTCATCTGACCCTCCTGCCCCAGATTGTTGACCTCCCCACCCCTGCCTCCAGCGAGGAAGAAGCTAGGCCAGGGGGTAAAAGGGCGATGCTGTAACAAGCTCGGAGAGACGGTTTCCAGAAACCAAACAGCAGCTGTTTTCATGCCTTTCCAGTCACACCAGGAAGTTTCAATTTCCTCCTCTTGCAGGCTCATAAACATTTGGCGTTCGGTTTCTGTGTTTTCTGCAACTGCCGGAAGCTACCTTCGCCATTCCGGGCGGGGGCGCAGTGCACGCCCAGGTGCGCGGGGCTCTCCTGCGGGCGCCCGGGGTCGGGCGCCGCCGCCGCGCGCCGCCGCCGCGTCTCCATCTGCGCGCAGCAGAAACGAAGCCTTCCGGGGCCTCTCCTTGCCGCCCAGAGCCGGCCTTCCTTCCTCTGTACGTGCAGAGACGGGGAAACAGTTCTTTAGACACCGCAGTGACTGAGACCGCTCCGCTGCCCCTTCCCCTGAGCTGGTGCTGGGAGTGGGGCAAGCTCGGCGCTGAGGAGGACCCGGGCGCCACCTGCCGTCCAACGCGCCTAAGCGACGGGAGTGTGAACGCACCAAGTTGCTTTGCAATTCCCTGGCCTCCCCAGGATTCAAGTCGAAGAGACGGAAGTGCACCAAACACCAAGGGAGTGGATTTACTGAACTTCTTCCCTGTACCCGACAGGTAGGTGTACATCTGAGTCCCTTTCTGGAGAGCTTTGGGACTAGTGAGGAAGATCAGATTCAGACTGCATTTTTCTCCCTGGGCTTTACAGAGGCGTGCCAGGGACTTCACAAAACTATGGGATAAATGTGGAGCATCTCCTGGAGTGCCAGTTTTATGGGGTGAGACAAGAATTAAAACACTTTTAATACAAAACTAGAATTTTAAGATAAACAAGGGACTTGAAAGAAATTTTCCTCTCCCTATAGCCACTTGCAGTTGACCTCCCCAGACATTCTGGGTTCTGCATTCACTCTCTCCTGCTGTTAGGGATTTTTTAGTGGGAAAAGCTGAGAAGCTCTAGATAAAGAAACAGGAGCTGTTGAAGAAGCAGTGGAAAGTGCAGTTAGGTAAGGCTTGACTACATGGAGGCCTCCAGGGAGAAGGTGAGGCAGGGGCATCCAGGAAGACTGCTGAGGAGGGGGAGCTGCAGCCCACCTGGAAGGATTTGGGAAGGCAAAGTGGAGGAGAAGTGAGGGGAGAGGAAGGCAGGGTATTCCTAGAGGGAGAGACAACAGAAACACAACCTAGCTGGTCCCCACTGTCAGTGGAAAAAGTGGGCAGCGTGGCTGTGGTGTTCTGGAGGCCTCTGAAAGCACAGCAGGAAATATTTTTTTCTTTTTTTTTTTATAAATTTATTTATTTATTTATTTATGTCTACATTGGGTCTTTGATGCTGCATGTGGGCTTTCTCTAGTTGCAGTGAGCAGGGGCTACTCTTCGTTGCAGTGTGAGGGCTTCTCATTGCGGTGGCTTCTCTTGTTCTGGAGCACAGGCTCTAGGCACTCAGGCTTCAGTAGTTGTGGCTCACAGGCTCTAGAGCGCAGGTTCAGTAGTTGTAGCGCCCAGGCTTAGTTGCTCCGCGGCATGTGGGATCCTCCCGGACCAGGGCTCAAACCCATGGCCCCTGCACTGGCAGGCAGATTCTTAACCACTGCACCACGAGGGAAGCCCAGGAAATATTTTTTAAATTGATAATCTGTTGAGAGTGTGAAGACAAAGGCAACCTCATACAGTGCTAAGGGGTGATCTTAGTGCAGACATTTTGGAGGACAGTTTGGCAATATCTGAAATATTTCAAGTAAACGTTCCTTCAGCAGAGCATTTGTAGGCCTCTGACCCACAGGGAGACTCTTACAAGCCCCCAGGGATGTACAAGGATGTTTACTGCAGCTTTGTCTGTAGAAGGGAAACATGGAAATGATGCAACTGTCCATCCAGAGAAAAACGCTTAGATAGATTATGCACATCCCTGTTGTGAAATGCAATGTGGTGGTTAGCAAGAATGAGGTCCCTGGCTGTATACTGACATAGAAAATCTCTAAAATGAGGTGGACACTATGGAAAAGGCAGATTACATGATCATACATAGAGTTTCATCCCATTTACGTACATTTTAAAGCTGTATGTTTGAATGTATGATTCTCAGCCGGAAATGGGAGTGAGAGTATGTACTAGGGAAAAAAAGAGGAACAGAGGAGGTCTTCTCTTTTTATTTCATATATTCCCTATCTTGGCTTTTTTGTATATAGAAAAAATATATATATATTCCTAAGGTACTCTAAGGTTTTTTTTTTAATTGTGGTCAAATACACATAACATAAAATTTACCATCTTACCTATTTTTAAGTGTACAGTTCAGTGTTGTTAAATATATCTACATTTCACACTGTTGTGCACCAATCTCCAGAACTTCTTCATCTTGCAAAACTGAAACTCGTTCAACAACAGTTCATCCACCCTCCACCTCCCCGCCCCTGCCCCTGGCAACCACCATTCTACTTTCTGTTTCCATGAGTGTGCCTAGTCTAGATACCTCATGTACAGTATTTGTCTTTTTGTGATTGGTTCATTTCACCTACCATAATGTTCATTTTGTAGCATATGTCAGAGTTTCCTTTTTTTAAGGCTGAATAATACTCCTTTGTATGTATATACCACAATCTGTTTATCCATTCATTCACTGATGAACATGTGGGTTGATTCCATCTTTTGGCTTTTGTGAATAATGCTGCTATGGACATGGGTGTATAAATACCTCTTCAAGACCCAGCTTTCAATTCTTTTACATATATATATATCCATAAATGGAATTGCTGAATCATCTGGTAATTCTAATTTTTTGAAGAACTGCCATACTGTTTTCCATAGCAACTGCACCATTTTACATTCCCACTAACAGTGCCCAAGGGTTCCAATTTCTCCACATCTTCACCAACAGTTGTTATTTTCTGGGGTTTTTTTCTTTTTTAAATAGTAACCATCTGAATGGGTATGAGGTGATATCTCATTGTGGTTTTGATTTGCATTTTCCTAATGGTTAGTGACACTGAGGATCTTTTCACATGCTTGTTATCCATTTGTATATCTTCTCTGGAGAAATATCTATTCAAGTCCTTTGCCCATTTTTAAATTAAATTATTTTTTATTGTTGAGTTTCAAGGAAGTTTTTTTTAATATAAATTTTTATTTAATTTACTTATTTTTGGCTGCGTTGGGTCTTTGTTGCTGCACACGGGCTTTCTCTCTAGTTGCGATAAGCGAGGGCTACTCTTCGCTGCAGTGCACGGGCTTCTCATGGCGGTGGCTTCTCTTGTTGCAGAGCATGGGCTCTAGGAGCGCGGGCTTCAGTAGTTGCGGCACAGGGGCTCAGTAGTTGTGTTTCACAGGCTCTAGAGCACAGGCTTGGTAGTTGTGGTGCACAGGCTTAGTTGCTTCGCGACATGTGGGATCTTCCCAGACCAGGGCTTGAACCCGTGTCCCCTGCATCAGCAGGCGGATTCTTAACCACTGCGCCACCAGGGAAGCCCCTCAAGTAAGTTTTTAAGTCAGTTTTATTGGGGTATAATTTATATAAAATAAAACTCACTCTTGGGGGAGATAAACTAAGAGTTTGGGATTAACATATACACACTACTATGTATAAAATAGATAACAAGGACCTACTGTATAGCACAGGGAACTATATTCAATGCCTTGTAATAACCTATAATGGAACAGAGTCTGGAAAGGAATATATATATATACATATATATGTGTATATATATGTGTGTGTGTATATATATATATATATATATATATCTGAGTCACTTTGCTGTACACCTGAAGCTAACACAACATTGTAAATTAACTATACTTCAATTTTTTTTTAATAGTTTAAAAAATTTTTTAACTCTTTTGTTAAGAGTATGGTCTGATAAATTTTGACAAACGTATGCATTTGTGTGACCAATACCAAAATCAAGATGTAGAAGATTTTCAACACTCCCCAGATTTCTCTCATGCGCCTATGCAGTCACTCTCTTCCCACTTTCAGTCCTAGAAACCACTGATCTTCCCTACAGTTTTCCCCAGTGTCCTACAGATGAAATCCTCCCTGGAGGAACTAAATATGGGAAACCTGAGTCTTAGTCACCTCATCAGACCCCGCGTCTCTCTTTTTTTTTTTTTGAATTTTATTTATTTTTTATACAGCAGGTTCTTATTAGTTATCTATTTTATACATATTAGTGTATATATGTCAATCCCAATCTCCCAATACGTCACACCGCCACAACCCTATGCTGCTTCCCCACCTTGGTGTCCAGACCCTGTGTCTCTCAGAGTGGAATCTTGTGAGCTGTTTGGAGGTCTTTCTAGCATCTGAAACACAAAACTTTTTCATATGTATATAACCTTCTGTATCTGGCTTTGTCCACTTAGCATTATGCTTTTCATTCATGTTTTGCATGTATCAGTAGTTCATTTCTTTTTTATTGATGAGTGGCATTCCATTTTATGGATAAACCACAATTTGTTTATTAATTCCCCAGTTTATGGACATTGGGTTGTTTCCAGTTTGGGGGTATTACTAATAAAAGTACTGTAAACATTTGCCTACAAGTCTTTGTGTGTGAATGTATGTCTGTTTTCCTTTCTTTTGGGTAGATACCTAGCAGTGAGATTGCTGAGTTGTATGGTAACTTTATCAAAACTGCCAAACTGTTTTCTGAAATTGCTGTACCATTTGCATTCCTGCCAAGAATGTGTGAGATTTCTAGAAGCTCCACCTCATCACCAACATCGGTATTGTTAGTCCTTTCAAATTTAGTCATTCTAGTAGGTGTATAGTTTCCCTTGTGGCTTTAATTTGCATTTCCCTAATGACTAATGATATTGAACATCTTTTTTGTGTTATTTGCCCTCCGTACATCTTTGGTCATGTGTCCAAATCTTTTGCTCATTCTTATTGTTTTTTTAAATCTTCTTATTCATTTTTAAGAGCTCTTTATATATCTTAGGCCCAATTCTTTTGATATATACGTGCTTTGCAAATATTTTCTCCCAGTTTGTCTTGTCTTTTCATTTCCTTAACAGTGTTCATGCTTTTTATTGTCCTGTAAGTAAATTTTGAATTTAAGAATCAAGCAAACCCGGCAGACAGCTCTGCATGGTTGATGAGGCTTTTGGGGAGGAAAAGTTGGTCTTTGAGCAAAGGAATGCAGAGAAAGGAAAAATTTGTCCTCCTTCCTTGGGAGGACTGAATGGAAAAGAGAAAAGACAATTGCTCCATGTTCAAGCAATGTCCAAAGCTTCGTTGGCTGACTCTGCTCTGCAAGTAGAATGAAGGTGGAGCTCCCCGACAGGATCAAATAATGACATGAATAAATGTGTAACTGCAGACAGGGGTAAGTGTTAAAAAGGCAAGATGCACAGTGCTCTGACAGCTGAGGACCAGCCCTCTGGCCTGGTTGGGGGTGGATTTCCTAAGGAAATGAAGCCTGAGCTAAGCTTTGAAAGAGTGGGAAAGGGAGCATTCCAGGCAGAGGGAACAGCCCATGCTCTGGCAAGAGGATGCTTTCTGAAAGGCCAGGGTTCATGGTGCTGATTGAAAGGCAGATAGGGACCAGACCATGCAGGGTCTGGAGGACTTTAGGTGGGTTTTTTTGTCTTCATCCTAAGAGATTGGGATCAAAAAAGTGGGTGATGTGATCAGATGTGCATTTTGGAAAGATTAATTTGGCTGCTGAGTGGAGAATTAATTAGAGAAGAAACGGAGAATTAGTGTTCCATCAAAGTTAGTTATTCCATCTCTCTAAAATGGCCATAATTAAAACAACAACAAAAAGCCCAGAAAGTAACATGTGATGACAATGATATGGAGAAACTGGAACCATTGTACATTGCTGGTGGGAATGTAAAATGGTACAACCCCTATGGAAAACAGATTGGCAGTTACTCAGTAACTTAAACATAGAATGACCATTTGACCTGACAATTCCACTCCTAGGTATATACCCAAAAGAATTGAAAACAGGGACTCAAACAAAAACTTGTATGTGAATGTTCATAGCAGCACTATTCACAATAGCCAAAAGGTGGAAGTAACCCAAATGTATATCAGCTGATGAATGGATAAACAAAATGTGGTATATCCATACAATGGAATATTATTCAGCCATAAAAAGGAATGAAAAGTACTAATACATGCTGCAACATGGATGAACCTTAAAAACATCATGCTAAGTGAAAGAAGCCAGATACAAAAGGCCAGATGCATGATTCCATTTATATAAAACATCTAGAGTCAGCAAATCCATAGAGACAGAAATCAGATTAGTGGTTGCCAGGGCTAGGAGAGGGGGAAATGGGGAATGACTGATAATGGGTACAGGGAGGCCTTTGGGGTGATGAAAGTGTTCTGGAACTAGATGGCGGTGATGGTTGCACAAAACTGTGAATATACTAAATGTCACTAATAGTAAATTTCATGTTATGTGTATTTTACTATAATAAAAAATTTTAGTTTGTCCTCATATCCCCTCATCTATGCAAGAAGGAAGTTGATTTCATTACATGCTTCTGGTCCTAACTTTTTAAGATGCCATAACTGCTCAGCTAGTGTACGTTGCTCTCTGACCACCCACAGGATGACTTAAGTAAAACACTGAATAGGCAATAATATTAGACCATAAAATGAGGAAGTAACTCTTTTCAGTGTCTTTTAGTCCTTCCCATTACGTCAAATTGAAAGTCTGACTTTGATACTAGTAAAGCCCTAACACCCCTCTAACGCTTTCTCTCAACCTCTCTCTCTCTCTCTTCCTCCCCCCATCTCTTGTTTAGGTACAGAGAAAGCACACCTCAGGCGCAGCCCTTTAGATAGGCAGCCTCAGAGCTCAATTTTAATCATATTGTTTTGTTTTCATTGTATTTACTTTTGTTGAAAACTTCTCTTTGGAGCAAGTGGCACTAGTATTTCAACTATGCAGATTACATAAAATTTTTCTTTTAAAATAGATTTTAGGGCTTCCCTGGTGGCGCAGTAGTTGAGAGTCCGCCTGCCGATGCAGGGGACATGGGTTCGTGCCCCGGTCCGGGAAGATCCCACATGCCGCGGAGCGGCTGGGCCCGTGAGCCATGGCCGCTGAGCCTGCGCATCCGGAGCCTGTGTTCCACAACGGGAGAGGCCACAATAGTGAGAGGCACGCGTACCGCAAAAAAAAAAAAAAAAAAAAATTTTATTAAGTGGGGAAATTATTTTTAAATATATATTTTAAAATAATAGAGGACCACAGAAATAGCAAAAATCATGGTGTGGCTATGCTAATGACTGAAGTGTGGGAAACAGTACAGTGTTCAATTACTGCTGCTACTTCTCAGGGTCTAGAGGCCAGCAAACCTGTGTAAATTATGGGCTGTGGACAAAGTTCTGGCTAAGACTCGGCTAGTACCAGCCCTCACCCATCTCCCACCCTGTCACTGTGTCACTGTGATGGAGCGAGGGGAGTGAGCCAGGGAGGCCTGCGGCTTGGAAATTAAAGCTGAGGAGACAGGAACTGGCTTCTCATCCAAGGCCCTTGAAGCTGACCTTGAGGGTAACTGGGGACTCAGCTGTGACTCCCTCACAGAAATCCTCAGCAGGGGAAGGGATGGATGAATGGTGAAAAGAATCAATCAACCTGATCAGACTCACTGCTTCTCAAACCCCACCTCATCCTCCCGAAGTGAGAGGATCTGTTAGAAACAGGTCTTCATGAGTTGTGCTCACCCTGCTTGTCCCAGTTACCCTCCCAAGAGGATGCTACTGGCAGAGTCCGTTCCTGTGAGAAGAGGTCATAATAGCTCTCCAGGCAGCCTCCACAAGCACTCAGACTTCTTCTCATCATTCATCCTATTCAAGGAGCCCCTCAGAGCAGGGATTACTAAGAAGCCCCCAAATAAGTACTGTTTCTAAATCTAAGATCTAAAGGGCCGTTCATTTTAAGGTATAATAAAAGCAGCTCTCTGTGCTTTAGTTCTTAGAAAAATCTTCCTAGATAAAACATTTTGAGGAGTTTCCAATGTCCTTCAAACTGATGCCTTGAGAGCCCAAGGACTTTAGCATAGACAGCTGGGTTAAATAGCAAACCAGCTCTGTAGCTTCCTGAGGGGAGGGAGGATCTATAAGAAATGCTAAAACATCACTGGGATAAATTAGTGGACAAGTTAATTGGTCTCATTCCTGCTCTAAAAGGCAGTTCTTGATGGGGAGATTTTTTTTAGAATCCACTCTTTCCTAACATAGACCTAACTCTGTACAGTGCACGTGTTTGATCAGAGTCAACAAAACATTGGTAATCATGGCAAAGAGTAGGTTGCGTAAAGCTCTAGTTCTGCCTGTGCCTGGGAACATTCTCATACAAATGTTTCTTCTCCCTTTAAAAACAGAGTTTAAAAAAAAATAGGTATTCAAATGATGATTATGTTTTGGCTCAAAAGGTATCACAAGTCAAGATATAACTTCGTACAACTCCCCAGCAGAACCCAGACAAAAGAAGAGCCTCCTTAACTGAACTCAGCTCCTAGAGTAGAAAAGTCCTGTTTACAAACTTGGAAGAGATGGGTGGTGGGAAGCTAAGGGACAAGACTGGAAGGTCAGGCATGGGAGGGGTCCTTGTTGAACCCCGGGACTGTTTGTATGTATCCATCAGCACATGGCCTCACAAGCAGCCCTATCCTGGGACTCCCAGACACAGGAGGGGGAGACCAAAGTTCTACGCACTGATCCAGAAGGAGTGTTAAACTTTCGGTAAGAGACCTCCACCTAGAAAATAGGTCTCAATCTGTGGGTGTCTTCTGCCCTGAAGTCAGGCGAAAGAGGAGTGGAAGGTAGATAGTTGATGTTGCTTCTTGCTGTTCCTTTTTGCCCACACCAGAAAATAATTAATTTGTTTTCTTCCTAAGTGCCTGGTGGTAAAGAGTGATTAATTCATTTGAACCACGCAGGTGGGGTAGAACTAAAGTATGCTGAAAATAATTGAAGTTAGCCTCACAAAATCAGTGGGCACCTCACCAGAGGTGAAACTTTGAAACTAAATAATGGACCTGGATAATTTGTTAAATAATCTTAATTTTGTACCCCTTAACCTACCTCCCCAAAAGTTGTCTGATTCAGAAAAATCACAAAAGAGAGTTAACAAGAGAATAAGTACATGGAACAATAAGAGATGCTCCCCTGGATTTTTTTCTTAGAACATTAATAGGCCCTACTGGGTGGTTAATCTATTTCTATGTGTTTTGGTTTTTTTTTTTTTTTCTTTTTTTTGGCTGTGCCGCGTGGCTTGCGGGATCTTAGTTCCCTGACCAGGGATTGAACTCATGCCCCCTGCAGTGGCAGTGCAGTCCTAACCATTGGACTGCCGGGGAATTCCCTATGCATTTGTATTTGTAGAAAATCTGTTCATTCATCCCCACTAAACAAAATCTGAAGGGCAAAGTTTGACAATATACTTTTGGAGAGAATGTTGGCAAACATGTATAGTACTCCTGGGAATGGAAGTGAAGAAAACCTCTTAAGGAGGTAGACACTTCAGCCACCCCTGAGCTAAGGAATTGCAAATGCCGACTGCCTCCTTAGTAAGAGGGGGAAGGAAGAAAGAGAGAGTTTAAGCACAATGAAATATTTTGATAAATCGTCCTGCCCATATAACAACATACCACAGTCTGGGTGGCTTAAATAACAGAAACTTATCTTCTCATAGTTCCAGAGGCTGGAAGTCTAAGCTCGAGGTGTTGGCAATGTAGGTTTCTCCGATGCCTCTCTCCATGGCTTACAGATGACTGCCTTCTCACCATGTCCTGACATGGCCTTTTCCCTGGCCTACGCATCCCTGGTGTCTCTCCCTCTGCTTATAAGGTCATCAGTCTTATTGGAGTAAGACCCTACCATTATGATCTCATTTAACCTTTATTACCTCCTTATAGGCTCTATCTCCAAATACAGTCACATTGGGAGTTAGGGTTTTAACATATGAATTAGGGGGGAAACACAATTCAGTCCATTACAGTGTATGAAAATTTTCTGGAAGGATATGCAGCAAACTGTTGCTAATATCACTTCTGGGGAGTGGTGCTGGGATTCCAATTTAGTCTTATTTCTTCTACCGGCATTTTTTTCCTCCTACCTGAATTTTTTTAGTGATATTATTTTAACAGATGATGATAAGAGGATATTAATTGGAAGGGGTGCCAAATTTTAGCCTGCCCAGTACACTTTCAGAGGCCCAGACAGCCCTGAGTGTAGAGAGCCATGTGCCTCGCTTCTAGGCCCCATGGCTCAGGAAGCCTACTTTGGAAGGCATTAGCATCCCAAGTGGTCCCCAATCCATCAGTGCTGGGGAAAGGGATGTCCAAGGAAGGAAAGGACCAGGTGGGGAAATAGTGCCGTCCTGTTGACAAGACCATAGGCCAAGAGGACCACCCGTAGGGCCCCAGCTCTGATGGTAAAGGTCCAGCAGAGTGGCCACAGGAGCGGGGTTGAAGGGGTGTTTGGAGCGGGGTGGAAGGGGTATTCACAGCCCCCTACAACCACTCACTTCTCATCCCACATTCTTCCTGTGAAGTCAGCATTGCTGGCAGAAATAACATCTCAAGGGCTTATGCAAGAAATCTGAGGAATAAATGAGAAGTTGCTTTCATCCCCTGAATTCATATAAACCTCCTAACTGCTTCCATGTCTGTGGTTGTTAGCCACTAATTATTAGGTGTTCTGCCTCTGTCAGCATTTTCATAAACTGTTCCTTTCTGTGAGACATGATAAGCATTTAATCAAGGCTGAATTAGAGGCATGTGTACCAGAGGGAGGGGAGAGGGGTGCTGGGGGTAGGTGGGGGGTAGATGGGAATGGTGAGTGTGGTTTTGAAGCTGTGAGCCAATACGGAAGAAAGAGCACTGAACTGCGAGACACTGAAACAGAAATAGTAGCAACAGCTGCCTTTAACTCTGCACTTGAAATTGGGCCAGGCACTGCGTTAAGTTCTACGTATCCCCTGATCCTCACCAGAAAACCTTGGTGTTGCGCTTACAGAGTGAGACGCTCAGAGACAGTCAGCCACCCAGCCAGCAAGAGCTGTGTGTCAGTGAGGGAGTCGGCTGCACATAACAGAACACAAGTAGCAGTGGCTTGAGCAAGTCAGATTTTTTTCTGTCGTGTGAGAAGTCTGGGGGTAGGTGACCCAGGGTTAATGCGGCCGCTCCATACCATGAGGAGAGCCCCGTGTCCCTTCTAGCATTTGCCTGTACTGTCCTTCTAATGTGGACGCAATGTCTCTCTTCCAGGCAGGAAAAGGAAAGGGACACGGGCAAAAGGCACATACAGCTGACTCTGTCCCCCTTTTATTTAAGGAGATTTCCAGAAAGTCCCATCTCTGTGTGCTTCCACTGCATCAGGTGGCCATGTTTTTTGCAAGATGGCTGTTGTGTGCCTGATATTGTGCCAGCATTTACATATATTATTGTATTTACTCTTCATAATAGCCCTGTAAGGAAGGCCTTTTCAACCCCTGGGTTCTAGTTTTTGTTGTTGTTTTTTGTGTGTGTGTGTGTGTTGTACGCGGGCCTCTCACTGTTGTGGCCTCTCCCGCTGCGGAGCACAGGCTCCGGACGCGCAGGCTCAGCGGCCATGGCTCACGGGCCCAGCCGCTCCACGGCATGTGGGATCTTCCCGGACCGGGGTACGAACCCGTGTCCCCTGCATCGGCAGGTGGACTCTCAACCACTGCGCCACCAGGGAAGCCCTGGGTTCTAGTTTTATCCCTGCTATTACATAGCTAAGCAATCCTAAATAATCACTTTCTCTCTCTGGCCCCCAGTTTTCTCATCTGCTTTATGAAGGACTAGACTAGAGAAGGAGTTCTTAACTTAAGGTCTACAGAACCTTGTCGGGACCATGGATAAAATTCAGGGAGAAGGGTTGTGAATTTGGATGGGGAAAACTATTTCATTCCTATTTTCCCTAACCTCTACTTGAAATTTAGCATTTCCTTCTATTATGACTGTAGGCAACGGACCACAGTAATATTAGGAGAATCTGTGACTTTTTCTCCAAAAGAAATCACAGATATTTTAGAGCATATTATAGTTGTTTCAGACATGTTAAGTTATCATTTATGTTCATCACTACCTCAAAACTATGGTAGTGGGCTTCCCTGGTGGCGCAGTGGTTGAGAGTCTGCCTGCCGATGCAGGGGACACGGGTTCGTGCCCTGGCCCGGGAAGATCCCACATGCCGCGGAGCGGCTGGGCTCATGAGCCATGGCCACTGAGCCTGTGCATCCAGAGGCTGTGCTCTGCAGCGGGAGAGGCCACAACAGTGAGAGGCCCGCGTACCGCAAAAAAAAAAAAAAAAAAACTATGGTAGTTATTAGACCTGCCATATTTAATGTGTTAATAAAGAGACATACATTTATATAGATCTACCTTACAAATTTTTTCTCATATTTTAGTAACTATATTTCAGAATAATTTATTTTCTTCATAATCCTGTGTATTTTGCTTTATGCCTTTAAAAACATTTTCTAAGAAGGGGTCCATAGCCTTCAGCAGACTACCAAGGAGTCCATGGAACAAATGAGACAAAGCTTCTGAAACATGAGATCTCTTTGTCCCTCTGGCTGTAAATGAAACTATGCCACTAGCTATCATGGTCATCCTGAACAAGACCCTTCAGCTCTCCATTTCCTTAGTTTTCTCTTCTGTAAAATGAGAATAATACTTGCCTTATCTAATTAAGCACTGCTAGGAGAACCAGAGAAATCTGCATGTGAGCACACACAGATGCAGAGCTTATGCCTTTTCAATTATGCACAGTCAGCTTCTGAAGTACTAAGTAAATGATAAGGGTTATTAAATTATCCAACCTTAGACGTATTTCCCAGAGGTGCTGGTGTTTTTCTATCACTTCTAGACAAGTGTCCTGAGACAGCCATATATTTTCCTAGTGCCAGAGTGGGATTGAACTAGTATAAAATTCAATAATAAAGGGGAAATTGCACCTTAAATGCACTCGGATGGAACTACTTATGAACACAAGGAGATAAAATGAGATTTCTCCAATGGGTCATATAACTCCATACCTTAGGCTCTGAAAAACTTAAGCCAATGTACCATGCTTAAAAGAAAAAATGATAGATCAGCCAGTCATTTCCTCTGTAATCTCTAAATACAGGGATAATTGGACAAATGACAGGAAAATTGAGAAAGTTGGTTTGTTTCATAATCTGTGCCTTTAAAATACCTGTGAATATTTATCAAATATTTATTCATCCAAGAAATCTGCTGAGGTGACCATAATTAATGTTTTTTTGTTTGTTTGTTTGTTTGCGGTACGTGGGCCTCTCACTGTTGTGGCCTCTCCCACTGCGGAGCACAGGCTCCGGATGCGCAGGCTCAGCGACCATGGCTCACGGGCCTAGCCGCTCCGCGGCATGTGGGATCTTCCCGGACTGGGGCACGAACCCGTGTCCCCTGCATCGGCAGGTGGACTCTCAACCACTGCGCCACCAGGGAGGCCCCCATAATTAATGTTTTAAATAGCAAAGTAAATATCTACAAATATCTTAACTTGCTAAATCATATTTTAGAAATGACCTCAAATTATGTTTGGGGTGTTACTTAGTGCTTTCACAGTCTTAAACTCAAAGACACAGGATACTGGGAGGTAGTCAGCTTGGCCAAGGAAGATGGTTCCTAAACAAGCTGGTATTTTGATTGGTTTCCCCAAGGATTCATGGAAATACTCTGGGATGTTTTTGTCGCAGAGGATGTCTGGTTTGCACAATGGAAGCTGCCCTTTTTTTCTGGCTTTGAGAAAATGTCAATCTGATTCTGGTGTCTGAGCCTCATAGAGAAGAACCCAGCTAAAAGTTAGGATTAGGGGAAATTTTTATGCTACTAAAAATGAAAAAGAAAAGCCTTCTTATATATATATATATATATATATATATATAAAAACAGAGAATAAACCCTGGTTTTCTTATGATCCTAGTGAGAGATCATTCACTCATTCATTCATTTACTCATTCATTTGTTTACGAGTGTTCCTTGACTGCTTACATTTTGCAAGGCACTGTGCCAAGCACAACTGATGTGGACTTTGCCCTCCTGACACTTAAGACTAATGTCATTAACATTAAAAATTTTAAGAGACAGGCTCTGTTCTAGTATTTTACTTATGTTAATTCATTTATGCTTCCCAATCACCCTAGAAGGAAAATACTATTACCCCATGTTACATTATAGATAAGGAATGAGAAGTTTATTAAAGTTAAGGAGCTTGTCCAAGTTTACAGGACTAGTCGGGGGCTGAGCTGGGATTCAGTCTCAGCCAGTCTGATGCCACAATCCATGCTCTAAAACAGCGATTGGCAAACTACAGTCACTGATCAAGTCCAGCCCAATGTCTGCTTTTGTAAATAAAGTTTTAATGGAACACACATGTTCTCATTCATTTACATGGTGTCTTTGGCAGCTTTCAGGTGATAATAGCAGTCTAGTAGTTGCAGCAGAGACCACATGGCCCACAGGCCCTAAAATATTTACTACCTGTCCCTTTACAGGAAAAGTTTGCCAACTCTTGCTCTAAAACTGCTATGCTTTATCTGTAGCAGAAAAGACAAGAAGTAAGTAAAATAATTGAAAATAATTTTTTAATGTGCCATGATTCATGAAATGGAGCCCTGTGAAAGAGAATCACTGGAGTGGTGGGGTGTGGTTAGAGGCATCCTCTTTAAAATGTGAGCCCCCAGAGAGGAGACCTCTAAGCTGAGATCTGAAACCTGGGACAGAGCTTCTTGCTGTGGAATTTGTAGGTTATTTAGCTCCCCCAATATCCACTGGCTCTGCTTTGACCTGAACAAAGGATGACAAAGAAACCAGTCTCCTTTCTAGAGTGAAAAGATTTCCTCCCCCTTTAAATGGGAGCCTGGGAGGATTCAGTGAGGGGAATGACAGATGAAAATGTTCAGCGCAGTGCCTGACGACCAGTTGGCACTCAGCAAACAATCCCTTCTTCCCTCTGACTCCCGTCCTTGACACCTGCTGGACCAAAATTGGCCTGCTGCCTGAACTTGCAAAGCTTTATACATCCTGAACACAATGCTTTTTGCTTTAAAATAAGCATTGACATTTAATATAGTAAAGTGAGGGTTGGAAGTATGTGTCCTAACTCAGAATAAATTATTTGGTCCAGCGGATGAGTCCCAGGGGAAAATAATGTCCTAGCTCAGTCATTCCATTTGTGGTTGGGGCACGAATTCCCTTTCTTGATCCAAATGACCAAGATTGAGGGCAGAGGGGGGTTGGGCAGTAGGGCAAGTGGGTGCAGGATGCTTGCCTTGGCAGTCTTCTGCATGACTCCCTCCAAGACTGTCAGACTCCATTTTATATGGTACCTTCATCCATCCATTACCAACATTAAAGGCCTCATCTTTAACCAGGCTCTGAGCCATTAGCTTGACAATGAAAAACTGCTGAGTTTTCCTGCCAAGTATATATCCATATTTTTTATAGATATAAATCACCTTCAAAGCCACTTCTCCTTTAACAGTTAAGGTGACTATATCTGCCCACCCCTTTTGTTCTTTAGAAAAACACAGACTTTGTGGTTAGACCCAACTTTATGTCCTTGTTCTGTTTGACTAGCTGTGTGACCTTGGGGAAAACTTTTAACCTCTCTGAGCCTCAGTCTTATCATTTGTAATAATAATGCCTATCTATGTCATCCATTTATACAATATTTGAGTTTCTATTGTGCAGCAGGCATTGTGCTGGGCTGTGTGGATTTCACAGCAAAGAAGACAGACAGGAGCTCAATCCTTGTGGCTCTTACAGTCTAGTAGAAGGAGTTATTATAATCAAGTAAATAAATACTCAAGATTGTTACAGATGTGATAAATGGTATGAAGGAAACGGGGTGATGTAATAGAGTGAGCTACTTAAGTGATATTTAGGCAAGACCTGCAGAATGAGAATGAACAAACCATGGGAAGAGCTGTTAATGGCATCAGGCAGAGGGAAAGTGGAACAGAAAGGTCTTGAGATGGGGAACATATTGTGTTTTAGGAAGGAAGAGAGTAGTCAGCACCCAAGAGGGACAGTGGTACAAGATGAGGTCAGAGAGGTAGGTAGAGAGCAGCTTACATAGGCCTTATGGGTCATGACAAGGAATTTTAGATTTTATTCTAATCAGACTGAGAAGCCAGTGAAAATGGTTAAGACTTGAACAGGACTCGTGTGTTTAAAAGATCAGTCTGGTTACTACTGCATGGTGATGTGATCATAGGAAGAAAGGGTGAAAGTAGGGAGGCCAGGGTTGTTGTAAGGATTACCTACAATTACAAATGTAAAATAATGCGCACACCCCCGACACACCTAAGTTCTCTATGAATGTTAGTTAGCTGTTTTTCTGGAAGATCTAAGCCTCTCTTTTCTGGTACTGTAGACATTAGCTTCATGTGGCTGTTGAGCATTTGAAATGTGACTAGTGCAACCATATTAATGGTTTTATTTCATATTAATTAAATTTAAATTAAAAAACTAGTATTTGACTCAGTCATTTGGGAAGTATTTTTGAAAATTTTGGATATATGAATCTATTTTTTTAACTGTAAATTTTATGAAATCTGAGTACAGATTCAAGTTTTTTTTTTAATTAATTAATTTATTTATTTTGGCTGCGTTGGCTCTCCGTTGCTGTGCGCGGGCTTTTCTCTAGTTGCGGTGAGCGGGGGCTCTTCTTTGTTGCAGTGCGCGGGCTTCTCATTGCCGTGGCTTCTCCAGTTGTGGAGCACAGGCTCTAGGCATGCAGGCTTCAGTAGTTGTGGCACGTGGGCTCAGTAGTTGTGGCTCGCAGGCTTACTTGCTATGCAGCACGTGGGACCTTCCCGGACCAGGGCTTGAACCCATGTCCCCTGCATTAGCAGGCAGATTCTTAACCACTGCACCACCAAGGAAGCACCCTGCTAGAACTTTAAAAATTGCATACATTACCGAATCCAAGCTTGTACTGCTCACCACACGACAGGCCAATAAATCAAGAGACGAGGAGCAAAGAATAGTGACTTTATTCAGAAAGCCAGCAGACCGAGAAGATGGTGGACTAGTGTCCCAAAGAACCATCTTACCTGAGTTAGAATTCAGGCTTCTTTCATACTAAAAGGGGAGGGGATGTGGCTAGTTGTTGCAAACTTCTTATGTCAGAAATCCTTTATTCTTGCAGCTGTCCACATAGATGTGGTCACAATGTTCCTATAAACCTCCAACAAGCCAAATGTTATTCTCTGTTCTGCAACTTTTTAATGGGAAAGTGTTATACCTTTAAAGGTCAGAGCCTTGAGAACGAGCTGTCTGGTCTACTGCAGGCTATAGGCAACATTCTTTTACGAAGGTACAGAGCCAGCATGACTAAGCACAGGCGACAGAGCACAAGGTTTAGAGCTAAAGGAATAGATCTAACATGGGGTCAGGTTTGTTCTTCTCTGTTACACATACATGTCTCACATCTATTACTATTGGACATGCTGATCACAGGGAAACAGAAATCTAGAAATTTACATGCACAGGATGTTAGCTCTTGATTATGTCTCCTATCAATTTGAAAATTAGAACTGGAAAAAAATAAAAAGCCATAGCATCCTTTGGAAACACTATAAGAATACAGGATCTACCTGTTAATTATATATTTTTATATACATCCCTGACTATTCCTGGATATTGGACCCTGCTTTAGCAAATTCAAGCACCCCAACTCTGGAAGAAGGAGCCCAGGACTTAGAGGATACCAGAGTGTAAAGCTTGTCCCCAAAGCTGGGCTCAGTAGCCTTGTGGTATTAATATATTCACATTGAGCACAAAAAGGACTGAATCAGTGTAGCATAGACTTAAATCTCTAGCTCCAGGGAGCATAGATGCACAGAGCCTCCTAAAGTTTTAGTACAGTGTGTACATAATAAGTCACTGGGAGAGGCAGGAGTGATTTCCATCTCTGCCTGCAGATTCTCCACAAAGCAATTAAAATAAATTGCTTTAATTTAAAATACAGTTAAAGTTTGAGCTGGGGTCTGTACAAAGTGTTTTAGGTTCGTTATCCCATTTAAGCTTCATGAAACTTTCCGAGGTAGGTGTTAAGGTTTAGTGACTTGTCCAAAATTATATCACACAGCTGCTAAGAGGCAGAGCAGGGATTCAAACCCAGGCAGTCTGACACTAGAACTTACACTCTTAACCACCATACTGGGCAACAATCCCGTTGCCATGCCAGTGACCCAGAGGAGCACCCTTGAGTATAAGACTCCTTCTCTAATATCTTCCATCACTTCTACCCATTGCTGAGACTTGCTTACCCCCTTCCTAGTCCCTGCTCTGCTCCCAGCCCAGAGCTAGCTGGCCCAGACCAAGTGGGCAACTCCTTATGATTGAGAGATGGGCATGTGCCACTAAGAAAACACCCAGCTGCTCCGCCCCCCCGGGAGAAAAGCAAAGAGTAAATGATTATTTTACTACTCTCCAGATTTATTGCTGTACCCACCACAGGGTCTAGTATGCTGCCTAGCATTCATTCATTCATTATCTATTCATCCATGTTCAGCTTCCACTCTTTCAACAAACTTAGGTGCTCAGTCCCTTGTCTGGGGGGGTGTGAATGAAAACTTCACACATATTATCACTATTAATAATATTATTGGTTATCATTAGTAACACAAGTAATAATTAAATTACTATTAGTAATTGGTCATAAGAGTGGTAATACTATAATACCTTCGTTAATAATAATGATTACAATAACAGCAAATATTTATTGGGCACTTGCCACGCTAAGTGCTATTTATATTAAAGTAGTTTTTTCTATCTTAAGCCCTTCACCTTCTGTGTTTAATTCTTACAACAATGGTATAAGGAAGTTCCAGAAGTCTCAAAATCTTCTTACACAGCCCATCAGAGCACTGAGTTACTCAGTGTTTTGGCCATAAATTCCTGAAAGAGGTTCATTCACCCATGTGATAACAGGATGTTCACTGACCCCTTAACAACTGTAAACAAGACAGACATGGTCTTTGCGCTGGGAAAATAACAGAACTGCCCTCTAGATGAAAAACATTTCTTTTCCTTTTACAGAGGGGTTGTAAGCACAAAGAGACAAAATCTCCATGGTTCCCGGAATTGACTGGTGGGCTTGCATCTCTAAAAATGTTTCTTGCTTTGCGCTCTCTACCTCAGCAACATCCGACTGCTTATCATTCCCCAGAATGCTCCTAATATTTTCAAGATGTCCTTCAGCCTCTCCAGTTTTTGTCCTCTTAATGAATTATTCCTCTTTCAACAGACTAACTCAAATATCTTATTAGTGAAGATCTACCAAATTGGTCCAACTGGATGTTTGTTCTTCTTGATGTTAAAAGAAAAGAATGGATTGCTTCTTCCTTTAGGCTCAGTAGTGCCTTTATCCCCCCTTTCCCCTCCCCCACTAGCCTGTGCGTTCCTTGGGATGGGGGAGGGCAGGGACTGTTTCTTATTAGGTTTCCAGTACACAGCTATTGTCACAAGCCCTGTCACATATTATTATTGTCTCTCACATTAATTAAATATTATGTGCCAAATCCTGTGGGTCCTTGTCTTCTAGATTATATCATTTCTTTCTGCCAAAAAGCTAAAGAGGGAGGAACCATTGTTACCCATCCCAATTTTTACGTATGAGGTAAATTTATATATTAAGCTTAGAAGCATTAAGTAATTTGTCCCAGTGTCACACAGCTAGTCAAGTGGCAGAGCCAGAATTAGAAATCAAATAATCAAATAATCCATCTAAAGCATTTTTCACAGCATGTAGCACCTAATAAGCACATAATCAGTCAAGGTTAGCTACTAGAATTATTGTCCAAAGTTGGACAGCTAGTAAAGAAGCTGACATTGTAATGCATTTATTTAACTTATATACTTATTTAGTTTGCTCTGAAATTTATAGCCTTTCTATCACACCAGAATTTAACAGGACTTCTTAAAGATCATAAGACCTAACCACGTACCTTCTTATAGTTCTTGCTGTATTTAGAAAATTAAGAAATATTAAAAGGTTTCCAAAATTCTGATATATTTTTAATGTTTACTTTCAGTAGATTAAAGCTTTTGATTTACACAAAAATATAACTGTATGCATAACCTCATTTAGACATAAATTGAAGAAATAAATTTGATATCCTTCTGGAAAAAGTCCCTCCCAGCTATCTCTGCAATAGATTCTGTGAATTATAGAAAACTAACTAATACCCTGCTGTTCTTGCTGGTAACATGTCTGGCTACCTTAAGGGATATCTCAATTCTGTATTCCTAGTGGGCAATGCTTGGGGTCTAATAAACATTCAGTAAACATTTCTTGAATGAATGTATAGGCCAACAGTTCACTTCTGGTTCCAGGACCACTTAACACTCTCGAATATTATTGAGGACCACGAAGAGCTTTTGTTTATGTGAGTTATACCTATCAATATTTACTAGTAGAAATGAAAACATTCTAATGTTAATTTGTCCATTAAGATAACAATACACCCATTATATGCAACATAAATAATCTTTTTATAGATACTGTGTTTTCCAAAACAAAAAAATACATATAGTGAGAAGAGTGGCATTGTTTTACAGTTTTGCTAACCTCTGCCTTAATAGAAGACATCTGGAGTCTCATCACTCCTTCTGCATTCAGTTCATTGCACTATCACAGGACACATAACCTTTAGAAAAATCCATTGTACGTTCATGAAAGAAGGAGTATGGAAAAGGCAGATAACAACTTAGTATTATTGTCAACACTGTTTTTATCTAGCGGTAGACCCCTTGAAAGACACACTTTGAGAAACATAAGAGGGAAAGCTTTATTTCTGGACAAGGTTCATGCTTCAGGTTCATGCTACTATACACAGCATAGCTGACATGAAAGAGGTCGTAACGGAGGTGTAAAAGGAACATCATAGAAACAGCCTTTCTCTTTTCCTTTTTTTCCTGCAGTGCGTAGTAGCGCGGACTCTTGCCGTAACTCAAGACGGTAACCGTCGCTCTTATTTAAGCCCGTACAATGACGTCACACAGCGACAGCAACGCCCTGTCACCCTGAGGTTTTACTACATTTCCCAGGATGCTTTGCCAACAGCGACGCTATTGGTCAGCGCCGACGGAAGAGCATCTGACTGAGCGGAAGTAGAGGATCTCAGAGGCGAAGAAGGTGAGGACGAGAGGAGCTGTGAAGCTGTGAGTAGCCCCACAGGTCTCTTTTCTTGGCGGTGAGGGACACAGCTACGGGACGAACCTTTGGGAAGGGTGGAGTGGCCCTATGGGGGCCTGAGGCCCCCACAACTCTGAGGCCTCAAACCCCTGTGTTTTTCCACTAGACCTGGGAGCGGGGAGAAACAAAATGTTGCTGTGGAGGCAAAGTCTCCGTAATAAAATCGTGCTGTTTTAAGTTTTCTTGGGACGAGCTGGAGCGAATTCGGGTTCTTGTCGCAACACAAGGGTCGTTGGCGTGATTTTACTGCGACCAGAGGGGCGGCGGTGCTGACGATCTGACTCAGCTTCTACAGCACTGGTTCTCAATTGGCTGCACGTGAGAATCACCTGGGATGCCTTTTTAAAGATACAGGTGCCCTGGCTCCACGCCAGAGCAACAAATCAGAATCTCTGGAGTATAAGATCTGGGCAGCAGAACTTGCTAAAGCGTCCCAGGTGTTAACGTTGTGCAGCCAGGGTTGAGAACCACGCTTTTCGTGGCTGATTCTGACCTCCTCGGGAATGCTGATTAGGGCCACCTGAGCCAGGGCCTCCCACTATAACCTGCGTTGGCTCTACCACACGCATGTGGGGGAAGTTGATAATTATTCTTTTGGCACAGATTGTATTTTTAGCTCCACCAGAAACTTATTTTTGAGCTTCGTGTGGTGGTGCTGGAAAGACAGGCCGTGGTTCCTTATTTACGATCTGGCTATTCGTTCTGAATAAAAATTAGAGACGCTTCATTTTTCTTGCCATTGTTTTCGCTTCTGCCTATTTTTTGCTACCCCGACAAACTGAGAGCAGTGGAAAGTGGAAGAATCACATTAAAATCGGTGTCTCGTTGCTTATAAGAAGTTCTGAAAAGGGTATCAGTTAAAATTACATTTGGCGTTATTTATGGGCGTATGATACCCTTTATGTATGAATATATAAATGAATTAGTTCCAGTGAAAGGAAGTTAGGGTGTGATTTGGGCTTTGACGCAGAAGTTTGTTTAGGTGCGATAGGTAGGATTTGATAGATAGATACCATTACCTAACATGTTTTCTCTTTCCCAGAGTTTCAGCTTCACCTCCCTCACTGATTCAGCATGGGGGAGAAGTCAGAAAACTGTAGGGTTCCAGAGGATCTGTTCAATGGTTTGAAAGTAACAGAGCTCCAGGAAGCAGAGCGTGTTGACCCTCCAGTGTCTAATGCCAAAGATCACCATTCCCAGAGCAAGGTCCTTAGCGATGTTGAGGCCCATCCCCAGGAGGACCAAGAAGAAGAGGAGTGCTTTCATGATGCAAGTGCCTCATTTGAGAAGGAAGAGCCAGGAGTGGGCATGGTTGAGAACAAACCTGATAATGATGTGAATTCCTCTGAACTAGATGAAGAATACCTAATGGAACTGGAAAAAAACATGCCAGATGAAGAGAAAAAGGTAACTGTTTTGTTTATTGTGCATGATCTGTCATGTAAACTGCTTTTTAAAGTGAATACATGTGACTGATGCTCTATCATAGACTGCTTCATTTGTGGTAAAGAGTGACTTGCCCATCTGTATGTTTATTGTTTTAGTAGTGATGGATCTGAGATAAATCAGTGGCATGGTGGGGCAGCATTGAGTGTGTCTGCATAGCAAAGAAATTTCCTTTTTTTCCTGTGAACTTTGAGTTCTTACGTTCATCTTGTGTAATTGTTTCTAACATATATATATATATACCTTTTAGCTTTTTTTAATGATCTATGGTTGGCTGCTGAAATTCCTGTAATGGCTATTTTTTTAGTCAGACTTTATAGAATTATGGTATGCTGCTTGTTTATGCTAATCCATTGTTAGCAAAAAGACTGCCTGGATTTCCTGGTGGTGATGATTTGGCTACAGAGAGCAGTGACTGGGACCTGTGTCATTTACAGTTCGTTCTTGAGGAACAGAATTGTGTGTGATGGTAGCTGTCATTTGTTAAACACCAGAAATGTGCCAGCCACTGAGCTTAAAATGTTACTTGTGTTTTAATCTTCACAACATGCCTATGACATATACTGTTAACATCCCTATAAGAGAACAGCTTAGAGTAGTACAGTAACTTGCCTGAAATCACATATCTAATAAATAGCAGAACTGATTCTCAAACCCAGATCTCCTTGATTCCAAAGCCAAAGTATGTAGAACTTAATAACAAAAACAGCTGTCTTCCTACAAAGCAGATGTCCTAATAAAATGCACACTTTCCTGCTACTTTGCCCTGGGCTTAGTAACTGAGCAAGCCTTCACTTTGGGAAGGAGAGGCTTAGTGTCCTCCATATATCCTTCCTTCTGATCCCGTAAGCAAGGTCGCATGAAGAGTTACTGTAATATCTGAGTTTGCAAAGAACGTGATGAGATTTGTGGCTTATGCCTCTGAAGAGCTCACTCAGTGAACAGGTTATGATGGATTGGTGCTGGACTGAGATGGTAAATGTGCAGTGTAAGAATGGGAGTGGGGAGGTAGTGGAAGGTGAGGAAAACCATCTCGTCTGTGTCCTTCCTTAGGCACTTTTCATGATCAAATCTGTTGGTTTTAACATGCATATGTTAGCTTTTGTGTTAGTGTGTGCTACCAGAAGAGAAGGATAAAGGGCAGAAATGAGCCCAGTTCATGAACGACCTCACCAGAAATGGCTCGGAAAATTAAATCAAGTACCGTACAGTAACATCAGGGCAATGATTTTCCAGAAAGTGAGTGTTTGGTTCAGCTTTCACATCACTGGTGCAGGCTTTTTAGAAACATTGATAAAACGTCTATGTTAAAATGTTAGCAATGCTTTTCTAATACTTCAATATATTTTGCCCTGATATAGAGGCTTGCCATCGGTTTGACAATTGAGTGGTTTGCCTCAAAATGTTACATACTCTGCTCTCCATTCCCATGTTAAAAATTAAGGTATAATTTACATGTTGTGAAATTGTTTAAGCTCTGATGTGTACAGCTCAGTGAGTTTTTTGTTTGTTTTTTTTTTTTGCGGTGTGGCGCTGCCTTGGGTCTTTTGTTACTGCATGCAGGCTTTCTCTAGTTGCAGTGAGTGGGAGCTACTGTTGGTTGCGGTGCGCAGGCTTCTCTTGTTGCGGAGCACGGGTTCTAGGCGCGCAGGCTCAGTAGTTGTGGCACATGGACTTAGTTGCTCCGTGGCATGTGGGATCTTCCCAGACCAGGACTCAAACTCATGTCCTCTGCATTGGCAGGCGGATTCTTAACCACTATGCCACGAGGGAAGTCCCGCTCAGTGAGTTTTGACAACTGTGTACACCTGGGTAACTCACCCCAATTGTAATATTAGCTATCTTTATGCTGCTTTAATAAATACCTTTGTGAAATTAATATTAGGAAACCAGCAAAACATGAAGAAATGTCTCTTTGCTGCACATAAGGTTTGGTTTTATGGGTCATTGGGAAAAGGGTATGTTTAAGCTTGATTCTTTTAAAGTAGACAAAGTTCAGATAATTCAACAACAAAAATAAACACAAATGGCCACAAAATGTGCAGACTTTCAGCCTCACTAATAATTTTTAAATGCAAATTAAAACATGTCTCATTTCTCAGATCAGAACATTGATCTGATGTTGACAAGAAGAGGAGGTAGGAATTCATGTACTGATATTGGGAGTTTGGATTGCTACATCATTTCTGTGGGGTACAGATATCAAATTTTTATATGACCATTTCTCTAGATCAGGGCTACCAGTGGAACCTTTTGCAATGATGGGAGTGTTCTGTGTCTACACTGTCCAGTATGGTAGCCACCGGCCATTGGCTGCCACATTTTAACAGTCATCTGGCTGTTGAGCAGTTGAAATGTGGCTAGTACAGCTGATAAAATGAATTTTTAAATTTTTTATTTCAGTTAATTTAAGTGGTCACACGTGCCTAGTGAGTACCATTTAGACAGTACAGCTTTAAACCTGATTCTCTTCTAGTCACTTATTTTAAGGAAGTTATTAAAAATATGTATAGGTATATATATAAAGATACATTGCAGGATCATTCATAATTTTAGAACTTTTAGAAAACTAGAACTAATGTTGAACAGAGGGCATTACTTTAAACATTTTTGGCATATTTATGTGGTAGTGTACAATGTAGTCATTAAAGAGATAAATATTAGTATTGGCATGGAGTAATGCCTGAATGTTAAATGTATTAATAAGCAGGTGTGATAATATGATTTATAATAAACATGTATTTGGTGTTTGTCCAGTTCCTGGCACAGAGTTCCTAAAACCTTTGGGATTTCCTAGGTGGAAAGAGATAAAGGTTCATTTTGTTACTCATAACAAGCCTCTTTCAACCACACCTGAGTTAATGTTAATGCGATGACTTTTGGAAAGCCCCTAAGGATGAGGTCTAGTTGTCAGAGTTTGGAGCTCTCAGCCTCACCCCACTCCACCCCCATCTCTGGGGAAGGGAGAGGGGCTGAAGGTTGAGTTAATCACTAATGACCAGTAATCACTAATGACCAGTGATTAATCAATCATGCTTACTTAATGAAGCCTCCATAAAAAACCCAAAGGATTGGGTTCGGAGAGCTTCGTAGTTGGTGAACACATATAGGTGGTGGGAGGGTGCACATCCACAGGGCATGGAGGCCCAGTGCCCCTTCCCACATACCTTGCCTTATACATCTCTTCCATCTGACTGTTCCTGAGTTATGTCCTTTATAGTAAAGTGGTAACCTAATAAGTAAACTGCTTTCCTGAGTTCTGTGAGCCCCTCTAGCAAATTAATTGAACCTGAGGAAGTGGTCGTGGAAGTAGCCAACTTATAGCCCATGGGTCAAAAGCAGAGGTGACTGCAACAACATGGATGGACTTGGAGGGCATTATGCTAAGTGAAAGAAGTCAGACAAAGACAAATACTGTATGATATCACTTATATGTGGCATCTAAAAAGTAAAACAAACTAGTGAATATAACAAAAAAGAAACAGACTCACAGATACAGGAAACAAATTAGTGGTTACCATTGGGGAGGGGAAGGAGGGAGGAGCAAGATAGGAGTAGTGGATTAAGAGGTCCAAATTACTACATGCAAAATAAATAAGCTATGGGGATATGTTGTGCAACACAGGGAATATAGGCAAAATTTTATAATAATTATAAATGGGGTATAATCTTAAAAAATTGTGGATAACTATGTTGTACACCTTTTATGTAACATATAATATTGTACATCAACTACAGGAAAAAAAGAAAAAATATATAAACAGACCAAAAAAAGTAGAAATGACAGCCTGGACTTGCAGTTGGTATCTGAAGTGAGGATGGAGCCAGTCTTGTGGAACTCAGTGCTTAACCTGTGGGGTCTGACCCTATCTCTAGGCAGATAGTGTCAGAATTGAGTTAAAGTGTAGGACATTGGCTGGAGTCCACTGCAGAGCTGGAGTTGCTTGGTGTGGGAGAAACTCCTACACATTTGGTCACAGAAGTGTTCAGAGTGAGTGTTGAGAGTAGAGGAGACACCCAGGTGTTTTCTCTTTATAGCAGGTTATGGAACGTCAGTGATGATTCCTTTTACGTTAAAAACCTGTGTGAAAATATGTTTATACATGAAAGTTTGGCAGGATATACACCAAACTATAAAAAGTGAGTAGCTCTAAAGGGTGTGATTATTGGGAAGTTTTCATTTATATTTAATATAATTTTGTAATGTTTGCTTTTTTTATGGTAAGCATGTATTACATTTATGATCAACAACAATAAAAGTTATTCCAATTTGAGAATATAAATAAAAATTTGATTCTTTACAACCAGGGTGGACTTTCTACTAAAGAAAAAAGCACATAAAGCTGACGTTTGAGGATTTGGGAAAGATATACTATCATAGGATATATGTATTACTAAATGTATCAAGTATTAATAGCTAAAGTCTGGGGCTTCCCTGGTGGCGCAGTGGTTGAGAGTCCACCTGCCGATGCAGGGGACACGGGTTCGTGCCCCGGTCTGGGAAGATCCCACATGCCGCGGAGCTGCTGGGCCCGTGAGCCATGGCCGCTGAGCCTGCGCGTCCGGAGCCTGTGCTCCGCAACGGGAGAGGCCACAGCAGTGAGAGGCCCGCGTACCGCAAAAAAGAAAGAAAAAAAACAAAAGCTAAAGTCTGTTATTCAAGCTGACTTGACTTGCCCTGTGGCTGAGAAGATGATCCAGGCTCAAGAGGGTGCCAGTTCTCAGCAGATCAAGAGTAACAGAGGAGGAAGGCAGTTAAGATTCATTTAAAACTGGCAAAATCTCTTAAGGAAAGCACTATGTGTGTGTTCGTTTCAGCAGCAATCTTAACTGTTTGTGAAACCTTAAATGTAGCTATGACTACCTAGAGGAATAGGATTTTAGCTTACATTTGAGATGTACTAGATCTGCAAAGCAAATAAGTGATTCTTTTTTTTTATTATTAATTAATTAATTTATTTATTTTTGGCTGTGTTGGGTCTTCGTTTCTGTGCGAGAGCTTTCTCTAGTTGCGGCAAGCAGGGGCCACTCTTCATCACGGTGCACAGGCCTCTCACTGTCGCAGCCTCTCTTGTTGAGGAGCACAGGCTCCAGACGCGCAGGCTCAGTAGTTGTGGCTCACGGGCCTAGTTGCTCCGTGGCATAGTCGGATCTTCCCAAACCAGGGCTCGAACCCATGTCCCCTGCATTGGCAGGCAGATTCTCAACCACTGCGCCACCAGGGAAGCCCCAAATAAGTGATTCTTAAAGGCTTGGCTGAGGAAGACATATCTGGTAGCAGATGAGAATTATTGCTATAATAATATTCTGATACAAAGATGCTTATATTTTGGGGACCTATGGAATATACTGCATTGTGGTGGTATTGATGTAAGAGAATCATCTTTTGTGGGCTGCTTGTCAAAATGGGGTTCTTATGCCTCACGTATAAATTCTCTCATTCTTGTGCACATACTAAAGTTTGAGGACCACTGTCATGGGGCCTTGCACATAGTCTTCCTTCATTAAATAGCTGAATAATGTTTTCTCTCTCCCATGAGGGCCAGTAATTGGTCTTACAAATTACAGAGATTTTATCATTCATTTATTCAAGAAATGTTTGCATTTCTTCCACATGCCAGGCATTGTTTGAGGCACTTAGGAATACAGTGGTGAATAAGACACACATCTCTCATATGTATATTCTAGTTGGTATGGGTGGGGTGGGGGGAATGATAAGATGAAGTGAAGTAGGCATGGGAGTTGGAACCATGGGCAGGACTACTTAAAATTGGTTGGTCAGGAAAGGCCTCTCTGGGGAAGTGTCATTTCAGGAAAGATTTGGACGGGAAAAGGAGTCAAATGTGTATCTGAGAGGAAAATATTCCATAGAAGGGGAGCAGTTAGTATAAAGACCCTACAGGTTTGGCTGTATTCTTGGCATGCAAGGAGTGGAAGGGCCATTAGTGGGAGCATAGTGATTAAGGAAGAGAATCGGGGGATGAAATAAGAGAGGGTCTGATGATGGAACACTTTGTGAGCCATGGTAAGGGATTTGAATTTTTTTCCAAGTGCAGTAGGAAACAGATGGGTAGTTAAGCCAGCGGAAAGATGAAAGTTATTTCCATCTTATTAAGAGTATTCTGGTGGTTGTGCAGAGAACGCAGTGGGTGGGGGCAGAGTGGAACACGGACACCAGCTAGGGCCTAACATGGCGGGCTGGGCAAAGATGATGGTAGCTTGAACTGTGGATCGAGTGAAGGTAAGTGAATGATTTCAGGCTACATTTTGGAAGTGGAGTTGATGAGACATACTGGATTCAGTTGGGAGGGCTGGAGTGAGAAATAAGCTTGATTCCTTGGCTTTGGCTACTTGGTAGCTGGTGATGCCCTTTACAAATATGGAGATGATGGAGGGACTTGGAGTTCGTCAGGGCTCTGGTGATTTAATTCTTGCTTGCAAATGAAAAAGCTTTTTTATTTGTAAGCCCAAATGCAGATTTCGTCCTTTTAATGGATTTACTCCCTGGTGCCAGTTGTCGGCACATAGTGTTCATTTACAAATGCGTAGATCCAGTTAAGTAATGGATACAAAAGTCTGTTGCTTGGTGAACATGGGCTCATAACATACGGTTTCTGGGATTTTAAAACGTTTTCCTTAGGTTCTGAAACTGTAAAGGATTGTTTTTTCCTTTAAGGCTGTTTAGTCTTTAAACAGGAGCCATTATTGAAGTATTGGTTTAGTGCCAAAGTTCTATATCAGTCTTTCCCCTGTCGCTCTCATTTTTCTTAAATCCCACATTACTTAATCCTTTTGATTTCCATGTTTCTCCTGCCTCACTGCAATATTTTCATAATCTTATCAGTGTTGTAACAATGGACATGTTTGCAGGGAACAATTCTCTTGGTTGCTTCCAGAAAGTTTTCAGTAACTTTTCTATAGTGGCCTGCATATTCTGTTAACCTTATGAGAAAACCCTTTCTGATTTGTTTCCCTTAATGGGCATCCTTTTGAAGTAAGGTTGCCATATTTACCAATTTCTTAGAGTTTACCAGCATTGAGTTTAATGAATGCTATTGGCAAGTGATTAAATAAAATCCTAGAATTTAAGAACTTGGAAGCGACCTTAGATTTTTTTTTAATTTAATTTTTTTATACAGCAGGTTCTTATTAGTTATCTACTTTATACATATTAGTGTATATATGTCAATCCCAATCTCCCAATTCATCCCACCACCACCGCCACCACCCCCCCAGCTTTCCCTCCTTGGTGTCCATATGTTTGTTCTCTACATCTGTGTCTCTTATTTCTACCTTGCAAACAGGTTCGTCTGTACCATTTTTCTAGATTCCACATATATGCGTTAATATACAATATTTGTTTTTCTCTTTCTGACTTCACTCTGTATGACAGTCTCTAAGGAAGGGACCTTAGATTTCTGATTCTGAGTTTAAACCAGGGGAAGTAAGGGTTGTTTTACCCTAAAACATTTGGAAGTTATCTGCTGATGGAGAAGTTAAAGTGGCATTCAGTGTTTCCGGTGTTTGTTAAGGAAGATCTCTTTGTGTAGATCAGTGGTTCTCAAACTTAATTGTGTCTAAGAATCACAGGAAACTTACTAAACATGCAAAGCCCTCAGAAGTGTTTGATACCACAGACTTGTGAGGTGGCATCTACTTTGTTAATAAGCATCCTCAGGTTTTTTTGTTTTTTTTAATTGAAGTATAGTTGATTTACATATTGTGTTAGTTTCAGGTATACAGCAGAATGATTCAGTTATATTTTTTCTTGATTATATTCCATTATAGGTTATTATAAGATATTGAATATAATTCCCTGTGCTATACAGTAAATCCTTGTTGCTTATCTCCCAGGTCATTTTGGTTCAGGTAGAACTGTGGCCACATTTTGGGAGGGCCACAGAGGGCTAGATGGACACAGATGACTAAGCTTCCAAAACAAGATGTATTGATTAACCTGTATAGTGACTCCATCCAGCATCAGAAGAGCTTAATAATAGGATATTTTCTTTTACCCTGATCTGTGCTCAAGGTCTAAAAAACTTAAAGAAAGAGTTGTTGGGCAGAATTTAAGCAGTACCAAAATAAGAAAATTTATTTCTGTTAAATTGAGTTTGGGGAGATGGGATTTTCTGAGTTAAGAAACAAGGATGCATTTTCAATATCAGTCATCTTTCCTCAGAAGGGTAAGACTTAATGAGAGTCAGGTTCTAACTACAACTGAAATCTAGAGAGTCTCCCTCCAAACTCCTAGTGGACTAGTAAAAATGACTTGTGGAAAGAGCAAGTGTGTCTATATCTGTAAAGCAAGTGATGTCAGATTTCAAAGAAAACAAAACTGAAGCTTTTGTTCCCTTTTTAATGATAAAGAATTCCCTTCAGAATAATTTGTAGGACTGGTGTCCCTAGGCCTTTCAGTTTGAGGTTTCCTTATCCCACCTAAATAGGACTGAAGCAGAAAGTTTTATTGCATATGCTTCCACTTTCCAGCCTTTTAGCAAGTGTGTAGCTTTTTTTAATCATCCTTTTTACCCAGGTGTGATTGATCTCTGCTTACTGTGCTTGACTAAGTTTGTCCTAAGTTTTATTTTGTAGCAGTTACTTTACAAAGCTGCAGGGGGAAGCAGATAGCTGCTGATCGAGTTACAGTATGGAAGTTAACTTGCTGATGTGAACCCCTTGTTTTTCTCCCTGTTGTCTATTAAACACATGCTCACTGTAGAATTATTTAATTAACACATTATTGACCAGACACATATTAATACGTTTTTGTTACCTGAATGTTATTGACCAGAGACGTATCAATATGTTTTTAGAGAATGATATAGTTAATTAATATCACCATGCTAAGTTGTTAGAGCTTAAATTGATCAAGGGTTCATTACACAACTTATGATTGCCGTTATCATTCACATTTTCCTCCGTTAGGTTTTTGTTCCAACCTTGTGTATATTATAAATGCAAGTTTATTACCATAATATTTTCTAAAATGACGCATCGTGAAGTTTTGAATGAAGAAGAATTTTTCAGTGAATTTTATGCAGATACTTTCTCTGATTGTCCGAGCGACATATATACGAGTGTCTCAAGATGATAGTTCTTCAGAGTATAGTTCTGATTCAGAGGATGTGAGTATTAGACCAATAAAAAGAGAAAAAAACCTTAGTGATTGATTCTAACACGGAAAGTGAAAATGAAACTTACGGTGCTGGAGAATGCTTCTTTGCTTCTACAGAAGAGTGGGTTGAAGACAACATTTCACGAAAATTAGAAGACTTTACAGGTGTGTCAGGTGTAACTGTTAAATATAACCACCCACAAAGTGTTAGTGAAATAACAATTTTTGGTGGTGACTGTTTCGAGTTGGTCGCTTCTCAAACAAGCTTGAATCACCAACAGAATGAAAAATCATATAAAAAGTATGATGAGGCTTTAAAATGGACTGATGTGACCAATAGTGACATGAAGGATTTCTTGAATTAATAATTTTGATGGGACAAATAAGAAAGTCACACTGGAAAGAATATTGGTCGACTGATCCCTTAACATGAAATACTTATCTTTCCAAAGATTATGACGAGAAGAAGGTTCGAACAAATAATGACGTTTCTTCACTTTAACGATACCTCGGAAACTCCACTTCCTGCAGACAGAATTTCAAAAGTTAAACCTCTTTTGGATTATTTTCTACCAAAGTTCCAGTCAATCTATATACCCAAACAAGAGCTATCACTTGATGAGGCGATGAAAGTGGAGAGGGTGATGCAGATTCAAAACCTATAATCCCAGAAAACTTACAAAATAATGGAATTCTGGTCAGCATGGTTAGGGAAAGTGAAACTGGATATATATGCAACCTTGGGATTTACAACAGTGTGTCCACATCTGAAATATTGTTGAAAAATAAAACCAGAGTTTTTGAGGCTATAAGAGAGAATCGTGGTCTACCAAACCAATTAAAGGAGATATCTAAAAACCTAGAGGGGAGAAATGACATTCTTACTGAAGGGAGAAGTGATTCTTCTATGGAAAGACAAGAGGTTAGTCTACATGGTGACAACTATTCATGATGCCTCCATGGCATCTACAGGAAAGGAAGACAGGAGGACTGGCTATCAGATAACTAAGCCCACTTGTATATCAGAGTATAATAAATATATGAAAGGAGTTGATCAGCCTGATCCATATCTGGCAAACTTCAGTATCTTCCAGAAAACTTGAAAATGGTATAAGAAAGTGGGTTTCTCTTTGAGTAATTGTGGTTTATTCAATGCGTTTAAGATTTATTGTAGCTTTAATGCACAGAATAAAATGACTTACAAGCAATTTTTGTTAGCAGTAGCTAGGGAATGGCTAACTGACCATGCTGGTGAATGTAGTGGTGGTCCCGCACCTAGTCCTTCTTGTGGCATTTCTAAAAGAGCCCCCCGCAAATATCCACCTTGTCGACTATCAGATAAAATAAAAGAACATATTCTAGAGGAAATAATACCCACAGGACTGAAAAAAAAAAAAAATGCTGCCAGGAAGTGTAGAGTCTGCTCTTCCAGGGGAAAGTGCAGTGAAACCCGGTATATTTGTAATAGATGTTCTGTTCCCCTACACAGAGGTGCCTGCTATACTGCCTATCACGGGCTAACAAAGTATTAGAATGCTTTAGTAAGGCATATACAAAGTTTCAAATAAAGTGCAAAAATTTGTTGATACTTACTCAAATGCGGCTGTTTCAGTGTTCACTTACATAACAAATGGCTGGCCACAGGCGTTAGTTTCTGCAAAAATCCCCCGGTCAGTAATGTGTTAAGAGAAGATTTTTTTTTAATGTAAAAAAATTTTTGCAAGTGCAAATTTTTATCATTTAATAATGATAGAAGGGATATACACTTTTAAGTTCCAAGTCAAGTGTGTTTATGTTGTGTTCACTGACCTAAAGTATAGGGAATATCCCTAGCCAGCCACTTCACTGAGTGGGTCTCTGGTGGAGAGTAGTTGTTTTATGATTGATAAGGGAATGGTTGAACACCTGACATTTTTGCCAGGTTACGCCAGTATTTAAAGTTATATCAGTTGGAGTTCTCTAGGATTTTGAGTCACAGAAAGCCATTCCAACAACTAAGCTTAAAAAGGAATTCACCTGTTTTTTTCTAGTACTTATATGGGTTTACTTTTTACATTTAGGTCTGCAATCCACTTAGTGTTTATTCTTGTGTATGGTGTGACATAGCAATCTAATTTTATCTTTTTACAAATGACTACCAACTTCTCCCAGCACTGTTTTTAAAAGTCCATCTTTGCCTCAGTGATCTAGTTAAATTTTAGTATCAACTAAGACCAAGTTTGTATCCTTTCTGAAATGCTCACCTTCTTCCTGTTTGTCAGATAATCATTTAAAACCTAACTTAGTTTATAGTGGCATTATTTGTCAAAACAGAGAACCTCATTTAGACTCAGACTGGGACACCAGAGATTTGTGTGGTAATAAAATTTCAAAATAAGTGGAGAATTGATTAGTATAGAAGTAAGAAGCATGCAGTTGAGATGGTTTTCTGTGATATATTTCAATACTTTCATCTTTAAGAAAGTACTGTTCCCCATGTCATGTGAATTTCTTTTCTTTAAAAATAAATTATTAGTTTGGTTCACAAAATATAGGGAAGACTAACACAAGGGCTATGCCTGTGACCCCTTGGGCTGTACTTCCCTTCCATAAACACCTTTTAGAACCCCAGACTCATGCTGCCAAAGCATTCTCTCACATCCTAACAGCTGCAGAGTATAGTATCCGACCACATGGGAAGCTTAAACAGGCTCCCTGTAAGCGATGCGGGGGGTCCCTTCCAATTAGGTCTTCCAGCTGACTTTTGCCGGTATTAGGACAGCACTGGTTGTTCCAGCTGCCCATGTCCTAAAACTCTCACGAATGAACAGGTCACGGGCAAATTACGCCTGCACAGCCCTTATAACTTTTTAAAAGTTTTTAAAAAGGCCTTTCTTAAACAGGAGTGGCTAAGGCCCCTTCGCTATATCCAGTCTTCTAAGCCCCAGGCTGCCTGTGGCACCTGGATGGCAGCCCCTGGGGGTCCCGCACATCCTAGGGTGGCGATGGAGGAAGGGCAGGCCAGGCCAAGCATGAAGAGTAAACAGTCAGTTTTATTGGGCTCAGACTAGGAATCCATGGGTTTTGAGGACCTCTGTGAATTTGTCAGTTTTCTTCTCTATGTTCTTTTCGGCCTGCTTCCGTAGCCTCATGACCTGCTGCTTTTTCCAGTAATGGATCTTGGCCTTCTCCTTTCTCTTCTCCCCCAGGGCAGCTGTTACTGCCTGGTACTTCCAGCCAACCTCATGAGCCAAGGGCCCTAGGTAGGCAAACTTCCGCGTGGGCTTCAGGCTCACAACCTTGAGGGCAGCGGGAACCGCCAGCCGCTTTTTCTTGTCATAGGGTGGCGGGAACCCTTCAAACATCTTGAGGCGGTCCAGAGTGGCCTGGCCTCGCTTGGTCTTGTGGGGCAGCATGCCTCGCACTGTCCGCCCGAAGATGCGGCTGGGGGCTCGGAAGTGGTAGGGGCCGCGGGAGGGGTTGGTGTTCATACGCTTGCGGAGGAAGGCCAGGTACTTCCACTTGTTTCTGTAGAAATTGCCAGAAGTGTTGATGCCCTCACGGCGCACAACCACCACCTTTTGACCCAGAAGTACCTGCTCGGCCACGATGGTCGCCAGGCGGCCCAGGAGATGGCCTCGGCCATTGAGCAGCGGGACCTGCCCCTCCGCCATCTTCAGCAGCCCCCTGGGAAAACATGAATTTCTTTTACCCGCTGACGCAAGAAAATAATTTCCTGGAAAACAGAATAAAATAAAAGATCCCGGGCATCCCTGTATTTGTAAAGGCAAAGAATAAGTTTTAAACACTTGCAGATTGAATTCATCCCTCTGCAAGGAATCCATTTTGCTAACTCAGTGAAAAATGGCCTTGGATTAACTATAGAAGAATAACCCAAGACCTGTGGTGCAAGTCCTTGATTCAGTGAGGTAGAGGTTTATTTTTAACATAAACCTCTACCTCAAAATGACTGAACATCAGATCTCTGGGAGTTGATGACATGTTCTAGAGCAGTGTCATCATCTTTTCAAGTGCCCTAATTCTTGGTAGCAAGGGAATTTAAAGTCACTTTTTCTTCAGGACAGTGAAACATATAAGCTCTGTGCTTATTACCTTTTTGCAGCAGTTCCTGTGCCTTGCTCAGTTACTTCCTCCTGTGAACAATTCTTTATTTCCATGCCTGTGGAAGAAAATATAGTCTTGTGGTTAAAAGCATAAAAGGTTAGACAGATCTGTCCTAGCTCCATCATTTAACTTGATGTAAAGTGGGATAATAATAGTACCTGTCGGGCTTCCCTGGTGGTGCAGTGGTTGAGAGTCCGCCTGCCGATGCAGGGGACATGGGTTCGTGCCCCGGTCCGGGAGGATGCCACATACCGCGGAGTGGCTGGGCCTGTGAGCCATGGCCACTGAGCCTGCGCGTTCGGAGCCTGTGCTCCGCAATGGGAGAGGCCGCAACAGTGAGAGGCCCTTGTACCGCAAAAAAAAAAAAAAATAGTACCTGTCTCACAAAGTTGTTGTAAGGATTAAATGACTAGCACATAAAAGCACTCAGAAAGTGTAAGTTGTAGCTAAGTCAGAATTCAACATGAGTGTAGACTGCAAAATGCTTAGGGGTCTGGAACCTCTAAGATCTCTTAAGAGTCATTTTTGGACACATTTCCCCCAAGGTGGCAAGCATAATGAATATTACAAATTTTTAGAATTATGCTAACCTCAGTCAATAATCCATAAATTATCCTTCCAGTTAATTTATGAAGAACAAATTGAGTGTTTGCCTGGGGATATGAGCTTGGGGTGAGAGAGAGGGTATTACAGATTTGGAAGGGGCACATGGGAAGTTTCTGAGTTCTGGCAATTTGTCCTCTTTGTGTATTTTGTAACTGCAGTTAAGTGCATATACATTTATAGCTGTTATATTTTCTTGAGTTATTGACTCCTTTATCATCATGAAATGTTCCTTTTTTGTCTCTAGCAATATCTCTTTTTTTAAAAACTATTTTGTCTCATACTTCTATAGGCATTGCTATAGACTAAATGTTTTAATCCTCCCAAAATTTACATCTTAAAAACTAACTCCCAATGTGATGGTATTAAGAAATGGAGCCTTTGGGAAATTATTAGGTCATGAGGGTAGAGCACTCATAAATGGGATTAGTGCCCTAGTATAAGAGATCAAAGAGAGCTCCCTTGACCATTCTGGCATGTGAGGCTATGGTGAGAATACCCCTATGATCCAGGAAGCAGGCCTTCACCAGACAGTGAATCTGCCAGTCCCTTGATCTTAGACTTTCAGCCTCCAGAATGTTTGTTGGTTATAAGCCACCAGTCTTTGGTATTTTTGTTGATAGCAGCCCAAACTGACTAAGACAGCTACTCTTTCTTTTATGGTTAACTGTTTGCATGATATATTTTTTACATCCTTTTATTTTCACCCTACTTGTGTCTTTGAATCTAAAGTGTGTCTTATAGATAGCATATGGTTGGATCTTCTTGATTCCAGTCTGACAATCTCTGCTGTTTGGTTAGAGTGTTTAGTCCATTTACATTGTGCTATTGACATGGTTATACTTATATCAGCCATTTTGTCTTCTGCATGTCTCTTGTCTTTTTTATTCCTGTTTCTTTCACTGCCTTCTTTTGTGTTAATTTTTTTAGTGTATCATTTTAATACTTCTGATTTTTTAACCATCTGTTTCTTAGCCAAAGTTTCCTAGTGGTTGCTCTATGGTTTACATTACGCATCTTATTACAGTCTACTTTAATGCTACGTAATTCCAGTAAAAAATAGAAACTTTGCCTCAGTATAGCTCCATTTCCTCCCCCCTCCTTTGTGCTACCATCATCATATATTATATCAATATATTTTGTAAACCCAACCATATAGTGTTGTAATTATTTTCTTATAAATCTTTCTGCCTTTTAAAGAAATTAAAAGAAGAAAGAAAATAACGTATTTATAGAACCTTTGATGTATTTACCATTTCTAATGATCTTCATTTCTTCATGAAAATTTACCATCTCCTTTCAGTCCAAAGGACTTCTTTAGTATGTCTTGTAAGGCAGGTATGGTAGCAGCAAATTCTCTGTCTTTATCTGTGAGTGTTTTTATTTTGCTTTTGTTTTGAGGTATGGTCTTGCTAAATATCTAATTGTTGATTGACAGTCTTTTTTCTTTTACCATTTTGAATGTGTCGTTATACTGCCTCTGGCCTTCATTGTTTTTGGTAAGAAATCAGGTATTAATAGTTTTGCTGTTCCCCTGTACCTGATAAGTTGTTGTTAATTTCATTGTGTTCAGATTTTCTCTTTGTCTTTGAATAATTTGACTCTGGTGTCTCTAGATACGGATCTACATACTTGGGGTTTGCTGAGCTTCTTGGATCTTTAGATAACATTTTTCACCGGTTTTGAGATTTTCAGTCATTGTTTTTCAAATATCTGTTCTGTCTCTCTTTTTATGGGACTCCTATCACATATATTAATGAAGGGTCTGTTCATTTTTTTCCATCTTTTTTTTCTGCCTTTAGTTCTTCACACTGGATGTCTGTTGCTCTAACTTCAAGTTTACTGATTTCTCATGCCAATTCAAATCTGTTGAGCCCATCTGTGAATTTTTTATTTCAGTTATTGAACTTTTCTTCTTTGTTTTCTTGTTCTGTTTTTTTAAAAATAATTTCTGTCCCTTTTTCATGATTCTCTTTTTTAATCGTTGTCATCATGCTCATTTAAGTCTTTAAACACATTCCTTTTAGTTTTTCAACAAATTGTTTATAGCTGCTTTATTTTATAACATCAGCATCTTAATTTTTTAAAATTTTTATGGAGTTTAGTTGATTTACAACGTTGTGTTAGTTTCAGGTGTACAGCAAAGTGAATCAGTTATATATATATATATATATATATATATATATATACACACACACACATTCTTTTTCAGATTCTTTTCCCATATAGGTCACCACAGAATATTGAGTAGAGTACCCTGTGCTATACAGTCAGTCCTTATTAGTTACCTATTTTATATATAATAGTGTGTATATGTTAACCCCAAACTCCTAATTTATCCCTTCCTACCCCCTTTTTCCCTTTGGTAACCATAAGTTTGATTTCTGTGTCTATGAATCTGTTTCTGTTTTGTAAATAAGTTCATTTGTATCATTCTTTATTAGATTTCACATATAAGTGATATCATATGATACTTGTCTTTCTCTGACTTCACTTAGTATGGCTGTCTGTATGTCTTCTTTGGAGAAATGTCTATTTATATAGTCCACCCATTTTTTGATTGGGTTGTTTGGGGTTTTTTTGATAGTGAACTGCATAAGTTGTTTGTATATTTTGGAGATAAATCCCTTGTCAGTCACATTGATTGCAAATATTTTCTCCCATTCTGTGGGTTGTCTTTTCATTTTGTTTATAGTTTCCTTTGCTATGCAAAAGCTTTTAAGTTTCATTAGGTCCCATTTGTTTATTTTTGTTTTTATTTTCATTCCTCTAGGAGGTGGATCAAAAAAGGTCTTGCTGTGATTTGTGTCAAAGAGTGTTCTGCCTGTGTTTTCCTCTAAGAGTTTTATAGTGTCTGGCCTTACATTTAGGTCTTTAATCCATTTTGAGTTTATTTTTGTGTATGGTGTTAGGGAGTGTTCTAATTTCATTCTTTTACATGTAGCTGTCCAGTTTTCCCAGCACCACTTACTGAAGAGACTGTCTTTTCTCCATTGTGTATTCTTACCTCCTTTGTCATAGATTAGGTGACCATAGGTGCGTGGGTTTATCTCTGGGCTTTCTTTCCTGTTCTATTGATATATATTTCTGTTTTTGTGCCAGTACCATACTGTTTTGATGACTGTAGCTTTGTAGTATAGTCAGTGGTGTCAGTTGTACCTTGTCCTTTTTCATTTCTAATTTTTTTATATATAAGGTAATTATTGATATGTACATTCATATTGTCATTTTCTTAATTGTTTTCTGCAGGTCTTTTTGTTTTTGTAGGTCTCTTGTGACTTGATGACTATCTTTAGTGTTGTGTTTCTTTTTCTTTTTTGTGTGTGTATCATAGTTTTTTGGTTTGCAGTTCCCATGAGGTTTTGATATAACAGTCTATATACAGAAAAGGTTGTTTTAAGTTGCTGGGCTCTTATTTTCAAATGCAGTTCCCATTTTCTGCATTTGTACTCTCATCTGCTCGTGGTTGCTGGTTTTGATATCCTATTCGTGTGTGGATTATTTCCTGCTGTTACTATATGTTTACCTTTACCAGTGAACTTTCCCATTTGTGATTTTCTTGTTTCTAGTTATGGCCCTTTTTTTTGTTGTTTCTTTTCCCCCTACCTAGAGAAGTTTCTTTAGCATTTGTTTTAAAGCTGGATTGGTGGTGCTAAATTTTCTTAGCTTCTGCTTGTCTGTAAAGATTTTGATATCTCTGTCAAATCTGAATGAGAGCCTTGCTGGGTATTTTTTTTATTATTATTATTTTTAAATTTATATTTATTTATTTTTGGCTGCATCAGGTCTTAGCTGTGGCACACGGAATCTTTCGTTGTGGCACACGGGCTTTTCTCTAGTTGTGCGTGGGCTCTGTAGTTGTGGCACATGGGCTCTCTAGTTGTGGCACTCAGCATGTGGGCTCTTAGTTCCCCAACCAGGGATCGAACCAGCGTCCCCTGCATTGCAAGACAGATTCTTAACCACTGCACCACCAGGGACGTCCCTAGGTAGAGTATTCTTATTATACACATATGAGTTTATACATGTCAGTCCCAGTCGTGCAGTCATCACACCACCATCCCCACCAGCCTGTGGCTTTCCCCCCTTGGTGTCCATACGTTTGTTCTCTACATCTGTATCTCACCTTCTGCCCTGCAAACCAGTTCATCTGTACCATTTTTCTAGGTTCCACATACATGCATTAATATACGATATTTGTTTTTCTCTTTCTGACTTACTTCACTCTGTATGACAGTCTCTAGATCCATCCGTGTCTCTACAAATGACCCAATTTCTTTCCTTTTTATGGCTGAGTAATATTCCAATGTATACAATGAGGTGATACCTCATTGTAGTTTTGATTTGCATTTCTCTATTAATTAGTGATGTTGAGCAGCTTTTCATGTGCTTCTTGGCCATCTGTATGTCTTCTTTGGAGAAATGTCTATTTAGGTCTTCTGCCCACTCTTGGATTCGGTTGTTTGTTTTTTTAATATTGAGCTGCTTGAGCTGTTTGTATATTTTGAAGGTTAATCCTTTGTCCATTGATGCGTTTGCAAATATTTTCTCCCATTTTCAGGGTTGTCTTTTTGTCTTGTTCATGGTTTCCTTTGCTGTGCAAAAGCTTTTAAGTTTCATTAGGTCCCATTTGTTTATTTTTGTTTCTATTTCCATTACTCTAGGAAGTGGATCAAAAAAGATCTTGCTGTGATTTATGTCATAGAGTGTTCTTCCTATGTTTTCCTCTAAGAGTTTTATACTGTCTGGTCTTACATTTAGGTCTCTAATCCATTTGGAGTTTATTTCTGTGTATGGTGTTAGGGACTATTCTAATTTCATTCTTTTACAGGTAGCTGTCCAGTTTTCCCAGCACCACTTATTGAAGAGACTGTCTTTACTCCATTGTATATCCTTGCCTCCTTTGTCATAGATTAGTTTACCATAGGTGCGTGGGTTTATCTCTGGGCTTTCTGTCTTGTTCCATTGATTTGTGTTTCTTTTTCTGTGCCAGTACCATACTGTCTTGATTACTGTAGCTTTGTAGTATAGTCTGAAGTCAGGGAGTCTGATTCCTCCAGTTTGGTTTTTTTCCCTCAAGACTGCTTTGGCTATTCGGGGTCTTTTGTGTCTCCATACAGATTTTAAGATTTTTTTGTTCTAGTTACATAAAAAAAATGCCATTGGTAATTTGATAGGGATTGCATTGAATCTGTAGATTGCTTTGGGTAATATAGTCATTTTCACAATATTGATTCTTCCAATCCAAGAACATGGCATATCTCTCCATCTGTTGGTATCATCTTTAATTTCTTTCATCAGTGTTTTCTGCATACAGGTCTTTTGTCTTCCTAGGTAGGTTTACTCCTAAGTACTTTAATCTTTTTGTTTCAATGGTAAATGGGAGTGTTTCCTTCATTTCTCTTTTAGATTTTTCATCATTAGTGTATAGGAAGCAAGAGATTTCTGTGCATTAATTTTGTATCCTGCAACTTTACCAAATTCACTGATTAGCTCTAGTAGTTTTCTGGTGGCACCTTTAGGATTCTCTATGTATAGTATCATGTCATCTGCAAGGAGTGACAGTTTTACTTCTTCTTTTCCTATTTGTATTCCTTTTATTTCTTTTTCTTATCTGTTTGCCGTGGCTAGGACTTCCAAAACTATGTTGAATAATAGTGGTGAGAGTGGACATCCTTGTCTTGTTCCTGATCTTAGAGGAAATGCTTTCAGTTTTTCACCACTGCGAATGATGTTTGCTGTGGGTTTGTCGTATATGGCCTTTATTATGTTGAGGTAGGTTCCCTCTATGCCCACTTTCTGGAGAGTTTTTATCATAAATGGGTGTTGAATTTTGTCAAAAGCCTTTTCTGCATCTATTGAGATGCTCATACGGTTTTTCTTCTTCAATTGGTTAATATGGTGTATCACATTGATTTGCGTATATTGAAGTATCCTTGGATCCCCGGGGTAAATCCCACGTGATCATGGTGTATGATCCTTTTAATGTGTTGTTGGATTCTGTTTGCTAGTATTTTGTTGAGGACTTTTGCATCTATATTCATCAGTGATATTAGTCTGTAATTTTTTTTTTTTGTAGTACCTTTGTCTGGTTGTGGTATCAGGGTGATGGTGGCCTCATAGAATGAGTTTTGGAGTGTTCCTTCCTCTGCAGTTTTTTGGAAAAGTTTGAGAAGGATGGGTGTTAGCTCTTCTCTAAATGTTTGATAGAATTCACCTGTGAAGCCATCTGGTCCTGGACTTTTGTTTGTTACAAGATTTTTAATCACAATTTCCATTTTATTACTTGTGATTGTTCTGTTCATATTTTCTATTTCTTCCTGGTTCAGTCTTGGAAAGTGATACCTTTCTATGAATTTGTCCATTTCTTCCAGGTTGTCCATTTTATTGGCATAGAGTTGCTTGTAGTAGTCTCTTAGGATGCTTTGTATTTCTGCGGTGTCTGTTGTAACTTCTCCTTTTTCATCTGATTTTATTGATTTGAGTCCTCTCCCTCTTTTTCTTGATGAGTCTGGCTAATGGTTTATCAATTTTGTTTATCTTCTCAAAGAACCAGCTTTTAGTTTTATTGATCTTTGCTATTGTTTTCTTTGTATCTATTTCACTTATTTCTGCTCTGATGTTTATGATTTCTTTCCCTCTGCTAACTTTGGGTTTTGTTTATTCTTCTTTCTCTAGTTCCTTTAGGTGCAAGGTTAGGTTGTTTATTTGAGACTTTTCTTGTTTCTTGAGGTAGGCTTGTATAGCTATAAACTTCCCTCTCGGAACTGCTTTTGCTGCATCCCATAGGTTTGGATCGTCGTGTTTTCATTGCCATTTGTCTCTAGGTATTTTTTGATTTCCTCTTTGATTTCTTCAGTGATCTCTTGGTTATTTACTAACGTATTGTTTAGTCTCCATGTGTTTGTGTTTTTTACGTTTTTTTCCCTGTAATTCATTTCTAATCTCATAGTGTTGTGGTCAGAAAAGATGCTTTATATGATTTAAATTTACTGAGGCTTGATTTGTGACCCAAGATGTGATCTATCCTGGAGAATGTTCCATGCGCACTTGAGAAGGAAGTGTAATCTGCTGTTTTTGGATGGAATGTCCTATAAATATCAATTAAATCTATCTGGTCTATTGTGTCATTTAAAGCTTGTGTTTCCTTATTTATTTTCATTTTGGATGATCTGTCCATTGGTGTAAGTGAGGTGTTAAAGTGTTGATTGCCTCTTTTACAGCTGTTAGCAGTTGCCTTATGTATTGAGGTGCTCCTATGTTGGGTGCATATATATTTATAATTGTTATATCTTCTTGGATTGATCCCTTAATCATTGTATAGTGTCCTTCCTTGTCTCTTGTAACATTCTTTATTTTAAAGTCTATTTTAGTTGATATGAGTATTGCTACTCCAGCTTTCTTTTGATTTCCATTTGCATGGAATATCTTTTTCCATCCCCTCACTTTCAGTCTGTATGTGTCCCTAGGTCAGAAGTGGGTCTCTTGTAGACAGCGTGTATATGGATATTGGGTCTTGTTTTTGTATGCATTCAGCAAGCCTGTATCTTTTGGATGGAGCATTTAATCCATTCACGTTTAAGGTAATTATTGATATGTATGTTCCTATTACCATTTCCTTAATTTTGGGGGGTTTGTTTTTGTAGGTCCTTTTCTTCTCTTGTGTTTCCCACTTAGAGAAGTTCCTTTAGCATTTGTTGTAGAGCTGGTTTGGTGGTGCTGAATTCTCTTAGCTTTTGCTTGTCTGTAAAGCTTCTGATTTCTCCATCGAATCTGAATGAGATCCTTGCCGGGTAGAATAATCTTGGTTGTAGGTTCTTCCCTTTCATCACTTTAAGTATATTATGCCACTCCCTTCTGGCTTGTGGAGTTTCTGCTGAGAAATCAGCTGTTAACCTTATGGGAGTTCCATTGTATGTTATTTGTCATTTTTCCCTTGCTGCTTTCAATAATTTTTCTTTGTCTTTAATTTTTGCCAATTTGATAACTGTGTGTCTCGGTGTGTTTCTCTTTGGGTTTATCCTGTATGGGACTCTTTGTGCTTCCTGGACTTGGGTGGCTATTTCCTTTCTCATGTTCAGGAAGTTTTCGACTATAATCTCTTCACATATTTTCTCGGGTCCTTTCTCTCTCTCTTCTCCTTCTGGAACCCCTACAATGCGAATGTTGTTGTGTTTAATGTCCCAGAGGTCTCTTAGGCTGTCTTCATTTCTTTTCATTCTTTTTTCTTTATTCTCTTCTGCAGCAGTGAATTCCACCATTCTGTCTTCCAGGTCACTTATCCGTTCTTCTGCCTCAGTTATTCTGCTGTTGATTCCTTCTAGTGTAGTTTTCATTTCAGTTATTGTATTGTTCATCTCTGTTTGTTTGCTCTTCAGTTCTTCTAGTTCCTTTTTAAACATTTCTTGTAGATTCTCCGTCTGTGCCTCTGTTTTTTTTCCGAGATTTCAGATCATCTTTACTATCATTACTCTGATTTCCTTTCCAGGTAGATTGCCTGTCTCCTCTTCATTTAGTTGTTCTTGTCAGTTTTTATATTGTTCCTTTGCCTGAAACATATTCGTCTGTCATGTCATTGGGTCTGACTTTCTGTGTTTGTGGTCTTCTTTCCACTGGGTGCAGGATAGTAGTTCCTCTTGCTTCTGGTGACTGCGCCCTGGTGGGCGAAGCTGGATCTTGTCCCTCTGTTGGGCAGGGCCGTGTGAAGGGGTGTGTTTTGAGGTGGCTGCGAGCAGCCTGTCTGCTGATGGGTGGGACTGTGTTCCTATCCTGCTGGTTGTTTGGCCTGAGGCATCCCAGCAGTGGAACCTGCAGGCTATTGGGTGGGGCCGCCAATCAATATTCCCTGCTTTGTGCTGGGTCCCAGCGCATGTGTGACCTTGTCTGCACCCTCCAAGAGCTCCTGGCCCTGTGGAGCTCCTGCGCTCAAGCCCCACTGGCGTTCAATGCCAAATGCCCTGGGGTTCTTCCTCCCGGTGCCAGACCCTCAGACTGTCTTAGAGGGCTATTTTTATGTGGGAGCATCCCTGTGTAGCCTGTGTGGGTTTAATATTTTTTGGTGCAAGGGCTTTTTTTTGTATGAATGTCTGCCACCTCTTTCCTCAGTGTATGCTGGCTGTTATCCCCTTGATAGGAGGTGTGACTGATGTTGTGGTGACCAGAGCCTGCACTGGATATTGAGCAGGGCCTCCCCTTGGCTCTGTGGTTGTCACTACCCTGTCAGGGGCAGGGTCTGCTACCCATTTGTTGAAGTAGAAGCCCCCAGATCCATTTCTGAGGTGTGTTTCTGATCTGTGGTGCAAGATAGGCAGGATTGGAGCACTCCCATTGGGAGAGAAGCCACTGAGTATTCCTCCTCTGGAGCTGTTCACCTGTGAGTGTGCTCTGCTGCGTCACCCGTCACCAGTTGTGCGCACTCACAAATTACCCTGTTGTTGGCACTGCTCTCGGCCCCACCTTAACTGTGGGTATGCTGGCAATTGGCTCTGGTGTCTCTGAGGCATTGTTTTCACCAGGACACCCGCAGAGATCCACTGAAGTCAGGTCATAGGACTGCAGTAATCATGCACCTGGACCCTCTGTGGGAGCTGTGGAAGCAGCTCAGACTCTGGCCTGGCCCAACCCCTTGTGTGTATGTGCCCACAAAGGCCACGGCTGCTAGAGCTAGACGTGGCTCAGCTGCAGGAGCCCTCGTCTGGATGTTCTGCAGGCGCTGAATTTACAAAGCTGGCAGCGGAGATATAAATCCATGGTTCACACAGCCATGAGGAGAGATTTCAGCTCTTCTTTCTTAGTTGCATGGCCTCTGGGGCTCAGCTGTGGTTTCAGCCCCACCTCTGCGCGTGGGCTACCCACCCACCTGCATCTGCTCTTGAGGCTGCCCCGGGGCACATGAGCCTGCCCAGGCGGGAGGGGGCCAAGGTGGCAACCAGGGCAGCAAGTCCACCCAAGTGGGAGCCCCTCCTAGTGCCTGTGGAGGCAGGGGCCGGTGCATGGGGAAAGGCTGCAGTGGCAGCCCCACCCTTGATGCACCACTCAGCCATGGAGCTGCATCTCTTTGGCGGCCCAGGTTTCTTCCACAAACATTCCACGTTGCGGAGCTCCTCACTCCCATCCCTTCAGGCTGTCTCTTCGCAGCCAACAGCAGTCCTCTACCTGGGTCTACTCTCCAGACCCCATATTCCAGCCCCCAGCCCCCAGCCCCCATCTGCACCAGCAGACACACGTCTCAGGCTGGGGAGCTCAGGGCTTTGGCATGCACCATCTGTGTAGGTCTCACTCTGTCCTGCCTGCCACAGACCGGTTGCTGGGCTCTACCTCCAAGCCCCCAAAGATCCCCTTCTGTCCCAGCTGATCTCCCCACTGGTGAGGGGGCTTCCCCGGATGATCTGTATATACTCATGTTTCTGTTGACTGCTTTTTTCCCCCTGATTGTGGGTCAAACTTTCTTGCCTCTTTGCATGTCTTACAATTTTTTTTGTTGTTGAATCTGGGCATTTTAAGTAATATTGTAGCAACTCTAAAGTCTGACCTTCCCCCACCCCCCAATTATTTTTGTTGTTGCTATTTTGCCTGTCTGCTTATTTGTTTAGTAATTTACCTGGACTTAGCTGTGTGATTCATTTCCTCTGGGATGTGTGGCCACTGATGGCTCTGCTCAGTTGGTTTTTGGTTTTGTTCCTGTTTTTATTTTTAAGTCTGGCTTTCTTGAGGTTGCTTCTGTTTCCACACAGTTTAGTGGCCATGCAGTACTGGTCAGAGATTATGTTCAAACACATCAAATCGATACGGCTTCCACCTGCTGTCATTGGATCTATGTGTGGAATTAGAAGTGTGTTCTAAGTTCAGATAGTTTTCAGGTCTGCCCCATTGGACCCTCTTCCATTTCCTCAGCACATGTGCACAGGCTCTGGTGTCTCTGCATTTCCTCAGCACATGTGCACAGGCTTCTAGTAGAACAAGGATGCATGAATAGTTTCAGCCCTCTCCATCCTTCTCAAGTGTGCACACCAACTCCAGTCAGCCAGGATATTTGAAGAGCTTGTCAAGTGCCTCTATGACTGTCTCTTTGTATCTTCCTGTTACATTTGTCTGACCCATGGGTCCCTTATTTGCCCAACCAGGACTGCTACCACAGATTAGTAGAACCCCTGGCCTTCCCTGTTTGCTAGCCACTCAGATTGCAACACCACGGGCATGGATTATTTCACCTTCTTTGAATCAAGTCAGTGAAACTGCTGGTTATTCACAACCTACCTTGCGGTGTTAGAATTACCACATTGAATGATGGGAGGAAAAAGGGGAGCAGTCTCTAGCAAGTATGCCACAGATTTTCATTGTTATTTCCTAAATGAGTTTTTCCTAAAATAAGTGTTATTCACTTTGTTGTTAATCCTGTAATCAATTTCCAGGACACTGAAATGGTTGTTTTTTATCTTTCTGTCCAGTTTTGTAGTTGCTTTTGGGTTAGAGGGTTTGTAAACCTCCTCGATTAGACACATCAGAAGTCCCACCTAGGGACTTCCCTGGTGGCACAGTGATTAAGAATCTGCCTGCCAATGCAGGGGACACGGGTTCAATCCCTGGTCCCTAGGCATGCGGGAAGATCCCACATGACACAGAGCAACTAAGCCCATGCACCACAACTATTGAGCCCGTGCTCCACAACTACTGAAGCCCGCGTGCCTAGAGCCCGTGCACCACAACCAAGAGTAGCCCCCGCTCGCCGCAACTAGAGAAAGCCGCACACAGCAACGAAGACCCAATGCAAGCAAAAAATTTTTTAAATTAAAAAAAAAAAAAAAGTGTCTTTAAAAAAAAAAAAGTCCCACCTAGTATTGAGTTTTGAACTGTTTAAACATTTTACACATTCAAATGTTAAAATTAAATCAGAAAGGATAAGGAAAATTAAGCCTAAAATGGCTTACAAAGAGGAACAAATTAATGTAACTGTATCAAATTGATTACATGTTAACATAACTATATCAAATTGATTACATAGAGAAGATAATTCCAATAACTTTGGACATAATATTCTGGCTGTATACCCTTAGTAGAATATATCCTAAAGTCGGAAAGAACTGCAATGAAATCTTGAACTTTACGTAGTAGGTTATAGGTAGTGATAGTCATATAGTAATTTTGAACCTTTTTGTTTATTTTAGGATAGAGCAAATGAGTAAATATATTGCTGTTGCTGGGAACTAGAGTTTTCACTGTGGGAGTTGGTGTGGTATTCACTTACTTGAATACATACATAGAAGATTTCACTTGTATGTATTCTCTGACTCCTGGGATTTTTGTTTTATTTAAGATGTATTTTCATGGATATCTTCACTGAGAGGGCCTAAAAGCAGTGACTCCCTAGTAATACCTAGACCTTGGTTTCTAAGTGCCATTCCCCACTAAAAGAATCCAGGACTCCTTGGAGAAATGGCTGATTCCAGGTATGGGGAAGGCAGAGTACAAAGTATTGCACCTGGAATATAATGTACACCTGCAGCAAAGTTCACCCTTGGGGGATAGATCCAAGCAAAGGTTTACGAAGATCCTAGAAGTGGGCTAAGAAAACTTAGATAAGAAATCTGGAGTATGGTCTAAAGGGGCCCCACGGGAGGAAGGGTGCGGTCAGAAGAGGACCTTGATGGGTCCCTCTTGCCCACGCCTAAGGAATGTAGTGTTCTTCAACCCATGAAACCATCTGAGCATTTTATAACGTTCCAGACTTTTTGCAGTGCTTTTTTAAATTCTCTTATAATTTTTTTTTTTTTGGCTGCATTGGGTCCTTGTTGCTGCTTGCCACCTTTCTCTTGTTGCAGTGAGCGGGGGCTACTCTTTGGTGTGGTGCACGGGCTTCTCATTGCAGTGGCTTCTCTTGTTGAGCACAGGTTCTAGGTGCACAGGCTTCCATAGTTGTGCTCGTGGACTCTAGCACTGGCTCAGTAGTTGTGGCGCACGGGCTTAGTTGCTCCGTGGCATGTGGGATCTTCCCGGAGCAGGCTTGAACCCGTGTCCCCTGCATTAGCAGGCGGATTCTTAACCACTCCGCCACCAGGGAAGTCCTCTTATAATTTTTAAAAATAACCTGTGAGGTAGAATTGAGTTGCCCAATTAGAGGCATTATGTACAGTCTACATTCAAAGGAAAATCATGTGGGGAAGGAAGTGAAAAGTAGTCCTGGGGAGGAGATATGGTTTTTGCTAGACTTTGAAAACGGGAAAATTTGGTTTGGGCAGCTGGAAGGGAAATCTAGAAGAAAAACAATGGCATTCCAAGGTGGGTAGGTAAGCAAAAGAATGGAGTGAAGAATAAGAGAGCCAGCTGTCTAGAAGAGATGACTTGTGTAGTAATGGGAGATTAGGCTGAGTAGGTTGGAATAGAAGTTTGTTGCAAAGAATAAAAGATTTCTGAATCTTTTTTTTTTTTTTAACCTGTAAAATAGGTAGATACCTCCATGCCCATCTCTCAGAATTGTCTTGGGAAGCAGATGAGCTGAGCTAATGTATGTGACAGCAGGTGTTAAACAATGAAATGCTATACTGGTATAAGTTATAGTGAACTTTGAGTGCCAGGCTGAAAAGTTTGCAGTTGTGGTAATAACCGTTGAAATAAACTCCATTCGTCAAGGGCATTGTCTTTTTGAGGTTTTCCTTGGCAGTTCCTGTGATGATTTACAGTGCAAGGTAATGTCACTATTTCTCCCTGAGTTTTTAGTGGTGGGGAGGACTACTGAGTTAAGAGCCCTGTAAGAATGGTCCCCATTCTTATGCAGATACAATTCTAGAACAGATGTTACTGTGTGAGGTCTCTGCAATGTGTTAAAAGGCATTGTGGAGGAAGGTGAGAGGGCTCCTAACCACGTTAGAGGAGAACCTGGAAGATTTGCACCCAGTAATGCAGCAGGATACCAGCACTACCAGTTCACTTATGTGTGAATACTGCTGGCACTTAGCATGCTAAGTAAGACTTATACACGATGAAATCTGTCCTTGGATTCCATAACATTACAGTGTGCGTGCCATCCTTTGGAAAAAAGAGTATGTTCCGGCAGCAGAATAAATCCTAGTCTTTGTACTGGGATCAAGTTAGTCTCCTGGCACAGCTGGGAGATAGTGCAGCTTTCTCTTCAAAGTGCTATTTTTAGCTGTTGCCAAGGAGATATTCAGCATGATATTGATACTTGAATTAATCCTCAATTTACACAATCTGTGGAAGCAGCGGCTCTTTTTCCAGGGTTTACTGCTTAATGAGTTGTGATTTATCAGACCAAAAAAATAAAATTCCTTCCTTAGAATAATTGGCCTCTGAAATACGTTCTGGAGCTCACCTCTTGGCCAGTTCAACTTTTAGGCCTAGTTATAAAGACACTGTGAGCTTTTCTCAGGCTGCCTGCTCAGGCTGCCCCTTATCAATAATTCCTTCTGGGTGTACCTTGGGTCTAGGCTTTTCTCATTGAAATGTTAATGTTCTAAATTTACCAAATAATGATTAAGCTCTTAAAACACACACACACACACACACACACACACACACACACACACTCTCTCTCTCTCTCTCTCTCTCTCTCTCACACAGGCACGCACGCACACATGCACGCACATGCATGCGAGCTTCACAAGAGCCTGATCTGGCCGTCTGGAAGACTCATCTGTGTTCATAGAACATTCCTGATAAGTTGGCACTGGATAACAGATTATAGACCAGAAAGTAGCTTGAAATTAGAGTTAAAATAGATTGAAATTGTTAACGTATGGACATTAAACTCTAATAACTTGATGAGTTGCCCTTCTCTAAAGAATTTTTTTGATATAACTTTTTTTAAAATATATTCCAGACCTTTAAGACCTGTGATGCATTTATTCATGTGATCCTATAATTTTTTCTTTTAACTTATTAACATGCTACCTTGCATTAATATATTTTCTAATGTGAAAACAACTTTTCAATGTTACAACTTTATTAGCCAGTGATACATGGGTGTGTGTGTGGTTTTGAGTGAATTTAAAATTGATCGAATGAATTCTCTAATATTTATAGGGTTTTGATTTTACCCTAATTGAAATTGTTTTAGAATTAAAAATTTTTTTTTAGTTTTTCCTAAACCCCTTCACCCATTCTCCCACACCCCCCCCACCCCACCCCCCCACCCCCAGCCCCAACCTATGAGCCTGGTGTTTTTTGTTTTGTTTTGTTTAGATTCCACATATAAGAGAGATCATGTGGTGCTTGTTTTTCTCTGATTTATTTCATTTAGGATAATGCCCTCTAGGTTCATCCATGTTGTCGCAAATGTGAAGAGTTCATTCTCTTTTATGGCTAAATAATATTCCGTTTTGTGTGTGTGTGTGTGTGTGTGTGTGTGTGTGTGTGTGTAACACCACAGTTTCTTTATCCATTCATCCATTGACGGCCATTTGGGTTGTTTCCATATCTTGGTTATTATAAACAATGCTGCAGTGAACATGGGGGTGCAGATATCTTTTTGAGTTAGTATTTTCATTTTCTTCAAATAAATACCCAGAAGTGGAATTGCTGGATCATATGGTAGTTCTATTTTTAAGTTTTTAGGGAACGTCCATACTGTTTTCCATAGTGGCTCTACCAATTTACATTCCCACCAACAGTGCACAAGGGATTTCTTTTCTCCACAGTCTTGCCAATGCTTGTTATTTCTTGTCTTTTTGATAATAGCCATTCTAACAGGTGTGAAGTGATATCTCATTGAGTTTTGATTTGCATTTCCTTGCTGATTAATGATGTTGAACATCTTTTCATGTACCTGTTTGCCATGTATGTCTTCTTTGGGAAAATGTCCATTCAGATCTTCACCCACTTTTTAATAAGATTTTTTGAGGTTTTTTGCTGTTAAGTTGTATGAGTTCTTTATGTATTTTAGATATTAATGCCTTATCAGGTATCTGATTTGTAAATATTTTCTTCCATTTATTTTGTTGATGTTTTCCTTTGCTGTCTAAAACTGTTTAGTTTGATGCAGTCCCACTTGTTTATTTTTGCTTTTGTTGCCTTTGCTTTTGATGTCAGATTCAGAAAATCATTACCAAGACCTACGTCAAGGAGCTTACTGCCTTAGTTTTCTTCTAAGAGTATTATGGTTTCAGGTCTTAACGTTCAAGTCTTTAATCCATTTTGAATTAATTTTTGTGTCTAGTATAACATAATGGTTCATTTTCATTCTTTTGCATGTGGTTGTCCAGTTTTCCCAGCACCACTTATCGAAGAGACTGTCCTCTCCTCATTGTATATTCTTGGCTCCTTTATCGTAAATTAATTGACCATGTGTGTAGGTTTATTTCTGGGCTCTCTGTTCTGTTTCATTGATCAATGTGTCTGTTTTTATGCCAATACCATACTGTTTTACTTACTATAGTTTTGTAATATAGGTTGAAATCAGGGAGCATGATGCCTCCAGCTTTGTTTTTCTTTCTCAAGATTGCTTTATCTATTTGGGGTTGAAATAATTTTTAACTGGATTTGTTATGGGGTTTTGTTGGCCTCCAGCATCAAATCCCCTTTCTCATGTGGAGGAAATTCCCCTGTGCTGTAGTCATGTTGAGTGCCAGTCAGTCCCCCAATTCCCTCACTCTGTTTTCTGACAGCCAAGGCATGTGACCTATGCTTGGCTCATTGGATGCTTCTGACCAAAACTTTAAATCTGGATCAGGACAAAGAAAGGGGAATAGATAGGATTTATTGGCTGCTATTACAGTCCTATCTTGGCCAGATTCTTCCACTAAAAGACACTTACGTTTTCTTGCTTTTTGACTTAACAGAGCTGACTTGAGTCCTGCCTGTTTTCTAAGCGTATATTTTAGGCCTCCCTTTGATTGTGTGAGCCCCACAGTAGCTTTCCAGTAAATATTCCCTTAAATTTTTTTTTTTTTTTTTTTTTTTGCCTAAGATAGTCCTTTTGCTAGCATCCAAAAATCCTAACCAGTACAATAGAGGATATTATAATTCAAGCACCTCCTTCCTGGGTAGTACTAGGTAAATGTGGCCACATTTTTGTGTTTTGATTGCCATCACCACTACCCATTTTATTTTTTCCTGTATTCCCTTAGAGTAGTCCTTCTTCAGATATGTTGTATCTTAAAATGAATTATTATTGTGTCTGCTGAACATTAATAGATGTCATAAAAATTAAATTCAGTTTATACCTACCTTTTAGTTTCTTTATTGAGATTCATCAAGTGTTCTGTTTCATCCAGAGTATAGTAATAAGGTATTTGGAAAGCACCCTGGTCTCAACAGCTCATTTACAAATCTTCTCCAGAGACATAACATTTTTAGTTTAGTTCCTAATCTTAAGAGTACCAATTGTTTAGGCTCCCAGTTTGTACTGTAGACGAAAAACCCTGCTAACTTTATTTCCTCCCTTTGAAGTTTTTATTTAGTCAGAAGCTTCAAGAATGATGGGAGAGATTTTTGGAGATTCTCTCTTTTTAAAGAAAGCTGTCAAAAGGTGGCAGGCAGGGCTTCCCTAGTGGCGCAGTGGTTGAGAGTCTGCCTGCCGATGGAGGGGACACGGGTTCGTGCCCTGGTCCGGGAAGATCCCACATGCCGCGGAGCGGCTGGGCCTGTGAGCCATGGCCGCTGGGCCTGTGTGTCCGGAGCCTGTGCTCCGCAACGGGAGAGGCCACAATAGTGAGAGGCCCGCGTACCGCAAAAAAAAAAAAAAAAAGGTGTCAGGCAGACACTGCTGCCAGTTCTGCTTCTGCCGACCATATTGCTAAGATGTTCAGGGCTAAAAGCACATAGGGACTCGGCACGTGTCATCTTTGCTCTACAGAATAACATTCACTCTGCCTTTGAGTTCAAAGAGTGCTTGGCCATCTGTGTTAATTTCTGAGTTGTTAGAAGAAGCTAAGAAAAGAGAGGTTTCTCCGGATTTCTTCAGATTTCCCTGTGTTAGCCTGCTAACTGCATACTGCCTGACCCTGCAAATAAGACTTGTCCTCCATAATGCGCTCTGCTGGCTACTGTATGTCTCCTTTATGACACAAACTGCAATTGTAGCTAAGTAAGTATTACATTATTTATTTTACAGAAAAATAATAGCTAATATTTATTGAGCCCTTATTTGCCAGTCGGTGTATTGGGAGTTTTACATAAATCTATTAAATCTATCCATAAATCTATTAAAGCCTTAATTTTTAGATGAAGAAACTAGGCTCAGAACGATCAGGAACTTGTCCAGGATCTTCTACAATTAATAAGTAGCAGATCTAGAATTTGAATTTATAATGGTAAGCGTACCAGTGGGTATACTTAGTTTCATTTTTAGTAAATAGAAATTACTGTTCCGTGCAAAAGCTAGAAACATAGAAAACCTGGGTTTTATCTTTTAAACATCAAGAATTCACTTGATGATTAGCCAGATGGTCATGTGTTTTTTTCAGTATGTTTGAGATTTAGATAAAACTGACCCAGTTCTCAAAAGTCAAGCTGCTGCCTTTTGAATAGCATAATGTGTAATGAAAGCTGACCTTTTTGTTCATTTATCATAATATTGTGAGAATTTATGTCATTCTCTGATCTCTTTCAGAGAAGGAGAGAAGAGAGCTCTAGACTAAAGGAGGAGGGAAATGAGCAGTTTAAGAAAGGAGGTAAGATACCTATTTCAGCACTGATGCTGGGCGTCTTGACTCCTCATTCTTTTGTAGATTCTGTGAAGAAACACCAAAGAACATTTGGAAACAATTAGCAGATCTAAACTGCTAATAATACCCTGTTGCCTCCCAACACCTTGGAATTTTGTTTTTTTACCACGTCCAAATTATTCTCAAGCGACAGTGACCAGTTACGAAGTGTTTCTAGGCACAGGCATAGTTTTTCTTTTCTGTAATCTACTGTCTATAAACCCAGAGATTAGAAGGAAAAACTCTTGAGTTTTTGCTTTGGGAAACTCTAAACTGGAATGTTAAAAGGCTATTTTGCTACATTGCTGTAAAAAGAGGGTCCCCGTTACTTGTGACAGTGCTGTGAATACTGGCCCAATGCATCCGGTGTGGCCGAGGGAAGGATTTTGCTTGCACTTTGGTTGCTCTTTCATGTGCCTTTTTCTGTGGATGCCTTAAGTAGAGAGATGTTCTTTCTGCGTTTCCTATATTTGCTTAGGAATAAGTGGGGTTCGTTCTTATAATTTGGAGGAACTATTTGATCTTATGATCAAATTCTATCACATCTCAGAGTGTGCATGCTTTAGAAATCTAGGAGCAGTAACATCTTCCCCTAGTTACTTTTAGGTTAAAAAAATTTTTTTTCTTATATCCTGGTTTAGCAATCATCACTTCTTTTTTTCTAAGAAAACTAAAGGTTCTCTGAAAGCGTATCTCCTTGTATTTTAGTATTAAATCTTTCAAACCTGAGAAAGGAGTGAGTAGGCAATTTTTCTTTTAGTACCCTGACCGTAATTCTTTGTGTGGCAATGAATATATAAATTTATCACCATTTTCTCTATTAAGGTGTTTAGTCAACTGCTGATTTTTACATTGTGTTTTTGGCTCTATAAAATGTCTCTCCAAATATTTCATGGAAGCAGTTTTAGCCAGGTTGACTCCATGAAAGTACAATGTCTTTAATGAAAATATATACATAGAATTTTTTTCTTCATTCCGGGCCATTAATCCCAGATTTCAGTCTCTTTCATCTGTCCAGTTCCCTAATCCCCTTTCAAAACTCTTTACTAAATTGATAAGCCAAATTAAAGGTGAACATATAGAGCATCCTGTTGGAGACCTTTGTCCCGTGAATGGAAAGCGATGCATTCTGAGATCTTTTGGAATACAGTGATATCAGGTATAAAATCATAACGACCTCTCATATTTTACCTTATCCTCAGATTATATAGAAGCTGAAAGTACTTACAGTCGAGCCCTTCAGATGTGTCCATCCTCCTTCCAGAAAGACAGGTCTATCCTGTTTTCAAATAGAGCTGCCGCAAGGATGAAACAGGTATGTATCTTTGACCTTTTCTTTTTAAGAAGCACGTGAACTTACAGTGTTATCATAGGATAGCTTCTCTCCAGAAACAAGCATAGGGGCTCTAAAGTTGCTGCCTCTCTTTTCCTACCCATATATTTCCCTGATTTAAAGGGCATGGGGAAGATAGAAAAAATATTTTGAAAAACTTCAGTCAGATTACTGTTCACATTCCTCATTAAAGTGGCTGAGTGAACACTTCCATGGAAGGAAGCCTGGCAAAGTTTCCGCCAAACTAGGGCAGGTTAATGAAGCAAAGAGCCTATAGTGCATCTCCTAGAATAGCTACAGCTGCTTATTTTAGGCCTCTGGAACTCTAGATAAAGACCCAAAGGGACAGGAAACAGTGCTTAAAACTGAACTTCAAGATGCTTATCCCTGAGATTCTGATTTTCTGTTGGAAGTGTGGACATAGGGAGAAACGTCCAAGAGTTGGGGTGAGAGGTACGCTTAAATGCAAAGTAGGTGTCAGGGAAAGTTCAAAGGTATTTTATATTTCCAAAGGATTGAGAACCTGGTGTAACAGGGTGAATTTAGGATAGATGAGAGTGTAAATATATTTGTTTGGTATCGTGCTGGATACCAAAAGTTAGATTTGTGATTTGTCTGATATTCCTATTTAGTCAACATAGTAAATCTTGCCAGATTGAAATGATGAGAGCTTGAAAAAAACAATACCACTTGTTTAACTGTGACTACTTGTATTCCAAGCACAAAGGGTAGGTTTTTTAACACACCTCTAAGCAGCTACAAAGCAGGCCCAAGACTGGGTGGAGTGGTTTTCTGTTCTTTTAGATCAGGTATCTACATCACTTTCTTTTTTGATGTTGACTGGAATTCTCTAGTACTTCTACCAAAGTCACTTTGGATGGCCAGGGTTTTTAAAGGTGGGTGGGGGTGTGCTTGAATATTCGGACATGCAAAAAGTTTTATTTCAACCCAGACTCATACGTTTTATTATTGGATTCAGTGTCTAGGGTGAAGTTTTTTAGAATGATTCATGTGGCATGAGAGAAGGAATAATTCTAGAGTATACAAACAGACATTTTGTATTAGGGGAAATAAAACAACTGTTTTAAGTTTATTTAAAACAACAGTCATTAATATATTCTACCATTGATCAGAATTCACACCTAATAGTTTTTACACTTAGCTGGAAAATTCTGATCTTTCACTTTTGCCTCTTGGAGACATCTAGCCACATTCTTAGACTGGAAATTGTCGTTGTGAAGTGAGATCAAGGATACCTTCAGTGTCAGAGAAAACTTTGTACCATACCCATTTGGCTCCTGGGTTTTGAGATTCTTTGTTCCCACAATTGCCAAGTTACTGGCATTGCTAGTGTTGGGCTGGTATGATCAGCTGGTTCTTGAATTAGGAAAATGTATGGCCTTGCTAGTCTTCTGTCTGTCACAGCTGAGGAGAACTCAAAAGAGAGTTGCTCGGTGACTCTTTCCTGAACAAAGGATAGGTTTGTTAGTGGGGTTTTTGTTTGTTTTGTTCTTTTAACTTGCATTCCTAATATTTTTAAAAGATCCTAAAATTATAGACTTGGAGACTTTCAGAATTAATGTACTGAAGTGATTTAAGGAGCATGTTCTGAGTTTAAGGAAGTGATGGGTTAACTGCTTTAAGAAGAATTTCTGAGAGGCAAGTTTGCAGGCTCAGCATCCCTGACTGGGTGTGCCTGGGCAAGCTTTATGTTTCATGTCTGGAGATGGCAAACTGGAGTTAGGACAGAGTTTCAGCTCTAGGCCTGACTACACAAGAGTAGACAAAGCCCTAAAAAAATAGGCTCTAAAAGTAGTTACTTGGGGGCACAAAGAATACCACCACAGCAGTTGTAAACGTACGTTGTAAAGATTTGGGACTTCCCCGGTGGCACAGTGCTTAAGAATCTACCTGCCAATGCAGGGGACACAGGTTTGAGCCCTGGTCAGGGAAGATCCCACATGCCATGGAGCAACTAAGCCCATGCGCCACAACTACTGAGCCTGCGTTCCACAACAACTGAAGTCCGTGTGCATAGAGCCTGTGCTCCGCAGCAAGAGAAGCCACTGCAATGAGAAGCCCGCGCACCACAACAAAGAGTAGCCCCCGCTCACTGCAACTAGAGAAAGCCCGTGCACAGCAACGAAGACCCAATGCAGCCATAAATTAATTAATTAATTATTTTTAAAAGTTATAAAGATTTACTCCTATTTCAGTTAAAATATGAAGTTGTATCTTAGATTTATAGAAATCTAATAAGTTGGGGAAATACTGACTTACAGATTTCTTTACTACAGGACTTCTTTCTTGTTAGAGTTTTTAATATGTGAATTGCTATGATGAACATTGGAAGAGGTAATATAGTTAGTGTTTCCCAAATGACTCTGGAACCTTTTTTGCTTATTGTGGGTAAAATACACATGCTACAAAATTGACCATTTTAACCATTTTAAAGTATACAATTCAGTGCCATTCACAGTGGCACTGGATACATTCACAGTGTTAGGCAGCCGTCACTACTGTCTGGTTCCAAAATTTTTTTTATGACCCTAAAAGGAAACCCATTAAGCAGTCACTCCCCATCCTGGAACTGTTTCTGATTGAATCCTGAAACTCAATTTGGTAGACATTGCTCTAAAATATTCTGCAAAATATTTGGCATTTCCTACAGTAGCCATTATGGAAGTATTGAATGTTTATTTGAACTCACATTTCTCTAACATTGTAGAAAATTTCTAATTTGGGGAAAATAGACATTTAGAGCTTAGGAAAGTTAAGTAGCAGATTAGTGTCAGAGCTGAAACTAGAATCTAGTTCTTTTGATATCCTGTGTTCTTTCCACTGTGCCATGCTTCGCAGTTCAGAAAGTCATATTAGTTAGATATCTTATTTAGTGAATTGTTTGGTATTTTTGTTTCATCAGTGGATAAATTAAGGTTCATAACTGAGACTACGCGACAAACCATACAGTGTCTGTGGATGGACCATCTGTATACATTTTCAAGATACCACTTTGGGTGCGATATATAACAGCTAGCCAAAGAGGAGGGTTATTAATTCAGTTATTCATATATCAGTCATTTGCCCTGTTAATTGATCACAAAGTTGTCTCACTGCAATATTCTAATGTAAAGTGTCTTGCAAATATAACAAGTCAATTGCAACAGTCTTTAAAGATACTTTAGGAAAAAGCTACTTGAATAATTTGTCACCAGGAGGCTTTCAAGTTAGAGCTGTGAGCATAGTTTGAATTTTAGCTTGGAAGTAACACACGTGTTTTGGTGTTATTTCCTTGAAAAGCATTCTGCATCTCCATAAGCAATTATTAATGATCAGCATATGTCATTGAGCCTTTGGGCTATTGTGACAGAATTAGGGTGACATATTAATGATCTATTTCCTTTTAGGACAAGAAAGAGATGGCCATCAGTGACTGCAGCAAAGGTACAGCTTTTTGGTCTTGTTGCATGTTAACATACAAAAGCATTACCTCAGCTAGACAAGCAAATAAGGAGGCTCTCAATCAGGTGTTTACTTGTACACGTGTACTCTTCTTCTGAGGCAGTTAAAGAAGAAGCTCTCGGCCTTTCTTAGAGGTACTGCACAGTAGTTGTCTTAGTGTAAGCATGCTTTTGAATGGATAGTTCAGTCCATTTATCCTGTATTGGTAAATATATGGAGAATAATTCCAAGCTACCTTGGCCACAGAGACAGAGTTTATTCCCTGTATGTCCAAATTACTCTCCTTTGAAACTGAAGTTGAAGATCTTAGTTAGCTGCTGTTGGGGCACCTGAATCTGTGTTTGGAAGGGCAGTTGCTGTTAGGGAATTGGTACTCTTTTCAGATATAGTACTTAATCCAAACCTCCTTGCCATCATTTTAATTATCCTTTCAGGTTCCACACAGTGAATCAAGCCTCTGCTATCTGAGTTCCATCGTGGTCTTTTCGTTCTACCAACTGATAGAGACAGCCCCAGACATAGAATCACCATTGTTTTTTCCACAGATTTCCTGATAGGCCAGACGGTTGTCTTGTCTTGGTGTGGAGAACATGCAGTCATTTTCCTTGCATCTTGCTACTCTCATGAGTCTTTCTAGCTAATTACTACTCTTGTAATTTGTGGGTTGTTGTTGCTTTTTTTTCCATTTTCCTCCTTTGGATAATATTTTCTCTGAGAGAATCATAGAGTTGGAAAGAACCTTATATATAATCTAATCCCACTCTCAAACCAAGCATGAATTCCCTCTTCTGTTATGTTTTTTTGGTTTTTTTTTGGTTTTTTTTAACATGAATTAGTCACCTTCTCTACTGGATTTCTTTTCTTTATCCTTGGTATTTCTATAGAGTATCTGAAGGAACCTGTTAGAATCTAACAAACTTCTTCTGATCTATTTATCTTGGACTGCAACTAATTCTGAATGTACTGTTTTGTTTGGAAGAAGGTGTTCAACCTTAATCTGTGTGAGATGTGTGGGTTTGAAGAGTTTAAATTAGGAACAAGATTCTGATTTTCAGTTCTTTTCTCTGTAACCAAACGGTGAGAAAATGCCTTGTAAGCCTGATTAGCAGGGTATACACTAGGAAAGAGAATTCATTTCTAGCTGTAACCCTCAGTGTAGGAGCCAAGAAAATGGGAGGAAGGGGAAGGAAAGTGTTTCCAACCAAAGTGTTTTCCAGATTTGTTTTTGGATTTGGTTAAATCAGTATTCATGTGCTTATACTTAGTTGTTATGGGCTGCGTATGGGTTGTTGAACCCATAGGCCAAATACGTTGACACTAGTATGGTTTATTTGTATTAAGGACCCTTCTCCTCCCACTAACCCCCCCCAAACACATGCCCACTCAGTGCATAAACCCTGGCAAAGGACTTAGCTTATTTCTGAGGTCATATTTGGAGCTCATTACTACCAGTTATATGGAACAATATTTAATGCTAGTCACCTTTGGTCTTTTAGCCTTGGCATAAATAAAGTTTAAGTTAATTCTGTTTATATGGATTGAGAAAGAAAATCACAAGTTACAGTGAAAAGTTGACATTTGAGGTTTTTATAAAGTAATCATGGGGAATTCCCTGGCTGTCCAGTGGTTAGGACTCGGTGCTTTCACTGCCAGGGCCCGGGTTCAATCTCTGGTCCAGGAACTGAGATCCTGTAAGCTTTGAGGCGTGGCCAAAAAAAAAAGTAATCATGGGAAGAATTCTTTCTCTTCAATACATATTTGCATTGTTAGAAGCTATCCACTAGTTGAGAAGGGGGCAGTATCTGAGTTAAAATGTAAATTAGGGGGTTCCGTTTTTTAAAAGATGTAGTAGAAGTCACTGGAGTATTTTTTTTTTCCTGTGAGTATTATGTAGTTGGGAATATTTTAAGAGAATATGATGTGCTGGACTAAGCGGAGATTGACAGCATGTAAAGTTGAAATGTTGAGGTTTGGGTTCTTTCAGAAAACCTACTCCTGAACCAGTATCCCCCTCCAACCCCTGTCCCATTTCTCTGGTCTGCTTCATTGAAAGATTGTCTATACCTACTGTGTCTCCTTTGTCTTCTCCCATTCTCTCCTCACACATCCATTGGACTTCTGTTTCATTCATGCCCCTGAAACCCATCTTGTAAAGGTCACCAACACCTTCCTCTTGTTCAGTAGTTGCTTCTCTATCCTCATCTTACTTGACTTCCCAAAAGCATTTAACACAGTGTGTCATTCCTCATTTTCTTCTGTTTCATTGGCTATTCCTTTTTAGTCTCTTTTGCTGGCTTCTCTGTCAGCCTCATCATTTTGGAAGTCCCTAGTTCTTCATCTATAGGGCCCTCTTTTTTTTTTCCCTCTATATTTTCTCCCTATGTGATCTCATCTAGTTCTGCAACTTTAAATAACCCATCTCTATGCTATAGTTTATATTTTTGGCTCTGCCCTGTAGTCTGGAGCCCTGTATCCCATTGCAAAGTTGACATCTCTGGGATGTCTAGTAGGCATTGCAGATTTAACGTGCCCAGAGCAGACTCTGGTGCCTCCGCAGTCCCCACGCATGCATGCGTGAATACAACTTGAGGTTAGTTTTTTTCATTCTAATGAATGGCATTATTATCCATTATTTACTTGCTGAAACTAAAACCTTTGGAGTCATCCCTGATTGCTCTTTCTTTCATTCCACATGGCTTAATTAATTAGCAAATCCTTTGGGCTCTGATTCAAAGACATTTCCTTAATCTGGCCTCTCCTTTTCATCTCCACTGTTAGCAGCTTAGTCAGCATCCTCTCTCATCTGGACCATTGCAGTGACGTCCCAGATGTCTCTGCTTCCCCTCGTCCCCTCCACACTGTAGCCAAAGTGATCCTTTAAAACTGTAAATCAGATTATGTCTTGATCTGCTTGAAAACATTCCAGTGGCTTCGTATCACACTTAAGAAAAAGTCCAAGCTCCTTTCCCTGGCCAGCAAGGCCTCCATGACCTGCTTGTTGCGTATCTTCAACCTCATCTCTTCCACAGCCCTTACCTAGTCACCAACAAACACGTCAAAGTTATTCTTGCTTTAGAGCCTTTACTCTTGTTAGTCCTTTTTCCTGTGTGCTCTTCCTCAGCTTTTCAAATGGCTGGCCTCCCTCAAATAATCCTTTTTCGTATTTGACCACTCTCTAAAGTTACTTATTCCCTTCACCTGAATTTACATCACCTTGTTTTATTTTTCTCTACAGCACAAAACTATCTGAAATTATTTGTATGCCATCTTCTCTTGCCTCCTAGAATAGCTTAAAGCTTCATGAGAACGTGGACGTAATCTGTTCTGTTTGCCACTACTATACTCCAGAGATACACGGCACTAGGTGCATATATTAGGTACTAAATAAATAGTTACTGAAAGCATGAGTGAATTTAAAAATGAGTATATCACTTGAAAAGAAAAAAGTTCTAGAGCCATGATATTGCTTTCTAACAGAGAAAGAAACAACTCAAAAAAGAATACAAGAATGTAGTATACTTGAACCAAAACGCGGGCACTGGATTATTAGAAGGGTTGTTGTTGGAAAAAGGAGAGGATATTATGTGCCAGTGATCTAAGGGTGTTAGAGCGGGAGTTTGAAGGAACAGTGAGGATTTAGCTAAAAATGTAACCTCAGGAGTCAAGGCACGACCGCAGTAGCTGAGGCCTAGAAAAGAGAGAATGATAGCAGAGCCTGCCACCAAAGTTCTCCCTCAATTTTTTAATATGTGCCTTCAAATTCCCTCTTACTTTTTCACTGTGCCTTGAGCTCTGTGTTTTGGTCTGTTCTGAAGTGGGTGAAGGACAAGTAGGTGGAAAGCAGGACTTGGGTATGGACCAGGGTTTGGTAAACTACAGTCAACAAAGCCAAATCCAGCCTGCATGCCACCTGCTTTTTTACAGCCTACAAGCTAAGAACGGTTTTTACATTAAATGGTTGGAAGTAAAAGAGACGTAATATTTCAAGACACATAAAAATTATGTGAACTTCAGACTTCAGTATTCATAAATAAAGGCTTATTGTGATACAGCTAACCGTATCTGCTTATGCATCATCTATGCTTGCTTTCTGCTACAATAGCAGAGTTCAGTAGCTGTAACAGACGGTCTATCCCACAAAGTCTAAAATCTTTACTATCTGCCCTTTACAGAAGAAGTTTGCCAACTGTAGGTATGTCCTTTGACAAATAACTTTTCCTTATGGACCCATGGAGAGTAATAAACTTGATATAGCTGAGGATGTATAGGCCCTTTTTCCTCATGGTGACAATTATTTCTTCTCTTTTTATAGCAATTCAGTTAAACCCCAGCTATATCAGGGCAATATTGAGGAGAGCGGAGTTGTACGAGAAGACTGACAAGCTGGATGAAGCCCTGGAAGACTATAAATCCATACTAGAAAAAGATCCGTCAGTACATCAAGCAAGAGAAGCTTGTATGGTAAACCTAATTTTTTTACAAAAATATTTTCTATTCCTTGTGTTGCTACTCGGTGAATGTTAAATGATCCTTAGAGACACAACTATATGCCATTTCTAAGCTTTTGAGAAGCTTATCAGAATATATGGGAGATAGAACTTTGAAGTGGTGGCCACACACCCACTGTACCATGTACTATTTAATCTTCATTCTAAAAGTGTTATCTGTGTAAACCTCTAACCTCTAGGGTTGACAAGAACTTTATTTCATTGTTGGACTGGGAAATCTTGTCTACTTGTAGGTGCCTGGTTTAGTTGAAAGTGAGTCTTAATATTACAGGTAACAAATTTCTGGTTTTCTTGTCATCCTTTTCCTTACTCAGTCACCAAGTTTCTATTCATTGTTATATGGCCAGCACATTTCCAATTGAATATATCCTAAACTAACTTTCTTCTCTCTCTTAAAATGACTCTAGTTCTTGTCCTTGGCACTAACAATCCTTTTGCTTCTAAATGACATAATATTTTTTATGTCAGTTGTAAGTTAACTAAATGTTACTGGTTTTCCTCCCTTTAAAAATAACTCCAGATTTGTGCTCTTACCTTTAGCACCACTCTTTGATTATCTCTAACACACAGAGCAACATACACTCTGAAGGATATACTGCAGTATTGGATATGTATATCTTATTGCCCCAAAATAATGTGTGTTCAAGTAAGTTCGACAAACACTGGCTTTAACTAAACAGGTTTCTTTGCTGCCAGACTTTTCAGAGGGCCATTAGGATGGAGAGGTGATTCTGAACCCAGTATGCCACAGAGGTGGCAGGAGCCGGGGAGCTACAGGAGTCTTTTATTTAAGCCAGACTTCTCGGTTTTGTTTTTGGAATTAAGGGCACTTGCCAACATTTACAAATGGAAAGATTTTACTAGATGAAAATCTAAGTCGGGCTCCTCTTGAAAGTGGAAGATGCGGACGTGCTGGCTCCTCCTTGAGCTCCCACACGCTGGCGCTCAGCTGGCGCTCTCGATTCCACGCTGAGCATGCCCGTACTCTTGCCTTACACCCGGTCCATTACTTACTACCTTTCCCCTCTGGCCCCTGAGGGCATCTGAGCCCCTGCTATACAGGTTCCCGTCTAGTTCACGGGACTGTTATTCCACCAAGCGGACCTGAGAAATGTTGACTCCTCTCCCTGCACTAATATTCTAGGTGGTTTGGGTTTTGTTTTGCTTTGTTTTTATACCCACTTGAGGTGAATTCCTTCAGTAACAACAGATCTTTTGAATAATGGGAGAAGGGCTCTTTTGGGTAATTAAAATACATAAGCAATTTGAAGGCAGTTTTAATCCTTTATCTGACTTTTAACGTATCTCTGAATGGTGTTAGGATTAACTTAAATTTGACATGAGGAAAGGGAATAGAGTTCTTAAAATCTTGGCTAAATTCTTGGTAGCCTTTATCCTTGTCAAATTAGTTTTAAGAGTTCCGTGAAAGGGAGCCTTTTTTTTTTTTTTTTTTTTTTTGCGGTACGCGGCCCTCTCACTGTTGTGGCCTCTCCCGTTGTGGAGCGCAGGCTCAGTGGCCATGGCTCACGGGCCCAGCCGCTCCACGGCATGTGGGATCTTCCCGGACCAGGGCACGAACCCGCGTCCCTTGCATCGGCAGGCAGACTCTCAACCACTGCGCCACCAGGGAAGCCCCGGGAGCCTTTTTTTAAAGCTAGCTGTTATATGCATAAAGAATTTATTTTATCTTGAATTATTACAACTGAATTAATACTGGACTCCCAGAGTACTTGGGGGCAATTACAGAGCTAAAAGTGACCATAGAAGACTCTAATCCAGGTCAGCTGGAGGTGATTTGGTTCCAGGGGGCATTTGGCAGCGTGGGGAGGCACTTTGTCATGACTGGGAGGGTACTGTTGGCATCTGGTGTGTGGAGGCCAGGGATGCTCTAAACATTCTACAATGCACAGGACAGCCCTACAGCAGTTACCCAGTCCAAAATATCAGTAGTGCCAAGGTTGAAACGATCTGATGCTTTCTCAACAAATTAGATTATATAAAGAAAGGACTTCAAGTTAAAAAATACAAATGAGCAAAAAAATTAATAATATAAATATCACCTATAATCCCACCACCTAAATATACTCCTGTAAACATCTGGTTTGTATCCTTTCAGACGTTTCCTGTGTGTGTGTGTGTGTGTGTGTGTGTGTGTGTGTGTGTGTGTGTCACCAAGTTTTTATTGAGGTCCTCCTTGGGCCACTCTGCTAAGAACTGGGAATATAGCCTTGAACCAAACCAAACTCCAGTCTCTGTAGCTTCCCCACAGACAGACATTTGTTCTTCGCTATGTTTAATAGGCTCATGTATATGTACTTAACCTGGTCTCACTTTCACATGAGGTTTTTAATGTTTCTCAAATTCAAATTAAAGCCAAAAGATTTTCACAACCCATGTTTTGGTACTTTTTCCCTCAGAGGTTACCTAAGCAAATTGAGGAACGTAATGAAAGACTAAAGGAAGATATGTTAGGTAAGTCTGCTTCCCTTACCTTCTCTTGACCATAAATAGCTAGGAAGCCGGGGATGGGGCCATCAGTACTTTTATTCATTAGAGGAGAATACAGCAGTTAGAAATAGCTTTGGGGCCCTTTGTTTGTTGTGGGCACCAGTACCGTGGGGCTAATGAGTTCTTAGCCATTTTTAACTCTAGAAGGAGCAGTGTGGTTTAGAGTGGATAACAGCTTTTCAAAAACTAAACTTCCATTTTGTGGGGTTGTTTTTTTTGTTTTTGGAAAATTTTCCTCCCTTCAAGAATGCAAACATAATTAACTCCCAACCTGGGCTGCCACCAACCTTTATTTCAGATCATGAATTTCATAAAAACAGTTGAATTTCTTCATTTGAGTAGACAACTTCAGGTTTTTTGGGTTTTGTGTTTTTTATCTATTTATTTATATTTGGCTGCACTGGGTCTTCGTTGCTGTGTGTGCGCTTTCCCTAGTTGTGGCGAGCGGGGGCTACTCTTCGTTGCGGTGCGTGGGCTTCTCATTGCGGTGGCCTCTCTTGTGGAGCACGGGCTCTAGGTGCGCGGGCTTCAGTAGTTGTGGAGCATGGGCTCAGTAGTTGTGGCGCATGGGCTTAGTTGCTCCGTGGCATGTGGGATCTTCCTGGACCAGGGATAGAACCCATGTCCCCTGCATTGATAGGCGGATTCTTAACCACTGCCCCACCAGGGAAGTCCCAACTTCAGGTTTTACGTTCATTAGGATGCAATCAGTACAAGCCAATACCATGTCAAAACCAAGGGGACTTTTGTTTTGAAAATGGCGTTCAGAGTCCCTTTAGTGTTTGAGAACACATGCGAGGGCAAGAATTAGTAGTAAATAGGAAGGGGGAAAAGACTGTGGGTTGGGGGGTCGGGGAAATGGTTTCATTTGACCCATGTTTTAGTTACTTCTTGTATTTGCCAAAGCATGTTTATAGTTGGAATTACAGAGTTCCTCTCATGAACAGTCTGCTTGACGAAGGGGAGTAAAGGTTCCTGGACAGAGACCTGCCCAGCATAGTCTGCTTATAACCTGTCTGATAGTTCTCTGTTCAGGATCTCCTATATATTTTTCCTTATGAATATTTTCTAGATCTATATTGTGAATTGCAATCACATGGGACTAAAGGAAAATCATTTAAAATAAATTGAGCCTGGCCATTTATGGCCTTTAGGCATCAGTATCCAGAGAATGAGACAGATTTCCCCAAAGATCACTCTGATAGCAAAGTTGATTGAGAAGAAGCCACTAACCTAGTCGATCCAAAGCCCTCGCCCCTGCTGGATAGACTCAGACTCCAAGGGGAGATGCTTCAGACTTGGGGAGATTTCTGGAGCCTTCCTCAGTTTTTCCAAAATTGGCTCTTTCCCTAATTTACATATTTAATTAAATTTGACACCATGTTGGAGCAGAAAAGTTATTTTGGAGGTACTTTTTCTTCAAAGAAGAGGGAAGAGAGCATTTTCTTACCTATTCACAATGATGCTTTATTTTAGCAGAAAAAAAAAAAAAAAGGAAGGAAAGAATTTGCTTTTAGCTGAGCTGGATTTCATGCTGAAAGAGATGACTTGGAGAATGAGCATAGTGGTTTTGGAAAAGACACTTAGGCACTGGTCCCTGGGTCCATTGGTTTTGAACCAATATGGAAAAGTAAAGGGATAGGTGTAAATTGGATCTTACTGCCATTGTCAGTTCCAGATGGAATCAAAACTTCCATCTGTCCCTGTCACTCTAAATTCTTATGAGCTGATGTTTCCTGTCTTGTGGCTTTGGCTTTTACTTATGTTGTTCCCTTCATAAACAACTTAAGTTGCTTGGTAAGTAATATGTCAGTTTGTTGTTACACATCAGTAGTCTGAATGGCTGGACTCTTTTATATATATTTTTTTATTATGACTTTTGTCTGCGTTGGGTCTTCCTTGCTGCACGCAGGTTTTCTCTAGTTGCAGTGAGCAGGGGCTGCTCTTCATTGCAGCACGTGGGCTTCTCGTTGCAGTGGCTTCTCTTGTTGTGGAACATGGGCTCTAGGCGCACGGGCTCCAGTAGTTGTGGCACATGGGCTCAGTAGTTGTGGCTCACGGGCTTAGTTGCTCCACGGTATGTGGGATCTTCCCGGACCAGGGCTTGAACCCATGCCCCTGCATTGGCAGGCAGATTCTTAACCACTGCGCCACCAGGGAAGCCCCTTCCTTTATATTCTTAATGAATATAAGGATCATGAATAAAAATGTGTTCTGGGTATCACCTCCCGTAGGAGAGCCTTAAAGGGAGAAATCACTCTCAGCCCCACAAGAGCTTTCTGGTGTTCTTCCTTCCTTGTTACAGATGAACCACCTTTAATTCATGTGCTTTGAGATTTTTGGAGGCTGGTCCCTCTAGAAGCGCAGAGTAACGTCACTTGCTTAGAAGTTCTGAGCAAGCTTTTTGCAGTGGCCTGCATGATTTTTAGTGCTAAGTTTCTCTGGGAATGATGGCTTCTGCTGGAAGATTGGCAGTTAAAGATTTTTAAAACTGCTTAACACCATTTCTCACTGGCATTTACTACATTATGTGATAAGTTAACAAAATAAGATTGTCTTTAAGTTTGTTCTCTGTAACTTGACTTCCTTTTTTGTTAGAAAGCAGAGCCACGTACCCCCCTTCTTGGGAAAAGAAATTCTAATTGGAATTATGAATGGGTAGAACATACTTGCTCCTCTCTTCTTAGTCTGTCATTTATAAATGTCATCCTTGGAGCAGGAGTGGAGACCCAGGGTGGCAGTCACTCATAGTGCCACAGTCCTTGCCAGAGAGGGACAATCATGCAGTTTAGATTTGAGGAAAGGGGTCAGTAACTGGAGTGTTTCCTTTTGTCCTTTTCTCTAGGAAGATAGCCTAGTGGCTGTTATAGCCAGGGAATGATTTCAGGGTATAGTCAGTGGTGTGATGAGGCGGGAAAGATGTCCTGGACAGAGCACCCCAAGAGACTCAGAGCATTTAGCTTCTGTTCCAACAATTCCAGGGGATCTGCTCTTCCTACCTCAGTCGAGAGGCTGTCCTGACCTGGAAAACCTAGAGCTGTGACATGAAACTCTTTGATTCCCCCAAAGGATCAAGAGACGTGGGTGAGGCACTGCCCCAGAAACCCTACCTTCCTTTCACTGGCACCCAGCTGCTCGGCACACACAGCGGCCTTGTTCCTCATCCAGCCCAGGTTTTCCACTTGTACCATGCCCTCCTTCCACCTTCTTGGAACATGTTGCTGGTCTCCTGATTCCTGAAGTTACTCAGGTGTTCACTCCTGGCCATTAGCATCCTAATGAGTGTGTAGTTGTGAACTGAATTAAGAATACCACCTTGTATGTTCCATGTTCAAAAGCTAGATTTGGAGCCGGAAGTAACTTGTTCGTTGTCATTGTGAGGATGCAACAGGTCTTTTTTGGCTATTCCTGTGCATTGTGTGCCTCTCTGCAAGTGATAGAGGGGCCTAGAATCAGCTCCCTTGCCAAATATCACAAGAGAGCCTCGAAATTGTTACTCTCCCTTGAAACTGCTGAAGCCATACATGTGGGTATGGAAATCCAGGCTCTATTTTCACATTTCTCTTCCTGCTGCCCTGCCTGATACTCGTTACAGACCACACATGCCATGCCGTGTGCTCTGGCCACTGGAGAATCTCTCAGCCAGTTCCGTGTTGCTGTCACCCCCTCAGTAGGGAATGTCAGTTTTGGGTTTTCGATGCCCTGCTTTTTGCTTCGTTACCTAGTTGCTACTCCTGTAGCTTCTCCTCTTTGATAGTTCTTGGTAAGGCTTCTTTCCACTTCCACGTTCACCCAAGAGCTGACTAATATATAAGCATTTGAATTGAGTGTGAATTTTATTTTCTCTATTCTATGCTCTCTTAATTTGCCTGTTGCTCAGAGGAAAGCAAGAGTCACAGCTTCATGGCTTAGTTTTCTGCCTCATAAGAGGAAATGCAGTGTCAGGATTCACTTGGATGCGATTTGGTTCTCCTAATAGGAGAAAGTCCTAAAGGATCTATTCCGCTGGTCCCAACCTCAGTGCTCTTAAGGAGGTGAAAACAAATGGCCTTCCAGGCTCTCCTGATGGTAAACTGACTACTGCACAGTCAGTATCTCTGAAGAGAAATTATGTGTAATGAGTCAGTTGGGTTTTTATAATACAGTGTTGCTTGGAGACACAGAAGTTAATATTTATCAGAACTGGATCCAGTGCCAAGCCTTGATCTCTAGTCTTAAATGTTCTTCTCTGAGCACAAGCAGTGTTGGACTCTTCTCTTTGCCATGGGATCTCTTATAGATGAGATCCTAACAGTTAGGGACATGTGGGCACGTTCAGGCTGAGTCATGGTGTCAGATTTGCTACAAGTGGAAATAAAGGAACCTAATACTGCCCAGGTCAGGGGAGGGGTGGGATTTGGCAGCCAGTGGAAAGTGTGGCAGATAGGCTAGTTTGGCAGATGATCCTGTCTTGGGTTCAGCGAAGCTGCCTTTGTCTCTGAGCGCCCACCCTGACTGTGAACAACAGCAGGAAGATGGTGAGTGTGTGTGTACAGAGCTAGGAAGGAGCATGACCTCTGCTGAAGGTGCTTCTCTGCCACCATCATCAACAGTAAAAGGTGAATCTTGCAGACACCGAGACTTGTTGGTTGTACCTTAATGTTGTGCTCTGTTTCCTTATGTTCCCATTGGCCCTACGCTAATTTCAGAGCTTTTTTTAATTGAAGTGTAGTTGATTTACAGTATTGTGTTTCAGGTGCCCAGCATAGCGATTCAGTACTTTTGCAGTTTATACACCGTTTGAGGTTATTACACGATAATGGGTATAATTCCTGGTATATCCTTTTGCTTATCTATTTTATATATATAGTTTGTGTCTGTTATTTCCATACCCCTAATTTCAGAGCTTCCTCACCTGACAGTGTAAACATCAGATGTTTGTTCGGTGAATAAACGGCCTCTTTCCCGTTATGCCTCACCAGCTTTCTGCCAGAACCACCTCCAGGCTCTCCTCTTGTGGTTTATTCTTCACTTTGGCCCGTAGCATTATAAACCCTGAAAGCTGTTCTCAAACCATCAATGGCCTTTGCCGCGCCCTGCCACCTCCCTTTCAGCCCTTTGGACACACTGCCCACCCTTGCCTGCCTGTCTCCGTACATTTGATCCTACCATTTTTGCCTGCACTGCCCACTCCCTCTATCTCAAATGGTTGCAGTCCTGCCCGTCCTTTGGTGGTGATTGAAATGCAGACTCTCACACACAAAGCTCTGCCAGATCTCCCTCCTCCCTGCCCAAGCTGGAGGGCATCTTCTTCTTATTGACTCTCATAGCATTTTATATCTCAGCTACATGTGAACTGGCTTCTGTGTGTGTCTTATCTTCTATCATATGTAAGCTTATTTTGGTGTAAAGACAGTGTCCTGTATCTTTGCATCCCCGCCACACGTATGTACTTAGTACATGTTGGTTGAATTAATTCAACTCAGGTTAACCTCAGGTCTTCTCTAATGGGGAGACTATTTAATCATGTGTCTTTTTTACGTGTCTGCTACCTTCCAGGGACTTCATGTACGTTGTCTATTTAGCAAGCAGACTTCCCACCTCCTGTTCTACTGTTCTGGCGATAATAGTCAAGCTATTGTGGAATGTTATAAAGGCAGAGATACGAGAATAAAAGGAAAAAAGAATGATGCCATATGTGTTAGGTTGGGTCCTTGGAGAAACAGAAGGCAAGATTTGATTAGAAACACAAGAGAGGACTTCCCTGGTGGTGCAGTGGTTAAGGATCCGCCTACCAGTACAGGGGACACAGGTTTGAGACCTGCTCCGGGAAGATCCCACATGCCACGGAGCAGCAAAGCCCGTGCGCCACAACTACCGAGCCTGCGCTCTAGAGCCCGCGAGCCACAACTACTGAGCCCAGTGAGCCACAACTACTGAAGCCCGTGCAGCTAGAGCCCGTGCTCCGTAACAGAGACAAGCCACCGCAATGAGAAGCACGTACACTGCAACAAAGAGTAGCCCCCACTCGCCTCAACTAAAGAAAGCCCACGCACTGCAACGAAGACCAAGCACAACCAAAAATAAATTAAAAAAAAAAAAAGAAACACAAGAGATTTATTGGAGGAAACACCTGCAAGGGAAAGTGAGGCAGAGGGGCAGGAGCTGGACGTGAGTGGGAGCCGCGTCAGGTCCCTGGGAAGAGGGAGGACTTGGTTCGGAGAAGTCCTGCACTGCAGGGTGGTGCCAGGGACGTTTCAGCAAAGCCACTGGGGAGCCACAGTTACCTGTCACAGGGGCCCCTGCTCTGTCCCTGCCCTGCTCCGCCACTGACTGTGGACAGCCATGGGACCCTCGACCTCTGCATGGAGAGAACTGTGCTCCCTGCATCTGGAGAAGCACGTGTTCACGGCTGCCACTCCACAGAATCAGCCAAGCTAAGGTCCAGGGCTCCTTGTGGCGGGCAGGTCCTCCAACCAGTTAGGCAAAGTCCGGGCCTGCGCAAAGCCCCCTGCCCCCTCTCCATCTGCAGTTTGAATACTTGTGCCCTTGCTTTGCCGCCGTCTCCAGGTGCAGCGGCCTCCTCACCACCTTCAGTAACTGCTCCCCGTCCTTCAGAGCCTTGTCTCTCCTGAAACGCCTTCCTTACACCCCTGAACGGGCCTGCGAGCTCCTCTGCACTCACCTCAGTCTTGTGTCTGGCTGCCCACTAGGCTGTGAGCATCTCAGAAGCCAAGAATAACTTGTACTCTTTAGATCCCAGTGCCTCCTGTAGTAGATACCAAGTCATATGTACATTTGCGCTTCAAATTGTTGTTCTGGCAGTCGAGGTGGACTTGCAGTGATCCCTCCAGCCCAGGTGGTGGCCCCTGGCTTGGTCGACAGTCCACAGTGGCCCTGGGACAGGCTCTTCCTGGGGACTGTGACGTGAGTGGCCCTTGAGGCTCCTTCTTACTTTTTACTCTGTGTCAGAAGAGCCAAGAATTGTGCCAGCAGTGACATTTTATTGGGCTTCTTTAAATGATTGTTTCCTCGCTGTCCTCTCTCCTCTCTCTTCAGCCCCAAGACAGACAGACTGCCCAAGTTCTGGCTAACTCACGCTCTCCTGGAGGGGGGGGGCGCGGGGGGTGGCCCTCTGTTTTCTTGGCTTGTTGCGATCCCCTATTCACACATCCATTTACCTGCAGCAGTGCTCTGGGCCTCTCTGTGCTGCCACCTGTGTGCAGGGACAAGAGCTGTGATGGTGATTCTTAATCAGCAGCACTGAGCATATGTGTTCCAGGTTTAAGTTTGGGAAGCCTGCCTGGAGAGTGGTCAGTCTGGGTTTTGGGAACTTACTGTGAATATGGTGAGCTGCCAGGGGGCTAAATCTTAGACTGAGTCCAAAAGTTGCCAAGAGTTACTAGAAAAGGCCTTGACATTTAAAGGCCATGCATCTTTAAGTTCTTTACCTGGGGTTTATTTCAAGGTGGGAGACCTCAGAGGGACAAAGCTGCTAACAAGGGCAAGGTGGGAAGGAACCTGTACCTCTGATGATCTGGGGTTTCTTTCCCTTTTACCCTCATCCTCATCTCCATTGGAAGCAGACCTGCAAGAAAAATTAGAACGGTATAGAAATGGTCGAAATACGTATTCACCCATCCTCACCAAGATTTTCCAAAACACTCCTAGCTTCAGATATTCCATCCTGTTGCCCACATATCCCTGTAAATCTCTCAGATGTCCTGGAAACTCCAACTTCTGTATAAACTCCATGGCCCTCTTGTATGGAGAATCAGCATAAAAATCCATGGTTATACTGTGTGTCTTCATTTGGTCTTTATGACGTGAACTCACCTGGTGATTAACAAGGAAAGCCTGAAACTTGGGGAGGGAGACTGGGCTGTTGCGGTGATGGTGCTGTGCAAGAGAACAAGATCTTCCGTTTCCTGAGAAATGATGGGTTCGGTGTGGAAGCTAAGACTTGAAAAGCAGGAGGCTCTTGTGTTTGAACCCAGGTTCAGTAGAAACCCGCAGAGTGGAATTAGATTCAGCAAGTTGCTCTGCTGTTCCATGGAGAACAGACTTGGGGGGGCCTTGGCCCTCCCCGCCAGGCTTGGCCTTCAGGCCCCAGGAAGAGCAGCCCATCGCTCATCCCAGAGCCTGTCCCCTGGGGGCTCTGGCCAGTCTGGACAGGAGGCTTTGCTGTCGCGGCAGGGCTCCCTTGTGCTCCTCTACGCAAGCCATGGCTCAGGGTGGACGGCGCTGAAGTGATTGCTCTGCTGTACATTGGGGGCTGAGGGTTTCATGATTTTAAAAGTAGGAGTTTCTTTTTAACTGCAGAGAATCTCTTTTAATCTTGTAATCAGATAGTGAGGCACTTGGGGTCTTCCTGCTTCTGCTGACTCCCTGTATTTACTGGACTTTTTGCTTTCACATTGCAGGTAAACTAAAAGATCTTGGGAACTTGGTTCTTCGGCCTTTTGGACTCTCCACAGAGAATTTCCAGATCAAACAGGATTCCTCTACTGGCTCCTACTCCATCAATTTTGTTCAAAATCCAGATAATAACAGATAACAAAGATAACAATGGCTTTTAAAGCTGGCTTGGAAATTGTATGCTGCCTGTGTTAGCAAGGGGAAAGGCCCTGCCAGTGTTTAACGTTTAACAGCATCTTATCTCAAAGACAGGCTATCTAGTAGAGGCCAGTGCTCCCTTCTCCCCCTTGTTTTATGATCAGGGTGAAACGCAGTTCCTGATGTAATGAGCCTAATTTGATTTCCATTTTAAGGTGGTGTCTGTGCAGCTGTTGCCTTGGTTCTGGCTGTTCTTTGTTTTGTCCGGGAGAAAGCCTGCTTGTCAAGGCTCACCTCCCCGAGCTCCACAAAAACAAGCCCAGCTGGAGTCTCCTGGGCCGAGCAGGTTGGTCGGAGACTGCCCAACCACGATCAATGGGGTCCCCACCTGCTGTTCCCTCGCCCCGATCACACGCACTGCCCAGGCTGCCCTGCGTGGGCTCCAACATCTCCTAATTTCTTCTGTGGTAATAAACGCTTTCTGTGACAGTCTGAGCTGGGTTGTGAATTTTGTCCCCATAACAACAGCTAAAGCAGTGTTGGTTTCGAGCAGCGTTACTGGATTCCACAAATCTGCCCAGAGTCTTAGTTGCCACCTTGAAGATGATCTTGAAGAGCTGACCATCCTACCATGTATTAGGATTCAGAAACTCCACCTTACAAGCTGTCCCGGGCCTCTCCAGGTTTGTGCAGATAATTACAAAATCAGTGTTTTTGACCAAGTATCAATCTTAGTAATTTCAACTTAAAATAGCTTCATTCAGGAATGGTGGTATGTGAATCCCAGAACAAAACCATATTCTTTTAGACTCCATGAACCCAGAAGTTTCAAAGGTAGATTTTTTTTTTTTCTAGTCATCAGTGCTGGTGAAAAGCTTTTAATTGTTATGGTTTGAGTGTCAAGGGCAGTGACGTGCAGGTTTCATCTTAGAAATGAAGTAAGTACACGTATAATTCTGTAAGTGACATGCAGTAGGCATGCTCCCAGTGTTAAGAATTGTGCTGCTGTTTTGCTCTGTTCCTCAGAGCCCCTCAGCGTGTGTTGGTAGGCAGTGGAATCATATGCTGTATCCACACTTTGTGATTTGTGAAGCCTTTATCCCAGATTGAAATGGAATTCCTCATACACTTTGTAAGGGGAAAGGGAGAAGGAGAATGATTCTTTTAATTTTGCTTTGCTATCTTTATGATAAATCCGGCATCTGATTTTTCCCGAAAGGTGTGTGTGAGAAATCATACAAGTTGTACAGAAAGCTTAGCTGGAAGCCGTGTGGCCCACCCAGCAGTGATGAGTGCATCCTGGGCAGCTGGTGCTGTGCACTGCTGCTCCAGCAGGAGCAGCCCTTCTCAGACCTCTTGATCTCAGGACCCCTCCACACTCAAAACAATTTAAAGAGCGCTTTGGTTTATGTGGGTTACATCTCTTCATGCTTACCGTATTCGAAATTAAAACAGAAATTTCTTAAATATTAATTCCTTTAAAAACAACAAAATACATTTTATGTTAATACAAGTATTTTAGAAAAAATCTAAAAATCACATTTTAGTAAGAAGAGAGACATCGTTTTACGTTTTTGCAAATCTCTTTAACATGTGGCTTGATAGATCTGCTTACGTACTCATTTTGTCACGATATCACGTGTCATGTAGCCTGGAAAATTCTGCATACCTGTGTACTTGTGACAGAATGAGGCAAATAACCTCTTATGAAAGGGTCTCAGGAACCCCTGGGGAGCCTTGGACCACCTTGAAAACCACTTTGTCAGATTATGACTTTTGACCTCAGTTGCTGAGACTAAGCAATGGTCAGGGCTGAGATTCCTGAAGGCTATCTGAGTCTCCAAGGAATAGGAAATAAACCTGTTTGCCTGGAAACAGCCTTTCTTAAGACAATACCATTGCTGCAGGGGGTAGAGGTTTTGCTTCTTAGGCATCCTTCCTCCTCCTCCCCACTTCCTCGCTGAAATCTTAAAGGAGGCCAAACAAGGCGAATATTAAGTGCTTCTAGTGATTGGGCCAAGTAATATACCTGGAAAGGAAAGGAAAGAAACCTAAGTAGGTGTGAGTTTGCTTAAGCCAAGGGGTTTATCTATCACTGTTAGTTTTCTGCTTCCAAAATCTGGAAGAAAAGATAGATTCAAGCCTTTTGAAAATGTTTGTTCAAACCTACAGAAAAATCCTGAAAGGGTTGAAAAGTAGGAAGAGTGCACGTACGAGGGAGGAAGGTGGCCTGTTGCTAAGATGTATGATTTAAAATTCTGTGATGCCTTCCTCCCCTCACCAAAAAAAAGGTATACCAGAATTTACTTTTAAGGTAATCACACTGTGACATCGTATATATACTTATGCCAGTGACATTGCAATGGATCAAAATAATTTTGGAATCTCCTTCTAAAATTTCCTTGAAGGCTCAAACACAGGTTTAAAAATACTATGATCTATTCCCTATCTGCCTCCATGAATAGACCAAGAGCTTCTGGAAGGTAAGGGCCATGTTTATATTCTTAATAGCACCAGCAGCTACTGCTTTACTAGAAATTTAGTAAATTGGTATTAAAGAATGTTCCACGAGTAGTGGTCTCAAAGTGAACAACCATTCTATCCAAACGTCTCTAGCTTCTGTGGCCTTTATTTGGTACCTGTTTTTTTGACGCTTAAAAAGACATTCATAAAGAGTCCCTTTAAGCTGGTCGAGCACATCTTGTGCAGCCACGTAGAATGTCCTTAGATGGTGATCATTCAACCTGGCCTGTAAACATATGCCTCCTGTTTGTTTTTGTTTTTTTGGCTGCGTTGGGTCTTCATTGCTGCACGGGCTTTCTCTAGTTGCGGGGAGCGGGTGCTACTTTTCACTGTGGTGGCTTGTTGTGGAGCACGGGCTCTAGAGCACAGGCTCAGTAGTTGTGGCGCACGGACTTAGTTGCTCCACGGCATGTGGGATCTTCTCGGGCCAGGGCTTGAACCCGTGTCCCCTGCATTGGCAGGCGGATTCTTAACCACTGCGCCCCCAGGGAAGCCCTGCCTCCTGGTTTTTAAATTCTTATTTTTGCATCTTGTATATTTACAAGGATTTGTGTTGAGACTTTCAGAAATCCCCAACTTTTCCTCTAGTTTCAGGCACCCCTCCTTCTCCCAGGTCATCTTGTGTTCTCCGTATATGTTTCCATACCGTCTCCCAGTTCTCACATGAGCAGCTTCTCCGTTCATGGGAGCCTCTGCAGAAGGCTTGCCCAGGAAATGGCACTGTCACTACAACAAATTCACACTTGAATGGTAGTTTTTCTATGCAGAGTGTACTGTGGACTAGTTCATTTTCCACACATCATGGTTGAATCCTAGTCTCAAAATCCAACCTCTTTTTCTAAGAACTGTGACTTTCCACACGCGTCTTCCTCCCATCACAAGCACTGCAGCTGGTTTCTCGTTCCCCTGCCCTTTAGCTCCTCGTCCCCCCCCCCCGCCCCCACCCACCCAAACGTCTCTTATTGCGTTGTTGTGCTTATAGGCCTAGAGAATGTTAACACCATGCCGAGATGTGGAGGCTGGGAGTGGCCAAGCCTGCTAGCTAATGACCTGAACATTGCAGCCCGGGGCCCGCGTGTGAGCTTCAGTAAACTGACAAGACTTCACACACTGGACCTCCAGAGTTACTCAGGTACAGTCAAAGGCGTGAATGTTTGTTGAGTCCTACAACACTTTGTGCAGTTGAAGGTAGGGAACGGCTTTAGGAAATGTTGCTGGGCCTGGTGATTATTTCTGGTGCTCCTCAGGTCTCTGTGGTAGTTTCCAAGCCTATCACACACATCTCACACAGCTCTCAAGCTAGAATCCAGACTGCTTTAGGAAGACCAGGCACAGGGACTTCTGATTGGACTGCCGTGGAATGGGGAGCCAGCAGCGGCTGTTAAATGTGAACCTGATTGGAAGGTGTATTTGGAAGGTTGTTCCCAAGAGCTAAATAAGCAGACCTGCAAATTCTTTTACAACTGGTTTAGCAAAACTTGGAATGTCAAAAGGGAAGGCTGTGATAGGAGACCAAGGAGGATGGGAACAGCCGTGCAAGTTAATGGCTGCTTTAATCTTGAGAAAGATCTTTAAAGGGAAGGGCCCAATAACCCTCCAGACCAGAGTGCAAATCTGAGACACGGCACAGGACAGGAGAAATCAGCGGCTTAATTAAGCGCCTGCCCTTCCCCTCTCAGCTCTCTGTGCGTTTTCGCTGTGCGAAGGGAAAGCCTGCGGCTGCCCAAGCTCAGTCTCCTTGGTGCGACTGAGCCCTGCAGCCCAGCTGTCGCCACCAGCCCACTGTTATGTCAGTGTTGCTCTCTGTTCACTTCTGCTTTTGACCCTGCCTTTTTCACCTCCCTGCCTCGTCCCTCCAGTATTCCTTGAGACGCTGTACTCTTCCTCTTCTACTCCTGTGGGTGTATGCTGTGTACTCGATACACACCCCACACCCTAGTAGAATCTCCTGGAAGCAATTTCAGTGAGATGTTTATGACTCTTTTCAGCCTGCCCCCTCTGCACTTCAGTAGTAACAAGCTTAGTCCTTCCATCACCTGGATTTCCTTTAAAAAAGGAAGTATGTGGACATTCCACCACATACTTCCAGAAGTGGCTGGAAATTCTGTTCCTTCAGGGAGCTGCACAGCTACGCAGAGAAGGGAGGTTTCCAGTCACTTTCTGTTGTCTGGAGAGCGGCCTTGAGCCCACATTAGACCAAGTCCATTAATATTGCTGAAAATGAGAAATGGACTACTTGCTACCAGCCAGTCCAAGAGGTGGGGGCTAAAATAAACCGCAGAACATCAGAGTGACTGCTTAAGACCCTTCAAAGGGCAATCAAAGAAACTAATGATAAAATCAGTTTATGAAAACTAGTGAGGATGTCCTCATGTTTCAAAGTATCAAAAATTTCAATCTTCCTGGCTAAGAGCTGGTAACTGTTGAAGGGAGGGATGGGTATATGGGGTTTGTTGTACTCTACCTTTACAAATGTTTGAAATATTCTATGATAAAAATACTCCATTTCCTTCTAATTTCTCAACCTTCTGAGGGCTATAAGCTAGGAATAAGCTCCATCACACAGAAGTTAATTCAGCCAGACTAGAAATATGACTCCCTACACCATTTCCTTTCACTCAAGGGGAAACTTTGTAAGCTCACATTTTCCCCTTAGCTAAAGCATGGCAGAGCCTGCTGCCCCACTGCCAAGGAAGCCCACAGCTAATAATCTGGCCATGATTCAGTCCCAGCTGCTAGTTCCGGCTTGCTGAAAAATACAGCCTACCCAGATGGCAACTCCTATCAGGCACTGGGACCCCTCAGCCATCAGGCATCATGACAGATGTGAAGGGAGTCAACCCAGAGGCTCCTTAGGAAGCCCTTAGTTCCAAACGTGAGGAGCTAGATCTGCAGATAGTGGAACCTCATTCTTCTTGGTGTGGTGCTTTGCTAGGCTGATGTCTGTATCAGACACCCCACCGACTCACACCAGGCAGCTGCCCTGTGCTGCCAAGCACACAGGTGCCCTCCAGCTCCCAAACTCAGCAAGTCGGAAATCCACAAACATGAAAGTCGTCAAGCAAACTGAAGACAGAATGAGGCCAGGGATGGGGAAGCAAGGGAATGGAGTGAGGTGGGGCGTGTTTATTGGTAAATTTCAAAGGATATAGGCTTTGGTGGACGCTATGGTCCTTGTTGTCAAGTACGCTAGACTGTTTTGTAGGGACGGTCTGACTGCCCCAAAGGAGAATACACCGTCTGCAATTTTGCCTCAGGAAGTTAACTGGGAGAAAAGGTCTGATTATTTCCTAGAGCTCTGTGACACTGACTGGATTCTGCCACTGGCTGGTTGGCATCAGACCAGGAGTTACAGCTTCAGCTTGTGCTTTTCCAGCCGCTCCCTTTCTAAAGGCGTTAAAGCAAGGTGCGTTTAAACATGTGAATCACCCCCATCACCATCTTGTAAAGTTGCTTTGTGTCTCACTGAAGCCCCTGGCTGTGCCTTCCTAGGGCAGTGACACATCAGGCTCCCCTTTACCTCAGGGCCCTTCCCATTTTGGAATTCGCTCACCTCCTTTAGATCACAGGTTTGAGCGGTCTGCTCAGTGTCCAAAGGAGTCAGGCACTGAGCGCAGACAGAGTTCAGAAACATAAGATTATAGAATATTTCACTCGGGGAAGAAGGTTCCCTGATGTTGCCCATGTTTTTGGCCTTGGCTGGGTAGGAACTAAAGAGCTAGTTGAGTGAGACACTTATTTTCCATACCCCATTTTGGCCAGTGTGGCCACTAAGTGATTCTTCTGTTGGTAAGGTAACTGATAGAACTAAGATTAGAGTCCATGTCTCTACCTTAGACTAAATAAAGCAAGTTATTCAGATAAAAGCGTCATCATAATATCACCCACTCTCTTGCCCTCCTTTATGTTAGAAAGTTGCTTCTACAAATGGGCTTCAGGAGGGAATGAAGAAAGGTCTAACCCTAGAAGTATTAACTCTCCAGGTCAGTGGCCTAGCATTGGGTTTGGCCAGCTCTTTCTTTCTCTGGCACAGGATGCCTTAGTCGTATTCTCTTTCATCCCAGGGTCATCGCCTTCTTGAGATCAAAGGAGTTAGGCCGTGAAATTTTTTTGTGAGTAAGCAAAGATTTGGCAGGGTGCTCACCACTAGAAGAAAGTATGCTTAAAAAACACATAGTATGCTCTATTCGAAGCTCTGAGGGAAGACTCATTACTTGAAAGAGTAGAGACGAGCTGTCAGGTATAAAAGCAAGAAAACGGCTAACTTATACGTGCAGTGACACGCCCAGCGTGTGCAGGGAGACACTGGTACAGCCTTAACGTGATTTGAGGGCATGGATCTGAATTATGCTGTTATCTGAAGACAGCACCCAAAGTTGCCATCTGTGGCTTTTGTTACTCATTCCCTCTATCTTGTAGGAGTTGTATCTATAAATATACTGACATGTATACAAGATGGTTAGGAATGGTATTGCAGGGGGTCTCTTCTAAGGCCTTCCCAGATAATATGCACGTGACTTGTTTACCTTCCCTGGTTCTCTCGTTCCATTTTCATTTGTGGGAAACATGAGGGGAAAAAAAAGATATTAACGGAGCCAGATTTCAGTGGCCTCCTTCTTATGCTCATTTAGATAAAATAAAATGGGAGAATGTTTGTGATTAAAGACTCCATGATACTCTGGAATAACAGGCAGCCTTCTAAAGGATAGCTTTACTCAAATGGGGAAAGAAAAAAAAACCAAAACGTACACTGACTGAAGTTTCTGGGTCAGCCCTAAAAAATCTCAACTGTCTGGTAGGTATCAAGAGGCTAATTTTTCCTGACAACTGAGTGTTTCTGGTCAAACACTTGACCTAACGTTGGATGTACTGGGCTTTTAAAGAAGTAACCATTTATCCATAAGGGCAAGGCTAATTAAAATTAGGACAAGCCCAGCAGTAGATGTTTGTTTAATTACATCCAACTCTGAGTGATGGGTTATTCATTTCTATCAGAAAATAAAACAGTAATGTTGGTGCACAGGTTCCTAATTAAACTATTCTCCTTTCCGGTATCCTCTATCCTCATAAAGACATCCCATTGAATCTCCCAGTGATTAAAAACTACAGGTTGTTCTCCTAAGGAAGCAGTGCTAGCTAAAACAGCTCCCTCAAGGACAAGTGGTTGAATTTTAACAATTTAAAAAATAACCTTTAAAACCTAACTAACTCCTAAAAAGTAAATGAATAGTTTTTAAATAACTAAATTTAAAAAAAAAATCAAGACTTTATTGGATAAATGTTGTACAACATTCTTTAACATTTAGGTCTCAGCATAGTTTAGATGAGAAACAATTTGTCTTTCAGGTCTACAAAATGAAATAGGCTTGTGAAGATTTGAAATACAGACAAAGGAAGCATGAAGCAAAGCTTAAATATTAAGCAACTAAAGCAGTGAAAGTGAAACAGCAACATGGTATGTCTAGATTTTAAATACCACCAAGTTTCATTTTTAAAAAAAAATGAAAATCTGGTTTATAACAAACAAACACCACTGAGAATTGTCTTAAAAAATATTTAGATACTTAAAACCTGATCTCTCCCAGTTCTTTTGCCTTTATATTACTTCTTGGTCATTTCCATCACTCAGCAATTAGAATTTTTGATTACACAAAATCTGCTATGACCTGGGAGTTATCTGATTCTTGAAGTGAGCCTGAAAGGTACTGCTGGGTTACATATCTGAAAGAACAAGAGGGACCCGAGCCTAAGCTCTGGGGCCAGAGAGCAGGGCGCCACTGAAGTGTGCATCATCTTTAGAACGCCCTGCTGCTACAGTTCCTGAGCTGACATTTTCAGACTTGATCAAATGTGTAATGACTTCATGATCAATGATTTTCCGTAAAGACAATTTCAGAATGCAGTCTAGACTTTTAGTTACTTACAGTGTAATTAGGATTTGCATTAACTGGCTAGACGCAAGACTGCCTACCTTTTCTTGAGTTGTAAAACAAATCCTAGCCAGGTATAGTAAATATTCTAAAACTCACCCAGAACTTTTTGTTACTCTTGAGTGTGGGGTTAATAAGTAATTCCAAACCTATACTGTAAGATTATGCAAAGCTTGAACACTTGAGCCAAATGCTCAAGTTATGTTGCTTCAAATGCATTTTCTATTTTTCTCCTTTTTTTGTATTAAGTAATCAATATGGATTATCTTTCTGGTTTAAAAAATAAATCAGTATTGCCACTAAAAAACTTCAGGTTTATTACTAAAAGTACGGCACCATCAAATATAAAATGCCTTAAAAATGTAGTACTAACAGGTCCATCTGGTTTTCTCATTAATGTTTTCTCCATTCATTAAAAAAGAAAAATTAAGGTTTTTTCATAATATGTATTTTTCATAGACAAGAACATTACAGTCTCCATTAATAAGAATTCATACTTTATGCATGAAAAGTTCACCATCTTTATGCGTCTGTTCCTGCTGCTTGTTCCCCAGGGTCAAGTCCCATCTGACACCTGTGAGGATTTCTTGCACTTAGAAAGAGAGGCTCTCTGTGGAGAGAGGTCAACATCAAAATTCAGATATTATCACGTTTTCTGAACTAGTTCAGAAACCAGTAAGGATAGGGAGAATAGTACAAGCCTTTCCAGCTCAGCAGAATTAAGAACTGGCTCTTAGAGTACATTTTCACTCCAAGATCAACACTAGCCTGCTCCACTTTGAGTCAGAATTTGAAAGGTAAGAATGTAGTTATGAAAGTGTGCACAAAATATTAAATACTGGTGGCAAATAAATACATCTTAATATGTTCTAACAAGCAAATGTATATTTAAGATAATATAGCCCTGCTTTACTAAAGATCCAAGTTTTCTTAGTGGGTTGGGGACACTTGGCCATCCTTTTAGTAGATGTGTTTGTTAGATAATCTTTTCTGTTTCCACTGGCATCCTGAAGGAAACATTGGCCTCGGCATTTGTGACTATTGCTGTTTCATTAGAAGAGCCATTTTAGAAATACCTTTGTTCATATAAACCTTGGAGAAAGCACAAAGTTTTAATATGAAAAATAATTCAGCATTTCTGTCACCATCTCATGCCTTTCAGGCTGTCCAAACTGTACTGAGAAGAACTTCATGTTCAAAAGAAGGTACTGTCAGTGATTCTTCACACATAAAATTCAAGAGTTCTTTGCGTATTTCACATCACTTTTCTCCTCATCTCATGCATAATTTATTGCAATAGTTTTTTTATAAAATATTCCCCTAATACCTTTTCTTCGGTTTAATATAGCACAATTTGCAAGTGCCCCTTTATAGACTGTTGGTTTTAACCACTGCCTGCATATTTACTTCTTAGTGCAGCTTTAAAAATCTGAGTCTCCAACTTCATTCAGTCCTGATGCTCTGGTGTTCTCTGTCATTGTGGTACAGGTCCATGAAACCAGCAGCCTGCTAATGTCTTTGTGCTGAAATACAGTAAAGAAAAGGAAGAAAATGTAGTTAAGCACAAGTAATTATATAAGAAAAATGATGTCCTTGTTTAAATTAAGCCCTATATAGACTGTGGGATCACACCTGATTTTTTACTTTAAATCAGTTAAACCTGACCAGTGTAGGTTTTTTGAGAAAACAACTTACTGCCACTGTAAACCAGCATTTTACATGTTCTTTCTGAAGTATATCTGGCCAAATTCCAACACAAATAAAATGGTTTTCACCTTCACGTAATCAATCTGCACTTGAGTGTATTTTTGTAAATGCTTATTTATGAATATTTGCCTAATAAAGGGAATTTTAGCTTTGTTCTTTATGCTGCCATTTCACAAGTAACAATATAAAAGTTTGCAAGTCAGCTTCGCCGCTGTGGACTATGAAACGCCAGCAGCCTTCCTCTAGCACAGGCTTAAGAAGCAAATTTATATACAAAACCAGACTATGGAAAAATCAGCTGCAAGTGACACTGTCTACATATGTGCAAGAGCACAACAGAGGGGGGTGGAGGGTGCCTCCCCAGAGGTAGACACACACAGCACATCAGAAGGCATCAAGAGCACCATTTTGCTACTGGAAGAGAACTTAGGTACACTGGTTCCATTGACCAGTGTCCCTTGTTACAACAGCAAACCAAGTTATCAGCAGAGGCACTCTGCACCATACCTCCAACAAAAAGCCGGGCTCTGAGCAGAACATTTATAAAGGGCAAGGCTTATAAAAATTACTGCTAAGTAGCATGACCAGAATGCGCACATTACCGACCTCCCTTTGATATCAAGAAGTAGTAGAATCCCACTGAAACGCTCTACAATCCCTGGTTATGCCTCTCAAACCTGTGAGCCTAAGTACCAATAAGAGTTTGAATTCTATAAGAGGTGATCCGTGGAAAGAATAATGATTACTTTTGGTCAAATGTATTTTTAAACCAAAGATATGGTATCTTCAGTGGAATAATAACAGACAAAAATGCAAAAAAAAGGAAAAAAAAACCACCCCCATCCTTCCCAATATTTGACTATGAAACACTTCAAAGTAGATGTATTTCTCATTCTTTGATAGAACTCTTGATCTTATGTTAACTTTCCAGAGCTGCCATATTTCATTCACTTATTGGATCAAGGCCTATAAAATAAATTTCACAGGGCATTCTATCACATTTCTTCTCAAGCAATGAAAAATTGCTTCTAGCCATAAATACCGCACACATCAAAACAGCAGTCCCTGCTTATTACTAAAGCAACAGAATCATTAACATGGTTTTAAAATTTGACACTGAGCTAAGAAAAGTTTTCATTTTCTAAAAGTAAGATGTTATACTAATATCATAATACTAATAAATTTAGACTCATGGAAATTTGCAAGTAAATATCCCCATTTTATAAACTGAAAGAGAAGAAAAGGTAAACAGCCAGTTCCATGTACAACTCCATTTCCTTCTGCTTATGACTCTCAATATTTGGCTTCAACCTTAGTGAGGCCTATTCCAGTTGGCAGGAAAGCCAAAGATCAAAGCAGATCTTACTACTACTCCTGTGGGAGGTGCAGAAAATTGAAAATGCTGTTCCCTCAAGGGGTCACCAGGTAGCTACAACTCCTATACAGCTAAGAGTCCAAAATACCCCAGCCTTAATCTCTGATCCAAAATGTGCCATTCTGACCCAGTTTGCAAATTATAGCTCCTACACAATGATACAGTCCAATTACAGCTCTTCACTAGCTTCAAACACCAGAGTTAAATAGCCTTAATTCAAGAAAGCAAAGAAAAGATCCTAAGTTCAAAAAGCAGCACAACAAAAATCCCTAAACCCTTCCTGCCGTGTAAGAGCCCCAAATAAGGATCTTAAGCATTATCTAAGGAGGTTTTAATAAATGTACCTAGATTACAACTACACCTCAGCATTATCTTTGCCACCCTCTTAAGTTTTGACATGCCTTATGTAAATGACAATGGTTTTGAGGTTGATTTAATTAAGAATATATATATGTTCATATACCAATACACATATATATTCTTTATATTAAGTAATGACTATCTGAGAAGTTAAAGTGATGAGTATAAAAGTGACAAAGACAGACTGAGAGAGTGAAAAGATAAAGAAATCCACCAGTTGACTTTCCATGGAGACTCAGTTGCTACTTGACATAATTCTGCAATCTGACACCCAACTTCTACCACCCTACGAGAAATTCCTCTGGATTTATGGAAACTCTCAGGAGGCCGGCTCTACCTTTTTTTTTTTTTTTTAAACAGCAGGTAATATTGACTGAAAGCTATTTTCACTCATGAAAACTATCACCAACATGAGGTACACCCAGCTACCAAGGTCAGTGAAAACAAAGGAAAAAGAACTAGTGCATTCTTTTACGTCTAGCCTAATCTACTTTGGGAATGGTAAGTGATGACATGAAGCCCTCTTCACTTTGTGGCAGGGCTTAACACAGACAGACCTGCCCGTTTCACTGTTAACGTCAATGCTCCCAGTCTGAATCCACAGTGGTCTGTCAGACACTGTAAGGGAGCAGCAGCACTCGTCACTGTCTGATGTAATAGCTGCCATTTGTTGAGACCTATGGTAGAAAAAACCAAGTTAACAAAAATAGAGCATTTGAGTTCTTTTTCACCCATTTTACCAAAAAAAAAAAATTTAAAAATAAGACCAAAATGCAGGTGAATTTTTATAATGAATTTATTCTAGATAACTTGCTGGCTTCACACAACGTGAAGCTCTGGTACTAAAGGAAAAGACTTGAGGTGTGTACACACCAGTCTTGTCCAGGAGAGGGCACTCTCCAGCCCAAGTCAGTTGAGCTGCAAAATGCCTTAAGGCTCATGAAGATGTTGCCCTCCAATGCTAACTCACAATTTAATGCTCCTGACAAAAAATTTTTACTGGCCTAACACTAGCCTAGTGATGGAGTAGTCCTGACCTTCTCAGTATTCAATAAGGGCCAAAGTTGTCATCCCTATCTGTATCATATCATTAATGAGCTCAGAGACACCATTTTGAAGAATCACCAAAACTGCCTGAATCCCTCCCCTTTCTCCTTAATGCCAATGGCACCTGTGCATACCATTCAGCACCTGAACTTAGTGAGGTAACACCTACTTGAAATAAGTTTGACAAGGTAAGCTTTCTCTTAGGCTTTCAGAACAGAGACTTCAAATACTAAGCAAATGAAGGATTACTATTTTAAGCCTTATTTTTTATTAACCTATTTGCTTGTTTCCTTTCCCTACTTTAAGTACAGTATAAATAAGAAAAAACTCATCTATCATATCAGTGTAGGCAACTCTGGGATCACTGATTTAGATAATGTCCAGTCCCTGTAATATTTTTTTAATGCTGAATCAGAAGCAGTAGCTAATCAAAACCTTTAAAAAAAAGGCTTTTCTGACACTGAAAAGGAGAAACTTTATACACCTGATCTATAAAGAAACATGATTACTTCTGAATTTTAACTCAGAGGAGAACAATTTTCTTAAATGTGGTTTAATAATGAGGTTATTTACCCTTTTGTTCATGGGAAAACTTAAATATACTATTAGCTACAATCCAACAGCAGTCACACAAGAAAAACAGAAATATGAACGCACAAAGAATTTATCTTTTGAACCTCTCCCTCCATGGGTAAAACTTAGGTTTCAACAATCATCCTAAAGAATCTCCTTTTCACTTCTAGGCAAGAGGAGAGTCAAATCAAAGAATGATCTTATTCCTGTGCATTTACCCCTCCAGTGCCCAGAAATGCTGTGTCAAATAGTAACATGCAAGACCCCAGTCCACAGATCCTGGCCCATGAGTCTTTTGTGCTAATGTTTAAGATGAGTATCCCCTCAATGCTTTATAGGGTCTCAAGGTTTTTCTTTAGAAACTCACCACACTTGCAGGACCCATGAGGAAGTGCCAGAAAGCCCCAGCGGTGAGGCAGTAAATGGAAGGAGACCCTCATGAAAGGCAGTGATTTCACTGGAAATTACGTGTTTTGTCCTTTAAGAGAAAGCTTACATTCAACAATGGCAACTACTCCTGGGAGGCAGCAGAGATATAAAGGGGCAAATCAGAACACGTTAAGAACCTTCAGTCTCCTTTGTAGAGTGCATGAAAGAAGGAAGTAGAGGTCACACTCTTAGAGCAAAGCCCAGAATTAAAAACTAAAGAATTAAGATTACTATCTTCCTGAACATTCAATATAAATTTTCTCTTAATACAATGTAGCGTGATGCAACATGAACAACCAGGAAAAGAATAGATAGTGCCTCATTTTACAATAGACATTCTGCTTTTCCACCCTAATGCTATTTTTCTAACCAGTTATTTCGTTAGGGTTTTAGACAAACTGCACATAGTTCTTCCCAGCATACCAGGACAAACACCAAGATGTGCCACTCCCAGCCGGATTCCCTGCTTAAAACTAAACGGTGAGGGGAAATCACAGGTTTGTAATCAACAGCATCTCAAACAGGAGCCATGGGTAGAAATGACTACCCTCTGGAAAATATGGCCACGACGCACACAGATCAAGGCCTTGGAATGTGAGGTATTTCCCTCCTAGAAATGGGAAACAATCTAATCATACCAGTGGCAATAAAAGGGGATGTTCAAATTAATGTCCACTTTTTCACCATTTGGCAAGATATTAAAATAATAAAACACCAGGGTGCCAGGAAAACACACTATCTGTACAAAAAAGCTTATTTACACTACTTAAAAGCTGACAAGTACAGCTCTGTGGTTCTAATACCTTTGGAAAGTCCTCCTAAGAGGACCTCTACTCCACTGAGCCCCACCAGCTCAGATACTTCTCATGCCTTTGAAAGGATCTGGGGTGTGCTGGGCTTCTCAGATGGTTACTGATCATTAGTATGTAAGTGTCTGAATCATAATTCCTTTTCCTCATTCAAGAGTTGAAATGTCAGTGGACTTCTCCCCTCACCATATTCCCCATGACCTCCAACCCACTTGCCCTTCACAAATGCCTGTTGGGACTAGTCAGACCATGCCTACTTCTAGATATCTGTGGATGATCAGCATACTATGACTATTGGAATTTTCAGATAAGAATAACATCGCTGTAACATTTTTAAAATTTATACTGCGTGTATGTTGAAGAAAGATACTATCAAAAGCTACCAGAATGAAATTTCTATGCCACATACAGAGAGCGCTAGTTGTGGTAATGACAGCAAGTATATACGTAAGTCTTGTGCCAGGCACTTTATTGCTTTAAACATTTAAATTCTCACAATTACCTTTTGAAGAGGTACTACTTCTCTCCCCCATCTCACAGATCATGACACTGAGGTAACCTGCCTAGGATCACACAGCTTGTAAGTGGCAGATCCAAGTCAGGCTTTGCCTAGGAAATCTAGCTCAAGAGCCTGTACTTTCAACCATGTGCCTGAAAAGTGAAAAAAAAAAGATCCTTTGCTCAATAAAAAGACTGATACCGAGCACTATTAGTGCAAAAATGTTAACGGACACTCCAACTCACCTGCATCACTGGCAAGTTACATTCTCATAAGTATTTCTATCATTTACACTGAACAGGATGATCCTCTCACGGTTCTATTAAAAAAAAAAAAAGTCTCCCCAGGCAAGCCAAAAAAAACCGTATTATACTTTACCTGGGGGGAAAAATGTATTCCTTCCAGGACTTTTCAGTAGCTTTTAAGAGAATCTTTGTGCTGCAGAAAACTGAGTGAGGGATACTGAGGGTTACAAAATTATCTTAAATATTTAAAAAACAAGCTCTTGCTAAAACTTGATATGTGTTAAAATTACAAGTTTTTTAGTTTACATGAAAAGGAAAAAGTGTGATTATAACACAGCCTTAACACTTCGCCTATGGGGTATCTGGTATTCCTTCTAGATAACCACACTGGATAGAAAAAATAATAAGGAGGTTTCTGGCACTAAGACTTCTAAGGCAACAAAAGGTTAACTGTCACATTCTTATGATACAAGGAAAATTCCATATTTAAATAATGGCTGTGTTTTCAACTTATTTTTAACGAGATCTTACAAATATCAGGAATTTAAAGAAGAAATATTTCATGCACTTTTAAACCAACTTTTAAAACAAGTAATTTTAGAACTGGCCAGTTTTCAACATCAAAGTTTTATGAAATTGTTTTACAAACCAAAGTGTCTAATGGAAGAAGGCCCACAGCTTAGACCATATACTACAGCCATGTAATTTATTCAGTTGAAAATGAGAATTTGACTCAGAAATTCACTATTATGATAAATCCTGGTAACTTTTGAGTCTATTTTCTTCATTTCCTTTACATATCCCCACAACCAATCTTTAATTTATGCTAACACAGGAATCTATAAGAAAAAATTCAAGTTTGGCAATTAGTTTTTTCAGAGATTAATTAGATACATTAAAATTTGATTCTATCCAAGATGGATTTTAAGGCATGATATAAAAATTCAGTATTTCCTACCAAAGTGTAGTATACAAGATGATCTTAGAATTTTAACAGAATTATCTACATGTCAAGGCATATTTGTTTTCCATTGGTAGTACTGACATAAAAAGTGGAAAAACGGTACACATGAAAATATGGTAAAGAGTGTGATGGTATGTAAATAATTAAAGTTTTGGAAACTAATTAACTCCATTACTAAAATCATTTAAATGGTTTCCATATTCACAAAATTGTTTTTGTCATTAGGAGGTGATGGTTTTAACCTAAAACGTACTGTTAAAGAGTATTTAATAGGTAAATGCAGTCATACTAATTGACCTAAAAATTTTACCAAGAGGTAGGGATAGTTGTTAAAAATGGGGGCACCATTAGCCCTGTGCAGGACTGCAGGTTGATTAGGAAGGAATGCTGGAAGCCAGGCTGCCAGAACAATACCATCCAAACTTAAAAGATTTCTATCAAAAAACAAATTACAGATGGATGGTAGTGATGACTATACAACAACATGGATGTACTTAGTGCCACAGAACTGTACTTATGGTAAAAATGGTAAACTGTATGTTAGGTATATTTAATCATTTTTTAAATACCAAAAAAAAAAAAACCCAGCAAATTACAATTCTCTATTAATATGAAGGGAAAAAATGATTTCCACCTAAAGTCCCAAAGAAAGTAAACTGGAAAAAAACCCTGTTTGAGTCTATAAAGGTTAAATCTCTTGAGTGAAGAATAAACAAATGAGTTGAGCTGTTTTTCCTCTGATCTCAGTATCAACTATCCATGGTAAAAACACCAAGATATCCTAGAAAACTAAAAATATATAGATCACCTATATGACTTAAACTACTGAAGCTTTCATTTTTTAAATTTCTATTCACTCTTTGTTGAATGGAGTACAGTAAATGTACACAAACTGTAAATACAGAATATTAAGAGCCTAGTAACTAAGTCAGAACCAGGTAAAGGTAATTAAGGCAGCTTAGCTGTTTTATCTCTCCTGGCTATTGGCAAGGCACCAGCCTCCTGTTCTATTTCTGAATTCCCTCTATCAGGCATTTTAATTGTTTTAATAGCAACCATATTAATACAATTCCAAAGCAAACACTAAATTTGTCCCAACTTATAAACAGGGTCTTCAGAATTCTCTCTGGCAAATTCCCTGTTGGAGGCCATCACCAGATACAGATCAAAACACTGTCCTGAATTTAAACATTATCAACTTCTCTAGACATTTGCCAATCTCTTCTCTGCTACGACTACTACCAAATGTGAACCAGTGCAGCACAAGCTATAGAAAAAATTCACAACTTAAAAGGAAAAATCTAATTTTAGATCCAAATTATAGTCTTAAGGTATTTCCAATTCTCAATTCAGTTATTTTATATTAAAGAATGTGTATGTATATAAAAGAATTTAAATGTGTATCTTCAACATAACCAATAGTAAGTACAACCTGCTCAAATAAGGGTGCAACTCTATTTTTTAAATTAGAAATTCAGACCCGCTAATGAAGATACTCATTTAGCTGATTTTAGTAAGTTCCATATCCTTTGCCCACAGTTCATCTTCATATCTATATTCCTGTCTGTTGTCTTTGCTTAGTACCAATCTAAACTTACTATTTATAGATTTTCCCCATGAAAACCAAGTAGGGACACACCATCTAGTCCTGTAAATAGGCTTCAGACTAGTGAATTCTACTTTCTTGGTCTCACTGATATCTCAGGTCTCTGGTTCCACATCTATAGAGTCCCTTCCAAACTTACAGAAGAGACCTCTTCTGGTCTATAAATTCTAGAAAACTGAAAGACAAAAACACTCTGATGCTTTACATTTCCAAAGATTTCTAGAAATAAAGACATCTTTAGCTTTCACAGCTCTTACTTCCCTTAGTTTCTCCCCCTTGCTAATCCTATTCTAACCACTTTTCTTAGACCACTAGAGATCTGGCCTAAGCCTCGTTTTCTCTCTGCAAGGGGGAAAACAAATACCCATTTGGTTGTCTCCATATAAAGAGTTCAGTGTCTCCTTTTTTGTTGTTGTTAAAGAGAAATGTAAGAGAAAAATGGCTACAATTACCCAATTGAGCTCTATCTCCATCTACAGTGGATACTGGACAAATATATCTTAGCTGCTTAAGAAATTTCTGTTTGAAAACACTGTTTAGTATGCAGCTATTGGTTTAGTGTTTAGAACACACAGTACATCTTTAAGATTACAGAAATTCTTTCAAACTTGTTTCCCTATAGAAACTTCAGATGAAATATGCCAGACTGCTGGTTTAAAACAGAGGGATTATTTGGCATAATAATAAGAGATCATGCACATTTGTGATTATGCTTCAACCTTTTCTTCAAAGGTATGGACTATATCAAATTAAGCGTTACTTTTATACTCAACAATCATGATTTTATCTTTTTCTTTCTTCATTTTCTCCATGGCTTCTGAAACAAATCAAATTTAGTTTATCCCACAAGAGCACATTTGCCCAAGCACTTAACTACATCAGAAGTATCCACTGTCAAAACCACTTCTATGTTAGGATAAAACTCACCTGGATCATTACCCAAAGCCTTAGAATTACATAACTTAGGTGAATCTTTGCTTTGCCTGGTTTAAATCTTCCTGAACCTTAGATTTCAAGCTTTCGAAAATATCTGCATTAACAAATTCACTAATCTGAAACAAGTTCTCTGAAAATCTTTTAAGATACTTCCTTAAAACCCCTCAATCACACTATGAACTTCTTTCAACCTGTTATAATCAAAGAATTTTTAAAATACTATATTTCTGTTTGCAGGAAAGAATATGTTCTATTCAAGTGAAACATTTTTTTAAATTGTGTGTTTATTATAATCAAAAAGCATTGACTGAGTTCCCCAGAAGAAATTCCACTTGCTTTTGCAGAAATTGGTACATTACCTTAAGGAAGCTGACCGAAGACTACTGATTTTCAATCTCCATTAATCTTTTCATAATTAATTCCATAGTAACTAAGATATTTCAAACTGCATTACTTAGAAATCCATAAAAAGTTGCTCTCTTTAAAAGTTCCAAGTTTCCAAAAGTGTCAAACTGACATTGTATCACATTTAAAAGCTAAGTTGGAGCCTAAAATATGAAAGCAACTTAAAAAATCTTGGGACAAACTTGCCTCCACAGGCAATCAATCACATTTTTCACTAACAATACAAAGCTAAAAATGGAAAATAAGAAATCAAATCTTAGGGACAGATGGACCATGTAGAAAAATAGTCAGCTAAGTTACAAGCCCCAAAAACAATGATACCTGAGGCAGAAGATAGAGCAGAAAAGAGATTGATTTTAATTACACAAATGTAAAAAAAGAAAAAAAGAAAAAGCATGTGATGAAATATTAAAGCTAAAAATGAAATAATTAAAATCCATACACTTATGAGAAATTGGCTGCAGGAGGGTCTCAAGTCTAGAAGCATACCAGACCTCTATACTACAAAACCTCATTTTAAGAATATATTGATTAGTCACTTATTTGAATTTTATCATGCTCAGATTATATATTCCCTGATAGGGCAAATAGGAAAATAAGTGATTTTTTCATCTCCTCTATACACTATTACAAAGAATAATTTTCTACCATCTTGAAATTTTTCAAAGCTTTTTGAGAAACACACACAAATAATTTGGATTTAGTTGATTTTATTTACAGCTTGTTTTTTTTTACATTTCAGAGCATTACACAATTACATTTTCTCATTTTCTGACCTGCAAACAGATACCTTAAATGGAAATATTTTTTAAAAATTATCAAACTAGGTACATCCAAAATGCAACAATTACATATATGACAATTAATTCACAAAGTGTAATCTACCAGGACGTATCCTAAGAATTTAGGAAGAGCCAGTCAGGAGAAATCTGACCAAATTTAGCAATCACCTATTTACATATCCAAAGACAAACCTATCTAACGTCCCAAACCAGAAGTCTGAAAGTTTTTGTTAAGTCCCCACTGGACAAGAGAGAGAGCGATGATTCGGACCTAGCCAGCCTTGACAGTCTTAATCCCAAATACTGGGCTATTGCCCCAGTGTGCAATTCAACAGCAAGCATCTCAGTTTGTCAAACATCTTACGTATCAAACTCCCATGCCATTATGCACATAGAAAGGCTAAGTGTTCATTAATTAAAAAACAAGTAGTCATTAAATATCCTCACTATTCCCCCTAGCTCACCAGCCCTTACTATGATCCCAGATATGCAACCTGTGTCACACAGTGACAGGCTTTATTTGATACATGTATGTATCTATGCGTACACACACACATATATTTACATGTGTGTATATACGTATACACATACACACAGTACTAGGTACAAACGGCAATTAACAGTCCCTGCAAAAATTCATTTTCAGTTGAGGCTATGGCTCCTACGCCTTGGGGTGGTTTTAGACTTCAAAACTGAAAAATACTAAAATCTCACTTCCTTAAGACAAAATTTGATTGCTTGTTCAGTTTAAGCTTCTCAGTCTAAAAATGGCTGTAAGGTTAAGTATAAAAAAGCAGCCAACTGAGTGCAAGTTCTCTCTCCAATTTGGCCAAGCTATCTCGTAGAAGTTACCCCTAACTAGACTAGAAAATCTGTGGCACCTTCCAAAGGTTCTTGCCTACCTTACTGTCCATGTTCACGTTTCAAACTGTGTCAACAGAGCCCGCACTTCAGGGGTCAGCTGTTGGGCAGCCTTAGCTGCCTCTGTGATAGCCTTGCGATACAGGCCCTTTCTCTTCTTATTAAAGCGTGACTGGAAGTTTTCTAAAAAGGGGGAGAGTTGCGAAAGAGCCAGGAAAGATGTCGTTGGAGACCCGAACCATGAAATACGGGCCTCCTGTCGGACTAAAAGGCCGTTATCTTTCCGGCTCACAGTTATAGTAAGAATACGGGCTGGCCACCAGGGGAAGCCATATATCTTGGCCCAAACAATGTCCCCTACACATATGGTCCTGCCGTCTGGTGTGACGCACTTAGAGACGTTTTTGGAAAAGACTTTCATTTTCAAGGAATTACTGAGCTTTTTCTCTTCCTTTGAAGAGGAGGAAGTAGAGGATGTGGAAGGTGCATGCATACAGCCTGGAGGAAAATCAAAGCTTTCAGAAGAACTACACTCAGAGTTGGAGGATTTCAAATCATCTGTGCTATCAATGCTACACACCGAAGCACTGGAAGAGTCAGACTTCTTTTGATTTAGGGTCATGTAAACAGAGACATTGCTTTTGCTGCCCTTTTTGCCCAGTGTCTGTGGTTCATCCTGCTCACCAGGCACAAGCACTTCAGTTGTGTCCTGAACCTCACTGCTGGCCTCTTCAGGGCCTTTGGAGGGACTCTGATTTTCTGAAGGGGCCTCACCTGCTGAGCGGGTAGAGGTGCAGCGGGACTGGGGCTTTGGTGCCATCTTGCCGCTCCGCATTTTCTCCAGTCCTGTCTTCAGAGAAGAGTCATTTTCTTCATTCCTGTACCTCTGTGGTTTTAAACGAACCCGGGGTGGAAGGGAACCTGAGCTAGGATTCTGGTATCGACGTGTGAAATGGACTTTTGAATGTGCATTTTTGGACGTAGAGGTTTCACTTTGCTTCTTCTGTGCCTTTTCTTTGGCAATTTTCAGCACTTCCCGAGCTTTTGCATGATCCATGTTCTTATTCTGGAGCACTTTTTTAGTACTTAACTGAGCTTTTGATGTATTTGCCTGAGCAGAAACTTTGACTACTCTGCCTCTGCTGTGAGCAATATTTGAAACCTTAACCACAGCATTTCTTTTCTGGCTTTCATTTTGGTTTTTCCCATCCACCTTATGGTCAGTTTTCAGTTTTTTGTTCACAGTAGTTACACTTTCATTTCTCCGTTTTTTATCTTCATATTTAGAAGAGTCACTTGCACTACTACCTTTTCTAATTTCTTTTTTTTCAGCAACGACACTGTTTTTACACTTGTCACACAAGACTTGTCTGGGTCGTAGTTTAATAGCATTCATTATTGAAGTAGGTTCTTCCCTGTACATTTTTCGTTTGGGTCGCTTAATTTTCCGAGGAGGTGGCTGAGGTATTGATTGGTTATATGTGTCCCTGATAAACAAAGGGGGAGGATAAGGTGCTCCTTCATGGAAGAGAGGTGGTGGTTTGCAAGTCCACAGGCTTTCGGCCAAGCTCAGCTCAGGAGGCGGGACAGGAGAAGGGTCTTCGGGAACAGCACCATTCACGTCACGCTTGACATCTGTCCCTTGGAATGTATTATTTTGGAGCTGCATGGCTTCAGGTTTATCCTTATATTCCCTTTTGGGAAATACTGTCACAGGGATCCCATGGGGCCCAAACCTTTGAAAGAAATGAAAGGAGAAAAGAAGCCATTAAGTTAGTGTCTAGAATTCAGTTTCTTGAAACACCACCTAATGTTTATTTATACGACCTTTCCTGAAAACTATTTCACTTTAAAAAACAAAACCAAAAACCTAAAGACAACCTCCCTGGGTCCCAAAGCCCTCCATTTTTGGGGGGCTTACATTTTAGGTCTACACTCAAAAAGAAATACTCAATAGTTGCTCTAAGCAATGCCATAATAGCTGATGTTATTTAAAATAGATCTTTCCAGTCTTGAATCAGTAAGGATGTTCTATCAGATAGCTTAATAGTTAATATCATTTGATATAATGTTCGCTCAACTATAGACAACATGTCTAGTAAATGCAACTATAAATTTGTAACATACATATCTTCCTCTGGTTATAATGGCTTTCAAAAGCTTCACAAAACAAATACAGCCCTAACTACCCCAAAATATTGAATCAGTAAAATTCCAACTCAACTTTATTGTTTAAACAGTATAAAGATTCAAAGGCGTTTGCTTCTCTACTGTTCTACCCTAACTCTTAAGGCCTTCATCCAACCCGGCCACCCCCCCGAGAAAAAAACCACAAAAATACTAGAAATTCAGATACTCAAATAACCTCAAAAGCAGACAGTTATAAGGCTATAGCTTTCTAGCTTTTTAAAATCACATCATACATTAAGAAATATTTTCACATTGCAACCCAATAAAATGTTTATGCATGTATACATGCATGCACATAAATACACACACTTAAGCAAAAGTTTCATTAAATACTTGACCTTATATTATGTGATACATAATTATATTTTTTTTCTACTCTGGTCTATTTTCATTTGTTTTGATGCTAGTCAGATGCATTAAATGGATTTCAAAACTCCCTTACAGGTCCAGACCCAGTTTGCAAACCACTGGTATAGAACACAAATCTCTACAATTATCAGTTTCTAATAAAACAGGGGTCAAATAACCTTGTTTCTCCTGTAGACTTAGAAATAACTGTGGTTTAATCTGCCTGGGCTAAACATCAAGAACCCTTAAATCTAAACTTGCTGTACTCAGATTCCTGCATATAAAAATAAAATCAGACTACCAAATGATTTCATCATGTACATGCTAACATGCTAATTTTAGGCACTCACTGAGTCAAACAGTACTGAACACAATACAATTCTAACACCAATCCTCTAAAGCAGAGGTGCTTAGAACCTAAGGACTGGCTTCAAGTAATCGGGTAGAACCCCTGACGTTATTAGATGCAAATGTTTTGTAAAGTTCTCTTTTTCTGGAGAATGAGTCTTGGTTCTCAGATTCTCTAAAACGTCTTTACGTCCCCAAAAAGGTACAGAATTCTTTGTTGGAAAGAAATCTTGAGATTAAGTTCTTAAGGCTGCAGATACACCTAAACTTGGTTAGGGATATAGGAAGAGCCAACACCAGGATATCTGGTTCCAACACCTAAATGGTTTTTTTCCTGAAGTCTTGTTAGCTTGGCTACCACAAACCAACAACTTTTAGCAAATACAAACCACAAAGGAAGAGGAAAGCCTTTTTACCTGGAGTGGGACAAGTTTGGGTCTGGGCTAATCCACAAAGGAAAGACACATTCCTCACTATACCAAACTTTGCAAAAAGTAGCTTTCAATTCAACTATACTTCAATTAAAAATAAATAAATAAATAAATAAATAGCTTTCTATTCTAGCATAGTATTTCGTACCCAAGTTGTTTGCTTCCTGACTACTTAATTGCAAGGCACTTTGAGCATCTGGCCTTAGCTTATATGGAGGTGCTCAACAACCACTTTTTCAAGGTGACAGGAAGACAGAGGTTATTCTTGTGTTTTAATCTAGAGCTACATAAAACAATATAACTTATGAGATGAGACCACTATTTGTATTAATAAAATTTTCTAACTTGTATAAGAAGCCATCATTTTGCCCCATTACACTTTCACTTGTTTCCATAACTGAGATAACAAATTTCCTCCTTTTACTAGGAATAACTAACCCTCGAGCATCTTAAAAGTTTTTTTTTTACCAACTTTGCATCCTGAAGCAGTACTAAACCTCTCTAAATTCAGTTTTTGCATATGTAAAAGGGAGTAACACTATTTCCTACCTTAGAGAATTCAGGGGAGGATTAATAGGTCAACAAACATTAGCCATTTTTCTTGGCTAAACTTTATTTAATTTACTTCATTTAAGTAATATGATCTTACTTTCAACTAATAATTTACCAGAGTTTGGGATCCTTTCTATAACTCTAATTCATTATCTCAATGTGAGGATGATCCAGCCAATTACTTTAAAGCTGTTTATATCAAATAAGCTGTGAAATCTGATACGTCTACCTTCATGGAGTTTAATAAGAACATTAATTTTACTTCTGGGTTTTTCTTCTTCCTTGCCTTTCCTTCTTAAGAATATAAAATACAAGCATTAAATGTTTTTAATAACATAGGGAGGCACTTAATTGTGTAATGATGAATGGAAACTGCAGACACCAGAAGAAAAAGGGGAAATAAAAAGACTGGTAATTGTGGGTAGTGGATTGGCAAAAGCAGAAAAAAAGTTTTTTTAATTCATTTTTAACATCTTTATTGGAATATAATTGCTTTACAATGTTGTGTTAGTTTCTGCTGTATAATAAAGTGAATCAGCTATACATATACATATATCCCCATATCTCTTCCCTCTTGCGTCTCCCTCCCTCCCAGTCTCCCTATCCCACCCCTCTAGGTGGTCACAAAGCACTGAGCTGATCTCCCTGTGCTATGTGGCTGCTTCCCACTAGCTATCTATTTTACATTTGGTAGTATATATACGTCGATACTACTATCACTTCGCCCCAGCTTCCCCCTCCCCACCATGTCCTCAAGTCCGTTCTCTCTGTCTACGTCTTTATTCCTGCCCTGCCACTAGGTTCATCAGTACCCTTTTTTTTTTTAAGATTCCATATATATGTGTTAGCATACGGTATTTGTTTTTCTGACTTACTTCACTCTGTATGACAGACTCTAGGTAGAAAAATATTTTTAACTAATAATAAAACTTCCTCAATGACCAGAAGGATAAATTATTGTAAGAGGAAAAGGGGGATCAGTGTCCTACTCCATCTTAGTAATCATTCTGTTTCCCTTCCATGGACAACATTTAATACCATGGCCATGTTTTCAAACTGATTGTGGAGAGGTTGGTTGCAAAATCAAATTTCATGTGTCACAGCTATGATTTAAATTAAAAAACAGTGTAAGTATATGTAACTGCAATGAATCTGTTTCATGTATCTATGTATATACAGGAGTCTACAGATAAAATATATCTGTAACTATGCTCAAAAGTTTGAAAGCCACTGACTTACGAAACTATTACCTTAATAAAAATATAAAGTAGCAACAAAATTATGGTCTCCTAAAACCCCTAAAATCTAATTTCTCAAATACAGTCGGGGAAATCTGCAACACAACAACACTCGGTGATGTTTGAAAATGGAGATTCTTAAGCCCTGCCCCAAGACTGAATGGTAAGACTCTCCTAGGGTGGAACCCAGGATCTAAGTTTTTAGCAAGCATGCCTGCTTTAGCTTTTTCTAAGGTGAAGATATTTATGTCCCATATGAATGCTCACCAAAGAGTGACCTCAGCAAAAGAATTTAATGATCAGTGGAGATGTGGAAAGCTGACTAGTGTCCCTTGCTTGAGCTTTTCCTAAAAGAACTTTTTACAAATACTCCATGAGTTGAGTAGTAAGACTCAAACTATCTCTGCTCCTTCCCCTCCCCTTCTTTGTGCAGCATGAGTGTATTTATTAATGTATTAGTGACTCATTCTAACCCTTACCCATTTACAACTTTTTGTACCCAAAAATTCTAAAGGAAAATTACTCAGGTATTATGGCTTAATTTAAAATAGCTTTTTGGGAAAACTAGGTAAAATATACAAGAGACCTCTCTGCATTATTTTTGCAAATTCCTGTGAATCTATAAAAAGTTTTAAAACTAGCTATCATCTTAATAATTTAGGAGTAGTGAGTGTCAAAATTCTGAGGAGGGAGAATACTGGGGCTTCCTAGTTATTTTGTGTCAAAGCAAGAGAAAATCACTGTGAAAAAGAATCTTCAGCAGGCTTCCCTGGTGGCACAGTGGTTGAGAGTCCGCCTGCCTGTGCAACGGACACGGGTTCGTGCCCCGGTCTGGGAGGATCCCACATGCCGCAGAGCAGCTAGGCCTGTGAGCCATGGCTGCTGAGCCTGCGCGTCCGGAGCCTGTGCTCCGCAACGGGAGAGGCCACGACAGTGAGAGGCCTGCGTACCGCAAAAAAAAAAAAAAGAATCTTCAGCTAATGTAAATGGGAAACAAATGCTCAGAAAAGAAGTTCAGGCGTGTTAGTTGAGATAGGCCCCAGTGTTCTTTCTGGACCAAACCTCCCTCCAATAAATATATCAAGGAAAGACAAAAAGAAAGCTTTTCCTCTCTTAATTCTTTTCTCTTAAAGAAGGTACAGTAGGAAAAAATTACATGCAACTAACTCGTTTAAAAAAAATCTAGATATATTTCATTTCAAGCAGATGTTTTCAGAAACTACCTCCCTCCTTAAATTAGCAACAGGTTCAATCATAAAGGAGGGAAAACTGTGAAGCAAGCTTATCCTGGTTCACATTGCATCTCTGCAAGATTGGTTATTATGGCAGAGTTTAATCTCAGGACAAATGAAATTAGTTCACAATAGAAAATTTTACAAAATAAAATGTGTACCTATGCCTCAAAAAATTAAAAATACAAGCCAGCACATCCACTTCTGGGTATATAGCCAAAATAATTGAGAAAAAAGGATCTCAAAGAGATATCTGCACACCCATGTACATAGTAGCATTCACCATAGCCAAAATGTAGAAACAGCCCAAATGCCTCTTAACAAATGGATAAACAAAATGTGGTACATACATACAATGCAACATTATTCAGCCTTCAAAAAGAAATCCTGTCACATGCTACAACATGTATGAACCTTGAAAACATTATGCTAAGTGAAATAATTCCATCACAAAAAGATAGTGTATGATTCCACTTATATAAGATATCTGAAGTAGTCAAATTTATAGAAAGAAAAAGTAGAATGGTTGCCAGGGACTTGGGGGAGAGAAAAACCAGGAGTTGTTTAAGGGGTAGAGAGTTTTAGCTCTGCAAGATAAAAAGTTCTGGAGGTCTGCTTCACAACAATGCGAATGTACTTAACACTGCTGAACTATATACACTTAAAAATGATTAAAATGGGCTTCCCTGGTGGCGCAGTGGTTGAGAGTCCGCCTGCTGATGATGCAGGGGACACGGGCTCGTGCCCCAGTCTGGGAAGATCCCACATGCCACCCCACATCCGCGGAGCGGCTAGGCCCGTGAGCCATGGCCGCTGAGCCTGCGCGTCCAGAGCCTGTGCTCCACAATGGGAGAGGCCACAACAGTGAGAGGCCCACGTACCGCAAAAAAAAAAAAAAAAGATTAAAATGGTATATTTTATGTGTTTTTTACCACAATTAAAAATGTTTTTAATTGTCTGTCTACCTAATGAAGAGGGGCAAGTTTGACGAGAAGCAGTATATTTCCATGGTAGTAAAGGAATTATTAGTCCAGGGGAAATAGTAATTACACTGGAGAATAACAGGACAACACCCTGACCTGAGGAAGGACTCAAGTGAACATTCACCAATGAGGGCACATGAAGATCACATGCCCACAGATATGGTGCCCTGAGCACACAACATTGTGTATGTAACCTGAGCCTCTCCTAAGCAAGTATCAGACAACCCTAAATTGAGAAACAGTCCCCATTACATATATTCTATATTATATTGCAACTAAATGCAATAATACATGATCTTTTACTGGACAAAAAAAGTTTTAAAGGACATTTCTGAGAAAATTGACAGAGTAATGAAATATGGGCTACAAAACAGATAAAAGTTCTCTTATCAATGTTTCCTGAATTTGAAAACTATATTGTGGTTATGTACGAGAATATCTTTGATCCTGGGAAATAAATAGTCAAGTATTAAGGGGTGAAGGAGAATGATGTATGCAACCTACTCTCAAATAGTTCAAGGGAAAAACATGTTTATATAAAGAATGATAAAGCAAATGTGACAAAATGTTAAAAATCAGTGCATCTAGATAAAGAGTTTGAGTTCTCTGCTTTGAAATTATTTCAAAATAAAGTTTAAAAATTATTTTTTTAAGTATAACCTTAAATTTAGTTTACACCTCAGTTCCATCAAAACTTTCAAGGAGGGACTTCTCTGGCGGTCCAGTGGTTAAGACTCCGGGCATCTACTGCAGGGAGCACGGGTTTGATCCCTGGTCGGGGAACTAAGATCCCACATGCTGTGGCATGGCCAAGAAAAAAAAAAAAACTTTCAAGCAAAGAAATTATATAAAAAAGATTTGTTCTACTTAAGCATAAATGCCAGCAAACTCACCTGAAGTACCACTAAGCACAAAATCTATTCTAATAGAAGTATGCTAATTAGTCACATAGTATAAAACTAGGTCCCAACCCTAGGACCTAACTGCAGTAGGTGAGACCACAGTCACTGCCAAAAGAGGCTATAGACTAGAGGGAAAGAAAGCACCAAGGATTAGTGATTAGGCAATGAGCTTTGCAGGAAACTGACTACACCTGGAAGGGTCCAAGCACATTAAGCAAAACAGTAGAGGCAGAAAATGGTTGCCCATTTTTGAATGTTGGTAACCAACTTAAGTTAGTTTAAAAAAGTGAAACACTGAGCAGGTGCAGAAAAGCCAACAGGTGGAAAGATGCAGCGTAGGAATTACCAGTCAGCAAACAGCCCCCCTCCATAGGAGACAGGTGAGGATTCAGAGACTTAAACAAGCAATAAAATACAGATAACCATCTGGTGGAAAAAGAGGGCATGTTGGTGAGTGTATTAAGGGAGGGTTAGGTAAGAGTGTGATGAAGAATACTAGTCTCAAAAATAAATAAATAAATAAAAAATGGTTCTGAGGAACCTAGGGGCAGGACAGGAATAAAGGGGCAGACTTAGAGAATGGACTTGAGGACACGGGGAGGGGGAAGGGTAAGCTGGGACAAAGTGAGAGAGTGGCATGGACATATATACACTACCAAATGTAAAATAGATAGCTAGTGGGAAGCAGTCGCATAGCACAGGGAGATCAGCTCCATGCTTTGTGACCACCTGGGGGGGGGATAGGGAGGGTGGGAGGGAGACGCAAGAGGGAGGGGATATGGGGATATATGTATAGCTGATTCACTTAGTTATAAAGCAGAAACTAACACACCACTGTAAAGCAATTATACTCCAATAAAGATGTTAAAAAAAAAAATACTAGTCTCTTAAAAAGACAAGACCAGTGAAGGCTTCTGATTAAATATAGTGATGGGACCAAAAGTGTACATCACTTTGTTAAAAAGTTTAGCTGTACTAGCCTGTTTCCACTATTTAATAAGTACAAAGAACACAAAAACATCTTCCTTTCCCTAACTTTGAAGTATGTCATTTTCAAATGTGAGCCCTTCTCAATTATGTTTTTTTTTTTAATATTTATTTATTTGGATGCATCAGGTATTAGGTGGCTCGTGGGATCTTTCGTTGCGGCTTGAGGGCTTCTCTCTAATTGTGGCGTGCAGGCTCCAGAGCACACGGGCTCAGTAGTTGGTGACCGGCAGGCTCTAGAGCGTGCAGGCTTAGTTCGTGCGCGGGCTTAGTTGCCCTGCGGCATGTGGGATCTTAGTTCCCCGACCAGGTATCGAACCCTAGTCCCCTCCACTGGAAGTCGGATTCTTAACCACTGGACCACCAGGGAAGTCCCCCAATTATGTTTTAGAAGCATGTAAGAAGCAGAGAGACTGTAAGGACTAAATTTCCCTAATGAGACCATAACTTTCTCTTCATGACAAAGCCCATAATTTCCTCATAAGCCACGTGCCCCAAGGGGTATTGGGAAGAAAAGATTGAGACACATTCCCTACCATCCATCACAAAACTCCTAGTTATCTCATTCTCTCATAAAATATGTCATCCTTCCTTATTAAAAGGGGAAAGTCATACTTCACCAGTATTACCTGAAGCTTCCACAGACTTTTTCAAGGTATTTTGAAGATGCAGATTATACTGTAGGCCACAATACATTTAGGTTGAGTGGCTATTCAAGCAAACCCATTTAAGCGACTATAATAGCTGCTGTCATCTTAGTGCTGCCACTTAGTAGCTACTTCATAGAAGTATTATTAGCTAACAATTATATAGCATTTACTATGTGCCAGGCACTATTCTAAATATTATTTGCATCAGTTGATTTAATCATCACAATTTATAGCTGATGAAACTAAAGCGCAGAGTGTAGTGGCCTTCCTAAGATCACACAGCTAGTGAGCAGTAGAGCCAGGACATGAACCCAGGCAGTCAGCCCAGTCAGGTTCTTAACCACTACTACTACTATTACTGCTTCCCTCACGTCAAGTTACTTAACGCCCCTCCCTCCACCTCCACGCCCCACTAAGGAAGTGGAGGAGCTGACAGGTACACATACTCTTTTCTGAACCCCATGGAGGTGAACAGGCTTCAGAATTCAGAATTTTCCCAGTTTTCAAAAGATAATAAGCACCCTATCATCAAGCATATTACTATTTCAGCAGTAAAATGAAAGAACATTCACGCTAAATGGGATAAATACATACAATATGCTCACATAATTTCAGTCAGGTTAGGGTCTGCCACCAAAAAATTAACAGGAAGTTCAGTTTTCAGAGCTTTTTGGATATTGGAATTGTGGTTAAGTAACTTGACAGAATTGTCAAGATTAACTTCAAGATTAATTAATATACACAATTGCTTACCATACAGCCTAGTACACAGTAAGTAGGCATGATACATGGTAATTATTATTAGAGTAAAATTAAAACATACTCAACTTTGTTAACTAAGTGAATGGATGGTGTTTTTAATTAAAAGCCCCAAGTATTACAAGGGCAATCTGCAGGGACTGTGGGTACCCAAATGGGTGAGGAGGGAGGGAGGATGACTTTATCAACATACAAACAAAACATCCACCAATTATCAACAAGAATGCCAGGAAGTATCTTTTAAAATTAACTGAGGGTGGGCTGCATAAAAGTCTTAAAAGAACATCTCTGTAACCATAAGAATTTACTCAATCTTTTAAAAAGTCTATGCAATCCCCTTTTATAAATATAGCTTTGCTTTTGGAGGGAGGGAAAAAAGTTAAACCCGAATAATTCAGATTTTAAGCTCCCACTCACGTACCTTCAAACAATCCTCTAAAAACAACTTACCTGGATATTTTGGAAATAAAGATGGAAACAACTATAGAGAAAACACTGACACTTCAGCCTTTTTAAAAGCAAAAATAGTCACAACATCTGTATGGTACTCATACTATTTAACTCCTTAACAGTAAATTCTTCTTTTAAAATAACCATCCAAGAAAATGATAATGACCACAAAGTGGCAAAATACTTCTAAGAGCAGACAGATGTTGATTTCACTTTTGTACATCACTTAGAGAAAGATACTTGACATTTTCCCAAGAAAATGAACACTGATATAAAAGAATCTTTTTAATTATTAACATAAATACTCATCACAGCTTTCAAACACTTGAAAAGAATTCCCTTGGTCCTGGCCCTAAGACACCAACAAGCAGTTTTAAGTTCTCTATATTTCCATTATGATTTCTATGTACTTTTGATATTTCTTTTGTATTATGTCCAATAGAGTCTACCACACAGAGGTCTAAGTTATTTCTCAACAGATGGACTTTTTCTAAAAGGCAAATTATTCAATTTATTTCACTATTTCTATTTTACCAAAAACAGGTTGTCCAACAACTTACTATACGTTAGTCTTTAAATTCTTTTCCAATTCAATCATCCAGCACTTAATGCTGATTTCGTGCTCAACAAAATTCAAGTCTGACATTTTGTGATTCCTCCCATGATGAAGTGGACTTCACTGTTGCCAGGGCCAGGCCAACCAAGGCAAAACATTTAAGACCTAGGACCATATATGAAGAAACCCCATTTTCAAAAATGCCTGAAGAATTCACTAAATTGAACTGAAGAGCAATTCTTATTTTAAAACCAAGCAGCTATTCCTGGTTGAGTGAGGAACAGAGCACTCTGCCATTTCTACCTACCAGGGTAACTCCCCACCAAAATCATAAGCTACATGGTAATGGCAAAATATAGAAATGTATTAGAACAGGGTTGTTTTCAAACCTTAGAGAACTGTGTATCATTCAAAAAAGCATCTTCAATTTCTCAGTGCTTTCCTATTCAAATCACAAAACGTAACTCTCAAAAACTGCTGTGACTCCCAGCTGTTCATCTTATTCCATAAGCAAAAAGGCATCTTCAATACACCTATTAATATCTACCACTTATAGTTTTAGGGAATTTAATCTCTCTGAGCCTTCCTGTCTTTATCTGTGAAATGGGTATTAATAGAATTTACTTCATTCGATTTTCTAGAGTAAAATGAAACAATGTACACAAAGTGCACAGTGCCTAAAACAGGAGTGGGAAATACATAGTAGCTATTATTAATTACAAAGTAAAACTTGGCAACCTTCCTAGATGGTGGGAATAGGCAAAAAAGTGAAGTCAAATACTATAGAAGGTATGTGTTTTAAAAAGCTAAAAAAACATTATTCTGTTTTAAGGCCACTTGGTACAAAGGGAGAGAGACAAAAATTATGGACTACTTAAATTTCTAGCGGGCAGCCAGATTTAAGAAACAATTTGCAAGTCTAATTACCAGTTCTACAAAAAGTATCTGGATCTGCCACCCAAGTGGCCCATCCCCATATGTACTGCTTACTTTACAATTACATTCCAATCAAATTACCCAATAACTTAAAAAACAGGTTTAACAAATTTACGGTGCCACTATTTTGGCAAAACTATCCCCTAAAAGTCAGTTATCTCCAAATATGCTCTAAGAATCATCTGCATCGGAATCACCTTGTTAAAAACAAACTGGTGGAGTGGAGCTCAGAAATCTTAAGACATTTGTTTTGAGAACAACTGCCCAAAAGATGTTTAGCCAAAACATTCTATATTAAATCCACCCAGAGTATAACTTAACCTCCACTTTCCTGCAAGATCTGCCACTATAGCAAGCTCTGTTCTGCTGGTGTGCCTGAATTAATCTGGGAATTAAGGTAGAACAGGACGAATAAATATCAAGAAATAAGGATGCACTTCAGAGGCACAAATAACTACTAAGAACATCTTTCATTTTTAATCAATGTGAAATTAACTCAGCCATAACAGAGAAGATGAACACATAATACACAAATTCTTTAATGGCCCCCCACAGAAAAACTGATCTTATGAAGATTAAACCTAGTTTCATCAGGAGCTTTGCTTTAAAATGGTACACTGTGAAGTATGGTCTTATTTACACATAAAATGCTGAAAATTAACCTTATTAGATACCCAACTCCAAGAAAACATGCCTGGCATAATTTGTGTGTAACACATCTAGTTACCTAGATCATGAAATTTATTTAATACTGTGATGTTACACAGAGTCCTTACATTCAAACTAGACTTTTAATGTCCAACAACTAATCATTTCCAAAAGAAATAAATCACTGCAGTCCAACAAGTGATGAACAGCTCACTCTCAATATTGTATATACTAGTACAGCAGTAGGTGTCCTAAAGCTGCCTGGGTCAGAAGGTGATTAGCACTTGTCTCAATGCTATTTCACTGTGGAAACCCTTTATCAACACCTTGGGGTATAAGCAGAATAATCATCAAAAAATATTAAAAGTGTTTTAAATAGGTACAACTCAACACAATCATTCAAGCATACTACTTGAGGGCCTAAATTCTCAACCTGGACACTTAGTATAAGCTACTCATACCACTACTCACTGCTTCACCAGAATGGCTGTATATTTTTCCCACCAAAAGTAGGGCTATTGCACCATACGTTTCATGATCTCTGTAAAGAAAAAAAATCATTGTCTTGGTTTATATTTCCTTAAAAAACATGTAAATCTACAACTTGTCTTAAGAACTTAGTGAAATCTGAAGATTTCTAAAGAAATCACCTCAATTCTTTTTAATGCAACCCGCATACACACACAGAAAAGGCAGTATTTGTAAAAGATCAATTCTGAAATACAACTAGCTACAACCTTTAATAAGCATGTACCACAAAATTAAAATGCACAAGGGTTTTTAAGCATAAGCATTTACTTCATGATCCCTTAATTCGTATCATGTACCAAAAAATTGGAATCAGAAAGGTTTCTCAGGATTTCAAAGCAGTTTTTTTTTTTTTTTTTTTTTCAAAGCAGCTTTATAACTTTAAAGATGTGGAGAACAGTAACAAACAGTTTAAATGATCCCTCTTGTAAGAAGCAACCACAGGTCCCATTAAATATGTCCCTTCAAGAATAGATTGAGAAGACTGAGAAACTACCATTTCAGAGGACTGGGCTGAAGGCTGGTTAAATTTTTCTAGGTTTGGAATTACTAAAGTTGGAGGTGTGTTTAAGGGACAGGCCTAGAAGTTTGCAGGCAGGCAAGAGATATCGTATCATTTCTACTGACCCAAAACAAGGCCCTTAGGGGACTACAGTTGTCCCTTCTGTTTGCTCTTGAGGGAAAAGGCCTATTTTAAAAACGTTATGGAAATGTATCCAAGGGGATGCAATCGGAAAAAAATCCAGAATGTGGAAAATTCTACCAAAAAAAGTCTATGGAGGGCTTCCCTGGTGGCACAGTGGTTGATAGTCCACCTGCCGATGCAGGAGACACGGGTTCGTGCCCCGGTCCGGGAGGATCCCACATGCCGTGGAGCGGCTGGGCCTGTGAGCCATGGTCGCTGAGCCTGTGCGTCAGGAGCACCTCAATGGGAGAGGCCACAACAGTGAGAGGCCCGCATACCGCAAAAAAAAAAAAAGGCTATGGATTAACAAATCAACTGCAAGGAAATAAAAGTAATGGCAGGAGAACTACAGATGAAAAACTTAGGAAGCTTCTCAAACAACTGCAATGTATAAACTTTACTTGATTTCTAATTTGAACAAAACTTAGATGTTGATTTTGAGACACTGCACATGATGATGTAAAGGAATTGTTGCTATTAATTTCGGTGTGACAACAGTAGTACAATTAAATTTTTAAAGTTCTTATCGTTTTACAGATCTCTACTGAAATACTTATGATAAAATTATATGTTTAGGATTTGCTTCAAAATAATCCATTGGAGGTGGGCATACAATGAAACACATTTGGCTAACAGCTGATAAATGTTGAAGCAAGGGACATTCATTTACCATAATAAGAAAATTAAACAAATATTATGGTACAACCACTGATTATTCTGTCTAACATAAGATAGTTTAGCAACCTGAAGGAATGCTTATTATATAATGCTAAATGAAGAAACAAATGTACCTACGTCAAAATTTCAAAAGCGTAAGGTTAAGGAAACAAGAGAATAGGAAGACCAAACTGAATTTGTGAGTTAGTTGATTATCTACTTTATCTACTAGTATTAGACTACTGTCATTAGACATTGCTAATGAATTCAGTAGGCAGGTAATTTAAACCACTTAAGAGAGCTGCGTATAAAACAATAGTGGAGAGGCCTAGAATAAACTAGAGAATGCAATGCACACCTCAACTTAAAAGCATTCAAATAAATACTCCACTACATAAATTCCGTTTTTAACCAGATATTCAAATATCCTCATTTTTAGGGTGACCAAGTGATTTATTTGCCAAAGCAAGCTACTTTGAATAAAGAAAGGAGGTAAGAATCAAACCAGGATGGTACAGGAAAACCAGACCACCTGGTCACCCTATTCACTTTATCTATATAAACTGAGGCATTAAGTTTGTTTGCTTATTTGTGCTTAAAGTGAACTGCCTAAACTCAAAATGAATTAGCCTCATACACACTAGAGACTGAAGCCCAGCGAGGCACAGAGATTTGCTCAAAGTCATGGTGTTAATTGAAGAGGCAGGTGCAACAAGTCAGCACCCAGTACCCTGACACTGTCCAGATCAATCTACTATTTAGTACCATTTTCTTCTCTTTAGGTTTTGGTTTTCTTAAAATTACATGTGTCCTGCTCCTTTTTTCCACAAAAAGAGTCTCTTCAAAATGTGTTCATCAAATAATTCTAAAAATAAGGCAAAAAAATAATACAATAACAGGAAGGTGAAGAATGTCCAACAAATGCTTACAAAAGCAAAATCCTGATTAATCCACATGTATATGAAATCCTGTACTCTAAGATCAAACACTTTTTCTACATGCTGGACAACCCTAAGACATTTCTGTACCATGCATGATTGTCAGAATAAAAAAATTAATAAAAGCAATAACTGGACCCTTGGAAGACCAGAGAAAAGCACACATACATTGATGCACCTAGTAGCCTCCCAAACATTAATTCTTTCCTGATTATCTCACTGAAGAGGCAAGAACCAAGACCTCAGAGCCTACTACATTCCCAGTAGACAGCTAAGGAAATGGGGAGTCTCCAGAGCAGCTTCTATGGCTATGAGCTCACTAAAGAATCTCTTTGGCTCCAACACCCATACACAACCTCTGTATTATCCCATATAGCTATTAACATCAAGATAAGCACTGTATTTCAGAAATATGCAATTCTTTACTTACTGATTAACAGGAAATCTGCCAGCCCAACTACCTTCCTAATATGAAATTAGAAAAAGCATAGACTTTAGAATCAGATCCAACCTACATCTGAGCCCTTACTTTGCCATTTACAAGCTAGCCAAACTGAAGGAACTTCAACTTCCTCCTATATAAATGAAAAATACCACCAGAGTTATGGAGGTTAAAGCATGTGGTACAAAGCCTGGTACTTAACAGGCACTCAGTAGGAAGCTCTTGCTTTAATTTTTATTTTATATTGGAGTATAGTTGATATACAATATTCTGTTAGTTTCAGGTGTACAGCAAAGCGATTTAGTTATACATATACATATATCTATTCTTTTTCATATTCTTTTCCCATATAAGAGGAAACTCTCGTTATTTCTACCTAATGGTTTCATTCAATGGCCAATTCAAATAGGATACAAACTATTTTTATTTTATTTTTTATTTATTTATTTTTTGGCTGTGCCGCCTTGCGGGGTCTTAGTTCCCCAACCAGGAAAGGAACCTGGGTCCGGGCAGAGAGTACAGAGTGCTAACCACTGGACCGCCAGGGAATTCCTGATACAAACTATTTTTAAAGCAACTGATGACTACAGTCACGGTCTTGGTAAAGTCTGTAAAGAGTTATCTCCTGGATCATCAGTTAACCCCAAAACTGTGCATGAAAGTATGGAATCAACGTAAGCACAGATTACAAAATATATTGGCAGATCTATTTTTCCAAATTATATTAAATTATGAAAAAAAAAGATACTCAACTAGTCAATCACTGGTCCAATAATAATTCCTTGAAGTGCTAAATTTTAAAAACACTGCTTTATTTCCTCACCACTTCCACAATGTGTGTGACTCCCATATAAACTTCTAGAAGGCACAGACTGTGTCTCATACATATAATATTCAGAATAGCTAGGAGGGTGCCTTATACAGATGTACTCAATAAATATTTGTGGAATGAAAAGTTGATATGGTTCCCTTAATGGCGTTTTTAAAAATACGTTAATGACAGGATCCTTTCACTTCAAAACATTAAATTGCAAAAGGTTCATAATAAGAACAGCACCCCCAACAAAAGAAGCTGCTGTTTATAAGCACTGTAGGTAAAACAGACCCAAACTCAAAAAACGAATGGCTTTCCCTATGAAAGAAAATTTTAAAAAACAAAACACCAAGACAATGAGCACCTCAAAACAGGACAGCACTGTCCATTCCATTTCCAGAAACAACTTACCTTTTTGCACCTTCCTTTTGCAGATTTGAAATCCAGATTCTCACACAATCACTGGCCTTCACTTCTGTTTGATTCAATAGCATACACACTACTGAACATACACATTCTCTCTCTTGCTATTATTAAATACATCAGTACTGGTCTTATTCTGCTTTCTAATTCCGAAAACAAAAGTGCAAAAGTCCTAACCCAAAATTCTTTAAAAAAAAAAAAAAAAACTAATTAAAAAAATTTTTTTGAGATTTAACAATGTTTGAAGTAACTGTAAAGGCTCCCATCTTTTCCCATACTTCAATTATGTATTTTAAATGGCTTTCTTCCCCAAATGAGAAGATTCTTGTGTCTTGATGGGAGGGCAAGCAGTTACAAGTAAAATGTACTAAAATAAGCCATTTCTCAACAGGTGAGATACCATCAGAGTGTGTGCTGTTGCAGGAAACAGAATAGAGAGCCGTGAATGGGAGTCTCTGCACTTCATATCTGCAAAAGAAGAGAATAAAAAGGTTAACTTAACTCTAGACTTAGAGTATCTTCATCTGTTTAAAGCAATGTCCATAAACAATTTAAATTTAAAAATGAAAATGTGCTAAAACAAGAGGTTTGTGGGTGAACTCAACCATTTAAACTGTATCTACAGTTTTAGAAGTCAGTATCTTAACACTTTTATACCACACCATCTTGATATTAAAGGTTTAATAAAAAATCCCATCTCTTCTTTAGACTTTTCTTAAAGTTATCATTAGCCAATTAGCCAAATGTGCTAGGGGGAATTAGTTCTAACCCTAAGAATAACAGTCGAAGAGCTCATTTTTAATAAACGTTCTTCCCTTTATAAGGAGCGGCAGTTAACCTTTTGGGAACCCCAATGCTCCCACCCCTTTCTCCGACCTCATTAAAGTTAAAGGTTAATTTGAGAACAGCGCATTCTACCCTACCCAGCACCGCGTTCTCTGCGAAAATCCTTCTGCGTTTTGCACTGACCCACCCGCCGCAGTGTGGGTGAGCCAGGGCCAGGTCACGGAAGGAGGCCGGGGTTGCCGGGGGGTGGGGGTGAGACCCGCGAGCCCGTCAAGCACCCGCGGCTCCCCCCACCACCCGGCGGCACACCTGCCTCGCAGGCGCCCACCAGGGGCAGGGACCGCCCTCTGACAGCCCCGCGCGCCTGCCCCACGCGGAACGCGCGCCACGCGCCGCGCGGGACCCGAGGGCGGCGCAGGCGGCTGGGCGCCGGAGAGGCGGGAGCCCGTCGTGAAGGGGCCGCCCGGGCTCGCTCCCTCCCCGGGGACCGAGCGGACCGGGGCGTGCTGGGGGCGGGCGCGGTACCTTTTGGACAGATCCATGAGGACCCCGGAGAAAAGCTTCTCCCCGAGGCGGAACGACACGACGAGCGCGTCCTCAATGATGTGGTCCAGCGTGACCCGCACCTCCGAGCCGGGGATCAGTTGCGACACCGCGGAGTCCCCACCCGCCGGCGGCACGAGCGCCGGGGCTGAGGGCTGGGGCAGCGGCGGTTCCTGGCGCTCCTCGGGAGCCGCGGGCTCCTCGGGCGGCGATGCAGGGGAAGGTGAAAGGCCAGGCCCTTCCTGTGGCGCGGCTGCCGCCGGCTCCACCACCCGGGCGGGTAGCTTCTCCTCAGGCTGCAGCTCCGGCCCCGCCGCCTCCGGGCTGCGGGCTAGCTCCCCCGGCGGCGGTGGCGGTGGCGGCGGCGGCGGGAACGGCGGCTCGTCGGCCTGAGGAGAGGACTGCTGCCTGTCGGCCTCGCCGTCCGGCACAGACGCTTCAGTGGCCGTGACCGGGAGGGGGTCAGTGCCGGCCTCGCTGCCGGGAATGGGCTCCATCTCCGGCTCGGCCTCGCCGGCGCCCCCCTCCCCGGGGGACGCTGCAGTCGCTGCCGCCTCTGCAGCCACGGCCGCCATTTTCTTCCTGGCTTCTCCCTCCTCCAACTCAGTCAGTCTACAGCGGCGGCGGCGGCGGCAGCGCTGCTTGGTTCCCTGGGCCTTCCCCTCCCTCCAGCGAACAGTTTTGTCCCGCCCTTACCCCGATGCATGTTATTGGCACCGCGCCATTGGTTCTGTCCTACAGCCCTCCCGCACTTGCAATATTCCATTGGCCAGGTGGGGACGTCTATCATCCAGTCAGTCCATCCCTCCCATACAGAGTAGGAACTTCTCATTGGCCGGACTAGTTGTCAAATGTCGAATCTTAGAGGAGGAGTGTGGGGCGGGCTCAAAGGGGGCGGGGGGAAGTCAAAAAGCTGAGCCTTATACTTATTGCCTCTTTCTATTGGATGGAAGAGAAAATGTAGTCTTATGGTTGGCCTATGCTCCTGCCCATTATCAGCCAGGGTTTCAGAGGTGGGATAAAGGAGGGAATCACGTGGTATGCCTGTTCTTTCAAAGGCTATGGAGGGGAGGAGTAACGTAATGAGGGAGGGGAACCGCTTCCCAAGAATCTCTGCGCAGAGGTCCTTAGAATAAATGTTATTTCTGGGCGCGGACCTGCTTGCAGCCGCGTGTGGGCACGACAGGCTTCTTTGGGAAGGACAGCTAAAGTTTGAAGATAATTCTACAGTTTTTGAGCTCCTCCTATGCTAGGCACTGTGCTAGGTGCTGGGGATAGAATGATGTGCAAGACGTTCTCCATAACCTCATGGCAGCCACTTCAGCTCCCACACAAGGGGTGTTTCCTTGAGTTCTCTCCACTTTCTAGGAACAATGCACCTACTTATTTCAAAGTAGGAAAATGCTAATGAAAACAGGAAGGATACCATGCACACTGGATTAAGCTGATGAATGTTCCAGAGAGCAGTACAGAGGCACTGCTGAACTTCCACGTGAACACTAATTTTCAACCCAAATTCACTGGAAAGTGGTCGCACCTGGTTACTTGCTTCAGCCTTTTATCCTTGCCGCTCGTATGCCACAGGTGCAAAAAGCCTCTGCAGCGTCCTAATGCCTCTACTTCTCTAGTCCCGCTTTAAGTTTCTTGATTTGTTTTGTCTGGAAGAATCTACTGAACCTTTTTCTTTCAAAAGGCTCAGAGTGAGCCATTTCTCCAGAAGAGATTGTAAGCACTGAGAATGCGTGCAGGAGCGAGGAGAGAAAAGTTGCCAACATGAGGGAGAGTAAAAAATGAAATTCTAAAGACTAATTACAGCCAACATTTATTGGGCACCCCCTATGTGCCAAGCACTAGTACAAACATTTAGTATAACACCTCATTTAATCCTTACAATACTACTATAAGGCAGGTACTGTTATTATACCCGTCTTATAAATAAAGAAATTGAGGCACATAAAGGGTGCTGAAGGTCACTCAGCTAGTAAGTTGCATAGTCAGAATTCCAGTTTTGTTTTTTTTTTGGGGGGGGAGATAAATTAGGAGATTGGGATTAACAGATACACACTAGTATATATAAAATAGATAAACAGCAAGGACCTACTGTATAGCACAGGGAACTATACTCAATATCTTGTAATAACCTATAATGGAAAAGAATCTGAAAAAGAATATATATATATATCTGAATCACTTTGCTATACACCTATAACTAACACATTATAAATCAACTATACTTCAATTAAAAAACAAAAATAGCAAAAAGAAAAAAATTCCAGTTTTACCTTGAAAGGACTGAAAATGGGAAAAAGTAACTATCACCATATGCTCTGTTTCAAGCCCTGGGGCTCTTGGGAAAGGCACCTAGGAAATCCCAGTCAGGGCAGGATCAGCATCTGCAAAGTAACAGAAGGAAATAAATTTACTGAGTGTCCACTCTGTACCAGAGATTTTCCCATAAGCTCTCATTTAAAATCCTGTGAGTTAAGTCTTCTCCTTCTTTTACAAGTGAGGAAACTGATCCTTAGCCAGGTTAAAGGTCTTCTTGTCAGTCACACAGATAGCTAGCAGCAGATCCTATAGAACCCAGGTCTTTCCAAGTGCATGATTGTTTCACTCATTCACTGAACAAATAATTTATCCCCTGCAGGCTAGATGCCTGCAGAAAACAGCCATGGATCCCACCTTACAGAGTTTTTGCCATGATCAATTTTCTATATTTCAACATAATCAATTAATTAAACATAACACATAGTCCTATGAAACGTGTAGACCCATACTGAGTTCCCACATTGTATAGTATCCCACATGGAGAAAAATACAGTTCAGGTCCTACGACCTGATTACCTCTTGCAGTAATTCATTGCAAGATGCTGCAGTAAATCATTTAAATTAAGGATTTATAGCAGATGGTGGCATATCAAGTCACCCTTCTAAATCACCATTTTCAGCCTGCAACTCAAGATCCTCTACTGGCTCCCTATGTTCACATCAAGTGTATCCTCTTCTGCTTGTCATTCAAGGCCCTCTCTGTTCCTACTTTATCTTTCAAGGTCTGTTCTCTACTATTCTTCAAGCTTTCTAATACTGGGAAGATCTTTCATCGATTTATTCCACAGATAAATATTCAAGGCCTACTATATGTCAGTTACTGGGCTAGGCAGTTAGAAGCCATGCAGAAAGAACATGAAAGCCTCTTTGGAGTTATTTTTCTAGTTAGGGAGCTAGAAAATAAGCAGTGAATAAATAACATGATTCACAGATTATGAGCCATGCCATAAAAGAAATCAACAGGGTGAGGTGATAGGGAATAGCTGGGGGAGGGGCAAAGAGTGTCTCATTTAGATAAGGTGGTCAGAAAAGACCTCTCTGAAGACAAGATATTTTAACTAAAATGCAAAGGATAAGAAGGAGCCAGCTGGGCTTCCCTGGTGGCACAGTGGTTGAGAATCTGCCTGTCAATGCAGGGGACACGGGTTCAGGGCCTGGTCCGGGAGGATCCCACATGCCGCGGAGCAACTGGGCCCGTAAGCCACAACTACTGAGCCTGCGTGTCTGGAGCCTGTGCTCTGCAACAGGAGAGGCTGCAACAGTGAGAGGCCCGCACACTGCGATGAAGAGTGGCCCCCGCTTGCCACAACTGGAGAAAGCCCTCACACAGAAACGAAGACCCAACACATAAATAAATAAATAATTAAAAAAAAAAAAAAAAAAAAGGAGCCAGCTATTGACATTGTTGAATGAACACCTGGGTTAAAAGGAGCAGCAATTGCTAAAGTCCTGTGGCAAAAGAGGGCTTGGCTTACTCCAGAAACAGGAAGAGACCAATGTGGTTGAGGAGGCATAAGCAAGACGATAAGTAGCTGAGATAAGGTTGGAAAGGAAGACAGGAGTCAAATCATATTTTATGTACTGCAAATACAAAAATGAGATTCTGCCCTCAGAGGGTTCCATATATACTGGGACCCCAGCTTTTACATGTGCTGCTGTATCCTAGTCTCCCCTGCCTTCTGTCTCCTCCTGGCATAGGATCAGCATAGAAAAGGCCCTTGGTATTTGTGGAATGGATAGCCACATGATATTTGGTGCTGAATGGATAGAGGTTTTCATGAATGGTTGGAAGGTTGGATGATGTCTTAGTCCATTCATACTGCTAGAACAAAATGCCACAGACTGAGTGGCTTATAAATAACAGAAATTTATTTCTTACAGCTCTGGAGCCTGAAAATACAAGATCAGGGTGCCAGCACAGTCAGGTGAGGGCCCTTTTCCAGGCTGCAGAATTCTTATTGTATGTTCATTGGCAGAAGGAGGCAAGGGCACTCTCTTGGACCTCTTTTTTTTTTTTTTTTTTTTTTTTTTTGCGGTACACAGGCCTCTCACTGTTGTGGTCTCTCCCGTTGCGGAGCACAGGCTCCGGATGCACAGGCTCAGCGGCCATGGCTCACGGCCCCAGCTGGTCCGCGGCATGTGGGATCTTCCCGGACCGGGGCACGAACCCGTGTTCCCTGCATCGGCAGGCGGACTCTCAACCACTGCGCCACCAGGGAAGCCCATCTTGGGCCTCTTTTATAAGTGCATGTGTCTCTTTCATAAAGGCCCTGTCCTCATGACCTAATCACCTCCCAAAAGCCCCACCTCCTCATAACCACCTGGATGGTTAAGAGTTCCGCAAATGAATTTTGGAGGGACACAAACATTCAGACTGTAACAGATGAACAGCTGGTTGATTGGACAAATCGTTGAATAGATGGATGGATGGGTGGATGGAGGGGTGGATAGATGAATGGCAGGGATAAGGAAACCAGCTGACTACCCAAGTGCATCCTCACTGTCACAAGCCGACTTTGATCTCTGAGCTCTGTGCGTACTACAGGTTGGTGGCTAAAAACTCAGAAAGTAGAACGAATGAACCTGTATGTGACTCCTCAGTTGGGCTCTGACTAGCGTATGATCTGGGCATAATCTTAGGCAAGTTGCTTAACTTCATTTATAAAATGTCTTAATAATAACTACCTGCGAGGACTTCCCTGGTGGCACAGTGGTTAAGAATCCGCCTGCCAATGCAGGCCCACACAGGTTCAAGCCCTGGTCCGGGAAGATCCCACATGCCGCGGAGCAAGTAAGCCTGTGTGCAACAACTAGTGAGCCTGCGCTCTAGAGCCCGTGAGCCACAACTACTGAGCCCGCGTGCCACAGCTACTGAAGCCCGCACGCCTAGAGCCTGTGCTCCACAACAAGAGAAGCCACTGCAATGAGAAGCCCGCACACCACAACGAAGAGTAGCCCCCGCTCACTGCAACTAGAGAAAGCCTGTGCGCAGCAACAAGGACCCAACGCAGCCAAAAATAAATAAATAAATTTTAAAATAATAATAATAACTACCTTCCTCTAGGACTTGTTTTTTAAATTATGTAACATATATGAAGTGTTTAACATAGAACCAAAATCATAGTGAGCATAGCTCAATAATTGTTAGCACCTACATCTAGAAATGCAGAATTAGGACTTCCCTGGTGGTCCAGTGGTTAAGACTCGCTGCTTCCACTGTGGGGCACGGGGGTTCAATCCCTGGTCTGGAAACTAAGATCCCACATGCTGTGTAGCACGGCCAAAAAAAAAAGAAATGCAGAATTATCATTGCAACTGGGGCTGATCATACTCCAGGGGCTCTGACTCCCAATAACCAAACTTGTGAGAGACTAAGTAAAAACCCAGACACTGGGGTGACATGAAGAGGGATAAATGGCTACTTATGGCTTAGTAGGTTTTGTTTTTGTTTTCTGGGCCTGGACTCTCAGGAAATCAAATTATCGACAGACAAAGCATGGGTAGTAGAGACTCAGGACAAAAGGAACTAACTGACAGCACGTGGCTGAGAAGCCACAGTGCCGAATAAATTGCTCCTCCTGTTCTAGGCCTATTTTTGTCCAAGTAACCAATATTTCTCTTCTAAAATCAGATCGCCCACTTCCAGACCAAGATTGTGATAGATAACTACTAACAGACATGTCAATCACTGGCTCTCTCTCCATGTGTCTCAGCAGTTCTCAATGTATTGAGGGATCTCTCTGAGAATCCGCTAAAAAGCTATGTTTTACATACTGTGTGATCACATTTATATAAAATACGAAAACAAGCAAAACAAATTTATGCTGTTAGAAGTCAAGATAGAGGTTATTCTTGACAGGGTGAGGGGGGAAGTACAGGGAGTGACTAAAAGGGAATACGAGTGGAGTTTTCTGGGATTCTGATAATTTTCTGTTTTTCATCTACTCACTAGTTATACAGGAAGGTTCAGCTTATAAAAATTCATCAAGCTGTGCACATATGTGCTTTTCTGTGTATAGTTTTGTATTAGTTATCTTTTACTGCTAAGTGTCTTAAACAACATATATTTATTCTATAGTGTCTGGGGGCAGAAATCCAGGCATGGCTTAGCTGGGTCCTCTATTTTGGGTCTCTCTCCAGGCTATAATCAAGGTGCCAGCAGGGGCTGCAGTCTCTTCTGAAAGTTTGACTAGGGAAGGGCCCACTTCTAAGCTCATTCATATGATCTTTGCAGGATTCAGTTCCTCAGTGGCTGTGCTCAGCTTGCCAAGTGGCCTCTCCATAGAACAGTTTGTGATTTAGAGCTCACTTCATCAGAGCAAGCATATGAGAAGAGCCAGAGAGAAATGATGCAAGGAAGAGAGAAGTCACAGTCTTTTATAGCCTAATCTCAGAAGAGGCAGCCTGTCACCTGTGCTGTATTCGGTTCAGAAGCAAGTCACTAGATCCAGCCCAAACACAAGGGGAGAAGATCATACAGGGGCATGAATACCAAGAGGCAGGGATCCTTGGGAGCTGAGGGTCACATCATTTCAAGTTTTTAAAACATGAAAAGGAAAAGTATTCCAGATGTTTCCCCAAACCTCCCCCCACCCCAACAGACTCATCCACAGACGCTGCTAATGCCTCTTGTTCGATGTGGATGCTTTCCACCCCACGCTACCTGCTCCCTCGTAACAGATCCTCACTTCAAACTGGCAGGTGGAAGAGGCCATCATATTACAGAAGTAAATCCCAGTATCGAGGACGATCTGTATAAGGAGAGCCATCATTGACCCAACCATTATTGAGCACCTACTATGTGTCGGGCTGAGACAGCAGCCAGATGAGCCTGGGGGGAATCAAGCACATCAAAGGTGGGCACTGTCCTGAGACATCTTCCTCCAAGGTCTCGGGTGTCCTTTCACATGCTCCTCTCCCCTCTCTGTATATTCTCAACAGCTGCCATGTCAACGTAGTTCCTTAAAAATGGACCCCAAGGGATGGAGTAGTTCTAGGCTGATCATCTCAGTTTGTCTGTGACTGAAGGGTTTCCTGGGACACAGGATGTTCAGTGTTAAAAGTGGGATAGTCCTAGGCAAACCCTAATGGTTGGCCAGGGTTCATGCTTCATGTCCTGCAGAAATGAACCCTGATCTTTGCAACAGCCCAGCAAGAAAGGGAGCCTCAGAGAGGTTAAAGAAAGCTTCCAAAGCTAAAGACTGGGCCCCTCAGTCTCCAAAGAATGTGCTCTCAGCAACTTAGATCTTTTGGCTGTTTCTTGTATTTCCTTAGACATCCCCTGGGACAGGATCCTTGGGTAAATGGCATATCAGTGTGCATTTTTGTGTCTAGCCTTCTAGTTCCAAGCCCACAGGTTAAATCTGACCTTAAAAATAAAAGTAGAAAATGTGAAAAAACAAAAACAAAACCTGACCTTAGATTCTAAACACCCCTGATTGTACCCACCCCATCAAAAAATTCTAAGAACTTGTATTTACTTGACATTCCTCTAGGTTGGGCTCCGCCATCATTTCAAATGTGATAGCTATTATTAGATTTTTAGACCCTTGTAAAGTAAGGACTTTATTTTATAGCTTCCTTAGCACAGTGCTGGGACAAGTAGTATCTAATATTTATCAAGTGCTTACTTCACATCAGGCCTTAAATCAATTAAGACTTTTATATCCCTATGAGGTACATCGCATAATTATCACCATTACAGATTAGGAAACTGAGGCACAGAGAGGTTAAGTAAGTTGCCCAAGGTCACACAACTAGTAAGTATAGGTACCAAAGAGTAATATCTATTTGCTCATTGATTATAAAGAGTTCCCTCTGTTTTTTTCTGGAAAGACTATCATTTGTTCTGACAGATTTAAGTGAAGCTTTCTGAAAAATGGGTGGAAACCTCAGCTAAAGAGGTACATGTGATATGCCAACCATTCTTGAAAAACCATGAACGCATGATCATTTTGATAGAATTGCTTCTGTGTCATCACAGTTTCTCTCTGTCTTGGTTTCCTCATCTCTACATCAAATGATAATAATCATCTCTACCTCAAAAAAAACTGGACCAGGTCTAAGAAGCAGCAACTATTCTTATTATCCCTCCCAAAGTTCTGGAGGCCTGGGCAGGAGCATGGAGGTCATTTGGTTTGTCCAGTGTAAATTCTGAGCCAGAAGCTGCAGGCCAGGCCCTGGTCTTAGCATTTGGTTCATGGCTATTCACTTCCACACAGCTATTTCAGTGTTTACCCCCAGTAATTTCTCTCACTACACACTTGCTACATATGCAAATGAAAAATGAACTGAATATTCAGTTCTAAGTAGCTTTGGTTCATTTTTATACCAAATTCCTACTCTCTGTTTTATTTGTATTTGTTTGTTTTTAAAACAGCAGAGAGTTTTTAGGAAGGAATGTATGTACAGCTAGACATAGAAAAAAACCCCTGTGATGTCTGTCTTGTGCATCATTTGCACCTCTCCTACAGAGCACAGTGCCTGGAGTACAGTAGGCCTTCAAAAATATTTGTAGAATTCATAAACAAATGACTAAATGAATGGTTATTTCTAGGAAGTAGGATCACTGTGGGTTTCTTTTTTCTTTTTGCCCATCCACATGTCCCAGTTATCCTAATTTTCTCATTTTTCTACAATGAACATGTATTTCTTAGGGAAAATGTTTAAAATCTTACTTCAGCAAATAAATACATAAATAAGTGAATAAAATGGAGCCTGGGTAGCCTTGTAATAGGAAGGTTTCAAACATGGGCTGCCTGGACAGGGTGTGCATGACTTCGTTGCCTGGGATCTGATGGGAGAAGGAACAGGAGTCCCCATCCTAGAAGCCAGAGGCTCCACCAGCCTGCCCTTTCCGTTTTCCTTTGGCCCACAAGACATCGTTTCTTTGCTCTCGTGTGTTTACTGGATGAAAGCAAGAAGCAAGTCCCAAAAGTGTTTTTCAAGGATTGTAAATGATTCATAGGGAGCTCATAGACCTTGGCTATCTTCACGTTGCTGCATTGGAGGTGGTGCCGCTCCCACGCCCTCCCCGCCCCCCGAACAGTCCCTGAACCCTCAGAGGCGACCCTCTTCTGTAAGTGTTGGCCCCCGTATCCAAATCCGAATTCCTTCCAGACTCAGCCCGCTCCACCCAGGTCTGTAGATGCTGACGAAGAAGGGAACAGACAAGCCAATTTAGTTGTCATCCTCTCTTTGTTCCCTTGACCTTGAGGCACTTAACTCAGCAGAGCTAGCAGTGCGGGGAGCCCGGCAGAGTCCGAGAACGAAAGACTAGAAACCTTGAAGGGCTCTTGGAGCCCGCGCTCCTTCTCTCTGCTTTGGTCACCATAGTGACTTCTCTCTGAAACCTCAACCCTATGGTTTCTGCTGGATATTCATTCATAATAAGGCCACCTCTGCGTTTTCCGCCCACTGCGGAACAGGCACCAAGTGCATGTGGCTGACGCACTCGGCCTTTAAACTGCGGGACGGGGGGCGGGGGGGGGAGGGGGGGAGTCAGGGCGTGGCGGGGGGGGGGGAGGAGAGTAGGGGGGTGGCGCATGGCGGAGAGGCGGTCCTCTGCCGTGCAGAGGGAAGGTTCAGAACTGGGGAGGGGTTCAGACCCCTTGTGGTTCTGTCCCCTCGGTTTACAGAGGAGAAAGGACTTGCCCAAGGTTTCTCAGCCCTTCGAGAGACAGCCTCGACTGGAATATGACAGCCCTGACTCCTGGCCAACTGCTCACTGCACTCCATCATCAGGGGTGCACGTAGGGCCCATGTTCTCACCCCAGATTTTCTAACTTCTTGGCCTTTTGTGCCAAGCACTGGGCATACTTTCTGGGACTGTTACTAAACGTTATGGAATGTGTGGTAATCAGATCGTGATGAGCCCCTAGTGAAAGGCTAGAACTAGAGTTCCTGTAGTGAGACAAAACACTTCCATTTCCAGTACAGATTTGCAAGTAAATTAGCTCATTTAATCCCTAAAATTACCCTGCAAAGTGACTGTTATTATTCCTTTTTAAATTGAGAAACCTGCATCTTCAGAGAGTGTTTGAATGGGTAAACTTGGAGTCAGGTGAATTTGAATGCTAACTCTGCAATTTACTAATGATAAAGGATGGCACAATAGCTCATTAGTACAGGCAATGACTTCAGATTCACTGAGCTCAAGTTCTGCCATTTCCCTGCTGTGTGACTTTGGGCAGGTTACTTAACTTCTCTGAGCCTCTATTTCTCCATCTGTAAAAACATAATAGAACCTACTTCATAAGTCATTGTGAGGATTAAATAAAGTAATGCATGTAAATCACTTAGCACTGCGCCTGAGGGTTAATAAGTGGTTTCTGTTATTCCAAAATTAGAAAGTACTCTCTCCTGCTAGAACTTCTGGTCACACACAAAAAGAGAAAATCTACACCCCTCTTCCAGGTTCACCCAGAGCCCAAAGCCTTTCCTTTGTGTCAGCCAAGGAACAGAGCACTTGAAAAAATGACATTCCAAAGAGAGGAAGGTGAATTTGAAAGATGCTTTTCATAGCTTGATTTCACATTTTTAAAAGATTCAGACAAGGGAAGAGTGGAAATCTGTATCTTTCTATAGCCTTGCTGCTAATACCTCCAGAGTTATGCTGCCCAACACGGTGGCCGCAAGCCTCGTGTGGTTACTGGAAACATGAAATGTACCTGGTCCAAATTGAGATGTGATGTAAATATAAAACACACACTGCATCTTAAAGACTTGGTACGAGAAAAATATAAAATATCCCATTGGAAACAACAAGGTCCTATTGTATAGCACAGAGAACTATACTCAACATCCTATGATAAACCATAATGGAAAGGAATATATAAAAAAAGAATGTATATAGGGCTTCCCTGGTGGCACAGTGGTTGAGAGTCCGCCTGCCGATGCGGGGGACGCGGGTTCGTGCCCCGGTCCGGGAAGACCCCATATGCCACGGAGCGGCTGGGCCTGTGAGCCATGGCCGCTGAGCCTGCGCGTCCGCAGCCTGTGCTCCGCAATGGGAGAGACCACAACAGTGAGAGGCCCGCGTCCCGCTAAAAAAAAAAAAAAAAAAAAAAAAAGAATGTATATATATGTATAACTGAATCACTTTGCTGTACAGCAGTAATTAACACAACACTGTAAATCAACTATACCTCAATAAAAATAAACAATTAAATTTTAAAAATAAATATCCCATTGATAATTTTTATACTGATTTCCCATTGGAATGATTTTTTTTGGCTGCACCATGTGGCATATGGGATCTTAGTTCCCCGACCAGGGATCAAACCCATGCCCCCTGCAGTGGAAGCAGGGAGTCTTAACCACTAGACTGCCAGAGAAGTCCCTGGAATGATATTTTAAATAAAATACATTGGGACTTCCCTGGTGGCTCAGTGGTTAAGAATCTGCCTGCTAATTCAGGGGACACGGGTTCGAGGCCTGGTCCAGGAAGATCCCACATGCCACGGAGCAAGTAAGCCCCTACGCCACAACTACTGAGCCTGTGCTCTAGAGCCCGCGGGTCACAACTACTGAGCCTGTGTGCCATGACTACGGAAGCCCACACACCTAAAGCCCATGCTCCGGGACAAGAGAAGCCACCGCAGTGAGAAGCCAGCGCACCGCAACGAAGAGAAGCCCCTGCTCGCCGCAACTAGAGAAAGCCCGTGCGCAGCAACAAAGACCCAACGCAGCCAAAAATAAATAAATAAATTTTAAAGTAATAATAATAACTACCTTCCAATAGGACTTGTTTTTTAAATTATATAACATATATGAAGTGCGTAACACAGAACCAAAATCATAGTGAGCATAGCTCAGGAATTGTTAGCACCTAGATCTAGGAATGCAGAATTAGGACTTCCCTGGTGGTCCAGTGGTTAAGACCCGGTGCTTCCACTGTGGGGCACGGAGCAGCAATCTAAACCCAATGCAGCCAAAAATAAATAAATAAATAAATTTTTAAAATAAAATAAATTATTAGAGTTAATCTTACCCATTTCTTTTTCTTTTTAAGATTTTTTGATGTGGACCATTTTTAAAGTCTTTATTGAATTAGTTACAATATTGCTTCTGTTTTATGTTTTGGTATATTTGGCCCCGAGGCATGTGGGATCTTAGCTCCATGACCGGGGATTGAACCCGCACCCCATGCATTGGAAGGTGAAGTCTTAACCACTGGACTGCCAGGGAAGCCCCCTACCCATTTCTTTCGATGTTTTTAATATAGCTACCAGAAAATTTTCAGTTATATATGTGGCTCACATTGTATTTCTCTAAGGCTGAGCTAGTATAGAAAACTCTAATTCCAGCTCAGCTGACCTACGTAGGACACCTCACATTTCTCTCGCTTAATTATCACAACAACATTATCTGGAAAGTATCGTTATCTACATTTTACTGGTGGAGGACAAGCTTAGGGATGCCAACCCTTCATTTTGCCAGGTAAGGTCACCAAATCACTATTATTATGTACTATCATCATTTCATAAAGAAAAGACTTCTTTAATAAGAATAAAATTGAAAATTTCAACTATGTAAAACAGTACATTGACGCCCACAACTGTCTCCCAAAAAAAAAAAAAAAGCAGCGGCATTCTTTAAAAGTTTATTATTTTGCAGGCACTGGGTTAATATATGCTTCATCTTATTCAGTTCTGTAAAATCTATGAGGTCAGTACTATTATCACCCTTTAACAGATGAGGAGACTGAGGCTCTGGCTGTAGGATTTTAAGAAGATAGGTTACAGGGTCCCTGGAGAAAGAGAACCGGGAATGGCTTTCTTGACGGAAGAGAAGCCATTTTGGCCTAAGCCATTTTGTAATCTAAGCCTGGCCACAATGCTTGCCCTTGAACAGGTCTCAGTAATCAATGATCTTCAAGAACAAAGGAATGCAGGAGCAGAGAAAAGGCAGTCAAACAACACTGCAGTGATAAAGCAAAGTCCTAGTTCCTCCTCAAGGGATATACATAACAATATATCTTTGAGTTCTTCAAGAACTAAGGACTCCACCCAGGTGGGGAATGGAATGATGATGTTGACCCTCCTGACTTCAATCAACTAAAGCTTAGACTCTGTGACCTTGGCCCCAATTCTACAGTGAATCCTCCTTTGCTCAAGCCCCTTCATGAATATGTATGTACACTTAGCTTGAAAATTCCCCAATTTTGCTGTTGGGGAGACACTGCTTTGGGAAAGATCCCCAGTGATCTCCTTACTTCCTGCAAGTAATAATAAATCCGTCCTTCTCCCCATCTGTGGCTTGGTGTGTCTTTGGTTCAACACCCACCAAGAGGCAAACCCATTTTTCAGGTAACAGGATTTGAACGGTCAAATGACAAAAATAATACAATTTTGTAATGAGTATCATGTCCTTTACTTAAGGGAAAACAACCCGTGGATTGGGGGAGCACAGTGCCTCACAAGCAGGGCAGCACTCCTGAGGGATTCTGGGCAAAAGCGAGTTTTACAGAGCATTAGATGAGGCAATGCAGAAACAGGGCATGATTGGCTAGGAGGTCAGGGATTCCTTATAAGGCCAGCAGGTCCTGTTTTCTAGGATAAGGTGAACTAGATTTAGCTGTTATTGGTGTAGTTAGGTTTCCTAGACAGTGAGGTGTTTCCAGTCCATGTGGGCTGACTCAGGTTTAGATTTGTAACTTGGGCCAGGCCACTGGGCAGCCTCCATTTTGTGGGTACCGATATAGGAATGTCCTTTATCAATTCCCCACTTTTGATCAATACTCTCAGTTGTACTAGAGCATTGATCAAAATTTAAGGTGTTAACTCAGCTCTGAGCTACTGCTTTTTGTGAATGCTGGTGTCAGGTTGGATCTCTGACTGGAATTCATGCCATTTTTGGTGTTCTAGGCAAAGGGAGATCATTTGTCTGGTCCCCAGCGGCTGCATGCACGCATTTATAGCCTTTGAGAGAACATAGCACACAAGGGAGACTATTAGAATGATTATAAGCAGGATGGTACCCAACATTTGGAGGGCACTCTGACTCTGAGGCCAAGGTGCCATGACCCAAACCAACTCAGATCAGAAAGATCAAAGAAAGACCCTGTTGAAGGAGTCACCTTCTTAAACCAAATGGCTTGCTCAGTGATACGTAGCTGAGTCTCAACTTCCTCAGACTATTAATCCAAGTGCAGAAAGTGGTGTTGGGCACAGCACAGATACATCCTTGCTCATCTAAAAGATAATCAAGGGCTATCCTATTAACAACAATTTTGGCCAGGGAGTCCAGGGATTTTTGTTGGACAGCTATTCCTTTAGCAGCAGATTCTGTGATGGCTTCGGGAGTTAAGGAAAGATTACTGATCATAGCTTCCTTTGCACTTACTTCAAGCCAGAGGAGGAGGGATCTGCTAAAGGAAGGGAATTCTGAATCATGAATGCCTCCTGGTAATTCCTGTTTGGTTGGATAATGCAAATTGAGGGGAGTTACAAATGTTCAAATGGTACTTTTGGGGGTGGAGTTATTCCCCCGAAACTTGGATGGTTTTACTAGGATTATAAATTTGACAGGTTAAGCACCGATTAAAAACTATAGTTGCAAAAAAAAAACAAACAAACAAACTATAGTTGCAGGGCTTCCCTGGTGGCGCAGTGGTTGAGATGCGGCCTGCCGATGCAGGGGACACGGGTTCGTGTCCTGGTCCGGGAAGATCCCACATGCCGCGGAGCGGCTGGGCCCGTGAGCCATGGACACTGAGCCATGGCCGCCGAGCCATGGCCGCTGAGCCTGTGCATCCAGAGCCTATGCTCCGCAACAGGAGAGGCCACAACAGTGAGAGGCCCGCATACCGCAAAAAAAAAAAAAAAAAAAAAAAAACCATAGTTACAGCCTTATGGCATAATTTGGACCTTTTTTCCCCCCCAGTAAATTAGTTCTTTATTCTAATCAGAAAGGTCTGAATTTTATTTACCTGTTGCGTTATTAAAAGAAAACTTTTTAACGGTCAAAAAATAAATATCATAAGTTCGATTTTAACTTTATAGGCACTTTCAAGTTCATCATTCCATTTACAGTATTATATCAAAGCTACATTTAAAAACTTTAGAGGGACTTCCCTGGTGGTCCACTGGTTAAGACTCTGTGCTCCCAGTGCACGGGGCCTGGGTTCGATCCCTGGTCAGGGAACTAGATACTACCTGCTGAAACTAAAAGATCCTACACGCTGCAACTAAGACCCAGTGCAGACAAATAAATAAATATTAAAAATAAATAAATAAATAACTTTAGAAAAGTTTTCCTTGTAGAAAAAGAAATAGGTAAATTCTTAAAAAAATAACTTACTCTTTCTCTTAAAAGAAGTGGACATGCCAAGCGAGAAACGTGCTGATACCTTGTAAAAGCTTTTTTCTGTTCCCATGGTGTGTCATGGAACATAAGGTATGGAGAAGTGGTACCCTGAGAGATTATGGGAGAACCAAGTGGCCATCCTGACTCTCCCAGAGTTTGGAGATCTTACTTATATAAGATCCTTTGATTTCCAGTATCGGTGTTCCCCAGGAGGCGAAGAAGTGTGTTGTAAAATGATGACCTATGATGTTAGAGGCTCAGTTAGAATATTAATGGACATTTGAACCATGCAGTAAATTTCATCCATCTCTGTGGACGCAGTGGCTTTGGCATGAAAATCTGCCTATGCCTTTCTCTGGTATTCAGACTCAGTTCTTTTAGTGTGAGCCGTGATCTTCATGAGAGCGAGTTTAGAAGGGAGGAGAATGGCAGAGAGAAGTGCTTCTACTTATACCCTCTTCTGAATAGGAGTGCCGCTTGAAGCTGGAAAACCTCTTTGTTTCCATAACATTCCAAAGCCATGTTCCACACCAAAGGCACAGCAGCCATCAGTGTAAATGTTAACTGATTTTTCTCGAGTGATCACGCAGGCTCTTCTGGTCAAGGCAAATAATTCTGCCTGTTGTGCTAAATTACCTTGTGGGAAAGGTCTGTGTTCAATGAACTCATATTGAGGAGGGACTGCACCACCAGCTTGATATTTTCCCTGTTTATTTTCGGTATAAGACCCATCCACACAGAGAATTAAATTTAGGTTATGTAGGCCTATGTCCTTTAGATCTGGACGTGGGGTAACTAATTGGAAAGTGACAGTCTCACAGACATGTTCTTCTTCCACATCTGATAAGGGAAGTAAGGCAGGAGGATTAAGAACGCTGCACCGAAAATAAAAATTAAACAAAAATTAAAATTAAAAAAGGGGGGCTTCCCTGGTGGCAGAGTGGTTGAGAGTCCACCTGCCGATGCAGGGGACACGGGTTCATGCCCCAGTCCGGGAAGATCCCACATGCCGCGGAGCGGCTGGGCCCGTGAGCCGTGGCCGCTGAGCCTGCGCGTCTGGAGCCTGTGCTCCGCAACGGGAGAGACCACAGCAGTGAGAGGCCCGCGTACTGCAAAAAAAAAAAAAAAAAAATTTTTAAAAGGGAATTCCCCTTTGGGAGATTGGGATTGACATATATACACTAATATGTATAAAACAGATAACTAATAAGAACCTGCTGTATAAAAACAAAATAAAATAAAATTCGAAAAAAAAGGGAATTCCCTAGCGGTCCAGTGGTTAGGACTCCATGCTTCCACTGCAGGGGGAAACAGGTTTGATTCCTGGTCGGGGAACTAAGATCCCTCAAGCCTCACGGTAAGGCCAAAAAATTTTTAAAAACTTTTTTTTTAAATTAATTAATTAAAAAAAAAAACATCGCAGAGTTTAAGATGTATGTTAGATGGACATAAAAGCAGGAGTCCAGGACTTCCCTGGTGGCGCAGTGCTTAAGAATCCACCTGCCGGGCTTCCCTGGTGGTGCAGTGGTTGAGAGTCCACCTGCCGATTAACTCGTGCCCCGGTCTGGGAGATCCCACATGCCGCGGACCGGCTGGGCCCGTGAGCCATGGCCGCTGAGCCTGCGCGTCCAGAGTCTGTGCTCCGCAACGGGAGAGGCCACAACGGTGAGAGGCCCACGTACCGCAAAAAAAAAAAAAAAAAAAAAAATCATCCACCTGCCAATGCAGGGGACACGGGGTCGAGCCCTGGTCCAGGAAGATCCCACATACCGTGGAGCAACGAAGCCCGTGCGCCACCACTACTGAGCCTGTGCTCTAGAGCCCGTGAGCCACAACTACTGAGCCTGTGCACCTAGAGCCCGTGCTCTGCAACGAGAAGCCACTGCAATGAGAAGCCTGCGCACCGCAACAAAAAGTAGCACCCACTCGCTGCAACTAGAGAAAGCCCACACACAGCGACGAAGACCCAACGCAGTCAAAAATAAATACATACATACATATTACGAACTAAGCAGTTTAAAATATTAAAACAAAAAAAAAGTAGGAGTCCAGGGACTTCCCTGGTGGTCCAGTGGTTAAGACTACACCATTTAGTGGAGGGGGTGCGGGTTCGATCCCTGGTCGGGGAGCTATTATAAGTGAGCAGGACCCTATGGGGCCTTCCCGGGACAGTGCTTCCCCACATCCTCTGCTTCAGCCCTGTTCTGAAGTACCTAGGTAATAGTATTTGATGCACATTTCCTGAGTTGTTTTGCAGATGTGAACCACTCCCCCCCACCAAATGGAAGAACTACTTGATGACCATGAGCACATAGCTCCAGGCCTCCTGGAGCCTAAGGCCTGATAATGTTAACCCCTATGACGCCACCCTGCTGCCTCACCACCAGCCAATCAGAGAACTGGGTACAAGCTGGTCAGGTACCCTGCGACCACCCCACCCCCCCCCCCCCCCCCCGTCCCCTCTCCTGGCCTTTAAAAATACTTTGCCAAAACCCTTCGGGGAGCACGAGGGTTTTCAGGGCGTGAGCCACCTGGTCTCCTTGCATGGCCTTGCAATAAACCTTTCTCTGCTCCAAACTCCCACGTTTCAGTTTGTTTGGCCTCACTATGAGTTGGGCACACGAAATCGAGAACTTGGCTTAACACTGAGATCCCACATGCCTGGCAGCCAAAAAAACCAAAACATAAAACAGAAGCAATATTGTAACAAATTCAATAAAGACCTTAAAAAAAAACAAAGGAGGAGTCCATAAGTAGTGGGTCTACTTGAGGAAAGATGCTGATCTTAGAACAACAGCAGAAAATGTTGGAAGATAAATACATTTCCTAAGGTCAGATCTGTTGAGGCTTCTATTAACTGAGTTGCAGCTGCGACTGCCTTAAGCTGATTTGGGTCAACTCTGGCTACTGAGTTTGGCAGCCTGCTGTAATATTCGGCAGGTCTCATTCTTCCACTGCAGTCTTGAGTTAACATTCCTAAAGCCTGATTATTCCTTTCTTGGACGACTATGGTCAAAGATTTGTCATAGTTGGGTAGACCCAGTGCCGGAGGATTTTGGAGGGCTGTCTTAAGGTCAATAGGTGCTTGTTTGTTTTTGTCGTCCCATGATGGGGGTTCTGGTGTGGTTTTGGTGAGTTCATAAAGCAGGGAAGCTTTTGAGGAAGAATTAGGAACCCAAAGCCTGCAATATCCTGCCAGGCCTAAAACCCTCTCTAAGTTGTTTTTTTGTGGTAGGTTTTGGACAGTTTTGTATTCATTGTATGTACTTTAGAGAAAAGTGAAATCCCCTAGTGCTTTTTTTTTTGTAATTTATTCACTTATTTATTTTTGGCTGCCTTGGGTCTTCGTTGCTGTGCATGGGCCTTCTGTAGTTGCAGCGAGCGGGGGCTACTCTTCGTCGCAGTGCGCAGGCTTCTTATTGTGGTGAATTCTCTTGGGTGCTAGAGTGCGGGCTTCAATAATTGTGGCACATGGGCTCAGTAGTTGTGGCTTGTGGGCTCAGTAGTTGTGGCTCATGGGCTCTAGAGCGCAGGCTCAGTAGTTGTGGCACACGGACTTAGTTGCTCCACAGCATGTGGGATCTTCCCGGACTAGGGCTTAGAACCAGTGTCCCCTGCATTGGCAGGCAGATTCTTAACCACTGCGCCATCAGGGAAGAACCTCCCCTACAGCTGTAAATTATGTCCTAAATAGCAAATAACCTGATCGCAAAACTCAAGTTTTTCCTTTGAGGACTTGTGACCTTTGCTTGCGGACTGTTGGAGTAAATATATTGAGTCTAATTTAGAGGCTTCCTGTGTGGAAGAACACAGCAACAGAACATCCACATATTGTAAAAGTTAGGGAATGTAGAGTGCTCAGATCTTGCTAGAGGGCTTGGGAAAATATGTGTAAGTTCCAGTAAGTCCCTGAGGCATTATGGTCCAAGTATATTGCTGATTGCTCCAGGAAAGGCAAAAAATGTTGGTGATTTGGGTCCAGAGGGATGCTGAAGAAAGATGAGCTGAAGTCTACCCCTGTGAAACACTAGCAGTTGGTGGGACCTGTGATAATAACGTCTTTGGATTGGGTACCACTGGAAGATGAGGAATCACAGTTTTATTTATCACCCTTAGATCTTGGACAAATCGCCATCCTTGCCCACTTAGCTTTTTTTTTTTTAAATTTTTATATTTATTTTTGGCTGTGTTGGGTTTTCGTTTCTGTGCAAGGGCTTTCTCTAGTTGCAGCAAGCGGGAGCCACTCTTCGTCGCGGTGCGCGGGTCTCTCACTATCGCGGCCTCTCTTGTTGCGGAGCACAGGCTGCAGACGCGCAGGCTCAGTAGTTGTGGCTCACGGGCCTAGCTGCTCTGCGGCATGTGGGATCTTCCCAGACCAGGGCTCGAACCCGTGCCCCCTGCATTGGCAGGCAGATTCTCAACCACTGCGCCACCAGGGAAGCCCCACCCACTTAGCTTTTTAATTGGGAGGATGGGAGTGTTAAAAGGGCTGGTGCAGCCAGCCCTTGTAAAATTTAACCCTTGTAAAATTAAAGATTCAACAATGGGGATGAGTCCTTGTGTAGCCTCTGATGTTAGTGGATATTGAATCGATTTAGGCAAAGGTTTGGTAGAGTGTATTTTTATGGGTTCAGCACTCTTGATTTTCCAATGTCTGATGATAAATTTGCCCACAGATTCTGGGGAACTCCAGATAACTCCTAGGGTGAAACATCTTCAATACTATCTATAGCAAATTGTAGAGCACATAATAATTGCGATTCGGGTTGGTCAGGGAATTCAAGGGTTATTTCTCCATCGGGCATGACTTTTATGTGCCTTTGTAATTTTTTTTCTTCTTTTTTTTGGCCGCTCAGCTTGCAGAATCTTAGTTCCGCAATCAGGGACTGAACCTGGGGCTACAGCAGTGAAAGCTCCAAGTCCTAACCACTGGACCGCCAAGGAACTCCCCTTGTCCTTGTAATTTAGATCAAAGATCTTAGCCCATTAAACTCGAAAGAGGTTGAGTCACAAAGTAGAAAGGTATTCTCATTGAACCTTATTTGAAAACCCCACTATTTTATATTGTTTTTCACTCTGAGGGATAGGTTGTTTTTATTTTTTTTAATTAATTAATTAATTTTGGCTGCGTTGGGTCTTCGTTGCTGCGCTCGGGCTTCCTCTAGTTGCAGCGAGCGGGGGCTACGCTTCGTTGCGGTACTCGAGCTTCTCATTGTGGTGGCTTCTCTTGGTGCAGAGCACGGGCTCTAGGCACATGGGCTTCAGTAGTTGTGGCTTGCGGGCTCTAGAGCACAGGCTCAGTAGTTGTGGCTCACGGGCTTAGCTGCTCCGTGGCATGTGGGATCTTCCCGGACCAGGGCTCGAACCTGTGTCCCCTGCATTGGCAGGCGGATTCTTAACCACTGCACACGAGGGAAGCCAGGGATACGTTGTTTTTAAAAGATGGGGGCTGACTTAGGTTTAGATTTGTGACTTGGGCTGGGCCACTGGGGCAGCCTCCATTTTGTGGGCCCTGATATATGAATTTCCTTTATGAGAACCCATATCTGGTCAACCAAAGCCTGTTCTCTATCAGTTCTACCTCCCCATAACTGTCCTAGGAAGTGATTGCAGTTTGCGTTAGGTTGTAAATTTGATGAGTTTTTGTTATTGTTGTTGTTGTTGGTTTTTTTTTTTTAGAATTCCATTATAGATTTATATCCTTTCCCTCCCCAGCCCAGTCTGTACTTGAATTTGGGGAAAGGTAGTTACAGTTGAAGTGACACATGTACTTAGAAGGAAATCAACACCTCTGCCTTCATCCTGCATGAATATGAAAGAGGAATTTCTATCTAACTAGCCCTTTGGATTTTCCCTTCTGATGAGGAAGCTCTAGAGAAGTCCAGGCTGTAGTTGGGCTGCCTGCCTCCTTTTCACACACGGCTTCATCTGCATCCTTCCAGGCAGTGCCTGAGGCCCTGGAGACCACTCCACTTCAGCCCTCTTTCCACCTGACAGGGGATTTAGAAACGAGCTTCCCATGCCTGATCAACAATTGATTTCTAACTTGTCCACCTCCTGGCTTTCAGCTCTCAGAGCTCAGCCCTCAGGGAGATCACACTTGACGTTGAAGGTTGAGGGGAAACCTGCTTGGCATTAACCTCCAAATTCAAATCCTGAAGTTGCAGATTTGCAGGGTGGGTGATTAGGGAGGCTGGCATTTTAAAGCCACAAGTATAAGGGTAGGCCCTTATGTCTTTTAGTCATATTGGGCTTGTGATTATAATGACTATTGCTTGGTAGATGCTTTGCAAACATGGAATCATCATGGAATCATAGCAACTCTTATTCATCGTACAAATGAGGAAACTGAGGCTAAGGGAAGTGAAGTGATTTGCCCATGTCACACAGCCGGTGATGGCTGAGCCAAGACCCCAAACCTGGTCTATCAGACTCCAAAGCTTAGAACTCGAAACTAGTTTGCCCAAGGTCATGTCATGGCTAGTAAGTGATGGAGCCAAAATTCCAATTAAAACAAAAATGAGAGACCATGCCTTCGCCAGCAAACTTGTAGAGATGAAAGAAATGATGATATCAAATGTGAGTGAAGGTGAGTGAGATGAGCTTTCCTTCAGGCACTCAATCCTCTGCAATTTGATGTTTCCCTTTTGAATAGCAATTTGATAATATATACAAAGTCCTTAATTTTCTTTTCTTTTTTTAAATAATTATTTATTTTTGGCTGCATTGGGTCTTCGTTGCTGCACGCGAGCTTTCTCTAGTTGTGGCGAGAGGAGACTACTCTTTTTTTTTTTTTTGGCGGTATGCGGGCCTCTCACTGTTGTGGCCTCTCCCACAGGCTCTGGACGCGCAGGCCCAGCAGCCATGGCTCACGGGCCCAGTCGCTCTGCGGTATGTGGGACCCTCCCGGACTGGGGCACGAACCCGTGTCCCCTGCATCGGCAGGCGGACTCTCAACCACTGCACTACCAGGGAAGCCCAGGGACTACTCTTTCTTGCGGTGTGTGGGCTTCTCATTGCGGTGGCTTCTCTTGTTGTGGAGCACAGGCTCTAGAGCGCAGGCTCAGTTGTTGTGGCATACAGGCTTAGTTGCTCCACAGCATGTGGGATCTTCCCAGACTAGGGATTGAACCCGTGTCCCCTGCATTGGCAGGCGGATTCTTTTTTTTTTTTTTTTTTTTTTTGGCAGGCGGATTCTTAACCACTGTGCCACTAGGGAAGTCCGATGCAGCTTTTAAAAAAAAAAAAAAAAATTCTTTCTTTATTTGGCTGCACTGGGTCTTAGTTGCAGTTTGCAGGGTATTTTAGTTGCAGTATACAGGGTCTAGTTCCCTGACCAGGAATCGAACCCGGGCCCCCTGCATTGGGAGTGTGGAGTCTTAGCCACTGGATCACGAGGGAAATTCCTCATTATGTACTTTATTAAAGGGGAGGGAAAAGGAACAACCTAAATTTCACCAACAAGGTTTGGTAAATTAATTGTAATATGGCCACTCAATGGTATATTATGCAACTTTAAAAGTTGTATTCAAAAAGATTTGCATTAACATGAAAAGTGCTTATGACATAAGTCTAAGAGGATAGAAAGTACTATGATAATGTTTAAATGCATAACAATTCCTAGGAATAAATACCCTAAAATATTAATATTTTACATTTGAATATTTAATATTTGAATGTTAGAAATAGAAGCCATTGTAATTTTTCTTCTTTCTATTTTTCTGCATGATTAAAATTTTTCATAAGGAATAAACCTGACCAAGGAGGTGAAAGACTTATATGCTAAGAGCTATAAAACATGAATAAAGGAAATTAAAGATGATTCAAAGAAATGGAAGGATATCCCATGCTCTTGGATTGGAAGAATTAATATTTTTTAAATGGCCACACTACCCAAAGCAATATACAGGTTTAACATGATCCCTATCAAATTACCGATGACATTCTTCACAGAACTAGAACAAATAATCCTCAAATTTATACAGAACCATAAAAGACCCAGGATTGCCAAAGTAATCCTGAGGAAGAAGAACAAAGCAGGAGATATAACCCTCCCAGACTTCAGACAATACTACAAAGCTATAGTAATCAAAACAGTGTTGTACTGGCACAAAAACAGACATATGGACCAATGGAACAGAATAGAGAGCCCAGAAATAAACCCACACACCTACAGTCAATTAATCTTTGATAAAGGAGGCAAGAATATAAAACGAGAAAAAGACAGTCTCTTCAGCAAATGTTGCTAGGAAATTTGGACAGCTGCATGTAAGTCAATGAAGAACACACCCTCACTCCATGCACACACACAAAAAAACTCAAAATGGCTTAATGACTTAAATATAAGACAAGACACCATAAAAATCCTAGAAGAGAACATAGGCAAAACATTCTCTGACATAAATTGTACCAGTGTTTTCTTAGGTCAGTCTCCCAAGGCAACAGAAATAAAAACAAAAATAAACAAATGGTACCTAATCAAACTTACAAGATTTTGCACAGCAAAGGCAACCATAAACAAAACTAAAAGACAACCTACAGAATGGGAGAAAATATTTGCAAATTATGCAACCGACAAGGGCCTAATTTCCAAAATATACAAACAGCTCATACAACTTAACAACAACAAAAAAACAATCCATTCGAAAATGGGTAGAAGACCTAAATAGACATTTCTCCAAAGAAGAAATACAGATGGCCAATAGGCATGTGAAAAGATGCTCAACATTGCTAATTTTTAGAGAAATGCAAATCGAAACTACAAAGAGGTACCATCTCACACCAGTCAGAATGGCCATCATTAAAAAGTTTACAAATAACAAATGCTAGAGAGGGTTTAGAGAAAAGGGAACCCTCCTACACTGCTGGTGGGAATGGAAGTTGGTGCATCCACTGAGGAAAACAGTATGGAGGTTCCTCAGAAAACTAAAAATAATTGGGATCCACCAATCTCACTCCTGGGAATATATCCAGACAAAACTCTAATTCAAAAAGATACATGCACACCTATCTTTATAGCAGCAGTATTCACAATAGCCAAGACATGGAAACAACATAAATGTCCATCCACAGATGAATGGATAAAGAAGATGTGGTACATATATACAATAGAATACTACTCAGCCATAAAAAAAGAACAAAATAATGCCATTTGCAGCAACATGGCTGCAACTAGAGATAATCATACTAAATGAAGTCAGAAAGAGAAAGACAAATACCATATGATATCACTTATATGTGGAATCTAAAATATGACACAAATGAACCTATATACAAAGCAGAAACAGCCTCACAGACATAGAGAACAGACTTGTGGTTGCCAAGGGGGAGGGAGGGTGGGGGAGGGATGGACTAGGAGTTTGCGGTTAGTAGATGCAAACTATTACATACAGAATGGATGGACAACAAGGTCCTACTGTATAGCACAGGGAACTATATTTAATGTCCTGGAATAAACCATAATGAAAAAGAATATTTAAAAATGTATATATATATGTATATAAACTGAGTCACTTTGCTCTATAGCAGAAATTAACACAACATTGTAAATCAACTAAACTTCAATTAAAAAAAAACTTTTCCATAAGGATATTTTTCCCTTAGTGGATAAACATTGGCCACTATAAAGAGTATTCAAAAGTATGTGCTGTGGTCTTTGAAAGCTATTCCAAGAGAAGGAAAATCATAATGAATAATATCAATATCTTTGGACTAAGTGTAAAGCAGCTCAAAGTGACTAATTTGAAGGAAGCATGATAATTTATTCGGACTCTGCACCTCCCCCTTTCCTTTCTTTACTTACTCCCCTTTACTTGTTTTCTTTTTTTAATATTTATTTAATTTATTTTATTTTTGGCTGCATTGGGTCTTCGCTGCTGTGCACGGGCATTCTCTAGTTGCAGCAAGCAGGGGCTATTCTTCGTTGCGATGCACGGGTTTCTCACTGCGGTGGCTTCTCTTGTTGTGGAGCACGGGCTCTAGGCATGTGGGCTTCAGTAGCTGTGGCACGTGGGCTCAGTAGCTGTGGTGCACGGGCTTAGTTGCTCCGTGGCATGTGGGATCTTCCCGGACCAGGGCTCGAACCTGCGTCCCCTGCACTGGCAGGCGGATTCTTAAGCACTGTGCCACCAGGGAAGCCCTGTTTTATTTTCTTTTCATCACTGATCGCTACAGGAGATGATTGTTGTCCCTTCTGTACCCCTCCCCCACTGTCCCTACCCCTGCACCTAGATAAGTCTCTAGCTGTCAGTAGGCCTCAACAAAGATTTGTAGAAGGAATGAATTCACTCTTGCCCTGACTGACGTTCCCTTAAGGCCATAGTGTTGTTATGTTCACTCAAGTCAGGAGTTCAAAGAAGAGAAACTCAGAAGGGAAGGACAAGAACGTAATATAAAAATATCTCTGATCCATCTGGCCACTAGTATATGAACCACTGACAACAGCCTGCAATGGATCAGGATTCCCATGCCCATTGCCAACCTTAAAAAGAATAATTCATTCTTGGCCAAAAATGTTAATAAAAATAACTCCTGGGCTTCCCTGGTGGCGCAGTGGTTGAGAGTCCGCCTGCTAATGCAGGGGACACGGGTTCGTGCCCCGGTCCGGGAAGATCCCACATGCCGCGGAGCGGCTGGGCCCGTGAGCCATGGCCACTGAGCCTGCGCGTCCGGAGACTGTACTCCGCAACGGGAGAGGCCGCAACAGTGAGAGGCCCGCATACCGCAAAAAAAAAAAAAAAATAACTCCCATATTTGGAATGTTTACCACATGCCAAGGACTGTGTTAATAGAAATGTTTCTGTGTATTATAATTTCATCTTTATGATAGCCCTATGGGTAGCTTTATTATTATTCTAATTGAAGAAACTGAGTCTCAAAGAGGTTACAAAACTTGCCCAAGGTCACCCAGATGGCAGGTGTTGGAGGTGGCATCCAAAGTGAGAGCATTATGGTTTTCATCCCTTGCTAAGCATGAGAAAATGGAGATTACCAGACCCCACCTGAAGTCACCAACTCAGGATTTCCCAGAGTCTGGCCCTGGGATGTACTGAAAAGTCTCCACAGGTGACCTGAAACCCACCAAAAGTTGAAGACTTAGGCCCAGTTTGGTCTTAATCCAAACTCACCTTTTTAACCACTCACTTGGCTTGGACCCAGTACTAATCATATTTTGTTACTTGCCCAGAAGAATCTTTGGTAGAACCATTTGCTGATCTTTGTGAAGGCTTTGGTCCAAATATCAGCTTTCAGGATGTGACTTTGTCTTTGGAGTAATGGAAACCAGCGCACAAGCTCAGAGGATTCTTAACAGAAAGGGTCTCGAAAACCCAGACGATCTAATAATATCTTTCAAGCCCAGGATCATACCTTTCACTCAGCCTGGAACCCTGCACGCTCCTCCTTGCCTCTTTAGCATATACGCCTCCATCTCTCAGATCACAACTTCCCACAGAGCTTTTCCTATTTACTTGTGATTATTATTTTTTAAATTTATTTATTTTTGGCTGCATTGGGTCTTTGTTGCTGTGTGCGGGCTTTCTCTGGTTGCAGCAAGCGGGGGTACTCTTCGTTGTGGTGCGCAGGCTTCTCATCGTAGTGGCTTCTCTTGTTGCAGAGCACAGGCTCTAGGCACGCAGGCTTCAGTAGTTGTGGCACGCGGGCTCAGTAGTTGTGGCACGCGAGCTCTAGAGCACAGGCTCAGTAGTTGTGGCACATGGGCTTAGTTGCTCTGTGGCATGTGGGATCTTCCCGGGCCAGGGCTCGAACCCATGTCCCCTGCATTAGCAGGCAGACTCTTAACCATTGTGCCACCAGGGAAGCCCCTTACTTGTGATTATTATTTGTTGTTTCCCCCTGCACTGGACCAAAGAGAGCAAGGACTAGGCCTTGTGTTGCTTATCTCCAAACTCTAGCCCCAGGCCTAGCATGTAGTAGGTGCTCAGTAAATTATAGCTAATCTTTATAGACCTCCTACTATGTGCCAGGTTCTGTGCTGAGCACTTCATAGATATTAACTCACTTAATCCTTACAACGACCTAATTCCCATTTCACAGATGAACAAACTGAGCCATAGAAAGACCAAGTGGTCACTTAAGGGTCGAAAGGGCTCAAACCCACCACACTAGTCAATTGTAAAGCCCAGATTCAAACCCAAGCAGTCAAGCTCCATAGTTGAAACTCTTGACTAATTCATATTATGGCGGTTGATTGATTGATGGTTTAATTAATGGCCTGTGGAGCAGCCACACCCACAGTTCACCTGCTGGAGACTAGAGTTAATGCCTGCCTGGGCAGGCCTGAACAGAATATCCAGGCAACATGACCAAGCACCAGCCATCAGAGAGAGGCAAGGTACCCCTGAGATTACATCCTGGCTCCATCACTTATCCTCTTTGGACTCCAGTTCTCCCATCTGCTATGTAGGCTAGTAATTATCACCCTCAAGAATATTATGAAGATTAGATGACCTGATATACATGAAACAATCTCCCATGATGCATCATACCGGGCAGGAAGCATACAACACGGTGTTTCCTTTCTTTAATCAATCTTTCCCTTTCTGCAATTCAGTCTAAAGACTGTTCTAATAAGGCTCTAGCTTTTTCCGATGAACGTTCTCCAGAGGAGATACAAAAGCAGCTGTGGCCTTTGCTTGCGTCTGCCTGCTCCCTCACTGAACACTTCTGCTATTTCTAGCTCATCTCTCATCACGGTCTTTTTCTTTTTCCAAGGTATCTAGGATACACACTTGCTAGACCTGGCTCTGAATTCCCAGAGGTGGCCAAAGCAGGGCCTTGGACAAGTAGCCACATGGAGAAGCTGAAAAGGACACAATCAAGAGAAAAAAATTTGTCCTGAGAATGGAGGCCAGCCAGCCAAGACCTCTCTTCTGACAGCAGCTCAGAAGCAGAAATGGGGGGAAAAGGGGAGCGTCTTTACTCATTCTTTCCTTCCTCCCTTCATCTCTCTCCCTCCCCCCATCCCTCCCTTCCTTTCTTCTTCCCTCCTTCCCTCCCTCCCTCCCTTCCTTTCTTTCTTTCTAGACAAAGGTCTTTTTTTTTTTCTTAAAGGACTGAATGATTTGGGACTCCAAATGACCTGAGTATTGACTAGGACCCATGACAAGCTAGGAAGGACAGTGCCTTTATTTTTAAACATTTTTTTAAAGAAGTTTTATGTACTTATTTATTTTTGGCTGTGTTGGGTCTTTGTTGCTGCATGCGGACTTGCTCTAGTTTCCTCAAGCGGGGGCTACTCTTGGTTGCGGTGCACGGGCTTCTCATTGCAATGACTTCTCTTGTTGTGGAGCACAGGCTCTAGGTGCGTGGGCTTCAGTAGGTTTGGCATGTGGGCTCAGTAGTTATGGCTTGCAGGCTGTAGAGTGCAGGCTCAGTAGTTGTGGTGCACGGGCTTCCTGGACCAGGGCTCGAACCCATGTCCCCCACATTGGCAGGAGGATTCTTAACCACTGCACCACCAGGGAAGCCCAAGGACAGTGTCTTTGTAGAGACAGGCTACTGTGGCATGTTTAAGCATAAGGAAAAATTAGATTCAAAAGCACCTCCCCATAGGTCTTTTGTTGCTTGAGTAAACTTCCGGCCTGGCAGTGCAAACAACTGGCAGAACTCTCCTGCAAGGGCGATGGACCACTTGTTCTTGAAATCACTCGAGCACCAGTGAGAATAGGGGAAGGGGTACAGGAGGGAGTCCACACAAAGATCCAGGTCCATATGTCCCTTTTTTAGGTAGGCCTCCTGATTTCCTCTTTTTTTTTCAGATGAAAACATTTTTCCAATAAATACATGCACATAGTGAACAGTTCAGACCACTCAGAAGAATAAAGTGAAAAGTTAGCCTTCTTTCTACCCCAGTTCTCAGGTTCTTGGGTACAACTATTATCTTCCCCCACCCCCCAAGATATTACATAACATCAGATCTCCTAGTCCAAGCATTTTGCTTCCTGTAAATTATTTCAATCACCCAATATGTATGGAGCCCATTCTATATGGCAGGCACTGAGGATACCACGATAAGCATAGAGTCCCAGTCTCTGGCCTCAGGAAGCCTACAGCTTAGTGAGGAAGAGCACTAATTAAGTAACCGTGGGAACTCCCTGGCAGTCCAGTGGTTAGGACAAGCTTCCACTGCAGGAGAACCGGGTTTGATCCCTGGTTGGCAAACTGAGATCCTGCAAGCCACGTGGCGTGGCCAAAAAATAAAATAAAATAAAATAAAATAAACCAGTAACCGTACATGCATAACTGTGAAAAGTGCCATAAAGGAGAAGTACAGGCATAGAACATGCCTGGCCAGGAAATGATATTTAAGCTGGTGTCTGAAGAATTTTAGGAGTTAAAAACAAGAGGGAAAAGGTCTTTCTGCCAGAGGGAACATCACGTGCAAAGGCCCTGCAAAGGGAAGGCATTTGTAGGAGGGACTGCGAGAAGGCAGTGTGGCTGTACAGAGTGAGAGGGAGGTGTGAGGTGAGATTCAAGGGCAGGCAGGGCCGGCTCACACAGCCATCTGGCAACTCTGGCAACCAGCCCAAAGCTTTTTAGAGTTGTGACTGTAACAAGGCCGTGTGCCAAGCACTTTGGAGAAATCAAAGACCTTTCAGAAATTACTGGAAAAAATATGGACAAATGAAGCAAAGGCTCACAGCAAGAATTAGAGCCTGGGGGTCAGAACAGTCCTTGTGTGGGTTTGGAGACAGGACAGAAGCCTTCACCAGGCTGGGAATGGAGGAGACACCCAAAAGAATTGGGAGTAGGGGCTTCCCTGGTGGTGCAGTGGTCGAGAATCTGCCTGCCGATGCAGGGGACGCGGGTTCGTGCCCCGGTCCGGGAAGATCCCACATGCCGCAGACCGGCTGGGCCCGTGAGCCATGGCCGCTGAGCCTGCGCGTCTGGAGCCTGTGCTCCGCAACGGGAGAGGCCACAACAGTGAGGGCCGGTGTACCGAAAAAAAAAAAAAAGAATTGAGAGTAGGATCTTGAGGAGATATTTGTACACCCATGTTCACAGCAGCATTATTCACAATAGCCAAAAGGTGGAAGCAACCCAAATGTCCATCGATGGATGGATGGATAAACAAAACGTGGTCCATATAGACAATGGAATATTATTTAGCCTTAAGAAGGTGGGACATTCTGACACATGCTACAATATGGATAAACCTTGAGGACACTATGCTAAGTGAAATAAGCCAGTCACAAAAAGACAAACACTGTATGATTCCACTTATGATATACCTAGAGTAGTCAAATTCAGAAAGATAGAAAGTACTACAGTGGTTGCAACAGGCTGGGGACTTGTCATTTTATCATCTATATAGTTTCTTATGTCCACACTGCAGACAAGATACAGAATAGCTCCATCACCACAAGGATCCCTTGTGTTGCCCTTCTGTAACCACACCCACCTCCCGCTTCATCCCCAACCCATGCAACTCATCCATCCTCCATTTCTAAAATTTTGTTATTTCAAAAATGTTATGTATGGGACTTCCCTGGCGTTCCAGTGGTTAAGACTCCGCACTTCCAATGCAGGAGACACAGGTTCAACCCCTGTCTAACAACTAAGAACCCATATGCCGTGTTGAGCAGCCAAAAAAAAAAAAAAAAGTTATGTAAATAGAATCATACTATACGCAGTCCTTTGGAATTGACTTTTTTCCCCTAAATTCATGGAGACTCATCCAGGTTGTTGTATGGGTGAGTAGTTTATTCCTTTATGTTATTAAGTGGTAAGTACTCCATGATATGTACTTACTTCCGTTTGTTTGACTAGTCACCACTAAAATATATCTGGGTTGATTCCAGTGTTTGACTATTACAAATAATGAGCATTTGTATACTGGCTTTTTGCGTAAACGTAAGTTTTTATTTCTCTGGGGAAAATGCCTAGGAGTGCTATTGCTGGGCTGTATGCTAGTTGCATAATTAGTTTTTAAAGAAATGGCTAAACAGTTTTCCACAGCTGTACACTGACACTCTCACCAGTAATATGTGACTGATTCATATTCTCTGCATCCTCACCAGCATCTGGTGTTGTCACTAGTTTTTTTTGTTTTGTTTTGTTTTTTGATAAATTCACCTATTATTTTATTTATTTATTTTGGCTGAGTTGGGTCTTCGTTGCTGCGCGCAGGCTTTCTCTAGTTGCAGCGAGTGGGGGCCACTTTATTGTGGTGAGCGGGCCTCTCATTGAGGTGGCTTCTCTCATTGTAGACCACGGGCTCCAGTCATGCGGGCTTCAGTAGCTGTGGCACGTGGGCTCAGTAGTTGTGGTGTGGCTTGCGGGCTCCAGAGCGCAGGCTCAGTAGTCATGGCACATGAGCTTAGTTGCTCCGTGGCATGTGGGATCTTCCAGGACCAGGGCTTCAACCCATGTTCCCTGCATTGGCAGGCGGATTCCCAACCACTGCTCCACCAGGGAAGCCTGTCACTAGTTTTTATTTTAGCCATTCTGATAGATGTGTAGTGATATCTTGTTGTAGTTTCAATTTGTATTTCCTAATAGCTAATGATGTTGAACATGAAAATGTGCTTATTTGTCATCTATTCTTTTTGATGAGCTTTTTCTTCATGTTTTATACCCATATTCTCATTAGATTGCTTTTTTGTTTTATTACTGAGTTTGAGGGTTCTTGATATATTCTAGATACTATTCCTTTGTCAAATATGTGGTTTGCAAATATTTTCTTCCATTGGGTAGCTTATCTGTTCATTGTCTTCATGTGGGCTTTCACAGATCGAAAATTTTATATTTTGACAAGGTCCAATTAATCAGGTTTTCCTTTTATGAATCATACTTTTTGTGTTACGTTTCATAACTTTTTACCTAGTTCTAGATACTGATTTTTCACTCTTTTTTTCTAAAAGTTTTGTAGTTTTACAGTCTATGATCCATTTTGATTTAACTTTTGTATAAAGTGTGAGGTTTATACTGAGGTTCATTTTTTTTTTTTTGCCTATGGACATCTAATTGGATTTGCTTGATTTTTTTTAAAGACAAACTTATCCAGCACCATGATCAGACTATTAGATTTAGCCATCAACAGCACAGATGCAAAAACAAACAAACAAAACAAACAAACCCAAACCTACATTAAAACCCTTTGTTAAAACTCTTAGAAGAGATCATAGGCAAAACATTCTCTGACATAAATTCTACCAATGTTGGAACTTCGCCTGTTAGTCGAGTGAGTAAGAACCTGCCTTCCAATGCAGGGGATGCGGGTTCAATCTCTGGTCGGGGAACAAAGATCCCACATGCTGCGGGGCAACTAAGCCCACCCGGAGCAACTACTGAGCTGGCATGCTCTGGAACCTGGGGGGCCACAACTAGAGAGAAGCCTGCTCGCCGCAACGAAGATCCAGCGTGCCACAACTAAGACCCCATGCAGCTAAATAAATAAATAAATAAATAAATAAATATTGTTTCTAAAAAGTCTATAAATAACAAATGCTGGAGAGGGTGTGAAGAAAATGGAACCCTCCTACACTGCTGGTGGGAATGGAAGTTGGTACAGCCATTATGGAAAACAGTATGGAGGTTCCTCAGAAAACTAAAAATAACTGGGATCCAGCAATCCCACTCCTGGGCATATATCCAGACAAAACTCTAATTCAGAAAGATACATGCACCCCTATGTTCATAGCAGCACTATTCACAATAGCCAAGACATGGAAACAACATAAATGTCATTGACAGAAGAATGGATAAAGAAGATGTGGTATATATATACAGTGGAATACATAAAAAAGAACAAAATAATGCTATCTGCAGCAACATGGATGCAAATAGAGAGTATCATACTAAGTGAAGTAAGTCAGAAAGAGAAAGACAAATACCATATGATATCACTGACATGTGGAATCTAAACTATGACACAAATGAACCTATTTATGAAACATAAACAGTCTCACAGACATAGAGAACAGACTTATGGTTGCCAAGGGGGAGGGGACTGGAGGAGGGATGGAGTGGGAGTTTGGGGTTAGTAGATGCAAACTATTACATATAGAATGGATGGACAACAAGGTCCTACTATATAGCACAGGGAACAATATTCAATATCCTATGATAAACCATAATGGAAAAGAATATAAAAAAAAGAATGTATATAATGTATACTAAAATCACTGCTGTACAGCAGAAATTAACACAAAATTGTAAATCAACTATACTTCAATTAAAAAAATAACAGGGCTTCCCTGATGCCCCAGAGGTTAAGAATCCACCTGCCAATGCAGGGGATACAGGTTCTGACCCTGGTCCGGGAAGATCCCACATGCCAAAATAAATAAATTAATTAAAATAATGTATTTTAATTATTAGCCAAAAATATAAATAAATAAAAAATAACCTCTTGGGTGATGTTCTTCAGTGTCTTCTTTAATGCTGCCAACAAAACCTTTTTCACTGTTAAGCAGGCATCTGGTCATTGAGAATGTTCTCTGGACACAGCCCTCTGGTTCCGTGACCATGCCATGTGCCTCCAACCACGGCCGCGTCTTCCTCCTCCACAGTGGTGTAGGGGACAAACCTAAAGCCCTGGAGCGCTTGGTGTTTGGACCTCTCCCACCTGCAGTCCGCAAGCGAGCGTTCCCCACAGCTCAAGATGGTTCCTTAGCATCCGTTGTTTCAAAGCACAAGCCTCTAATGAAGAACCTAACAGCTGTTGGCCCTCTTTGGGACCCTCTGACTAAATAGGACGGCAGTGGGAGGAGACTGTAGTGATACTCACTCAGCAGTGACCACCAGTAGAAAGTGCGTTTGCTTGATTCTTTTTTTTTAATAAATACATTTATTTATTTTTGGCTGCCTTGGGTCTTTGTTGCTGCACGCGGGCTTTCTCTAGCTGCAACGAGCGGGGGCTACTCTTCATTGTGGTGCGCAGGCTTACTGCGGTGGCTTCTCTTGCTGCGGAGCACGGGCTCTAGGTGTGCAGCCTTCAGTAGTTGTGGCTCGTGGGCTCTAGAGCGCAGGCTCAGTAGCTGTGGCGCACGGGCTTAGTTGCTCCGCGGCCCGTGGGATCTTCCCGGACTAGGGCTCGAACCCTGCATTGGCAGGAGGATTCTTAACCACTGTGCCACCAGGAAAGTCCCTTCTTGATTTTTAATCATCACCTCTCTCCTTGTTACTCATTCCCAACACAGAGAGACAGCCCCACCCCTGACTCCTTTAGGACATGTGGGGTTAGGTTTTGTTTTGGTCTAAAATAAATTGACATTACCTCTTTTACAGGTATTCACAGGATCTCCCTAGGGTACTAGAAGCCTTTCTAGGTGTCCCCAAAACAAGTTTGGGCACCATTGCACCACAAGCTTTTTGGGGTTTGATGTATTGTTGCTTTTCTGATGTATTCATTGATTTCATATGACAATCATGCTAGGAGTTACATGTGTGGTGTCCAGCCATATGCCAATTGCTTTGCACTATTTATCTCTTTTTATCTTCACAATATGCCTGCAAGGTACGTATTTTCATGCCTATTTTATGGATAAGAAATTGAGCATGGGAGAAGTTGAGTAACTTACTGATAGGAGAACTAGAATTTAAACCCAATCTTTCTGATTTTAAAACCTGTGTTGAAAGTGAAAACATAACCCGCAGAATGGGAGAAAATTTTTGCAAATCGTATGTCTGATAAGGGAGCTTTATCTAGAACATATAAAGAATTCTTATATCTCAATAATAAAAAGACAACACAATTTAAAAATGGGCAAAGACACTAAGTAGACCTTACTCCAAAGATATACAAATGAGCAGTAAGCACATGAAAAGCTGCGTAATGTCATTAGCCAACAGGTAAGGTAAGTTAAAATTAAGAGATACAATCACACCCACTAGGATGGCTATAATTTTAAAAAGATGAAGAACAGAAGGCTTTGGTCAGGATGTGGAGAGGTTGGGACCCTCATACACTCTTGATGGGAACGTAAAACACGTGTAGCTGCTTTGAAGCGTTGCATCTGGATGTTCCTCAAAAGGTCAAAACAGAGTTACCGCGTGACCCAGCAATTAGAAACCTAGATAAATAGCCAAGTGAAATGGAAGCATATGCTCACACGAATACTTGTATGTGAAAGTTCATAGCAGCATTATTAATAATAGCCAAAAAGCAAAAACAACTCAAATGCCCATCAGCTGATGAACAAATAAAGTGTGGAATATCCATAGGACAGAAAACGATTTGGCAATAGAAGGAAATGAAGTACTGATACATGCTATGACCTGGATGAACCTTGAGAACATTATGCTAACTGCAAGAAGCCAGACCTAGAAGGACCACATATCATTTGATTTCATTTATATGAAATATCCAGAATAGGCAAATCCACAGAGACAGAAAGTAGATTAGTGGTTGCCTAGGGCTGAGGGGAGTCAAAGGGAAATGGGTAGTGACTACTAAAAGAGGCTTCTTTCTGAGGTGATGAAAATATTCTAAAATTGATTTTGGTGATGGTCGCACAGGTCTGTGAATATACTAAAAAGCACTAAACGATACACTTTAAATGAATGAGCCATATTTGATTTATATCTCAATAAAGCTGTTAAAAAAAATAAGGCCTGGGTTATCACATGCCTTGTCAGGGACTCAGTTTCTCATTCAGTCAGTCATTCAACAAACATCTGTTAAATACCTACCGTGTGTCAGGCACCATTCTGGGCACTGAGGATACAGTGGTTTGCAAACCAGACAAGGGGCCTGCGTTTACAAGGCTTATATTCTAATGTAGGGAGACAGAATATAGACAAAGAAATTTTAGAGAGATCAGGACTTCACTGGTGGTCCAGTGGTTAAGACTCTGCACTCCCAATGCTGGGGGCACGGGTATGATCCCTGGTCCGGGAACTAAGATCACGCATGGCACATGGTGCGGCCAAAAAAAAAAAAAAAAAGTAAAAAAAAGAAATTTTAGAGAGATCATTTCAGATATCAATGCATGCTATACAGAAGTGAAATGGGTGGTGATCATTTTGTAATGTATAGAAATACTGAATCACTAGGTTGTGTACCTGGAACTAACATGGTATTGTAGGTCAATTATATTTCAATAAATAAATTAACTAGCTAGTTAACTGATTAATTAGAAAGAAACTAAATGGGGGTTTTAAGATAGGAAGTGACTGGTTGAAAGGGAAGTGAGCTACTTTAAATAGGGTTGCTAAGAAAGGCTTCTTTGATGAGGTGGCCTTTAACTGAATTATTCCTCCCTCCCTCCCTCCCTTCCTCCCTCCCTTCTTCCCTCCCTCCCTCCCTTCCTTCCTTCTTTCCTCCCTCCCTCCCTTTCTTCCTGCCTTCCGCAAATATCCCCTGAGCTCCTGTAGGCCCTGTGATAGGAACTCATTCCATGGCCAAATCTCAGCTTCCACCAATGCCTTTTCTGATTGACTAATCTGTTTCCTTGTTCAATTTGGTGCCCATCTGATTTGTGAAATGTTTACATAGCATCTTTCCCTTTCTCTGTCTGGTGGGAGAGAGGGAGATAGCAAAAATTGCTTCCCCTTGGGACAGTGAAATAGAAATCATTCAGCAATTGCAGAGAAAACCGGAAAATAAAGCAAAGATTTTCTCAAAATCAGTGCCATGGACTAAACACATTGGTTTTGTTGAAGTCCCTGGGAATTTCCCCAGTTCTTACGTAAACCTGGTTGACAAATGAGAGAGTCCTAGAGGATGAGACTGCCAGCTGGTCAGGCTGCGGCCTCTACTCAACAATTCCAAGCCCTGCGGTCCAGACCCTGGCGCAGAACAGTTCTTTGAGTTTCTAAGTGAGCTCATGGCTTTCCCTGTCAGGACCCTAATCCCAGTCCAGTGATACAGGCAGCGCTGGGTGGCTCTGAGACCCCTGACCCCCGAGGGCTCACCACCCATTTGAATGCCACCGGAAGTGGTATTTCTGACCCTAAGTACAGCGAGCTACCCCTTCACCGGGATCTGCGGCAGAAGGCACAAAAAGCAGACTGACCCGTGGAGACAATGGGAAGAATTGGTGGCCCAAATTCTGGTCCTGGTTCTGCCACCGACTAAACCTGTACCTTACTTAAATCTTATCACTTTTTTGGGCCCTTGTTTCTCCTTTTGTAAACTGAGAGGGTTGGACCACTTCTGGGATGAATAAGACCAGATCTGGATTATGCTACACATACCCCTGCCATGCAGATGTCACTAATGGATCACACCACTAATGTGACATCACACACTAATGTCACTCTTGAGATTCAGCTACAGAATCCTTCTCAATATAGTGTTCTAACCAGCTACCATACCACCAATGGATCAGAGTTAGCACACAGCTTAGCACCTACTAGCCATGTGCCTGAACTGGGTTGTTTCTAATATCCTGATGAATCTGAGCCTCTAAGTTTGCAATCACAACAGAGGTTGGGCCTGAGAGTGGTAGGAAAGGAACATGGGCATCAGAATCAGAAAGTCCTGGGTTTGAATCTCAATGGTGCCATTTACTAGTTTTGCAATCTTGGGTGAGTTAGTTCTCTTTGAACCTCAGTTTAGTCTTCTCTGTAAAACAGGATCAGTGTCCCTAACACACACAGGGCTGTACGAATTAAATTAGATAACGCTTGTAATATACCTTTTGCTTGCACACGGAACACAGACACAGCCAGCAAATGTGTACACCAAGAGATTTGTCTTCTACCCTGCTATGCTCCCCTCTCCACCCCACACAGCAGAGAAGCCCTGAAAGGGGCTGCTGACCTGTGCTCCCTGAAGTCCCCTCCTCCCAGGGCTGTCTCTTCTGTCAATGTCAGATAGATCTCTGCCCTTCTAACACTCCCTGGGGCCTGCCAGCATGTCAGGGAGCTCAAAGCAGCCTCACAGTCTTCTGGCCAAGGCAGAAGCTGGAAAGAACCATCAGAGATTAGTGAACGATGGGCTTTCCCTCTGGTTTTCACACTTGGCTTCTGCTTAACAACAGCAGCACCGGATGCTGGATGCAGGTGGGAATATAGTTTCTTAGAAGCAGGGCTGTAGCTGGGCTATTGTTTTTGTCATTTAATATAGGTACCCGGGGCCATTGTGGGAAAACTTGGTTTATAATTTCTGTAGGCCCTAGATGGCAAGTTCATGGCCCAAGTACCACCAATCTCTTTACCTTAGCCCACCCCCCCATCACTGTGCTAAGAGCTGGGTACTCTGGGAAGCAGACCGTGAGACAGAAATTTACACGTGAAAAATTTACTGAAGATGCTTTCAGAATCAACAGCTGTGGGGAGGGGAGGAAGCAGGATGGAGCACCGGAGAAGATGAATTATGATGTACACGCAACAAAGGCCCCAGTGCATTCTACCGGGAGCTCAGGAGCTGGAGTGACCTGGGCAGCGTTGCCTCCTATTGTTGACCCACATTGATCAGTGGGGCGGCGCTCTTCAGCCAAGGGCAAGTCCTGGAGAGGGGTCCCAACAACACTCCCCCATGACGGGCAAATAAATGACTCAGTCCTGGAGCCACAAACCTGTCTCAGGATCCATCACATGTGCTCATGCAGACATCGCATTTCATTTCACTTATTTATTTATTTGGCTGCGTCGGGTCTTAGTTGCGGCACGTGGGATCTTCGTTGCGGCATGTGTGATCTTTCGTTGCGGCATGCAGCCTTCTCTCTAGCTGTGGCGCAGGCTCCAGCATGCTCGGGCTCAGTAGTTGCTGCGCATGGGCTTAGTTGCCCTGTGACATGTGGGATCCCAGTTCCCCAACCAGGGATGGAACCTGCGTCCCCTGCACTGGAAGGCAGATTCTTAACCACTAGACCACCAGGGAAATCTAAGACATTGCAGTTCTTCTCCAAGGCAATATGGGGCTTCAGAATTCTCCTCCAGACTGTGCTCCAGGTAGCCGTCAGCAATCCACGAGGGCTGGCGTGCTAGAGGAAACATATGTCATCCCTACCCTAATTTTTTTTTTCGTTTGGCACGCCGTGAAGCATGCAGGATCTTAGTTCCCCGACCAGGGATGGAAACCACGCGCCCCGCAGTGGCAGCGCCAAGTCTTAACCACGGGACCGCCAGGGAAGTCCCCTAATCTTAACCCTTCATTTTATAGAGTTGGAAACTGAGGCTCAGAGAAAGAAAGCCACTTGCTCAAGGCCACACAGATGAGTTAAAATCAGAGGCGGGACTAGAGTCCAAGCCCCTTGACTCTGAAATTGATGCTCTAGACCTGTTCAGATTTAGGTTTAAATAAATCGAAGTTAAATAAGGTCCTCACTTGCCACATTTCAAGTACTCAATAGCCACATGTGGCTGGTGGCTACTGTATTTGATGAGCGTACGTTAGTAGAACAGTTCCATCATGGAGAAAAGTTCTACTGGGCAGCACTGCTCTGGACCTAGTACCCATGCTGCCCCTTTGTCCTCAAATTCAAAAGTTAGAGGACATCCCCCAAACACCTTTGTTTCCATTAGCAACCCTTCTGTCAGTGGTTGGTGATGGTGAGTTATGATAAGGGGTATGTAAATGTGGATGTTGACAGAAATATCTACCTAAGTGCAAGCCCTCCTGGGGCTACTAGGGAACCAGAGATGGACTGTTTTCTGCAAAAGGAAGTCATTATTTGTCAGGAGAGATGTACAGTTCCTACTTCATTTACTTATTCATTCATCCAACAAATGTTTATCAGTTTCAGTCTAGAGCCAGGCACTAAGCTGGGTGCTGGGGGTACCAAGATGAATTAGACTCGGATCTTGTCCTGGAGATGTTCACGGTCTAGTGGGGGAAACACAAGGTGCATCTTCATGGAAGTATCCTGGTGGGACACCTGTAGAATGCGTATGAGTTTGCCAGGTGGGTAAACGCTTCTGCAACCACAAAGGATGGAGAAGTAAGCAGCTATAGAGCAACTGTCCCCCAGGGAACCTTTGGCAGTGTCTGGAGACATTTTTGGTTGTCACAGCTGGGGAAAGGGATGCTACTGGCATCCCAGTGGGTAGAGACCAGGGATGCTGCTCAGCACCCTACAAAGCACAGGACAGCCCCCACGACAAAGAACAATCCCCCCGCATATGTCGCTAGCATCAGGGTGGAGAAACCCTGCTCAGGGTCTGCACTAGAGATGTGCAGGTGACAGTCTTCAGTCCCATTGTCACGGAGAAGGGTAGGTGAACGGGAGCACGCAGGAATTGAGAAGCTGCTTTAGAAGGCCGCAGGAAGCCACTGAAGAACCTTAACAGATTCAGTGGCAGGATTAGATTTGTACTTTAGAAAGGCCCCTACTGGGGCCCAGGGTAGCCCACCCCAAAAGGTGCCTCAAGGGCATATTGATTATTTTGAATTAAAGTTTCTTAAGAAATGGCCAATGCAAGAGGGACACTCTGGCCCTCCTTTCTGTCTTCCTGAAAGCAGGAAATCTCTCTCTTCTGTGAAAGGTGCTCTCCTTGCATCTGGGGAGAGACGGACAGATGTATCACCAAAGATAAGGAATTTGGGCTGAGAACCCTATGTAAACAAACCTTGTTAACGTCTTTAATTTACTATTTCAAGCCCAAACTCTGTTTAGATTCCTCATTAATTGAGCACCCAAAGCCTAAGTTTCTTCGTCCTGTCAATTCCTCACAAATGTATTGTTTCTCTGTCTAAAAAGTATAAAAGCTGCCTGCTTTGGCCACTTCATTTCTATGGAACCTCCCCATACACAAATAAAATGTGTTTCTTTTTCTCCTGTTAATCTGTCTTGTGCCAATTTTATTATTAGTCCAGCCGTAGAACTCAACAAGGGTAGAGGGGAAATTTTCCCTCTCCCTGACACCCCCCTAATTACTTGGTGAGAAACGGACCGGAGGGCATGGAAGCTGGGACACCTCTGGGGAGGCTGTTGATGATGGTGGCCATGGAGACACAGAAAAGAAGGTGGACCGTGGAGCTTGGTGACGGGCTGTGGTAGAACAGGAGAAGACCTAGCACTTGTTACAACTGCGATTGAATAACTTTCTGTGTAATTGAAACTGAGCAGGACCCTGCAGGGCCCTCCTGGGTACAAAAGGCCCTCTGTGCCCTGTTCTTGTTTGTAGAAAAAGGCTTTAGTCTCCTAGATCTTCCCTGAGTTCCAAAGAGCAGATTCAAGCTTTTACTAATTAGGGAAGCAAGGGAATGCAGAAACAAAGGAAAAGCAGTTAAGAAACAATAGTTCAGCGTCAGAGTCCTAGCTCACCCTCAAGGGATATACACAACAATCTGACACATATCTTTGAGTTGTTCTGATGGAACTTAAGATCCCCCACTCAAGTGGAGGAAGGTGACTTCATGCTGAGCATAAGCACACAGACCCCAGACTGGATGGAACCTGGAGGAAGGTGATTAAGACTTCCAAAACACCATCCTGTTACCTCACCACCAACCAATCAGGAGAAAATCATGCCGCATGCCACCCTCACCCCAAATGTTACCTTTAAAAACTCTTCTCTGGGCCTCCCTGGTGGCGCAGTGGTTGAGAGTCTGCCTGCCGATACGGGGGGCGCGGGTTCGTGCCCCGGTCCGGGAGGATCCCGCGTGCCGCAGAGCGGCTGGGCCCGTGAGCCATGGCCGCTGAGCCTGCGCGTCTGGAGCCTGTGCTCCTCAACGGGAGAGGCCACAGCAGTGAGAGGCCCGCGTACCGCAAAAACAAAAAACTCTTCTCTAAAAGCCATCGAAGAATTCAGGCCTTTTGAGTACAAGCCACTGTACTCCTTGCTTGGCACGCTGCAAATATAGGCTGTACTTTCCTTTACCACAAGCTGGTGTCAGTATATTGGCTTTGCTGCATAGCAGGCGAGTGGACCCAGATTCAGTTCAGTAACATAATTAACTGCTTAATGTCTTTCTTCTCCCCCCTAGACTGAAGCGCCAAGAAGGCAGGGATGGCATATCTTTTAATTCACTTCCCAGACTTGGGCAAATTAATTCTTTTGAGCTTTGGTTTTCTCATCTGTAAAATGCAGGTGATACTGGTAACCCTCCTTCTTAACTAAGTATTAGGATTAAATGAACAATCCAGCAATTCCACTTGTGGATTGTGAAGAAGAAATGTTGCCTGCCATTCCAGTTTTACAAGAGTCAAGCCATTGGCCACTGCAGGCACCCACCTGAGGGGAATTCAGGATGGAGAAAAAAACAGGAAACATTCTGTGCTTTGGATATACTGGCTCCTAGATAGTTAAGGTGCATATCTAAGGAAAAAGTTCAAATTACCCCATACATAGAAAAGCACTAAAATAATTAACTTGAGGTGTCTGTTCTTTGTTCTTTGTGATTAGCAGTAATTTTTTCAGGCTTGACTACATATTTTCCTGGCAAAAGTTCACAGATATTCTGGCTCCTCCCTTACCTTTTCAGAGCAGTTCCTCACAGCTATCTGAGAGGCTGTATCCCAGGCTAGAGTCCTCAGTAAGGTCCCCAAATAAAACTTAACTCACAGGCTTCCCTGGTGATGCAGTGGTTAAGAATCCGCCTGCCAATGCAGGGGACACGGGTTCGAGCCCTGGTCCGGGAAGATCCCACAGGCTGCGGAGCAACTAAGCCCGTGCACCACAACTACTGAGCCTGTGACTCTAGAGTCCGCGAGCCACAACTACTGAGCCCACGTGCCACAGCTACTGAAGCTCGCGCACCTACAGGCCGTGCCCCGCAACAAGAAAAGCCACTGAAATGAGAAGCCTGTGCACCACAACGAAGAGTAGCCCCTGCTCACCGCAACTAGAGAAAGCCCGCACGCAGCAACGAAGACCCAATGCTGCCAGAAATTATTTAATTTTTAAAAAATTTAAAAACTTAACTCACAACTTTTACATTATGCATTTTTCCTTCAGTCGATAGGGTATATACCCAAAAGAACTGAAAGCAGGAACCTAAACAGGTATTTGTACACCCATGTTCATAGTAGCACTATTCACAATAGCAAAAAGGTAGAAGCAACCCAAATGTCCATCAATGGATGAATGGATAAACAAAATGTGGTCCATACATACAATATTATTCATACATGACTAAATGAAATTTTCATACACGCTACAACATGAACCTTGAAGATGTCATGCTAAGTGAAATAAGCCAGACATAAAAGGACAAATATTTTGTGATTCTACTTTTATGAGATGCTTAGAATAGGCAAATTCATAGAGACAGAAAGTAGAACAGTGGTAACCATGCGCAACAATGTGAGAGTACTTAATGCCACTGAATTGCATGCTTAAAAACGGTTAAGATGGTCAATTTTATGCTACATATATTTTACCACCACCACGACAAAAAGATTAAATGAGATCATTTTATAAGGCCTCTTAGCATAGGGACAAATATTCATTACTATCACTTTTTTCCTAGAAGTGTTCTAATAAAGAGAGGAACCAAGAGCTAGGGGAGCAGAAGCAAGCAAGCGGGCTAACTGTGTGTGGTCTGCCTCGGGGACCGCTCACAGCTGAGATGACACTGGAGTGAGACTTTGCTACAGAGTTGGAGGGGGAGGCTCTGAGAGGCCAAAGCTGCAGCTCCTACGAGCCTGAAACCACCACGACTATCAAGCTCTAGAAGGGGAGCTCCGCACGGAGCTGGGGGGTGGGGGTGAGGGGTGCGGTGGTCTGCCTGGGTGAGCCCTTCCCCATAAGGGCCTGAGGGCCCATACTTTGTCTTCACCAGGCAGGAATTTCTGGGCCTGGGGACACCTGTGTTTGGTATCTTGATTGCTGACCTGTCCCAGCAGCTGCTAAACCACGATACGCTTTCTCTGAAACCCAGTGGGCAGACGGAAAACAAGTGAGCCTGGCCTTCCCGGCTTTTGTGTCATAATTAGTATTCTATTCCTCGTGTGCAGAGAAAATAGCCAGAGCACCTGCTCTGAGAGGCGTCGGTCGGCGCCAGATCTCTCCGGGGCATTCTTTACATGTATACCATTTCAGGGGAAAGACCTTTAGGAGCCTTAGTCTAACCCACTCATTTCACAGCGAAGCCAGCACAACGCCAAGGAAGTCGACAGATTTGGAGAGCAAGGGCTATGGTTCAAATCCCAGCTGGCCACTTCCAAGCTGTGCAACTTCGAGCAAGTTCTTTAACTTCTGGAAGCCTCATTCCTCCTCAGTAAAATAAAGATAATAATACCTGTCTCTTGGAGATCTTCTGAGGAATGAAGGTCAAGGAGAAGTTTAAACTCGCGGCAGCTGGCTGGAGGGAGGTTTGGCTGTACCTCCTCCGAGAATGCTCTCTGTACCAGCCACATCTTTTCACCCTCCATCTCTTGCCTGCTTATCGAGTTATTGTCTCCCTGACATCTATCCTCACCTGAAGTTGTTTATGTGTATACTCATTGGTTTTATTCTTCCCCCTTCCTCCACCACAAAGTAACTCTGACCCATTCTGGCTCAGCAGCTAGGGCTGGATCTAGCACATTAATGGCATTTAGTAAACGTTTGTGGAGTAAATGGCCCTCAAGAGTTACTCTGGGGTTAGATCAAGCCTCGTTTCTTCAAAGCGCCATACAACACATGGGCACTTTAAGTAAATTATTTCAGTAACTGTTGAGAAGTCATCAGCCTAAGAGAGATACATTTAGCTGTGTGGACCAGAAGTAGTTCATATCTCCAAGGCCTAGACAAGGACAGTAAATAAAATGAAGGCCTCTGGTACCAGTCCCTCCTTTGCTGGAACCCAGTGTCCAGGTAACGTGGGCGAAGCACTGGGGTTCTGGGGGTAGAGGTGGGAAGAAGATGGATGTGAGAAGGGTAAGGCTGAGTGGGGGAATGAGATAACCCAGCATGGGGATTGGCTTTTCTAGGATTCTGACTCTTGGCTGTGCAGTACATTGCAGAGTTGGGTTCTTAGAAATCACTGTATTGAACCAGGGCATCATAGTAGTGAAATACGTAGGCTCTGGGTCCAAACCTAGGTTTATCCCTTACCTCCTGTGTGATCTTGTCACCGCAGAACCAGTCCCACAGTGGCCCTATTCTGGTTCTAACAAGACACTGAGCTGTTTTTCAGGGACGACAGAACAAAACCGCAAGTCATGCAGCCAAAGCGTGTGCAGAGGAAAAAATTTTGACCTCAAACAAATTCGTCCCCTTCCCCCATCCCCCCACCCCCTCAAGAAACCAAAGGACCTGGGACATGACCGGAAGTTGAATGACGGAACCCAGAAGGGAAGGATCCATTGTCCAGGAAGATCTGCTGGTGAAGCCCCTTTCCCACACCTTTTACCCTAAATGGCCAAGTTCCAGAGCCCTCCAATCAGAACCTGCCTGGTCAGACCTTCAACATACCAACTGTCCTCCCCTAATTCATAAAAGTTTGACAGAACCCCAGATGGGGAGACAGATTTGAACTGTGCCTCTTGTTCCCTTGCCGGCCAACCTCGCAATAAAGTTCTTTCTTTTCTCAAATGCCGGTGCCATAGTATTGGCTTCTATGCACGTAGGGCAGTGAGCCCTTTGCTCAATAACAATCTGGAGTCAGGTTTGTTTCCTCTCTGGGTCTCAGCTTCCTCATCTGTGAAATGGGATGATAACAATACAAGGTACTTTGAAAAGTTATCCCCTGGTTAAATGAGGTCACCCAACAGTTAGCATAGTGTGCTACTGAAATACATTTCGAGTCCCAAGATGGAGTCACTCCCACCTGGGGTGCCAAGTCAGCAAACCAAAACTTAGATAATGTTCATGTCCCAGCAAACGCTCCACCTGACCAGGAACGCGGTATACCCAGGCAGCCAATCCCCAAAAGCCGAGCTAACTCTGGGCTCTATACTTATTTCCTTGTTCCTTATTCATTTGCCAATTTTCTCTTCCTTGTTCCTTATTCTTTATCCTATAAAAGCTTCCCGCCTTCTGTCCCATTTCGCAATTCTTTGGAACCTTGGGAACCGAGACTGCCTGCTGCATGAAGCGTTAAATAAAGTGTTTGCATCACCGGAATTGTCCTCTTTTTTTTTTTTAATATTTATTTATTTATTTGGCTGCACCGAGTCTTTGATGCAGCATGCGGGATCTTCATTGCGACGTGCGGGATCTTTAGTTGCAGCATTCAAACTCTTAGTCTTGGCATGCGGGGTCTAGTTCCTTGACCAGGGATTGAACCTGGGCCCCCTTGCATTGAGAGCGCAGAGTCTTAGCCACTGAACCACCAGGGAAGTCCCTATATTGCCTTCTTTACTCATTTGTAACAGCACTCAGCACAGAGGAACAGCAGAATCCTTAGCTATATTTTCATTCAGAAGAAATGTTGAGATCTAGCGTAGAGACATGACTCCAGTTGGTGGCAGAGCTTAGAACTCACTGCTCTCAGTTCATGCTCTGTCTTCTGTCTGTGGTGGCTGCCATCTCTTGTCCCCAGGGCCTTGGATCTAAGAGGGGAGCCTGAATATGTAAACAATAAATCTCAGGAAACTACAAGGATGACAAATGAGGCTTAGTATGTGTAGTCAAGTAGACCCATGCCTTGTGATATTAGGATCTTCAGAAAGAATCCCCTATCCAGGATGATGGTAACGAATAGTTTATTGAGTGCTTGCTCATATGTACAAGACATAGTCTGAGTGCCTAAAACGATTATGTTATTTATTCTCCAGAGCAAGCCTAGGAAGTAGGACCTGTCATGACTCCCATTTTATAGATGTGGAAATTAAGACCATAAGAAGTTTAACTGGTTCAAGGCCATAGTAAGAAAGTTCTAGGGAATTCCCTGGTGGTCCAGTAGTTGGATTCTGCGCTTTCACTGCCGAGGGCCCTGGTTCAATCCCTGGTGAGGGAACTAAGATCCCACAAGCCACACGGCGTGACCAAAAGAAATAAAGATAAATAAAAAAATTTTTTTAATTAAAAATAAGAAAGTTCTAAGTGGAACTATGTGGCATTCCCTCCTTGCCCCACCACAGATTGACATTCCAGTATTAAAGAGTCCTGCCTAAGGATCACAGCATCTTTTTTTTTCTTATTTTTTGGCCATGCCATGCAACACGTGGGATTTTAGTTCCCCGACCAGGGATTGAACCTGGGCCTTCAGTATTGAAAGCATGGAGTCTTAACCACTGTACCGCCAGGGATCATAGCATCTTATATGCTATACTTGGTATAGCATATAAGACTATACTAAGTCCTGGCAGTTATGTACATATTCAAAATGTATGAATCTGTTCACAGCAGACTCTCAGAGGTGACAGGAGTATTAGCAATAATAACAGCTAATACTATGTCAACTATTTTAAGTTCACGTAAACTTTAAAAGCAAGACTACAAAGTAGGAACCATTATTATTCTTTTTTTTTTTTTTTTCATTATTATTCTTGTCTAACAGAGGCATAGAGAGGTTAAGAAAGTGGCCACTGGAATGGCGTGGCTGATGGTCAATAAGTGGAGCAGGGAGCTGAACCCAAGCAAAAGCCACAGGCAATCCTGTGTCTGCACTTTGCCCTGTTCTGCCTCTTGGTAAATGACCTGCCCAGTTGCTTGATAACCTGTTGGTAGGCTGTTTGTAGGCTCAGGTGACCCTTTGTGAATCTGAAAAACAAAGCCATAAATACTCTCTTCAGACACATAACTCTCTGTGATTTTAGGGGCTTCCCAAAGCCTCTGTCAGAAAACCTCCAAAAAGTAACCTCATTTCAATCCAGACCCTCTACCTCTAATCTCCCCATAACACCCTCCATCATTGTCCTTTAGCCTGGCTCTACCATCTCCAAGAGTGGGAACATCCTACCTCCCAGGCAGCGCATTCTTCAATCAGCAAGATTCAATAGAAACTTCTCCCCTCTGATGAGATGATGTTGCCTCCCAGAGCCTGCTGCACAGAGCCTGGAGCCTTGGAGAGCAAGTCAGCTTCCAGCTCCCAGACAGCTCTTCAAAGGACAGCCCTGGGTCCATCCCATCCCACCCCTGCTTCCTGCAAAGCTTCTGATAGGCAGGGAGTCCTGGCCTCTCATCTAGTTGTTTGTCTCCCTCTTGAAGCAAGAGAAGTAGAGATGAGGGTGATGCTGCTTCACAAAGGATGTCCTTGTCCCTGCTGAGAGCAGGTATGGATGGAAGGAGCCTAAAGAGCCCTCCTGGGGCTTCCCTGGTGGCACAGTGGTTGAGAGTCCGCCTGCCGATGCAGGGGACACAGGTTCGTGCCCCGGTCCGGGAAGATCCCACATGACGCGGAGCGGCTGGGCCTGTGAGCCATGGCCGCTGAGCCTGCGCGTCTGGAGCCTGTGCTCCGCAACGGGAGAGGCCACAACAGTGAGAGGCCCACGTACCGCAAAAACAAACAAACAAACAAACAAAAACCAAGAGCCCTCCTGATCCAAGAACTGCAGGTGCGGATACCCTTCTGCTGGCTTGCTATGCACGCTTGGTCAGAGGCTGGACTGCATGTTTCTGGGCCCAGGTTAGTCTTTCTGCAAAACTAGGGGGGTTGATTAGATTGAGGTTGCAAACCCAAAAGCTCATTGAGGCCAAGCTAATGATAGAAATATCTAGGAATATTCATTTCCTCTACAAAGAAGAAGGCTCTCTTCTGAACCTTCTTCAAAGAAGAAGGCCACTCTCTTTTTCTATTTCTGATGGAGCCCTGGAGGCAAACTATCTAAAGTAATAAAGACAAAACTGCCAGCGGTGAGGAAAACGGCAATGAGCACTTGGTCTCAGTGGAGGGGACCAAAGGGGACTGTCGCCCACTTCCCGTCTGCAGGGGCAGCTGTGGGATGCCGACTCCATCTACAGGAGCGTCTGGCACTCAGCATCACCAATGTGGACACGGAGACCTGGTGATAGGAGATCTTACCCACTTTCTTTTTTTTTTATTATAAATTTTATTATTATTATTTTTGGCTGTGTTGAGTCTTCGTTGTTGTGCGTGTGAGTTTTCTCTAGTTGCGGCGAGCAGGGGCTACTCTTCATTATGGTGCGTGCACTTCTCATTGTGGTGGCTTCTCTTGTTGCAGAGCATGGGCTCTAGGTGCGCACGCTTCGGTAGTTGTGGCTTGTGGGCTCAGCAGCTGTGGCTCATGGGCTCTAGAGCGCAGGCTCAGTAGTTTTGGCTCACGGGCTTCGTTGCTCCATGGCACGTGGGATCTTCCTGGGCCAGGGCTCAAACCCGTGTCCCCTGTATTGGCAGGCAGATTCTTAACCACTGCGCCACCAGGGAAGTCCCTTACCCACTTTCTAAAGAAGCCAGACACATGAATTTTTATGTGAAACTCCCAATTTTTAGAATGTTGGCTCAAATTTTTCTTAAACAGTCGGAGGGCCAAATACATGTTCTGAACTGTGATCCACCGGTTTGCAATCTCTGGAGCCGGTGGTTTTAAAGCTCCCTTTCTGCTGGAACATTCTGTGGAGGGAGAAGGGAAGAGAGCAGGAGGGCAGGAAAGAAGGAAAGATGGCAGGAGCCACAGGGAAATCTCTCTGAGACCTGGTTTGGCCTCTGCTGAGCCTCTGAACCTCTGCTAGTTCAGACGAGGGGAGGGGGAGGGGGAGGGGGAGGGGGAAAAGGAGAGGAAGGTCTGGCCTTTCTAGGCTTGGGAGGCTGTGCTCAGTAAACCATCCTTTCCATTGCTTTCAGTTCTCACTTGGGAGAAACATAATGGCCCCAGGCCTCAGGAGTGTCTGAGCAGGTCTGAACGGGAGGCCCAGGTCTGTGGCTGGAGAGGCGGTGCCCTGGCTCCCAGGGCTGATGGAGAGGGGGAGGGGAGGGGGTACTCAGCATCCTAGGCCAGAGGCGGGCCCTGGGCCTCAGCCTCAGGCTGGACTGCTGCCTGCTCCCTGGCTTGCTTCTAGCTCCCAAGGAGCCCTGGATATCTTTCCAACTGGGCCTCTGTGTCAAGAAGGGAGTTTATAGCCCATGGTTAGCATGGCTGACCGCCAGCCTGGCAGATGGCCAGAGCCCAGAGCACATTGGGAAGGAGCATAAACAAGGCCCCTGGTGGGCAGCTGTGACCCAGAATCTTCCAGCAGAACAGAAGTAAGCAGGGAGGAAGAACACCAGGGGGACCCTTCCCCTGACCTCTCAGGCTCCCTGGGCTCAGGCATCAGCCAGGGATAGGATGGTGCTCCCTGAGGCCCCAGGCAAGCAGCCGTCACAAAAGGGCTGCAGGAGTTCACCTTTAAGGGGCCTTTCAACCTTCTGAGACTGTGAGTCCATGACTATGATCCAGCTTTTCTCACACTGTCCTCTGTACAGAGGACATTTGTGGTTTCCCCTCGCCTGGAATCCACTTCGCTCCTTTTGTTAGAGGCACCCTAGTTATCCTTCCAGAAACAATCCCTCCTCCACTCTCAGTCCACGTGGATCAGGTGAGGCTAACCTGGCCTTTCTACCTGCCTGGCTCCAGGGTGGAGGAGGGATTGTTTATATGTGCCAGGCCTGGCCTGGCCTGGCTGATCAGCCGATTTCTACCTCTGCTGGGTCCAATGAGACCACCCGAAGGAACTTTGCTGGAACTCTTGGGAAAAGAGACATTGTCAGCAGTCAGCTTCCTGCACATCTGGAGGTGCTGGAGACCATCTGGCCATGACACCGGAGGAGCTTCCTTGAGGACGACGCCATCACAGAAGGAAACCCCATGGAAAGAGAGGGAGAGAAAGAGACGGAGAGAGAGGGGACCAGATTGATGGATGCACTGATGTGTATAAGAGAGAGATAGAGACCTGAGACTTGATGAAACGGTTTAAGCCCCTGGATCCAGCTTTAACTGATGAAGTGTTGGATCCCTGGACTTTTCAGTGAAACAGAGAAGAATATGCCACTGTGTCATAAAAATTACTTTGAGCAGAAGGCATTTGAGTTCCTGATATTTTTTATCTGCTTGAAAGCATAGCTTCTCAAAAGAACTCAATTGTCCTAAATCCCTCCCTGGGGAGCAACAAGGGAAGATTGACTAGAGACTAGAATTACCCACCTAAACAGACACTGTCATAAAGTGATCACATCTCCCATCTAGTCTCCTAAGGGCCCATTTCTCTTTCCTCATAGTAATTTGTTTTCCTGTAACTGCCCTCCTCCCTCCTCCCCTTCCCCTAATAAGATGGTATATAGGGACTTCCCTGGTGGTCCAGTGGGTAAGACTCCGCACTCCCAATGCAGGGGCTGCGGGTTAGATCCCTGGTTGGGGAACTAGATCCCACATGTATGTCGCAACTAAGAGTCCACATGCTGCAACTAAGAGTCTGCATGCCGCAACTAAGAGTCCACATGCTGCAACTAAGAGTCTGCATGCCACAACTAAGAGTCTGCATGCTGCAACTAAGACCCGGCACAGCCAAAATAAATAAATAAATAAAATAAATTAAAAAAAAAAAAAAAGATGGTATATAAACCCCAAATTCTTTTTTTTTTTGGCTGCACCGGGTCTTTGTTGCTACGCATGGGCTTTCTCTAGTTGTGGCGAGCGGGGGCTACTCTTCGTTGCGGTGCATGGGCTTCTCATTGTGGTGGCTTCTCGTTGCGGAGCACAGGCTCTAGGTGCGTGGGCTTCAGTAGATGCGGCGTGCGGGCTCAGTAGTTGTGATGCATGGGCTTAGCTGCTCCGTGGCATGTGGGATCTTCCCAGACCGGGGCTCAAACCGTGTCCCTGCACTGGCAGGCAGATTCTTAACCACTGTGCCACCAGGCAAGTCCCTAAACCCCAAATTCTAACCACCTCCTTGAGTCACATTTTTCTGTAAACTTCTGTATATTATGTGATTAAACCTATCTTTTTTTCTTACTAATCTGTCTGTTGTTGGTTTAATCCACAGGCCCCCATTTACATAACCTAAGAGGGCAGAAGAAACGTTTTTCCTCTCTTACATCAGTTATATAAGCAAAAAAAAAAAAATCTACCTCTGACATCAGCTTCCAGGACTCCAACGTTCCACACGAGATTATATAATTATATTATGTAATTATACAGTAAATCTGTGATTTACTCTATAATTTGCTTAAGGAGTAAATTCTACTTTACCTAATTTTTTTTTAGGACATAGAGAAGCCAGCAATAACCCAGGCCTCTGAAATACTGCCCTGGTTGACTGAAACTAGGGGAATTTGCCCAAGAAGCCTCAAGGATCCTGGCTGCATTCCTGCCCTGACTGCACTTCCAGCATACACCCTAGACAGCCCTGGTCAGTACCGAGACCTGCAGAAGAGAATGTCACAGGTCCCAGTGGTGTCCTTTATTCATTCATTTGCCAATTGAACACATATTTATGGAGCACCAACTGTGTTCAGAAATGATGTTCTTATCCTCAGAGACCTTAGAATTTGGTGAGGAAAACAGACCAGTAAGAAGAATTTCATCGGAATGTGATGACTGCTATGCTAGAAATAAACACAGAGAAGGGACCTCTAGACAGGGGAGAGTGGCAGGCATGTCATAGAAACTTCCTGAAGGAAGTGACCCTTGAGATGAGTTCCACAGGATGAGAAGGAGTCAGCTGGATGGGGGGTAGAGGAAATGCTTTCCAGGCAGGCAGAAGGAACAGCATGAGGTACAAACTCCAGGGGATGGGAAAGGCTGTGGCCTGTCAGTGGGAGTGACTGCGGTAGAGACAGAGTGGGGGGAAGTGCAGGGGATTCCCATCAGGGAGCAGGGCCCGTCTGACAAGCTGGCTTTGATGAGGACTGCTTCCCTGCGCATACATCGCACAGATGGCTCAGACCCGAATCTGAGGCCAGGGCAAAGCCTGACTCATGCCGCAGGGGAAAAAACAAACTGGAGGAGCCCCAGGCAGAGCCCCAGGTCAAGGGTGTGCAACAGAGCCCTGGCCACAGAGAAAGCCTGGACCTCCCTACTGGAAATGATTGAAGGCAGGGCCTGTAACCTCATCTTCCATCTCCGGATTCCTCCCTTTCCCACACGTGTCCTTGAGCTCTGCAGGGTCTATAAGGATGGGAGAGATCATGGGTAAAAGTAAGGACTTTTGAAGTCAGGCAATCCTGGGCCCCAGTCCTAGCTGTGTCACGAAGTGTGGCCTTCTTCCTCAACCTCTGTGTGTCTGTCTCCTTGTCTGCAAAATAAAGCTAGTAATAGTACAGATTCAATAAAGTAATGCGTATCTGGTGACACAGTCATGCATTCATTCATTTACTCTTTCTTTTTATGTTGTCTCTTAGCATCCCTTTCTTCGGGGATCCACACCACTCTCTGTGTTTTGTTAAGACTTTCAGGGGACTTCCCTGGTTGTCCAGTGGCTAAGACTCCACACTTCCGATGTAGGGGGCGCGGGTTCGATCTCTGGTCGGGCAACTAGATCCCACACGCCGCAACTAAGAGTTCGCATGCCGCAACGATAAATAAGTAAATAAATAAACATAAAAAAAAAAAAAAGACTGTTGGTTACAGAGCCTTGGCCTCTTCCGGGCCACAGGGGTGGGGCACAGACTATGTCCAGCCAGTCATGCTATCCCCTTCTTGGCAACAGTGATTGGTCCCTAGGGTGGACCTGAGATTCAAGTAGGCCAACCAGAGACTGGATTTCTCTTCCCCGCTGTTACTGAGCTGGAAGAATATGAGTTTGGAGAGAGAGCGCATCTACCTGTGGGTGACGTCACTTCTTACAAGGAAATAGAGCCAAGATAGCGATGATGATGATAATGATGAGGATGAGGAGGATGATGACATCACCACGCTTTGCTTGAAGCCAGATCTGTTCCTGAATTTTCCAGTTTGAAGAACATATTCATTCATATTCTCCTTAAGCCAATCTAGCTTGGTTTCCTTTATATGCAGCTCCAAGACTCTTAAGCCCTTTGGCATGTGAAACCCTGACCACAATATCTGTCCCCATAGGAAGAGCTCAGTGAACTGTCACTACAATGAAGAGGGTGAAAATATCTTAAGCTCCTCCACCATCACCACTTTCCCTCCCAGAACACAGTCTCAGCCCTTACCTTCTGGCCTGGGGAACACGCTACTAGCTGTGTTGGCTTCCCATTTGCAAGAATGGCCTGGGGGTGAGGGATATGGTGACAGGCAGGCCAAACACCCAGTGCCCACCAGTTAGCATGGGAGCTGCAGCAGCCCCGCCGAGGTCCCCAGTTGCCCACTGAATGTGATTTGGATCGACTGCCTGGTAGAGTGGCCATCAGCTGGAGTCCCACTGACCTGGTCTGCATCCCGTCACTACAGAAGTGTGTCTCAGTCACTTTATCTTTCTGGGCTTCTGTTTTCTTTTCTATAAAACTGGCACAATAAAAGCCCCTGTCGCTCAGACAAGTTGTGAGGACTAAATGAGAAAAAATTAATAACAAGCCTAGTATCGACAGTATGCTCGATATATTCCAGGCACTGTTCTAACCACTTTACAAACTATTAGTCCAATTGACCTCCACAGTAAGCCAAGGGTATAGGTACTATTATTATTCCCACTTTACAGATGAAGAAACTGAGGCTCGGAGAGGTTAATAACATGCCCAGCATCTCAAAATTAGGAAGGGGTAGAGCTGAGATTTGAATCCAGGCATTCTGACCTGAGTCCACATCAGTAGAGGTCTAGGCAGGATCAAAACCCACGCCAGAGGGTTGAAGCAAAGGAATTTAATAGGGGCAACTAGTTAGAGAGGGGCTAAAAGAGATTAAAACCAAGGAAAGATGGGGCAACCTAGAGGTTAACAACTGTAGGAAATCACTATTTCCCCAGGGCTGATGGGACAAAGGGAGGAGTCAGTGCCACTGCAGCCCAAGGAGAGCCTTGGCTGCCTGGTAGGAGTTAGGACATTGGAGGAAGGGGCCATCCTCTGGAGTCACTGCCCGAGGTTGCACGAGTGGCGGTGTCAGGGGTAGGGGATGGGGTGGATACATCTCAACTTCTCCCCACCCACTGCTCTCTAAGCTGCTGGCACCTCCCATTGGCCAAACTGAAAAGGAAGCCAGTGGGCAGGGGAGCCTGGGAAACATAGTTCAGCCCCCTAGATGTGAGCCCAGCAGAGGAAGGGCAGGGTATGGGTCTCAGAGCAAACAGTAAATGACCTGCATACCCACCGTGCCATACAGCCTTTTCATCAGAATGCAGGGCACATAAGGGCAAGTGCACCCATAAATGGGAATTGTGAGGACAAGAATTTAGGTCTCTGACTCCTGGTTCAATGTTGTGTCTGGTACAGGAGCAGAACCCAACAGTTACCGGCATCCTGTGACACTGAAAAGCAGAGGAAGGGGCAACTGGGGCTCCGGATGGTGCCTCCTGTTCTTGGCCTTTGCACATCTGGAAGCTTCTACAGACAGCTCTACGCAGCAGAGTGCAGATCCGCAGCAAGAAGCAAGCCCTGTTTTTCTCTTTCAAGGGTATGAGAGCAGCCTGAATATCCCCAGCAACTGCTTTGGGATCTGAGAGAAACAGATGCAGTTGCTGCTGAAAAACAGGAGGCAAATACGTGGGGTGAGGCGCCTCTCAGCTCCCCACGCCCTCCTTTTGCAAAGGCCGTCACCTCTGTCCCTGCGGAGTTCCCTCATTCCCCTCACCCCTGCAGGCCCCATATAACCTCGGTGAGTAGCTGGGAAGCAGCTGCCACCTGCTGCCCTGGAAGCCGGCAGGATCCCACAGGTGACAGCACGAGCAAGGGCAGAAGGTCCAAGCCAGAGCGCAAGAGATGTGGAGTTGAGCAGGTCCCGCCAGGATGGAGTGGAGATGGTCATGGGAACCCTTCCCTTTGACCAGAATTCTGCCTCTAGGGATTTATCACACAGGTAATCTTACACAAGTGCATAAAGACTTCTGGACAGGGCTATTCACTGCAGTGTGGGTTATGATTCACAGAAGACTAGGACAAAAAAGACAATCGGAGGTGATTTGATTAAGCAAATAATGGTGTACTTCAACAATGGAACGCTCTGTTGCACCTACAAGGAATGAAACATCTACATATGCTGAAACAGGCTCATCTTCCAGACAGGCTGTTAAGTGAAAAAGGCAAAGGCCAGAACAGTGTGTCTAATATGCTGGGGCGGAGCCAGGGGTCGGGGAAGAAATGTTCTTATGTGTATTCATGCAAGCACCTCTTGCTATCCAAATCTGTTTGGTTTCTGAATTCAGAGAGCAGGGGTTCCAAGCAAGGGATGCTACATTATTGGAATCTCTGACTCCTGTCTTTCATTTCCGATAGCAAATAGCAAGAGTTCATTAGTAAACGGTTCATCCAAGAGGCTATCTGAATCTATTTAGTTCCTGAGTTGGAATAGTGTTTGGATAACCAGAGTAGACAGTAGGGATATCTGTATATGTAAGGCTCTCACCCTGTGTATGTGTCTATTTTCTCTCTGGGAAGATACACAGGGAATTGGTTAGCAGTGGTTGCTGCTAGGGAGGGTAATTCAGCCCTGGGGGAATGGGGTAGAAGTGAGACTTATTTTTCAGTTCACACATATGTGTGGTGGTTTTTTTTTTTTTTTTTTTTTTTTGTGTGGTGGTTTTAATACATGGCCCCGCAATTTTTTAAGAGGTGGGATCTATGTCCTGTCCTGTTCCATCTGAGGGGCTTTGCATCTGCTTAGTCCGATGAAGAATGGTGGAAGTGATACTACATGACTTTGAAGGTTAGGTCATAAAAGGTCATGCAGCTAGATCTGGGACACTTTCTCTCAGACTCCAGCCACCATGCTGGGAGAAGTCTAAGGCACGTGGAGAGGCCCTGTGCAGGCACTGTGGTCCCCAGTGCCACCTGGGCTCCAGCTCCAGCTAACATCATATGCAGCCGTGTGAGTGAGCCATCTTGAAGTTCAGCCCCCATCAAGCATTCAAATGACTGCACCCTCAGCTGCCATGTGACCACATCAATGCCAGAGACCCCAAGCGAGAGCCACCCATATGAACCAACTCAGCAACAGAACTGCAAGAGACAATAATACATTGTTGTTTCAAGCCACTGAGTTTTGTTGTAGTTCTTTGTATGTGAATATTAACTGGACCATATATATCATCACACATATTACCTATTCAAACTTAAGAATATCAGGCTTCCCTGGTGGCGCAGTGGCTAAGAATCCACCTGCCAATGCAGGGGACACGGGTTCGAGCCCTGGTCCTGAAAGATCCCACATGCCGCGGAGCAACTAAGCCCGTGCACCACAACTACTGAGCCTGTGCTCTAGAGCCTGCCAGCCACAAATACTGAGCCCACATGCCACAACTACTGAAGCCTGCATGCCTAGAGCCTGCACACCGCAACAAAGAGTAGCCCCTGCTTGCCGCAACTAGAGAAAGCCTGTGCGCAGCAACGGAGACCCAACGCAGCCAAAACTAATAAATAAAATAAATAAATTTTTTAAAAAATTAAGAGTATCTTCCTTGTAAACATACAGGGATGGTGCTAAATGTTAAATGTACAGTATCTCGGGCTTCCCTGGTGGCGCAGTGGTTGAGAGTCTGCCTGCCGATGCAGGGGACACGGGTTCGTGCCCCGATCCGGGAAGATCCCACGTGCTGTGGAGCGACTGGGCCCGTGAGCCATGGCCGCTAAGCCTGCGCGTCCGGAGCCTGTGCTCCACAACGGGAGAGGCCACAACAGTGAGAGGCCCGCGTACTGCAAAAATAAATAAATAAATAAATGTACAGTATCTCATTTATTCCTCACAAGTTCACTGTAGTTATCTCCATTTCACCAATGAGAAAACTGAAGCTCTGAGGGGTTCTCTGGTTACCTGCCCAAGATCACACCTCACAAAAAGCAGCCCTAGGATAAGAAACCAGGAGGCCTCTCAGTCCCAGGGTAACTGTCCCTCCCAGGACCCTGCTCTCACTCCTTCCCACTGCAGGCCTCACCTTCTCCAGTGACGGGTTGGGAAGAGGTGAGAGGTGGAAACTCACAGCCCACAGGGGCCTGGTCAGTAACACAGAGGGGTGAAGTGGGCGTGGTGGGCTCAGCTCTGGGAAAACCAGCTCAGAGTGGCCAGATCGTTGGATTTTTTGAATAGAATCCAGAAATAAGATTTTTTTTTTTTTTTTGCCGTACGCAGGCCTCTCACTGTTGTGGCCTCTCCCGCTGTGGAGCACAGGCTCCAGACGTGCAGGCTCAGCGGCCATGGCTCACGGGCCCAGCTGCTCTGTGGCATGTGGGATCCTCCCAGACCGGGGCACGAACCCGTGTCCCCTGCATCGGCAGGCGGACTCTCAACCACTGCGCCACCAGGGAAGCCCCCCAGAAATCAGATTTTTATGTGTACTTTAATTCTGTTTTAATGTTGGCAACAAGTTGTGTGTGTGTATTGTTATTTTTGTTTTTTTCATTGTGTAGACTGACAGGCAAAACAAAAGCCTGCGGATTTGCCTCTTTGGACTACAAGATCTCCAAGGAGTCTTTGGCACAGACGTTCTGACTTTCGGCAGAGCCTCTCCGGAGAGACAGTGCAATTCCAATCCCAGGAGGCTCAGATCTGACAAAGGAGAGGGGTGGTAAAGACGGAGACATCTCAGCCTCTCCAGCAGTGGGGAGGAGAGGCAGGGGGTGCCGGGAAGCTAGGCCACAGGGACCCACAGCAGTGCTGGAGGGCAGCTGAGCCTGTGGCCAAGCAGCCGCCATAAGCTGCCCGCCTTCCCAGAGCTGTCGGTCTGCTCCCCAGGGCCCGTGGAAGGCAGCCAGGGCACCAGGGGAGACTGAATTTCCATTGCAATGGGAAAGCACCTCCGCCCGCCCACACCAGCCATTTTCTCCACGTCTTCTGCTCACCCCACTGCTTTTCCAACAGGAACGCTTCCCCCACCTCTTCCCCATCGACCCTTCTTAGCGGAGGGGGGGGGATCGATCCCGACCTCAGCTGTCTCCCTGGGCCTCTCCCCCCCCACTCCCCAGTGTCTTCGATTCCCTCCTGAGCTTGCGGTCCATTCCATTTTCAGCTGACTTGTCTTCCTCTGAGATCCAGCCTGGCAGAGCGCTGTGGAGTGATTGATGAGCTAGGGAGCTCTGGCTGGCAGGCGGGTGGGCAGCCAGCCAGAGACGCAGCTCTCACAAGACAGCCCGGCCGCCCAGGGAGAGCCCCCAGCTACTGGGGTTCTCCCTGAGGTCCCCCCGCCGCCACCCAGGTTGACACGGCAGCCGCTCTGGACAAAGCAGATAACCACGAGGGCCACCGCGTACAGTACCTGGCACACAGCAGTCCCTGAGGCAATGAGAGCGCTCTATTCTCCACTCCAAAAACAGACCCAAGAAAATGAAGACCGTGAGCTCCTTAAAGCTGGGAATGTTCTCATTCAGCCATGCCTCTCAGTCCAGGTGTTTATAATGTGTACACTCATTCATTCGTTCATTAATGCAGCATGAGCCTTTGCTATGAGGATCAGCTCTTCATTACAATTGCTAGTGAGGTCTTGGAGGACAGGGTGGTTTGAATCCAGGCTCCATCGCCTCCTAGCTCCGTAAACTTGGGCTCGTCACTTCAGCTCTCTAAGCTGCAGCTTCTCTCTCAGGGTTGCTGCCATGAGATTGTTAGATAATATGGAAAAAGTGCTTAGGACAGACCCTGGCATATAAAGGAGATCAAGAAATGTTTTCAGCTGGGGCTTCCCTGGTGGCGAAATGCTTAAGAATCTGCCTGCCAATGCAGGGGACGTGGGTTCGAGCCCTGGTCGGGGAAGATCCCACATGCTGCAGAGCAACTAACCTCGTGCACCACAACTACTGAGCCTGTGCTCTAGAGCTCGCCAGCCACAACTACTGAGCCCATGTGCCACAACAAGCCCGTGCTTGAAGCCCGTGCACCTAGAGCCCGTGCTCCACACCAAGAGAAGCTACCACAATGAGAAGCCCACACACCGCAACCAAGAGTAGCCCCCGATCGCCACGCCTAGAGAAAGCCCACCTGCAGCAATGAAGACCCAATGAGGCCAAAAATAAATTAATTAATTAAAACAAACAAAAAAAAGAAATGTTTTCAATAAACAGCAAATAAATGAGGGCCTACCATGTGCCAGGTTCTGGGGCTACAGCTCTGAGCGAGGCAGATAAGATCCCTGCTCTCATGCAGTTCACCTTGGAGAGAGTCTGGAAAACCAACAACAAACAAATAACTGAAAGGACAAACAGGAAATAGCAGGTAGAGCTAAAAGGGCATAGGATGGAGAATGGCAAGGAACGATGGTGATGGGAGCGATGGCCTGAAGGCCCCTCCAAGGAGGTGACACTGGAGTTGAGTTGGGACGAGGAGGACAGGTAAAAATCTGAGGAGACAGCATTTTAGGCAGAGGGAACAGCACATGTAAAGCTCCTGAGGCAGGAGCAAAGCTTGGAGTATGTAAGAATCAGAAAACAATTTCCTGCTGAAATTGTTGAATTGACCATCTCCTCCTATAAGAATCTGTAAGGGGATAGGAACAGATCTGTGTCTTATTCACTCCTGGATCCCAAATCCTCAGCACAGCCCAGCATACGATAAGTACTCTATAAGTATGGGGGGACTTTCTTGGCGGTACGATGGTTAAGACTCCACACTTCCAATGCAGGGGGCACGGGTTTGATCCCTGGTCGGGGAACTAAGATACTGCATGCCGTATGGCGTGGCCAAAAATAAAGCACTCTATAAGTATGGGTTGAATGAATGAGTGAGCAGATGAATGAAGGTAAGGCCTGAAAAATGAATTGAGTTAGACAGGCAAACAGCAGGGGATGTAAGACTAGTCCAGGCAGAGGGGATGGCTTGTGGAAAGGCCAGGAGGCCAGACAACACAGTATAATCAGAAAACCAAAAGGACTGACAGATCTGCAGCTACCTGTATTTTCTCCATGCCCTCGGCCTGGCCAGCACACAGGGGGTCCTCAGTAAGCATGAAGGCCTCCCTGCTCTCTCCCGTGTGGTGAACAGAGAAACTGCAGCAGGATGGCCAGAGCCCAGGAGCTCCCAGGGTAGGGACTGTGCCTCACTCTGTGCCAGGCCCAGACCAGCACATCATAGGTTTTGGACATTGACTGATGCTGAGAGGACATTCACACCTCAGCTGCAAAAGTGACGGGACTTGATAATTCCAGGATGTTAGCTCCAACAAAGTCTTTAGAGCCCAACCTGCCCCTTGTAACCAATGAGGAAACTGAGGCTCAGAAAAGGGAATGGATTTGTGCAAGCTCACACAGCAAGTCAGTGAGGTGGGAGCCCAGATGTCCTGACTGCTGGTGTAGAGCCTCTCCCACCCTGTTCCCACTTCTACCAGTCCCCCTCCTTCCCTCTCCATCCTTCTGCCTTTCAAGATGTTAGAAACCAGCAGATTGGAGCCAACAGAAAATCCCTGAGTGCCTTTTACCAGGGTGAAGGCATTGTGTTACAGGGAGGGCAGATGGGGCGACCCATTAGCAAGCAAACACTGAGTTCCTGTGGGTTCCATTAGTGCTTCTAATTAACCCATTAGCACCCACTGGAAACGGGAAGCACAGAGATCCCCAGAGGGGATGAGTAATGGAGTGAGACAGCTTTGAGAAGGCCAAGGGAGCAGAGTTGGAGAGACAGAGAAGGGGTCTTTCCTCTTTCCTTAGAGAGGGTGCCAGGTACTGTCAGGGATGAAGATGACCAGGCAGGACTCAGAAGCATGGCATTTCAGAGCTGGAGGGAACCAGCTGAGCTGACCCTTTGTACAGATATGAAAACTGAACAACAGAGAGGAAGAATTTGTCTCTGAGTCACTCATGGAGAGCCCAGGATTCCTGGCCATCACACTACATTACAGGACTCAAGTGTGTAACGGGAATTATGGCTAAAAATACAGCAAACCATTATTGGAGCGCCAAGCTAACTGCTTTACATATTTATCTTATTCTCACAGCAATCCTGGGAGGCAGGTACTATTACCCCAAAACTGAGGCTCAGAGTGGTTGAGTAACTGCCCCAAATCACACAGTTAATATGTGGAAGAGCCAATATTCAGACCCAGGCAGACTGATCACCAAAGTCTCATCTTCATCGTCATGCCATCTTGGGGAGCAGCAGAAAGAGAAAGAACCACCATTTGATACATTGTCTGCACAGCCCTTCACCCCGGCATGCTTTTTATTTTAAGCATTTAAAGATGATACTATTGTCCTATTTTACAAGTGGAAAACCCAAGGCACAATGAGGCCAAGGAGCCCACCTAATGTCACACACACAGATACTGTCAGAGTCAGAATGCAAACCGGTTGATCTCACTTCATCGCCAAGGCTCTGGGCCACTCCATTGCATGAGTGTGAGGACTCCTACTCTAGGACAACCGTGTAAATGTGCCTACCTCTCTGCTTGGCATCCAGACTGATCCTTCTGCTTACTTGAGGAACCACTGAATGAAACCGCCTGCCCTGGCCAGGCACCATAGCAAGCACTTGTATGAGTTATGTTAAACAGGCAGTCCTGGTACGGAATGCGGAACTAACAAGCTACCACCAACCAGAAGAATTTGGGAAAGGTCAAAAGGAGAGAAGAGACTCCAGTCCATATGCCCTACCAACCACCCAGAATCCTTCTCGCTGGAATCCATCTTGGCTGAGTGATGTGCGCACCACCAGGAAGGACCCCGAGTCAGAGTGACTGGACAGAGACAAGCCGGAAACTAACCCCATCACCATAAAACCTGAGACTGCAAGCCACATGGCAGAGCAGTCCTCCTGCGTTTCCTTACCCTGCTGCTCTCCACCCAGGCCCCCTTCCCAATAAAGTGTCTTGCTTTGTCAGCACGTGTATCTCCTCGGACAATTCATTTCCAAGTGTTAGGCCCACTCTCAGGCCCTGGAAGGGGTCCCCCTTCCTGCAACACACTTGTTCATCTATTCATTCACTCAGAAAACAAATGTAATATTGCGTGCCTGCTGTGTCTGCCAGGCCCTTGCTTACGAGACCAGTGGGATTCCAGCACTTGTGCAGCTACCGTTCTACTTGGGGGGCAGGAGAGACAGATAGCAATTCCAACAGGGTAGGGATGAGCATTGGGTGTCATGGCATCACCTAGTCCTAGGGGACAGAGAAGGCCGAGCTGAGTCTTGTAGGCCAATTAAGCATTGTCCAAGCGGAGAGGAGCTAGAAGCAGCCCACACAGAGGCCCAGAGGTATAAGAGAGCCCCAATTCCAGTAAAAGCTGGGTGGGAGCTTTTGCTGGAGGAGGCAGGTGGAACTGGAGAATCAAGAAGTGGCTGGAGTGTGGACTTTACCCCCAAGACAATGGGGGACCACTGTAGGATATTACATGTATCATGAAGACTTGCATTTAGAAAGCTTGACTCTGGAAGAAGGATGTGATGGGCTGGGGGTAGATGCCTGGAGGTGGGTTTGGTGGTGGAGTTTCCAAAGATAAGGACTAGGGTGATTGATTTGATCCAGGAGTGAGAGGCAGGGATGTGGCCTGTTACTGACTAGGATGACAGGAGAATCAGGGTGGGGGTTGGGAGGAAGAGAGACAAGTTCCTTAGACCTGCTGAGTATGAGATGCCTAAGGGCGTCCAAGAGACTCTGTCTAGAGCGTGCCTGCGCTTACTGGCCTGGATTTCAGGCCTACTGGTCTTAAGATTTTGCAGAGAACTGACTCCAGACCTTCTTACCCTGTGCCTCAACTTCTTCATCTGAGGACTTCACTGGTGGTCCAGTGGGGAAGACTCACGCTCCCAATGCAGGGGGCCTGGGTTCAATCCCTGGGCAGGGAACAAGATCCCACATGCATGCTGCAACTAAGAGTCCACAAGCTGCAACTAAGAAGTCCGCATGCTGCAATTAAGAAGTCCGTGTGCCACAACGAAGGATCCCACGTGCCATAACTAAGACTGGGCACAGCCAAAATAAATAAATTAATTAATTTTTAAAAATTAAAAAAATTTTTCCTCATCAGTACAATGGGTAATAACATGATCTCATAGAGTTGTGAAGATTAAAAGGATATAAAATATATAATTAACGTATAAAGCATTTGACACAGTCCCTGGTACATGGGGACGCTTCAAAAGGTTAGTTGAATAAATATATGAATGGATGATTCTTTGGGCTGTGGCTGCTAGAAGTTATTTGGGAAGAAAGAGTTGATTTAAAAATTCATGGACCTTATTCATACACCATGATCAGGTGGGATTTATCCCAGGGACGCAAGGATTTTTCAATATCTGCAAATCAATTAGTGTGATACAACACATTAAGAAATTAAAGAATAAACACCATGTGATCATCTCAATAGATGCAGAAAAAGCTTTGACAAAATTCAATACCCATTTATGATAAAAACTCTCTAGAAAGTGGGCATAGAGGGAACCTACCTCAACATAATAAAGGCCATATATGACAAACCCACAGCTAACATCATTCTCAGTGGTGAAAAGCTGAAAGCATTTCCTTTAAGACCAGGAACAAGAAAAGGATGTTCACTCTCACCACCTTTATTCAACATAGTTTTGGAAGTCCTAGCTATGATAATCAGAGAAGAAAAATAAATAAAAGGAATCCAAACTGGAAAAGAAAAAGTAAAACTGTCACTGTTTGCAGATGACATGATACTATACACAGAAGATCCTAAAGATACTACCAGACAACTACTAGAGCTCATCAGTGGATCTGGTAAAGTTGCAGGATATAAAGTTAATGCACAGAAATCTCTTGCATTACTATACACTAACAATGAAAGATCAGAAAGAGAACTTAAGGAACCAATCCCATTCACCACTGCAACAAAAAGAATAAAATACCTAGGAATAAACCTACCTAAGGAGGCAAAAGACCTGTACTCAGAAAACTATAAGACACTGATGAAAGAAATCAAAGATGGCACAAACAGATGGAGAGATATACCATGTTCTTGAATTGGAAGAATCAATACTGTGAAAATGACTATACTACCCAAGGCAATCTAAAAATTCAATGCAATCCCTATCAAATTACCAATGGCATTTTTCACAGAACCAAAACAAAAAATTTTTTTAATTTGTATGGAAACACAAAAGACCTCAAATAGCCAAAGCAATCCTGAGAAAGAAAAATGGTGCTGGAGGAGCAGGCTTTCTGACTTCAGACTATACTACAAAACTACAGTCATCAAAACAGTATGGTGTTGGCACAAAAACAGAAATATAGGTCAATGGAACAGGATAGAAACCCCAGAAATAAACCCACGCACCTATGGCCAATTAATCTATGACAAAGGAGGCAAGAATATACAATGAAGAAATGACAGTCTCTTCAATAAATGGTGCTAGGAAAACTGGACAGCTGCATGTAAAAGAATGAAGTTAGAACATTCTCTAACACCATACGCAAAAATAAACTCAAAATGGACTAAGGATCTAAATGTAAGACCAGATACTATAAAACTCAGAGGAAAACATAGGCAGAACACTCTTTGACATATCTTTATGGATCCACCTCCTAGAGTAATGAAAATAACAAAAATAAACAAATGGGACCTAATGAAACTTAAAAGCTTTTGCACAGCAAAGGAAACCATAAACAAAATGAAAAGACAACCACAGATTGGGAGAAAATTTTTGCAAATGATGTTACTGACAAGAGATTAGTCTCCAAAATTTACAAACAGCTCATGCAGCTTAATATCATTAAAACCAATCATCAAATAACCCAACCCCAAAATGGGCAGAAGACCTAAATAGACATTTCTCCAAAAAAGACATACACGTGGCCAAGAGGCACATGAAAAGATGTTCAACATCACTAATTATTAGAGAAATGCAAATCAAAACTACAATGAGATACCACCTCACTCCAGTCAAAATGGCTTATCATCAAAAAATCCACAAACGGGACTTCCCTGGTGGCACAGTGGTTAAGAATCTGCCTGCCAATGCAGGGGACATGGGTTCGAGCCCTGGTCTGGGGAGATCCCAGATGCCACAGAGCAACTAAGCCCGTATGCCACAACTACTGAGCCTGCACTCCAGAGCCCACGAGCCACAACTACTGAAGTCCACACACCTAGAGTCCATGCTCCACAGGAGAAGCCACCACAATGAGAAGCCCATGCACCACAACAAAGAGCAGCCCCCGCTCGCTGCAACTAGAGAAAGCCCATGCACAGCAACAAAGACCCAATGCAGCCAAAAATAAACAAATTAATTAATTAAGAAAAAAAAAAGATGTGGTACATATATACAATGGAATATTACTCAGCCATTAAAAAGAATGAAATAATGCCATTTGCAGCAACATGGATGGACACAGAGATTGTCATACTGAGTGAAATAAGTCAAACAGAGAAAGAGAAATATTGTATGATATCGCTCATATGCAGAATCTAAAAAGAAATGATACAAATGAACTTATTAACAAAACAGAAACAGACCCACAGACTTCGAAAACAAACTATGGTTACCAAAGGGAAAAGGTGGTGGAGGAAGTATAAATTAGGGGTTTGGGATTAACATATACACACTATTATATATAAAACAAATAATCAACAAGGACCTACTGTATAGCACAGGGAACTCTACTCAATATTCTGTAATAACGTGTATGGGAAAAGAATCTGAAAAAAGAATGGATATGTGTGTGTGTGTGTGTGTGTGTGTGTGTGTATGTATGTATATATATGTGTGTGTGTGTATATATATATATATATAAAAAACTGAATCACTTTGCTGTACACCTGAAACTAACACAATATTGTAAATCAACTATATTCAATATAAAATAGAAATTAAAGTTTTAAGAAAGAGAAACAATTAAAATTCATGGACATTTTTCCTCCTTCTTCAGTATTCAAGGCTGGGTTGGAGGGTAGGGGAGAAGTGTAGTAATGCCAGTGTTAACCTGGAAACGACTGGGTAAGGGAGGGGATGGTTCCATCTTCCATCCTCACCCCTACCCTGGAGAGACACACACACACCTCTAGGTATTGAATAATTATAAACCTATAAAACTGGGGGGAATATTGCAGGGGTGGTTGGTTGGAGGACATTAGAGCCCTTATAAAGGAGGCTCCAGAGAGATCCTTGTCCGCCATGGTGGCACCCTGATCTCTGACTTCCAGCCTCCCGAACAGGGTGTAAGGCTTTGGGACATTTGTTTTGGGAGGAAAGGAATGGCCAGGCCTTTTCTGTGCTCTCTCTCAATGGAGCTGGGGATCTTTCTGCAGGAAAGCACTTTTTAAGCTAGGGAATAGAAAAAAGAGCTCAAGGTAGAGCTCAGAATTGAGCGCATTCATTCATTCATTCACTCATTCATCCATTCATTCAACTAATTAAGTGGTTCTCAACCAGGGGTGATTTTGCCCCTTGGTGAACATTTGTCAATACCTGGAGACATTTTTGGGTGTCATAACTGGTGGGGAGGGGGAGGTGTGCTATTGGTATTGAGTGGGTAGAGGCCAGGGATGCTGCTAAATACCCCAAATGCACAAGATAATCCCCACAACAAAGAATTTTCCAACCCAAAACGTCAATAGTGTGGCAGTGGAGAAATTCTGATCTAGTTGGTACTTACTGAGAGCCTATTGTATGCCTACTAGGAGATACTAGGAAGAGGAGACAGTCAACTTTACTACCAGGTAGGGGAGACACACACTAAATTTATCAGGTGATGATAAGAGTTATCAGGAAAACGTGAGAGATGCTGGGGGCTGCAGCACAGGGAAGGGACCCTTGACTTTTCTTCTTCTTTTCTTTAATTTATTCATTTTTTGGCTGCATTGGATCTTCGTTGCTGCACGCAGGCTTTCTCTAGTTGAGGCGAGCAGGGGCTACTCTTCGTTGTGGTGCACAGGCTTCTCATCGCGGTGACTTCTCTTGTTGTGGAGCATAGGCTCTAGGCCCCTGGGCTTCAGCAGTTGCAGCATGTGGGCTCAGTAGTTGTGGCTTGCAGGCTCTAGAGCACAGGCTCAATAATTGTGGTGCAGGGGCTTTGTTGTTCCGCGGCATGTGGGATCTTCCTGGACCAGGGCTCGAACCCATGTCCCCTGCATTGGCAGGCAGATTCTTAACCACTGTACCACCAGGGAAGTCCCACCTTGACTTTTCAACTGCAAAGAGCTGGAGGAATGGAACTGCTAGGGCAAAGCCCCTAAAGGCTGTGGAGAATCTGGTTTCATTTATTCTGAAACTACTACTGAAGTGCTTCCTGTGTGTTAGGCACTGTCCTAGATGCAGAGTATAGATCACAGGGCAATACAGATACAAATTCCTTCCCTCTTCAACAGCACAGCCTCCGGCCCCTAAGGAGACTAAAATAATGAGGAAAAGTGCCTCCTGTGGGCACTGAGAAGGTGACTGAAACAAATATGGGAAGTGAGGGAGTGAGCTTCCCAGGAAGCAAGGACCACCAGTGCAATGGTCCTGTGGTGGGAGTGCAAGCATGTGGAGGAAATGGGGAAGGCCAGTGTGGCTGACTGGAGTAGTAGGAGATGAGTCAGAAAAGGTCTATGGTCTGAACGTTTGTGTTCTCTCCAAATTTATACGTTAAAATCACCCAAGGTGAAGGTATTAGTGAAACAGGAGGGAAGGGGGCAGGGCACAACCTTTAAAAGAATGACATAGCCATAGGACATGACAAAAACTGGTTAGAACGAACTAGGTCCAAGATGGCGGATGAGTCAACTTCTAGTAGACCTTGAGCCTTATTACAGGCTCACTGTAACACATCAGTACTCTAAATGACACACCCACAGGCACCATGACAGTCCCAAGGCTGACCAAAGATGGTAAAAAATTGGGTGGTGGCCCCAATTCCTGGAAATCTCCATCCCTTCCCCAAAATATTGATAGTTGGAATAATCCTCCCACTCATTAGCCTGTGAAATTACTCACCCCTACAAAAACTGACAACCCCATACCCTGAGGCCTCTCTTGTCTTCTGAGATGGCCCACACTGTGCCTGTGGAATGTGTTTCTCCCAAGGCCTATCGCCTTCTGAGATGGCCCACACTCTGTCTGTGGAGTGTGTTTCTCCCTAAATAAATCCACTTCTTATCTATCACCCTTTCCCTCACTGAATTCTTTCTGTGATGAGATATCAAGAACCTGAACTTCATTAAGTCCTGAGGCCAGGTGTGTGATCTCAATTAATAGACTGTGGGATTAAAAGACTATGGGTTTGGGCTTCCCTGGTGGTGCAGTGGTTGAGAGTCCGCCTGCTGATGCAGGGGACACAGGTTTGTGCCCCGGTCCGGGAGGATCCCACATGCCGCGGAGCGGCTAGGCCCGTGAGCCATGACCGCTGAGCCTGTGCGTCCGGACTCTGTGCTCCACAATGGGAGAGGCCACAACAGTGAGAGGCCCGCGTACCACAAAAAAAAAAAAAAAAAAAAGACCGTGAATTCAAGTCCCAATCTGAGTTCCATGGTTTCATTAGGAGGTGGGGCCTTTGAGAGGTGATCAGGTCAGAAGGGCTCTCATGGGATTAGTGCCCTTATAAGGGAGGCTCCAGAGAGTTCCTTGTCCCCCACGGTGGCACCCTGACCTCTGACTTTCAGCCTCCAGAACTATAAGAAATAAATTTCTGTTGTTTATAAGCCAGTAGTCAGTCTGTAGTATTTGGTTACAGCAGCCCTAACAGACTAAAACAAGAGGTCATGGGGCCCAGATCATTGGGCCTTGTAGGTCACCATAGCGATGTAAGCAGATAGGGTAGGGGGAACCCGGAGAAAGAGAACAAGGCATGGCTTTCTTGACATAAAAGAAGCCATTTTTGGCCTAAGCCATTTTGTAATCTATGCCTGGCCACAAAGCTTGCCCTTGAACAGGTCTCAGTAATCAGTGATCTTAAGGGAAGTGAGGGAATGCAGGAACAAAGGAAAAGCAAAGAAGAAACAATAGTTCAGTGAAAAAACAGTGTCCTAGTTCCTCCTCAAGGGATATACATAACAATTTAATACAGTCCTTGAGTTCTGCAGGAACTGAGGCCCGCACCCAGGTGAAGGACGGAATGATGATGTTGACCCACAGGACTTCAATCAACTAAAACCTGGACTCTTATCCATCATGGCCCCAATTCTATGCTGAATTCTCCTCTGCTCAGGCCCCTTCATGAATATCCATGTACCCTTAGCTTAAAACTTCCCCAAGTTTGCTGTTTGGGGGAGACACTATTTTAGGGAAGATCCCCAAGTGTTATTACTTGCTGCGAGTAATAAATCTTTCCTTTTCTCGATCTTTGGCTTGGTTGTATCTTTTTCTGACCCCCACCAAAAGGCGAACCCAGTTTTCGGGTAACAACAGGATTAAAGGAGAAGATGTCTGACCAGTAAGAGCTGACTGTGAGAAGCTTGTAGAAAAGAGTAACAAGAGGGGTTGTGGGCTGTCTAGACTGGCAGTAATAAGTCCACAGGAAGCAATGTGGAAGGAGAGGGGAGGAGAAATGGGTTGCAAAGCTCCACAAGGAGAAAGCAAGGGACCCTGATCTACCGGGAGTACCTGGGAAAATTAACAGCTTCCCTTGAGGGGACAGTAAGGGAACAGGGTCCTGGGGTGGTGGGCAGGGGAGGGCAGGTTTCAGGCCAGGAAGGGGAAGAGAACATGCAGAGAAGAGGCTGAGAATCAGCAGTTTTCTGATGAGGACTGTGGGCTCCTGACAGCACCATGGCAGGGTGGTCGCAGAATGGGAGTCAGATTAGCTGTGCCCGGGCTTGTGGGAATCAGGGTCTCGGTGATGGAGGATAGACGCCGAGGGAAGCTCGGGCTCCTGGTGGGGAAGGATGTAACAGTTCCACAAATGGTTACTCTCACAGCTCCTATTCTGAGCCACACCTTTAATAAATGTTTGCTATTACTTCTATTATTTCGCCAGGAAGCCAGAGGAAGGAGCTTCTGAATTCCTCCGGGGCGGCCCTCCCAGTTCACCCCGGAGGAAAACAGGCTGGGGCGGGTCTCGGATTCCAGCCGCGCGGCTGGAGCCACCGCGCACCCCACGGCTGCCCTCCGGCGGCTCCTCCCGATTCCTTATCAGCCAGGAGATCCCCAACCAGGCGCGGATCAGATGCTGCTTTCAGAGCCCTAGGCAGCTGGGTGTGTCTTCCCTGCTTTGCAAAATCGGGGAGCAAAAAAAAAAAAGAAAAGCCTGTACGAATATCCTGGCTCAGGTGTGGGACTCGCCTTAGAACTGGGCGGCAGCAGAGTCGGATCAGAAGTCGCGTGCGGCACCACGCGGAGAGCGGGGGGCGGAGGCCGAGACGCAGGCACCTCCCCTTCCCCGCCAGCTAAGGGCCTCCGCCAACCCCCGCTGCAGCCCCGGTCCTGGCCCAACTGAACCTTACAGGCCCCAGGGGCCGAGGCGCCCGCATCCCGGCCCGCTGGCCCACTCCTCCCCGAGGGAGGCAGCCCCCAACCTGGCTGTTGGCCACATGCTGAGTGGCCTTGGGCAGGTTGCCTCCAGTCTCTGGGCCTAAGCTTTTCTCATGTTAAAAGAGGACGCTGGGACTTCCCTGGTGGCGCAGTGGTTAAGAATCCGCCTGCCAATGCAGGGGCACACGGGGTCGAGCCCTGGTCCCAGGTCCCACGTGCCGCGGAGCAACTAAGCCCGTGAGCCACAACTGCTGAGCCCCTGTGCCACAACTACTGAAGCCCGCGCACCTAGAGCCCGTGCTCCATAACAAGAGAAGCCACCACAATGAGAAGCTCGCGCACCGCAACGAAGAGCAGCCCCTGCTCGCTGCAACTAGAGAAAGCCCGCGCGCAGCAACAAAAACCCAACTCAGCCAAAAATAAATAAATAAAATAAATTTATAAAAAAATAAAGAGGACGCTGGACTCAACTTCAAGGTCCCTCCAGGTTGGAGCAGTCCCCGCAATGACCTACCTTCTCCGGATTTGAAACTCTTCCCTCCTCGCAGCCTTCAGGTGGCCCCTGGGTTATCTCGGATGGTATTTATCCTTTCTGCATCCTTGGGGGCAGAACAGTTGCAGTGCAGCTGTGCTTCCCAGCAGAGGTCAGCATATTTTTTCTAAGAAGGGCCAGATGATAAATAGTTTAGGCTTTCTAGACCAGGCGTTCTCTGTCACAACTATTCTACTCTGCCCTTGTAGCAAAAGCAACCGTGGAGGATGGTAAACTAATGAGCGGGGCTGTGTTCCCATAAGACTTTGTTTATGGCAGCTGATGTGAATTTCTTATAATTCTCAGGTGTCAAGAAAATTTTCTTTTTATATATTTTGTTCTTTCACTTAAAAACACAGAAAGTGTTCCTAACCTAGCAGGCTGCACTAAATCAGTTTGTAACCCCAGGCTTTGTAATGTGGGCTTTGGGGCTGATTCCTTCACTTTTCTGGAGCTGTTTCTCATCTGCAAAACACTGACAAACTTCAGCATGGCTGTGGGGTGGGGGCGGGGGATGATGTCAGACCACAGATGAAACTACTACATAGTTGATGTCATTCTCCATGTTGTAGCTGGTCCGTGTCCCCAGCAGAAGATGGGGGCTTAGAGGTCAGGATGGTGTCTTGTTGCGTCCCACACTCCCCTCATTTCCTGAGTGCAATTATGTGACAGGCACTGTGTTAGCTGCGCAACATGCAAATCTCATTCAATCAGCTCAGGCTCAGGAGATAGAAATTGTAGGCAGATAGGGTAAGGGGTCCCGGATAAGGAGAACCGGGCATGGCTTTCTTGACATAAAAGAAGCCATTTTGGGCCTAAATCATTTTGTGATCTAAGCCTGGGGCACAAAGCTTGCCCTTGAACAGGTCTCAGCAATCAGTGACCTTAAGGGAGGTGACGGAATGCAGAACAAAGGAAAAGCAGCCATGAAACAATATAGTTCAGTGATAAAACAGTCCCAGTTCCTCCTCAAGGGGTATACTAACAATCTGATTATGTTTTTGCGTTCTGCAGGAACTAAGGCCCCCACCCAGGTGGAAGAGGGAATGGTGATGTTGACCCTTCTGACTTCAATCAACTAAAGTTTGGACTGCCCAGGCCCCTTCATAAATATGCATGTACCTTTAGCTTAAAACTTCCCCAATTTTGCTGTTGGGCAGACACTGCTTTGGGAAAAATCCCCAGTGTTCTCCTTACTTGTTGTAAGTGATAAATCCTTCCTTCTTCCTTTCTTTGGCTTGGTTGTTTCTTTTGGCTCAACACCCACTGAGAGGCGAACCCAGTTTGGGGATAACAAGATGACATATTCCTACTTTACCGGTAAGAAGGTGAGGTTCAGAGCCCAGACTTGAACTGGGTGTTCGGTCAGCCTCCAGAACCCCTTTCTTTGTTTCCTTGTTTTTCGGTCTGATAAAACTTAGAGTTGCTTAGTCTAGCAATGTGACCTCAAACAGAATACTATTTTTCTAGATATCTGTAAACTCTTTGGTCAAAGGACAAGCTATAATTAATACCCATTATGTGCACCTGTCATTTGCTCCCATTTTTCAGAACAGAAAACTGAGGCTTGAAGAGGTTGAGGATTGAAATCTGGGCCTGTTTGACCCCTAAACTGAGCCCTTTCAACTGAGAACAGTTTCCACGTAACTGGTTGCATAGGCTCCAAACCTAGGAGCCCTCTAGGTCTCTTCCCATCCCTTCCCCCATGCCCAATACGTTGGCAAGTTGTTTTGATTCATCCTCGAAAATATATCCTGAATCTATCATTTGGGGGAGGGAGAAGAGCTGCTTTGGGGCTACTGTGATCTTTTGAAAATGCATATTAGAACCTTGGAAGCCTTCCTAGTTGACTTGGAATAAAATCCCAAACCTTACCTAGAGGGCCCTGGGCCATGTAGCCCATCTCTCTCCCCTGTCCCCCACTCATGGCCCCATTCCCTTAGCTCCAGCCTCAGTGGCTTCCTACCTTCCAGTGTAGCGAGAGGCTGCAAGAGATAATGCAGGCACCGTGTGGTCACAGAGAGATCGCCTGGTAAATGGCAGTGTGATGAGAATGAATGTGACTGCGATCAAGAGGACAGTCTCTTCCAGGCTCTCAACCTCAGCACTGTTGACATTTGGGGCCAGATCATTCTTTTGTTGTGGGTGGGCCATCCTGTGCCTCGAAGGATATTTAGCAGCATCCCTGGCCTCCACCCACTAAAGGCCGACCCTCTTCAATTATGATAACCAAAAATGTTTCCAGATATTGCCCAAGGAGACAAAACTGCCTCCAGCTGAGAATCCTGGGTCTTGGGGGAAATGCTGCAGGAGCCGAGAGGGTGGCGTGGAGACAGCAAGAGCAGGAGGTGGAATGTGAAAGGCAGCAGAGGCCGCCTCCCCTCCTTGCACAACTCCACAGTCAGCGCCTCTGGCTCTGTCCCTGGAGACCCTTTGTCTCTGCTGGAGGCTTCCTTCCCATAAGGCTGCAGTAAACTGCGTGTGTGTGTGTGTGTGTGTGTGTGTGTGTGTGTGTGTGTGTGTGCAAGAGCTGGAGAGGGAAGGGAGAGAGGGAGAGAGCCCCTCTGGCCCCAGGTCCCAAGCCTCTGAACACACCAAGCTACAGCCCTGGGGGCCTCTGGCAATGGAGTCTAGGGTCCTTTGCCCCTCCACTAAGTGACCTGAGGGAAATGACTCAGTGGCCCCATCCCCAGGCTGTAAGGGGTGGGGGTGGGGGGACAGGGAGGCACCAGCCTGGTCTCTACCATCCCCTCCCCACCACAGACAGCCCACCAGCCAGTCCTGTCCAGCCGGCCTCTCAAGTTCATCAGAACCTGACCCCTCCCCGCCCTGGTTCGGCAACCGTCCCTCTGTATCCGGAGGCCTGGAGTCTCCCCGTGGCTGCCTCCCTGCTTCCACCCTCACCCTTCCTGTCGTTTGTGCTCCAAGAAGCAGATGGAATGACCTACTAAGATTGCAAGTCAGATCACGCCATCCTGGCTCAAAGCACTCCAGTAACTTCCTCGGACCCCAGAATCAAATCCAAACCCCGGGCACACCTTCAAGCGTATGTGGTCCCCAGCCCCCATCTTTTACCTGAAGTTTCCCCTGCCTGCTCTCCCCAGTCCTGTGTCCTCAGCATTAAGGTGTCCCTTACCTGACAGGCCTTCCTGCCCACCCCGTCTGAAAACAGTCTCCTCAAACTCCGGCACCTCCGCCTGTTGTGTAGTTTTCAAGGCACTTTTGACCACACGTCTTACCTTGTTTCTTTCTTGCCTGCCTCACCTGGAATCTCAATTCCTTGCCTGTCATTAATTTCTGCATCCCCAGGGCCCATGTGGCCAGCACATAGTAGAGCTCCATAAATATTTATCGAATAGACAAACGAATGGACAATTCGATAGCCTCAAGAGTCCCTGTCCTTGCTATGGCTCTGCATCTCATCACAGGCTTTGTGGCCTTGTGTGCAGTGAGGCTCATTGGCAGGGACGGCTCAGCCCATGGTGGTGGGGCAGCAGGCGCAAACAGGACAGCCCTGAAAAGGTGCAAAGATGTCAACAGAGGCAAATGCAAGGATGTGTCTGGTCACAGTGGGGAGGACACTTGGGGGACTTGGACATCTTTCCATGACTCTATGGCTTCAAGAATTCTTTCCCTCCTTTTATCAGTCTCTTTGTGACCCTTTTTGAGGGCGACTCATTGTTACTATTATTAAGCTGGCTTCCCTCCACGGAAGTACCCACCCCCGGGAGAAGCCGCGGGCCCACTTGGGCCCACAGACGGTCGTGGTGGAAAGTAGGTGGCCCCTCCTCCGCTGGGCCCAGCCTTCCCAGGCCAGGCTGCGGAGCGCGCCACCAGAGGGCGTTCCAGGCCACCGCATCCCTGTGCACTGGCGGCCAGAGGCGGGCAGGGCGGTGCTGGGCTCTGCGGCGTGTACGCCTGCTGGGGCCTCTCTCCCTCTCCCTCTCTCTCTCCCATTCAGGTCTTCCTGCAAGAAATGGGGCTGGACCTGGCCGTCTCTGTGGAGGGGGCTCCATATCTCCACCCCCACCTGCAGTTAGCTCCTCTCTGATTGAACCCCCCCCCCCCCGCCCCCCCGTGTAGTCACAGGCCACGTGACTGTCTGAGCTGGAAGAGGCTTAGTCAGGGTCTCGCTGCCTTACCTCGCTGAGGGTTAATCCAAGGCCGTGAAACACAGTGTTGAGTCTGGCTTTATATCCGCACTCTGTCACTTAAGAGCTGGACCACCTTGAGTGGGTTCCCTAACCTCTCTGAGCTCAGGCTGTGGGAGGTGACACACGCAAAGTGCTTGGCACTGTGCCTGGAGAGAGCCATTATCATTATGAAAGTGGCCTGCTGAAGGCCACCTGTCAAGCTGAGGTGGCAGACCTGGGCCCAGAATCCTCAAACTCTCAGGCCCCAGCTCTTCCTGTTGTGGTGGGCAGAGGCCCCCTCTGCTCGCACCCTTACTTGGGGGAGAGGTCTGTGTTACCAGCCGATGTCGCAGGACAGTCCCCACGTGCCTCATCTGTGTTTTTCTGCCATGGGCTTCCCTTGGGAATGGCTCCACCCTTCCTCCTGGCCTGGCTACACCTGAGCTCCCTTCAAACCAGCCCAGGGGTGGGGGGAGGGGGAGGCAGTCTCCAACATGTTGGGAGGCGGCTCTGCCAGGATCTAGCACATACTCTGTCCCAGCCGTTCTACTTCAGGAGACTTAATCCTACAGACAACAGTAAAATAACGCACAACATTTCCCACTGCAGCTTTGTTTGTGATTACAATAGTTGGAAGTAACATAAACGCCCCTTCAGTAGGTGACTGGTCAAATATGGTGGAGTCACAGAATGAAACACTAGGCAGCTGTAAGAAAGAATGAGGACGTCTTTGGTACCAACATGGAACACTCTTTAAGCTGTATTAAATAAAAAATCAAAGCATGACAAAGGGGGGAATATATATACACATAAAAATGTATACATATTTGTGTATATATGCATCAGATTGCTCTGAAGGACACATACAAAACTGATCATTTTGTTTACCCGGGGTGGGGTGGATCAGGGTGGCAGGAGACCTGGGTGTGAGGGGAGATTTTCTTTTTTCTTTTGGCTTTGCTGCATGGCTTGTGGGGTCTTAGTACCCCAACCAGGGATTGAATCTGGGCCCTCGGCCGTGAAAGCGCAGAGTCCTAACCACTGGACCACCAGGGAATTCCCTAGGGAGATTTTCTTTGCAGCCCCTTTTGTTACTCTTGAATATTGAAACGTGCATGTGTTACCTGTTTTGAAAATTAATTTTAAAACTCTCTTTAGGGACTTCCCTGGTGGCACAGTGGTTGGGAGTCCGCCTGCCAATGCAGGGGACACGGGTTTGAGGCCTGGTCCGGGAAGATCCCACATGCCGCACAGCAACTAAGCGTGCGCCATAACTACTGAGCCTGTGCTCTAGAGCCCACGCGCCACAACTACTGAAGCCCGTGCACCTGGAGCCCGTGCTCCGCAACAACAGAAGCCACCGCGATGAGAAGCCCGCGCACCACAACGAAGAGTAGCTCCCGCTCACCGTAACTAGAGAAAGCCCGCGTGCAGCAACGAAGACCCAAGGCAGCCATAAAAAATAAGAAAAAAAAACCCCTCTCTTTAATGAAAGCAAATGGCGACCAAAGAAAAAATTATGTAATACAACATAATAGGACATAATATAATGTAATATATTTGGGTTGGAGAGAATCCAGCTGGGATGCTTCTCCCCTTTCTATCCCCCTCCTTTCTCCTCTTCTCTCTCTTTAGGAAGCTGCCTTTTCTAGACCAGCTCACATGGTGAACTGTCTCTGAACTCATTCATTCATTCACTTGTCATTGATTTATTCACCAAATGACCTCTGGGACAGAAGCAGGATTTAGGCAGACATAACTACTTTCTGCTGTGTGGGGGGCAGAGAGGTACTGTGAACACGCAACTAGCCAACAATGTCATTACACTCAGCATAAGTGCAGTGAAGGAGAGGTCACATGGCAGCACAGAAAAGGGGACCTGACCTAGCCTCTGGGTTGGAAAGGCTTTTCTGAGGAAGTGACTTGTTTTTCCCATTTATTCTTGAACAAGCTCTTATAATCTCTTATGAAAGAATTCAAACACATACAGAAATAGAAAATATATTATCATGAACCCCATATGCACCCATCACCCAGCTCCCACAATGAACAACATGGCTAATCTTGTTTTGCCTCTGCACCACACCCACTCCCTCACTTCACCTCCACCCAGTTATTTTGAAAGAAAATCCCAGGCCTCTTATTATTTCATCTGTAAATATGTATCTCTAAAAGATAAGGACTCTTTAAAAAGAAAAATATAATCACAACACCATCATCACGCCTAAACATAATGAACCTTTCCTTAGGAAAGGAAGTGACATTTAAGCTGAGAGCAGGCCAAGCAGGTGCAAAGGCCTGAGGCAGAGAGGGGCATATATATGGGGCTTCCCTGGCGGTCCAGTGGTTAAGACTCCATGCTTCCAAAGCAGGGGGCACAGGTTCGATCCCTGGTTGGGGAACTAAGATCCCACATGCTGCGTGGCATTGCCAAAAAATTAAAAAGAGAGGGGCATATATATATTTAAGTAGATTTAAGGAATAAAGACAAGGCCCGGGTGGCCGAAGCAAAGAAGACAAGGGTGGTGGGCAGCGGCCAGACCATCTGGGGCTTTGTAAGCTGCAATAAGGAGACTGGCTTTAAACGTTATCCTTATAGCAATGGGTAACCCCTGAATGGCTTTAATCAATGTTGAGAGTTGATCTGTGGGCAGTAAAAAAAATAATTCTAGCCGAATACCTGGCCCCTCATTGAGCCTGAACTGTGCTTTCATGTTTTGCAGGTTGAGGAGTTATTTCTCTCCTTCAAGATGTTTGGACATCTGTGTTCCTGTTTGACAGAGTGTGAACTCTGGAATCGGGCCGAATGGAGTTCAAATCCCACCTCTGCTCTTTATAAGGGGTGTGACTGTGGGGAAGTCTCTCTCCCCTTCCAAGCATTCTTTCCCTCATCTATAAAAAGACCCACAAAGTCCTTGCTTCAGAGCTCACTGTGGAGATAGAATGAAATTCCATAGGGGAGTCGCAGTGTCAGGCCTTTCCCTCCCTGCTTCCTGCCCCCGCCATACTGTCTTTACCGGGAAATGCTCTGTAGAGAGTGAAAGAGAAGCCAAGGGCTCAGGGCCTACCTGGGGTAGGAAGCCTCACCCTGCCAGCAGCCTTGAGCTCTGCTTCCTGGTCTCTCTGAAGTCCGGTCCTGAGGTTTACAGCCCCATGGGTGGGGCTGGGGTGGGGATCACAGAGGGAGGCAGTATGGCAGCTAAGCTTTCCTACTGGCTGTTGGAGACCAATGGTGTCCCAAGTAGAAAACGGCAGGCTCTCGGGAATCAAAAAATGTGGCAGGTCTCCTCCTCCACTGCCAGCAGCGTGGTTTTAGTTTATGATAAGGCCTGAGTCTTCTGCCTGGCTCAGAACCCAAGGCCTTCCACTCAAGGACAAGTTCCCAGTAAAGATTAGATTGTTACCCCTGGCCAGGATTTGCAGTCTCAGGAAGGCCACAGCCCCGGCGGGTCCACCCCATCAACTTTCCCTCTATGTATGCACACATACGCAGGCCCCTGGCTCAGGCGGACGCTTATACCTGCACACATGTGCACACTTCCTTGTGTGTATATGCACTTTTCTCCACGCACACTTACCCACCTGCCTGTGCATATATGCACATAAACAGGCATGCATGTGTAAACTGACACTTATATACACACCTGCACACTTACATACACACTGCCACCTACACGTAACCCACAATCCTTAAAACGCACACACACAAACTGCACACACTCAGATACACTCGCCCTCATATTCAAGACATACTCCTGCTGTGGTAGATCATTTCTAAAGATGGCTGCCATTAATTCTTTGCTTCTCTGCACGTGCATGCTGCCTCACCTATCAGGAGGTAAATTCTATTCCCTTCCTCTTGAATGTCTGTGGAAGAAGCAACATTCTGAGATTTCTGAATCCAGGCTTTCAGAGCACTGGCAGCTTTTACTTCCTCCTTGTTGGAAGTCAGCTGCCACGAAAGAATTGCAACCATTCTGAGACTACCATGCTGTGAGGAAGCCCAAGCTATTCATATACAGAGAGAGAGGAGCCATGCTGATGTGCACTAACATGTCAGAAACAGGAGGGAAGCCTTCTTAGACCTTCGAGCTCAGCCTAGCTACTAGTGGAATGTAGCTTTGTGAATGACCACCAATGATGCCATTTGGTGCAAATGACCACCCAGCCACACCCTGCCCAAATTTCTGACCCACAGAATGATGGGAAATAATAAATAAAACTTTAAATAGTTGTCTTAAGGTATTATGTTTTGCAATAGTTTGTTATGCAACAATAGGTCATTGAAACACCCATACATATTACATACTCACTTATGTTCATGTATACAAACCCATGTACACAAACATGTGTGACGTGTGCATACATGCACATACCTTTGTACTAGGCACTTCCTTTTTTTTGGTCATGCCACGCAGCTTGCAGGATTCCCCGACGAGGGATAGAACCCAGACCCTCAGCAGTGAAAGGCCAGAGTCCTAACCACAGGAACACCAGGCGATTCCCTGTACTAGACTACCCTTCCTCCAAGCAGCCTTGTGCTTTGAAAGGCTGATACCATCCTCAGTTCCAGGAGAGGGATCCTGATGAGTCTAAACCAAACTTGGTGGTCTCATCCCCTCCAAGATGGGTTTAGCTTTGGCAACATTTAGTTCTAGCCAATGAGACACGGGGGGAGGTAGGATTGGGCTTCTGGGAAAACTTCCTCATTCTTAGGAAAGTCACCCTAGAAGCAAATATGCGTTTATCAGTCGCTGGATTCTTAATGTCTGAGTGTGGGATATGGAAACGCTACAGTCGTTTTGTGACCATGAGGATGCAGAATTAAGCAAAGTGGAGATGTGGACAGGCCCTTAAAGACATTATTGATCGAGGCAATCAGTCAACTTGAGAGTCCTCCCTCCCCACCTCTGGAATCCCAGTCATGAGAGATAAAACTTATTTATTGTTTGGGGAGGGTTGGTGGTTTGTTTTTGCTTGAAGTCTAAGGCATCCAACTAATATCTACCCTCCCTTCAGTAAATAAACACTCTCACATACCTGTGAACAAACAGATCCAAAGCTGAGCACATGTGCACTCCGCTTTGCATGTATATACAAGCACATAATAATACTCCACACGTATACACAGTGATACACACCCATACACAAAGGAAGCATATATCCTTCTACATACAGATACAGGGGGACCTACACATACTTTGTTACACATGCATGCAATTCCTGTGTACAGTACCGCAGACATAAACACACCTGGGCCATGTGCATTTTTATACAGAGAAGCACAAACACTGGTCACGTTAATGTCAACATGAATTTACCTATTCCTGCCCACGTCTGAATAGCTGTAACAAACATACAGCTCTGAGGGGCTCCTTGGCCGTAGTGAGAAGCCACTGGCAGAGGCCAACAGCACCTCACCGGGAATGACAGAAAGTTCTGGATAGAGATGGGAAAGAGGGACTTGCAGACCAGAACATGGCCCAGGAGGCAGGAGGACAATTCCAGTGTGACCTGGATGTGCAGCTCCATAGTCATGGTGGCTGAACTCAACACAGCACCAAGGAAGGCTGTGAGAAGTTCGCTTCCGCCCTCAAAGGGGAAAGAAAACCTCCCCGCACCTGCCCAGCATTTCCTTCTACGCTGACACAAAACCTATGCTGTGAGGAAGTCTAAGCTAGCTTGACCTCCAGGGGCCTCTTCTGGCTTTCCTCATAGGCAAACACTTGACCTAGACATTGCACGAAAGTGAATTTTCACCATTTATGGCAGGGGGCACTCTAGGTAGAGAGACAAGTGTATGCAAAGGCACGGAGGTGCAAAACAGCATAGTGAGTGTAGGAGATTCCAGTGACCATGAGTCTGCCGCAGAGAGTCAGCGTGCAACAGAAAATGAGGCCGGGAGGTGGGCAAGGGCCATATCGGGCCCCTGGGTTCATCTCTGCACTCCACAGCCCTGTCCACTCACCCTGACCCCCAGTGCCAAGTGACTCTGCACTTAGGCCTTCATCTTCCATCCACTGGTCTTCTCATGCCAAACTCCTGCATTAGACTGAGAAACAAGATGTTTGGTTTCCTTTTTTTTGGGCTGCGCTATGGCTTGTGGGATCTTAGTTCCCCGATCAGGGATCGAACCCGAGCCCCTCAGCAGTGAAAGCGCGGACTCCTAACCACTGGACCACCAGGGAAGTCCCTAAATGACGTTTTGGAAGATAAGGTAGCAATAAGCAAATTTTCTTTCTGTCTTGCATACGAGGTTATTTGGGCTTTATTCTCTCAATCCCCCTTCTTGTATCTTCCCATAACCCAGAGGAGTTACCAAGGAATTTTTTTTTTTTTTTTGGCCACACCTCACGGCACGTGGAACTTCCCTGACCAGGGATTGAACCCTCACCCCCTGCACTGGAAGTGCAGCGTCTTAACCACCGGACCACCAGGGAAGTCCTACCAAGGATATTTTTGTTACATTAGTTTTTATTTATCATCTGATAATGTAAATTCGTCTTCCAGAAATTTCCTATTTCTTTTTTTTTGAATTTTATTTATTTTTTATACGGCAGGTTCTTATTAGTTATCTATTTTATACATTAGTGTATATATGTCAATCCCAATCTCCCAATTCATCCTACCACCACCACCCCCCCAGCTTTCCCCCCACATGTTTGTTCTCTACATCTGTGTCTCTACAGAAATTTCCTATTTCTAAGTTTAGGGAAATGCAAGTTCTAAAATAGCACATATGATACAATCTCATTTTGGGTAAAAGGTTGGCATTGTATATTTACGTGTGCCAATAAGGTCTGGAAGGATACATATACCAACTTGTAAACAATAGTTATATCTGAGTGATGGGATTACAGATGATCCTTATAGGTTTTTAGGCTTTTCTTCATTTTTTAGAATTTTATGCAAAAAGCATATGTTACTTTTATCAGCAGGAGAAAATGATTTCAAACCTAAAAAAGACTTTAATCTACATTTTAGCCAAAAGTATGAAGTTGGTTGTAAGAAAGTGAGAATAAACAGAAAATTTCAGGGAGAAGTGGGGAAAGGAGACATGAAATCAACTTGTGCAGGATGGAATCTTCCAGGTGTCTTCAGGAGCCCTGACCTACCCTTACCAAGGGAGTCTTGCAGCCCATCCTCTGAACCAAGGCCAGTCAAATAGGTGAAGGGGATCACAGAAACAGCTCCCACCTCAAGGAAGGTCTGAACTAGGTGGCAGTATGGGTCATGTGCAGGAAAAGCATGCCAGGCAGTAAATGAGAGGTGAGCTGAAGAGCTAACTCACCTGGGGGCGGGAGACATGGGTTCTGTTCCCAGCTCTGGCACCCAGCAACCTTGGGCAAGTCATGTCACCTCTGTGAACCTCAGTCTCTTACTTGTCAGGGAGGTATAATAACAATAATTGGAATGCTGTGATGATCAGATGAGATAACTTACCTGTGACTGCCTTGTGAACTCTGAGGTGTGCCATAGGTCATCTTTCAACCTGCAGCAGGGCCTGGGATGCAAAGGAATCCATCCCTATGATGGAATTTCAGACCCAAGCGGTAGGCAAGTGGGAATAGACCATGTCGGGGCAAGCCCCCTTTGGATGGTCCTTAAAATCCCACCATGCAGGCTACAGCCTGCACAGCTCTGACATTTCAGAATATAAAGTCAGGAAGGGCACTCACGTCTTAGCTCAAGGACCCATACAGCCCATTCCTCTCTGTAGAGCAGTACACCCCAAGGAGAAAAAAATAGGAGTGGCCACTTCCTGGCCTCCTCTGAATGTCCAATTCTTTTCATAATTTAACTGCCTACTCCGGATAATTACTTTTCTCCTGCTTATGAGCTTAGAGCAATAGTAGTTCCCAATAACTTAATAAGGCTAAATTATGAGTGTCCTGCGGAATTACACACTGCATTAACACCAATGAGTTCATTAGAAATTCATTAGGAGTGATTCCTAGGGCTGCCACAGGAATTAATCACGGTTAGCCTGCGGCACCAGAAGGGGCAATGAATAATTGCACAGGAACTGGATGAAGACCTTTCGGCATCTGACTTTGGCCTGAAGCAATATTTTTAAGAGTCATGCGGTGCTTTGGTTGTAAGTTTGAAGGTAAGGTTGTTTGGATGTTGTTGGATCTACCTCCCTTGCTCCCTCCTCCTTGCTGGCTATGGCCCCACCAAGGATCAGACCAGGAGATATATGGGGGTGGGCATGCCCAGTTCTGGGTGTTGAGAAGTTATAGAGAGGACTTAGGGTTCTCGCCTGCCCGGCATGCATTTCCCCTTCCTCTGTATGAGCCTCTCCATGTTCCTTCCACGTTCCTTGAAGAGCTACCCCTCCCACTCGGCACATGGGTCTTCAAGGGACTGTTAGTCAAGAGGCTCCGCCCACCCCAGGAGTTGCATACAACCTAGCTAGGCCAACTGAACTTTGTCTCTTGGTACTTTTTTTTTTTAATTAGCTAGCATCTATGAAGTATTTGCTAGGTGCCAGGCCCCTTCCTAAGTACCTTCACGTACTGAGTTATCCAGTCCCCCCATGTCTCTAGGAGGCAGGTTTAATTGTTAGCCCCATTCTGCCAACCAGGAATCTCAAACAGGTTAAGCAACATGTCCAAGTGATACAGCCAGTAATTGGTTGAGCTGGAAATTGGAGTCCCAGGTGCAGGGCTATAAGGATGGAGGGTGGTTGAAGGTGATTCACTGGATGGCAGTGCCCCATGGGGTCTGTCTCTTCCTTCCTTCTTGCTCTCTAGTGCTATGGGCTGTCGGGAGGTCTGGTGGTTTAGCTTTTCCATCCCTTCTATGAGCTACCCTATACCCTCCAAGAAATCCACTCCCACTTTTTTGCTTGTCACCAAGAATCAGCGTCTGTACTTACATCTGAAAGAGCCCCGAGTCACCCAACAAGTACCTGTATAGCCCCTTAAGACAGGCCTCGGGACTTACCTGGTGGTGCAGTGGACTCCATGGTCCCAATACAGGGGGCCAGGGTTTGATCCCTGGTCAGGGAACTAGATCCCACATGCATGCTGCAACTAAGAGTTCGCATGCCACAACTAAGGAGCCCACGAGCTGCAACTAAGGAGCCCACCTGCCCCAACTAAGACCTGGTGTAACCAAATAAATAAATATTAAAAAAAAAAAAAAAAAAGACAGGCCTGCCCTGGCTCAGCTGACATACAAGTCACACAGAAACATAAGGCCAGTTTCCTGCCCTCCAGCTGCTTACATCTCAGATAGAAAAGCAATGGTAACGATTGATTCCCATACCCTCCTATGCAGATTCTAAGCAAAAGAGAGCCAGACCTGGGTGGTCTAGATGCGTGGAGAAAAAGGCTTCGTGGAGGGCACAGCACGTGATCTTTGGGGATAGTCACTGTCGTGGACACCTTTCCATCATCTGCCATGCCACAATTCCTTCTTCAAACACTGTCCTTCTCTACTCAGAACAGTTGGTCCTGATTGCTGAGGTGGTACCTCAGGACCCCACTGGTGGGGCAGAGCATCTGCACCCTGTTTCTGTTCAGAGAACTCCTCACTGCATGGACCCCACCTTCCAGTATGAGGCTGAAAAGGCTAAATACTCATCTTCTCATCACCCCATCACGTGGCAATGAAGTGCGTGCCTGTGACTTGGACGCCACCAATCAGACATTCTCACAAAGACATTTTCTCTGCAGCTTGCAATGCGAAGAAGCAGGGGCAAGGGAATCCATTCTGGTGGTGGTGGGGGCCATGTCCAGTGCCCAGGGGAATGGTGGCTGCAGTGCCAGTATGCAGTGCCACCGTAGGTAAGGGCTCCAAACTGCCCAGTCCAGCTTTTGGTGGTACTGGCAGCGGGATCCTCACAAAACCATTTCTGTGATGTGATTGTGACTATGGTTCTGTTTGTCCACTCTCGTCCCTACTTGTTTTCCAAGCCTGAAAATTCTGTGATCTAACTGATATCCTCACAATAAATTTATTTTCTGCTCAAATCAGTTTCCATTGCTTGCAATGAAGAGCTCGGCCTCCCTGCCCACAGCTGATTGGACCAGAGGCAGACACTTGACTCATGACAGACCAATCAGATTATCTGTCTCCTGACTCAGCTTCTGTTGCGTGTTTTGAAGGTCCTGTTGTCTGCGAGCACATGGACAGCAGAGAAAGGGGGTCTGCGGAGAATCAAGTTGAAAAAGAGAGAAAATGAAGATGAAGAGAAGGGGAGGGGGAGAGAGAGAGAGAGAGATTCCTCTAGTTCCTCATGAAGCCCTCTATTTCCCCTTGGGTTCTCCGAGTTGCCCCTGCATCCTTAAAATATTAGGTTGAATTATATGAAATTGTTGTTTTTATAGGTCAAAAAAGGTCAAATAGCAGCAATTATGTGTGCTGTAACCTAGTAAGCTCCCCTTTTGGCCTACGCTGGATCAAGTGGGTTTCTTTACTTGCAACCCAAAGGGCTTTGTCTACAAGTCAGACATTCCATTAGCTCAAAAATAGGGCTTCCCTGGTGGCGCAGTGGTTGAGAGTCCGCCTGCCGATGCAGGGGACACGGGTTCGTGCCCCGGTCCGGGAGGATCCCACATGCCGCAGAGCGGCTGGGCCCGTGAGCCATGGCCGCTGAGCCTGCGCGTCTGGAGCCTGTGCTCCGCAACGGGAGAGGCCACAACAGTGAGAGAGGCCCACGTACCGGGGAGAAAAAAAAAAAGGGAGTGGAGCCGGCAGAGACAGAGCAGAAGCAGGAAATAAGGGTTTTCCATGTCTGGCAAAGACTGTCCCCAGTGAGAAGGCTTCCTTGCAGACCAGTGGCTACAGGACTTCCCATCTCCTCTCTGGGCACTGACTCTGAGGTCACTGTCCTCTGCTGGTTTGTAATCCATGAACTTCCAGAAGGTCTTCAGCCCCACCCTACTCACCTCATGTAATACCACAGTTGACCCTTGAACAACAGGGGATTGAACTACCTGCCTCCAATTATATGCAGATTTTTAAAAACAGTAAATACTACGGTACTACACAGTCTGCAGTTGGTTAATCTGCAAATGCAGAGGAACCACAGATACAGGCGGGGACTAAAGGTTTGTCATGGATTTTCAACTATACAGAGGGTCTGTGCCCCTAATCCCTTGCATTGTCAACTGCATTCATGTTAATATATGATCTTGAATAATGTTTTTGTTTTTGTTTTCTCCACATGGTGTTTCCTAGTCACGTGTGCACTTTTCCCTACCTAACCTGACTATCCAATAACAGGGGACTGGTTGAAGAAGTTGTGATATATCCATACAGTGCATTGCTATATGGCCATTAAAGCGATGGCTGGGGCTGCGGTGAGCAGGCGGGCAGTGGGAGTGATGTAGAAGACTTGATAAGGGTAGTTGGCATGAAGAATGAGGTTGAGAACCACCCACTGATGAAGGGGAGTACCACTGAGATGTTCAAAACCTGGCTGAGGGCGGAACATGAATTTGTGGTGATGTGCACCCTCCAATCCCATGCCTTTTCTTCTGGCTGTAGCCAGCAGTCCTGGAGATGGGAGGTAGAAAGACACTTTTTTTTTTTTGGTCCAAAGACGGGACCTGGGAAGTGAAGGTGGCCAAAGAACATTGAGGATCCTAGTGAAAGAAGTGAAGCATCCATGGGCTGGATAGGAAAGGAAGTGAGGCTAAGAGTAGGGGATGAACTGGGGGAAAGGGGATGAGCTGTGAGGCTAGGAGATTCATTCAATGGGGGTGGGGACTGTTTTCTATTCTGCTGCATATCTTCCTTCCCTAACACAGCCAGGTGCTCAGTAAATGTATTTTGAATGAATGAATATGTGGGTTATAACTCTGACATTACAGCCAGAGACTGGCATTCTGCTTTTCGTCAGAAAACCAGCGGTATCCCTAGTGGTGGCAAGTACCACTTCAGGTCAGAGAAAACTGAGTTCAAATCCAAGCTGCATCAACAAGCTGTGTGACCTTGAACAAGTCACCTAACCTTTCTGAGCCTAGGCTTTCTTTTCAGTAAATAGGGATAATGACAGCTTTCTTGGAAATTTGTTGCAGGGATTAAATGAGATGCCATGTGTCGAGCACTTAGCACAGTGTCTGGCACTTGGGGATCACTTGCTAAGTACTGCAGGAGGAATAATGGTCTCCAAGAGCCTGGCTGGTTCTGGAGGCTGCATCCTAATCCAATTGCTGCATTTAGTTAGAGTTCATGAGTGCAAGACCTGAAGCTAAACTGCTTCCTCAGTCAACTAACTGTGACATTTCTGAGCCTGTTTACTCATTTATACAGTGGGAATAATATCAGGACCTATCCAATAGATTGGTGGGGAAAATTGGGTGATAATTTATGTAAAGCATTTAGCATACTGCAGGTGCACACCAGAGGCTGGCTGCTGGGATTCCTCATTATCTGAGATGCAGAAGGCCATGGGAGGAGCTGACTTTGTTGAGGGCGGAAGAACAGGAGTTTTGGACCTGTCAAACTTTGAGATGGCATAAGACATGAAGTGCAGCTGTTAGGTGGGCAGTTGGATGTAAGTCCAGAGGGGAGGTCTGAGATGGGGAAAATATCTGGGAGTCATCAGCATATAGATGATATTTAAAGCCATGGACTAGATGACATCACCACAGAAGTGAGGGCTTACAGAAAAGACAAGACTGAGGACTGAACTCGGGGTCATCTGATGCTTTGCAATGACGGGGATAATTGCCACTGCAAAGCTGGTGACCAGACACAGTGGGGCTGAAGCTGCACAGCCAGCCTGCCCCAGCAACATTTACTTAACATGCTCTTATATACTCGGCCAGGCTCTGAAAAAAGTGCTTTACAAAAGTTAACTCATTTAATACTCATAACAACCCTTTAAGTTAGAAGCAATTATTATCTCTATTTTGCAGATGGGAAAACTGAGACACAAGAAGATAGTTAACTTGCCCTTGCATACACAGCCAGCAAGTAGCAGAGCTAGGATTCAAACCCAGGCAGGCTGACCTCTGAGTCTCTATCTCTTCCAATTTTAAAATTCTAATTCTAATTTCTAATTGTGGATAAAAAAAGTGCCAAGAGGACTTTCCAAGGGAATGCTGAATTTCTTAGTCTCTGACCCTTGAGAGCACAGCTAGGCGAATCATCCTGGAATAAACTGCCATCACAGGTCCCATTGATACTCCAGGATCAGCCCCAATTAGCATTTCAGATTCTTGGTTGAGGAAAGAAGAGGAAGGGGGGTTTGATCAAGGAATCTAGAGGATTGGCCAAAAAGTTTGTTTGGGTTTTTCTGTAAGGTGTTATGGAAAATCCCCAAAGAACTTTTTGGCCAACCCAGTATAACACTGATGGATCAATTACTACACCCACGGCTCTGGAAAGTCCTGGGGTGGGGAGGTCAGGGAGAGGTCAAGGGCTCCTCTTCCAACCACGGACTCCAGCACCTGCATTTCCTACTTTCTTCACTAGTTACTCTCAGAATAATGGTGGCTGATTTGAGGCAGGAGCCAGAGTCCAGGTGGAAAGTTGGGGTGGCCTCGGGGGATTAGCCTTGGGGCCATTCTCCATGCAGTATAGCTGCTCTGTTGGTTCAATTGCCCCATAAAACCTCACTGTGATAGGGAGGCAGTTTGAGTTCATTTACCCCTCTTGGAAGGTTCTCAATAATGAGTGTCTGAGCAAATAGGTGAACCCCAGTTGAAGAGGGAGAGAGAGAGGGTGTGGACGGGAGGAGGGTTGGAGGGTAAAATTCACACATAAACTCCAGTGAAAGGGAGCACAGCTGAGTCAGGTGTCTCAGTGCCAAGGCTGTCCTTTCCCACACCCTTGCCACTCCCATCCTGCCCTTGACGCTGGCTTTGGATGAGCTACTAAGGAGAAAAAGGTTCTGACCATGCACAAGGAAGCCGATGGGAAAAGGACTTAATTGGGGTTCTGGAGAGCCAATCTGCCAGCTCCTGCCCACGTCCGCTGGCCTGGAGCTTCTCAGGGTAGCTGCAGCACAACCAGCAGGGAACTTGTCAGATGCAGATTCCAGGGCCCCACCAGGCCTACCAAATCAGAACTCCTGTGGGTCAGGGCCCAGAGGTTTCCGTTTTTCACAAGCCCTCTCCTCCTGCACCCGCTGCAGTGTATGATAAAGATCACATTTGAAAAACTCTCACAGCCTCTTCCAGACTGATCTGAACAAATAAAATCAGAGGGATCCCAGTGCCTACTAGCTGCACAGCCATAAGGAAGTATGAAATGCAGCCTCTTTCCTTAAAGGGGTTATAATCTAATTGGGAGGGACTTCCCCGGTGGTCCAGTGGTTACGACTCTGCATTTCCATTGCAGGGGGCACGGGTTCAATCCCTGGTTGGGCAACTAAGATGCACATGCCGCGCGGTCAAAAAAAAAATCTAATTGGGAGATAAAAGACATCCTTTGTGAAGAGTTAAATTAATGCTACAATGAATAATTCAAAACAGTAGGCAGATAGGCTGGACAAACTGCCAACGAGTGGGAATAACAGTATCATTCAATGAGCAGCTACAAAATACTAGATCCTATGCTAAGCCCTTTATTTATATACTGATTATCTCACTAAAATCCTGGAAAACAGGTATTTTTATCCCCATTTAATAATGAGTAAATTAAGGATTTGGCTTATTTGCCAATCTCTCTCACATCTGCCTTCCCTGACCCTTAAGAGGTGATCAGGGTGATGCCTCTGTTTTCCCACAATACCCCAATGTTACAGACTTTATCTCAGTTATCACACCATGTTACAATTGCCTGTTTACTAGGCTGGTTCTCTCACAAGATTTGAGGACAGATACTTGGTAGTTCCAGAATCTAGTAAACAGTAGGTACTCAGTATTTTTTGAATGACTAAAGATTGTGTGTCTGAAGTCTCAGGGCTAATACTGTGACTCACAAGCCCAGGTTTCCCCCCCTGAGCAATTACAAGCAGCTGGTATACACCTGGGGGATTCCTGTAAAGGACAGGTTGGACTAATCAGAGAAGACTCCCAGGAGGAGGTGGAGTTGGAAAGACAATTCAAATTTGGAAAGACGGGTGAAAAGTGAGCAGTCATTCTATGCAGGCCAAGGCATAAAGGTGTGATTCTGCAAAGGGCACACCTCCTCCGAGCCTAGAGACCCCAGGGGATTTCGGGAGACTACACCCCTCTCCCTAAGCCTCCTTAGCCTCCTTAACCATCTTACATCGAACCTACATCCTATACTTCTGTGAAATTACAGGGAGATGGCAAATGCTCTATTGTTTCCCCATGCCCAGACTGGTATGACATGTTTTTTATTAGTGGATTTCTCCATTTGGAAAGTCCCTTTTAAGAATTAATGGGAGGGCTTCCCTGGTGGCGCAGTGGTTGAGAGTCCGCCTGCCGATGCAGGGGACACGGGTTCGTGCCCCGGTCCGGGAAGATCCCACATGCCGCGGAGCGGCTGGGCCCATGAGCCATGGCCGCTGAGCCTGCGCGTCCGGAGCCTGTGCTCCACAACGGGAGAGGCCACAACAGTGAGAGACCCGCGTACCGCAAAAAAAAAAAAAAAAAAAAAAAAAAAATTAATGGGATAGTTTTCAGTTTCCATGAAGAAATAAGATCCGTTAATGTCTGTGATATACTGCTAAGTGAGGAAAAAAGCAAGACAAAACAGTGTCTTTGGATTTCATTTTTGTTAAAAAGAACAGGAAAAAAAAAAGATAAGCACAAATAAGTTTGTGTGCATGTGGGAAATGTCCAGAAGGTTATATACTGAATTAAAGTGCAATTGCTCTGGAAAAGGAGATGTAGGGATGTGGGGCTTTCACCTTTACTTTACCCAGCTTTGAGCTTTTGTCTTCTTAAACACTGAGTATGTATTAATTTTACAACTGAAAAACAAGACCCCATGGTGGGATTATAGGTAGGTTTTAGTTTATTTGTGCTTTGTTCTTCCCAAAGTATCTACTATGAACATCTATTGCTTTTAAAAACAGAAAATTAAAAAAAAAAAAAAACAGAAAATTAAAAACCCTTTCCTCCATAAAGATTGTTTAAAGAGGAAAGAAAGAGAATCTCAGGGTGGCACAATTCATGATGTTGGGAAGCAGGATGTTTGGGGGAAAAGAACTAAAGATGCTCTAAATTCTGAGTTCCAAGAACTTCAGCACCCAGGCAACCTGGGGCTAAACCAATTCAGTCTCAACATGGCAAAACATATTAAGAGCTGTAAGAATGTTCCAGATCCCATAACTTTGTAATCCCATCCTGGGGCTTTAGCTCAAGGAAATACTTTAAAAAAATTATCTACATATGAAGAAGCTCACTGTGGCCTCTCATTTAATGGGGTAACCTGGGCTCCCCCAAAAGTCCAACAGCAAACATTATGCAGCCATTTCTAACAATAAACATGGCAGTTTAACAGAAACATGGGACTGTGTTTACAAACTAATACCGAGAAAAGAAAAAAAGAATGGAATATTGCATTATAGAGTGACTATGGCTATTATACACCTGCTATAATTAAGGTGGTGGGAAAGAAAGCAGGGATGAGAGAGGAGAGAGATGAATGAAAGAGGCAGGAAGACAATTAAAAAAGTAAAAATAGTTATAGTGTTAAGGTAATGGGATTATGGAAGACTTTTGGAAATCTGTTTAAATGATGATGAAAGTTGCCCTGGTAGTAAATATGAACTATACACAAGGGCACTGTGACTTTGAGCAAGTTACTTAACTTCTCTGAACCTCAAGTTTCCTCCTTGGCAAAATGGGGACAATAATGGCACCTACTTCATAGAGTAGTTTGGAAGATTAAATGATATAATTCATATAGAGCACTCAGCGTCATGCCCAATGCATGATAAATATTCAGTAAGTGTTAGCTATTATTGTCATTGTTATTTCATCATTATCATCAATGAGGGGAAATTCTCATATGCTCCAGGTGGGAGTGTAAACTGTTCTAGCCTCTGAGAAAGGCATTAGGGTACAGATATAACTTATATATAAGTTTATATATAACTTTAGATACAAAACCCCTTTGGTTCCAGGAATTGCATGTCTAGGAATTTATCCTTAGCAAATAATCTCAGTAAATAATCTGACATGTACACCAAGAGGTGTGAATGAGAATGTTTATCTCAGAGTTATTCATAATAGAAAAAGACTGGGAACAACCTAAAGACCTGGCAATAGTTACATAAATTATGTTTTGTTTTTTTCTTTTTTTCTTTTTTGCGGTACACGGACCTCTCCCTGTTGTGGCCTCTCCCGTTGCGGAGCACAGGCTCCGGACGCGCAGGTTCAGCAGCCATGGCTCACGGGCCCAGCCGCTCCGCGGCATGTTGGATCTTCCCGGACCGGGGCATGAACCCGTGTCCCCTGCATCGGCAGGCGGACTCTCAACCACTGTGCCACTAGGGAAGCCCCTCAGAGTTATTCATAATAGAAAAACACTGGGAACAACCTAAAGACCTGGCAATAGTTACATAAATTATGAAACATACATACCATGGAATATGTACGATATACCTTTATGTAATGATATACACGTGTACTTACATCTTTACAGGAAAAAGAAATGACAGAACAATATAATCTTATTTATAGAAGAAAGTATAGGTGTGCATTTAAGTCTACAAGGATAGCTACCGACCGTTATCAAGGGCCATCTCTGCCAGAACTGTCACTTGCTCTAATTATGAAATTTTAATATATATAATTTAGCATCAGAAAATCCACGATGAAGGTGTGGGTGAGGGCAGTGTGGGTGTGTGGTTTTGTGTTTTTTTAAAGTGAGACACCTGGCTGGAGTGAGGAATTCTAAGATTGGAGATTGCAGACTGGCAAAATGTGGCAAAGCTGGTTTCACCAGTTCAGAAACCACTCAGTCCCAGGTCTGGGGGGTTAGGAACTGTGGTGAATTCTGCTTTGGATAGAAATGATGGGGATTCTTGGACAGCCCACTCTGGAAAAGGAGACAGATGCAAAACTTTCCGTATTAATAACAATAAGAGTGATGGCCTTTGTAAGTGCTTCATACTTGCATGGCCAATCGGTTTGATCCAGAGAGCTGTCCCACAAGACAGGCAGGGCAGGAGTTATCACCGAGGAGATGGGGGTCCTTAATGTGAAGTGGTGCCAGAATCAGAACAGGGACAGGAAGTGGAGGCTGAATTACTAGCCCTCCCAGTGGTGAAGCTGGAATAGAGTGAAATTCACCACGCTCCCAGCCCATGCCTGGCACATAGTAGGTCTTCAGCGCACCTGGCACTGCCTCCTCTGATCAGCTCCCTGGGCCCTTGGGCAGCTGCTTCCCTTTGCTCGCACCATCTACACCCATCTCGTGCCTATTCTCCTTCAAGTGCTCTTTGCTGCGGACAACTCATTGTTTCCTTTCATTGTGGCCCTTCCCACCTTCATCACATTGTTCCCTCAACTTAGAATGTTACCTGCCTACATTCTCAGTGTCTTCCAACCTTACCACTTCTGTAAACATCCAAATTCCTTCAAGACCTGTATTAAATGCCATCTCCTATGCAAAGCTACACCAGCCAGCTGGACACCATCACTCCTTCCCTAGGCCCCAGGCCCCAGATCTGCACGTCTCTCGGGACACATCCCATCCTGCTTGCACAGGGGTTCTCTGCAGGTGTGTTTTGTCCCTGGACCAGACTGGAGGCTGTTTTGGGAAGGGGGTATGTCTCACTGCTTCCTCAGTGCTGGCCCCAAAATGAGGTGCCCGAGGCACTTTGGTCGATGAATGCAGGGGTGACTGAGTAAATGAGGGAAGATGGGAGCATGGATAGAGGGAGGGCTGGGCAGAGGTGGATGACACCTCAAACCCTGTGGCAGAGCTGGCCCTGGCCTTGCCAGTGGCAATGGGATTCCAGCCAATGAGTCCCCAGGGTGAATAACCTCAGGTTTCTGCTGCCTGCCTACATCATAAAATTGCCGGTGCTTCCTCTTCAGGGGTGGGAAGGAGAAGTGGGGTGACTTTGGGGCTGAGCCTCAGCATCTGGGAGGGTTTATAAGCTGAGGCACCAGACTCCTCAGCACCACAGCCCTGCTTCCTCATCCTTCTTCTCCTGAGCCTCCAGCTCTCCGGCAGCATGGCCTTCACTGGCAAGTATGAGATCGAGAGTGAGAACAACTATGACGAGTTCATGAAGCGCCTGGGTGAGTGAGCTCCTGAAAGCACCTTCCTGGGGCTGGGCTGTCACGGCCAGCTCTGCACAGGGAGCCCAAAGTCTGCGAGGCTCAGAGAAGTTGAGTGACTCGTGCAAGGTCACACAGCCAGTAATGGGTGAGGTGGAGAGTTGATTGGTTTATTCATTCAAACATTTACTGAATGCCTGCTACACGCACAACCAACCCAATGTTACTGATGGGGCGCCTCGGCAAGACTCGCCCGAGGTCACACTGTGCATCAGTGGTAGATGTCATTAGACCCCCTGGACCCGAGGATGAGATGATGAGTGGTGTCACCACATCCTGCCTGGGGAAAGGTGACCAAGGGGTGGGAGCACAGAGATCAGGTTTGACAAGCCACTCGTTCACTAAGTCACTGAGCAAACGGGGGCCTCTTACAGTGCTAGGCACTCTGGCTGGAGATCAAAGACCCCACTCTTCTGACTCTTCGATTTGCAGCACTGGTTGTGAAGAACCAGAGACAGTGGACTTGACAATCCTGCAGAAATCTTGGTGTGCTAGCTAAGTGTGAGGCAGTGCAGTTGTCTAGATTGACGACAGCCCCAGGGGACCAGGGTCTACTACCTCCTGGTAGGAAATGGGCCCCAAGAGCGGGATCCGTGTGCCCTGGGGCCTTGGGAAGGCAAGAACCCTTCTGAGTCAATCACTGGGACTGGCCCTGAAGGAACAGTGACTTGGCTTCACCTACAACAGTCTAGATGTAGCAATCTTTATCTGTAAAACAAGAGCATTTCAAGACAGTCTTGAAGGTCTCATTCATTTTAGAAATTTGTGAGGTTGGCAAATTTCTGTTCTACTACTATCAGAAGAGCAGCTATTATTTATTCTTAACTATATGCCAGGAGTTTTACCAGACACAATCACTGTAATTTAATCCTTGCAACAGCCTTGTGAAATGGGCCTTATTATCCCCATTTTTCGTATGAAAACACTGAGGCTGGGAGAGACAGTGACTTGCCCAAGCCACATGGCTCACGACATGGGGCTTGTGCTCGACTGTCAGGCTAGCCTGCCGTAGGGGAGGCAAGCTCGTGCCCAAAGCCACAAGTCATAGGCAGCTCTTACATGGCCACTCTGCTTGTCCCCTGGCCCAGGGCTCCCCAGCGACAGGATTGAAAAGGGTCGCAACCTCAAGACTATCTCAGAGGTGCAGCAGGACGGGCAGACCTTCACCTGGTCCCAGAACTACCCCGGGGGCCCCTCCATTACCAACAATTTCACCATCGGCAAAGAGTGCGACATGGAGACCGTGATGGGCAAGAAGTTCAAGGTGAGAGGCAGCTAGCCACCCCTCCCTCCTTCGCCAGGATTCTGGCTGAATTCTTGGTCCCCGCCATGTCCCTGGGGGCTGCTCCCTGAGCTGAGGCTTCTTCTCGAGTCTAGCCTCCAGCTTTAACAGCTTGAGTTACTTGGCAGTTCAGCCTCTCCTAGTTTTTAATGCTACCATCAATAATGGACACTATAATGATAGTAAAAATTAACATTTGCTGAATCCTTCACACATATATCGCAGACATTTGCTGGATCTGTCACACATCTTAATGCAGGTAAGCCCATGAGGTCGCTACAGTTACTGCCCCATTTTACAGATGGGGGAGTTGGGCTGAGTCATAGGATTAAACAGCTGCCTGGATCCCACAGCAGGGGCAGGCCTGCATAACCCGGCAGTCTGGTTCTGTAGAGCATAACCACATTTTAAAAAAAATTAATTTATTTTATTTATTTATTTTTGGCTGCACTGGGTCTTCATTGCTGCACGTGGGCTTTCTCTAGTTGCAGCGAGCAGGGGCCACTCTTCATTGCAGTGCACGGGCTTCTCATCGCGGTGGCTTCTCTTGTTGCGGAGCACGGGCTCTAGGCGTGCGGGCTTTGGTAGCTGTGGCCCACGGGCTTCAGCAGTTGTGGCTCGCGGGCTCTAGAGCGCAGGCTCAGTAGTTGTGGCGCACAGGCTTAGTTGCTCCGCGCCACGTGGGATCTTCCCGAACCAGGGCTTGAACCCGTGTCCCCTGCGTTGGCAGGTGGATTCTTAACCACTGCACCACCAGGGAAGCCTCCATAACCACATTTTAATGCTGCCTCCAGTGTGGCCTAGAGATTAATTGCCCAGGCCCTAGAACCAGACTCATCTGGGTTTGAAACTGCAGTCTTGGGTAGCAAAGAATTGAAAGGTGGTTGTTTGTCCCTTCCTACCCAGACTGGTCGCCCGGGTCTTCCACCCATTCCCCTCTGTAGCTTCCAACCCTGGCCAAGAGAGTACTTTGCTCCTTCAGGCTTCTAGGCTGCCAAGGTGGAGGATACGTAGTCATAATATTCATATTCTGCCGCTTGGGTATTTTCAAAATTTAACAACTTCTCACAGATGTCTTTCTGTGTCAGCACATGTTGACTTGCGTCTTCTTTTTTAATGGTGGTACAGTATCCGAATAGTATGGAAATGCTAGCATTTACTTACCACTCCCTCATTAATAGATTTTTAGGGTATTTACCAGTGGATAATACAGGTTGGATATTTAGGTTGTTCACTATTACAAACAATGCTGCAATCAACACCCTTGGATGACATTAGCATCGTTCTAAAAATGATGATCATAACTGACTCCATAGTTAACAAGGGGTGCTCAACACCAAGCCAGGCACTGCTCTAAGCACTTTATATGCATCATAGTAAATCATTTTTTTTTTTTTTTTTTTTTTGCGGTACGCGGGCCTCTTACCGCTGCGGCCTCTCCCGTTGCGGAGCAACAGGCTCCGGACGCGCAGGCTCAGCGGCCATGGCTCACGGACCCAGCCGCTCCGCGGCATGTGGGATCCTCCCACACCGGGGCACGAACCCGTGTCCCCTGCATCGGCAGGCGGACTCTCAACCACTGCGCCACCAGGGAAGCCCATAGTAAATCATTTAATCCTCCCCATTACTCCAGGAAGTAGGTACAGTTACTACCCCTATTTTAGAGATGAGAAAACCGAGGCACAGGGACTTCCCTGGTGGCGCAGTGGTTAAGAATCCACCTGCCAATGCAGGGGACACGGGTTTGAACCCTGGTCCGGGACGGTCCCATGTGCCGTGGAGCAACTAAGCCCGCACGCCTAGAGCCCGTGCTCCGCAACAAGAGAAGCGACCGCAGTGAGAGCCCGCGTACCGCAACCAAGAGTAGCACCCACTCACTGCAACTAGAAAAAGTCCATGTACAGCAAAGAAGACCCAACGCAGCCAAAAATAAATAAATAGATAAATAAACAAACAAACAAAAACGAGGCACAGAAAGGTTCAGTAGCTTGCACAGGTTATCTATATCTTTGGATATATGTAATCAGATGTCTATAGGGCAAATTAATTCCTAAAGGGTGATTGCTGAGGCCGCAAGCAGGCGGCTGGCCTGTGTTTGGGGGGTGCTCTGCAACTCTGTGTTCTGCTTCTCTTCCAGGCCACTGTGCAGATGGAGGGTGGGAAGGTGGTGGTGAACTTCCCCCACTACAACTACACTGCGGAGATCGTGGATGGCAAGCTGGTGGAGGTGAGTGTCCCGCTGGTTCCTGGCAAAATCGATGAGAATGCTTTTCTGCCCCCAGCCACGGCCCCCAAGAGGTGGTCCTCTGGGCAGCTGGCTTTATGTGCAACCCCCCCCACCCCGCCCAACCATGGGCCAGGCTCTGTACCGAGCACTGGGTGCACATGACCTTACTTGACCTTCACAATCACCCTGTTAGGTAAGGATTTTTATCCCCATTTTGCAGGTGAGGAAACTGAGACACGGGATGGCTAAGTGATTGGCCGGAGGGCACAGAGGTTTTTTGACAGAGCAGGGATTTGGCTCTGGGCAGTCTGACTCCAGTGCCCACGCTCGCCCCCCGCAGGGACACACGTCTGGACCCCTCCCAGAGTGTGAATGAAGTGGGGAGTCTGGGTGGGCCCTGCAAGGGTAGCCATCGCTTCATTCCAGTTCCACAAGGGACTTTAGGCCCTTGCTACTAGATGTTTTGGTGTTTCAAGAGAAGCTGGAAATTGGCACTTCCAAGTGAAATTTCCAGTCTAGCGAACATTGCCAACTAATTAAACATTTTTTGAAACGCTGACAGGGACAGCTCACACACCTGTGGACTGACCCCTCCCACATGCCATTCTCTGTAAACACAGGTTGGAGGTGCTGCCCTGGAAGGCCCTCATCTCACATCCCTCTCTTCTCCCTGGGGCTCCAAAGTTTTCCCCAGGTGAAAGAAACGGTGTGAGGTTAAGAGGAAAAGGAAGGCGTTTCTACATGTCATTCCCCCTTCGTGAGCCTGTGTCCTGGGCTAGAGTCCCCCGGGGGACGTCTGGTCTGTCCTCCCCAAGCCTCTCCAGAAGGGAAGTGATGAGGGAAGCAGGGTTTGCCTCCCCCTGTCCTCTCTCCCTGTCTCTCAATCTCTCCCTTGTTTCCTTGTTTTCCTCATCTCAAGCCCAGTCTAGAGAAAAGGCCCAAGAGGCTCAGTGCCCTCGCATTACTCCCATTTTACAGAGAAGCCATAGAGTCTCAGAGACACTTGTTAACTTGCCCAAGGTCACACAGCTACTTTGTGGTGGAGGCAGATCGCATCAGCTGACTTCTAAATTCTCTGCCTGCTCTTCCCAGGCCAATGGGTCTTCTTTCTCCCTTTCATTTTAGTTTTAAAAAAAAAAATCTAAAAATAAATAGATGTACAGTGTTTTAAAAATATATCTATGTGTATGTATGTATGTATACATATGTGTGTGTGTGTGTGACATAAGTGACTATACATTTTCTTCTGGATGGAAATCAACCTCTTGGAGAACCTGATGAAAGCTAGAGGCAAAGCTCCCCAGCCTGTAAGGAGTGCAGGGAGAACACAAGGCAGGAGAATGGAGCACATTTGTGCCCAACTGAACTGATCTTCCCAAATGGAACAAACCCGTTTCCTAATTCCTAGAGGCGCCTGACCATGGAGCCTATATGGTGTGAGCAGAGCCCAGAGTTCAGGGCCATTATACACACGCACGCGCACGCACACACGCACAGAGACTAGGCACCAGAGACAAGCCATCTTGGTTGCAGATCTCCCATCTCTGGAAGCCCAGAATCATTCTGGATACCTCCCTCCTTCTCCACCAACATGGGTGCATTTTGCAAGTACCCCTCCTCCCGTCTCCACCCACCACCAGCACCCCTTCTCTCATCACCTCTCCTCTAGACTGTGCCCCAGCCTCCTCCCAGGCCTCCCCCTCCACTTCATCTTCCATCCATCCCATATGCAAATCACACATCACTTCACACTGCTGCTCTTTGACAAAACTGCTTCCACCAAACTCCATTTGCCACCCACCCCTCCTCACAAGAAAGCTGCTTTCCTCTGCTGGGGATCTGGACCAACTGATGCTATGCATACATCCCAGGACAGCGTGTCTTGGCCTTGAGCCCAGGGCACCACACACAGCGGGCCTTGGCTGAACAGTATCCTCTTGCAGCCTCTTCCATGAATGCTTACACTTCCTGAGGACAGGGAATGTATCTTCCCATCACCGAGCACAGGGGCCCCATAAATGCTAAATGGTGCAGAGGGTGAGCATGGCCCCTCAGACTTCGAGGGGTGACTGACTCCTCTAACCTTCAGTTTTCTCATCTGTACAATGGGGACAAGCTTGGTGTCGTGCAGATGCGCCTGGCATGGGTGAACTGATATGGACAGACGGGTGGAAGATTATCCCATGAAAAGCCACATCACGCCAACATCTGTTAGCACTTTGGCCATGTAGAGCCCACACAATGAGTCCTGTAACAAACTGGGAAACTGAGGCCCAGAGAAGCAGTGCAGCAGGCTCACTCCCACTCAGGGCTGGGACTGGAAGCTGGTCTACCTTCTCTGGGCCCCATGGTCACCTTGGGGCCCCTGCACTGACACCCCCTGTTCCTGCTGCTTCTTCCAGAACTCCACCGTTGCAGGTGTGTCCTACGAGCGCGTGAGCAAGAGGCTGGCCTGAGCTAGTAGGCAGGGCTCCACGGGGGGCCGCAAAGCCACCAATAAAGCTGATGTAACAACAGACATTCTGCTCGTTCCAGAGCCTCTGCCTTTGTTCTCTGGTGTCTTGGGGCAGTTCTGGCTGGTGGGGGTGGGAGACCCCTGACAATGGCTACACAGGCCACACCTTGGCCCTGAGATCTCTGTGGGACCTGTGTCATGGCAGAGGGAGACGGGTATGGACAGAAGACCCCTGGCCCCGGGGAGAGGGCAAAGGTGGTGCTCAGCATGCACGGCAGGCACACTTCTGTGGACCCCTCACCCCAGCCTGCCATCCACACTCTGCGTGGAGACCATCCTCTCAAGAGACAAATATCACCTCGGAAGGGTGGCACACTGACCCTCAGACGGGCCACAGGAAGGTGGGGAAGGGCTCCCTGCTGCTGGGTCCCGAGGCTGCACGGACACTGGGATGCACGCACCAGGGCTTAGCCAGGGAAGGTGTTTCAGCATGGCTGTGGCTCTCTGCTAATCTGCTGTGGGGTCGTTCCTTTGGGTATCAGTTTACCTGCTGGTACAAGAGGGGGCCAGGAGGACCAATGAGGGACTGAGGAGAAATGGGAGTCTATGAGATGGCAAAGGGGTTATGGGAGTGCCAGGCAGAAAGCGAACTGTCAGAGTAGGGCTTAGACAGGGGGGCCTGGGAGAAACTTGGAGAAGCTGCAGTGGGCTGGGAAAGGTGGTCAGAAGGGTCACTCTGATTCCCTGGTGGGTGCCTGGAGGCCTGCATCAGGAAGGATTCTGAGGCAGCATTTGGACTGAGCAGGCATCCCTGCCTGATTACAGCGTCTGTCCGGGGCATGGAAGAAGAGGAGGGAGGTCTGCCTGTCCCGTGGCTAGATAATCGCTAATCCTGATGCGCTTTTTTTCATTCTCCTCTTTCATACTCCTTGGGAGTATTCCCCATCTGGGTACCACCCTAACTTCTATTTTATTCCTTTTTTTGGCCGCGCCATGCAGCATGCAGAATCTTTAGTTCCGGACCAGGGATCAAACCTGTGTCCCCTGCAGTGGAAGCGTGGAGTCTTAACCACTGGACCGCCAGGGAAGTCCCCACCCTGACTTTTTTTTTTTTTTTTTTTGCGGTACGCGGGCCTCTCACTGTTGTGGCCTCTCCCATTGCGGAGCACAGGCTCCGGATGTGCAGGCTCTGCGGCCCTGGACTCATGGGCCCAGCCGCTCCGCGGCATGTGGGATCCTCCCGGACCGGGGCACGAACCCGCGTTCCCTGCATCGGCAGGCGGACTCTCAACCACTGCGCCACCAGGGAAGCCCCACCCTGACTTCTTTTTACCCCATATTTTTCTCTATGGCAACTCACTTATTTTTACTACAATGGAAACTTTATATCACTTATATACATGGAAAGCCAACATCATTTGCCATAAATAGACTAAGACTACTTAAAAAAGTCAAAGCTGAACAATGTTGACTTCTAGCTGGATTCTGCTGCCAAAGCCATGACTTTGAGGCCTCCCTTAGTGAAAAGCATAAGAACCTTACAAGAGCCAGTAGCATCAAATGGGAAACTCTCTCCTTCCCTAATCAAAAATCCTGCAGGACTCCTTGAAAAGAGAAGAATGCACTCACTATAAGAGTTGAATTATCTAAGTGTCCATCAGTGGATGAATGGATAAAGAAGATGTCTCTCTCTCTCTCTCTCTCTCTCTCTCTCTGTCACACACACACACACACACACACACACACACAGGAATACTATTCAGCCATAAAAAAAGAATGAAATTCTGCCATTTGTGACAACACAGATGGACCCTGAAGGTATTATGTTACGTGAAATAAGTCAGATGGAGAAAGACAAATATCATATGATTTCAAAATAAAACGAAACAAACTCATAGATGCAGAGAACAGATTAGCGGTTACTGGAAGGGAAGGAGGTTAGGTGGGTGGGTGAAATGGTTAAGGGGGGTCAACTGTATGGTGGTAATGGATGCTACCTAAACTTGTGCTGGTGATCTCTCTTCAGTATATACAAATATACTACAAACTATATACAAATATACAAAGTATACAAGTATACTGCAAAGTATATACAAATATACTGCAAAGTTGAATTATAATACAACAATGTACTATATATACTACAAAGAGAGTTGAATGATCTAAATTATCTTGAATATACAAGTCCCACATATGGGTTATTAGAAATAAGGTTTGCCCACACCTTGCGAAGGGTCTGGCACACAGCAGGTGCTTAATAAGTGCCACCTGACCTCAGGTCCTTGCAGCCTGTGTAATCTATGGCCTTTCACTCTCAGGGGCCAGCCTCAACTTGGACGGACAGCACAGCCCAACTCACTGGCAGCTCAGTCCTCGCCTCCCCCCACATTGTGCCCTGAAACTTGTTGCTTTCCAAGGACAGCACTCAGGCTCCCGCACCCACCCACCTAGCCAGGATCCTGTGAATGCCATCATTTTGCCAAGACTTATTGCTAATTAAGTTAACTAGGTAAGCATTAAATTAAACTAGCAGTGTTGCTGTTTCCCCTCCAGACTGAATAATTACTCATAATGAGCTTGGATAATAAGTCTCTAAATAACAGAGAGGTAACCATAGGCTGAAAATTGAGAGAGAGAGAAGGGAGAAGAGTAGAAAAGAAAGAAAGACCTGAGGGGGAAGAGAGATTGTTTATACTTTGGTAACCGATTCAAGGACAAATTCAAACACTGCAGCCAGTGTTACAGAGTCACAGATTCATGGACTAGAAGGATCTCAGAGCTCAACTAGTTTAAACTCTGTATTACACAGATATAGAAACCAAGGCTCAGAGAGGGGAAGAAATTCACTAAGGTCACACAGCAGATTAATGAAGGGCTGGGCATCACTGGCTGATGGAGGCTACAGTTTCTCATTCCAGCTTATGGGGGTAAGTGGAGTAAGGTGTGATGGGGTGAAGTGTCCATGTTGCTTCCTCAGCCAGTAGAAGGGACAGTGGTTAAGAGCTTCGACTCTGGAGACACATTGGCAGGGTTCAAATCCCTCTTCTACCACCTAGAAGCTGTGTCACCTTGGGGTAAGTTCATCCATTTCTCTGAGCCTCAGTTTCCTACCTTGTCAGCGGGGAAAACAACTGCGCTTACCTAATAGAGTCGCCATGCTACAAATTAAATACTAGCCACTGTGACCACGACCACCAACACCTCCATTATCAGCACTGTCATTCTCAAGCCAGGGTGATCAAAGTGTTAGGAGTGCCTCCTCCACTCACTTGTAAGGCACATGGGCACGCTGCAGTATTTCTTGGCATCTTGTCTTGTCCATGTGTAAAATAGGCTAATAAGACCTTCCCTTCCCGGGTGACAGAGGAGTTGCAAGGTCAAAAGGTACAAATCCTCGCTAGTGGCCTCCATAAAGTTAGAGGCGCTTCACCATTTTGCTGTGCTGTTCAAGGTGCGGTAGTGACTCCCTGCTCAGTTCGGTTGCCCTTCACCCTGACCCTTGGAAGTCATCTCTAGCAACCATTTCCCTCCTGCCAAGCTCATCTGGTGAAATGGGGGCTTCTCAAAGCATCTTTAAAGACTACCACTAGGTGGCGTTCCACCACACACCTGTGGCCCCCAAGGATACCAAGAGGTGTTTGTATGCTGGGGGTGGGGCAGGGGGGAGAGCAGTGAAATCCCAAGTGATTGGGCCATGGTGTGGGTGTGTGTTTCCTCTGGGGGCGGGGGCAATGCGGAGGCCACAGGCTCCTCAGTCTGGCATATCTAAGTGCAAAACTGAGTCCACACCACTTGCCCATGGTGAGACCCTGGGCCTCTCTGAACCTCAGTATCCTCATCTGGAAAATGGTGATAATGATGTTGTCGTGAGGACAAAAGATGAGCAGGGAGATTAAGCGACCATGAGAGAAGTGTCAAGTACAGGGCATGGAACACAGTAAGTGCTCACTAAACAGGGCCCTTCTTGGAGGTTCTACTGGTGTGACTGGGAACACACTAGGTCAGAGCTTCTAGAGCAGAGAGATGTGGCCAGACCTGGCTGTGCATGTGCATCTCCTGGGGGTCCTATTAAAAGGATAGCCCAGGCCCCACTGCAGACCTGCAGAACAGGACACTTTGGGTACAAAGACCAGGGAGGTGTCACTGTTCTGAAGTGCTCCCCAGCCAGGTGTGACCTTGGAGACCATTCCAGTCCCAACCCTCCCATTTTGCAGATGAAAAAACTGAGATCTAGAATAGAGGACTGACCGGCCCTCGTCCACACAGCTGGGGAGTAGCAGGCCTGACTCCAGTACATACTGCCTGCTGTGGCTCTGGTAAGGGCAGGGCCTGAAACAATTGTCCGAGCTGGGCCAGCAGATGGCTGACCACTTAAGTTCTTCCTCCTTTAAAGCTAGAGCTGGGATGGGGGGCGGTGAAGCTCTGGGGCTCATCTGGGCCCCTCCTCAAAAGGGAGAGGCCCACTCATCTACAGTATTTGTCACAGAACTCACTGCTGAATAATGATGCCACATACTCCATGCTTTCTTATCATAAACCTGAAATGCAGCCCAGGCTGACAGCTTTCTCACCTTACAAATGAGAAGACGAGTTCAGAGTGGAGAAGCAGCTTTCCTCCAGGTCATCTAGCTAAGAGCAGACAGACTCGCACCTTCCACCTCTCGGGCTAACGTTCTTGTCCGTACACTAGAAGCTGCAAGCTTCCAGCCTAAGAACCACCTTAACCTGCAGTGTGTTTTATTGGTCTTCTATTGCGTTGCAATTAAAAAAAAATTTTTTTTAAATCACGAAAAATTAGATTTCCTAGCAAGTGCAGATATCCAGTTTCTCTGAAAACCTGAAGTTGTGGCAACATAAGGCTTATATCCCTGAAAGGTAATTAGCCAGAGCTGAACAGAAGCCACACCCCCTACGGGGGACACACTGGCTTCATCAGTCCCCATCACCTCGCGCTGTCTCAGTCATCCAGCGGATTCACTCACTATGTTACCTGCCTGGTCCTGGTGGGCCTTTGGATTTGAGACGCCTGCCAAACGCTATGGCCTTTCTGCTGAAATTCGTCACAAATGGCTTCCCTGAGGAACAGAGAATGAGGTTAATGAGATTGGTAAGATTCTTTCCCAGGAACTTGGTGCCAGGGATTACCAGAGGCAGCCCAGAGGTGGGGTCCCTCCCAGGGGATGCTCTGGGGAAGCCCCAAGCCTGGTCCCAGATCTTCACCTTCACAGATGGGGCTGGGGGAACCCCTCCCACATCAGAGCCTGTTGGGGGCAGGCAGATGGAGCCGTAAATCACGTTAGCCTGTGGCAGCTGTGCAAAAGCTATGTTTCTGTACGTTTGCTGCCGAGCACACTCTGAGAATCCCCTTGACCCCGTCAGTCAGCAGCACGAATGCCTGGCCACTCTTTTGCGAACCCATATCCATTATTCCGTCGTGTCTTCTTCACCAGGTGAGCAGGACGGCCAGCTGGAGCCTTGCACTTATTCAAAACACGACTGAGGCATCTCAGGGCGGCGGGGCAGCTCCAGGCTGCCTGGGTTTGAATTGTGCCTCCTTCCTTCACCACAGTGTCTTTAGGCAAAGAACTCTGTGGCCCTGTTTTCTGATCTGTAAGGTACAGCTGCCTTGTAGGGTTACTAGGATGATTATAGTAAATAGTATGAGCAAATGCCTTAGCAGAGTGCTTTATAAACAGCAAACGCTGAATAAACGTCAGCTGGGTGATCAGTGTCACGATCACCAGGTAGCTATATATTCTATCGGCTGCAGGTGGTTTAGGGCACAGCCATCAAACCCAGTAAACAAACTAACAAGATCGTTCCAGATGATTTAACAGCTATGATGAAAACAAAGGGGTAAGGAAAGAGACCTGGGGGATGACAGAGACCTCTTTGGAAGGTGACCTTATGGGCTGAGGTTTTTCAACCATGGCACGGCGGTCATCTGGGCCCAGTCCATTCTTTAGTGTGGGGGCTGTCCTGTGCGTTGTAGGATGTTGGGCAGCATCCCTGGCTTCTGCCCGCTGAATGCCAACCATGTCCCTCTCCCAACTGTGACGACCAAAAATATGTCCAGACATTGCCCAAAGTCCCCTGGAGGGCACAAAGGAGCCCCGCTGAGAATCACTGATATAAGGGATCAAGAGAGGGGAGCATTCAGATGACAGAATAGATGGCTTTGGAGAGATGGACTTTGAACCCAGAGGGTATGAGGAAGTGGAACCTTAACCCTGACCTTAATCCAGGCATTTGTGATGTTCAGCCGATTTCCTTAAACTAAATCACTCTCACTACCTCCATAATGGGTTCTGTTTTTCTGGAGAACCCCACCCGATTCAGAGCTGGGATGTCAAGCCTCACTCACTCCCACTGCCCAGCCCGCGTCCCAGGGAGGCCCAGCTCCAGCTCCGAGGGCAGGAGCCCGTCTTGCTGTCACCCAAGCCCACAACCTCTTGGCACCAGTGTGGGTGCCCATCCCCGGAGGCTGACGTGGGAGAGGGAGGGAGGGCTGGCTGAGAGAAGGCCAGGAAGAGAACCCAGAGAGGCCACGAGCAGGTGATGTGTTTATTGCGGGACCACTTTTTTTAGGGGCTGGGCTGGCTGTGAGGTTCTACTGGGGGGGTGACGACGACACGGATGGACGGACCCTCCCAAGCGCCCAGCCCCAGAAAAGACAAACACAATAACTTGGAATCCAAACCAGTTGCACATAAATGGAAGGAGGCTGGCAAAAGAAAAAGAGAAAACAACAAATGAATGTGCACTTTCCTATGCTAGTGTTACAAAGCGGCCCCGCACCGCCCACGTCCAGGCTCTTCCTTACTCAGCTTCCACGCTGAGGCTCCCATCTGCTCTGAAAACCGCCTTCAGATCCGACTCCTGGCAGGCCCCCTGCCAGTCTCCTGGACCGGCAACCAAGTCAAGAAAACTAAGATGGGTTCTTCTCAAAAAAAAAAAAAAAACCCAACCAAAAACCGCCTTCGTGGTTCTCTGCACCTCCCAGTCCTAGGGGGTGAATAATGGGACCTCTGACCCTAAACCAACCAAAACATAAAACACGCTGAGCACAAGCCGTGAGTCAGAATAAAAACATATTGCACATGCTTCCAAGAGTCTTCCTGAGAGCCCTCTCACTGCAGAGACCCAAATACTGGCTTCTGATCCATCCCGTCACTGGCTGTCAGTCGTGTAACAGACCCTGCACACCCCCAAATCCCCAAAGCCAGTTGGCATCAAGCATACAATCCCACATTATGAGCCTCTGCTCTGAGCCAAACTTGAGGCTGAGGCTGGGTTTAGCCTCAAGCAGGAGATGCATGCGGTGGAAGGACGTGAGTATTGCTGGGTTGAAATCTTTGTCTACTTTTCAACAAGCTTCCTCCTCTGGGTGGTTATCGAAGTTCTACAGGTGAACAGAGCATCCAAGACGTGGAATCTTCCAGAACCGAGAGCCTGGAAAGTGGTTCTCCCCAACTATACGCTTTTGCAAAGGGCGCTCTGTGGTTAACCACAGGTCTGCCCCAAGCCGGGTTAAAAATCTACAGCCCTTGCGTGGGACAGGCAGTGTGGCAATCACCATCATCTTTCTCCTAAGGACTTTTCAAGTATCACAAAATCCCTGATACAGCATGTAAACAAGACATCTTACTGAACAGAAAGCTAGGTCACTTCGGGAAGCAGCAGCATGTGAAATATCTAAAAGGCTGAAGAGGGTTTTAGGTTCCATAACAAAGCAACAAGACAGCTGCCCACTGTGCCTCGGAAGGCAGACAGACGCTCGGGCACGAACACACACACAGGCCCCTGTGGATGGAGCCAGGGGAAGAAAAGCACCCCAGATAGCATCTACCGGGGGTCTGGAGACACATCAGGCTGCCCCCTTTTCAGTGGTGTAGCTGCCATCGGCAAAGAATAAAGGAGTCTTTGATGCTAAAACCTGGACGTGCTCATCAACTGCTGGTCTGCATCCAGTCCCCAGTCTCCTGGCCTCTTCCCAGGTCTTTCTCGACCCGCTGGGCCCCTCTCCGGGGGCCGGCCACCGAGCCATCCCCTTGCATCCCAGCCACACGTGGAAGACGTTTTCCAGAGCAATGCTCTTGGGTGAGGTATGTCACTGCCTGTTTTGCCCCAGGTCAGTTTTATTTAAAAAGAGCATGCACCCTCTCCGTTCAAGGGTCCTGAGGCTCTGCGGGGACAGGCGCCTCCCAGGCGCCTCACTGGGCTGAGCTCCCTTCGTCAGCATCCTCTTCCTCTGCCCAGATCTCCAAGGCCTCCCTGCGTGGCTAAAGGTGCCCTATCTGTCGAAACAGCCCGCAGGGAACGCGTGGCTCCCGCTGAAGTAGCTGCTCCCGTAGGTGGCGGCGAGGCAGTGTCTGGGCTCAGCTGCAATAGCCATGTGCATGCTGAGGGACGTGGGCAGCGGCACGGGACACACGTCCAGGGGCTGGAGGGTGGGGTACAGGGCATGGAGGGATGAGCCGCTGCCCCCTGAGAGCAGGGTCCCCGAGTGGTGGGCCTGCAGCGAGTCCCGATAGGCCACGCACAGGTCCTGCACAGGGGTCTGGAACTGGGCCAGGGCCATCGCTGTCGGCTGGCTGAGGCCGGGGTAGGCGGGTGGCTGGAACAGCACCTGGGTGGGAGCTGGGGGTGTGCCGGGCACCATCGCCAGGGCCTGGCTCTTGACCGCGACGGCATCCTTGAGGATGTTGTCATAAGCTCTGAAAGGAAAGGACTTGGGTGAGACTTGGGAGGTCAGAGGCTCCAGCACCAGACACCTGCCTTGCTGAGGGGGATGCCAGGAGACCCATGTGTTGTGACTGCTGGGCCTCTCCCAGCCTGGGCTCACTGCCTGAAGCACTGCCTCAGCTGTTCTCTGACTAAACTCAGGCCTCAGATCTCAGCTTGGATCTGCTTCCTACAAAAACCCTCTTCTGACCCCTCAAGACTAGCCTAGCTGTCCCTGCAGCCCCCTGCACTGCCCCACCTTGGCAGTCAACACCGCAGATGATAATTTCCGGTCACTACCTGGTCCCTCGTGCAGAGTTCGAGCTTCGACCCATCTGCTTTTGCTCATCGCTGCATCCCCACACTGGGCACAGCGCCTGCCCTAAGACAGCAGAGCTCCCTTTGCTTAGGTGAGCACAACCTCTGCCTTCACGGCACTTCCAGCCAGCTCCATCCCCAGCTAAGCTAGCAGATTTCAAGCAGATTGCCCCCAGGGACCTAAGTGTCTCCATCTGAAAAGGGGGATGGAACAGGTCTTTTGCCATCTCAAAAAAAAAAAAAGCTTCCCATAGTAAATCTTTTTGGGAAAACAAATCAATTAGAGGCTTCGGTAAGAAAGGAACAAGTGGAGGCTGCAGCAGGTCTGAGCAGGGGGCTACCCCAGAGGGACAGCCTTGGGGAAGAGGCAGGGCTGGTGGCTCAGTATCCAGGGGCACCCATCCTCACTCAGGCTAGACCGTGTTCTCCAGCTTTGGGCACCCACTAGAAGGCAAAGATTCTAAAATAAGGGCTAGGGCACAGGACTGATTCCAGAGGAATGGGACAAAGGCAGCTGCACCAGGAGGCTGAGAGGTGGCTCTTCAGGGGCTGGCCCCGTGGTCAGCGGGGCCAGCATCCCGGAGATGCCACCAGCCGTTGGGTGGAAGAGAGACCAGGTGCAGCCAGGCGAGGGCTTTCTGTCCTCTCTGCCCTCCTCCCTGCAGTCACTACTGAGCTCTTTTGCTTCCAATATCAGTTTCAGGGTGTTCTGTCTATGATGCCTTTAAGCATCCTCTCTGAAACAATGAACACTTCCTCCTCAAGATTCCCAAGGACCCTTGCAAGGAGGCTGTGGCCTCTTACATGAAGCCACCCTGGGCTTAGCTGGCTAAGAGTCAGCTTTGTGGCCACGTCTGAGAAAAGCAGCTCATAATGAGAGTGTCTCAATATAATCACCCAGAAGACTGACTGATACACTGGGTCAAAGAGCCCAAGACACTCAGAAAGATGTGCACAGAGCCCTTCTGCGGCTACACTCTTGACCTACAAATTGCAAACCCAAAGCTACTCAAAATAGGAGGGACCAACTCCCCGAATCCCAATTCTGTCAGGAGTCACCACGGCCCACTTTCCGTGAGCCATCAACCCACCATAAGCCTCCAGGAAATTGCCTGAAGTGGGTCTTATGAGCAAGTGGAACTTCGGTATTTCCGAAACACAAAGGATCAGGAGGGGAACTTACACCAGCAGGATTTCGATGCATGTGCTGAGATGTTCCAGGGAGTAGTTTGAGATCCTCTGCAGGTCTCTGGTCCAGTAGGGAGAAAGCTGAAGGCAAATCCTAGAGGCCCCGACGCAGGCTGCGGCCACCACAGAAGGCTGGAATTTGTAGAAAATATGATCTGAAAGAGAATCACAGAGAAAGAGTCAGCATCAGAAAGCCTGGTCCTGGAGTCCTGCCTTGTGCTCCCTGGTAGACAAATGATCAGGTCCAAGGTTGTTCACTGCTCCCGCAAACACACACACACACACACACACACACACACACACACACACACGATGAAAAATTAAAACAGCATGAATTTCCATTCTTGAATCTTAAAACACCTTGGCTCTATCAGTCTGGGATTTCTTATGTCAGCCTAGAGCAGCAGTTTTCAAAATACCATCCCTGGCTTCTAGGGGCTGCAGTGGGCTTGCTGATGGGCTACAAGCAGAACTGCCAAACACCTGTTCCTTCCTTTGGCTGTTAGGGGTGACCGACACACTGTTTCAAAGGCTTCTTTTTGAGGTTATGACTGAAGGCTACTTAGTAACAAAGCCTGGCCCTCAGTAGGCACTCACTAACAATCTGTTGAAAGAACTAAAGAATGAATGAATGCCTGTAAGTGTTTGATATTCTTAACTAAAATTGGAACTTGACTTATGTTTACTGGGGAATCCTCCCCACCACCACCCCAGCTTTACTGATGTATAATTGACAAATAAAACCTGTACATATTTACAGTGTACAGCGTGATGTTTTGGTACATGTACACACTGGAAAATGATCTGAGAAATCTTAACGTCCTACTTTGATATCTGGCAACATGGCAAAGCTGGGACTACTTATGTGCAAAGGCAAACCGTTGAAATTCCCACAATTCTCATGAAGAACAGTCAGTTATCAGCGCATTATTATGCTGTCTTAAACTGTTTATGACTTTCAATGATTTCAACATTTGCCTGTTAAAGTATGAATTAGGCAGGGTGGTACGGTTACAGACACAGAGTCAGACTCCCCAGGTTCAAATTCCAGCAATGGCCTTGGGTAAGTTACTTCACGTCTTGAGTAAGTTACTTCACGTCTTGAGTAACAACTAAGGAAACTGATTCGTAAAATGAGAATAGCACAAATGATTTTCATGTGAAGTCGTTGTGAGGTTCAAACGAGACAATGCATGCAGAGCACTAAAATAAGGTGCCTGGTACATGGTAAGTGCTCATTTAATGCTTGATATCACAATTGTTGATGTTGTTACTGATATTATTGATATTTGGTTTGCAGTGGGTTATCAGGTGGTTGTATCAACAGTATTTCTGACCTAGTGTTGTACTTAATACCTAGATCTTTAGATACTTCAAATAAAAGTCCCCAAGCAGGGCAAAAGTTTATTGCTAAAGCAGATGTAAACATAATCCTCTCTCCCACCCTACCTGTATAATGACAGCTCTTCCGGAGTGACCTACTTGTGGATTTGCATTGTGTTCCAGATTAGTGTATAAAAAACTACCAGGGCTTCCCTGGTGGCGCAGTGGTTGAGAGTCCGCCTGCCAATGCAGGCGGACTCCGGTCCGGGAAGATCCCACATGCCGCGGAGCGGCTGGGCCCGTAAGCCATGGTCGCTGAGCCTGCGTGTCCGGAGCCTGTGCTCCGCAACGGGAGAGGCCGCAACGGTGAGAGGCCCGCGTACCGCTAAAAAAACAAACAAAACAAAAACTACCAGGTGATCAGTAAATAGGCTACCAGCTGCCTGCATACAAGCTGCTACTTCTCTTTTACACGTTACTGCTAACACATGGTTGAATCGTTGCTCCTTCCCTGCTGATCCCTGCCAAGTGGAGTGATCTGGTGATTTGGGTGGATGGGCCCCCATCAGCAAGGACTCCCTGGCGCAGGTCTCTCAGGGCCCCTGACCCCGGCCCCCATGTGGTGGGGGGGAAGGGCGGACAGGCCCTGACATCAGCCCCACCTTGCAGGGTGACCTCTAGGAAGTAGTGGGCGTACTCCTTGAGGCACTCTTTGGTCTTGCGGGGGCAGGTGGTGGGCCAGCTGTGGCAGTGGTGGTCCTTCTGGCTGACGGAGGCCAGGAGGTAGTAGTCGAGGAAGTGGGCAGGCGTGGGCAGGCAGAGGTTCCAGCCGAAGGCCTCCAGCAGCAGCAGCTCTGTGCTCAACAGCTCCTTCTTGGTAAGCGAGAAGTTCTGGCTGCTCAGGATCCTCGTGCTGTTTATCTGTTCCAGCTTGGGGACGTGGTCTTCCCTATCCTCGAACTTACCTGAGGGAGAAGCAGAGGTTACTGGGACTTTTACAACACTTGCTGTAAAAGCCCACCTTAAAGTACCTGAACGGTGCTGGCAGGGAGAAGAGCAAGCCCAAAGGCACACATTCCAGATCTGTCACACCTGGGCTCGAATCCCCAGGCCATCACTTCCAGCTGTGCTGTGTGGTCATGGAAAGGTGTCTCACCCTCTCTGTGCCTCAGTTCTCTCACATGTAAAATGGAACTTATACATCCTAAAGATTTTGTCAGAGTCAATGGGAAACCTCACACCAAATGTTCAGACCAGCAATGAGGATCACAGAAGGTGATCAACAGCAGTTAGCAACAGCAGCAAGGGCCTGGGGAGTAAGGTGGCCCTCCCATCTGGTCCTCACTAATTCAGCCTCAGGACTGGTCAGGCGGCCATTGTCACGGTGACCTTGCAAATCTGGTCCTGTCCCTCCAGACGTGGAAAAGTCCTTCAGTGGCTCCCCAGTATCTTCAACACTGAGTTTAAACACTGTCAATGGGTTCTTTAGTTTGGATTCCCCCACACACAGTTTGCTTGGGATGTGAGCCTAGGAAAGATCTGTAAGTAGGAGAAGACAGGAAAGGGACAAAAGCCAAAAGGGCACTTGATCTTGAAGAGGTTTCTGCACCCCTATGCTCACTGCAGCATTATTCACAACAGCCAAGACAACCTAAGTGTCCCCTTTCAGATGAATGGATAAAGAAAATATGGTATTTATAATACAATGGGATATTATTCAGCCCTAAAAAGAAGGAAATCCTGCCATTTGGGACAACATGGATGGACCTTGAGGGCATTATGTTAAGTGAATAATGAGAGAGTCAGAGAAAGACAAATACTGTTATGATATCTCTTACATGTGGAATCTTAAAAAAACAAACTCAGATACAGAGAGCAGATTGGTGGTTGCCGGAGGGGGTGGGGGATGTGAAGATAGTCAGAAAGGACAAACGTCCAGTTATAAATTAGTCCTGGGGATGCAACGTCAGGCATACTGACTACACTTAACCGTACTGCACATTTGAAAGTTCCTAAAAGAGTGGATTTGAAAAGTTCTCATTGCAAGAAAAAAGAGTCTAACTATGTGAGATTATGGATGTTAACTTATGGTGGTGATCATTTCACAATATATGCATATATCAAACCACTGTACACCTTAAACTAATGCAGTCTGCCAACTGTATCTCAATAAAACTGGAAAACAAAAAAAGTGGTGTCATGTAACTCCCAAAGCGAGGCTTTAAGAGGTCTTGCATCTTCTGCCTTTGCCCCGCCTGGAGTGCCATTCCCAGACCTCTGTGCAAGGAATCAAGTCTAGCCTGTTGGAGGTGAAGAGGCCACAAGGAGGAGAACCAAGATGCCCAGGCAACAGCCCAGCCAGCACCGACTCTCACACACGTGAATGAGGCCACCCTGGACCTTCCAGGCCAGCGGATCCTCCAGCAACTGTACGAAGGAGTCCAGGTAATACCAGCACAGAAACCACCAAGCAACCCACATCGTTGTTGTTTTAAATCACTTAGTTTTGGCGTGATTTGCTTTGCAGGAACAGACAACTGGAATACATTCATATCAATGCACAGTGGCAAAAAGATGCGAAACCCTACAGACAGACATGTCACACAGCTCGGGAAGTACTGAAAGAACAATGACCTCATACTGGAAGGTCCTGGAAATAATCTGCAGGAAATAAATCCGCATGACGCTAGATACAAACAAACAGAAATAAAACACAAGCCTGGGGTTATCCCACTCAAGGGTCAAGGAATCGAGGACTTCCATAGCAATGTCCCCCTGGCAGTCATCAGTTGTGGAAGGCCCTAGTGGCAGCCTCTGCTGTGGAGGGCTCTGCAGGCAGGGGGCGTGCAGACACCACACCTTCACTCGGGGGAACCCTCACTCGGGGGAACCACGCACCTGGCACCTACGAGCCTTTGTCCGCACAGCCCCTCTGCGCAGAGCACCCTTCCCCATCCCCTCTTCACTCCGCCAAGCTCACCCCGTCCTTCACCTCGAAGCCACTGCCCCCTGGAAACCTTCCCTGACCATGGTCCCCACGTGCTGCCCGATGCCCACATCGGATGGTGGTGGCCTCGGTCTGGTCACCTTGGCCTCCAAGCCTAACCTCACTGGCTGCAGAACAGCTGCGGGAGCAGGTGTCGGAAGAGGCAGTGGGCAACCAAGTTGAGCTCCGAGCACACATGTGTGCCGATGAAGGGAACAGCCAACAAATCATCCACACACCTGTGCTCAACTGCCAGCTCCCCCTGACCCAGTTCTCAGCAGACGCTCAGGCTCGCTGAGAGATAAGGAAGTAACCACTTCAGGCAGGCGGCCTTGCAGCAGATACAACACATTCCTCATGAAGGCCTCAAAAGACGTCACTGAGAAATGAAACACTGACTCTGGGAAGCCTGCATCCTTCTTCTCTGGGAGCCAGGCAACAGCCCACTGGGTGGGCAGAGATGGTGACGTGAAGCTCTAGTGCTTGCCACGGAGGAGCAGAGACGATGCTGACCGGTTCCGAAGCGGCTTACGGCAAAGCAACCCAGACTCATCTCCTTCCAGAGCCCCATCCGCGGCCCCGCCGGCGGAGCACACACCTTACTCCCTTGCCTTGTACCAGGGCAACTCAGGCAGGAAAAGGTAAGGACAGTGCTGCCCCTTTCCCAACGCTGAACGCTGAAATCCTGGGTAGGGGGGACCCTGCTGACCAGGCCTTGCTGCCTTCCGCAGCCTCAGGGCCCCTCACTGTCCCCAAGCACTAGATCCAGCCACACTTGGAATCTGGCCCCTCCTCCAGCGGGCGTGCTCATCCCCTCACCCCCTTATCATGTGTCCTCCAGAGCTCAGTTCAGAGGCCGCTGGGTGTCATCAATGCACTTCTCACACTCAGATTGTTTCATCTCAAATAGCAGTATCAGTGGCCAGCACCTGACCATTAATAGGTCATTAACAAGTGTGAGCCCCAGAAAGATAGGAACCACGTCCCACGTATTCGAAGGTGTGCCCCGAGGTGCCAGCACAGTCCCCGGCACACAGTAGATGCCCAATGCCTATTTGTTGAGAGAATGAATGGTTCTCTCTGGATAGCTGAATTGTAGGCCATTTGAATTGTTCTCCGATGCTCTCTGATTATCTGTGTCTGCTCTTTTTTTCTCCAACAATTCACTTATTCTTTATGCAAATTAAAAAGAAAGAAAATAATATTTTTCTTGCACAATTGTCAAGGTTTCCCTGAACCTTGGGCTGACCTGAGCCAATGCTGTTCGCAGGCACTCGATAGCTAGAGCTCTTTTCTTCCCAGAGCAGAGGGTGGCACGGTGAAGGTCACCGCTCTGGCAGAAACCTTTGCATCTGGGACCTTTAAAATGGAGAGATCTGGTGTCAGCACCTTAACCAAGCGAGCAAATGTAGCATCGCTATTGCATTGTGCCAGCGGTGGCACCAAGACCCTTCCACGGTCTTGCTGGCAGCCAGCAATCTATTCCGATGGCAGATGTGCTCAATCAGATTAATTTCTCCCTGCCCTCAGTGCTTTTCAAACCTTTCAGAGTTCTGCCTTTTCCGCAGCCACCAGGCCCCAAAGGGATCACCCTCAAATGGAAGGGGCCGTGGATTACTGAGGAATCTGATTCATCTGCTCTCTCTGCTCCCCACACTGGGGAGGCTACATGGGGACCCACCGCACTGCAGAGCAGGGCAGAGCTGGGTCTGAATCCTCGACAGGTTGACCCTGGACCTAATAGCACTAAACTCCACAGGTTGTTCATTTCTTCTCTAGGAATCCGCCCCACACGGAGAAAGCATAGCTATGCAGGATGCAAAGTGCTGTAAGAAGTACCCAGCACACAGAAATGGACAGAGCTCCCATGCTGGGGCTGGGAACCAGGCTTTGCGCTGGACACACAACAGATCCTCCCAGGTAGGTTCTGTTCGGAGCCCCAGAGGCTCAGAGAAAAAGCTCACGCAAGCACTCAGCTCCACACCTAGGAGTGACCTTACAGCCCCTGCTCTTAGCGAACAACACATTTCACAGCCAGCAAAGATTTTATGAGTTTCCTGGTGTTGCACGTGCCCGGCAGACGTTTCCTCCCCTCCTCCCATGACCGTGAGCCGGGCAGCCCTTTGTCCCCAGCCCGCCACCACCGAGCACCGCCACTCAGCTGTTTGCTCCCTATTGACAAATGGCACAGACAGCAGATGCCTGGGAGTCTTTAGGCAGGTCCCCCAGGAGGGGTGGGGTACACTAGTCCGAGTCTTTGCAAGTCAGACAAGAGCCACAGACTGTCTTCAACTTGTTTGATGTACTTTTTGTTTGGAAAAGTTTCAAATCCACAGGAAAGAAGAAAGAACTGAACAATGAACCCCGATGACCCTTCCCCAGATTCACCAACAGCTGACATGGAGCCACACAACTGCCGTGTGTGTGTGTGTGTGTGTGTGTGTGTGTGTGTGTGGTATATAAATATTGGTTTTACTGGACCATTTTTTAATTAAGTTGCAGGCATGACATGCCACCCCTGGATATTTCAGCATCCATCCCTGAGGTCATTTTCCGACCTAATCATAATGTTACTAGCAATTGCAAGAACATCTGCATTAATGGAGTTAACATTTTCTAACATTCAATCCATATTTGACTTTCCCCAAGGGTCCCCAAAATGCCTTTATAACCTTTGTTTTTTTGATCCAGATCCAAAAGGCTACACATGGTGTCTGTTACATCCCTTTGGTCCCATTCTTTGTTTGTTTTTCATGACATGGACTCTTTGGATGAATCCAGGCCAGTCGTACAATGTCCCATATTCTGGATTCCCTGATTGTTTCCTCATGATCAAACGGTTTGAGCAAGAAAACTACAGAGGTGACGTTTTGTCCCTCTTAACAGATCACATCAGGAATTAAACAACATCAGTTTGTCCCAGCAATAGCGATGCTACATTTGATCGCTTGGTTAAGGTGCTGACATCAGATCTCTCCATGTTAAAGGTACCATTCTCCTGTGAAATTAATAAGTCATCTGTGAGGTGACACCTCAAGAATAAGTGAATATCCTGTTTCCCAACAGCCTTTAACTCAACGGTTTCGCATCCATGGAGGATCCCTTCCTGAATAAATTATTACATTGGGGTTGAAAAAAAGAATTTTTAACAATTCTACCATTTCATCTACATTTTTCTTTTTGGATATTCACACTGTCCCAAATTTGAACACTGGGAGCACTGTCAACACACTAAGGTTAAGAAAAAAAATCCTAAGCCTATCAGAGCACTCACCCTGAATCTGGGAGGCCAGCCACATGCACGCGAGCCCCTAGTGTTGGTGGCAGTGGTGAAACATACAAACAACACCTCTGAGGATGCTCTGCACACCAGCTGACTGATTGCTCCCATGCTCCCAGGGGCTGGTGCAAAGAGAGCCTGAGCCACACTTGGCAGGTCATAGAGTTAGTTAGTGGACTGATGACCGTGAGGCCACCAAGTGATCTAAACTCTTAACCACAGACTAGGCCACAGCGGCCAGACACTGTAAGCCAGCAAGCCTCAGGAGTGACACTCACACACTGGCTTTTTTTTTTTTTTCCTCTCTCTTTTTTTAAATGGCATTTAAAGAAATTATATTAAAATGCACATAACAGAAAATGTACCATTTTAACCGTTTTTAACTGTACTGTTCAGTAGCATTAAGTACATCCACACTGTTGTGTAGCCAATCTCCAGAACTCTTTCCATCTTGCGAAACGGAAACTCTATACCCATTAAACAGCTCCCTGTTTCCCTCCACCAACCCCTGATAACCACCTTTCTACTTTCTGTCTCTATGAATTGACTAAAGACTGGCTCTTTCTTCTTCTACCTACTGTCCTGACAATCAAGCCTTAAAACAGACCAAACAGATTCCTGACTTTTCTGAAGTAGGGTCAAGAGAAGCAGTATTTTTAATTGCTTAAAAAACAAAACAAAACAAAAACCAAACTCTTTATTTTGGAAAAATTTTTAAATACCCAAAAAATAGAGAAAATGTTATAATGAAGCCCCATGAATGCATTATGCGACTCTAACACTCATCCACATTTACACTGACTTTAGAAAAATTCTTAAACAAAAACATAAACAGCACAGAATGGGAGCCAGTGTTGCCCGTTTCTCAAGCCCAGGCCTAGTGCTGCCCACTCTCTACTAGACAGGTCCCAGTTAATCCCCCCAACAGTCCTTCATGCCTGGCAAGATGCCCATTTATAGACTCATTCAGGATTACCTGCTGCCCATTCAGGAGGTAAACCTAGGCTCAGACATGAGGCCAAAGTTCCCCGGCTAAAGAGAACCAGGTTTTAATGCAATAGCTATTAAAACTATTCTTCTTTGCTAAAGAAGTACAATGCCTTTAAAAGCAGTCAAAACTGCCCTTTCTGAAGAAAGGCCTCTCTCCTATTTGAAGTCCTCCCCCCACCCTTCATCTAAGAAAGAGAAACAAAATTTGATGAGGAATTGAGACCCCATGGCTACCCTCCCGCTTCCCGCAGCTCCCAGCCCTACTCTGTATGCTGCTGATGATAAAGGGAAGGGAGGGAGGCAGGTCAGAGGGTAAAGAGCCACCCCAGTGGCTGCCTGCCCCTCCAGGTGGACCTGACATCTTCTGAGCTGACTGTAGAAAAGAGCTGGGCGGTAGAGGAGCTGAGGACCCAAGAGGAAAGAGAAAGCCCTGGTGGAAAGGGCTTTTCACCAGTACTTGGGAGAGAAAGCACTGGGCCCTTTAGTCCCCAGGCTGGGCCAGGCTGAGTGGAGATCTTTCTGATACTAATTCTTCCTTCTTCAGATCCTTCCTTCATCAAAGGGGAGAGCAGTGGCCATTAGGTGGGGCAGAACCGGCCAGCTTTATTTACAGCTAGTCCTGAGGATATTTAATAAGGGCTGAGCATATCCTGTTAACCAGGGTGAACCCGGATTCTGGGGGAGGTCCTGACTGGAAACAGGCAAGAATGCTCCCCTTTTCCCTCCAAGGACTTTGAGTTCAGGCTCCAGTTCTAGTTCTCCATCCTTACTGCTGTTATGACCTGTATGACTTTGGGCAATCACTTGGAAACCCACAGCCCAAAGGGTGGTCAGGAGGGCTCAAGGAGACAGTAGGTACGTGACTGGCACAGGACCCAGGGCATAGGAAGCGCTCCATAAATGGTAGCAGATGCTGCTATTATTTACTGAACATTGTTATTTACTCCTTGCACCCCGGACCTCTGATCTTTCTTCTAAAGTCCTGTTAGTTGGGTAGAGATGAACTAGAGTTGGCAGCCGACGCTACAGACATTTTCTTACAGGCTCTGAAAAAGGGGTGGAAATAAGTCCAACCAAAGGCTCCCCCAGCTCCACCAATTCCACCGGCTGGGCTGTGAGGGACCCCCAGAGAGGACGCCAGAGTGGCCCCAGCTTCCTTCCCCTGGATTGTGACCTTGAATTCCACCCTCCTGCTGGTGGTTCCAAGGTTCACAGAGAGGGAGGCCAAGGGCAGTGTGGGGTCCAAGGCCTTTCTCGGATGGGTCTTCCCCGCAGGGGTGGGAGTTTCCCAGGTGTCCCAGCTGGTTAACAAGAAGCAGGGAATCCACACACTAGGATGTGAGCCCCGGAGGGCAGGGAGTTTCACACTTGGTTCCCCTCTGCATCTCAGGCTCCACGCACAGCACAGCAGGCATCGAGCAATACAGGCAGTCCTGAGGGAGGGGCAGCCTCCATGGACCACGCTTGTTATGCCCTTGACAAGTGAATTCAGTGCATTCTGGGAACAACCCCAGGGGCTGGGAGTGTTTTCCACATGGAATCAGAAGCTCAGAAAGGTTAAGTGAGTTGTCCCAATCACCCAGCTGTGAAGGGCGAGAGCAAAATGAAAAGTCTGGCTGGCTACTTATTCCATGAGCATGGGGACCACATCTGTCTTGTAGAACATTATAGATCCCCTTCACCTAGCACAGCAGCCAGCACAAATTCAATACTTAACAGGTTTTTTTTAAACAAATACATAAATGGCTCCAAAGTCCAGAGCTTTCTATACCACAAGCAGGAAATCTCAGATACAATCACGAAGATCCCTGCAATTCCAGAAAGTCTCCATAGTGAGTTTACCTACCTGGGTGCAGGAATTCCCATGGATGTGGGTGTCAGGTAAGCTGCAGCCTCCCCATCTAACCACCATGTTCTCTACAAATACTCATCTTCATCAATCCTCCTATTTATTCCAGAGCCTTTCCACTAAAGATCTGTATGATCAACAAGACTCAGTTTTTATTTCCAATGGCAGAACTGACGTTGAAGAGTACATCTCCAACAGGGATGCTTTCTGTAATAAAGAACAGCCTCCCCTAGAGGGTGTGGAGAAAAGGGAACCCTCCTACACTGTTGGTGGGAATGTAAGTTGGTGCAGCCACTGTGGAAAACAATATGGAGGTTCCTCAGAAAACTAAAAATAGAGCTACCATTCCACTCCTGGGCATATATCCAGAGAAAAACATGGTCCAAAAGGATACATGCACCTCAATGTTCATTGCAGCACTACTTACAATAGCCAAGACATGGAAGCAACAGAAATGTCCATCGACAGATGAATGGATAAAGAAGATATAGTACATATACACAATGGAATACTACTCAACCATAAAAAAGACTGAAATAATGCTGTTTGCAGCTACATGGATGGACCTAGAGATTATCATGCTAAGTGAAGTAAGTCAGAAAGAGGACAAATACCATACGATATCACTTATATGTGGAATCTAAAATAAGACACAAATGAACTTAACTATGAAACAGAAACAGAATCACTAACATAGAGAACAGACTGGTGATTGCCAAGGGGGAGGGAGGTGGGGGAGGGATGGAGTGGGAAGTGGGGTTAGCAGATATAACCTTTTATATATAGGATGGATAAACAACAAAGTCCTACAGTATAGCACAGAGAACTATATTCAATATCCTGTGATAAACCATGATGGAAAAGAAAATATTTAAAAAAGAATGTATATATATATATGTATAACTGATTCACTTTGCTGTAAAGCAGTAATGAACACAACACTGTAAATCAACGATACTTCAATTTTTTTTTTTAAAAAAAAGCTCTTTGGCTTTTTGTAGTTATTGAGGCCAGAAGCTTGCTTCCTACTTGTCCCCAAAGGGCCATGCCCATATGTCCAGCAGACAAGTGTCTTTCCGAGGAACCAGGGGAGACAGATTTTGAGCAATCTGATGGAGAAGCTAGGAAACTACTCTGGGGACAGCACCCTCCGAGAGGCTGTTTGACTTTGCGATGCAGCACGGAGAGGCAGAGCAAGTACGGTGCCGAGGGTCACCCTGGGTTCTCCAGAGGCTCAGCCACTCACTGGCTGTGTGGTCTGGGGCAAGTCTCAACCTCTGGGGCTGGTGCAATGGGAGAAACAGAAGGAGACAGAATGGTGGTGAGGATGACACAAGGGCTCGGTGTGCTCAGAACAGGGCCCGGCGCTCAACAAACATTGGAACGTGAGCTGCTTTATAAACCTCTGCTCGCTTCAGGACCAACCGTGCAGTCACAGTCACAGGTGCAATAACAGCTTAATTTGTGAACAGGATTTGAGGTGGGAGAGAGAGAAAGCCAGGGACAGAGCAAGAAAACCCTCCAGCTTTAAGACAGTGCTTCGGTGGTGGTTTTCAGGGAAGGGAGGTAGATGTGAAGACCATAGCGGTGGGAAGCGGGGAGGATGTGTCTCCCCCACGCTATCCTGCTGCAGACATGCTGCGTCCAAGAGCTCCAGCCCCTCCAGAGACCTGGAGGTTAGGAAACGTCCTGCAGAAACAAGCCTGTAATCTCAGCCAGACCTGGGGGTCAGGGAGACCCAGCATGAAGGTGAAGCTCGGCCACCTTCCCTGGTTGAGCTCCCTTCCTTCCTCAGGACACAAAGACATCCTTAAGGAATGTCCACAGTCCCTGTCACTGAAGATTCCTTCCACACACACGTACCCTGCCTTACAGGGTCTCCCTCTTTCCCCTCCTCACAGCAAGGCTGCATCTCCAGTCTCCCGCACGGAGCAGAGCTCAATAAATACTGAATGCACGAATGAATGGAAACACATTTCTGACAGGCTGACTCAGTTCCTGAGTCCAACTCTGGATCGGAGATGAGGTTGCAGGTGGTGGTTTTCTCCAGGAGGAAACTGTAAAAATGTCTCCGAGGTCAGAGGTGGCATTCGGCCAGCTGGGTCAGACACTGGCTTCCCTTCTGGCTGTGAGGACTTCCCCGTCTCAGGATGGAGCAACTGGTGGCATGACTTCACACGGTGGCCCCAGCAACGTCCAGGCTCCTTTGTGCTCCTCTTTACAAGGGACCCAAATAATATCATTGACTGTAAGAGGCCATGGGATGTGGCCCCTTGTCATGTACACGGCTGGCATCTGGGGCCTGGATTACATCACAGAGTTCTCCCCTGTAATGAGGGTCACTGCTTTGCAGAATACCCACTCCTGGCTCACCAGGGGCTGCCCTGGACTGGGCCTGACCAGGCTGCCGGGCTGCAGGAAGAGCTGAGAGAGAGCTCTTCTAGGCTGTGGTGCTGAAGGCATGGATGGAGGGGTCCTGGATCCTTTGTTGTTCCAACCCCTCTGCTTGGAGAAGGGAGGAGAAAGAGGAAGAGGAGAAGGGGGAAGGGGAGGGGGAGGGGAAGGGGGAGGGAAGGGGAGGGGGAGGGGAGGAGTGCAGCAATCTTGGCCCCCTCTCTCAAGGTTAGAAGGGGAGTCACTTCCAGACGTGAAACACCGTCCTTAGGGCCGAAGTTTTCATCCAGGTCAGCTAAAACGCACTCTGCAGCCTCGGAAAGCAGAGGAGCCAGGCATCTCCCAGCAACCTCTTCATCTGCTGGTTTGAGTCTTCTTGCTAGAGCCAAGGAAGAAAGTGATCTGGGACCTCCCTGGTGGCACAGCGGTTAAGAATCCGCCTGCCAATGCAGGGGACACGGGTCTGAGCCCTGGTCCGGGAAGATCCCACATGCCGTGAAGCAGCTAAGCCCGTGTGCCACAACTACTGAGCCTGCGCTCTAGAGTCCACGAGCCACAACTACTGAAGCCCACGTGCCTAGAGCCCGTGCTCCACACCAGGAGAAGCCACCGCAATGAGAAGCCCGCGCACTGCAACGAAGAGTAGCACCCGCTCGCTGCAACTAGAGAAAAGCCCACGCACAGCAACGAAGACCCAATGCAGCCAAAATTAAATTTAAAAATAAATAAATAAGAAAGTGATCTGCTGTGGGACAAGTGCTGCTGTTGTGTAGCAGCTGAGAGCAAGGACTCGGGGGGCAGGGTTGGGGGGCGGTGATGGCCACCTGGGTCCCCATCCTAGCTGTGTGCCCATGGGCAAGTTACCCAACTACTGGGCCTCGGTTGCATCCTCTGTCAACTGAGGAAAATAACAGTGCCTACTTCACAGGATTGTTCTGAGGATTAAATGAGCAAACCCACACAAAGAATTCAAAACACTGCCTGGCACAGAAACAATAAATATTAACCATTCCGTGATCCCTGAGGCCAGGATCTGCCCTCCACCCGCAAATTCTGATTATAGAAAAAAATGCAGTGAGTTTGCAAGTAGTTTTTATTTTATTCTTTATATTTTTTTCTATTTTCTAATTTTCTACAAGGGACAAATACCAGTCTCCTGCTGAGGAAAAGCAGTTTCAACTTCTCAGAAGATGGGCCCCTAGAAGCCACAACCGGCAAAGTAACTGCCAGAGAAGGTTCCCGAATGTGGATCTGCCCTAGTCCAGGACTAGGACATAGGGAAAGGCAAGGCATGCTCCTTGAAGACCATCTTGAAAATCCACTCCTAACATGAAAATAATCTCATCTCACCACCCAGAGAGGGGACAGGCTGGCATATTTCCTTTGGGCCTGGAAGGGGCTTTTGTTTAGAGGACAGTGATCTTCATTTTTTTATTTTTTAAAAATAAATTTATTTCATTTATTTACTTATTTATTTTTGGCTGTGTTGGGTCTTCATTGCTGTGCGCGGGCTTTCTCTAGCTGCGGCAAGCGGGGGCTACTCTTCGTTGCGGTGCGCGGGCTTCTCATTGAGGTGGCTTCTTTTGTTGTGGAGCACGGGCTCTAGGCACGCGGGCTTCAGTAGCTGTGGCTCGCGGTCTCTAGAGCGCAGGCTCACCAGTTGTGGCTCGTGGGCTTAGTTGCTCCACGGCATGTGGGGGTCTTCCCGGACCAGGGCTCGAACCCGTGTCCCCTACATTAGCAGGCAGACCCTTAACCACTGCACCACCATATAGTTGATTTACAATGTTGTATTAGTTTCAGGTGTACAGCAAAGTGAATCAGTTATACATATCCACATATCCACTCTTCTTCTTTTTTTTTTTTTAGATTCTTTTCCCATATAGGCCATCACAGAGTATTGAATGGAGTTCCCTGTGCTACACAGCAGGTTCTTATTAGTTATTTATTTGGAAGGGGTTTTAAAATCAACTGAAAGGTGCCTTGCTGGTACGATCGAGACCAATGCTGACCAGGCGGTGGGTGTCCCGTGGAGGGCAGGGTGCTGTGACCAGGGGAGTGAACACCCACCACGTGGAGTCCGAGTCTCCTAGGCAAGGCAAGGAGGGGCTCTAATCAGGAAGACAGTCTCTGGGCGTGGGGAACGGGTGCCTAATGAAGAACTCTGAGCTCTGCCCTCTCAGACTTCAGCAGCAGCAGGAGAATACGTATAATGCAATTCTGGCCATAAGAGCGGAGAAGGTACTACAAGACACGAGTATTCACTACAGAGAGGGTTCAAGGCTACTGCAAATAAAAAGAAAATAAAGATGAATGCCTAGCTCCCAGCAGCCAAACTGCAGACAGCGTGAGGAGTGGACAGGCTGCCCAACGTCAATGTCTGGGTCTTCGTGTGAGCCGGGCTGTTCTCCTAACAGTAAGGACACTTGGATTTTCTCAGAAGGGCAACTGGCTTGTTCCAGGCAGGTGCCCAGAGACCTGCTGGTCATGCTTGGCTTGAAGTCTGCTTCTTTAGGACGGGGACTTGATCTGCTTTGTGCCCTACAGTCTCCCAGGCTCAGTGCATAGTAGGTACATGTGCGTGGAATGAACCATCGTCAACAAAAGGGCCTGTAGGCACCCCTACTGTTTACCCGCATCTCCCCGGGGCTGAACACAGCACCTGGCGTATCGCAGAGGTGGAATAAATGTTTTTTGACTGGTTTACCCATGCAGGGTCAAGGGCCCCTGAACACTGCATGATTAATGAACCCGTGCAGCTCAAGATTCCCCCTCCTCTCAAAAAACCCCAGGCCTTGGCCAAACAGGTCTGGGCATTAGAATTGCTAAGGCAAATGGTGTGATTTCTGAATTTCCAGCCCAGCCAGCTATCCAACCGGCACGTCACACAAAATCCCTCCCCCCAAATAGTTCTAAGCCTGCCAGTCTGCAGAGATGGGAACAGGAAATGGAAAATCACCGTGTCCTCACTCACTGCGCCGTAACACTGGAGCCCCGAGCCCGGATCTGCTCAGCGTGGCCCTCACGTGACAGACCACTGTTTTCAGTCCGCCCATGCTGTGCGGCCACTGCCAAAATGTCACCGATTAGAAGAGGTACCACTGATGTTGCAGCAGCTTTTTGGAGGAAATAATAAACTATGGTCATATGAAGCGCACACATCAAAGGTAAGACCTATCCTGGTTTCTGAAATGTGAAACCATGGCAGGGAGGAAACTGAGTGCTGGCCACTCTTGCATGAGAGGCAGGGAGTGTTAAATTATTTCCTGCACGGGGGCAGCCACATTTCCTCACAGATTTGGGTTTAATCCTATAAATAAATCTTAGGCTTTGTCTGAAGTACACCCCTGAACAAGGCCACCTGGAAAAATTGCTCCCTTTGCATCTGCTGCCTACAATTAGTGCCCCAGAGGGGTCCCAAGCATTCCTAGCTTTGGGGGGAGCTGGGGTGCCTTCCTTCATCCTTGTCCAGAAGGGAAATCCAGGAGGGATTAGGACTGCTTCCCCCCACTTTGCTGTCAAAGAAGCTGCTTCTCAGTCATCAAAGCAGGGGGAGGGGAGGGGAGGGGAGGGGAGGGATGCAGGGATGAGAGAGGGGGAGTGAGGCACTTTCCTAGGAGAAAGACAGGCCTCTCCTAGAATCTCCCGAGACCCAGAGGCAGTGCCTTTTTTGGTACCTGACCTAAGAAATGAGGCTACTGATTTCTGGCTTAAGGAGCCTTAAAAGCAGTTGGTCTGGGAACTCATTTCTCACCTGGACACCCTGGACAGGACAAGGCAGAAAGGCAGGATGCAAATGTACTCTCTGCTGGGAGCATAGACAGAAGCTCAAAGTGGGCAGTGATGAGGGGCCAGGATGGGGGAGGGACAACGCTCCTCTTCTGATGGTGTGTTGCTCTCGTGGAGAAGCACATGCTTCCAAAGGCTCCCACACATTAAGTTCAATTTAAGAAAAAAGGGATCTGCTCAGCTGTTGGTCAAAACCTCTGCAAGGCAATTCAGTGCTACCCACCAAAATCTTAAATGCACACACCTCTGACCAAAGCAATCCCACAGACATACCTCAGTGTGCAAAGATGCAGAGGAAAGGACAGCGGTTGTCATGTTGTTTAAAGCAGTAAAAACAAAGAAAGAAAAAGATGGCAATGTAAATATCCATCGACAGGGAATCATTCTATAAATGTCAGTGTTTATAATATGGAGAACTCTGCAGTCAGTAAAAAGAGTAAGGTAAATCCATACAGACAGGAAAGATGTTCCCTAAGGTACCATGAAGAAAACACCTTTGGTATTAATCCACTTGTGCAAATGTAATGGATTCTGATTATTCACTGTGCACACTGATGTGGTGAATACAGAACCACGCTCCTAGGGGAAGATACAGGGTTAGGTCCCTTTGAGCCTCTGATCACAACCGATCAACACATAACCTTTTTTGTGTATTTCTGTTTACTGTATTGTTGACTCATGACCACTGAATTCACAGCCAACAGCACTTACACCTTATACCTGAGCAAAGCTTACCTAACACACACATTTTTCTCCTAAGGTACACACACCACAGCCTTCCCAAACGTAGGAACACGACACTGCAATTCAGCACGCTGGTTAGGGCCCGTTTTACGCAGCAAAAACACCAACAAGCAGAAAAATGAGAAAACATGGCACTAAACAGCAAAAAAAGGACACCTGTTATTAGTATGAGAGCTGAGAAGGCACAGCGCTGCCTTGTTCGACCTCAGCTGGGAACACGCACGCCAGGCGATTCACATCTTCTGCTGCTCGGCACGTGTCCACGAATGACCCGAAAAGTTCCGGGAGTATTGATTCTGGGGTTACAAATAAATTTTAGTGAGTAGGCGAATTCACAAGTATGGAATCTTGGCCTCATGAGGGCTGACTGTATGTTTGTATATGCACAGAACATTTCTAGAAAATACACTCGACCCATTTTGGAAAAAGAGGTAAGGGACTGTTGCCAGAAGTTATCTCTGGAGAATGAGATGGGTAACAGATTTTTAATTTTATTCTTTGAATCTCATTTACAAGTGAACACACCATTTCTAATTTTAAAACTCTACAGGAGGGAGATGGGCCTTTCTGCAGGTAAGCACAGCAGAGCATGACAGACTCACGCCGGGCTACGGGACCCTGCCCTACAGGAGGACCCATGTGCAGAGAGGGGTCCTTCCCTTGCAGAGGCCGTGGGACCACCCTCCTGCTTGATGTTTCCCTCTCCTGGGGAGGAGGATGAGGGCTGAGATGAAGGCCAGCATTGGACTCAGGCTCACCTACAAAAATATGGAAGTCAGAACTTTATCCCAAGAAACAGATGGACTTGTCTCCCTGAGCTTTCACAGCTTTTCACAAGCCAGAAGCCAGGAGCAGGACAGGGCTCACCAACAACTCAGCACTAAGAAACCTTGTTTAGGGGCTTCCCTGGTGGCGCAGTGGTTGAGAGTCCACCTGCCGATGCAGGGGACACGGGTTCATGCCCCGGTCTGGGAAGATGCCACATGCCGCGGAGCAGCTGGGCACGTGAGCCATGGCCGCTGAGCCTGCGCATCCGGAGCCTGTGCTCCGCAACGGGAGAGGCCACAATCCGGGAGAGGCCACAACAGTGAGAGGTCTGCGTACCGGGGTAAAAAAAAAAGAAACCTTGCTTTCCCAGGGAGTGGGGTGGGGGTCTGGAAGTCACAATGAAAGAAAACAGAAGTCTGTAAAGAGAAAGTATGACGGAATTGGGATTAGAAAGGAAAAAAAAGAATAGGGCTTCCCTGGTGGCGCAGTGGTTGAGAGTCCGCCTGCCGATGCGGGGGACGCGGGTTCGTGCCCCGGTCTGGGAGGATCCCGCGTGCCGCGGAGCGGCTGGGCCCGTGGGCCATGGCCGCTGAGCCTGCGCGTCCGGAGCCTGTCCTCCGCAGCGGGAGAGGCCACAGCAGTGAGAGGCCCACGTAACGCATAATAAAAAAAAAAAAAAAAAAAAAAAAAAAAAAAAAAAAAAAAAGAATAGAAAAAGGAGGAAGGGAGGGAATCTGGCAATTTTGTTTAAGGGCAGTTTTTGGGGTTTTTTTTGGCCACACCACGTGGCATGTGGGATCTTAGTTCCCCGACCAGGGATCGAACCCGTGCCCCCTGCATTGGAAGCAAGGAGTCTTAACCACCAGACCACCAGGGAAGTCCCTTTACGGGCGGTTTATACGGCTGTTAATCTATGATTCATTCCCTCCTCTCACCCCCGGAAATGAAAATAGGTTTGTTTTCCAAATTCTGAAAATACGTAAGTACATCTAGAACTGGAAGGATACACCCCAAACTTTGGGAATGGGACTATGGATTTGGGGGGAAACAATTTTTTTACAGTAAGTCCTTCTGTATCTTTTGTATGTTTCTAACAATAAAAATGTATTTCATACTTTTTGTATCATCACATTTAAGGCCACGCTACATAGCATAACATAGCATAGCAAGCATGCCTCTTGTCTTTCCGGTTTTCTTTCCCTCCCTCTCTCCTTCCTCAGGCTGGTCCATGCCCTGAAGCTAAGAACTCAGCACCCAGTCATCTCCGAGCAGTGACAACCAGGCAAAAGTAAAACTCCAAGTTTCCTTAAAAAGTTCAACATAGAATGACCATATATGACCAGCAATTCCACTCCTAGGTTGCTACGCAAAAGAATTGAAAATAGATGTTCAAACAAACTGGTGCCCGAGTATTCACAGCAGCACTAATCCTAATAGCCAAAACGTGAAAACAACCCAAATGTCCATCAACAGAGGAACGGATAAAAACAAACGTGGTCTATCCATACAACAGAGATTATCTAGCCGTAACAAGGAATGAAATACTGATACATGCTACAACACGGATGAACCCTGAAAACAGAACGTGAAAGAAACCAGACATAAAAGGTCACGTGTTGTATGACTCCTTTTCATATGAAATACCCATAACAGTCAACTCTATACAGACACAGAACAGACTGGTGGTTGCCAGGGGCCAGGGGTGGGAAGGAATGGGGAGTTACTGCCTAATGGATACATGGGCTCCTTTTGGGGTGATGAACATGTTCTGGATCTAGAGAGAGGTGATGTCTGCACAACAGCGTTAATGTACTAAATGTCATGGAACTATACACTCTACAGTGGTTAAAATGGTAGAGTCTATGTTGTGATATGACTTCTACCTCAATTGAAAAAAAATAAAGCAAAGTTCCAAACTGTGTGACCTTGGGCCTCTCTGAGCCTACAGAATGGTCAGATGACAGCACAATCACACAGGCTGGTCGTGAGGCTTCCAAGTGATGTGTGTGTAAAGTGCGTGGCACGGGGCTGGGCGCATAGAAGGGGACCAGTGAGCAATGAAGCTGCCCCCGCCGGGACGACGATTATTACGTGGCACTGTGAAAGCCAACTCACCTGCAAGTGGTGGGGTTTCTGTGTTGTCAAATTGTCCTTTTAGTTAAACACCAACAAGCAAAAGACAGTTGGGGAGGGGTGCTGTGTGAGATGAAAGACTAAAGAAGAGAGTGGCTCTTCCCTATTTATGGTATATTTATATCTAGATTATATTTATACTAGAATTCTCTCCTCTGTCAAGGTAGGAAATGAAGTTAACTTGGTCCTAGAAAGGCAAAGGGTGGCTTTGCCAGTGGTCCCCCAAGGAACAACCCACAAGCTCTTGCTTTTCTGCCCCCTTCCCCAGGCTTGGAGACATGCGTCCTTGACTGGCTCCTGTTTTATGGGGGCAGAAGGGGCTATGTGTAGGTGAGAGGGCTCCACCTATGCAAAGGCCCTTACCTGGAAGCAGCTTTAAAAACCTAAGAATGGACAGATGGGGGCAAGAAGGACTATCCCCCTTCTTATCTGGGAATTAATTATTTGCAACAAAATTAGCAGAACCCAGAACTTCCTGAGGCAAGGTGAACCCCCTTGTGGCTGACAGTCGGCCTGGCGAGAGGGGAGGGAGGAATGAATAGGATTTCAGGCTGTCATGGAAACTTTTCTTTCCTGGGGCCTCTGAGCATATGGCAGGTGTCCTGAAAAATCCGTTCCTGCTGCCCAAGGCTGGCTGCTGTCCTCAGACATGTGGGTGAGGGCCTCTGCCTCTCCCTCTGAAAGGCCCCCTCCCTCTGCCACGGCAGCAGGCACAAAGGAGTCCCCAGTGCGCACCTCTCATCCCAGCTCCCCAGACAGATGCTGGGAGCCTCGGTGAACCCATGGAAATCCGAGTCCCCTGCCCCCAGGGCCCTCGAGGCAACCCACAGATCACAGACGGCAGCAGGCCAGAGGCCACGGTGCAGACTCCTCGAGGGCCGCAGACTCCTCGAGGGCCGCTGCAGCGGGGACAAACCCCCCAGCTCCTCCCAAGACAAAACAGAGCTGCGTGCTGATTTGAGACTTTGAAGTAGTGAGCAGGCTGGACTCCCAGCAAGACAGGCTACCCTGTATAACATGGGAAATCCAGTTGGCTCAAGGTAGAGAAAATCACAAGTCAGGAGGCTGTAAACCCAGAGCAGCCAAAGGGATTAAGATAACAGCAGGTGGCAGGTGCCAGGGTGGAAAACAAGGCAGAATTCTGAAAACTCTAAAGCCACGTGTCTGGACCTGGGTGATTGTGCTGGAGGGTCTGTAGCAGCATGCCAGGGACAGACAAAGCCACAGGAGAAAATGGGCATGGTGGTCTCAAAGCATCAGAGGGAATCAAGCACTGGGGAATGGGGAAGGGACCCATAAAATAAAATAGGACAATAACATATTGTAGCGGAGAATGTAAGATGTGATTGAATTTTAAGGAGAAAAGACTAGATGTCAAAGAAATGTGACTGCAGCTGGCCACTTTGGGGTGTCCCACCCGTCTGCATGAAGGGCAACTTGGCCCAACTCTAAGGGAAACTCTGGCTCCATTCATTTCCTTTAGCCCACAAATATTGTTTTCATTTTATTTCATTTTATTTTCTTTGGCCACACCACACGGCATGTGGGATCCTAGTTCCCCAACCAGGGATAGAACTCCCGCCCCCGGCTCTGGAAGCACGAGAGTCCACAAATCTTATTTTTTGAGGCCTTACTATGTGTTCCTTTCCCTCCCTGAAACTCACTGCTTAGCAGGGGGAGGTGAGTGTCAATCGAAAGTCCATGAGGCCGTGCAGCTGTACCTCAGGGAGGCCTTATGTACACCCCACTCCCAAGGCGGCAGGGGAGGCTTTCTCAGGGATGTGAGTACAGGGCCCGAGCGCCATTTAACCAGGACCAGATGGGCAGGGGGAAGGAATGGGAAGTCCTGTGGGCAGAGGGAACAGCATGTGCAAAGATCTGTGACAGGAGGGGCTTGGCTGGAACCTAGGGATGGAAGAGGAGAAAGGCCTGAGGTCAGAGAGGCAGGACCCTGACGGACGGTCGTTCTAAGACTGTCGGTAAATCGGGGGCAATTTTTAGTTGCAGCGTGGCACGGCAGACTGTGCTTTAAGCAGATGACCAGAGTAGTGGCATATTCATTTCCTACCTAGGCAGACAGATGGTCAAAGCCATGCCGTGTTTTGTTTTGTTTTTTTAAGTTTTTTTTTTTGGATGTGGACCATTTTTAAAGTCTTTGTTGAATTTGTTACAATATTGCTTCTGTTTTATGTTTCGGTTTTTCGGCCGTGAGGCATGTGGGATCTTAGCTCCCCGACCAGGGATCGAACCTACACCCCCTGCATCGGAAGGCGAAGTTTTAACCACTGGACCGCCAGGGAAGTCCCCATGCCGTGTGTTAGTGAGGCCTCACTGGAAGATACAAACTCCAAGAGGCCTGCGCCCAGGCCTGGAGAATTACACAATGGGTCCTGCTTGGGGCCCACACAAACAGTCACATTTCTAAACACCTCTAAGAACAGTGGTTGCTAGGGCTCCCCCCCTCAACCCCCCCCAGCAATTTCAGAAGCCCTATGTCAGAAAGCAGGTAACATGGGGTTAAGACACAGGTTCTGGCACCATGCAGTTCTGGGCTCAAATCCTGTCTGCTATAGATGAGCTGGGTGACCCAAGGCAAGTTTCTTAACCTCTCTGTGCCTCGGTGAAACGGGGGTACTAAAAGTATCTGTCTTCTAGTGTCACTGTGTGGATTCATTAAGGTCAAGCTGCTAAAATCCCCATCCCTTGGCCTGGTACGTTACAGATGCTAAAGAAAATGTTGGTTGTTATCACTGTGGTTCGCATCCAGCTAAGGATGAGCACGGAAGACGTGCAAAGACCATGGAAATGTAGAACGATTCGGGAGCGCCCGGGCTCACCGGCTGAGGAAACAGCACGGGGAAAGAAGTGGGTTCCACGTACTTGCGAGCAGAAGACAGGAGACTGCCACGGCGTAGAGCTGCTTGGAGGTGGTGATGTTATAGCGATCCAGGAAGTGGTCCAGCAGGTAGACGGCCAGGTGCCGGGCAGCGGGGCAGAGCTGGCAGTGACTGCTCAGCAGGGTTAAGATGTCAACAAAGAACCGGCGGCTCTTCAGGAGCGGGGAGTGGGCTCGGAAGGTGGGCAGCTTCAGCTCCTGGAACAGGCAGGGCAGAAGGGGGGTCAGGGCTGTCTCCCGAGAGCCTCAGAGGCCCACCTGCTGGCTGGTGAGGAAGCACTGATTCCCTCCACACCCTCTTCGTTTTCCTTCAAGTCCCAGGATGGCAGTTCCTCTATTCTAGAAACTCCTGGACCGTCTCCCACCTGCCCTCACTGAGCATAGGCTTGTAAAGTGTCAAGAACATGAAGACAGAGGCAGGTGAAGGAGCGGGTCATTCCCAGCAAAAGCTCGACTATCTGAGATGCACGAGGCCATAAAACATGTAGGAGGCCTTGAGTTGGAGACCCACATCCAAATCTTGGTTCCTCTACTCAACCAGTCTGACGGACCTTGGTCAGCCTGCCTTCACCTTCATTTCTTCCTCAACAGCAGAGGATTAAATGAAAAATGGATGTGAAGCACCTATCTTGAAAAAATTCACCATAAAAAAGTTGTTAAAATAACAGTACAAAGAACTCCCAGATAGCCTTCACCCAGATTCATTAGTTGTTGACATATTACGTTTTCTCTCTGCAGACATACGTGCTTTTTTCTAAAAGTAAGTTCTAGACATCATATATCCCCCTAGGAGGTGACTTTTCCTTTGTAATTCATACACTGCCGTGTCACCTGAATTTATTTAGTCTAACGCAATAAAAACCAACAAGAGAAATGTCACCCAACCAAGATTTTTATGACGGAAAAATTTTTCTTGTATATCTACCATATTTATAATTTAACCAAAGTAGACAAGACACAATTTATTTAGGAAATGTCTTAGCAACATTTTGTCAAATAGGGAAACAAAACTGAGGAAAAACAGGAAAAGAAAAGCTGGCAGAAAGGGAATTGTGAGAGCTCACTAAGGGCAGCTTCCCTGGGGGAGGAGATTAAAACAAATTGGTGCCCATCCTCCGTCTAATGCCCTCTCTTAACCCTGGGGCTTTACTTAAATAGCAACAGCTCTGGGATGAGAAGATATCTGTTCACTCACTCATTCAAGAGATATCAGTTCATTCATTTCACTCAGTATCAAGTACCTCCTATACATCAGGCATTATTTTAGGCACAGGAGGTACAATCTGGAATGAGATAGACACAGACCTAAATGTAAGATTAAAACTATAAAACTCTTGGAAAAAACACAGGAGCAAATCTTCATGACTTTAGATTAGGCAATGGCTTCTCTGATCTGACATCCAAGACAGAAGGAACAAAAAAAGAAAAAAATGCATAAGTTAGACTTCAAAATTTTAAACTTTCAAAAGATAACATCAAGGGCTTCCCTGGTGGCACAGTGGTTGAGAGTCCGCCTGCCGATGCAGGGGACGTGGGTTTGTGCCCCGGTCCGGGAAGATCCCCTATGCCGCAGAGCGGCTGGACCCATGAGCCATGGCCGCTGAGCCTGGAGCCTGTGCTCCACAATGGGAGAGGCCACAACAGTGAGAGGCCCACGTACCACAAAAAAAAAAAAAAAAAAGGGCAAAGGACTGAATAGATATTTCTTCACAGAAGATATAGAAATTGCCAATAAGCACATGAAAAGATTCTCACATTACTAATCATTAGGAAAATGCAAATCAAAAGCACAATCAGATACCACCTCACATCCATTAGAATGGCTATTATAAAAACCAAAACAAGAGAAAATAAACAAGTGTTAGCGAGAATGTGGACAAAATGGAACAAACTGGAAGCCTCAATGCACTGCTGGTGGAAAAGTAAAATAGTGCAGCCAGTGTGGAAAACGATCTGGCAGCTGCTCAAAACGTGAAACACAGAGTTACCACATGACCCAGCAGTTCCAATCCTTGGTGTATTCCCAAGAGATGGAAACACAGGACCACACAAAACCTTGTACTGGAATGTTGATAGTGGCACTATTCATAATAGCCCCCAAATGGAAACAACCCAACTGTCCATCAACTGATGAATGGAAAAATATGGTCTGTCCATCCCATGGAATATTATTAGGCCACAAAAACAAATGAAATACTGATACGTGTTACGACATGGATGAACCTTGAAAACATTATGTTAAGTAAAAAAAAATCCAATCATAAAAGGCCACATATCCTGTGATTCCCTTTATATGAAATGTCCAGTATAGGAAAATCTGTTGACCAAAACTGCCTGCCTCAGCCAGGCACAATAATAACCACTTGCATGAGTTGTGTCACAACAGGAGGTCCCGATAGGGCACACTGCCGCTGCAAACTAACCAGGAGAATTCGGGAGGGGCCAAAAGGAGGGAGGAGACGCTGGCCCATAATATGTCCTGCCAACCTCCCAGAAACCCTCACGCTGGAATCCATCTTGGCTGAGAGATGCACACACCATCAGGAAGGACCTTAGTCAGACCAAACAGGGGCACAAGCAAGATGACTGGCCAGAGACAACCTGGAAAGCTAACCCCATCACCATAAAACCTGAGACTGTGAGCCACGCGGCACAGCAGTTCTCCTGGGCTCCCTTATTCCACTGTTCTCTGCCCAGGCGCCCCTTCCCAATAAAGCCTTTCGCCCTGTAAGGATAACGTGTCTCCTCGGACAATACATTTCCGAGCGTTAGACAAGAGCCCACTCTTGGGCCCTGGAAGCGGCCCCCCTTTCGGTAACAAATCCATACAAACAGAAAGCAGATTAGCAACTGCTGGGAGCTGGGGGCAGTTGGGGAGGTTAGTGGCGGGGGGACCTGCCAATGGATATGGGGTTTCTTTCAGGGATGATGAAAATGTTCTGAAATTAGATAGTGTGGATGGTTGCACAACTCTGTGAATACCCTAAAAGCAACTGAATGTGTACTTCAAATGGGTGAATTTTATGGTGTGTGACTTACATCTCAATAAAGCTATTATAAAAAAATAAGATGGACACATCACCCACTCTCATGGAGTTTATGGCCCAGTTAGAAAGAGCTGGCCATCAAAGAATAAGGCAACTGCAGAATTCCAAACCATGATCAACACTACGGAGGAAAGCTGTGGACTCTGGGAAAGCTCCTCTGAAAGCAAAGCCTGGTGGAGATTTCATGCTGGGATCTCTTTTCTTCTGGCTTATTCCCCCAGAGCCCTGAGTCCACCACACAGCTCTCTCAGTAGCCCTAGGGCTGTGCTCAAGGAAGATGCCCAAAGCCTCAATCAATTATTTCCTGTTCCTAACATTATACATGAAGAAACTGAGTTTGACAAAGTCCTACAAACCCCAGGGCTTAACTAACTAGCAATATTAGATCTGAGACTAGAAGAATTTTAATGTAGCCTCTTCCTCAACCTTTTATTTTTTTTAAATCATGGAGAAAATCTTTTTTTAATAAACAATTTTTTAATTGAAGTATAGTTGATTCACAATATTTTGTTAGTTTCAGGTGTACAGCGAAGTGATTTGGTTAACATATATATATATATATATTTTCAGATTCTTTTCCACTATAGGTTATTACAAGATATTGAACATAGTTTCCTATACTATACAGTAAACAATCCTTATTGTTTATCTATTTTATATATAGTAGTACGTATCTATTAATTCCATACTCCTAATTTATCCACCCTCCCTCTTCCCCTTTGGTAACCATAAATTTGTTTTCTATGTCAGTGAATCTGTTTCTGTTTTATAAATAAATTCATCTGCATTGTTTTTTAGATTCCACATATAAGTGATATCACATATTTGTCTTTCTCTACCTGACTCACTTCACTTAATATGACAATCTCTAGGTCAGTCCATCCAGGTTGCTGCAAATGGCATTATTTCATGCTTTTTTATGGCTGAGTAATATTCCATTGCATATATGTGCCACATCTTCTTTACCCAGTCATCTGTCAGTGGACACTTAGGTTGCTTCCATGTCTTGGCTATTGTAAATAGTGCTGCTATGAACATTGGGGAGCATATATATTTTTGAGTTAGAGCTTTTGTCTTTTCAGGATATATGCTCAGGAGTGGGATTGCTGGATCATACGGCAATTATATTTTTAGTTTTTTAAGGAACCTCCATACTGTTTTCCATAGTGGCTGCACCAATTCACATACCCACCAAGTACAGGAGGGTTCCCTTTTCTCCCCATCCTCTCCAGCATTTATGATTTGTAGACTTTTTCAATCATGGAGAAAATCTTAACTTCTTTGTGGAAAAGATCTGACTTCTCTGTGTATTACTCATCTGCACTGTTTGATGGGTTCATGCTGCTCCTTGAATGTGGGGGTCTGGGTCTGCTCTTGCTTATGTTTGTTTTGCCACCACCCTGGTGTGATGAGAACATGGTCAGGTGCCCGAAACTAAATAGTGAAGGAGTGAAGGAAGGGAGGGGAACAGGAAGGGAGGGACTGCAGTGATGAGTATCAACCACCCGGGGCCCAGAGGAAGGTGTGGCTATCTGTGTAGAGTAGCAGGTCCGTGGGGACTTCAAGGAGAAGAGACCTGTCTAGCCAAATTCTGGAAGGATGTCTAGGAATTAACCTGCTGAAGAAGCAGAAAGGAAAGGAAGTTCAGCAGGAAAAACAGCACCTGCAAGGCCACACTGGTGTCCCGTCTGGGGAATCTGGAGCCCTTGGAACAGCCGGAGAGGGAGGGTATGCTTGAACAAAGCAGGCTGCGAGGGTGGGCAGGGTCCCAGACTGTATGTCCTGCTAAGATATCCGGCCTGCCCTGAGGGCAATGGGGAGCCAGCGAAGGGTTGAGAGCAGGGCACTGACACGGGCGCAGCAGCCATGCGGGAAGACCTCTCAGCCAGGCTCGTCCTGGGCTACAGCCAGACAGCTGGTATCAGCAGCCAGCGTGTGGCTGCAGCCCCTCAACGACAGGGCCCTCTCCCCACCCTCCAGCAGCCTCCACAAGCTTGCAGCCTACTTGGGCACTTCCTCTAAGCAGAGGGCTCTACGGCTCTTGACAAGAAGCAAGCAGTCACACCACAGATCCTTGGTGTTCCACAGGCAGCAGCTGGGGGAAATTAGCCAAGCGACCTTTGGCCCAGGCCGCGCTGCCCTCATCAAGGCAGTTCAAAGGCCCCAAACACAGTAAGTCAGATATGCAATGTCCTGACTTCCCTCCCGGCTCAGCTCAGCCCAGCCAAGCTTCACTCCCTCCCTCTGGATTTTCCCTTGTGTCCAGAGAAACTCAAAGCAATACGTTGTTAGTCTTTCCTCTGAACACTCCCCTGCGAAAAGGGCCCACTGGCTTGAGCAGATTCTCACAGGAGGCCATCGGTGCATAAAAGTAAAAGCTATGGACCTTCAGAACAGGCAACAATAGCTCCGGAAGGAGTTAGCAGGTAGGGCTTCCTGGAAAAGGCTGGTCTCAAGTGTGGGCAGGCTTCTGAACACTAGAACAGATGCCTGCGATGCTTCCCAGCCCCATTTCTTCTCCTCCCTCAGACACGGGTTTAAAGGTCACTTCCTGAGAGAGGCTTTCTCTGACCCTTCATCATTCCAGATCAGGTGCCCCTTGTTTTCTCTCTTAGCACGCTGTTCTTCACAGCCAGGTATTTACTTATTTATGTGTCTTTTCCTGCTAAACACTAGCTTCAGAGAACAGGAGCCACGTCCATCTTGCCGATACCATCTGCCCAGCGCCCAGAGCCTGGCCCAGGGGCAGGTGCTCAAAAAAATATCTGCATGAGCAAAAAGGAATGAACAGCCATCAAAAGTCATGGAGGGAACTTACATGCATATGACTAAGTGAAAGAAGTCAATCTGAAAAGGCTGCATGCTATGACTCCAACTATATGACACTCTAGGAAAGGAAAAACTATGGAGAGAATGAGAAAAGATCAGTGGTAGCCAGGAGTTTGGTGGGGAGGAGATGAACAGGGGGAGCACAGAGAATTTTTAGGGCAGTGAAACTACTCTGTGTGATACTATAATGATGGATACATGTCCAAACTCACAGAATGTGCAACACCAAGAGTGAACTCCAATGTAAACTGTGGACTTTGGGTGACAATAATGTGTCCATGTAGGTTCATTGGCTGTACCAATGGACCCCTCTGGTGGGGGGGTTGTTGATAGTGAAGGAGGCTGTGTGTATGTCAGGGGGTGGCAGGGGTACATGGGGAATCTCTGTACCCTCCGTTCAGTACTGCTGTGAACCAAAAACTGCCCTAAAAAACAAAGTCAATTTAAAAAAAAAAAAAAAAGAATGAACACAAGGACATCCCTCCCTGTTCCAAATACACCCATCCCTGCCATATATAGGGGAGCAACTTGGCACAGATTGTAAAGTCAGGCAGTTCTGGGGTGGAGTCTCACCTCCACTATTTACTAACCTTGGGCATGTGAATTCTGAACCCGTGTCCTCATGCAAAAAACCGGGGTCACAGTGCCATAATGTAAAGCATCTGGCACTTAACAGCACTTAAGCAAGCGTCAGTGGCCTTTCCCTCAAACTGGGCAATCAAATCTCAGGTAAGTTGAGCTTATCTGTCTCTGTCGGGCTCTCATAGGAAGCTGCTTTGTACGGTGGAACGAGACATTCTACCTGAGGGGTTATAGCTGGGCCTGGGGGTCTGTGCAGAAAAGGAAGCCTGACCACTCCACGTGCTCTGTGGAGCCCCGGAACCAAAGGGAATTAGGAGCTCTGAGCCTCTGCTTTTCTCCTGCACCTCAGAGCAGGGCAATTCTTTGGCAAATGAACAACAATGCGGGATGCCAGCATGCCTACCCTGCTTAGTTGACAGTCCAGCCGATTACTCCCCTAACCCAATTAGCGGGGAAAGGCATTCATTACAAGGGCTTTGCTCTAAGGATCGCATTCCTCCCCAAGCACTCTTGACCTAAGTCAGCTCCGGGTGCATGAAGCCAGACCCTCCGTTGAGTGCTGAGTGGCCTGGATTCCAGAAACCAAAGAGCAGCCTGCTGAGAGGCGGCTCAGGAAGCTCTCCTGGATTAGGCAGGCACTTGGCAGGCACGCAGCAGCTGGCGCGGGCAGAAAGGGGGCAGGAACCAGTCAGGCAGGGTGACTTTGCTCCAGCTGGGGCCAGGGGCAGCATCGGTGTGGCCAGCACAAAAGCTGCGGAGAAGGCACTGAGAGGAGGGGTGGAGGGGCAGGCAGAAGCTTCCTGAAACTCTCCCTCCCCAGTTCTGGCTCTTTATCACCTGATCCAGACGGGAGAGCACCTGTGCCTCAGGTACATCTAGAGGCGGGAGCACAGGGACAGATGGCCATGATAGGGTGAGGGCAGGGGGATCCACCTTAAAAAAAACCCTGCTCTTGTTATCTCAGTAGTTTATCATATTTTTAAAAATAATAACAATGGACTAGGAAAAAAACTATTAGACGTATACCAAAGTGGTTACAGTGGTTATCTCAGAGGGCTGGGATCCCACATGATTTTTACTTTCACGCTTTTTAACACTGCCCAGATTTTTAAAAAACATTCACTGTAAAAAAAAAAAAACATTCGCTTTATTACTTCAATTACTGTGTTTCCAGTTTGAAAAAAATGGAGAGAGGGACTGGATACCCACTATAATAAGGCCCAGCTCAAACCTTATCCCCGAGGATTCCCTGGCAACCCTGCATCATCACTTTGACAAAATCAGCTCTTTAATAATAGCATCCCCCCTGCCAGTGCTGGGCTAAATATCCCGCTTCACCCTCACAAGATGCATAGACCCCACCAAGGCACTACCCAGAAGTAGTGTTTTTCTTTGTTTCTTCTTTTTACTAATTATAAATTAGGTGCTCACTGATAAATCTTCTAAAGTAAAAAAGAATAACAAATATCACTGATAATCCCCGGTGCAGCGAGAAGTACTATTAAGTTTCACATGGATTCTTCGGATGTTTCTCTGTGCAAACTTTCACAGAACAGGATCCTCATCTACAAGCACGTCCCTTTCACAGGAATCTGTGGTTTCAATGGCTGCCTGGAGTTTCACTGTGAGGTTGTGCTGTGACTTAACCAGACCCCGATTCTGGACATGTGGGCTGTATCTCCTATCTTCCTTCGGGTGTCGTCTGAGAGGCCTTCCCTGACCCCCCCTCTGCTGCAGCACCCCTACAATCAGCGGTTACTGCTGACTCAAGTGTTCCATCTGTCGCCCCCTCCCTGCCCCCACCACCCACAATGTGATCTCCGGGAGGGAGGGAGCCACCTCTTTCCAGGTCTTGGTTGTACCCCTGGTACCCGGCACACAGTGAGGGCGAATGAGTATCTGTTGAATGAGTGCATGAATGTATGAATGAATGAATGGAGTGTTCTGTGATGAACACAGCTGCGACCCAAGCAAACACCAACTGGGGAAACTTCCCTCCACCTGGGGCCTTCTCTAACCTCCTCCCCCGAGTCTCCCTTACCTGGTCCTGCACCCTTCCCTGGGGTAACCAACGGGGTGGGGGAACGGCCCCCGAGTGGGAAACCCCAGGGATACCAGAGGTGCCATTTTGGGGGAGAGGAAGGCGGTGACTGTCAAGACAGGCTTGAGTCCTTTAGAAACACTCTCCTTGCTGCCTAAGAGCTCTGCCTGAGGCTTTCAAAGCAGAAAGAGGACCACCTGAGAGGTGCAGGGCTCCAAGAGAGGCCAGGGACAAGTGAATCATGACCCACATGAAGCCCCAAACCGAGCTACACACAGAGGCAGCAGGGCCACCTGTAGAGGCTTTGGAGGTTTCCATGCTTCCCCCTCCCCTGCCCCCAGCACAGAGGTGCTGACCTTGGCAGAGGTTGGCAAACCCTCTGCACCTGTGCTGGGCTCAGATGTGCGTGGGAACATGGGCAAGGCCAGCCCCAAGTGCACTTCAACAGACCCTGAGCCCGTAGCCAGGACCCCAGCCCATCACTGTTGCAGGAGAGACGGGGAAGAAAATTCAGTGTGTGCCCCTCACAAACAGCCTCCGCCGGCATTTTAAGGCTTACCTCAGAGGGCTCTGAAGGTCATGCGTACTGTGAAAGTTCAGCCAGTCACCCCTGGTTTCTCATATTAGGGGAGAAAGGGAAGTCTTCATTTGACCTCTTGGTGTCCTGCACTGTGTTACTTTCTAATTGACTATTAACCCACTCTTTCTTCCGATCTCTGCTTAAAAGTCACTTCTGAAAAGTGTTCCCTGGTCATGCCCCTGTCAGTCTCCGAGCATCCAGGACTTTCCAGCCATCCATCCATCTATCCCTCCATCCACCCCTCCCTCCCTCTCCCTATACAAGCACCACCTTCTTCACCCCTGACTGGGCATCACGAGGGCAGGGACTGGGTTCATCTTGTTCGGCTCTGTGACCCCAGCGCCTGACACAAAAGAGATACTCAATACTTACCCAAATCTCCAAATTTGGGGAACCGCAAATGCTTGAAATGAAAAGGTAAGAAAAAATGAGCTGCTCCTGATCTCAGGTTGAATAAAACTATTCATCTAGTTGAGCAATTCCAACTACTCACAAAGCCTGGCAGTGTGAGGGCAGGGGGGGTGGGGGTGGGGGAAATGCTGAATTCCAGGGGAAGAGAAAGCTGTCCTTGCCTTGGGGTGGTGTGTACCTCAGTCTACTCAACAGCAACACAGGGTGACCGAGGAGGAAGAAGGTCAGTGTTTACAGAGGGCTGGGAGCTTTAAGAATCATAAATTATGCCCTCCACACTTGGTCATTCCAAAGGTAATGCTTCCCAACATGTGTTCCATGACACCCCAGCCCCCGAAAAAAGGGTTCTCTGGACCATTAGTTCGGGAAACACTACATACATATTAGCCCATTAGAGGCCCTGAAACATTTGTTCAGGAAAAAACTTACATAGTCTTGAGAAACGCTAGGTTAAATTTATTTATCCACAGACCACCACCACCTGCTGTCCTTTTTCAGGGGCAGACTAACAACATACCAGAGAGCTTGTTCTGTGAAATGGTGCTTTAGGGTGCTGGCAGCTGGGCCCTGGTGCGCTGGGGAAAATGAAACGCCGGCACATCTGCAAGGCAAGACTCTGGTGAAAATCCTTGGCTCACTGCCTAATAATTTGATGATTCGAAATCAAGAGATTAACTGAAAAGCTTGCTGAGATTAAAAACCACAGCTTCCACCTGAAGAATGGCCCCTGGTAAGAATTTCCACATGGCTGTGGTATTAGGAGCCTAGGAGGGGCACAAGAGGCCACAGATGCCAGCCACAGAAGCCCCGGGCAGCCAAGTGCTGGCTGCCCTGCCTTGCGGGGTCCAGGGACTGGGCTCAAGATTAAATCTCCTGCCCCTGTCCCATCTCATATATATATATATATATATATATATATATATATATATATATATATATATATATATTTATAACTTTGGCAGCTCCCAATTCTCCGTAAACCACAGACCTGGTTCCTCCTTGGTTACCCTCTGTTGCTACTGGATAGACTGAGGCACATGTCACCCCAAGGCAAAGACAGAGCTTTCTCTTTCCCCTGGAATTCAGCTCCCTGAGTTTTATACCTCCCCTCTGGTCTTCATGAGTACCTGGACTTGCTCATTATGACGAATGTATCATATTTACAATTTGAAAACATGTATCATATTTATAATTTGAAAGCTTATATATACGTATCATATTATACATACCATTTTATATATATGTATATTTATAATTTGAAAGCTTCTATGTCATTTGCCAGACACTGCATCCCATGCATTTTGTCCTCTCATCCTCCAACAGACCCAGGAGATGGGGATTGTCAGCATGCCAGTATTCCAGACAAGGATGGCTCAGAGAGGCTAAGTAACCTGCCGAAGGGCTCCTAGTTAATAAAGGATGGATGTGGGCTTCCCTGGTGGCGCAGTGGTTGAGAGTCCGCCTGCCGATGCAGGGGACACGGGTTCGTGCCCCAGTCCGGGAGGATCCCACATGCCGCGGAGTGGCTGGGCCTGTGAGCCATGGCCGCTGAGCCTGCGCGTCCGGAGCCTGTGCTCCGCAACGGGAGAGGCCACAACAGTGAGAAGCCCACGTACCGCAAAAATCAATAAATAAATTAAATTAAATAAATGACGGATGTGAATCTGGGCTTTCTGACTCCGTGATCTTAACACTATGTTTTGGGGTCCCCATGGGATAGTTTAGGTTTGTGTTTTCCTTCCAAAATAATGCTATAGTTAACTGATTATAAAATATCTCATCACTACAGAAATTGTAGAAAATACGATGAACACAAAGAAAATTTAAATCACCAGCAATCTCTCCACCAGGAGATAACTGTGAGTATGTATGAGTGTCGATATATGCCCTTCTGACACTGTTTCTCTGCACACAGACACCCCTGACAATTTAACCCAATTTAGGCTCTCCATCCCAACACCCACCATCTTGACATGGGCCCGGGCAGAGGTACTGCCACTAACAATAGTACCCAGGAGACTGAGGCACAGAAGTTCAGTGGCCAAGGCCACATTCCAGGTTAGTGGCAAATCCTGGCTTGGACATCAGAGGAGCTGGCCGGGCCCGGGGTGTGACATTGCTTTGAATGTGACAATTGCTTCATACAGCCCAAGGTGCAGAGCACGGCTGAGCTGCTCTCCCACACCAGCCACTGAAAGAAAACCACTCTGGGTCTCCTCCCGTGCTTCCCACCATGCTCATCCTCCCTGCTGCCAACGGCTACCTCCCGAGGGAGGCTGGGCCTCCAGGCTCTGGGCCAGCTCCTTGGGAAACAACTGCAGGGGTTGAGTCGGCCTGAGAACAAAGAGCAGCAAGACATGAAGAAACGCCATGGGTAACCAAGGTGACCAACAGGAAGTGGAGACATGCAAATTGAAAGGGAAAAAGAAAGGGGACGAGGTGGGTTGGTTCTTCAGAGGCCTCAGGAGGACACACCACAGACCTAGGAGGCCCTGCAAAGCCGGAGGATCACTCACCCTCCCTTCCACTCTTGCCCGATTGCTTCATAAACCCCGAGGAGACATTTTCCGTAAAGAATCAACTTCTCTGCGGGAACGCTATTTCAACATTCTCGAGAGGGTGGCTTGCAGTACATGAAGCCAACAATGCTGGTGACATCCTCTCCTGCTGATATCTGGCCTGCAGCTTCCTTCCAGCAGAGAGAAAGGTCACCCCCAGCCACCCCATCTCTCCCGGGCCCCCTGAACTCTGCAAATGGCAGGAAGGCCAGCTCCAAACACACCTCCTCATTCCCAGAACCGAAAACACCCACAACCTTTTTATTAAACGCCCCCAGAGTTCTTGCATTCAGCAGCTTCCTGATATGACCATGCCCCACACCTTCTCGACTGGGGGTGCCCCTCATTCTCCCACACCCTCCATCACCTAGGGGTAGGGGTCATGATGTGCCCCCTTCTACGGTGGTTCTCTGCAACAGGTCCAACCCTTGACTCTCTCTTCCTGTTCCCCTGGGTCACCATTCCTAAGCTGTGGCCTCAAAAGCTCTTCACTCCACACTTCCAGCTCCCCTCCCCAATTTCCAGATTCCTTCTGATGGATTCTCCTGGGCACCCAGACCCTACTGTGCAGCCCAAAACGCGTCAGTTAGGGTAACCACCACCACTAACCCCTGGTCACTCCAGCTGGGACTCCAGTCCCTTGCTGACCTGGGTTTCTGCAACCGTGGTCAGTTGATCACAGGCACTGGAATCTCCTGGGGATCTACTGAAACATGGAGGCTGCCCCCAGGTACTGAGTTGGATAGCGTTTCACCCAGATTCATGTCCACCCAAAACCTCAGAATGTGACCTTATTTGGAAACAGTCTTTACAGATGCAATCAAGTTAAAATGAGGTCACATTGGATTAGTGTGGAGCCTAATCCAATGACTGGTGTCCTTATAGGAAGAGAAAACAGAGACGCACAAACATACAAAGGGAAGACTAGGCAAAGACAAACAGATGCAGAGGGCCAGGTGAGGATGGAAGCAGAGAACGGAGGGATGCAGCTACACGCCAAGGAACGCCCAGGGTGGCCGGCAACCACCAGATGTTGGAAGAAACAAGGAAAGATCCTCCCTGCGAGCCTTTGGAGGGATCATGGCCCTGCAGACACCTTGATTTCAAACTTCGGGCCTCTAGAACTGTGAGGGAATAAACTTCTGTTGTTTTAAGTCACCCAGTTTGAGGCAGCCCTAGGAATCTATTACACTCCCCATTTCCTGACTTACTGAATCAGACGTCCTGGGATGGAGTCGGGCACCTAAATATGCTTTACAAGCACTTCATATGAGCCTGATGCTTGACTATAAGCTCCGTGAAGACAATTTTGTTTTGTTCATCACTTATATCCCCAGTAGCTAGCAGTGTGTGGCATGTGGTCGGCTGCTAAAAAACGTGTTGAATGCAAGAATGAACCTGCGCCGATGCGCGAGAACTATTAGTGCCTTGCTTGGTCAGGACATTAAGGCAACTTTAATTATCAAATAAGATAATGTGCAACAAACATTCAACAACGTCTGGCATACTGTGCCCAATAAACGCCTACTCCCTTAAATTAGAGGGCAGTGGGAGTCTTGAAAGATTACACAGAAACTAGCAATTAATTTCTGGAAGGAGCTTTCTAAGAACACCGCTCATGATGAAAAAGGCCAATCCCTCAGCAATGGAAAATCTCCTTGTTCCAACAAGTAAGAAACATGAAATCTTTCACTGTTTGTTAACTAGTCCTTTTGACCCTATTTCCTAAAACTCTCAAGTCTCCCCACTTCCTGCCCTGGTTCAGAAGCCATCTCCTTGGATCATTACTAACACCCAGGTCTCCAAGGCCAAGGTCATTTTCCAGTGATTCAGCCCTCGCTCCTCACAGCTCTCCATGTGTCTCAGGATAAATGTAAACACCTACAGAGACCTGCATCCCAGAGCCAATGCTCCCGGTCCATCTCCCCCTCCTCCCCTACTCACCAGAGCGCCCCTGGCAGGTCACTGATGTGTGACTATCACACGCGGCCCTGAGCCCTGGTAGATGAACTTCCTCCACATCTCACCTTCTCTTGGAAGCTCTTCACACTTCCCTAGGCAATGGGGTGTCACCGCTGGTACAGTGGTTAAGAGTGTGTGCTTTGGGGCTTCCCTGGTGGCACAGTGGTTGAGAGTCCGCCTGCCGATGCAGGGAACGCGGGTTCATGCCCAGTCTGGGAGGATCCCACGTGCCGCGGAGCGGCTGGGCCCGTGAGCCATGGCCGCTGAGCCTGCGCATCCGGAGCCTGTGCTCCGCAACGGGAAGGGCCGCGACAGTGAGAGGCCCGCGTACCACAAAAAAAAAAAAAAAAAAAAATAGAGTGTGTGCTTTGGAGCCAGGTTGACTGGGTTCAAATCTTGGCTCTGCCATCTACCTGCTGTATGACCTTGGGTAAGTTATTTAACTCTCTGTACTTTAGCAGGCTCATCTGGAAAGTGGGGATAAAATGAGGATAATTTAGTACTTACTAGAGGGGGTTGCCAGAGGATTTAGATAACAGGAGGGAACATACATCAAGCATACAACAAGCACCCATTAACGGGGAACAGCATTGCTACATTTCACTGGCTTTTAGGACCATTAACAAATAGAATGGCCAGAAGTGGTTTGAGATGATTAGCCTCAGCTGTGCTAAGAACACCCCCCCACTCCCAACCCCCAGGACCGGAGTGGGGCTTGGGGCTGTGGTATCTCCTGGGAGAGCCTCTTAGGGTCTGCAGGTCATACACAGGGTTCAGTAAATGACTGCCTAATGAAGAAGCCGTCTGCCAATAAGCCACGGGGATGGTCCAAGGAAATGAGCCAGAACTCTGCCTTTCCAGATTCACGGCCAGGCCACCTGTGGCCACCCGGCTTCCTCCCTCCTGATCCAAATGCTGAATCCCCTTCACCTGAACCAGCCTTCCAGGGAGGATTCCTACCTGAGAAGGTGTCGCTAGGGGTTTGACTCAAGTTCCCCCAGAAAGTGCTTTATGGCCCATCTTAAAAGTAACCATGCAAGATAAACCCTGAAATATTAAGGGATAATGGAGTATTATGTCTGCATCTTGGTCCAAGAGGGGAAAAAAACCACCTGACAGAAAAAGGGGATGATAAGGCAAATGTGTTAAAGTGTTTACAACTGTGTACTGTGCTGGCAACTCTGCTAAGTTTGATAATACTTCAAAACAGAAAGTTAACACAAAAGAAAAGACCAACAAGAGATTTCCATTCAGAGCCAACAGCTCTGTACCACTCGCCCGGGGGTGGAACCCCCACTGAGGGGAAGTCCCTGTTACACATCGCTGCCTTCAAGGCTGCGTGCGACTCCTCTGCTTTTTCAAAGTCAGACTCCAGACAGCAGACCGCGAGGTCTTAAGGTCCCAGCTCCCCCACTTAATGGGGGCCTTGGCCAAGTGCTGAAGCCCTTGGAGGCTGTTTCTCTCCCAGTAGATGGAGTTACTGGCAGCCAGTAACTACCAGTAACAGCCAGTAACTGGCAGCCAGTAACCTACCCCACCAGACAGTGAGGTCCAGGAAGGCGATGTGTGTGTGGGCACAGACCCCAGACCAGGCATCCGTGATGAGCACACACCAAGGGGCTTGTGGCTACTCTGCTCAGAACTGGGGAAACACGGCCCCAGCCTGCTCTCACGCACCTGCCGTCCAGAGACGGAGCCAAATCCAAATGGAACAATCCCACTAAGAAATGTACAATTACAAGTCATGCCCGGTGCTGAAGGCATAATCGAGCGTAGTCTGAGAACGTCACTGGGGTGTAGACTGACCTTGTGTGCGAGTGGGAGAAGGTTCCTCTGAGGAAGTGATGTTTGACGGCCAACTAGAGAACAAGGAGATTGCAGCATATTCTAGTCCCACAGAGTAGGGAAGTATACAAGCCAAACTGTTAACAGTGAACGCAAGTTAAGGATACCATGAGGAAGTCACAGGCCAAATTAAGAACAGGGGGTGTCCTCAGGACAAATGACCTGGTTTCTCCAAAACCCAATGGCATGAAAAAAAACAATTTTAAGGAGCTGGGAGACAGGGAAACCATTACAGAATAAAAGACTTAAAAGTAGGGCTTCCCTGGTGGCGCAGTGGTTGAGAGTCCGCCTGCCGATGCAGGGGACGCGAGTTCGTGCCCCGGTCCCGGAAGATCCCACATGCCGCGGAGCGGCTGGGCCCGTGAGCCATGGCCGCTGAGCCTGCGCGTCTGGAGCCTGTGCTCCGCAACGGGAGAGGCCACAACAGTGAGAGGCCTGTGTACCGCAAAAAAAAAAAAAAAAAAAGACTTAAAAGTAATTTTTTTTAAAAACCTACTGAATAGAAGATATTTGCAAATGATATGACTGATAAGGGGTTAATATCCAACATATATAAACAGCTCATACAACTCAACATCAAAGAAACAAACAGTCCAATTAAAAAATGGGCAGAAGAACTGAACAGACATTTTTCCAAAGAGGAAATGAAGATGGCCAACAGGCACATGAAAAGACACTCAACATCACTAATTATCAGGGAAATGTAAATGAAAACCACAACGAGATAGATTATCACCTCACACCTGTAGAATGGCCATCATCAAAAGAGCACAAGTAACAAATGTTGGCAAGAATGTGGAGAAAAGAGAACCCACCTACACTGTTTGTGGGAATGCAAATCGGTGCAGCCACTGTGGAGAACAGTAAGAGATTTCCCAAAAAACTAAAACCAGAACTACCATATGACCCAGCAATTCCACTCCTGGGTATATATGTGGAAAAACAAAACCCAAAAAACAGAAACACTAATTCAAAAAGATACAGGTACCTCCATGTTCATAGCAGCGTTATTTACAATTGCCAAGGTATGGGAGCAACCTAAGTGTCCTTCAACAGATGAACAGATAAAGAAGATGTGGTACATATATACAACGGAATACTACTCAGCCATAAAAAAGAATGAAATTTTGCCATTTGCAGCAACATGGCTGGACTTGGAGGGCATTATGATAAGTGAAATAAGTCAGACAAAGAAAGACAAATACTGTATGATATCATATGTGGAACCTAAAAAATACAACAGACTAGTGAATATAACAAAAAAGCAGACTTACAGATATAGAGAACAAACTAGTGGTTATCAGTGGGGAGAGGGTGGGACAATATAGAAGCAGGGGATTTAAAAAAAGGGTTATTACAGGATTATATGAAATCATGTATGTGAAACTTTTGAAAATTAATAAAGCACTATAGAATTTAAAGAAACTTACATTCAATTAAAAAAATATAATGCATGGATCTTATCTGGATTGTGATTCTGAACAATGCCAACTATAAATGCCATTTCTGAGACAGCTGTGAGAACTGAATTATGGACTGAGCAACAGATTATTAATGAATGACAGTGAGTTTTGTAATAATGGCATAGTTGTTATGTCAAAAAAAGAGGCTTTTATTGCTTAGTAGATATTTATGGGTGAAATGACATGCTGTCTGGGGAAGATGAAACAGGTACTGAAGCTGGGTAGAGGGTACATGGGGATTCATTCCACTTTTCTTTCTACTTTTGTGTATCCTTTTAAATTTCTATAATAAAAAGGAAAACACAGTGGTGCACTCCAAAGAGTCAGCAGTACTGAGTTACTTGCATTTTTTTTTTTACAAGGATCAGGAAATTAATTGATATTAAGCAGAAAGTTATCTACCTCATCATATTTGATAACTCCACCTAGTTTAGTGTATGCATGAACCACAGTGAAACCAATTCCCCTCTGATGGGCATTTAGGTTTTCTCCAAGTTTTCCTTACAATAAGTGAATCCATCCAATTCCTGATGCTTTTCTCTGTTCTTAGGATCCACCTCACTCCTTGTCATCCCAACCCACCCACGCAAGTCAATGGATGACCGTTTTTGGACTAAGTAAGTAGCTGGTGCTACCAGGGGAGATGTCCCTACCACAAAGAAGGTCCAGGCCCTGGTACCATCTGCTCCAGTGACCTTGCAAGGGAGCCAGTGCCGCAGGACAATTCAAATTCCGCCTCAAGATTCAAGTTTCCAAGTAACTGCCACTTGGGGGTAGAGGGAAGCACACACTGCAACAATGGGGCTCAGAGGGAGCCTGGGGAGTTTTCTGGCCAGGGCCGAAGGTCAGCAGCCCTCACCCAGCCTGACACAGGTCTCAGGCTGGTGCCCTGCTGCATATGGGCCTCCCCAGATCCTGGAAAGTATTCAGAGTTCTCTACCCCTTCCTTTCCATCCGTTAGCGCTTTTCCCATTCTGGGTTCCTGATTCTTTTAAACATAGCCAAGGGACACCATTTTGACCTACTGAAATGGCATGGAATTTTTTTTTTTTATGTTTATTTTATTTATTTATTTTTGGCTGCCTTGGGTCTTTGTTGCTGCGTGTTGGCTTTCTCTAGTTCAGTGAGCGGGGGCTGCTCTCCGTTGCAGTGTGTGGGCTTCTCACTGAGGTGGCTTCTCTTGTTGCAGAGCATGGGCTCTAGGCGCACGGGCTTCAGTAGTTGTGGTGCACGAGCTTAGTTGCTCTGCAGCACGTGGGATCTTCCCGGACCAGGGCTTGAACCTGTGTCCCCTGCACTGGCAGGTGGATTCTTAACCTCTGAGCCACGAGGGAAGCCCGGCATGGACTTTTCTTTTTTTTTTTAAAGGCTAATATCCAGGGTTAGCGAAGTTACTGGGAAGCTGACACCCTCCCACACCACTGGTGCAAGTGCAGGCTGGTGCAAGTTTTGATAATTTATCAACTGGTGAAACTCAAAGTTCTTAAAATCACACCCCAAGACCAGCAATTCCATTTTAGGCATTTATTCTCATGAGCACACTTGCAGACAGAAGAATAGGATCACCACTGCAGTGCTGTGTAAAATCAAATGGTACAGGAGAAATGACACAAAAGACCATCAAGAGGGAGATGAATGAACAAATTATGTAATACACATACTGTGGAATATTACTCAGCAATAAAAAAGAAATAAACTCCTGATACAACATAGGTGAATCTCAAAAATGTTCTCAAAAGTGAATCTCAGGGGCTTCCCTGGTGGCGCAGTGGTTGAGAGTCCGCCTGCCGATGCAGGGGACACGGGTTCGTGCCCCGGTCCGGGAAGATCCCACACGCCGCGGAGTGGCTGGGCCCGTGAGCCATGGCCGCTGAGCCTGCGCGTCCGGAGCCTGTGCTCCGCAACGGGAGAGGCCACAACAGTGAGAGGCCCGCGTACCGCAAAAAAAAAAAAAAGTGAATCTCAAAAGTGCATCTCTAAGGAAAAAAAAAAAAAAAGTGCATCTCTAAGTTAAAAAAGGCAGACAGAAAAGAGCACATACATGTAACTCCATTTATATGACACTCTGGAAAACACAAACTAATCCACACAGACAAAAAAACAGATCAGTGATTGCCTAGGGCTGGGAGCATCATGGGGTGAGTGACTGAGAAAAGGTACCTGGGAACTTTCTAGGTTGATGGCAATGTTCTGTATCTTGACTATGGTGGTAGTTACATGAGTATATACATTTGTCAAAACTCACTGTATACTCGAAACTGCATATGCACTTAAGATCTGTACATTGTATTGTATATAAATTAACTTCAATTTAAAAAAATGAAAACGCAGCTCCATCTAAGTATCTAACAAAGAAACGAGTTAAATCATGGTATATCCATACAATAAAACATTATGCATGATACCGGAGAAGAATAGTTAATTACATACAAAGTTACTTAGTATATGCAGTTAAGAAAAAAATTGTTATGAAACTATAATATACTATGATAACATTTATATAAAATAAAATGTATATATTTGGATAAAAAATTACCAAAAAGAAATATTTTGTTCATTCATTCAACACAAATATATTGAGTATCTACACTATACCTTTATTGTTACAATGAGCAGAAAAGACCAAAAAAAAAATCCCTTCTCGTCATGGAGCCTCTGTTTGGTCGTTTCATAAAAAATATTTAAATTATTAAACTGTACACATTTAAAAACATCAAATGGTACAGGGAAGTGTGTAAATGCTACTACCACTTGTGTTAGAACACACACACTTGGTTTGTTCATGCAGAGAACAACTCTGGAAGGATTCATGAGAAACTGGGATCAGTGGTACCTTTCAGGGAGGAAAACTAGAGCCTCTTCACCATCCACCCTTTCATATAACCTGGGTGTTTTTCCTTTTTGCCATGTTCTCATATTGTCTATTCTAAATAAACACAATCGTTTCTAATTTTTTGCTAAAGTCCAATAATCAGGAGTTGGGTGGAGAAGAATGATATGGAAATGTGAGCATGACATACTACAAAATCAACAAAGTGTTCTGAGAAAAGATATTTTCCATTTTTACTAAAAAACACTCCAAAATAAAAATGTATTGTGATGACAGGCACACAAAGGAACAGAAGAACCTACACCAAAATGTCAACAAATTACTTCCAAGGGGTGGGATTGTCGGGGGGAATTTTACTTTCTTCAAAAAGACAAATACCACCTCCTGGGACATGCCCAAGACCCAACGGAGGGTCCCTGGGAAGCATTCCTGCACCGCCGTTCACCGTGCCCCTGCAAGTACACCTGAGCCTCGTCCTTCCATTCTGTGCTCCCCCAGTGGCTGTGTCTGCAGCAGGTGAAGGGATGGACACCCCTTGCCCTCCCTCCACACCTCATCACACTGGTCTGGGAATCCCGAGATATCACACACACCTCATGCCTGCGAGGGGCTCACAATCTAGTGAGTAGGACAAGTTACTACACAGGTGACAAGGACAACGAAAGAAGCATGTGGTTGGGGCCAGGACACATGGGGTAAGGGAGAGAGGCTTGAAGGACCAGGAAGTTGGCCCTCAAGCTGACAGCCATCCCATGACCTAATTTCATCATGTGTACCCAGAACCTGCTAATTTTAAACTTGGGTGGATGCATCTTTTGGCAAAAAAAAAAAAAAAAAAAAAAAGTGGCTGTCAGTCTAATCTGAACACTCCTTGGGGCATACAGCTGGTTACCAGAAAAACACCAACAGCCTCTTTGTCACCACCAGCATGGTGGGGATGATCTGCTCCTCCCCCCATGTTCAGTGAAGAAGTTCAAGGGCACAGGTGTGATGAGGAAGAATCCTGACTCCCCTGTACTGACTGGCACCCCCAGCCCCAGCAGAAAAGTAGTCAAAGGAGGAGGGCTCTAGCTCTGCTCCAGCAGAAGCAGTAAGTCCAGGTAGGATGATCAAAGGAGTAATTTAATATTTGAAAACAATGTGACCTACAAGGTCTTAATTTCCAAAATATACAAACAGTTCATACAACTCAATAACAAAAAAACAAACAACCCAATCAAAAATTGGCCAGAAGACCTAAACAGACATTTCTCCAAAGAAGACAAACAGATGGCCAACAGGCACATGAAAAGATGCTCAACATTGCTAATTATTAGAGAAATGCAAATCAAAACTACAATGAGGTATTACCTCATATTGGTCAGAACGGCTGCCATTAAAAAGTCTACAAATAATAAATACTAGAGAGAGTATGGATAAAAGGGAATCCTCCTACACTGTTGGTGGGAATGTAAGTTGGTGCAGCCACTATGGAAAACAGTATGCAGTATGGAGGTTCCTTAAAAAATGAAAAAATAGAGTCGCCATATGATCCAGCAATCCCACTCCTGGGCATATATCTGGAGAAAAACATGGTCCAAAAGGGTATATGCACCCCAAAGGTCACAGCAGCTCTATTTACAATAGCCAAGACATGGAAGCAACGTAAATGTCCATCAACAGAGGAATGGATAAAGAAGATGTGGTACATATATATACAATGGAATGTTACTCAGCCATTAAAAAGAATGAAATAATGCCATTTGCAGCAACATGGATGGACCTAGAGATTATCATCCTAAGTAAAGTAAGACAGAAAGAAAGACAAATACCATATGATATCACTTATATGCAGAATCTAAAATATGATACAAGTTAATTTATTTAGGAAGCAGAAACAGACTCATAGACGTAGAAAACAAACTTAGGTTACCAAAGGGAAAAGGTGGGTGGGAAGGGATAAATTAGGAGTTTGGGATTAACATATACACACTACTACATATAAAATAGATAAACAAGGACCCACTGTAGAGCACAGGGAATTATATTCAGTATCTTTTTTTTTTTTTTTTAACTGCACCACGTGGCATGCCGGATGTTAGTTCCCTGACCAGGGACTGAACCCACACCCCCTGCAGTGGAAGCGTGGAGTCTTAACCACTGGACCGTCAGGGAAGTCCCTCAATACCCTGTAATAAACCATAGTGGAAAAGAATATGAAAAAGTATATATATATATAAAAAACTGAATCACTTGGTGTACACAAGAAACTAACATAACATTGTAAATCAACTATATTTCAATAAAATAAATAAATAGGAGTACTTTAAGGTTGAGCACCGGATAAAGGGGGCCTGCACAGAGAGGAAAGGGAGCCATCTCTCCATAGCAATTTGGGCGGGAAGAGGTTCCACCCTCCCATTCACTAGTCAGAAAGCCTTCCCGGGGCTGGGTAGAAGATCTTGCGGATGGGGTCTAGTTCCTGTGTCCTACCCCTCGGCAGGCACATGACTTATGGCCCACCGCTGCCCTTCCCAGCCTCAGCCCCAACACCATCCAAAGGTCCACTGCTACCTTTCTTATGAAGACCCTGTCACACTCGCGAACCCTCAGAGAGGGTGGTCACAAACTCCAAGCCTTACCCTAACCACGCATGTCACAAAAGGGGCTGTCGGCCTCCCCCGGAGTGGTCGTTAAGTGGAAAAGCATAGAAAAGCACAGCACCTGTCAAGTAGCCACCACGTGCCTCACACGGCTCTCAGGTTCTCTCACTGAATCCTAACATTCCTAGAAAACATTTCCCCCAGTTTACAGAAGAGGAAATTAAAGAAGATTCACTCATCTCATCCTTCTGCAGAGGGGGGCTCTGTTCTGGACACTGCGGCCCCGCACTGAACACGACAAACACAGGCTTGTTCTTGTGGAATGTACATTCTCGTGTGGGGGAAAAGATAATAAGCAAACAGAAAATAATCCCAGATACTCGTTAAACGCTATATAGAAAACAAAACAGGATGATTCGATTGAGGGACACAGAGGAACAGTTATAGAGAAAAGGAGACTCCAGATAGAGGGAACAACAGCTTGTGCAAAGGCCCTGAGGCATGAAGGAGCTTGACTTATTCAAGGAAGAGAAAGGAGGTCAGAACGGTATGGGGTAGGAGACAAGGCAGGAGAGCAGGCCAGGGCTGGACTGTGTCAGGTAACAGAGGTGGTGATAAGGACTGGAAATTATAACTGCAATGGGATGACGGTAGAGGTCTTTAAGCAGAGAAGTGACACAATCTAAGTTCTGCCTGTTGTGGGAAGAATGAACAATGGGGCCAGGTTTAAAGAGGTTTAGAGAGGCTAAATAAGCACCTCAAGGTTTCACTGCCATTAGTAGCTTGCATTCAACACCAAGGTTTGTTTCCCCAGTGTCACATTTTATATACTGTAGTATAACACTATACTGGAATCTCATATCTGACAAAGAGGGGGGCTCCCACTATCTCTGTCATCCCAGGCTTGCTTCCTGTACCAGTCAAGTGAGGATAACTGCTCCTGGTTCTATGATGACAATTCAACAGCCTAGATGGAAACACACTTTGTATTCATCTGGCAGCATTCAACAAAGAGTATGACATTATAAGCAAGGAAAACCAGTGTGGAGAAAAGGGAACCCTCCTACATTGTTGGTGGGAATATAAATTGGTACAGCCACTATGGAAAACAGTATGGAGGTTCCTCAAAAAACTTAAACTAGAGTTGCCACATGATCAAGCAATCCCACTCCTGGGCACATATCCAGAGAAAATTCTAATTTGAAAAGATACATGCAGTACTTCCCTGGTGGCTCAGTCGTTAAGAATCTGCCTGCCAATGCAAGGGCCACGGGTTTGATCCCAGGTCCGGGAAGATCCCAGATGCCGTGGAGCAACTAAGCCCATGCGCCACAACTACTGAGCCTGCGCTCCAGAGCCCGCGAGCCACAACTGCTGAAGCCAGTGCACCTAGAGCCCGTGCTCCTCAACAAGAGAAGCCACCACAACGAGAAGCCTGCGCACAGCAACGAAGAGTAGCCCCGCTTGCAGCAACCAGAGAAAGCCCGTGCGCAGCCACAAAGACCCAACGCAGCCAAAAATAAAATATTAATTAATTTTAAAAAAAGAAATGAACAGAAAAGACACAGGCACCCCTATGTTCACAGCAGCACTGTTTACAATAGCCAAGACAAGGAAGCAACCTAAATGTCCATCAACAGATGAATGGATGAAGAAGATGTGATATATATATACAATGGAATACTACTTGGCCATAAAAAAGAATGAAATAATGTCATTTACAGCAACATGGATGAACATAGAGATTATAATACTAAAAGAAGTAAGTCAGAAAGAGAAAGGCAAATACCATATATCACTTATATGTGGAATCTAAAATATGATACAAATGAACTTATTTACAAAACAGAAACAGACTCACAGACACAGAGAACAAACTTATGGTTACCAAAGGGGGAAGAGGGTGAGGAAAGGATAAATTAGGAGTTTGGAATTAGCAGATGCAAACTATTACCTATAGCGTAGATAAACAACAATGTCCTGTAGTATAGCACAGGCAACTATATTCAATATCTTGTAACAAACCATAACAGAAAAGAATATGAAAAAGAATATGTATATGTATGTATAACTGAATCACTTTCCTGTACACCAGAAACTAACACAACATTGTAAATCAAATATACTTCAATTAAAAAAAAAAAAGAAACCCAGGATTTACCCTAATAAGACCAGCTTCAAGTCACAGGTGACCCCGAGTATCAACCCGAGTGAGTTTTCTATCTCTAACCTGAAAAACCTGGACAAACCCGTCCTCCTTCAAGGTAGGCAGCCCAACAGTGAACCAATATGGCATTATGGCATGGGTGAGGCACAATTAATGGGGAACTGCCTGCCCTGCTCCTCTGAGTGGCTGGAAGAGAGATTAGAACAATCTTGCTTATATACAAAAGGTTGAGGATTCTCAGGTAGTTGAGCTGGTTGAGTTTATACTGCTCTCAGAAATCCTTCCTGCAAGAAAGGACCAATGAGGTCAAAGCCATTCCTCCTAAGCTATGAGCAGAACTAACAACCACTTGAGCCTACAATGAACAAGGAAGCCCAATTTCCACGGCAGACCTCACTAATTTATTTAGCCACCACCTCCAGAAAAGGACCAAGACCTTACTGCCTGGTCCACCATCCCACTGCCCCAGCTTTTTAATTGAAACACCAAGACCTGGATTTCTTCTCCAGATGCCTAAAATATGCTTGCACCTTGGGCCATTCTGTTCTGGGAAGAAGACCAAGGGGAGCAGAGGAAAGCCACAGCCCAGACAAGCAATGCAAGATGGAGACAGACTAGGTACAGGAAAAAAGAAAAAATAATTTTACTAGAAGACAGCTACCCCCTGATGAGGAAAAAACCCTGAAAAGCTGGTGACTTTTTAAGCAGAACTCCATAGACATCGGGTGCAAATGCACTGGATATGAGACCTGTTTGTGTAGGGAGCCAGTTAATCCACTAAGAAGACCTCTCCCTCCCTGTACTGGGTTGAATGGTGTCCCCCAGAATTCATGTCTACCCAGAACCTAAAAATGGTCTTATTTGGAAATAGGGTCTTTTCAGATTAATTAGTTAAATTAAGATGAGGTCACACTGGATTAAAGTAGCCCCTATTCCAATGACAGGTGTCCTTATAAGGAGAGAAAATAGATACAGATAGAACACCATGTGACAACAGAGACAGAGATGGGAGTGATGCCTCACGAGCCAAGGAATGCCAAGGAGTAGCATGGCCTTGCCAACACCTTGATTTTGGACTTCTAGCCTCCAGAACTGTAAGAGAGCATATTTTTATTGTGTAAGTCCCCAGGTTTATGGTACTTTGTCCCAGCAGCCCTAGGAAACCAATACACACCTTTATTTCACACCTGTTCCCCAAACCACCCTTCCCAGTCTCAGCCCAGGGGCAGGAGACAAGACACACAGGCCACATCTCTAACCCACCTGGACTCTTCCACCTTCCAGGAGCCCATCAGCACTTCTCCCTTTGAGGTGAGGGGAAAGCAGAGATCACATTTCAGGTGCCTCCACCTTCTGCCACCAACGGCAAACTGGCAGGGGAGTGTTTGTTGTCTCCCCATATTCTCTTAGTTTTGTAGCCTCTCCTTTATTTATTTAATTATTTTATTATTTTTTTTAACATCTTTATCGGAGTATAATTGCTTTACAGTGGTGTGTTAGTTTCTGCTGTGTAACAAAGTGAATCAGCTATACATATACATATATCCCCATATCTCTTCCCTCTTGCATCTCCCTCCCTCCCACCCTCCCTGTCCCACCCCTCTGGGTGGTCACAAAGCACCGAACTGATCTCCCTGTGCTATGTGGCTGCTTCCCACTAGCCACATAGCTATCTATTTTACATCTGGTATATATGTATATATACCAGTGTATATATGTCGATGCTACTATCACTTCGCCCCAGCTTCCCCCTCCCTACCATGTCCTCAAGCCCATTCTCTATGTCTGCGTCTTTATTCCTGTCCTGCCCCTAGGTTCATCAGAACCATTTTTTCTTTTTTTTTTTTTAGATTCCATATATACGTGTTAGCATACGGTATTTGTTTTTCTCTTTCTGACTTACTTCACTCTGTATGACAGACTCTAGGTCCATCCACCTCACTACAAATAACTCAATTTCGTTTCTTTTTATGGCTGAGTAATATTCCATTGTATATATGTGCCACATCTTTATCCATTCATCTGTCGATTAGGTTGCTTCCATGTCCTGGCTACTGTAAATAGTGCTGTGTAGCCTCTACTTTAGTGTTCCTTAAATCTTATTCAGTCCCATCCTAGATATATTTGGGGTGGGGGCATTAACTACGTATGCATTATACTATCATTTACCTAATTATTCTTTATGTAAAGTCACTACTTTTACTTAAATTTATTTTAAAAGGAACTACATCGTTACAATATATGGAAAATCATCATCAGTTAGCCTATGCAGAACTTGCTCGATATATACGTTTTTAAATTGCACGTTAAAGTAAATACACGATGATTATTTTTTTTAAGTTCATTCATGCACCCTTTAAAATAATCTCGGGTGACAGTACTATGGGAAATACCACCTTAAGGGGTACAGTTTAGTTGTCTGAGAACTCTGGGCTCCTAAGCAGTAAAACCAATTTAAGCTCTCCAGTCTCCTTTCTCACCTCACGACTGTCCCAGGAGGAGGCTAAGAGCAGGAGGAAAGAAAAGCACCGGGAGTTCCTAGTTCCCACGCAGGGCGACCTGAGGATACGGAGTCGAGAGCGAAAGGGACTTTAAATACCCAGACCTGCGAGTGACAAGGGCGGGGACGGACTGACCTTCTCGCGCAGGGTGCAGTGGACGTCCGAGGCGACACGCCCTTCCCACCACGGCTCATCCATCATCGAGTCTACAGCGCCGCGACGCGAGGCTAGCGGGCTCTCAGGGCGCACCCTGTGTGGACACGGGCAACTTCAGCGGCCGTAGCGCGCCCCCCGGCATCCCATCCTCTCTCGTCCTCGGCCGGGGTCTCTGCCGGGCGCCCCCTCCTGTCCCGCTCAGCGGAGCTGGCGGTCGCCTCCCATCCCGGGAAGGTTGCAGTGCCCCCTCCCCTCTATTCGCGGGACCTGAGGCGACCTGGAGCTGTGCAACAACTTGCAGAATTTTTATCTTCCCTTTTGCAAAAGTTGCAGAGAAAGTTGCCGACTTCGCTAGCTCTCCAGAGGCCAGGGCTCAGGCAGCGGCCACCGGCTCGCCGTCCCCAACTCCTCCCCCGCCGCCCAGCCTTTGTCCTGCTCCCACATCCTGCCCTCCAGCCGGGGCGAAACTCACGCATCCCTCTCCGGGCGTGGGGGGCTGCGGGCGCCAGGCCCCCCCGGCCCAGGGCCGAGCTGGCTGTGCCCTGGGGTGCCTGCACGCGGATGGGCCCTAGCGCTGGGCGCTCCACGCTCTTGACTGCCGCCTCCGTAGCCCGGCTAGCCCCCGCCACCGCCGCGCCCCTGCGTGCGCTCGGGTCCCGCCGCAGCTCGCAGCTTCGGGGCCGCCGGGGGCCTTCCTCCCTCGCCGGGGGAATTGGGGGCCGGGCCTCGCGCATGCGCCGCCGGCCCCCGCACCCCGCGGGGCGGGGGGCTGGGAACTGGAGTCTTTCTTTCGCCGGCGCTGGCTGCGTTTCCTGTCAGCCCTCCTCCCCCGCCTCTGTGGAAAGCTTCCTCTCACCTTCGCGTGGGCGCCGGGTGGCCTCCTGGGCACCCCGCGGACTCACGCGGGCAGCGCTGGGACCGCGGCGCCGGGACGGCGGCGCCACCTGCGCGCGCCACTCGTGAAAGGCGCGGGCAGAATGCCCCCAGAAAGTTCTCCCGCGTGCGCTGTTCTAGCCAACCTTTCGTCGGTTCCACCTGGTTATTTATTTCTTTTTTTTTTTAACCGGCCCTGCAATGGGGAGGTGGATTTCCAAACGGACAGTTCCCACGAAATCGCCAGAAAATCCGCTCTTGATTATTCACGAGTCCCTGATTCTAAAGGAGGCTCAGTAAATCAACGGATTTTTTTTTTGTGCTCCTGCAAGGTATAAATTGTACGCCTTACATTGGGAGAAAACCAGTCTTTTTGGAGGACCCGCTGGATGGAAGGCATTGTCTTTTTAATTGAGTTGATTGTTTTCGGAAAGGCACGCCCTTTAATTAGCTCCTCTGATGGCACAGAAGATTGATTGGTTTTTGTGATTCTTCTGGACGTTCACAGATCTGTTTCAAATCCAGCTAGCAACTGGGTGACTTTTGCCATGTTCCTCAGACTCTGTAAGCTTGGAACCCTCATGTGTAAATTGGGAATAAAAATTGCACCAACCTGCTGGAGATACTGTATCATTAAATAAGATACTTCATATAAAGGGATAATCGCCATGCCGAGTATAAAACAAACAACAAATAGCTGCCACTAAAGAGCCTTTGGTTTCTGACTGGTACCCAAGTACCCACCTGGAAAAAAAATGTTTAAATCAGCTTTAATAAGCTTCAATAGGTGCTTAAAGAGAAGTTTTAATGTAAAAAATAAATTTTAAAAACTACTGTGAGGGGCTTCCCTGGTGGCGCAGTCGTTGAGAATCTGCCTGCCAATGCAGGGGGCACAGGTTCGAGCCTTGATCTGGGAGGATCCCACATGCCGCGGAGCAACTAGGCCCGTGAGCCACAACTGCTGAGCCTGCGCGTCTGGAGCCTGTGCTCCGCAGCAAGAGAGGCCGCGATAGTGAGAGGCCGGCGCACCGCGATGAAGAGTGGCCCCCGCTTGCCGCAACTAGAGAAAGCCCTCGCACAGAAACGAAGAGCCAACACAGCCAAAAATAAATAAATAAATATTAAAGGCAAAAGAAGAAAGGGGAAATTGTAGATAAAGGATCTAGTTTAAAAAAAAAACTACTGTGAAAGTGAAAAATATCTAAGAATAAACAATAAGTGCAGGCTCTTAATAAAGAAATTATAAAGGTTAAACATAATAAGAAAGGCTTGAAGAAATAGAAATAGGTGAAAATATCAACTTTACTCAAATTAACGCAATAAAATTCTAACGATTGTGGGTAGATGGGGGTGGGGGAGGGATGACACTTTTTCTAACACTCAAATGGAGGAATATCTATGGCAAAAGCTAAGATTTTTATATTTTAAAAATGGGGTATAGATCTATATATTGCCAAATCTTAAAACATATTGCAAAGCTATAGTTCAAACAGTGGTGTTGACACAAGAATGGATGGATTAAAAAAAAAAGAATGGATGGATAAGTATCAGTGGAATAATTGAAAGTTTAGAAACATCCTACATACTTAAAAACTAACTGTGTGAGAAATGTGGCATTTCACTTTTGAGGGGAAAAGGATAAATTCTTCAATAAATTGGGCAGGGGAAATTAGTTAACTTGGGGGGAAAAAGTAAAACTAGGGATTTATTTAAAGCATCATCAAAATAAATATAAGAACTTGTCAAATGACAAAACTAAGACAATTTAGTAATGAGTTTGATGTTCTTTATTGAAGGGAAAACAATTCATGAATTGGGAGAGTGCAGTGCCTCACAAGTGGTGGAACATTCTTCCCAAGGGATTTGGGGCAAAAGCGAGTTTTGTAGAGCATTAGAAGAGGCAACGAGGAAACAGGGCATGATTGGGTAGGAGGTCCTGTTTTCTAGGGTAAGGTGAGCCAGCTTTAACTGAGCTGGAGGACTGTGATTGGTGTAGTTAGGTTTTCTAGACAGCGAGGTGTTTCCCATAAGTGCAGACTGATTTAAGTTTAGATTTGTGATGTAGGCCAGGCCACTGGGGCAGCCTCCATTTGGTGGGTCCCAACATACAATTTAACTTTTTCAAACCCAAAGAACTACAATGAAATATCAACACCCCCCCCAAAAAAAATCACAAGAGAACTAAAAGAAAACGCAGGTTATTTCAGAGGAGAAGGCCTAGAGCTTAAGGCATAGGAAGAAACAAAAGGCCGGGATGAGTATATATATTTTAATAAATATGCGAGACTTAGACATCAAATATCACCAAAAGGGAAAATGACAAATTGGAGAAAATGTTTTTAACAAACATGGTAAAGGTTGATCTTACTATATAGACCTATTGTAAATCAATACATATTATAAAACGCTAATACCTGAAATGCAGAAAAGGATGAACAGGCATGCATGATAGAAGAAATTCAGGGACTTCCCTGGTGGTCCAGTGGTAAGGAATCCACCTTCTAATGCAGGGGACGCAGGTTCGATCCCTGGTCAGGGAACTAAGATCCCACGTGCCACCGCAAAAAAAAAAAAAAAAAAGTATCATTGTATCCAACTATTCCACTTATGGAAATTTATTATAAAAAAATATGCAGATGAGCACAATGATTTCTTTTTTTTTTTATGGTTCGCGGGCCTCTCACTGCTGTGGTCTCTCCCATTGCCGAGGACAGGCTCCGGACGCGCAGGCTCAGCGGCCATGGCTCACGGGCCCAGCCGCTCCGCGGCATGTGGGATCCTCCCGGACCGGGGCACGAACCCGTGTCCCCTGCATCGGCAGGCGGACTCTCAACCCCTGCGCCACCAGGGAAGCCCCGAAAGATTTCTTTACAAGGGGTTTCATCAACAAATGCTCTTTTATCATAGTGAACTATTAGAACAGGGACTGTAATTTGGCTCTTACCATTTTTAAAGAGAATGAATAATGACTTAAAATGTTCACAAGACATTAAGTGAAAAAGGAGATTAGATTATGATCCCAATTGTATATTACATTCACACACAAACACAAAAGAAACAAAAAAAAAGTCCGTAAAAATATTAACTGTGTAATCAGAGTGGTAGGATTATGGGTAATTCTAATTAACTTTTTATTCTAGTATATCTGAATTTTCTAAATTTCTATAAGAAACATGCATTACTTTCGCAAAAAGGAAAAAAGAGTGAATGTTATTTTTAAGTAATCACCGATATATTTACTAGAGTGGCCTTCCATTGAATAACAATTCACAGTGTTGTTTTGTTTTTGGTTTTGTTTTGTTTTTTTCATAGCAGTATTATTTCTTTCTCAGGCTACACCAAAAGAGGACAGACCTTTATTATTCACTGATCTGGAGTCTTCTTTTCCTAAACTTCAGCTCTCAGTTATCTGGAGTTCCGATAGGTGAGAGGGAGACAGAATTTTGGGGCTTTTGTACCAGGGTATTTTAAGAAGATACTAAACATCATTCGTATTCTGCAGTCCTTTTTGTATCATTCTCAGGAGTCTCTCGTTTTCCCAGTGTCTCTGAAAGATAAAAACGTGTTGCACTGATGGTTTTGGTAGTGAGTCCTGTCCGCAGGTAGAAATGATGTTGGTGCCCTCAGCAGAGGAAGCTTTCTCTGGTGCACAGCAGGGGAACAACACAACTGGAGTTACTTCTCCCACCCACTCCATTCCCAACTAAGCTAAGAAGTATCCATTCATTTATTCATTGATTCACTCAAAAAGTAAAACTGTATCAAGTGCTTACTGTGAGCCGATTACCACCCTCCCACTTCCAATCTCTGAAGCTCACAGGTTCGGAACCAAAGATTTAGAGCAAGGCCATCCTACCTCAAACTTTACCAGGTATAAAATGAGAAAAATTTTTTTTTCCTCTGACCTTTCCAATCTTCCACAGAGGACAAATCAATCTAATATTATAAACTGCTCACTTTAACTTTCCTTTGTCTTTTTTTTTCCATAGGGTATAAGCTCTCACATTAAAAATATATTTATGGTGAAATGAACGTGTTCTCATCCTGGTCCTAGGCCTTGTTCTCCTCCCCAAGGGTAAGCAGCGCCTTGTGTTTCCTTCCAGAAGTGATCCACACACTTACCAACATGAACACCCATGCCTTTCCCCCCTTTACACAAATGGCAGCATATGGAATGCATCCTTCTGCACCTTCTTGTTCCCTCTTGGTTGTTTCATGGCAGTGCCTGCAGAGCTGCACAGTTATCCCATAGTCCCATAGTATGGATCCATCATGATGTATGTAACCAGTCTTCTTTTGCTGGATACTTAGGTTGTTTCCAGTCTTTTGCTGCCATAACCACACTGCAGTGAATATCCTGGGTGGCAGGATGGTCAGTGACATAAATTCTTCAGCCACTCAGCTTTACAGGTCCTAAGCTGAGGCAAAGACTTTGAGTAGTACTTCCTTAGGGTCTTAATGGTTTGCATTGCTCCATTTAGGACCAAAGGCATGAAGCCTGGCTCAGTTTATAGGGACAGAAGGAAGACATCTGGGTTATAAACTTTGAGACATAAGCCTTGTTTACCACTTTGGTCTTTAACCAAAAACCAAGCCAACCCCGTTAAACTCTTTCTAGCTCTGTGCTCTACATAGTCTAAAGGACATTGGCCAAATCCTTTATGATCCTTGATTAGAAATTCTTGAGATATATTTCTACAGATTAGGTCTGAGACCCCAGCAGGAAGAATTTTAAAAAGCAGCATTTTGCAAACAAAACTCAGAACCTAGGATATTTATAAAGCTGGTCCATACTACTTTTTTCAATTAAAAAAATAGTATGAGAGGACTTCCCTGGTGGCGCGGTGGTTAATTTAAGAATCTGCCTGCCAATGCAGGGGACACGGGTTCGAGCCCTGGTCCAGGAAGATCCCACATGCCTTGCAGCAACTAAGCCCATGCGCCACAACTACTGAGCCTGCGCTCGAGAGCCTGTGAGCCACAACTACGGAGCCCACATGCCAAAAATACTGAAGCCTGTGCACCCTAGAGCCCAAGTGCCCCAACAAGTGAAGCCACCACAATGAAAGCCCGCACACCACAACGAAGAGCAACCCTCGCTCACCACAACTAGAGAAAGCCTGCATGCAGCAGTGAAGACCCAATGCAGCCAAAAATAAATAAATAAATACATTAAAAAAAATAGTATGAGATCAAAAAGGCACAAAAGGAATAAGAAAAAAAAAAAATTTCCCTCTCGCTGGGCCAGTTCCTGGGTTGAGTTGTACAGGCTCAAGCTCAGGAGGGCCTTGTGCTTGACTTTAATGTTCTACTGTCCCCACCTTGAAATTCTTAAGAGTTTTGTCTTTGAACCTGTGTTTTGTAAACAAAGTCCAGGAGGACAGAGGAGCATGCATATGAGCAGATGACATCTGTGACATAGGTGTCTGCTGTTCCTTGCTGCCCCGTGAGCATGGAATTCTAGTGGACCTCCTAGGCCTGGGAGTTTAGTGAAATCCAAAGAAGTAGAAGGTAAGCATGTTACCTCTATACCTGGAGGGCAGGAGGAACTGACAACCCTGAGACGCTATACTTGCACTGCACTAGACTTGCTTTGAATGCAAAAAGAAGGTGTGACCATTTCCTAAAGGCTGCTGTAAACAAAATACCACAAACTGGGTGGTTTAAAACAACAGAAATTTATTCTCTCACAATTCTGGAGGCTAGAACCCTGAAATCAAGGTGTCAGTGGGGCTATGCTCCCCCTGAGACTCTGGGTAGAAGCCTTCCTTGCCTCTTTGAGCTTCTGGTGGTGGCCGTCCATCTGTTGCTTATGGCTGCATCACTCCACTGTCTGCCCCTATCTTCACAACATTCTTATAAGGACAGTAGTCAGCCATCTAGGATTAAGGGCTCACCCCACTCCAGTAGGATCTCATCTTAACTAACTATATCTGGAATGACCCTATGTCCAAATAAAATATTAGGACTTCAACATATCTGGGGGAGAGGACACAATTCAACCCATAACAGAAGGCAATAACATTCTGAGAAATACGAATGACCCAGGAAGCCTATCACAGCCTTTCTTACTGGTGTTGCTTCCTTGTATTAAGCTACCATGTATCATGACACAGAAGGAAAGGAAAAGGTGGGGCAACCTGTCATTCTTTTTCCTTTCCTCTCTTCCCGACTCATGAGTGAGCCAGAGGTAGAGAGTATTGATAAGATGTGCACATCTCAAGAAGCTCATTGCAACAGTATTCACAATTGCCAAGACATGGCTAAGTGCCCATTTATGGATGAATGAATAAAGAAATTGTAGTATATATACACAATGGAATATTATTCAGCCTTAAAAAAGAAGGGAATCCTGTCATGCATAACAATATGGATGAACCTGCAAGGCATTAAGCTAAGCGAAATAAGCCAAACACAATAAGACAAGTACTGCATGGTATCACACGTGGAAGCTAAAAGACTTGAATTCATAGAAGCAGATAGGAGAACAGTGGTTATCAGGGGTGGGGAGCTGGGGAAAACGGGAAGATGTTGGTCAAAGGGTACAAAGTTGCAGTCCTGTAAGATGGGTAGGTTCTGGGGATCTAATGCACGGCATAGTGTCTGTAGATAGTAAAACTGCATTTTAGGGACTTCCCTGGTGGTCCAGTGGATAAGACTCCATGCTTCCAAGGCAGGGGGCACGGGTTCCATCCCTGGCCACAAGGATTCCACAAGTGGGGGAGCCAAAAAACAAAAAACACAACAACAACAAAAACAGGTAACTATGTACAATGATGGGGTGATGGATATGTTAATTAGCTCAACTGTAGTGATCATTTCTCTATGTATATGTATGTCAAAACACATGTTGTACACCTTAAATGTATACAATTTTTATTAGAAAACAGAAACAAAAAAAACCCAAAACAAAAAGGGGTGAAATTAAAAGTTTCATTAGTTGTGTGCGGCATTTCCACTGCTATTATATAAACTAAATACATTTGAACGTAAAAACTGTGAAATATGAATTGTGTGATTTCAGGGATCCTGCATATGAGTTAAATACTTTTACTTTTGCATTGAAAAGTGGCAATGCACAATATAAAGATGAATGATAAAACTCACAGTAATATTTAAATTTTTCTTTTTTTAAATTTTTGGTCATGCCATGTGGTCTGTGGGATCTCAGTTCCCCGGCCAGGAACTGAACCCACGCCTTGGGCTTTGGCAGTGAAAGCACAGAGTCCTAATCACTGGACTGCCAGGGAATTCCCAGTTTTTCTTTACTTAGAACCTTAAATAGCAAATAAAACAAAGACAAGTTGAGAGATGGCAGAAGAAAGGAAAAAAACTTTATATTTTAATAACTTTAACAGCACTTTTCGCTGCTTTTTGAACAAGGAGCGCCATGTTTTCATTGAGCACTGGGTCCTGCAAATGGAGCTAACCCATCTCCCACCTCTGGTCCCTCTGAACTCTACCCCAGAGGAAGCCCATTGCTATGGTCTGAATGTTTGTGTCCCCACCATCTCCTAAATTCATATGTTGAAATCCTAACACCCCCAGGTGATGCTATTAGGAGGTGGGGGCTTTGGGAGACGATTAGGTCATGAGGGTGGTGCCTTATAAAAGAGACCCTGGAGGGACCCCTGGCCCCTTCCGCCATGTTGAGGACACAGCGGGAAGGTGCTGGCTATGAACCAGGAGGTCACTAGAATGTGACCATGCTGGCACCTTGTTCTTTGTGTTCCCAGCCTCCAGAACTTCTGAGAAATAAATTCCTCTTGTTTATAAATGACCCAGTCTGTGGTATTTTGTTATAGTAGCCTGAATAGACTAAGACACCCCTTTATGTTTCCTCCCAAAGATATTCTATACCTTGATTCTTAATCTGAACTCACCCATCCCCCTCCATGGGCAATCCTTGGGGCAAAAATTTCCCCTTCTCCCCAACATTACAATTTACCCTCACACCATTTAGGCTCCTTGAAGACAAGGACAGTGCCTTACGTAAAGGAGGTGGTCCATACAGTTTTCCTGCATTAATAGATAAATGAGGGACATATGGGCCGCAGAGCTAATGGAGTCTGAAGGAATCAGCTGGCTCAGACTTCAGCTTGGTAAGGCATTATCCCCAGTTTTCAAAAGAGACTCAGAAAGTTGTAAGACCCTGGACACTTATGCTCTCTGGTAGTAAAAAGGAGGAACTATTGTTTCCTTAAAAGACTGTTGTGACTATGAAAAGAAGAAAGGTACATGGAAGTACAAACTTCTCTCTAATATGTGTCACTCAAAACATGCCAGAACCTTCCTAGGACATTGCTTTTTTTTTTTTTTAATATTAATTAATTTATTTGTCTGTGCCAGGTCTTAGTTGCCATGTGCCGGTTCTTCATTGCATCACACAGGATCTAGTTCCCCGACCAGGGATCAAGCCTGGGCCCCCTGCAGTGGAAGGGTAGAGTCTTAACCGCTGGACCACCCGGGAAGTCCCAGGACATTGCTCTTTAGAGCCTAAAACAAGTGCTGTGTAAACTCACTGTGGGGAGTTGGCAAGCAGCTCTCCTTCCACAGGGCTCAGTTTCTCCTCTGTCAAAGGAGGGGATGGGATTAGATCCCCAGGGTGAGAAACAAACCCAGGGGGACCAAGGGGTCAGGAAGACAATGTGAGAGAATCTTGCTGGGTGGAAGAAAGCTCTCACAGCCCTCCTGTGTAACTTCCCTACCCCCACTCCCCACTCTGAAGGAGACACAGGGATAGAGAAGTACTCTGCTCTGTAAGGAAGACAACAGCACCTCCTAATAGCATGTTCAAGGGCCATGCAGCCGAGGTGCCGGGGGACAACAGGGAGTGGTGAGGATTGCGGTGAACCAGACAGCTCACGGCGCATCCCAAGTGAGGCGCCCGCTGTCCTGCCCTGATTGTTCCAGCTCCAGAGTTTGGGTCCATTATTCCCAGTTTGTTAGATTTCTCAGAGAAAGAGGAAACCAAGATATCTCCTGATTTTTAAGATACTGGCTTTTTTTCCTTTCCTTTTCTTCTTTTTTTTTAATGCTTATAGCCACCCTCAGCTCAGCATCAGACCCATTTTGTGAATGCTGGACTAGGTGTGTGATAAGGAGCATTCCAGCCTGACTAGGAGTCTGTGGGGAACAATGGAACAAGAGCCTAAGAGCTCCCCAGACTCCAGGAGGAAATAAAAGCAGCCATTAACTTAAAAGCCCCTGAGCCTGCCAGACGCCCCTCCCCTGACAGACAATGAACAGGAAGGAAACTGAAACTGGACAGTATAAAGCAACCAGACAAGCCTGCTGGGGCCTGCCGGTAGGACCCTCAAGTTGAGGAGGTCCTCACCCCCAGCAGCCGGCTGCTGATTTCCTCAGGCCACGGGATGCCAAGAGGTCACCTTCTATGAGGGGCTTCCAAAGCTTGCAGGTGTGCAGAGACCCAGGCTCGAAGAGCCAAGAATTAGGGCAGCAGCTGCTCAGCTTGGGGGGCCTGAGGCTGGGGGTTAGGGGAGGGCGCTAGGCAATCTTCTATTTTGACATTTTTGGATTACACGGGTATCACTCTCCTTGTAACACTATTAAAACTTGATTAAAATATGTTGAAGATCCTGAACAACCCCACTCTTCTACCACCATTAGGCAACTATGTGATATCAATGTGATGGTATCTGGGGCTGGGCACATGGAAGGTCGGGGGCATATACCCTGAGAAAACCATAATTCAAAAAGAGTCATGTACCAAAATGTTCATTGCAGCTCTATTTACAATAGCCAGGAGATGGAAACAACTTAAGTGTCCATCATCGGATGAATGGATAAAGAAGATGTGGCACATATGTACAATGGAATATTACTCGGCCATAAAAAGAAACGAAATTGAGCTATTTGTAATGAGGTGGACAGACCTAGAGTCTGTCATACAGAGTGAAGTAAGTCAGAAAGAGAAAGACAAATACCGTATACTAACACATATATATGGAATTTAAGAAAAAAAATGTCAAGAAGAACCTAGGGGTAAGACAGGAATAAAGACACAGACCTACTAGAGAATGGACTTGAGGATATGGGGAGGGGGAAGGGTAAGCTGGGACAAAGTGAGAGAGTGGCATGGACATATATACACTACCAAACGTAAGGTAGATAGCTAGTGGGAAGCAGCCGCATAGCACGGGGAGATCAGGGTGCTTTGTGACCACCTAGAGGGGTGGGATAGGGAGGGTGGGAGGGAGGGAGATGCAAGAGGGAAGAGATATGGGAACATATGTATATGTATAACATTCACTTTGTTATAAAGCAGAAACTAACACACCATTGTAAAGCAATTATACTCGAATAAAGATGTAAAAAAAAAAAAAAGAGAGAGAGAGAGAGACTATGTCGGCGGCTCCAGGTGGAAGCGGTGGAGGAGGTGAGAAGGGGCCAGACTGAGCATATTTGGAAGTCAGAGCCGACAGGATCTGCTGATGGAACAGATGTGGAGTGTGAAAGAGGGGAATCAAGATGACCCCAAGGTTTTAGGTCTGAGCACCTGAAGGTGGTAGTTCTCATTTCCTGAGACCTTAATCCCATGACCCAGGACATTTTTGATGTCTTGCCCTCCCCCGACCCTGGCCTCTCTACCTCCCGCCAGCTCAGTGCTTAAATCAGGGCTCTGAGAGAGACTGCCCAGACTGCAGCCTTGACCTTGCTTCCTTCTAGTCGATGATCTCAGGCAACTTACTTAACCGAATGATTTGTAGAATGGGGATAATCAGGGGTAGCTCCTTTATAGAGTTATATGAAGATCAAATCATATCATGCGTGGTATGCAGAGGTCACTGAGTGTGAGCCCTAATGACGATATAATCATGGAGTTGTAATCACCTGAATGCAGCTTTGTACTCTGCTGCTTCTAAGCCCCAAATTATCTCATGAGCATTTTTCAGGAGATATCTCAAAAATATCTTTCAAAAATATTTTCAGGGAGTTCTCTGGTGTCCTAGTGGTTAGGATTCTGGGCTTTCACTGCAGTGGCCCGGGTTCAATCCCTGGTCAGGGAACTGAGATCCTGCAAGCCGCACAGTGAGGTTAAAAAAAAAAAAAAAAAAAAGTAATAATTTCAGTGGCTGCATAATATTCTCTCATGTTGCTAAATCATTTATTTAACCAGGCTTTTATTGTTGATATTTTAAAATATGACTGAGAGTTATTGGTAACACATTGTGTTTTATAAATAAAATCCTAAAAACATACTTTTTTTTTTTTTTTCTGCGGTACGCGGGCCTCTCACTGTTGTGGCCTCTCCCGTTGCGGAGCACAGGCTCCGGACGCGCAGGCTCAGCAGCCATGGCTCACGGGACCAGCTGCTCTGCGGCATGTGGGATCTTCGTGGACCGGGGCACGAACCCGTGTCCCCTGCATCGGCAGGCGGGCTCTCAACCACTGCGCCACCAGGGAAGCCCAAACATACTTTAAAAAAAAAAAATTTATTGGGGTATAATTGATTTACAGTGTTGTGTTAGTTTTAGGTGTACAGCAAATTTTAAGTGCTTTACATGTAATAAGTCATTTTTTCCTCATAACAATCCTATAAGGTACTATCATCATCATCCCCATTTTCAAGATGAGAGCATGGAGGAACAGCAAGGTCAAGATCACAAAATTAAGTGGAAGAATTAGAACAGAACCCGGGCAGCTTGGCTCCAGAATCTACATTCAGAACCACTACACCAGCCTCTCAGGTCCACTAACCTCCTACGGATGCTAATACCCAGCCATTACATCATATTGAAGTAGACTGGACCTTCTCAGATCAGACCAGGCAGTGGATGCACCTGGAGGGCTTGTTAAGCAGATGGCTGGCCCCACGCCCTGGGTTTCTGAATCCCTGATAAGAAGGGGTGGGCCTGATCGTTTGCATTTCCAACAATGCCCAGGTGATGCTACTGTGCAGGTCTGGGGATCCATCCGACCCGTGAGGACCAGTCCCAAGCCCATTCCCCTCTGTCTTTCATAAGCCACCACTTCGTACCTTTTCTCAGCCTCCAACACTTTGTCCCCATCCTCACTCTTGACTGATGACCTTCCTTCTACCTCACTGAGAAAATAGAAGCTGTCAGAAGGGAACTTCCACAAGCTGCCCCAGCATATTTCCTCACCTTCCTGCTGCCCCCCCTCCTGTTATTACAGATGAAATGTCTCTCTACTGGATCATTCCCAGCAGTATACAAACATGCTATAACTTCTCCCAGCTTAAAAAAAAAAGTACTTTAAATCCCACGCTTAGCTACCTCTCTCTGCTTTACAACTGAGCTTCTCAAAACAGTGGTCTCTACTCACTGTCTCCAATTATTCACCTGGTGTCTCTTTTTATTTTCTAAGAAAATTTTGTGATAAAATACATAACGTAAAATGTGCCCTTTCAACCGTCCTTTCAACCATTTTAAAGTGTATAATTCAGTGGCATTAATTACTTTCACCCTGTTGTGCAACCATCACCACTGTTTTCAAATTTGTTCCTATATATAGGAAATGCCAAAGAATCCAGAAGAAAGCTACTAGAGCTAATAGCCAAGTTCATCAAGGTGGCAGCTGTGTATTGTCTCTCCAATGATCCCCAACCATGTTTTTCCTCTATTTCTCCTCCCAAACTTCTCTTTCCAAATCTCCTCTGAGCTCCATCTCACTAAAGCAATGGTCAACACTCGATCCTAATTTAATTTTTCCTACTGCATCATCTGATATGATTGATCGTTTCTTCCTTTCTGTAACAGTATCTTCACTTGGTGCTACAGACTGAAGTTGTGTTTCCCACCCCCAAATTCATATGTGGAAACCTGATCCCTGATAGTATGGTATCTGGAAGTGAGGCTCATGAATGGGATTAGTGTCCATATAGAAGAGACCCCAGAGAGCATCGTTGCCCCTCCACCATGTGAGGACACAGCAAGAAGACGGTTATCTATGAACCAGGAAGAGGGCTCTTACCAGACACCAAATCTGCCAGCATCTTGATCCTAAAGTTTCCCACCTCCAGAACTATGAAGTATAAATTTCTCTTGTTTATAAGATACCCGCTCTATGGCACTTTTTTTTTTTTTTTGCCCACGTGACATGAGGGATCTTAGCTCCCAGACCAGAGATGAACTCATGCCCCCTGCAGTGGAAGAGCAGACTCCTAACTCCTGGACCATGTATGACACTTTGTTATAGCAGCCCAAATGGACTAAGACACTTGGCTTCCAGCCCCACGGTCCCTTGATTCTCTCCTACCTCTGTAGGAGAGAGGGAATGAGACCAAAGAGGCAGAGGTTGGGGCAATGCAGCCACAGGTCAAGGAATTGCCATCAGCCCCCAGAAGCTAAAAGATGCAAAGAATAGATTCTTCCCTAGAGCCTTCAGAGGAAACATGGCCCTGCTGACACTTAGAGCTCAGACGTCTGGCTTCCAAAACTGTGAGAGAATCAATTTCTGTTGTTTTAAGACACCAGGTATGTGGTAATCTGTTAGAGCAGCCCTAGGAAACTAATAGAGTTGTCTAGTAGACATCTCCAACTAACATGTCCAAAAACAAACTCTTCTTTTATTCACCTCCCACTCCCACCCATGAACCTGCCCCTCCCACAGTATTTCCCATCTCAGTAAAGGACAATTTCAGCCTTAAAGTCACTCAGGCAAAAACCTTGGTGCCTCTATTGAGCCTACGCTTTCTATCACATCCAGATCACTGGCAAACCCTGTTGGCTGTACCTTCAAAATAGCCAGATCAAAAAAGTCAGATCACTTATAACCTCCTTCCTTGCAGCCACCTGGGTCCAAGCCACCAGCATCTCTTGCTTGGATTATGACAATCATCTCCTGTCTCCCTGATTTTGTCCTTGCCCTTTAAACTCTTCTCAAAATACTAGCCAGAGTGATGCTGTTAGAATCTAAGTCAGACTTTGTTACTCCTTTGTTCAAAACCTTCCAATGGTTTCCCATCTCACTCAACACAAAAGCCAAGTCCTTAGAATGCCCTACAAAGGCCCTTATGATCTGGGAACCTGCATCTCCCTGATGTCACCTCCTACTACTCTTCCCCTCCATCACTTGGCTCCTTGACCAACCATGTTGGTTCCCACCCAAGGAACTTTTCATTGAGAATGCTGGGGGTTTGGGAGGGGAGCTGATATGATGACCAGGCTACATTTTGTGCCATTTGAGACTGCGGACATGAATTTAAAGTGAGATCAATTGACATAGTTGTTTGTTCTCTTTAACATTCAGTTGCAGATGAGTGGATGGAGAAGGTAGAGGGTTGGGTTTGGCCAGATTAAGGTTTTGCTAGGGAAGAATGATGGAGAGAGAAGAGGAAGGACATTATGGCCATTTGTATGAGGAAGTGATTATAATATTGGACCATGAAATCTAAGCTGGATAAGAAGGAATTAAGTTAGGCAATGCATGTAAAGCACGTACTACAGGGCTTGGCACATTGTTAAGTCTCAAGAAGCATGAGCTCTTACTATCACAAGCATTCATCGTAAGTACACTAAAAGAACTCTTAAACCTAAAAAGACCTGGCAAAATTAATAGCAGCACCACACTCTATCCCAGCACTTGTGATTAAATCTCAATCCCTATAAACAAGAGATGGCTTTTAAGATAGAGCAATAAAATTCAAGATAAAGATGATACTTAACAAATATGTATGTGTCTTGGGTATAAATAAATAAAAAGTATATTTTGGACTTCACTACCACCAGAGTGAAAAGTCATAATTGCTTTCTAACTCTAAGAATTTATAATGGGCAACATCCAGACATATTCTTCGATTTAAATACATAAAGATTTGTTACCCCTCCAAAGATTTCAGCCTGATGATATGGTGGTTTTCTCTTAGGGGTATGCTTCATCTTACAAATTGTCACTGACTTGCTTTCAGTGATACATTAATGCTGACACAGAAAGTACCTTTTCATCTGTTACCCATATCTGCCAAGAGGAAAGCTGTGGTTGACTAATTGGAAGCACACAATCAAATGCATCAACTTTATCAATGTGTTCTGGGTACCCAAGGCCATGGCCCATTTCCCGTCAAACTTAAATATTATTCAAAGATTTGGCTAAGAAAAACATACTATTTCTGTGTTCACACAAATAGAGATGTTAATGAGTAGAATGTCAAAGTCACATATATTTTAAAGATTAAAACATATCAGCAGAATTCAGGAGCTGGGCCATGGAGCAAAAACTCAGCAGATGGGTACTGAGATAGGAGGCTCCATCTGCCAAGGTCCTGCTAATTTAGGATTAAGACGAACCCTCTGTGTCGGCACTGTGGTAGAGGGAACGTGGTAGAGGACATTTCTGTGCTAAGCACCTAGGTGGATGGGGTTGCCCGCTACTAAATGAGGGAACTGGGGTTGGAACCAAGGGTTGCATGTTCAAGTCTCTGGTTTTACACTTCTAACTGCAGGAGCCCCAATTTCATTATCTGAAATGGATGTGGTAACTCCAAAATGCCTCAATTCTATCGTTCACGTTTTGACATTTCTCGTATTGAGAATGTGTCTCAAAATTAACCCATGTGAAGGGGTAGTGTTTGTCTTTAAGTGGATAAGGAATAAAGCGGAAGGCAATTCTTTTTCTGGGTGTTGACTTAAAATGTAATGAAGCAGAGAGGCCCCAGCTCATAAGGCTGTTGTGAGGATTAAGTCAGCGGAAATGAGATGCTGTAGGTAAAGCATTTAGGGGAGCGTCTGGACCTGGGGTGGAGGGGGGCGCGGAGGAGGGGCAGCTGCAGCCCTCCAATGTCCCCCTTCCCAGCCCAGAATGCTGCTAAGATTTCCATGTCACCTTATCTGCGCAAAGACCTGGCAGAGCAAGACAGAAAAAGAAGAGGGAAAACATCCCTCCCCTGCTCTGCGGGGTTACTTCTTATCTATAATTTGTTCTAACTAGGTTCAAGGACTTGGATTTCTCTGATGCTGTTTCCTGCCCCCCTCCCTTTATTTTGTTAATCACTATGAATCCGATTTCAGAACACTGTCAGATTTGGCTCACCCGTTCAACACCTCTGCAGGGGGACCTGCAGCCTGCATTTATTTCCTGTTTACATGCACATCATTTATGTAAAGCCATTGTTCAAGACACTCCAGGGGCTCTCCATCTGCATGTTAAGCCCACGTCGGGTCAATGGCCCTTAATGCCATCCCTGATCACCCCGCCATTGTTTCTCTAGCCACGGGGGCCCCTTGGCTGTACGCACGCACCCTGCAAGCGGCTATCTCAGGCCTTTGCGTTTATTGTTCCCTCCGCCTGAAATGCTCCCCCTCCCCCTCAGCACCCTCAGACAGTCGCATCTCACTATCTGAGGGTCTTTACTCAAGTGCCACCTTTGCAGTGACACCTTTTTTTTTTTTTTATTCGGTACGCGGGCCTCTCACTGTTGTGGCCTCTCCCGTTGCGGAGCACAGGCTCCGGACACGGAGGCTCAGCGGCCATGGCTCACGGGCCCCGCCGCTCCGCGGCATGTGGGATCCTCCCGGACCGGGGCATGAACCCGTGTCCCCTGCATCGGCAGGCGGACTCTCAACCACTGCGCCACCAGGGAAACCCCAGTGACACCGTTTTTGGAACACCTCGCTGAAGTCGTAACCCACCCCTAACAAGCCTCCTACGCTCTCTCCTACTTTATTTTCTCTCCATAGTAGTTAAGACCATGCAACATACGATTTTACCTTTTTACCTGGTTTATTGCCTCTCTCTGTTAGAGTATAAGTTCCACGAAGGCAGGAATCTTTATTTTGTTTGCTGCTTTATCACCACTGTCCAGAGCAGAGCTAACACATATAGGTACTCAGTATGAACTAGTCTTTATGTATTTAGCATATCCCTTCTTTAAGTTGGAACTGAAACAGGAGGGAAGGGGGCAGGGCACAACCTCTGAAAGAATGACATAACCCTTGAGGCTATAACATAACCTGGTTAGAACCAACTGGGATCAAGATGGCGGAAGATTGGACTTCCAGTAGACCTTGAGCCTCATTATATGCTTCTTGTAATACATTAGCGTGCTAAATGACATACTCACAGGCACCATGACAGTTCCAAAGCTAACCAAGAAAGGTCAAAAAGTGGGCAGTGGCCCAATTTCTGGAAATCTCCGCCCCTTCTCCAAAATAGTTGGAATAATCCTCGCACTTGTCAGCCTATGAAATTACCCAGACCATATTCCAGGGGCTTCTCACCTTCTGCGATGGCCCACACTCTGTCTGTGGCATGCGTTTCTCCCAGGACCATTCTCGCCTTTTGAGACAGACTGCATTCTGTCTATGGAATGTGTATCTCTCTAAATAAATCCACTTCTTACCTATCCCTTTGTCTCTCACTGAATTCTTTCTGTGACTAGATGTAAAGAACCTGAGCTTCATTAAGTACTGAGACCAGGTGTGTGATCTCAATTAAAAGACAGTGGGTTCAAGCCACAGTCTGGGTTTTAGCTGGGTTCAAGTCCCAATCTGAGTTGTGTGGTTTCAGAACTATTGGGCCAAAGGGATGACTATTCTCTATAGTTCTTCACTTTAGTTTTTGCTTGTACCAGTGGTTTGCCCCTTTTAACTGCTGAGTAGTATTTCATAGTGTGGATGTACTGCCCTTTGTTTAACCGTTTACCCATTGAAGAACATCTTGGCTATTTCCAGTTTGGGGCTACTATGAATAAAACTGTTATAAACCATTGTGTACAGGTTTTCACGAGGTCTTAAGCCTTCATTTCTCTGGGATAAATGCCTAGGAGTGCAATTGCTGAGTTGCACTGAGTGGTAGTTGTATGCTTTCTTTTTAAAAGAAACCGCCAAACCATTTTCCAGAGTTGCTATACCATTTTACATCTCCACCAACAGTGTAAGAGTGATCCACTTTCTCCACGTCCTTGCCAGCATTTGGTATTGTCACCCTTTTTTATTTTAGCTATTTTGTTATGTGTGCAGTGATGTCATGCATTTAATTTGTATTTCTCTGATAGTTAATGATCTTGAACATCTTTTTTCCCTGCTTATTTGCCATCTGTATGTCTTCTTCAGGAAAACGTCTCTTTATGTCTTTTGCCTACGGTCTGATTGGATTGCTTGCTTTTTTAATATTGAGTTTTAAAAAGTTTTAAAAATATATTCTAGATATAGTCTTTGTCAGATATGTGGTTTGCAAATATTTTCTCCCACTCTGTAGGTTGTCTTCTTATCCTCCTAACAGACTAAAAGTTTTTAGTTTTGATGAAGTCCAACTTAAACATTTTTCCTTTTAAGGTCATGGTTTGGTGTCAAGTCTAAGAACTCTTTCCCTAGTCAGATCCTAAAGATATTCTTCTATGTTTTTTCTAAAAGTTTTATAGTTTGAGTTTAAATCTATGATCAATTTGGAGTTAGTTTTTGTATAAAGTGTGAGATTAGGGATTTCCCTGGTGGCACTAGTGGTTAAGACTGTGCTCCCAGTGCAGGGGGCCTGGGTTCATTCCCTGGGCAGGGAACTAGATCCCACATGCATGCCACAACTAAGGAACCTGCATGCCTCAACTAAGCAGCCCTCAAGCTGCAGCTAAGGAGCCCGTCTGCCAGAACTAAGACCCAGTGCAACCAGATAAGTAAATAACTAAATTTAAAAATAAAAAAAATAAAAAATAAAGTGTGAGATTAGATTGAGTTTTTTTTTTTTTTTTTTTTTTTTGCTGTACGCGGGCCTCTCACTGTTGTGGCCTCTCCCGTTGCGGAGCACAGGCTCCAGACGCGCAGGCTCAGCGGCCATGGCTCACGGGCCCAGCCGCTCCGAGGCATGTGGGATCTTCCCAGACCGGGGCACGAACCCGTGTCCCCTGCATCAGCAGGCGGACTCTCAACCACTGCGCCACCAGGGAAGCCCTGAGTTTTTTTTTTTAAACCTATGGATGTCCAATTTGGAGCCTGCATTTTAACAAATCTTTAGAAACATCAAGGTCTGAGAACTTCTGGGGAGGGATTTGTGGGATTTACTTGGTGATGTGATGGTAAATGTTTCACAACCAGTTCTTGGTGAGGGAGGGATAATTTCCACGGTATAAATACAACCTTTATAGCTGATTGCAAGCAACTGATATGATGCCCCTGAGCACAGAGTTGGGAAGAGATTCACAGAAGCACACCATTATGTAATATGCCCACACTTACAGGAGATGCATATGACCTCAGAAGTATAGATAATAATAAAATGTGGAAGGAAATGATGCGTTTTGAGTATTTATCAACTTTGTTTTAAATATAACTTACTTAATTTTAAATTTATGTCAAGAACTTTGGAGGTTCTAAGAGGTTACCCTAAGATGTCAGTTTCAAGAGCACAAGGTTTATTTTTCAGTAAAAACAAAATCTTTCAATTTTTAAAAAAAAAAAAAAAAAAAAAAGAGGTTACCCTACTTGCAAGCTACATTGTCAGTTTCATGGATGCTGGCAGAAGACATGAGACTCCTGGATTAGAGACAAAGGACTTTATTACTTACAGCAACTGCAGTAACTAGAGTGTCAGCATTACCTTGTACTAGTTCCCTGAGCCCCAATTCTCAAATGGTGATGCAAAATGGCACTTATCCATGCAGTGGGCTGTATATAGGAGAGGAATTCTGCGTTTAGGGATCCGAATGCTAAGTTATCATCTTTTATAATGCTCAAAGGCAGACATTATCTTTATTACTCTGGACAATAAGAAAACTGCCCTTTTTATCTTGAGGGAAACACTATACAAACAAGTTTGAAAAGATAGTCCTGAACAAAGATATTCAGTGCTTCCACTCACAGGACCAGCTGAAATGAGAGAGACTCATGAAGAATTGACTCCAAACAGCCTATATAATTTATTTTTTAATAATGGCTGTGTTTAACAACCAGCCCACAAAGTTCCTGAAGATGGAACAATAGGCCCTCAGAAGCCAGTACATTGGCTCCAGTACACCAATGTATTTCGAGGAAAAAAAAAAGGAAAGACGAAGGGAGAGATTCTCTCTGGATTGATTTCACCAGCTGGGAGCTCGGGAAGCCCCATCCATGGAGGAAGCTGTTTTAATGGTTTGTTTTCCAGAATGGTTATTATTATAATGGAAATTCTAATAATAGTTATTAAAGTAAAAATAGCAACTACTCTTTGTTGCCTGTCAAGTACAGGTCATGCATTTTGGGGGCTTTTTATCTCATTTAATCCTCGAAATTACCTACGAAGTAAGGAGATTATTACTATCCTCATTTAATAAATGAGAAAACCAAGACTCCTAGAGGTCAAAGAAAAAAGCTGGGCTGGGATTGAGCTTGTCCGGCAAACTCTAGCTCTGAGGAGTTGAGAACTCACAGTCTTTTTTTTTTCTTTTAATAAATTTATTTATTTTATTATTTTATTTTATTTATTTATTGTTTCTGGCCGCGTTGGCTCTTTGTTGCTGCACGCGGTCTTTCTCTAATTGTGGCGAGCAGGGGCTACTCTGCTGCGGTTCACGGGCTTCTCATTGTGGTGGCTTCTCTTGTTGCAGAGTACGGGCTCTAGGCGCATGGGCTTCAGTAGTTGTGGCACGTGGGCTCAGTAGTTGTGGCACATGGGCTTAGCTGCTCCTTGGCATGTGGGATCTTCCCGGACCAGGGATCGAACCCGTGTCCCCTGCACTGGAAAGTGGATTCTCAACCACTGTGCTACCAAGGAAGCCTGAACTCACAGTCTTAAAAGCAACTTTTCCATTCACGTCGACTGGCATTATTTGGACCCCACCTGCCTTCTCTCTGTGCCTCTCAGGAGCAGGGCTTTGTGGTGTCATGCTGGCAAGGGCCAAGGGCATAGATTTCTGGTCTCTGTTTGCCAGTGAGTTCCAGTGTGACCCTGGGCGTATTATTCATCTCCGCACCGCTATTTCCTCATCTGTCCAATGATGGATGTTCTGATGGTACTGTTCTGCCAGTCTTGCAGAGTTATCTGGAAAATCAAAGGTGCCTCAAAATGGTCTGGGGTTGTAGTTTAGGTTGCATGACTTTGTACCAGCTATAAAATCTCTGCAACATCCCCCCCCCCCCCCCGACCTTAAAGTTTCTTATGTGTATTATGGGGGCGGGGCATATGCGGTCACCATGAGGCTGTCAGATTCTGAGTCTATAAGTGAGATAATAGCTCCAGAAGGCTCTGGAAAAGGCAGAAAGCAACCCCCAGACGTGAGGTATTGTTCTTCACTCGCTGCTGCCCCGTCTCTTTCTAATTTCCTGTGGTTGTGCAGCCACCGGGCTCAGAGAGGGTCAGGTAAGCATTTGTGACCTGAGTCTTTGGACGGCAGAAGTGATGGTGGTTCAGGCAGGGCTGCTCTCCCTGGGGGCAGATAGAGAGTCCCCCCACGTGCCAGGCAGGACGTGTCTGAGAGGCGCAGGAGCCTTGGGTATCGCCTGCCTCTGAGCCTCTCAGCTCAGAGTCTGTTCAGAGCTCCGTCTGCGCCCCACCTGAGTTCCAGGCTTAGAATTGCCGAGTGACTGGCTGGAGGAAGGCATTCTAAGCCCAGGGACCGCCAAGTACAAAGGCCTAGAAGGGGGAATAAACTTGGCAGGTTTAAGTGGCAGCAGACCAGCCTGGCTGGAGAGGGAAAGGGGAGGAGGTCAAACATCCGTAACCTGCTCCAAGCAGCCGAACCCCCAAGAAGCCAAGGAGCCCCAAGGGGGCAGGTAAGGGATGTTCCCACTACTTGTAAATGCTCCGGGTGCCCTCGAAGGTGTGGATCGGTCTCTGGTAACGGGCCAACAGCCAACAGCAGCTCTGGCTGTGCCCACCGAGATACCTGACCTTTTCTCTTCCTCCTGTCAACTTGTTTGCAGGCTGGGTCTGAGCCAGAGGTGAGGGGGCTGGCAGGGCTCAGAGATGTAGCCTTGAGGGCTTGCCTCTCCCTGCCCAGCCATTAGAGCCAACGCGATGTTACCAAGGCCCCTTAGCCTCCATCTGCCAGTTCCAGAAACCCAGTCCCCTGGGGGCAGGGGTAGGGCAGGGGGAGGCTTCTGGCAGCAGGACTGGCTGAGAGGCACAGGAACTCATAACAGACTCACCTGTTTACAAAATTCCCAAAGTCCAGGCTGCACTCTGGGCTACTTACATCAGAATCTCTAAGGGGGGAGGATTTGAATATTTACAGCCCACTCAGGAGATTCCACTGTGCAACCCAGGCTGAGGACCAGGGCTGTGGTTCCTTGCAGCTCTCTGGGGCCTCTGAGTTCAGACAGAATTGGATTTGAACTCCAGCTCTCCGACTTCACCAAGTGACCTCAACCAACATTCTGAGCCTCTATTCTCTCCTCTGTAAAAAGTGCATCGTAGTAATACACCTACCTTATATGTTGTCCTCAAGGCCAGAGGTATTAATCCATGATAAACACATGGCACAAAGGGTTCATTCCTAGTAAGAGTCCAATAAATGTGTTTATTGTTATTACTTTCCCAAGGTCAAGCATGCCATTAGAAAGCTCCTCTTTAGGTTAAGTTGAAATGTTCTTATGGCTGCAAGAATCATCTTCTCAAAACCCAAATTTGCTTGCATCACCCACCCACTGAAAATCATTCTGTGGTTTTCCTTTATTCTCAGAGTCAACAGAAGTCTTGAATCTGACTTAGCAGCCTCCAAGGCTCTGCCCCCTCACCTTCTTTTTTATTTGTTTATTTATTCATTTATTTAATTTTTGGCTGCAGTGGATCTTTGCTGCTGCACGTGGGCTTTCTCTAGTTGCTGGAAGCCGGGGCTACTCTTTGTTGTTGTGCGCAGGCTTCTCATTGCGGTGGCTTCTCTTGTTGCGGAGCACGGGCTCTAGGCACATGGGCTTCAGTAGTTGTGGCACGGGGTTCCCCCTTGCAGGCTCTAGAGCGCAGGCTCAGTAGTTGTGGCACGCAGGCTTAGTTGCTCGGCAGCATGTGGGATCTTCCCGGACCAGGGCTCGAACCCGTGTCCCCTGCATTGGCAGGCGGATTCTTAACCACTGCGTCACCAGGGAAGCCCCCCCTCACGTTCTTATTTTGCAGTCTTTTCTCCCTTCACACCATGACCTGGGGGAGGGGACTCCTTTGATTCCCCGGACCCGCCCTGCTGGTCCCACCACCGGGCCTTTACATATGAAGCTCCCATCACTGCGCCCCTGGAATGCCTTCCCCACTCTTCTTCCTGCTATCTTACCCTGTAGATCTCAGCTTGGTCATATCACTCTACCAGTAAAGTTCTTTACACTCTGACCAGGACAAATCCTCACCTTGTCATTCTCATGGCACCATCTCACAGCTGACATTTTACATTTATTTCTCTGGGCATTTGTCCAATGCTCGTCACCTGTGCTGGACTCTAAGCTCCAAGAAGACAGAGACCATATCTGCATTTTGCTCACCCCAGCATCCCCAGTGCCTAACTCACTGCGTTGAGGTTTGATAAATACCTATGGAATAAGTGGCCCAAATTTGGCCTCTTGATAAAGTCCACCAGTTCAAATGCGGCTCCTTGCAGCAGTCGGTGCCCTGGACTAGAGGACTGCCCTGCAGGGGTGGGCCGGCAGCTTCGGGACCCCCACTCTTCTCTCCTCTCCCTCCTATAGAAGGTGGCTCTTCCAGACGTCCAGGTCCTCCTCGGACAGGTTCTTGTTGTACCACGCTTGGAGTGGGATTCAAAGTAGCCGATGGGGTGCTTTTCAAGAGTGATTTGCCCACAGAGTTCTGCCAAGTGGTGGGGCAGCTGAGAAGTGTTTCAGGATTTAATGCCCTCCTTAGCCTTTCACCTCTGAGGCCCTTGATCTCCATGTAATTAAGCTCATACATTAAATGCGCTTTATGGGATGAGAAAGCCCCATGTGGAACATAGACTTTTCACACCAGGAGGCCATTTTAGGTTATTGTCAGCCTCAGCTTGAAAAATCACTTGGGGTGGGGATGAATTGGGGTTGTGAGTTTACAAGGGCATCAGTGAAAATAAATACCAGAGATGAAGCTAAACTCTTCCTTGGTTTTTTTTTTTTTTTTTTCCCTCGGCCACGCCGTGAGGCTTGCAGGATCTTAGTTCCTCGACCAGGGAATGAATCCAGGCCCACGGCAGTGAGAGCACTGAGTCTTAACCACTGGACCGCCAAGGGAAGTCCCTTCCTTCTTGTTTTTAATCAGGGTCACAGGGATGTAATACATACGTGCAGATAAAATGCCTCAGAGGAAAAATAAATAAAAATAAATAAAAATTAAAAAGCGACTTGCCCAGAGCCATCTTTGGGCCCTTTCTGAGAAATTCTGTTTAGGCTTTTGTCTCCAGAGCAGGGAGAGGCCTGGAATTTTGCAGAGGTTATTAGGAGCCAATAAGTAAGCACCTACCCTCCTCCTGGCCTCAGCTGCTGCATGAGGAGCTAGGCCTGTGAGGGTAACTTCCATCTTACCCGCAGAGCTCCACAGCCAGCGCCGACCTGGGCCTGAGGACAGCTGTGGAAGGGACACCAGGAAAGGGGAAAATGAAGAAAAAGAAACACACATAGGCTCCAGCCCCATCAAAGAGTAGAAGCTGAGTCTTTTCTATTCTAGTTTTCCCCTCGGCCTGGCCCAGGGATTGGCAAAGCTGGCTGTACTTCAGAGTTGGCTGAGGAGCTTGTAAAGGGCCAGACTCCCACGTCCCATCAAGGAAACTAAAGGGCTGGAGGAGGTGCAGCTGCGTCCACACCCTTCTCTACCCTGCGAGCTTCTGACTCCCCACCTGTCCTGGGGACCACAGGCGCCATCCCTGACCACAGTGAGGCCTTCAGAGATGTCTGCTGAGTTGAGATGAAATCTGTAATTGACTAGACAGGATCCTGCTTCGAGGGAGGGAAATACTTGGGACCCAAACCCCACCACACAGGAGTGCTTCCAAGTCAGAGCACTTGGTGGGGAGGGCCTATTGCCCACAGAGGGGCCCGCTCATGGCCAATGTAGCTGAAAGTGCAGCCTCTAGATGCGCCCGCTTGGTTCCAGTCCTACTGCATTGACCTTTGGCATTGACCCAAGCTCTTTAGAACTCAACTTTCCCCATCTGTAAAGTGGGGATGTTGATCATAGTAGCTGCTCACAGGGGTGTGGAGAAGCTGAGAAGAGACAATACACATAACACCCAGCATGTGGCTAATGTTCAGTTAGATAATGTTATTATCTTCCAGCTCAGGAAACCTAATAACAGCAACCACTGATTGTCTTCAGTGGAAGCAGAGGGCCAGATGTGAACGTTCAATGCTTCAGAACATGCTGGCCTGATTCATTCAGCTGTTTTAATTTATGTTTCAGGAATTTCAGGCTCTTTTCTTAGCTCTGCTTTGGAGACAGAAGCATAAATATTTAGCACAAAAATGGATTCTGAAACCATCTGATTCAATCCTTCATTTCACAGATAGGGAAACTGAGGCCACCTGATGTGAAATGGCTTGGCCAAAGCCACACAAGGAATTAGAAGAAGACAGAGCTGGGACTGGAACCCAGATTTCTTGTTTTCCCGGACAACCGCGGTATTCCTGCACTCTACCAGCTGCCTCTGTAATTTAGAATGTGTGTGAAATCCCTTTAACTGAAAATGCTAGAAAGATGTGTGGTTCTTGTGTTCTTATTCTTTTTCTTTTCTCCAGCTGAGGGTCATGGTCGAATAATATCATGGATCAGAATCTCTCTCTCTTTCTCTCTCTCTCTTTTTTCCTTTGGCTCAGAATCTAGAAAACAGCCTGGAGAAGAAACCAGGGTAGATCTTCCAGCCTCTAAGCCTCAGGACTGGAGGTTTGTGTGGTAGACGTTTGCCCCCTAGTGGAATGAGTGAAGATGACAGGCAGGGAGTGAAGAAGCTTCTGCCTCCAGGACCTGGCTTCCCAAGGGGTCTGATGCAGCTTGCACAGCCAGGCCTCCCTTACCTCACCCTCATGCCAGCACTGTCAGATCCCATCTTTACTTAAAATTGTGATATTCTGTTCATCAAAACACTTTTTGGTATTAATTTTGATTTATTAAGACATTGAATTAAAATATTATTTATATTGATTATTTTGGGGGCACCTCCTTTAAATTTTGCACGTGAGGTGAGTGCCCCATTTGCCTCCCCCTATCGTAGTCTTTTTAAAATATTTATTTATTTATTTGTTTGTTTCTTTATTTATTTTCCGACCATAGTCTTAATCCAGAAGGCGGCCCTGGAAGAACCCGCAGATACCTGATGTGCTGACCCCCTCACTTGTCGGAGGTGCCCTGAGGCCCGGCAAGGGCTGGGCTGGGCCAGCCTGTTAGGGCAGTGTGGTCTGCTGCTTTTGCACTGAAATAATCAGAACTGCGTATTTCCCAGGCTTTCTCCAGAAGCGAACGGTGACAAAGAACCTCTCCTTGCCCAAACTCTAGCCAGGCTCCTCTGAGCCCTCTTCTTTTTTTTTTTTTTTTTTTTTGTTTGAGCCCTCTTCTTTACTAGGCCTGTCAACCTGGGCCTATAAAGACTTGAACAAACACTAACATCGTTTCCAACAGCTCAAGGCCCTGTGACCCATGCCCCCCCTTAAAGTGGCTGCCTGAAAACACTCAAGGCAGCCAAAATCATGTACTGTTTGTTCCAGCCAACATCTGAAGATAGCGCCCCTGTTTCCCAGTCGCTGTGGGAACGTAGGAACCCCATTTTGATAGAGGCCAGTTAGCAAGTCCATAAGGGCTTCACCTGGACCAGTCCCCTCCCCCTTTTCCCTGAGTCTACAGAGCCCCCAGTCAGCCCCATCCCCACTCCCTCATCCTCCCTTTAAAACACCCAGTCACCACTGAATAAAGCAAAGTGAGCCCAATTCACATTGGACTCTTCCAATGCAGTAATATACTACAATAGTATATTACTGATTAAAATCAGTTCTTACCACTTTAACTAGTGTTCAACTTTTCTTTGAAATTTATTTAATTAATTTTGGCTGCTTTGGGTCTTCCTTGCTGTGCACGGGCTTTCTCTAGTTGCAGAGATCGGGGGTTACTCTTCGTTGTGGTGCGCAGGTTTCTCATTGCAGTGGCTTCTCTTGTTGCAGAGCACGGGCTCTAGGCATGCGGGCTTCAGTAGTTGTGGCTCATGGGCTCTAGAGTGCAGGCTCAATAGTTGTGGCACTCGGGCTTAGTTGCTCTGCGGCATGTAGGATCTTCCTTGGCCAGGGCTTGAACTCTTGTCCCCTGCATTGGCAGGCGGATTCTTAACCACTGCGCCACCAGGGAAGCCCCCAGTGTTCAGCTTTGTTTCTCTTTGATAACGGCTGACTTTTGAAGAGTGTCCTTTATGAGAAAAGACCCTGGAGCCAAGGGCAATTTTATTGCACAAAGATGCACTGAATTCTGGGTCTTCCTCAATGCCTAAAGCATGAAGCCCTAGGGAATTCCCTGGCCAGACTCAGTGCTTTCACTGCCAGGGCCCAGGTTCAATCCCTGGACAGGGAGCTAAGATCCTGCAAGCTACGTGGTGCAGTCAAAAATAAACAAATAAACAAATAAATAAATAAAACTTAACAAAAGACAAAAAAGCATGAAGGCTTAAAGATAGGCCCTATTTGCAGGGGTCCACAGTAAGTAGCTAGACTAGGAGGAGGGTCTGGTGCCCCAGCATGTCTGGGAAGGCCACCTCGTTGGAACACCTTCCTCCACTGGGCCTACATCCTGCACCACCTGCTGGAGGACTCCAAGTACTCAAGGTACCAAGGAGTCAGCCACCCTCAGAAGTGTTAGGGGACACACCAGCCCTCCTCCTTGCCATCAACTGGCTACCAGATACCCCTCTCAACTGTGTCACCTACTTCTGCCCACCTGCCACCAACCCAGCGCTCCCACCTCACCACTTCCAGCAGTCCTGGGCCACATCCAAGGAAGACGAGACCCCAGAACTTGGTCCTGCAAGGCCTCTGCCTCCACCTGCCCGATCCCCTACAAAGAGTGCTAAGGCTCCCCTCACCCCATTGTCCCCCTCCTGGGGATTCCCTGGCAGGCTGCCAAGGGGACATGGGTTTAGGTCAGGCCCAGAAGTGGCAACCACAGAGCTTCAGGGTCCTGCCCATCTTGCTCAGGCTGCATTTATTACCGAGGTTTCACAGAGTTGAGTCAACTGCCTTCAAATGCTTTAATCCCTGGAGGTAGGAAGAGGAAGTGGCTAAAGGTACTCTTTTTAAGAATGTAAAATAAAGAAGAAGAAAGGAAAAGACAAAAGAATTGTTCATAGACAAAAATGCCTCGAGCTCAGAAGCTGGCCCTTTCCTACAGGGGTGCTGGGCAGGACCCCAACCACACACTAATCTGCTTGGGCCCCCAACTCCTTCCTGGGTTTCTCAGACCCATCCCAAACTCATATGTTTTGTGGCCTAAAGAGAATGGAATTATTTTAAGTAAACTCCATTTCATTTACGGAGGGGTCCACCCCTTCCAGGACCACCTCAAGCAGTGTTTCCTTTCCTTTCCTTTGCCCCCCAGCCCCACTTTTCCAGCTAGAAGACGGTCAACCCAATCTGCCAGGGACCTGCGGTTCCATCAGAAAGTTCTCTCCAGCAATCAACGTGGGAGGCTTCTCAGCACCAGCCACTCAGGTCCCTGTACGCTGGAAACCCCTGGGGCGGGGGAAGAGATTCATCTGTATGCTACTCACGTCCGCCCAGTGGTTCTCAGGCATGCTGGGGTAACCCAAGTACCTCACTGATTGAGAAGCGGTCCTGCAGGTGATTTGTTACTAATAATGAAGGGCTTAAGTGTGACACTGACTTGCCTCACGCGTGGAGCAGATTCAAGGTTATCCCTGTATGACTGTCACGCTCACTCCTGCTTTCTTGAGCTGAATGAACTCTTTGCCACGACCTGTGAGGTTCCGTGTAACCTTCCAGCCTCGCACCTCAGGTCCCTATCTCCTTTCTCACTCACCCATCCCTCTGGCCTTCAGCCAGTTCCACAGGTGTGCCAAGCTCTTTCCTCCACACCTGCCGCTCTTTCTGCCAGGACACCCCTCCCCCTTTGCCTTGCTATATCTCCTGTTTTAGGGTCCAGCTTAAAAATTAACTTCTTCTTGGTACTGACTTGGAGGGGACTTCAGAGAGCCTTGAGGAGTTGGGGGGGGGGCTGGAGATATTCTGTTCTTGATCTACATGGAGGTGACAAGGTGTGTACATATGTGAAAATTCATTGAGCTGTCCAGTTAAGATTTGTAGACTTTATGTAAGTAAACCCCAAAAGATGATATCTAAAAAAACAATTTCACCCTTTTCCCTGTCTCCTGTTCTTTCTATTACTCTCAACCATGGCATGTGCATCTCCATCTTGCCACAATAATTATACTATTTGTTGGTTTGTTTGTAAATTTTTTCTCCCATTAGAATGTAAGCCCCACGAGGAGAGAACCACCGTCTGTCTTGTCACTGAGGTACCTTCTGGAGTGTAGCACAGTGCCCGCCACATAGTACATATTAAGAAAATTAGCAAATGGATAGATGGAAGGATGAATTAAAAAGCTTGGATTTAATGGTGGAGGAACAGAGGGGCAGAGGAGGTCGGCCAGAGGTTAGAAGCTCCCAACTTCCAGTTCCCAACAGACAGTTTAGGGGTCTTGCTCTGGAAGCCCAAGCTCAGGAGCTGGTGCCCTCCTCGGTGACCCAGCACTGGCCTGTCTACACCTCATTGGGGTTGTCCTGGTCGGCATAGATGAGGAAGCCCGTGAAGAGGCTGTCGGTCCAGTATGGGTCATAGAAGAGCCCATTCTGCTCTGAGTAGAAGATCTGCAGCCAGACCTCGTCACCCTGCTTGAGAGCCAGGATGGTGGAGCCCGAGGCCACATCGTGGTTGCCCGTGTTGGCGTCGAAGGTCCGGATGCGGTACTGGCCGTTGTGCACCAGGCCGATGGCCAGGTGCTTGTTGGCCAGCGTGATATCGTAGGTGAAGTAGTAGATCCCTGGCACGCCGCAGACGAACTTGCCACTGGACGTGTTGTAGTGGCCGCCCTCGTTCATCAGGATCTTGTCGAACTTGATGGGCAGCCGTTCCCTTGGGTAGCTCTTGGTCACTGCCACGGAGAAGGCCGACTTGGCGTGGCCACTGCCGCAGCTGCAGGGGCCCGGGAGTCCGGGCTCCCCCTTCTTGCCCTTGGGCCCCTTCTTGCCCGGTGTGCCATGCTTTCCTGGGGCACCACTGACCCCCTTGGGGCCGCGAGGGCCGGCCCGCCCAATGGCCCCTGCTTTGCCCTTTGGTCCTGGCTTTCCCCGGTTACCTGTCCGGCCAGGTGAACCTGGAAGACAGAGCAGCTGGTGTTACGGAGGGGACCTCAGAGAACTAGGCAGAGGCCGTTGGCCTGGGCTTTCCATCCTTAGAGCACAAGCCTTTGGATAAGGGAAAGAACATGAAGGCTGTGGAGTCGCATAGAAATGGGTGCAAATCCTGATGGTACAACCAGGGGCACTTCTCCCTTCTTATCTGGAAAATGCGAATGTGACACATACCTTCCAGAATCATGTGGATCAGGGCAAAAATAACTTGTAACAATTCATGCCCTCCCCTTGTCCTGCCTTCTAAGGAAGAGTCTGATTTGTCTGCCAGGTCAATCCTTCCCCCGGCTGTGCTGGTAATGGGTTGAGACAAGAATTGCAAGAAGCCTCTTGACTTCAAACCATTGACCTTAGTGAACTCCCTGCCCAGTGCCCAAGATCCCTGCCCACGTGGGCAAGGCTTTTTTTTTTTTTTTTTGCGGTACGCGGGCCTCTCACTGTTGTGGCCTCTCCCGTTGCGGAGCACAGGCTCCGGACACGCAGGCCCGGCGGCCATGGCTCACGGGCCCAGCCGCTCCGCATTATGTGGGATCCTCCCGGCCCGCGGCACGAACCCGCGTGTCTGCATCGGCAGGCGGACTCTCAACAACTGCGCCACCAGGGAAGCCCCAAGGGCAAGGGTTTTTACAGCAGCATTGCTTACAATAGCAAAACACTAGGAACAACTAAATGCCCAACCAAAGGGAGATAATGAGAAAAATGATGGTCCATCCATTATGTGCAATTCTCTGCAGGAGTTTAAAAAATGAGGCAGATTTGCATGCACTGTTTGAAAACTTCTCTAAACTACACTGTGAAGAGGAACAAGCAGGTGGCAGAAACTTCTTTTTGTTCAGAGGAAACCACAACGCTATTTGTACACCCATTTAAGTGCCTGGCACATAGTAAACACTTGCTAAATACACTTGGTATAGCCTGCAGAACATTTTCACAGTATTACGTTTTCACAGTAATATGTGTCTGCAGAACACCTCTGGGTTTTTAATACCCATACTCTAATAATGTGCATTTCTCTCAATACAACATTTTTTGGTTGATGATTATGTGGGAAACGTTTATATTTATGTCCCCCAAACTCAATACAACATTTTATACAAACTGTATCTGGGTAACGACTGGAGTCACATCCAAACACGATGGTGGTACGGTTGATACAACTGGCAGACTGGCAGAGCTGTGGGTAGATGCCAGATGTCAGTCAGGGAGCCTGCTGCTGGAGGGGTTGCCAGGTGCTAAGCAATATCTTATCACAGTATCTATCACAGCACACAGAGCAAGTGTTCGTTAACCATCCTACAAACTGGGTGATCAGCAGGTAACGTTGCAGATATTTCACATCGTAACAAGGTACTTGGCTCCTTACTTGTACACATACAGGGATTTTTCTGTGCTTTAGAGTTTTGTGTTAACGTGTAATGCATTTAAATTTTTCCTATTTTAAGTAACCGGGAAATAGATTTCCAAATAGCATTTTCTCACTGAACATCTAGTTTCCAGCAACGGATTGCTTATGCTGAGTGCCTGGAAGTGTTTGGTATTATGATACACACATGTAACTATATGAGAGAGGCCGGGGAGCTTATACATTTAACCAATTAATAGTGGTTACCTTTGGAGGATGAAAGGAGGATGACGAGGGGTAAGAATTAAGAAGAAATCTTGCTTTATTTATACTGTTTGAATATATTACAATGAAAATGTATTTGTGTAGTATACGTGTAATTAAAAATAAATAAAAGGAATGGGGAAAAAATAAAACTAAGAAAGGTCAAAAAGCTGTTCTTTGAAAAAATGAAAATAAATGAAAGGTGGGAGAAAGGACCATGAGAAGAGGAGGAATAAAGACGGGGTGATTTTGGATTGGAGTTTTTTGGGGAAGACAAATAGATAAGGAAGTTTTATGACGTGTTATGGTGTGTGCTTCCTTTTTGATTTCCTTTTTTGAGAAACTTCTGGAAAAGCTGACTTTTACTTGTCAAGACCTTTCTGGAGGTGGGTTTGTATGTGTATGTCAGGGGGAGGGTGGTTGGAGATTATCCTGTCCTGTGACTGGTCCCAGGAAGACCCAGCTTTATCTGGGTTATGTGTGTCAGGACTCTGCATCTCTCAACACTGCCTTCCTTGGTGTGTTGGCTTAATTCTCAGCAGAGACTCAATACATGGCAGAAGAGACAGCCAAAACAGCCCCAAACCTACATCCTCAGAGTTCTTAATCAAGGTGGGGAAAGTCAAGAGCAGAGATATCCTGTGTCTCTTAGGGTTCATAAGGATGATGGATCATGTCATAAAATGTCATGCAAACTCTGGCTGGCTCTGCTTGGAGCACACGCTCAGATCCGAATTGATCCCGTGGTCAGGAAATGGGAACTATGTTGTCCAGTGCCTGACATACTCTGACCCCCCTTAAGTCAAAGCCATTATCATTATTTTTATAGTTATTCTTCTGGAAAGGAGGTGCTTTTGGAGGAATTAATTTGATCTGGTAGGAAAGGGCCTGGATTTGGAGTCTGCTACCAGCCTGTAGTGTGAGCTCAGCATGTCTATTAAGGGGCAACTACCATTTATTGTATGTCTACTCTGAGACAGGTGCTTCACATGTTATTTTATTTCATCTTCACTGCACCCGTGTGAGGTAGGTCCTGTTATAATCCCAATTTTAGAGAAGAGGAAACTGAGGTTTGGAGACGGGCGAGGTAATTTGTCAAAATTGGTATCCAGGTTTGTTACAAAGTTTAAGTTCTTGCAGCTACGACGTGCTGTTCTCAACTTAATCATTCTGATTTTGTGTCCTCATCTGTAACATGGGGATAATAAGAATACCTCATCCATAGGATGGTATTGCTATACCAGCAAATGAGCAGCATACTCAAAAGTGCTTTGTCAATGTTAAAATGCCATACAAATAAAAATTATGATTTCACTAATGCTCGAAATGTACACTTTGGGATGCTGCTGACACTGAAAAGTGCTTGGTTACTGGGGTAAGCGTTCAGAGATATAAGGAATGTCAAGGATGAGAAGGGCTGTAGACAGTATCCAACTTGTCTGCTACCTGCCTGGCACCCCTTCCTTCGGGAAACTGCCCTTCACTACTTCATGTGGTCCTAGGGAGGCTGTCAGTCACAGTGGCCAACTGCCGTCACCACACACTCACACACACCAAGGGGTGGGCACTTGACCCAGTCCTAGCAAATGGTGGTACCTCACCTCCATAGTCAAAGGGATTGGTCCAGGATGCACATGTGATCAAGGAGACTCAGTCATCCTGAGAATTGCTCTGTGGATCAAGCCATGAGGAGGTAGGCTTGAGCCCACCAGTGGGCGTTTCATAACTTCCAACCTTTATGAGAACAAAACCAACACACCGAGAGAAGCAAAGCCTTGACAACAATATTTGAGCTCCTAGACCCAGCTATTCCTGAAGCTCAGCTCTTGGACTTACTAGTTGTATGAGCCAATAAATTCCATTTGGGGCTATAAATTGGGTTTCTGTCACTTGCGACTGAAAGAGTTCTGAATAATATTTCAGGAGACTTGCTTAAAGTCACTCAGCAAATCAACGGTGCAGCTGGGGCAGGAACAGAAGATCTGATGCTCACTGTTCCTTTCCAGAGAATATACTGCTCTGTTTTTTAAAGACACATTAATTTGGTTTACAATGAAATGGAATTCACATTAGTTTTCATAACTTTGCAAACCCCTTTCGTGTCAGATGTTGTCAACCCCAGGTGGGGACAGGAGAGACAGGCACTGGGCTTCTTACCTTCCTCTCCGCTGTCCCCCCGGTCCCCGTCCTGGCCATCCTGGCCATCTTTGCCTGGAAAGCCCATCCTTCCGACCATTCCTGAGGTCCCTGGGGATCCTGGGGGGCCCGGTGGGCCCTGGGGGCCAGGCAGGCTGCAGATGAGTTGAGGGGAGCCCTTCTGGAAGTCCCTGCGGGCGAAGGCACCAAGCAGCGGGTCGGCCGCACACGGAAGGGCACAGGCCAAGAGCACCCAGGGGATCATGGTGGTCACCTATGGGAGGCAAGAGAGCTGTGAGCTAACTGGGGGTCAGTCAGAAAGGCATCAAGAGGAGGAGAGGGCATCTGGGAGAGACACAGTTACATTTCTGATCCTTCCTATCTCCCACATCACATACAAGTAGCTGGACAGTGTCATCACATCTTGAGGACATATTTGGATGAGCTGAGTCATGGACTCAGAATACCCTTGGGAGGGCTCCTGCGGGGGAGGTACATGTCCTCACACTGTCACGCTCCAGAGTGGCAGGACTGACAGCCCAGTGACAGCTGCTGGGGAGGAGCTGTGGATGGAGAGAAACGATCCATGGTTTCATTCAAATATGTGGCATGAATGGAAAGTTACAAGTTATCAATACTTCCAAATGCAGGCGGTGATTTGCAACTAGGCTGCCTCTCCCAGAGGATTTGGGGCAGCACATTGGTGGGTGAGAAGTGAGGTGTCAGCTCTGAGCGAAGGTGCCCCAAGCCTCAGCAGCACCGGTGGGCCGTGGGCACAGCTCCTCTGTGGTGGGCTCCCTGTGCACTAGGCCTGGGCTAAGAGTTTTCCACACGTTACTTAATCTCACGGCATCCTTACCGAATAGATACGGAGAGGAAATGGGGGCTCAGAGAAGTTCACAGCGTGACTAAGTCAGGCAATTAGCAGTTGGCAGGGCTGGGATTTGAACGAGGCTGTGCAAATCCAGAGCTTGTGTGCTTTGCTTCAGGCTACACTGCTTTTTTTTTTTCTTTTTTCCCAGTTAAAAAATAATAAAAATGATACACTCACATTGTTATAAAGTCAAATAATACCATAAAGCTTATAATGAAAAATTGTGTGTGATCTTCCTACCCACCCCTCAACCCTCCCCCGCTCCAAACTCTTTTGCGTATTTCTTCTGGCATTTACTGACATTAAAAGACAATACGCTTACATGGTTTCTTTTTATCAATTTTGGACATTTCCTTTTGAACTCCTGTATGTGACAGATGAGGATTCAGCCCTCTCCCGTCACTCTAGGACCCTGTTTTCTCTCCCCCATGCAGTTCAGATATAATCTTTGACTGAATCAAAATTCACTCTGAATTATTGTGTCTTGTTTACTGCTAAGCTAAGCACTGAACTATAATTATACTTCCTTTCTTATACACACTTTCCTTACTGGAGATATTAATAATTTTATTTGCTTAGTTCTCTACGCCACTATTTTCTACATTATCAAACGTATCAGATAATTTACCTCTTCCATTTATTTTCCTAAAGACATAAGTCCTGGAGCCCTCCATTCTCTTTTTCCAACCTTTGTACATGCTAAGCTGTCATCCCAAGATTTTCCTTTATAACCATCATGGAAATTGTCTTTGCCTCTCTCCTGCGTTGTATCTCCTGCTTTACGAATCCCATGTCTTTCTCTTATTTTATTTTATTTTTTCACTCTCTCATTTTGGTGGCACATTTGGTGTAATAGCTTCCTGGAAAAGACGTGTGGGATGTAATTTTTTGGGGGACAATTTGCAAGCCTCAATATGTCTTAATTTCACACCATGTCCTTAAGGCTGGGGCATGATCACACCAGAGACCAGAGTGTTATGTGCCCAGACATTATCTACCTCCAGCCCCTCACCGGGAAGATGCAGAAGCCAAGGTCCAGAGCAGAAATAAGCCACTTGTTCAAGATCTCTCAACAAACTGGCTCAGTCACTTTGTGACCAACAGCCTCTCTCCCTGGAATGAAACCAGGAGAGAGAACATTCCAGGTATGACTTCTTGCCTCTAGGGTGAGCTCTGAAGTGGTAACTGGCTTTGTGACTTTAAGCAAGCCCCTTTCCCTCTCTGGGCCTCAGTTCCCCCCACTGAAAAATAAGGGGTTGGTTTCTACACTCGAGCATGCATCAGATCCACCTGGAGGGCTTGTCCAAACCCAGACTGCTGGGTCCCACCCCCAGAGTTTGTGATTTGGTAGGTCTGCGTTGCGGCTGGAAGATTTGCATTATTGTGTGGTATGTGAGGGACACTGATGCTGTCGGTTCACGGACGCATTTTGAGGACCACTGGGCTAGATGATTTCTAAGCCCCTTCACCTCTGATGCTGACTGAGACTTTCAGACTCCACTTGGCCCTCTCTTACTAGATATGAAGTCTTGCTGGCTTCTCCGTTCCCGCACAGCCTTCAGCTGCCTCATCACAGCCTTCAGGCATGAGGGGGCTCCCCGCAGCCGTGGCACTGGCAGTAGGGGAGGACCACCGCTCAGGTCTCACCCTTGGAGCTCACAGTTCCCTCCTGGGCCCCCAACCTCCCTTCCCTTCACATGCTGCTTTGCCTGAGGCCTGGGAGCCCGTCCAGACCACTGCGCCACCTCTGGAAACAGGCCGATTCTACCTTTCCTCCTGACCCCTCCAAATCTTTAACCCTGGGAACAGATGAAGGCGAGAGAAGACCAGGCCTCCCCTGCCAGGGAGAGGAGGGGAGACCATAGCACAGCGCTGTGCAGCCACTCGGGGGCCTGGTCTAGTTCCAGCTCCAAGGCTCACCAACCTGGTGACTTTGGATAAGTTACTTTCCTTCTCTGGACCTCAGAGAATAAAGGTCACAGAGGTGTCCCTGGCTAGGTAGAGATGATCTAGTACCAGATACTGCCTTAAATAACATGACATCACATAGTAACAAAGTTATTGTCTTTTCAGTTTCTGCAATCCTGATGAATTGAAGAAAAAAGTTTCCGTTTGGTGATAGTACATTTTTCATGCCTCTATACCCCTTTCTAATATCCCTTTTGCACAGAGAACACTGTCTTCTGTGGCAGTGCACACCCATTATTAAAGAATCTTGAGCAAGGCTCCACAAATAAGCATGGAAACCTTGGAACCCCCCAGACAGGGCCACAGCGCCAGGGACCCTGGGACAGAGCATCTGCTAGGACGCAAGGAAGGCCTGTGGCACAACGTAAAGAAAGGGACTTGACAGGGGCACAGGTTAGGTCTGGGTATCTAGCCCTCGGGAGAGGGTGCAAAGAAAGACTTAGTGGGTCAGGGAAGGAGGGTGTTTAAAATCAAAATTCTCACCTGAGCACCGGGACTCACGAGAGGCTATATGCTCAATTGAGAGGTCAGGCCAAGTGAAGAAATGACAAAGGAAGAGTCTGAGAGCTCATTCCAGAACTCTGGGCACTCTTGGATTTTACTGAATAAAATGCAACCCGTGTGGTGGGGAAGGGGAGGAGGCGTGGGAATAAATCTGAGCCCTGCCTCTGGAAGCTGGTGGGTGGGAAAGTGGCTGGTTGCTGCCTGAAAGGGGGAAGAGAGAGCTCTCAGTTGCTGACTGCCTTCTCGCCTGCCTTCTCGCCTGCCTTCCCTGGTAGACAGAAGGTGCCAGACATTCCGCAGCCCCAGCCGGCCTGAGCTGGAGGCACCAGGACAGAAAGTGAGGGGCCCAGCAGTGATAACCATGCAGGGTGGATACCCGAAAACCAGAAGCTGAGGGTGAGGCCTCGACTTGCCGGCAAAAGAAAGTGTGGTGGCCCGCTTCACGGCTGTTACAGTCAGAGGGCTCAACCTGGGAACCGCCAAGGAGCCCCGCAGAAGGCCCCCAACAAAAGAGACATCCCTGTCTGCCAGGCCCAGAGGGGCCGAGGAGCTTAGCCCTGCTCCTGCCAAGAAACAAGAATCCCCCTGCTGTCTGTCCCTTTACTTCTCCTTCCCCTCGTTCCTTCAGCCTGGAAAGAGGTGAGCTGAGAAGGGGGGCAGGTGGTCCAGCCAGTCTTACACCCGCACTGGGGGACAGGAAGAAGTCTCACCTTTGGTGCCACCTGGGCTCCACATGGGCTGCATATGTGATAGTGGGAGGTGGGAGGCAAACTCCGTGGAAGTTACATGCATGATGGACTTTGGAAAACTGTCCTAGGCACTCCCCAGGCCCCAGGAATCTCCATCTCCTTCCCTTGTCTACTTGATGAGAATCTTACAAAACTGGTCTTAGTGTTACTTGTGAGCTGGGACACATCTGGGGCCCCAGAAGAGAAACCGACTTCTCAAAGCAGGTTTGAAATAGTTTGGAAAGTTGCAACCTGTGAATATTTGGGACAAGGGAGGGAGGGAGGGCGGAGGAAGTGAGCTGAGAGGGGGGCTCACTGAGTGATCCCGCTTAGTGATGCTGGCCCAGGGTGGGCCCCAGTGGCGGGGCGGAGGCTCTGGAACACGCAGGGAGGAAGGGATTTCTCAGAGCTGGAGCCTGGAGGTTCCTGAAGCAGCTCGAGCCAGGAACTGTTTTGGAAATAAAGGCGGGGAGACTAGATTCTGGTTCCAAACCTAGAGGGAGGGAGCAGAGTGTCTCCTTGTCTCCGGGGCACCTCTGAAAAAACCAGCTCCAAATAGCCTTGCTCCCAGCCTACTCTCCACACCACAGTGGTGAAAAAACCTGGGGATGAGGGCTTGGAGGGGGGCCAAGGCCGCAAGGCATCCAGACAGGTGAACTCTTGCTGGGGCTTAAAAATAAACTTAGAATGACAAACTTGAAGAGAGCCCCAACGGGCCATTTAAGCCAACCTCATTGGTTACTGACAGGGAAACTGAGGCAGAAGCAAACTGACTTAACTGGACACCTACAAACTTCCAGGCACTGTGCAAAGCTCTTTATTGGAATTATTTTATTTGAAGTTTACAATAAACCCTATGAAGGCAGTAAACTTATAGTCCCGTTTTTCAGAGGAAGAAACAGAGGCTTGGGGACTTCCCTGGTGGTCCAGTGGTATAGAATCTGCCTTCCAATGCAGGGGACATGGGTTCGATCCCTGGTCGGGGAACTAGGTTCCCACATGCCGCGGGGCAGCTAAGCTTGCGCGCCACAACTACTGAGCCCGTGAGCCTCAACCGCGAGCCCACATACCCTGGAGCCCGCGTGCCACGACTAGAGAGAAGCCTGCATGCTGCAAAGAAAGATCTCGCATGCCTCAACGAAGATCCCGTGTGCCACAACTAAGACCCAATGCAGCCAAAATAAATAAATAAAATATTAAAAAAAGAAAAGAAACAGAGGGTCTGAGAAGTGAAATGATTTTACCCCAAATCACACAATTCGAGTACTGGGGAGAACATTCGAACGTGTGTCTGAGGGGCTCTGAAGACTATATGTAATGTACTATGCCTTGTTCCCTTCTCTGCTATTTTTTTTTTTCCTGTTTTATAGAAAAGTAAACTGAAGCTCAGAGAGGTAAATTTGCTCATGTTTAAACAACTTGTTCATGGCAGAAGTTACATTTGAACTTGGGTTTGGCAGACCTTAACGCCCAAATGCCTTCCATTATGTCAGTGTTTTTTGGATTTTTCTTCCTAAATATCTGAAATTACAGAAGAGACCTTGAAGCATAGGCCAAAGCCACACACAGCAACAGGGAAATTTCTTTGATGCCTCATCTTTTATTATATCATATAAAATACATGGTTAAGAAAATGTAAAAGTGATGCTTTTTCTCCTTCAGGGTACTTGAGATTGATGCTTGAGGAAACCTCCTGTCCTTTGAGAGGCCCACACGTGGTTTAGCCAAGGTGATGGGGAGCAGCCTCTGAGCCCTGACATCCCACCATTGGGATGCCCCTTTGGAGTATTAACGGGGTGTGAACCAAAAGACCAGGGTGTACAAAGCACCTCCCCTTCAGCCTCATCACCTCATTCCTTGCTTAGAGCCGTCGAGAGCCTCCAGCCTTGTCTCTTGCTGCCTCCACTGGCACTCTCCAAGCCCAAGCCAGAGAGATCCTTTACAAACATAACTCAGCCACATCACTTCCTGGACGGTCTTGCTCCAGTGGCTGCTGGCTGCAAATAGCAAACCCTTGATGTGGCCCTAAAGGAAATGGCCCCCTGCCTCCATCCTAACCCTGGTTCTTCCCCTCTCTTCCTGCACTCCCCCCCATTTCAGGCGAAGCTCCATTTCACCCTTTTGCCTGCAACCCGGGGGCCCACCCTCTTGGCATGCTGGCTCTTTATCTATTGTGTTTCAGTTTAAATGTCACTTCCTCCAAGGCCTTCCTCTCAGACAGCTCTCCCTTTGGAGCCCAGCTCCTTGTCCTGTCTTTCCAGCCCTTACATCTCGCCTGTATTCACTGCATTTGTCTGCTTGCCCACTTACTGGGCCTCTCCCGTTAAAATGGAAGCCCCATGGGAGCAGGGACACCAGCTATATCCCCAGGGCTTCCAACTTCTTTGCTCACAGTGGGTATTCAAGAAATATTTGCTTGGTTAATGCGTGTTTGAGACCCAGACTCCGCCCTGAAGAAAATTCACGGTGAAGAGAAAACAAGGCTGTGGTCTAAATCCAAAAAGGCCCTGATACCCCTGGATTCAAAGAAGTTTTCTCCTTTCCCCAGATTTTCTAACCCAAACCCGATCCAATTCTAATCCCTCCTTCCTTTGACCTCCTGGAGCACAGGGCCCCTACCCCCATTCCAGGGAAGGGGCTTGCAGAATATTTTGCATACAGCAGGTACTCCATAAATGTCTGTTCAATTGATAAGAAAAAATAAGCATTAGTCCTTCTTCACCTTTAAAAAAACTATCTTAGTTCCTAAATTGTCCTTGCTGGTGTAAGTTGACCAGGGAAGGCTGCCTGGTAGTCTTCCTGCTGAGGGGAAAAAAATGTTACTTGGCTCAACCCCCAAAATGGAATCAGGAGGTGCTAAGCTGGGATGAAGTTCTTTAGTCTGGTTTTTTTTTTTTTTAAATTATTTATTTATTTATTTATTTATGGCTGTGTTGGGTCTTCGTTTCTGTGCGTGGGCTTTCTCTAGTTGCGGCGAGTGGGGGCTGCTCTTCATCGCGGTGCGCGGGCCTCTCACTGTCGCGGCCTCTCTTGTCGTGGAGCACAAGCTCCAGACGCGCAGGCTCAGTAGTTGTGGCTCACGGGCCTGGTTGCTCCGCGGCATGTGGGATCTTCCCAGACCAAGGCTCGAACCTGTGTCCCCTGCATTGGCAGGCAGATTCTCAACCACTGCGCCACCAGGGAAGCCCCTTTAGTCTGGTTTTAATTTACCCAGTCCCTGGGTTCCTCATCTCTGAGTTAAGTAGCTCATGCTTCGTAAAGACAAGGGTTCTAGGAAAACACTAGACGCTGAAAGGGCCCCAGCCTGAGGTCCCCTGTCAGAGGCGGAGCCTTCCTCCTCCTTGCTCTTGCCCTTAGCTCTCAGGACATGAACCCCTGGTTCCCTCCCAAGGGCCCTCTATTCAGACTGTGATGTGAGAAGGGCCAGCAGTGCAGATATGGGTCTCTCAATGCCTCTACCGGAATGTGGAAACTCCAGGGACACTTGTCTGGGCCTTGAGCAACGTGGCTGAGCCTGAGTTCTGCACAATCTCCCTTGGAGACCAGAAGATATAAATTGTGCTCAAATAAATTTGACCTGTTGGTTATGAGGATGGACACACTGACAGGTAGGGATGGTGTTTCACTCAGTGACTAAGAGCTGTGGGAAACACAGCCACTTAGTTTTCTCAACTATATCCAATGGAATAATAGTATACCTACCTCATGGAGTTCATCCAGGAATAATAAGATAATGTATTCAAAGCTTCTAGCCCCAAGTGTGACACAGTAACCCTCTCCCTCAGAAGCCGTCAGATAGCTGCCTGCCCCATGTTTCAAGTCTCAGGGCTAATACTTCCTCAGAGAGGCCCACCCCTGCTTGTTTGCTCAGACCACCCTGGTACTCCTTCCAAAGCACTTGGCCCAAGTTGTGATTATACATTTTTTGTTCCTTGGCTCATTAACTTTCTGTTATCTGTCTTCGCCCTGGAGTGGAAGGTCCAGGAATGCAGAGGCCCTGCCTGTCTTGCTCTCTGTTATGGCCACAGCTTAGCACAGGGTCTGTCCTGCCCACAGTAAGAGCTCAACTCACAGCTGTTCAATGGCCTTGAATGAAATGGTCACTCGTGTAACAAAAGAGCAAAGGGAGCAAAAGGATGACGAAACCACACTTGGCTACTGAGGGAAACCCAAGGAGAACACTGGTCTTGGATTCAGAACATGTGGGTCCCAGGCCTGGTTTTATAACTCACTGGCCACGTGGAAAAAGTCATTTCCTCCTAGCCAGGCCTCATTTTCTCACCCGTAAGATGGAGATCATAACCCTCACCCCATCTGCCTTACAGAGTTCTCCTGAGAATCAAACTAGATAACCAATGTTGAAAGCAGAACACGATACAAAAGTTAGAGCCTTGTTAAAAATCGTAACTGCCACCAACTGCAGCGGAACTAACAGCGTGCAGTCCTAACCTCCCACTAGGAGCCCCTGGAGTGTTTCAGGTGGAGGACACCTGAGCCTGATGCAGCCGGGCAATTCTCCCTGCGTTTGCAGTTAAAAGGAAAGGGCTGGTGATGGGATTGGGGTGACGCTTGCTCGCAGATGAAGCTCACTGAAAATTCGCTTTGATGGGAGCGAAATTTCCGAAAACACTCCATGCCCTCCCTGAATTCCAAGAAGCAAATTGGAAACAGCTTCTCTGAGAAGCTGACAGAGGCCAGTGGGAGGAGAAAGGGTCTGGCTGCCGCTCCCCCCGCAGTGCTCACGGAGCCAGCCCCCTTTCCTGGGATCTGGAGACCGATGCCCATTTGGAAACACTCCAGCACTGAGTCTACATACAGAGGATTAAAAGTCATGGGGCCCACTTGCCAAGAGGCCTCAGAAAATATTTGATCTGCTGTTTTCTCCTCCCCCCACCCCCGTGCCCCTGTTTTTGGCTCAGTCTAGATAAAGAGGTCCAATACCAAAGCAAGACCTAATGACGGAGCGGGAGCCAGGATCTCGCGAGGTTTGTCTCAGCGGGAACTCGAACGGCACCGCGGAAGTCAGCGTGGTGGGCCCTGCGTTACCGCCACCAAGGTGTACTTTCTGACAGATACGCCCAAACTCTTACACACCAACACGCGTGGCATGTGATGTGGTGGGCGTGGAGCCCACCCTCTGGGTCCCTGGCTGCTTCACTTGGGACTTAAGTCCTCGAAGTGAGGGCTAGAGTCAGGCTCCCGGGCGGCTGAAGCCAAAGCCGTCAAGCTTTGGACCTGCCCACAGCTGTTTTCCGCCCTGGAGACCAAGGACCGCAGTGAGAGAAGCAGGCAGCTGACGTGTGGGGTGTGAAGACGGGCGAGGAGGCCCGAGGGTGTTCAGAGCCCTGTATCCAGCTTCTCCTGAGGGCCGGCCTCCAAGTGGCCGACCAGAGCGCTGCCCAATAGGAGGAGGATGTGAGACGCATGTGTCATTTTAAGCGGTCTCACTGCCACGTGAAAAAGGTAAAAAGAAGCAGGTGAAATTAATTTTCATATGTTATTTCGCCCGGTATATCTCAAATATCATCATTTCAACATGTAATCAATGTAAAAATTGTTGAGGCATTTTACATTCTTTAAGTGCCACTAAGTCTTCGAAGCCCTGTGTGTATCTCACACTTGCAGCACTGGCCACGTTTCAAGTGCTTGATAGCCACACAGTGGGTATTGTATTAGATGGAAGCAGAGTTGCTGGAGTTGAAATCCCACCAACTAGCTGTGGGACCTTCTACAAGTTACTTATCTTCTCTCCCTCATCCTCATCCTCTCCAAAATGAGGACGATAATAATAGTACCTACCTTAGAAGGTTTTTATGAGGATTTAATTTTCCTAGAGTAAGGCCTGCCATATGGAAGAGATATAAAAGCATTAGCTATTATTTGTCCTTCTGAAAAGCAAACAAGATGATGGATGTTGAAAGCAAAACATGATACAAAAATTCAGACCTTGTTTAAAATTGTCACCAACAGCAGTTCAGCCAACGGAAAAACACCCTGATCTCCTCCATGAGTCCTGTGGCATTTCAGGTGGAGGCCCCTGTAGGCTCCTAATAAATTCTCCATTTTCAGGTAAGATAGTTTGAGTTTTATTTCTGTCTGTTGCTACCAAAGGAGATTCCTAGGGAGGCTTGGCCTTCACTCCTGCCGTTCCGTCCTGAGGGAAGGATGAGGGTGTCTGGCTTGGCCCTGTACCCCTGATCCACTTGGTTTGTTCAGGCTCCACAGTACAGAGATAGGTGAATCAATGGGAGAGTGTTTATCTCATCAAGTGACAGGAGGCCAAATGGGCTATCACGTATGCAGGTACTTGGTACCATGGCTTGGAAAGACTGCCTAATAAATGGTGTGGCTTATTCTTATTGCCTTGGAGGCCAGATACTGGGGATCTGAAGATGAAAAGATGTGGTTGCTGCTTTTAAAGGGCACACCATCTGGTTATACTGAGGGTCCCACCTGGCCTACCTATACCAGGAGAGAAAGCAAGCCTTGCTCCTTTTTTCTCTTTGATACAGGCTCCCCTGAGGAGCATCCAGGACCATACAGAAGGCAGGGGAAGGAAATTTGGGGGTTAGATGATTCCTTGGAAAGGTGTAGAAAGGACTGTGCTTGAAGATCCAGGAACTGAGGGAGAGGAACAGAGTCTGAACTCTGAAGGGCTGGGGAGAAAAAGCTAAGTTTTTTTCTTTTCTTTTTTTTTTTTTTTTGCGGTATGCGGGCCTCTCACTGTTGTGGCCTCTCCCGTTGCGGAGCACAGGTTCCGGATGTGCAGGCTCAGTGGCCATGGCGCACGGGCCCAGCCACCCCGCAGCATGTGGGATCCTCCCGGACCGGGGCACGAACCCGCGTCCCCTGGATCGGCAGGCGGACTTGCAACCACTGCACCACCAGGGAAGCCCACTAAGTTTTCCTTGACTTCCCTGGGCTTGCTGGTTTCCATGGAGTCACTTCCAGTCAGGCTGTGATGGGCATTCAGGGTAACTCTAAAGATCTGACACAATGCTAGCCTTCGAGAGCACAGAGCTGAGCTGGTGGTTAAGTAATGGTTAAGAATCATTTTCTAGCTGTTTGATCTCTGTTAAGTTATTTAATCTCTCAGTTTTCTTGTCTGTGAAATGGGAAAAGCAATGTGTATCGTCTGATTTGAATCATTTGAATTAGAAATAGCATGGTATAAAAAAATTTATTGTTTCACTTTATGTGTGAACGTTTGTCAACAACCTTGCAAGGCTATTCTAATAGGTAAACAGAAATTCTCATGGGTGAACAGAAATACCTGCCATCCTTCAGCTGTATTGAATTACACCAGTTTGAATTATGTGAGGTCTTGAGGAATGTCTCCATGAGTAATTTGATTGCTCATACTTCCATTATAGAGTAACTGTGAATATTAAATAGGACCATTCAGTAACAGCCCACAGTAAGCACTCAGTAGTAGTAGTGTTATTCTGATATAATTGCACTATATGAAAACAATGAGAGATATAATGGGAGAAGGAATAATGAGCAGGCCTGGGTCTGCTGCTTCCTCATCTGTAAAATGGTGAGAACAGTGAGCTTGTGAGGAGTTGAACGGTTGTGAGCTTTGGGATAGATGGCACCGAAGGCAGTTGTAACAGCTGAGGTGATTTTACAGCATGGCATGAATGCAAAGGTGCAGGATTTCTACGGGTGTGCCCTACTTTAAACAAGGATGTAAAATTGGAATTTTGTCATTCAGTGATCAGATTTTTGTTAAGATTGTAATGTGCAAGGACCTCTGGCTGAGAACTATGGAAGATGGTCCTGCCACCGAGGAAGTTATAATCTAGACAAGGGGTGACCAGCTGGCTTATCAATGACCTTATGCAAACCATAGACTGCACCATGCTTCTGGTTTTTTTGTTGTTGTTGTTTTTGTTGTTTTTTAACGTTTGAAATTGTTGCCAATGTAAAATTTGGGAGATTTTATGTTAAAATCAAGATTTCAAAATAAAATACCTAGAATAAATCTAACCAAGGACGTAAAAGGCTTGTACTTGGAAAACTGTAAGGCACTGATGAAAGAAAACAGATGGAAAGATATACCATGCTCACGGATGAAAGAATTAATATTGTTAAAATGACCATACTACCCAAGGCAATCTACAGAGTCATTGCAATCTCTATCAAAATACCAATGGCATTTTTCACAGAACTAGAACAAATAATCCTAAAATTTGTGTGTAAACACAAAAGACCCCAAAACAATAGCCAAAACAATCTTGAAAAAGGGGGACAAAGCTGAAGGTATCATGCTCCCTGATTTCAAACAATACTGCAAAGCTGCAGTAATCAAAACAGTATGGTTCTGGCACAAAAAGAGACATTTAGATCAATGGAACAGAATAGAGAGCCCAGAAATAAACCCACAGTTGTATGGTCAATTAATCTATGACAAAGGAGGCAAGAATATACAATGGGTCAAAGACAGCCTCTTCAATAGATGATGTTGGGAAACTGGACCACTTTCTTATACCATGTACAAAAATAAACTCAAAATGGATTAAAGACTTGGAATCATAAAACTCCTAGAAGACAAGATAGGCAGTATGCTCTTTGATTTTGGTCTTAGCAATATTTTTTTTTAATATGCCTCCTCAGCCAAGGGCAAAAGTAAAAATAAACAAATGGGACTACATCAAACTAAAAAGTTTCTGCACAGCAAAGGAAACTATCCACAAAATGAAAAGACAACCTACTGAATGGGAGAAGATATTTACAAACAATACATCTGGTAAACAGTTAATGTGCACAATATACGAAGAACTCATACGACTCAACAGCAAAAAGACAACCTGATAAAAATTGGACAGAAGACCTGAATAGACATTTTTCTAAAGATGGCCAACAGACACGTGAAAAGATGCTCAGCATCACTAATCATCAAAGAAATGCAAATCAAAACCACGATATCATCTCACACTTGTCAGAATGGCAGTTATCAAAAAGACAACAAATAAGTGTTGGCCAAAATGTGGAGAAAAGGGAACCCTTGTGCACTGTTGGCGGGAATGTAAATTGGTGCAGCTACTATGGAAAACAGTAAGGAAGTTCCTAAAAAAATTAAAAATAGAAATTCCATATGGTCCAGAAATTGCACTTCTGGGAAAATGCACATCTGAAGAAAACAAGAACACTAATTTGAAAAGGTACATGCACCCTTATGTTCATTGCAGCACTATTTACAATAGCCAAGATATGGAAGCAACCTAAGTGTCCATCTATAGCTGAATGGATAAAGAAGATATATATAATGGAATATCACTCAGCCATAAAAAAGAATGAAATCTTGACATTTGTGACAACATGGATGGACCTAGAATGGACCTAGAGAGTATTATGCCAAGTGAAATAAGTCAGACAGAGAAAGACAAATACCATATGATTTCGCTTACATGTGGAATCTTAAAAACAAAACAAATGGACAAACATAAAACAGAACAGACTCAGAGATACAGAGGACAAACAGATGGTTGCCAGAGGGGAGGTAAGGGAGAAGATGGGTGAAACAGATGGAGAGTGAGAGGTACAAACTTGTAGTTATACAATAAATAAGTCACAGGAATGTAATGTACAGCATAGGGAATACAGTCAATAATATTGTAATAACTTTATATGGTGACAGATGGTAACTAGACTTATTGTGGTGATTATTTTGTAGTGTGTAAAAATATTGAATCTCTGTGTCGTACATTTGAAACTAATATCATAACTCAATTATACTTCAAATAAAAAAAAAGATTTCCAGCTTTTCTTGAGAATCTGGAGGATCTGCAGCATTCTGGCAGGGCAACAATTGGCTACCTCTTGGACAAGGTGTTATGGGCTGAATTGTGTTTCCCCAGAATTCATATGTTGACGTCCTAACCCCCAGAAGCCCAGAGTGGGACTGTATTTAGATATGAGATCTTTAAAGAGGTAATTAAGGTCAGACAAAGTCATATGGATGGGCCCTAATCCAATATGACTAGTATCTTAATAAGAAGAGGAGATTAGGACATGACACCCAGACCAAGGGATAGCCATGTGAGGTCACAGTCAGAAGGTGGCCATCTGAAAGCCAAGGAGAGAGCCCTCAGAAGAAACCAAATCTGCCATCCCCTTAATCATGGGCTTCTAGCTTCCAGAACTGTGAGGAAATACATTTTTGTTGTTGAAGCCACCCAGTCTTTGTGACTTTGTTATGGCAGCCCTAGCAAAGTAATACACAGGACCTATATTCTTCAGTGTCAAGTCTTCACCACTCCTAAATGTCATGCATTCTGTTCACTTATGTATCATGCACAGCCTTTGTTGGCATATGATCTAGAGGAAGAGGGTATTCTCCATGTGTTTGTTCTGCGTGTATGTTCTTATTTCAAAGCTCTGATGTTCGTTTTCTCCTTTAATTCTCCCCACAGTTCTAAGAGGCTGATGCTATCATCCCCATTTGGCAGGAGAGAATACAGAACTCAGAAAAGTGAAGTCATTTTTCCCAGGTCAAAGCTGGGATGTAACCCAAGCCTGTTGATTCAGGGCCCAGGGCTCGTGCCCCTCTATCACGGCCCCTCTGCTTGGGCACAGGACCCATGCACATAAAGCCTTAACTAACAGGGCAGCTGCGTGTGTGTGTTATAGAAGTAAGCCAGTTACAGCAATGCACAAATCCAAAGGAAGATTATTTCCTTGAAAAAAGATTTGGCATAGAATTCCCTTCAAAAGTAAACCTAGATTAGAATTTGATTAACAGAAATCTGACTTATGCAGGAGTTCGCCTCATGGAGGTAAAGCCAGCTTGGCAGTCCTCTGACCTGGAGGAAGGAGTGGGGAGAGCTGTGAGTATATAAAGGGTCTGTGTTGCCCCATGGTGAACATTCAGGAGTAGAAAGCACCAGACACTGGGACTGTAGGAAAGAAGGTCCAGTCATCTGTGTCCAATCTGCAGGTGAAGATGAGAGGAGGAATAGCAAGATAGGGAAGAATGGAGGGATTTGCAGAGAAAGAAGTAACTTCTTGGGGGAATTTGCTGAATATTTGATGGAGGCAGAGTAGGTTTGAGATGCCCCAGACTTGTGAAAGAAATCTCAATTCATTTGTGTAATGACACACTGTACACGGGAACAAAGTATACGCACATATGGAAAGATGGCCAGTGTACACTGTTAAGTGAAAAAGCAAGTTGCAGCAGGGAATGTCAAGTACGATTTATTCTTGAGTTTAAACAAGATAGAGACAGATAAATAGAGATGTGTATGTATGTTTGTGGGGGAAATTCCTGAAAGGACACACATCTTGTTAAAGGGGTTACCTCCCAGAATTGGGAAGGAGTGTGTGACCTTTTACTTTTCACTTTCCACCTTTTTGTACTGTGTGAATTTTTTAAGGTAAGCATTGTCAGTTTTGTATCATTTAAAACAAAAGGTAACCTGAAGGCTTAAGGATTGGAAGACGGTCAAGGCTGTGTCCCTGCTAGGGGATGGGGAGAAGTAAGACATCTGGGAAGAAAGGAAGCCTGTGCTGCTCTGGATGTATTAGAATGAAGGGCAGTAGTGAGGTTCTGGAAAGTGTGGAAGGTTTGCCGAGCGGCAGTTGAAAGTGAGCATACTGGATGTGATTACCAGATAACGGAATGAATCAGAGAAAAGCTGTGCAGATGGGAGGGCAGAAATGGAGGAGCAGAGAGGACTTGGAACACTAACTGAGCATCAGCCTTGGATTGGCACATATAGGACACTGTCGTTGCTATTGCTGCTGGTTCAGTGGGGTCTCTGGGAGATGGCCAGTCTAAGGAGGTGACCCTTGAAGGGTTCCACGCAGGAGAGTTTTGCAGTCAAAGGGTAGAGGACCATTGCACTGAGGTTGTGCAAAGGATTCAGGCTTTAGGCGAGAGGCCTGGGCTGGGAGGCTGCAGGGAGCCAGTGCAACCGTTTAGTTGAGAGGAACAGCCCTGGAATAGGGCAGTGGCAGTGGCAGTGGGGATGGAGAAATAAAAACAAAGTAAATAAGACAAGGCTTGGAGACAAGTAGTGGGGAGGGAGAGTGAAGAGAGTTGTGAAGAAATGGGTGCACATCTCAGCTTGCCTGTCTGTGTGATATACTTGATTAAAGAAATGTTGTCAAGAGTCAATTAGATAATGCACTTGATAAGTAACTATGATTGTTAGCTCGGGTATTGGGCTCAGACTTACCAGGCTTCAAATCCCTTTACCACCAACTACTAGCTGTGCAACCTGAGCAAGTCATTAACGTCTCTGAGCCCGGTGCCCCTTCTGCAGGTGGTGATAACCTGTTGTCATGGAAACGAAAGAGCTTAAGTGGAGGGCTGGCAGGGCCTGGCACAAAATAGGTGCAGGACAAATGGTCGAGCTATTACTATCAATGATAAAACCTCTGAGCACAGAGCCTGGCACACGGTAAGCGCTCAATAAATGTCAATTCATGTTGTAATTCATAAGGCTGCCCGGCCTGCAAAGAGGGGGTGTTGGCAGTACCCTCCCTCCCACCTCCTCCTACCCGCGCCAGCACCGCGTATCCCCCCTCCCCTCCCGCACTTTCCATCCCTGCCGGAGGGTGGCGGGGGTGCGGACTGGGCAGACCGCACAGACACTTACCCTCAGCGCCGCCGGCCACGTCCAGACGGGTCTGCAGCCACGAAGCTCTGGGCCGTCCCGCCTTCCGTAGCTGCAGCTCAGCCGGCTCCCGCCCCGGGCATACTTTTCCCATCCCGTCATGGGCGGGAGAGCTCTCCGCCGGGTCACGTGGGCCGGCCCGCAGCGAGGCGCGCTCTCTTGGGCATCGGTTGGGAAAAACCTTTTAGCTCCGGCAACAACTTGAGTGTGTCGATGCATCGCTCTGTGCATAGAACTTGTCAGTGCATTTGAAATTTTCTGTGCACGAGAGTGATTGTTACCCAGGCGTTTGCAAGTGCGTGGGTATGTGTGCATGTGTTTGAAGGGGCATGTGTGTTGCTTGTACATGAGCATTCATCTCGCTGTGGATCTAGGGGTTGTGCTGTGGGCATGACAGCTTATAACAGAGTACCTCTTCCTGTGTACTGAATGTGCGTGTACTTGAGAGTGATTAGGAATCGTGTGTACATGTTTAGTTTTGTGTGTGTGTGTGCATGCATAAGTGCATGTGCCCAAACATACGTCAGGGCTGTGTCTGCACATATATACGCACATATCCAAGCTTGCAGCTTGGTGTGCAGCAGAAGTGTACTTCAGTTTCAGTGTGTACACAGTAGTTGCTGGATATATGTGTTGGGTGCACGTTTAAATGTGTGTATGAGTCAGCAGTAACTTCATATCAGTGTGTATGTGCATAATGCTGTGTGGCACCTGTTTGTGCGGTGGCGCATTCTGTATGCGTTTATATGTGTATGTGCCTTGGTGTGGATTTGGTCCATAATGTGAGTGTGCACATACATAATAATGGACAGGCACCCCTGTGTCCCAGCCCTCATCTCCGTCCTCCCCAGAAGATGAGGCTTCGCTGGCCTCACTAACTGTCTGCCCAGCCTCAGGTCATTTAGAGACATGCCCCTGCTCGAGGACCCCAGCTCCCAGATGGGCAGAGTGACCATGTTTAGGTAGCAAGCAGACACTAGAGGAAAGAAAAGTCATCAGAGGCCTGGGTTTTGCTTCTCTCTATTCCTTCCACTGCTCTCTTCCACTAGCTACCAGTATTTCACTTGGCTGCCAGAGCATCAGGTGAACAGATGGTGTATGACCCAAGGTTTATAGTCAGAATTTTAATGCAGATATGCATTAGAATTCTAGAGCTGGTTCCACCACCTTAGCCAAGTTAGTTATCTCATAGGTGGTATTTCATTTCTGAAAAGGAGGAGGAATAATAATTATATTACCTGCACTGTCTTTCCCCCTAGAGTTGGGACACTCACTCATAGAGATGTTTGGTAAGCAATCAAACTATGTAGAGAATTATTATTAATATTACATAAAGATTATTTGAGGATGAAAGTTAGTGGGCTTAGCAAACATTTAATAAGCATCTATTACGTGTCAGTCCCTGGCTAGGTGCTGGGGATCTAGAGGTAAACCAAATAGGCTTGGTGCCTGGCCTCGTGGAACTTAGAGTCTAGTGAGGATGATACAAGTGGTTTCATGTGAAATAAGTGTTGCAGAAGAGGAAGACACTGAATATGAAACTGGGAGGCCAGGGGAAGGCCTGGGGAAGTGATGTCCAGTTGAGCCTGAGGGAGAGGGTGAGAGCTCTAAACATGACTGAAAGATGACACGTGCAGTGGGGTTTAGTGTGTCAATTCACAGGTGGCTGGAAAGGGGACCTCTGTCCACCACCCACTCTGGGTACCTTGGTCTGTTCCCAGATGTGTCAGGAATGGAAAAGGTGAGGGATCCAGGCTTAGGATGCCAGGAGGCCATTCAGAATCTAAAGGGCTCAGGAAAGCCCCTCTCCTAGGGTAGAGTAAGAATCTCCATGTGTTACCCATGGGACTCCACTGCGACACAAGTTGAAATCACTGGCATGCCCTTATTGGCAAGAAGATGGTTAATGAACAGTATAGGGAAAGGCAGTGGTGCCACACTCAGCACCCAGTAGATAAATGTTTACTGGCTGGCTGAATGGGAACAGATGTTTTTCCAGCGTTTGGAGGAGTCCTGGAACCCAGGTCCCCTGAAGCTCCCCCTTGGGGCCTTGTCCTGTGGATCCTTGCAGTGGTGATGGCATCACAGAGCAGGAAATCCAAAATACTCATGAAATGGCTATTTCAGGAGCTGGTTCAAGCTGGAACAGGGCTCAGGACTTCTCCCCAGTAGCCTGTTTATGTCTTTTATTCAGTCCACAAACATGTATTACCTATTATGAGTGTGGAGACAAGGAGATGAACTTCTGGTCTACAGGGAAAATGAATGTGAGCACAAATTACTGTAAGATGCAAAATACAATACATGTCATAGGAAAGGTACAATGTGTTATAAAAAATGAGAAGTCTTTCCCCCTTTGATTCATTTCAGTTCATTCCATAGTTTTCATTCATTCTAGAGAACGTGGATACATTATGACACTGATGGCCACAGAGAGTTGACAGTCTGGCAGGGGCAGCCATGTGCCAGATGGGGTAGATTTGCTTGTTCCACGCCTCTTGCTTGTTCCACGCCTCTCATTGAGTGTGCCTTCCTATACTGCAGAGGCCAAAAAGCTAAAAATCTGTTTTCTAGGCTCCTTGCTGCTGGGTTCCTGTTTGAGATTTAGGTTTAGCTAGTCCTGTGTGCTGTGTAAGACCTGGACTCAAAGCTGAGTTAGGAAGAAAAACCAGTTGAGTTAGGTGCAGAGGAGACAGCGGCCTGGGAGGACTCCATTTTGCTGGGGCTGACCCAAAGGTACAGCACAGCTCTGGAGTTCTGGCAGTAGCTCCCAGTCCTCCGATTACACCTAAGGTGGTGTGTTCCGGTAGCCAGAGACTGGGCTAGTGGCTCCCTGAGCTCTTGCTTCCAGGTTGTGGGTGGGATGGGGAGGGGAGGTGGTCAGTACTGGGGTGATGTTTTAGGAATCATTCCTGGCAGCCCAGGCACAACTTGCTCTGCCCTGATTCTGAACTCAGTTGATTCTCTTTATTAAATCCGTGTCTGCTTAAAAGAGCTAGAAGGGTTTTGTCTCTTCACTTGAACCCTAATTGATATGTCATGCTGTGAACTATAGGTGCTGGAAAAGTCAGAGAAGGGAGATGAGTGCACAGCAGAACAAGCAGGGAAGAAATCCAGAGGACTGCTGTTCTTTGCTCTTTTCCTCTTTCAATTCCACCTCCTACCCTCAGCCCCTCTTCGATCCTATAATCAACCTTCAAATAAATTAATTAATTGATTAAGTATCAAACAACTACAGTGTACAAGGCACTGTGATGTTGGGGGTCACAGTCATGAACAGATACCCAAGGTCTCTGTCTCCATGATGCTTATGCAAAGACAGATGTTCTACTAGCACTCAAACACAGAATTCAAAATTGTGGAAAGAGTTATGAAGGAAAAGAAGAGGGAACTGTGGCACAGAACGATGGTGTGGAGTCTGCGAGAGAACTTATTTTGATTGGGAGATCTGGGATGATCGCTCAAATAGGTAACGTTTAAGGTGAGCCGCACAGGATAAAAAAGGGCCAGCTGTGCCAAGGTGGCAGAGGATGAGCGGGAGAGGCGTCAGCAGAAGGAGCAGAGTGTATGAGAGCTACGTTAACCTATCTCAGCATCTTCCTATGCTCCCTGTGTAACAGTCATAGGGTGATGCCTCGACTCTGTAGCCTTTCTGTAGCCTAACTGAAAGCCCTCTATGATTTGACGTCTTCCCAGACATGTCTCCTGTTTTTCCTGTGTGACGGCGTTCCTCAGCCTCGGCACTGTTGACATCTGGTGCTGGATGAGTCTTCCTTGTGGGGACTGTCCTGTGCCTTGTCGGATGTTTAGTCTCTACCTCTGGCCTCTACCCTCTACATCAGGGGTCCCCAACCCCCGGGCCACGGACCACTACCAGTCTGCGGCCTGTTAGGAACCAAGCCGCACAGGTGAGCAGCGGGCAAGCGAGCGGAGCTTCATCTGCCGCTCCACATCGCTCCCATTCCCGCCTGAACCATCACTCGCGTTACCTCCTGAACCCACCCCTCTGCCCACCACCCCGGCCCATGGAAACATTGTCTTCCACGAAACCGGCCCCTGGGTGCCAAAAAGTTGGAGACCGCTGCTCTAGATGACAATACTAGGCCTCTGCCCCTAGTTGCGACAACCAAAAATATCTTCAGACATTGCCAAATGTTCCGAGAGGGGCAACATCGCCCTCCTTTGAGAACTGCTGCCCCGTGGGTAGCCCTCCTTTGGTCAAGTGGTCTTCTTGCTGGCTCCTGAATGCACCTTTATGTTTCTGTACCTCCCCTTAAGCAGTTCCCTCTAACTATTACCTGTCTTCCACAAAGCCTTACCCATATGTCTACTAGAAATGCATGGCTTTTCTCTGCCCAGCATCCCTCTGTCCTTTGGGGAATTTGTACTGGATGACTCATGTGTTTTGAGTGGTAGAGGAAGAGTGCTCTGCCTGCCCAGGCATGTGGACCAGGTACCCTTTCCTGTGCCCGTTTAAGAGCCCAGATGGTGGACGTGAGACCCAAGCAGAGCCAGCCAGTCTTTCCATGGGCTTTCCGTGACAGGGCCCTCTTTTCTTCTGAATTGTTAACTGTAAGTACAGAGCCCTGGGCTGCCACCGGCAGGGAGCCTGCCATTTGGAAAGAGCCTGCTTATGGCAGGAGACAATGACATCAATACACAAGTAGGAGCAGATTCAAGAAGAACTGAGAGGTGGAGGGAGAGTTCTGTGAGCACATTATTAGAGCCCTTAATTCAGAGACTTGTGCTAAAGCGTTCACATTCTTATATTCTCTCTCTCTCTTTAAGCTAGTTTGGATTGTTTCCATCAGTTACTATGGAAAGAGTCCTAATGTAATTTCCTTCAATGCTTGGTTCAAATCTCTCCTCTTCCATGAAATCCTTTCAACACAGGACAGTCTGAAGAAAATGCTTGCTTTGAATCCGTAATTGTTGGTTTTCTGGAGCCAGCAGCCAGTTCTGTGCCTCTCTTCCCAACTTTGAGTTTAGTGACATCATGCTGCCATTTGAAATCATCATAGTGAGAATAATTACACCACGGAAATCCACAAATACTACAAATCAAGGCTCTCTTTTTCCCACCTCAGCCTGTTTACCAGCGCGCCACTGTCTAAATCTTCTCAGTTGTACCACCCATTTCGATGTTAATCATGTACTAATTCATGACATCTTTTGCTTTTTGAATATGGTGAGGTTGGGGAGACAAGTGCCCCCAAAATACACTGCATGTGAGTCTTCAGAATCTCAAAGGAGGAAGGGTCCTGAGAAATAAAATGGTCTTCATTTCATACACAAGGACGAAGAGGTCCAGAGACATTCAGTGACTTAGTAGTCAGTTGTGGAGTCAAGACCAAGTCCAAGACCTTTTGACTTACTTGCATTATTAAAATGCGGGCCTTCCTAGTCTTCCTGTATGTCATTTTCAACCTTTCCTTTCTCTGGTTTGGGTACAGAAGAGTGTTTAAAAACGATGTTGAATCATTCCAAACTGCTAATGGCCAAGATCCAAGTTGTCAGTGCTTACTTTCAACAAGGGACTTTGGGGCTGTGAAGTCTCCAGAATGAGATAATTCCAGATGGGGTCTTACTAATGTGGCAGCACTGGGAGACAGTTGTTAGTAGATGGGACTTGCTGCCTTTGCGTGGAAAGAGCATGATGTTGGAGTGAAGGCTGGCTGCTCTGTGTATTATATCACTTAGAATGAAACAAGATGATAGTTGAACTGTAAGGAAAGTTTTGCGGATTTATAAAAATTTAAAATACACAATTTTGTTTTTTCTGGCTGCGTTGGGTCTTCGTTGCTGTGCACAGGCTTTCTCTAGAGGTGAGCGGGGGCTACTCTTTGTTGCTGCGAGCTGTGTTCTTTGTTGCTGGGCTTCGTTGCTGTGCGCCTTCGTTGCTGGGCTTCTCACTGCGGTGGCTTCTCTTGTTGCGGAGCATGGGCTCTAGGTGCGCGGGCTTCAGTAGTTGCAGCACGCGGGCTCAGTAATTGCGGCACGCGGGCTCGGTAATTTCGGCATACGGGCTCAGTAGTTGTGGCGCTTGGGCTCTAGAGCGCAGGCTCAGTAGTTGTGCCACACGGGCTTAGTTGCTCTGTGGCATGTGGGATCTTCCCGGACCAGGGAGCAAACCCGTGTCCCCTGCCTTGGCAGGCGGATTCTTAACCACTGCTCCACCAGGGAAGTGCCACAACTTTTTTTTTAATATAGCTGTTCTATTTCCTGTAATTATTTCTTGGAAGTGTGCATAAGGATATCCATTGCAACCTTGTTTGAACTAATAAAAGACTGGAAACAATCTAAATGCCAAGTAATAGGGGACTAATTAATCATTATACATACATACATAGAGGCAGAAATCTTTGTACTATTATGGAATTATCTTCAAGACATATTGTTTAGTGAGAAAAATAAGAAGCAGAACAGTGTGTATAGTTTGCTACCATTCAAATTAAAAAAAGAAGAGGTGGGGGCTTCCCTGGTGGCGCAGTGGTTGAGAGTCCGCCTGCCGTTGCAGGGGACATGGGTTCATGCCCCGGTCTGGGAAAATCCCACATGCCGCAGAGTGGCTGGGCCCGTGAACCATGGTCGCTGAGCCTGCGCGTCCAGAGCCTGTGCTCCGCAACGGGAGAGGCCACAACAGTGAGAGGCCCGTGTATCGCGAAAAAAAAAAAAAGAAGAGGTGAGGAAAACACAGACACACATGTTTGTATGAACACAATTTATCCCTAGGAGGATATACAAAAAATTGCAACAGCAGAAGTTGTCTCTGGAGAGAGGAACTGGAAAACAGCAGTAAGAGAGAGGCGTAGTTTTTCGCTTAGGTCTTTTGGAACAATTTGATTTTTTTTTTTTTTAAAGAAAACTGGTACCATGATTTTTTTTTTTTTTTTGTGGTACGTGGGCCCTCACTGTTGTGGCCTCTCCCGTTGCAGAGCACAGGCTCCGGACGCACAGTCTCAGCGACCATGGCTCACGGGCCCAGCCGCTCTGCGGCATGTGGGATCCTCCCAGACCGGGGCACGAACCCGTGTCCCCTGCATCGGCAGGCGGACTCTCAACCACTGCGCCACCAGGGAAGCCCCTCCATGATTTTTTAAAATTAATTAATTAATTAATTTTTGACTGCGTTGGGTCTTCGTTGCCGCGTGGCATTTCTCTAGTTGCAGCGAGTGGGGGCTACTCTTTGTCGTGGTGCGCGGGATTCTCATTGTGGTGGCTTCTCTTTTTGCGGGGCACGGGCTCTAGGTGCGGGCTTCAGTAGTTGTGGCGCATGGGCTTAGTTGCTCCGCGGCATGTGGGATCTTCCTGGGTCAGGGCTCGAACCCGTGTCCCCTGCATTGGCAGGCGGATTCTTAACCACTGCAACACCAGGGAAGCCTGAACAATTTGATTTTTAAAACAGTGGAAATCTTTTACTTACTCAACACTCCTCCCCTCAATAAAATAAAAAATAAGGAAATGCCGTATTGCACTTTTTAGAAATTCTTCCTTTGCTGTGATGGATGAGCCAGATCTGGGGATGTGGCAGAGAGTTTAGGGAGTTAATAATAATAAACCCCCAACAATTATAGACTTTCTTTTTAAAAAAACATTTTCAAAGAACAGTCTCTTGCAGTCTTCCAAGTTTGGGACAAGTATTTTCCCCATTGTATAGTCGAAGGAGCTGAGGCCCAGAAGCAGGGCCATCTTCCCAAGGTTACACAGTGGGCAAGGGGCAGAGTTGGAATGAGAGCTCATATCTTGCCCAGGCATAAGTTCCTTCTTCCAGACAGTGTTTAGCTGGGCAGAGGGCTTCAACAAGCAGAGTAGTTTTCACGGGAAGGAAAAGAAGAACCAGAGAGTTATAAGAAGCTCTTCTGGCCTGAGGTTTCGGAAGAGTTAAAGGCCTTGAGACAGCTACAATCCCAGAGCAAATGAAGTCAGACCAAAATAGACACCACTTATATTCTAGGGGAAATGACCCAGAAAAGATCCAACTAGTTTCCAGATGTAGCTTGAAAGGCTTCAGTTGGAGAGACTTCATTTTGGAATCTCATGCAAAAACCTCTCTTGATGAGGTTTCTCAACTCAGTATGTGGATCAGAAATGAACAGACATTTGATTTGAGGGAGATGCTCTGCTAAGAAGGTCTAGAGGCTTGTGCTTTGTAGAATCAAGCTTAGAGAAAGTAACCTATGAATGAGTATAGAAATGAAGGCTTTGCCCTGCTTTGCCAGCATAATTTTGGGAGGGAATATGAGAAATGTAGGGTCTATCCCTGCCTTTTGGCTGAGATGGAAAGCAGAAATCCCAGACTGAGGAAATGAGGCTTGATGAAACTGCATAAATGGGATTTAGCTAGTGGCTAAAAGAAATGTTTTATCTGTTAGCTGTTGTGAAGTGGAAGGAGACTAATTTCTCAAAATCTGTGTTTTTAAAAGACTTCTACACATTTCTTTTAAATGATACTCAGAAAACACTTAACTCTACATGTCTCATCCACTTAATTTATTATGGGTATGATAAAAAATTGAAAACATTAAAGCATACAACAGTGTGTCTTACTGCTTATGAAGAAAAAAGGTTACACACACAGACACACACACACACGTTTATGTGTAACCACACTTTGAAGACATGTAGCCTGGTAGCCTTGGCTGTGTCTTGGAGGAGAACTGTGGAGCTGAGATGGGGTGGGAGGTACAGCCTTCACTGTACTGTCTCAATTTACCAGATGCCTGTTTTACATATTAAAAATAAAACACACTCTTAAAAAACCTCAAAGGGAAAAACGTAGCTTTATAATGGAGAGATGTGGCGGCCACGCTGTTAACCAAGTAGGGAAATTTAGCATTACCAAGGGCATAAAACCTGACATTATATGATACATCCAGGGTTTTAACCTGAATATAATTAAGCCTTCACACCTAACCTCTGATTAGCAGAAAGTATAGGGAATAGAGAAACTAGTTAAACAACACAGGAGAAAACAGTCAATTCAGAGAGTGGGACATTCTTTAAAATGTTAAATGTCATGGAAATATTAAAAGGTGGTTCAAAAAATTAGGAATAAAAGATATTTTGGGGGCAATTGGAAGAACTTTGAATATGGTCTGATTATTAGACATATTAGGGAATTATTGTTAATTTTCTTGTGTGTGAATAATGGTTTTGTGGTTATATAGGATAATGTCCTTATTCTTAGGAGATGCAATGCTGAAGTATGGAGGGGAGAAGACACATGGTGTTGGGAAGTTACTTTAAAATGGTTCAGAAAACACACATGAATGCACAGACACTCACACACATGAACCCCCCACCCCCCCACACACAAAACAGAGTTGGTTATTAAGCTATAGTCTTACCTTCAAACTCAGCTATGTGATGTAAGGGCTGGGACTTTGCAAATCACATTTCTTCTTTGCCAGCGGGCCTTCTGTTAGTCTGCCAATAGGGGGCATTAGAAGGGGACTGGAAGTCTAGAGGAGCCACAAAGAGCTTGCTTCTTTCTGTTTTGCTTCCTGTTACTCTCAGCCTGCCTGAGCAACAGTTCCTCACCCTGGCAATGAAAGTTATTTCCTGTAGGAGCAGCTGGTTTAGGTTTACATTTTTTCCACAGTCTCAGAATACAGCCTGTCTTCAGACATACCTGTATCAGCTGGCAAAGCCTTCTCTAACCCAGCTCCGTGGGACCCTTTGTCCAAGCTTCTAAATTCTATTAATCCCGAGCTCTTCTCCCAGCCCTAGGAATGGTAACTGCTTTCTGTGTTTATACAGTATTCCTTTTACCTTTCCAGTTCTCTGATACCTGGTTCACAGTTGTTTATATTAAATTTTCTCTGCAAAAGTAACTGGTGGAGTTTGTGTCTCCTGACTGAACCTTGACTGATACAGAAACTGGAACTAGGAGTCTCAGGAAACAGACCCTTTTTTTAGGTGTTTGGGTTTGTCTTTAGACTTGAATGCAATGTTGAGCTCCTTGTCATGGAAATGGGATGCTAGTAACTCATGGCATGGAGTGGCCCTGATTAATCTAATTATTGGCTGTAGATTATTGTGATAAAGAACCTCCTGAAGCAGGTACCTTGGGGGACCAAGTGGCTACTGGGAATAATGATGACCTACAGGGACTGTGGGGTGGGATGCCTCCTTCTGGGTGCTCTGGAGTGTGTACAGAAAGAAAACAACACACTCAGCCCTTTAAAGTCTCAGCCCAAGTCCTGGTCAGAGAACTAGAGAGATTCTATGGCAGCTCTAAAAGTATTGCAAATCTGTTAGAGCTGCCAATTCAGACACAAGATTTAATTGTGATCATTGTAGAATTTAATGTAAATTGAGCTCACAGCCTATGTCTCTCAGTGAAAGTTAGGATGAGGGTTGGGAGTGTCCCAAGGACTTGGAATGAGGACATCTGCATGGACACAGATGAAACTGAGAATCTGAACCCCTAAGTCACTCTGAGCCTTCCATGCCTTCACCTTCTGTGTCTGAGATTAGGTTTCCTTTGCTTAAAGTCCTTGTAATACTCTCACCTGAGGCAGGTGACTTTCAAGGAGATGCCTGTACTCTTCAAGACCTACCCCACTACTCCTTGCTGCCACTAGACCCATAACTAGGGTCAGATCCAGCATATTCCAAGGGAACAAGTACAAGTCTGAACCTGGAGGGAAGAATTTATAATAAAAAAGAACTGCAATATTTTTCTAATTTGTATAGGCAGAAACCAGGTGAATATATGTGGGAATGGGATTCTAAGAGCATTAGATGGAAAAAGGCAGAATGTAACAGGCCAAATTTACTGATATGGGTGTATGTATCAGGGATTCTGGATTTAATATGTTAGCTCATATAAGAATTTACTTACTTGGATAACTTGAACTCAACAGTGACCTACATATAATGAGTTTGAGATCCCAGAACTTCCCTGGCACAATGTAGAGAAAGGAATTAAAAGACTTGGGGAGATAGAAATGTTGCTAAACTTATCACGTGTGACCTTTGAACTTCCCTCACCCACTACCCACCCCCCCAACTATATGGTTGAAGAGGACCCAGAGGACACTCATTCCCTGAGATATTGAGCAATACATTAGTGAGATCACCGATATCCTTGGAAATCTCTGTGGGCTTGTATGATGGTAGAAGATGCTGCCACTGAGATGAGTTCATTGATTTCAGTGGAGTCGATAGGATCCTGGAGTAGCCGAAGCCAAGTGGCAGTGTTCAGTCATGAGAGAGAAGGTGGATGCACTTAGTGCCCAGCACAGAAAAAATAGAAATCAGAATGTTTTGATCCACAGGGATTGTTGATAGTAGCTGTGAAGGTTAATTTTATGTGTCAATTTGACTGGGTCATCAAGTGCCCAGATATTTGGTCCAACATTATTCTGGGTGTTTCTGTGAGGATGTTTTTGGATGAGATGAACATTTAAAGTGGTGGACTTTGAGTAAAGCAGATTGCCCTCCAAAATGTGGGTGGGCCTCATCCAATCAGTTGGAAACCTGAATAGAACAAAATGACTACCCCCAAGCAAGAGAGAATTCTGTAGATGGCTGTCTTTGGACTGGAACTGCAGCATTGGCTCTCCTGGCTCTCTGGCCTACTGACCCACCCTGCAGATTTTAGACTTACCAGCTTCTATAATTATGTGAGACAATTCCTTCTAATCAGTCAGTCAATCCTACTGATTCTGTTCTCTGGAGAACCCTAATACAGTAGCTAAATGGTACAGTAGATCTAAGAATGGGATAGATAGGCAGTCTACTAAAACATTGCTTGATCTATGTAATGAAAAACCCTAGGGCTGGTGCCCAGAAATCTGACTAAAGTCACTACAGAGAGAGTCATAACCTCTTCTCCAGCTTCCAGACCTAAGCCAGTTGTCAGATCCAGAGCCCCTTGATTGAAGGACATGCTGAGTTCCCTTAAGAACTCCATGACACTGCCACAAGTATATACTAGAGACTTCCTCCAAGACTTCCCCAGAAACCTGCAGTCTTTAATAGGTGACTTAGTATTATGAAAAAAGGAAAGCCTCAGATCTTTTAGGGATTAAATAATAGGCACTGGCCCTGAATTGATGCTAATTCCTGGGACCAAAATGCTACGATGGTCCACCAGTCAAAGTGAGAACTGGTGGTGGTCAGATAATGAATGGAGTATTGGCCCAAGCTAAAATTACAGAGAGCCTAGTAGGTCTGTGAACCCAGTGGTTATATCTCTAGTTCTTAAATGTGTAATTGGAATAGATATATTCAATTCCTGGCAGAACCCCCAGATTTGCCCTCTGATCCATGGAGTGAGGCCTATTATGGTAAAAAGGGACAAGTAGAAGTCCCTAGAAGTTCCCTTCCCTACCAGGGTAGTAAACCAAAATCAACACCACATTCCTGGAGGAAATTGCAGGGATTAGTGCCACCATCATAGGCTTAATATCTGTCACATCCCCGTTTAAATTCACCTGCTTTTCCTGTGCAGAAGGTTGTTGGATCTGGAGATTGACTATGGATTACTGTAAACTTAACAGATAATGACTCCAGTTGCAGCTACTGTTCCAGATGTGTATCTCTACGAAAGAGTCAGCATAACCCTTGGCAACTCGTATACCATTACTGACCTGGCAAATACTTTTACCCCCTCTATATCAATTTCAGTGAATAACGCAAGCAGGTTGTTTTCACCTTGCAGAACCAAGAGATCACCTTCACAGTTCTGCCCTAGGGCTACATCGACTTAATGTCTGTAATAATCTAATCTGCAGAGATTTTGATAATCTTGACATTTCACAGATCATCAAATTTGTCCACTTCACTGATGACATACAGATGGCATCTGATAAGAAGGTAGAAGCAAGTACTTTAGATGCCTTAGTAAAATGCATGTGAGTCAGAGAGTGGGAAATAAACCTCATAAAAATTCAGGGACTCATCCACCTTGGTGAAGTTTCTGATGTGCAAAGGAGTGTATGTTAGTCTGCTTGGGCTGCCATAAGAAAATACCATAGACTGGGTGGCTTAAACAGCAGAAACTTCTCAGTTATGGAGGTTGATAAATCCAAGATCAAGGTGTGGCAAGGTAGGTTTAATCCTGAGGCCTCTTTTCCTGGCGTGTAGGAGGCTGCCACCTTTCTGTGTGCTCACATGACCTCTTCTTTATGCGCCAGAGAGAGAGCAAGCGTTTCATAAAGGCATTAATCCCACTGGGCCAGGCTCCCACCCTCATGACTCCATCTAAACCTAACTACCTTCTCCCAAAGGCACATCTTCAGATGTCACACACTGGGGCTTAGGATTTCACTGTATGAATTTGGGGCTGAACACAGACATTCAGTTCATAACAGAGTGTGGCAACAGACTGACACCTGTGGAACTTATTGGTCTTGTCATGTACTTCATCACTCAGAGGCACCTGGTCTGTTAGAATGATAGAATGAGCTACTTAATACTCAGTTACTTGCAACTGGGAGAAAAGAATCTAAAAAGATAAAGTTCTATCTTGTAGGATGCAAATGTGCTTTGAATTGGTAACCTATGAATATACTTTTCTTTTTTTTAATCCCCCAAGCCAGAATACATTGGTCTGAGAATCAAGGGATGGGCACCTAATAATTCACAGCATTTTTGCTTCCCATTGCTGTGACTGTGACTCTTGATATTTTGGAAGTCTCGGTTCCCAAGGGAGGAATGCTTTCACCAAAGGATGTAACAGTGTTTCCACTGAACTGGGAGTTGATACTGCTGGCTGACCGTATTTGGCTTGTGCTGTGGGGTTAATGCCGGTGGGCCTGAAATTGGTCTGGTCAAGGCATGGCATATCCTGATGAATAGTGTCGCTTTCTAACCGTGTATCTGAGGAGTTTCAGGGTGGTTTGTATCAATTTGTTATCATTGTTTACTGTAACAGTGATATAGATGTGACTTACACCTGGAGACTTCTTCTATACCCCCTCAATCCCACAAAAAAATAAACAAAAAACAAACCTTGGTGGTTGGGGCTAGTCATTAGGCAACAGAATAATTAATGGCACTGTTACTAAATTTGAGGAGCTGAGACTGTGTTTTCCTCATTCTGGAGAGAAGGTAAGAGCATCTTTATTTGTACAGAGGATAGTTACCTCTTAAGAGAACCACAAACCTATGTTTATTGTATAGAAATTCAATTATGGATAGAAGGATGACTGGCCAAAGAGATGGGCTGTGCTGGTTACTAAGCTCTTGTCTTTCAGCTTCAGACCCACCCTCTATATGTCCTGTAATCTGCTTTGTCATGCTGGGGCTGGGACCTCACAAAGTACATTTCTTTATCACCTAGCTTTCTGTTAGGCTCTGCAAATAAGGGGTGCAAGAGACATGGTGGAAACGTAGAGGAAGGACCAGGGATTTACTCCCTCCTCATTTGCTTCCTACTGATGACAGTATCCTCCCTGCAGTGGTTCTTCACCCTGGCAGTGAGAGTTAGTTTAGGAGCAGCAGTTGGTTTAAGTTTTCAGTGTTTTCACACTTCCAGAGCCGCCTCATCCTACATGCTCAGAGACGGCAGCATCAGCAGGCTGGCACCCATTCTTCAGACTTTTGAGCTCCTAAGACAGTAATGCCAGTCAGGCAGGGCCTCTTCCTCAGACACTGGAGTCTCACTTCCAAGGGACCCCTCATCCAAGCTTTCACATTTTAATAATGCCAGCCTCTTTTCTTGTTCATCTAGCCCTAGTGATGCTGTTTCCTGCATTTACTATCTCTGTGACACCTCAGTATCCCCCTTTGCCTATTAAGTTCTCTAATACCTGGCCAATGATTCTTCACTGTAGATTCCTTTTATTTAAAAATTGGTACAGTTTCTGATCTTACTGGACCCTGTTTGATACATGGATACCTATACATTTATATAAACAGATAGCTATAGCAAAATGTTAACACTTTTTGAATCTAGAAAACAGCCATATGGGTGTTCATTGTATTACTCTTCCAACTTTTTGGTATATTTGAGACCTTTCATAATAAAGCATTAGGGATAAGGTCTCCTGAAAATCTGGATAAATATCAGTACCAGAATAAAAAAACCTGATAAAGGGTGAAAGTCTCCAAAATTATAGTAGAAGGAAATGATACATAGAACTGTGATTGCTCCAGAAACCAAGCTGATGCCATTACAAAAAAAAATCGAAACAAAACAAAAAAATAAACAACAAAAAGTCTATTTTTCTGTTTATATCTAGAAAAGGTTCTATCTACTATGTCACACCACCAAAATTAAGTGAATGAAATATGACCTCTGTAGAAAAAAAATGAAAAGGTTCTCTAGAGAAAACTTGTCTGTTTCATCTTATAGGGGAGAAAAACTGAGGCCCAGGACAGGTAAGAGTTGTCCAAAATCACACAGTAAAATTAATGGAGTCAAAACTTTCCCATTAGCCATTCATAAGTAAGATTGGAAACCAAGTATATGAAGTAAGTCTCTTGGTTGCATGTGACAGGAAACTGCAAGAGGGAATTAGCCCATATAACTGAAAAGTAAAAAAGTATGACTGCATTTAGGTGTGGAAGCAATGTCATAAGGAATCTCTTTCCCTTTCTTGGCTTTGTCTCTGTTGGCTTCACCGTCTGGCAGCAAGGTTGATCACTGGAAGCTCCAGACTCACATCCTGCTAGTTTAGCAAGTATAGCATCTTTCCCAGCAAAAGTACTGGAGCTGACTCTAATTAGCCAGGATGGGGCCATACAGACTGACAGGGTGGTAAGGAGAGTTCCTTAAAGAAAAATAAGGGTGCTATTAAAAGAAGCAAGTGAATGATTGAATCAATGCCGAGCAGGGCAAAATAAGAGATGACGGGTCTGCCAGACCTCTTGACTCCTATATGCCGAGGGCTATCGAGTTTAACCTGCTAGTAAGTAGCTGAGACAGGACTGGAATCCATTTCTGTGTTAGAGTAAGACTTAGAGCAAAACTGTGAAATGAAAGGGAAATAACCTTAGGTTCTCAGAAGGTACTCTCAGAAGATAAAGTACAAAATACAATGAATTCGACAATTACCTTATACAGTCCTTCAAATTAAGGTAGCCTTCGAAAGCTTCAAATTTTTCTAAATGCTTGGTAGATATTAAAGCCAAGCTTACAATATTTTGGTATAATTTAATGCTAAAGACAATAATATAAATAAACTATAGTTTAAACTATAAATATCCAGACCCTATTAAAAAAAACCTGAGATGTAATTTACATATCATAAAGTTCACCCTTTAAAAGTATAAGTCTGTTTGGTTTTGATTCCCATTGGATTGTCTGAAAACACTGACCTATCCATTCACTTCAAGTGGCTTTTGGTGGCTTAGGAAAGCAGCCAAGATGTCAAAAATCCACGTGGTCAAGTCAGTTTTAGGCAAAAAGCCCTTTTTATCTTCTCTTTCCCACTGTTTCTCAATGATTTCTTGCAGTCTGGTAGTTATTGGCTCCATGAGACTTGTCACCACCAGAGGCTCAGGTGGGGCATTTTTAATTTGAGCTACTAATCCCTTTTCTAGAGATGTTTAAAATCAGGTATTTGGGAAAATCTGTAATGAGAGTAAGTTTGCTTTCAACCAGTCATGCACTGAGAGTGACACCTGCTGGTCATAAAGATTATTATTTACACTGTCTTGACTCCTTTCTGCAATTTGTCGACGACCTCATATTATGAAAATATAAGAAAAACAATTGGGCTTCCCTGGTGGCGCAGTGGTTGAGAGTCCGCCTGCCGATGCAGGGGACGCGGGTTCGTGCCCCGGTCCGGGAAGATCCCACATGCCGCGGAGCGGCTGGGCCCGTGAGCCATGGCCGCTGGGCCTGCGCGTCCGGAGCCTGTGCTCCGCGGCGGGAGAGGCCACAGCATTGAGAGGCCCGCGTAACGCAAAAAAAAAAAAAAAAAGAAAAACAATTATGTATTCCTTGGAAGAAAAAGGAACGAACACATAGGACTTATATATGCCAATATATGTACCACTGTGGGAGATTTTTTAAATTCAAAAAAGAAATCTAAGTTTCCTCTTCATTTTATCAGACACAGCAGTCTCATTCATTTGATCAGGGGAACATGAACTGTTGTAGAATTTGAAAAAGAATTAAAAACTCGGTTAGCCATTTCCTTTAAAGTGTCCTTTGGGTTTTTGTTTCAGAGCAGAAACTAATGAATTCAGTCTAAGAGAAAACTGTAGTGGACCTAACAAAAGACTGGCTATCTCGGTCGTTTGCTTTTGGCATTTCATCCTAATCTTGCTATTGTATTGTTAGGTCCCAGGCTTCATTCATACCCTTGCTCCCATTCCTACTGCCTTCCTATCTTTAGATATGCATACATATTAAACTTTATACATACTCTTCCAGATTTAATCCTGTATTAGCTTTGGAAATTTCCTCCACTGCTCTTGATGTCAGATTATACTGGGAAAAATTAGGACTTACATTTTCTAACTATATTTTTATAGAAAAGAAGGCATGTATTTATATTTATTGATAAAGCATTTTGATGGACAGTGATAAAGTTTAGTTTTGTGTAGGAAATATAAAATTCAATTTGTGTACTCAAGTGGCATCTAAATTTGATAGTTGGACTTCATTCCCCTTCAAGTTTAAAAAAAAATTTCAAAAGTGCTATGATTACCCACCTTATAAACTTTGTGGATACCCCTGATTCTTTCCATGTGATAAATTCCTAGAGGGAAAAATCCTCAATCAAAGGGCTATGAAGGATCAAGAGGAATGAAAATTAGTACTATCATAACAAAAAAATTGGAAGTAGTAGGAGAGGAGATGGATGTTTTATAAATTCAGTCCTTACCTATTATCTAGAGGAGTCAACACATAACTTCTAAATCTGATAAATCAAAACTGGCCTATGTATTTGGTATCATATTACTTAGATATATGGGTGGGACCATAAAATGTTAAAGCAGAAATGGTTAAGGTAACTGGGTAGGAAGGGGACTGTGGCTTTTCATTATAGGGCTCATTTCTTCTCCAGCCTTGAGCATATTGTACTTGGATAAAACATTGAATTTTGAAATAAAAAATGTTAGTTTATTCACATTTAAAAATAAATCTAGCCAAATTATCATCCAGGAAAGTATATTAACCTAGATTCCCATGGGGAGCTTTTTGGTGGCCCTGAATTACTACAGTGACTTCATGTCAATTTCTTTAGTATTTATATTCTGATCCATTCAAAAGTTTTGAACTATCTTAGAAAAATGCATACAGCATAAGGTGTAAAATAAGTGAGGAAACTGGGGTAAAGGAAAAATAAGTGTAGGAAAAATAAGATGAGGTGAGAGGACCAAAGTATCCATCGGAACCATATGGAAAGCTGGTTAAGAATGAAGATCCTTGATCTTGTCCAGACCAGTTAAATTAGAATCTCTCAAATAGGGCTCTGGGATCTCCGCTTTAGCAGCCCTGATGACTTGGAGTCTGGATGTAATGTAAAAGAAGACAAAGAGTGACTAACAGGATATTAGGATGTTTATTAATGTCATGGAATTTAGAGCATAGGAACTAAGAGGAATGGATATTGTGAGACTAACTCCAAAGAATACATTTCAAAATAAATCTTACATTAACTAGGGCCATCCCTTCTCTCACTATAACATTTCATAATCCTCTTCTGATTTCATTAACCTCCCCAAAACAGCCCTCAAGGACATGGGAGGACTCAGTCTGTCATTTCATCCTTTGACTTTTAACATGAGATGCATGTTCTGGGAGGTCTTTTTCTCTTGACTCTATTCGTAGCCTATTGTATACCATTTAGCTTGGATATTGTAGTGCCTGAGTGTCTTTTTTTATGTATCACATCAAAAGGTTAAACAGATACTTAGAAGAATCCTATGTATCAGCAGCACTTAATCTTTTCTGCTGCTTGTGCTTTTATTCTCAAAACATATTTTCACATCTCACGTGAAAATTAAAAGTTAAAAATGCTAAACTTTTAAAGGATTTGGTATATCATAAATACAAAAGAGACAGAATTATAACTTATAACTGGAATTAAGAATATATTAAAAATTATACATTGAAAAAGTCTATCAGCTTACAGTGACTTCTGTAGCTGTAGTTTTTGTTCAATGATGTCTGAGAAACGAGGAACTTTTTTTGAAATAGCCACACGGATGTCATCACTCATATTCACGTAGCTTCTGGACTTTGTTTTAAAATGCAAGAGTGATGAAAATCCCAACTCACAAAGATATGTAGTTGCAAACGGTATAAGGATTTTTAGAGCTGTCTTTGCTAGGCTTGGAAACACTGTGAATTGAGCACACCAGAAATCCTCAAGCTTCATTGTCTCAAATTCCATTAGGATTTGGCCACTAGCTCGTAATTCAGCAAGATCATTTTTCATTAAATAGCCATCGTCAACAAAGTCCAAATTAAAAAGAAATGGATCCAGTATCCATTTACTTGCCTCGTCAAGATCTCCAACAGAGAAATATCCGTGGAAGAAGTTGCTCAACTGTTGCAGGTGCACTGTTATTTCAGCTGCAATGCATATTGCTTCATTATCTGAAACAACGATTTCTTCAAGAAAAGGAAAGTTGGTAAAATTTCTTTTCTCAATTCGCTTTAGCCAAAATGGAAACTTCCTGACAAAAGCAGACAACTTCTCTCTAGCTGATACTGTGTTCATTCCAGTCCTTTGCATAGATGCACTAAGTTCATTTAGGTGTTTGAATAAATCTGCAAGGTATGCTAGGTGAATTTTAAACTCTTTGTTTTCAAAGCCATCAACTAAATTGCTGCTTTGGTGGTGAAGAAACTGATTTATTTCTTCATACATTTCAAAAATATGAGTAAGTATTTGGCCTCGGGAAAGCCACCTCATTTCAGTATGGAAAAGGAGAACACTATACTCTATTCCAATTTCTTCAAAAAAAGCCTGAAACAGGCGATGATTTGGAGCTCGCCCTTTGATAAAATTTATTACCCTCACCACAGTAAAAAGAGCACCCCTCAGTTTTGTAGGCAGTGTCTTTGTGACAAGTTCATGAGGGTTCAACAAACAATGTGTGATCACGATATGAGGTACCTCTTTTTTCATACAGGAAACAAATTCTGAATTTTCTCCTAGGATAGAAGAGGCACCGTCAGTACAAACAGAGCCACATACATCGAGTGCTATCTTATGCTTCAAAAAAAAGTCTCTGAACAGATTGAACACAGCTTTTCCCTTCACTGTTAACTGCAATGGTTCACAGAACAGGAATTCTTCTACGATCTCTCTTTCCTTTATGTATCGCACAAATGCCATTAGCTGACTGCAGTCATCCATGTCTGTTGTCTCAGCAAGCTGAATACCCACTTTAAGAGGACTGGCTTTTATATCTTCTAGAACTTGCTGTAAGATATCCTGGCTCATTTCATCAATTCTAGAATGGATCACATCATCTGATAAGGATACCTGCTGAAGCTTCTTTTGTGCATCTGGTCCCAAAACTATTTGTGCTATTTCCAGGGCACAAGGTTTCACTAATTTTTCAGCTATTGTATGAGGATTCTTCTCCTTGGCACATAAATACGCAAACTGATATGATGCCTGTAGTAAGGTATCCTCCTGAGATGCAACTCCAAATGCTTTCAGGGTTTCACTCTGATCAGATGGTGCTGGCACATGTTTCAGGCTATTGAGATCGTGCCCACCTATACCACCATGCTGTCTGTTAAAATGGTCAGACAGTTTTGATGGTCGGAGGTCAGCGTTTGAAAATACAGAGTTACACAATACACACTGTGGGCGCTGAGTTCCATCAACCTCCGTTGTGCAGGTGAACCAGTAACGAACATAGTCATCGTCCCATTTGCGTTTCTTCGACATGGCACCCCAAAATTCTCACGTAGTATTCCAGAGGTGTCGCAGATTTTTTGCTTTGGAAGTAAAATATAACCCAGACATTAAAAACCAGTGGCTAACTGAATTAAAACAAAGCCACATCACATGCCATCCTGTCATCTGTGTACATGTCAAGAAATATCCTGCAACATGTCAATTCAAAGTAAGCCATGACAGCATGACAGCCCAACTTAAACCTAACAAACTCACAGCTAAAGCCCTGGAATAAATACCTTGCCAGCAAGTTATGTACGAGAGATTAGGGCTTATGCAAATTGTGATTACCCATAAATTCTCTATTGATGAATTGCAGTTATGGCTTAATTTGTTTTCAATGATGTATGTTCCAAACAAATCTGGTACATTTTGTATCCCCAGAAAAGGCATCTCACTACCACCCCCTTCTTTGCATCTTATGCCAAGGATGTATGCACACCCCCAGTTATGAACTAGTGAAGAGAGAAGGGAGTAATTCACTAAATACTGTAAGGAAGGGCAGATTTTGACATGGTGGCCAGTTCTTTCTAATAGTTAAGGATTAGACAGGTCTATAAAACTATTTGATCCTTGAGTGGCTTTGACTCCAACTTAAGCAGAGAATTTCAAACAGGTCTGACCAAGCCACCCTTGACACAGAAGTAGGATACACACTATCAGTCCATGATTCACACTGTCCATATAAAAAAGCAAAACAAGTTGCTCGGGAGAAACACAACTATTCTTGTTACTGAAACTTCAGAAAAAGCTCTCTCATAGAAGAAAAGCCTTAATTACAGTACGACAGGATGTAGAAGGCAGTGGTTCTCTAGTTTAGTAAATGGAGGAATCATATAAGTCTCTTGTGAAAATGCAGATTCTTGGACCCCACCCTGAGATATTCTGATTCCCTAGCTCTGGAGTAGGGGCCCCAAATCTGTATTCTAAATAAGTATTTTAGATAAGTCTTATGAATAGTACCTAGAACAGTAATCTCTAACAAGAGATGCCTATCACAATCATTGGGAGCCCCTTTGAAAGTATACATGTCCCTATACCACCTCAGAATTAATAAATCATCATCTCCAAAAGTAGGACAAAAGAATCTAAAATAAAGTTGTCCAGGTGATTCTGATACACATCCTAGTACATAGACAGATTTAGAGAAATGAAACATATCCTCGGGCCAATTCCTAGCTTACCGATATTCTAGGTTGCTAAGTAAACACTAAATGCTTTAACAGGCAATTATGTTTTCTGAGTTGATGACAACTTCTTAGGAAAGTTGAGGGACCTAACATTTCTCCAAAAAAGACATATGGATGGCCAAAAAATACACGAAAAGATGCTCAACATCACTAATTATTAGAGGAAGGCAAATCAAAACTATAACTCACCTCACACTGGTCAGAATAGCTGTCATCAAAAAATCTACAAATCTGCTAGAGAGGGTGTGGAGAAAAGGGAACCCTCTACACTGTTGGTGGGAATGTAAATTGGTACAGCCACTATGGAGAACAGTATGGAGCTTCCTTAAAAAAACTAAAAATAGAGCTACCATATGACCCAGCAATCCCACTCCTAGGCATATATCTGGAGAAAACCATAATTCGAAAGGATGCATGCACCCCAATGTTCATTGCAGCACTATTTACAATAGCCAGGATGTGGAAGCAACCTAAATATCCATCGACAGAGGAATGGATAAAGAAGATGTGGTACATATATACAATGGAATATTACTCAGCCATCAAAAGGAACAAGATAGTGCCATTTGCAGAGACATGGATGGACCTAGAGACTGTCATACAGAGTGAAGTCAGAAAGAGAAAGACAAATATCATATAATATTGCTTATATGTGGAATCTAGAAAAACGGTACAGATGAACTTATCTACAAAGCAGAAATAGAGTCACAGATGTGGAAAACAAACTTATGGTTACCAAGTGGGGTAGGGAGGGTGGGATGAATTGGGAGATTGGGATTGACATATATACAGTACTATGTATAAAACAGATAACTAATGAGAACCTACTGTATAGCATAGGGAACTCTACTCAGTGCTCTGTGGTGACCTAAATGGGAAGGAAATCTAAAAAAAGAGTGGATATATGTATATGTATAACTGATTCACTTTGTTGTACAGCAGAAACAAAACATTGTAAAGCAACTATACTCCAATAAAAACTAAAAAAAACTCATAAATGAAACATTAAAAAAATTTAAATTAAAAAAAAAGAAAGAAAGTTGAGGGACCTAAAAAGACATGCTTTTTTCTTTCTCCCTCCTGAGCAATGAGTAAAGGTGTAATCCACAGGTAGACTCAAATATACCTTAGAAAACATTTCTATCTCCCACGTAAATAAGTGATCCCCTAAATTTCCAGAGTTCTGTGCCACAGAATATGGCTGAAATAATGTAACAGGAGTACATTTAAATCCAAATGCCCACTTTGGCCATTAAAAAAAAATCACAGCTAAGTAAGCCAAGAATATTAAGGCATTAGCTTTCTAGAGGCTCTGCCAAGAATGACTAGTTGTAAAATGCACTTCTGTGTAACTAGTAAGTTGATCTGCCATATGGTTGTCATCAGTCAGTTTAAAATTGGAAGATGTCTGCCAGTCAGTAAAGGCAGTTTAAAGTTTAGAGTTGATCTTAAGCGTTCCTTTATCAAGTGATGAGACTATGGGCCAACTGTGTTTAGAACCTCGCCTAACTGATAACAAAATGATGACATAAGCATAAAAAATGCTTATCTTTCTGTATTCTGTTATTTATATTTTGGGGAACAGAGGGAGTGAAGGAAAAAGCTTTACTTCAAATGATTTCTCACTAGAAATCATTATAGGATGAGTTTAGAGTCCATTGTTCCCCTCTCTGACTATGCTGCTCAAGTATATTCTGATTGAAGATTAACCTATTTGGAAAAGAATTTTTAGAAAAACTCATTTATAGTATTCTTCTCCATCCCCCTCAAAAAGGGAGAATAGGTAGCAAGAATTTTCAAGACCCTCAAAGATGAACTTACTGCCCAGGAGGCTTTCTTGTGTTTTAGAAACTCACCATTTTCACTTGCTCCTTTGTGGTATTTAGCAATCACAATATCCTAAAATATGTAAACATTAAAAAAGCATCACATTAAGGAATTATTGTTAACTGAAACTGTGATAATGGTATGGTTGTGTTAAAAAAAGGTCTTCATTTGTTAGAGATACAGACTTAGTTATTTACAAGTGAAATGATGTCTGGGATTTCCTTTGAAATACAGTACATCAGCACACATACACACACACACACACACACACACACACACACACACACACACACAATAGGGTGGAAACAGAACAGGATTGACCTTGAGTTGGTAACTGCTAAAGCTGGATGATGGGTACACATCATTACACCATTCTCACTCTATATATGCTGGAAAATTTCCATAATAAACAGTAAAATAATCAAAAAGGTTTACTTATTAAGATAGGCATAATTAGTTTTTAGAATGATTCTTTTGAGAGTTTGTTGAAAGCTATCTGAAGAGGCAGAATGTAAGACCAGATATAACAGAGTAAAATGTTTTGCAAATTTATGAAGGGTAGATACGAAAAAGCATCACAATTTAGAGAAAAAAGTCAGTTACAAGTGAACATTAACATAACAGAAATACCTGAGCAAGGCTAAAACATCTATTTCAGCAGTGACAACACTAAAGTGCAGTTGTAAACCTAAAACCCCAAACCAAACACAATCCAACTTGTACCTGGCCACCGCCTATGCCCGTCCATGGTAGGTGTCGGTGTCCAGGGAGGCAGAGGATTGAATCATTACATTTTACATCGTTAAGAGCAAAAGCCAGGAAAGAAGGGACGGGAATGCAATAGCTGAGCAAATGCGCCAGAGGCAAACGCCTGGGATCCTGCCTTGGTCACTTAGGCTGGGACCTGTCCAAGCTTCAGTCCCTCAACCGGGGAGGACAATGGTACCTACCTTACAGGGCTGTTGGGAAGTTTAATTATGAGAATGCATGTAAACAACACCAGCTCGTAACTGGTAGGACCTCTTGGTGTATTATAAGGACGGAGCGTTTAGAAGGCGGCCCGGGCGAGCTAAGGACGCCCGGAGGAGCGGGAAGAAGACTCTGCTCGGTCTCCACCCGACGTCTCCTAGCCAGAGGAGCAGGCCCAAGGGATGCTCGGGCTTCTTTTAGGCGCCCGTTTCAGGCTCCAGTTCGCCCTCCGCTCAGGCTGGGGCCCAGCCTCCGGGCGCTGGAACCAGTCTAGGTGGCGGTTCCTCGTGTCCGACTCCCGAGCAGGACCTTGCAGGGCGCGGTGAAACAGCAGCGCCCGCGGCGTCCCCCGCTCCAGCCGCGCCGGGTCCCATCCGGGTTCTCGGGGAGGGCTTCCCGCCCGCAGACCGGGCGAGGCGGATCCCGGCACGCAGGCGCACTGGCAAGCGGCTGAGGGCCCCGCCGCCCTGAGTAAGGAGCACGCGCGCTGGTTTTCTTTTCAGATGAGGGACTTGGAGCTGGGGATTTTTTGCTTATTGTGTCTGCCAGAGAGGATGAATCGTAGAATCTCGGGAATGGAAGGCCCTGTGAAGCCCACATAGTTCTACTTTCTAAAGCACTGCAGATAAAATTTTATATTAAGTCAGGCTTTGAGCTTGGCGGTTGTAAAGCTTCAATAATTAACCATTTTCTATGTGGAATCAATGAGGAAAAAGAGAAGGGAGCGCATTCTACTTACAAATTAAACATTCAGGCAAATGGGACAAGCTGTACACTCCAGTAACATACTAATGGTGGAGGCTGAGCTTGTGTCCTCTCGCCCATGCACGTTGCCCTCCCCCCACTTCCCATTAATTACAGCATGTGGATGAATTTGCTAATCATCATCATTCACCTTTGAGAAACGATTTTAAATTTTATTTAAAATTCTTTTTAACAACAGACTCCTAGATAAATAAACCCATATTAGAGAGATTGCTGAGAAAAACCCTAAAGTAGAAATGAGAAAAAGTTGAAACAAATCTAAATATAGCCCTCTTTCCTATTTTGAGGGTATTTAATGAAATCACATTTTACTCATTTTTGTATAGTTAGTCTTGGGAGAAGCATCCCACAAGGCTGGGGGAGGGGGAAGTGTCAAAGAATGTGGGACAGATACTTTATTTTCAGGTATTGAGAGTGAACCTGATAAAAAGATTGAGAGCCTGCTTAAAGTTTCTGTCAGTGAAAGAAATTGCAAAACACCAGCTTGGCCCAGAAACCTGGGCCTTAAATGCTAGAGAAAGGAGTAGGCTTTAGAGTCAGAGACTTGGGTTTATGTTCTGGCCCCAACACTTTTTACTGTTAGGACTTAGCAAACCACCTGGACTCATTTAAGTCCTTATGCTTACTGTGAAATATGGATATCATCCATTACTCACCCCATGAAATTCTTTTGAGGAGATAACATGTGAAAACATTACATAGTTCCAGCACTCAAAAGGCAGCTATAATTGAGATAATAAAATCAAAGTTCATTATCTTGAGGAATGTCCTAGATTTACCTTTTATCCAAAATGAAACAGAAATAAGATATGATTTCATATATTATAGAATTCTTCCTAAAATCAGAGTAAATTAGGTTTCAAGAAGAGGGAACAGAAGCCGTAACAGAAATGTTAGGTGACACATTTTTTAGAGTCCTGAAATTGTTTAAAAAAATATTTTATTTATTTAGGCTGTGCTGGGTCTTAGTTGTGGCATGTGGGATCTTCAGTTGCATGCAGGATCTTTTTTTTAGTTGCAGCACGTGCACTCTTAGTTGCAACATGCATGTGGGATCTAGTTCCCCGACCAGGGATCGAACCCAGACCCCCTGCATTGGGAGCGTGGAGTCTTACCCACTGGACCACCAGGGAAGTCCCTCCTGAAATTTTCTAATTCAAACACACAGAAGCTAACCCAGGCTTCTTGCCAGTCCTATAGATCACTTGTCTGCCAGGTATTTGTTTTTTTTTTTTTGTTAAATATTATTTATTTATTGAGGCTGTGCCAGGTCTTGGTTGCAGCATGCGGGATCTTTAGTTGTGGCACGTGGACTCTTAGTTGCGGCATGCACGTGGGATCTGATTCCCGGACCAGAGATCGAACCTGGGCCCCCTGCATTGGGAGCGTGGAGTCTTACCCACTGGACCACCAGCAAAGTCCCCAAATATTTGAAATAATGCTGCAAACCACTCACAGTTAAGTATTCTGTTATACATCTTTATCAACAAAAGATAAATAAAATACAAAATAGACACTAATATCAGACTATGTTGAACAAGTCTATGTTAAGGTAGGAATATGAAAATGTAAATTTTTGACACTCTTAAAGTAGGTAAGAATTCGATGTATTTGCATTGCTGTTTTAATTTCATACTGGTCTGAATCTAGATACCATGTATATCCACAGAATTTGATAATCTGATTCAGTTACTCTCCCACCAGCACTATTTCTGAGATGCTAACTTAATGCAATATTCTAGTGGGTTTTGGTAGTTTAGAAAAGCCAGTGAGCTGTTAAAAGTCAATGTCCTTGTGTCAGGGGTTTTAAACAGGCTGTTTTCACTGATCCCACTCTCACTGTCAGTACTATCTTCACAGTGTTCTTAGAAGAAGGCTAAAAATTGCAGCAATCTCAGTTACTAATAGCCCTACAAGCTATACTTGTAATTCTTTGAAGAAACCTTCAACTTCAGGTTTTGCTTTTTGCAAATTTTACAAAAAGACACCTGCTGGCTATGAAGATTAGGTACAAGAGTTATTCTATAATCTTTTAAAAATCTAATATTCATGATTGTTATATAAAGGCAATCACAATTAAAACAGCAATTAGTATCCCAGACCATATCCTCTATGCTAAAGAAAAGGATTTCTGTGTCTAAACACTCATGTCTAGAATGGTAAAAGACCTAGTACTAACACTGACTCAAGGGTGACAAAATAGTTTTTTTTCCATGTAAAGCCTAACGCATTTAGTTCTGAGTATAAGATACAAGGAAATGTTCTGAAAATCAAAATTTTATAACCAAGTGGAAAACAGGATTATTACTACACAGACTGACATCAGGGATAAAGTTTTCACACGTTCTACAGTCCTTTCAGTAACCCAGAGCTCAAGATAGGATATTAGCTTCAGATCAGAAAAATCCAAGAAGGCAAAAAGAAATGATTATCAAATAACTAGTGTTATAGTTACTACTAATTTAAAAAAACTGAAGCCCTTGTTTTGAGAAAGAGTAACTAACTGCCTTCAAAATGAGTGCTAACACTAGATAAAGGGCCATAAAAATTGAGGAAATGAAGTTTGAAACTTAATAAATAAATGTTAAGATATTTGTGATAGGTGGAGAGCCAAGACCTTTTTCCACATCATTAATATAAAATTGGAAATAAAATCTTAATCTGCACTTAATATACCGCTTTTTTTTTCTTCTCTGTTTCTTCAGTATGGAAAGGAATGAATTTACTATAAGTCTTCTGGATGCTTTAAAGTCAGGCAGCAAGGAGAGTAGATACAGATTTTTCCATTGATAATCATCAGCAAGAATCTAAAAGAATGTATCAGCAGAGTCTATCTTCGGTGACCATCTGCGACCAGTTACTACTGTCCGAGGAAGGAGGCCATGGGGTCATCTGGCCTCTGACGCTTCATTCTGTAGGCCTCCATTTCCTCTTCAGTGGGTTCCCGAGTTTCATATATGCTACTGTAAGGCCGCTTCCTCTCATCAATCTGCATGATCTCCTTGACATGAAGAAGACGGGCCTCCTCTGCATTCAGTGCCTATAGTGAGAAGAAAGAAATGAGTACCGTGGCTCTACATCAGATCTCTTTTGTGCAAAAGTGGTAGAGTACCAGAAGACCCCACTGAGTATGAACTACTACATCAAAAACCTAGATTGTGGGCTTCCCTGGTGGCACAGTGGTTGAGAGTCCGCCTGCCGATGCAGGGGACACGGGTTCGTGCCCTGGTCCAGGAAGATCCCACATGCCGCGGAGTGGCTGGGCCCGTGCGCCATGGCCGCTGAGCCTGCGCGTCTGGAGCCTGTGCTCCGCAACGGGAGACGCCACAATGGTGAGAGGCCCGCGTACCGCAAAAAAACCAAAAACAACAAAAAACCTAGATTGCCTGGAAGAGCTTGCGAGTCAGCCCTTTCGCTGTCAAGCTACAACTAATCACTATTTGGCTCGTACATTTTCATAGAGCACAATACATTCTATGACATTTTCAATGAAATTTCAAAGAAATTTTATTTAACAACGAAAATTGAATGAGGTTTATTTTACTGACAGAAGCCGGCAACTGATGCTTTTTGGTGGCGACTGCAATTCTGACTTTTCCCAAGACTTGCTGAAACTTACAAATTATAGAGCCAGATGGCAAGTCTCTCTGGCGAACATGTCATAACTCTAAAATAACAACTATACCAAGCATTTTTCTTCTGTGCATTAGTGATATTCAACAAATAGTTCAAGAAGCAGGCAATACCGAGACACACAAAATCTCTATTTGTATTCTACACCTGATAGGTGACCTGAGCAAATCACCCAGACTAGGGGCTCATTTGCTCATTTTTAAAATGAGCTTGTAAATAGGACTAGAGAATTTCCTAAGGTCGCTACAAATAAAGAATGCTGTGGTCACTTTTACTGTTTATTTAGCCTTCACAAAGTACCTTTTTCAATTTTTCATGTTTCTTTTCTTCGTCATCACTCTCTGAACTGCTCTTTCGATGCTTCCTCTTCTTCTTTTTCTTCTTTTTCTCCTCTTTTAGTTTTTCCTGATGCATCTGATTGCGAGGATGCAAATATAGTGTTGTTACTGCCAAAACAAAGTTCTAGCACAAGTTTTAAAGTCCTCCCTCCAAGACTTAAAAATTCAGGACAACTGATCATGGACTTACCTCCATGAGGGTCTGAGGTTTTTTCACAGATTCTTCTCCAGTTGTATCATTTATAATACACTCCTCTGAATTCTGTGGGAAAATATATGTAATCTAACTTGAGAGTCATAGTTACCAGTCATCTAAGAAAAAGTTAAAATTTGAAACATAAAAATATATGTTTCATATAAATTTTGACTTAAGAACTTTGGCTATTGTTCACTTTTAAGCACTAGAGGGCAATTACTTACAGCAGTCTCCTTCCCAGCTTCGCCAGTACAATAGGAATACTTGAAAAAAGAGTGACAGCATTTGTATCCCCAACGGCCTTCTTTCCAATAAGAGCCCCAGATATGCTGCAGAGAGACACAGAGAGGTTATTTAAAAATGAACCTGAAACCAGGGTCTCTCATATACTGTTTTTCTTTCTTTTTTTAAAAAAATTCTATCATTAATTAATTTGTTTTTAAAAATTGAAGTATAGTTGATTTACCATGTCGTGTTAGTTTTAGGTGTACAGCACAGTGATTCAGTTATAAATATATTCATTTTCAGATTCTTTCCTCTTATAGGTTATTACAGAATATTGAGTATAGTCCCCTGTGCTATACAGTAGGTCCTTGTTGGTTATTCTCATATACTGGTGATAAAAGGAGGAAAATTATTGGGATGCTAGGGCTAACTAACAGGGAGAAGGTGTGGTTACAACGGTCTTACATTCTATGCCCCCCCAAAATTAAAAATTTTAGGCTATCTGACTTCTCTTGAAAAATTGAGGACTGGGAAATTCTGGGCTCACATTCCCACTTGTCAATAACTGGCTGTTGCTGACCAGTGGATGCCCCTATTAGACAGGGCTTGTGTTCTCTAGTTTATAAAATTTGCCTGGCTCATTTCACTCATCTGTGATTACTGGCCTAGCTCCTATTAGGTAGCTAGGTTTTTGACTCTTACTTAGAGAGACAAGTGTAGTTTGGGTACTTAAAGTACAGCAAATTATATGCTTTATCATGCGATGCAATATGACATACACTGTATCACCTATGAAGTGTTCCTGTTAACTTTAATCAAGCCTTTAGATCTGAATTCCTGTTTATAGGAAATACAGGGAATACAGGAATAAGTTATATATCACTAGGAACCAGTCAAATACAGGATATGAGACAGTTTACAAGATAACTGGCATGATCTGTTAGAGTCACTGTCATGACAAAGGGGAGATACATGCTAGAAAAAAGAGAGATAATAACCAAATAACAAAATAAACGTAAGCTGTGACTGGAATCTGTGTCTCACACTCACGCACAAAACAGTTATCCCCACTCCAACCAAAAAAACCCAAACAGTTATTTAAAGGCATTTTGGGGTATATTTTGGAAAATGTGATAAAGGACTAGAGATTAGGTGATATTAAGGCATTAATGTCAATTTTCTGAAGTGTGATAATGGTAATGTAGTTATATAGGAGAACATCCTTAATTTTAGGGTACATGATACAGTGTTACGGGTGAAATGTCATGATATCTGTAATTTCCAAATGTTTCAGTCAAAAAAATATACAGTTACTTACACACACTCTCTCTCACACACACACACACACACACACACACACACACTCTTCTAGACAAAGCGTATATGGCGATCTGTAAAAAAAAATTTGAATCTAGATGGTGGGTATATGAGTAAAAATAATAGTATTCTGTCACATTTTGGGAAAATTTCATAAAACAGCAATTGGTGCAGCCACTGTGGCAAACAGTATGGAGCTTTCTCAAAAAAACTAAAAATAAAACTACCATATGACCCAGCAGTTCCACTCCTGGGTATATATCTGATAAACACAAAAAACTAATTCGAAAAGATACATGCACCCCAATGTTCACAGTAGCATTATTTACAATTGCCAAGATATGGAAGCAACCTAAATGCCCATCAACAGATGAATGAATAAAGATGTGGTGTACATATATACAATGGCAAACTACTCAGCCATAAAAAAGAACAAAATTTTACCATCTGCAGCAACATGGACGGACTCGAAGGGCATTATGCTAAGTGCAATAAGTCAGACAGAGAAAGACAAATACTGTATGATATCACTGACATGTGGAATCTAAAAAATACGACTAGTGAATATAACAAAAAAAGAAGCAGACTCACAGATATAGAGAACAAACTAGTGGTTACCAGTGGGGAGGAGGGGAGAAGCAGTATATAGGGGTCAGGGAGTGGAAGGTATAAACTACTGGGTGTAAGACAGGCTACAAGGATGTATTGTACTATGTGGGGAATACAGCCAATATTTTGTAATAACTGTAAATGCTGTATAACCTTTAAAAATTGTATTAAAAAATAAGACAAAGTTAAAATGCAAAAAAACAAAATGAAACACAACGACTTACTAATGAAAAATACAATCCAGAGCAAAATGCTAACAAGGATACAAAAATAATTCTGGTTGAACACATACAGTATGATTGTGGATCTTCACATCCTCCTCATACTTGGAGGAGGCAACAGCCCGCTCCTGTCCTTTGATGACTGTCCCATGTCTTGAGTACTCCACGTAGTCTTCGGTCTGAGCTAAAAGCAGTTCAGCTGGAGGGGCATCCAAGTGTTCTTGGCCACCGTACTAAAAGGACATTGAACATTATTAAATATATTTTACAAAGATTTGCATTCAAATCTCTACTGAAGGGTTTATTTCCAATCAGGAAGATTAGAGGACTATTCTTCATGGGCTTTGTTATACAAAACACAGTGAAAAAAATGTCACCAAATTTTCACAGGCAAATAAAAGATGTCTCAATTGCTACTCATCTGTTGAGTGTGGTAAATTACAAAATGCTCATAAAATTCCCCTTATCCTCTGTGCATGCCCATTTGCCACATGACTTTGCTGCTCCTTCCCTTGAATCTGGGCCTGGCCAGGCTACTTGTTCTGGCCTATGGAACACTGGCAAATATGATGTAAGCAAAGACCTGAAAAACACTTGTGCACTGGGGCACACTTTGTTGCTAGTTTCTGGTATCCTGAGAATGCCATGTAAAGAAGCTGGGCTAGCCTATCAGAGGATAAGAACCCATGTGGGGCAGAGATGAGCTGTTCCAGGTGGGCCTTCTCAGGACAGATGAGGGCTGCTAACTGCTAGAAACCAAAGTGAGGCCATTCTAGATCATCCAACTTCAGATAGGCAGACTCAGACCAGGAGACCCAGCTGGCATACAAAATGGTGAGAAATAAGAAACGTTTATTTAAACTATTTTTTTTTTTAAACTATTACATTTTGAGGTGATTTGTTTTGCTGCAAAAGCTCACTGATATAGTTTCACTGATACTGTATACCAATTGATTGCATCAGTGGAAGGACAGGACTAATCCTAATGGATTAAAATGGACTGTATATTGTATTCCAAATGTAAATCAGATGTTTATTAACTGATAATTTCTATTTAAGAAATGTCTTCCTTTAGCAGTTTGGTCAAAATTACCTTTTCCAGGATGCTTTCTTTCTGCTGTTCTTTGAAGTCTTCTTTCTTGACTTTGAAGGACTTATACAACAGCTCTAGTTTTGTAGGATCAGCTTGCAGATGCACTTCAGACCCCTTGTCATAGGCTTCCCAAGCAAACACTAGGGTAATTAAAAACATCGTAATGAGCTGTCACCTACATTGTTTTCATGCTTCTTGGAAACAAGCTTTAAAAAATGCCCCTAAATTTCTTATGAGCTGATACAAAATACCTTGACATAGAGAAAACACTTACATTGTGTCTGAGCCATTGAAATGGTATCACCTGTGTATCTAACAAAGTTATCCCCCGCGTAGCTCACTCTGTAAACACAAATTAAAAAAAACTGTTTCAGAGATTGATTTCTTTAAAGAAATTCTTCTCTGACCTGACCATAGGTGATGCTCATTTTAATTCAGATTGTGGTTTATGAATAAAAGCTCCCCTCCCCTACCTTGAAATTTTTTTTTTTTTTTTTTGCGGTACGTGGGCCTCTCACTGTTGTGGCCTCTCCCATTGCGGAGCACAGGCTCCAGGCGCACAGGCTCAGTGGCCATAGCTCACGGGCCCAGCCGCCCTCTTGAAATCTTTACACTGAACTTGGTACTTACTCATCTGGATTCTTTCCTGCATTGGCATAGGGATTCTCTCTCATCGCTCTGGTTTTGGGATCATAGTAAGCAGAATTTGGATCTAAATTCCGCAAATACTAGAAGGAAAAAAATATTTTAAGGCTGTGTTAATGTTTACTTTCATCAAAGAAGATTTCAGCAGACTAGTAGGAGGAGCCAATTAAATGTGTGTGTGCATGTCTGGGGTACAGGTGAAGAGAAAGAAAACCGGAATGACACCTAACCTTGGAATGACTGACTATATTACCCATATACTACCGAGGTACCATATCAGTAGACAAAATTTAGGCTGGGAAGACAAATATTTTTTGAATATGTATGTTGAGTTGGCAAGGCTTACTTTTGCAATATCTTCTCGAATCCTGAGATTCCGGACAGTAATTCGTCTCTTAGAGTCAAAATTCTGTCCAGGCATGTCAATGTCATCTGCATATTTATCTTCATCCTCATCTTCACTGTTATGATCTTTTTCCTGAAAGAGGAAGAGAGAGGGAAAAAAATTTTTAAGAAAAAAAGAGCAGCATCTAGTTCTTGTTTTCCCTTTAACCAAACCCTTACTCACTGTGTTCTTTAAACCTATTATTATTATGAATTATATATTACTATTAATATTAGCCATCAGAACTTTAAAAATTTCATGTATATCCAGATAGGGCATATATTTACTACCGTCTGAGAATTTGGTTCCTCTTCTCCCCACTGGTGTTTTGGAGAATTCTGTGTCACGAAAGAAGGAAACGAATCTGTAATTGTATTCCACTGAATCAATTATTTAACACTTTAAAAACATAGTTAAAATAATATAACAAATTTAACTGAACAAATTCTTGTATTTCTCACTTGTAGCGAGCACATAAGTTTTGAGTACAAGTATGTCATTGTGAATAATTTTATTAGGTTGTCTACAAATCCAAAATTTTCATTGATGATAATAGGACTATAATCACACAAATGTAATAGAAAGATTAAGTTGATCAGTATACCTAAAAAATATTCATTTCATATGTATTCAATCTTCAGACATAACATTTTCATTAAACTTCACTGTTTTTCTATTAAGGCCAAAAAGAAAAGTTACCAGGATCATGTAATAAGTATCTTTAGAGCCAAAACAGCCTTAGTAAAATTTAGGCATTGAAGAAATCTACTCAGGTGACAACACGCTGTGATTTAAGAAGCGTGCAAAATCCTTGCCTCAAAGACACTCTTTCTTCATTAGCAGTTGGTCACGATATTCTCTATCTCCACAAAATGCTGAGAGCAAAGTGCTCAGTACTTCATCATGTCCTTTTAAAAAGGCTTCACACGTTTAAAACAATACCTTATACCATTAGTGGGGGGATGTGGAAACATGTGTATAAAAAAAATATATATATATATATGGTATATTGGTGGAAGCAAAAATTTGTACAGGCTTTCTGAATGCTAGCTAAGTGATAAGTCATCAAAATTTTTTTTTTTAAAGTCATCAAATTTTACATATACATATTCAGTGCATCAATAATTACACTTTTAGGAATTTATCATAAAGAAAAAATGTCTATTATATAAAGCCTTATAAGAATCTAGTGTTGGTATTGTACAAATAATTAGGAAAAAAACAGATCAACAAGAGATGATTGGTTATATAAAATATTGCACTCAATAAACACTGAACAACCATTAAAGTCATTCTGTCCAAGGTGTGGAAAAACACATATACTTTGCTACCATTTTTTTGGGGGGAAAAAAAAGAGGGAAGGATGGGAATAAGATTACATATTTGTATTTGTTTGTATTCACACAACAAACTCTGAAAGGATCTGTAAGAAAAATAAAAATGGTTATGGGGGGTGCTTCCCTGGTGGCACAGTGGTTGAGAGTCCGCCTGCCGATGCAGGGGACACAGGTTCGTGCCCCGGTCCGGGAGGATCCCACATGCTGCAGAGCGGCTGGGCCCGTGGGCCATGGCTGCTGAGCCTGCACGTCCGGAGCCTGTGCTCCGCAACGGGAGAGGCCACGACAGTGAGAGGCCCGCATACCACAAAAAAAAAAAAAAAATGGTTATGGGGGGTGAGGTTTAGAGATAGGGTGGATGGAGGCACATCTATCTTCTTAAATTATTTTGATTACTGAACCATGTGAATTTATATACAAATAAATGTTACAGGTCTACATTTAATGATACGGAGAACAAGTCCTCACTGCACTGTATATTGTTAAATTGAAAGAGTAGGTGATAAGTGAGTATGTAAAGATGAATCCATTTAAAAAACATGTTGTATGATAATCACACACATCCATGGATGTATGTGGGGGGTGTACTGGGACACTGAAAGGCCTACTTGAAAATGTTAACAGTTAACATAGGGGATATTTTTCTTATTTATAATTTTCTGTGTACTTTTTCTGAATATTTGTTGCCTTCAAAATTGGGAATTTTAAATATATATATATATTTTGGAGTTCTTACAAGTTGCCAGTTCAACAAAGGACATTTATATTGCTACACAGACAGCTAAATCTCTATAGTACACATAGCTCTACTATATGCAGTTAATCTTCATATCCAAATGGGCAAAATTCATACTTACTTTCCCAGTAAGTATGCTTACTGGGAAAATAAATTATAATATGTTTACAATAAACAACAACAAAGAATATGTTAGAAAAACAGAAAAAGGCCCTCTTCTTTTTTCCAGAGTTGGTAATGATTAACAAGAGCTACAAATTACCAAGTGTTTACTCTGTGATATGTATGCTAAACCTCCTGGTGGGGGTAGGTGTTGTTATCTCTGCTTTAGAGATGATCAACTGAGGCTCAGAGAGGCAAATTAATTTTTCTAGGACCACCTAGCTAGCCAGGGGCAGAGCTGGGTTTTAACATTATCTGTCTGTTAACTTGTGCTTTGAACCTGCCTGATAGGTAGCTTCTGTGACTGCTCAGACTTGGTGATTAACTTACCTAGTTGTGTTTTCTTTGTACTTATACTTGCTAAGGGTCCCTTTTAGAAGTTTAAACTCGACAACTAGAAAATGTTTATTATTTACTTATGCCATTAACTTGTTAAATGAAATGTTCACAACTCTAATAAGTATAATATACTCTATTAAGTTGACTGACTGGAAGAAAAAAAAGGAAAAAACCTGTCTGCAATACATCTTTTTTGTTAGTTTGAAAATTTTTTGCCTAGCTATAAAATTATTACATGTTCATTATGGAGAATGTGGGAAATACTAAAATAAATAAATAAAAAGAAAAATTCACTAATTCTATATTAAATGAGAACTGGTGTTCTGGTTGTCTTCCCTGTGTGGTAATATTGTAATATTTTACATGTGTCATTAAAATATAAGTGTTAGCCAGTGTTGTTACAAAGTTTTGACAAAAGTCATTTTACATTCTATCATGCAGAGGAAGGATAGCTCACTTCACTAATTCCCTATTAAACTATTTCAATTTCTTGCTGTTGTAAAAAGTGCTGCAGTGAACATCTTTGTGCATAATGACTTTTCTGAACACTAGAAAAAATTTAGGATGGATGGATTTACTAATTTAATTCCAGAAAAGGTATATAAATGTTTTATGGCAATATTCTCTCCAAAATGATTGCATCAATTTATAGTCGCATGAACCCTATAAGTCAGTTTTACTCTTTCTCCTCAATAGCACTTCTCTCTCCCTAAAATCTTTTCTAACTTGAGAGATATAAAATGAATTTTTTGTTTCAATCTTCATTTTTTGATTACTAGGAGTTTGAATTTTTTTTTAATGATCATTTTTATTACTTACAGCCTGTTCCACTAATTTTCCTGAGGCTAATTCTTCTTGGAGTTTTTGGGCTTTCAACGTTCGTTTTGCCTAAGAAAAAAGAAACATTTGAAATTTACTTAGTCAAATGAACATTTAATTTTTATATGTGTAAAATGCGTACGTTTATTGTTTTCAGTAAAGGTCACTGGACAAGGTCATGTTTTGTAGCTCTAGACCTCTGGCTCCTAAAGAGCAGGAGTTACAACGAATTCCCTAGTGGTCCAGTGGTTAGGATTTTGCACTCTCACTGCCAAGGGGCTGGGTTCGATCCCTGGTCTGGGAACTAAGATCCCAAAAGCCATGCAGTGTGGCCAAAAACTAAACGAACAAAACCCCCCCCCCCCCCAACTCTACTGAATGCTCTGTGGTGACTTAAATGGGAAGGAAATCTAAAAAGGAGTAGATACGTGTATATGTATAACTGATTCACTCTGCTGTACCTCAGAAACGAATACAGCATTGTAAAGCAACTATACTCCAATAAAAATTAATAAAAAAAAACATGAATGGATAAAGAAGATGTGTGGAATATATATACAATGGAATATTTAGGCATAAAGAATGAAATTTTGTCATTTGCAGCAACATGGATGGACTTGGAGGGCATTATGTTAAGTGAAATAGGTCAGAAAGAGAAAGACAAATACTGTATATTACTTGTATGTGGAATCTAAAAAAATACAACTGCTGAATAAAACAAGAAAGAAGCACACTCACAGAGAACTAACTAGTGGTTAGCAATGAATAGAGGAAAGGGGGGAGGGGTAATAGAAGGGTAGGAAATTTTAAAAAGGGGGGGTTATTATAGGATTATATGAAATCATGTGTGTGAAACTTCTGAAAATTGTAAGGCACTGTAGAATTTAATGACTCTCATTCAATAAAAAAAACTAAATTAAAAAACAAAAAAACAGGATGAACTGGGAGATTGGGATTGACATATATACACTAATATGTATAAAATAGATAACTAATAAGAACCTGCTGTATAAAAAAATTAAGTTAAAAAAACCCGAAAACAAAAAACCCCCCCAAAAAACAAAAAATGAAAATGAGTTGGATTCAATCAGCCATATTTAAACAGGAGTTACAAACTCCTGTTTGAACCAGGCATTAATGTAAACCAAGTTAGACACCACCAGGGGTAAACTGCAGAGAACAATCCCTGTTGACGAGGTGCCACCTGACTCGAGATGACTGACCTCTCCAGGCTGGCCCAGGATTACTGCATATTTCACTGTTCAAGAAATATAAAATTCAGATTTTTATGTGAAATCCCATGATTTTAAATGCTAACTCTACTTAAAAACAAAAACAAAAAAAGCAATGTGCCTGTGGTGTTTGAAAAATGGGAGTGAGTAGGTGAAATCATAACAGAAAAAATTTAGGTTAAATTAAAATAAAATTCAATTTTCTGAAATGACTTATCCTCTTCCCCTTCCCCCACCCTGAAATGCTATGTGAGACAAGTATAAAACAGGCCCATAGGCAAGATAGAGTCTGGGGGCCAAGAGTTTCTAAAAGAAAGGAAAAAGCTTTGGACACTAATCTGTTCTAATGCTTCCAGTATTTTTTGCAACCTAAGTCATGGAGTAAAGGACAATATAAGAATGAAATAAAAAGAAATTGCTGCCAAATAGGGCTAGCACACTGTTTATTTCACTATTCAATTAGGCTTACTACTACTACAATAATAAAAATGCCATCCTTTTTATACTGCTTGAAGACTCAAAAAATAGAGTTGTTAAATTAGAGATACAGCAAAATGTACATTCTTTAAGGATAGCAGGAAAGCAGTGAACTGTGCTCACCAGATCAACTTTCGCATACTCTTCTACAATTTTCATGTGTTCTTCTGGATTGTAGCCGTTCCACCGATCCCTCTTCCCATCATAGTCAAACATCAGCTGAGGCTGGACGTGTTCATCTGGAGCTATATTAGTACCTGTAAATTTTGCTCCAACTCGCCTAGGTCTCTGGAAAACACAATAAGATTAAATCTTTTCCTAAGTATCTATAGCCCAGAGGAAAACTTCATATAATCTTTACAGAGTGGATGTGAACATACCATGGGACTTTATGGTTTATTCAATTATCATTTAGTCTTCCAGCAAAACTTCTGATGATGCTAAACTAATTTCATTCAAATTAATTTTTATTTAACTTGTACCTAAATATAGGTAATTAAAAAACAGAATGAAGCTCTCTGACAGGAATAAAGAGACTCTCTGACAACAGTTTCCAAAATTCTCAAAGGTGAACTCACCTCAAAGCAGTCTTTCTTTTTGTGTGTCATGGCTCCACAGTTTTCACATGCTCCTTTACGGTACTTAGTAGTTATGGAATTCTATAAATGGATGTAAAGAAAAACAAGGAAAATTTTTATTTATCTGAATAAGTTAAAAATAGCTTTGGCTCTCGTTCCTATATTGTCTAGTGAAATGATTTATTCATTAAGAGGAAAACCAGTTAGAATCTCCACTTTTTTTTTTTTAAATCTTTATTGGAGTATAATTGCTTTACAATGGTGTGTTAGTTTCTGCTTTATAACAAAGTGAATCAGTATACATATACATATGTTCCCATATCTCTTCCCTCTTGCATCTCCCTCCCTCCCACCCTCCCTATCCCACCCCTCTAGGCGGTCACAAAGCACCGAGCTGATCTCCCTGTGCTATGCGGCTGCTTCCCACTAGCTATCTATTTTATGTTTGGTAGTGTATATATGTCCATGCCACTCTCTCACTTTGTCACAGCTTACCCTGCACTTTTATAAATGAGAAAGTTTAAAGATTTCAGCAATATCAAATTTATAAAATATAGACACTAAAGTAGTATGTACTGTGAATTTTAATACCACATAAAAGGTCATATAATCTGTTTCTATTTTATATAGTATTGCTTTAGAGGTTCTTATATTAAGTTCTTAAAATAAAATCTCCATTTTCACATGCATATATACAAGTTGCATACATACCTCTTTTACACCCCTCTTGTACCAGTCTCCAGATGAGCTATACTGCTTTTGTTTCTCTGGCTGTGGTCTCTGGTGCTTTAAAGTAGGCCTTTTTGATGGATCAATATACCATGGCACTGAAGAAATATACTGAGGAATATGAGGATTGATGTCTCTGTAATAAAATAAAATTTTTTTAACAGAATGTTGAAAAATAATTGATATTACAATTACAAAGGTAGCCTATGCAGAATCTAAGAATAGAGATACTGTACTGGGAGGAGAAAGGCAGAATATGCTTGTTATCTCTATAATAAAAAAACAATTAAAAATAAAGAAAATATATTAGAGTGAAAAAATTTCCAACAAAGAAACTAAAAATAGTGATATAACTAAAGCGGAAGGAGAGATGAAGGAATATAGGGACCTATGTTAGTGAGATTAATCTTGTATCAGAGCAAGAACTAATAATGTCTAGAGTTGATTATAATAATGGTATAGGTATGTTATTTGGAGATGTGGAGGTATCAACCAGAAAAACTCAAAATAGACTGACAAGTACAGTCATCCCTCAGTATCTGAGAGGGACTGGTTCAGGACCTGCCTCAGATACCAAAACCTGCGGATGCTCAAGCTGCACAGTCGGGCCTCTGTATCCATGGTTTGGAATCCGAGGATTCAACCCATGGCAGATTGTGTAGTACTGCACGTAGTTATTGAAAAAAATCTGAGTATAAGTGGACCCACACATTTCAAACCTGTGTTGTTCAAGGGTCAACTATAGTCACTTGTGTAGAGTAGGACAGGGAGTGGGAAAACCGAAAAGGACTTCAGCTATTCATTACAAGTCCTTCATTATTATGATTACTAAACCTTATACATATGAGTTTAATAAAATAAATAAAAACAAAAATGATGTAAATGATAAAGATGGCTTCCTGTCAAGGCAAAGGATGAGAAATTGGTAAACCAAGTAGACATTTATTTGAATTCTGAACAGATCTTGCAAAAAAAATTAAAGTACTTACTTTCCTTCTTCATCAACTTCTGCAGGGGCATTACCCAATTTTCGCTGTTCTTCTAGCTCCTTCTTCTTTCTCCAGTCCTCTCTGGTCATCTTCTTTGGTTCCTCCAAACTCATTTCTTTGGACCCCGAAAGGGTGGCCACATTACCTGCATCCATGGCTGCAGCTGACATGGTTATCTGGCCTTCTCTATGAAAAGGAAGAAATATCTATTAGTATAAACTAGCCCTTGGTGAATTCACCAGTGAAACTATCAGAAGTACACTGTAGGGCTTCCCTGGTGGCGCAGTGGTTGAGAGTCCGCCTGCTGACGCAGGGGATATGGGTTTGTGCTCCGGTCTGGGAAGATCCCACATGCCGTGGAGCGGCTGGGCCCTTGAGCCATGGCCGCTGAGGCTGCGTGTCCGGAGAGTGTGCTCCGTAAGGGGAGAGGCCACAACAGTGAGAGGCCCGCGTACCGCAAAAAAAAAAAAAAAAAAGTACACTCTAATGACACGTACTGTGTGTTATACAGAATGTTTCATATTCTAGACATTATTAGTTAACTTCTTGCTCTGATACAAGATTAATCACTAACATAGGTCCCTATCTTCCTAAATCTCTCCTCCCCCTTTAGTTATATCACTATTTTTAGTTTCTTTGTTGGAAATTTTTTCACTCTAATATAAATTATTTTATTTTTAATTTTTTTTATTATAGAGATAACAAGCATATTCTGTCTCTCCCTTCCCACTACAACATCTCTATTCTTAGATTCTGTACAGACTACCTTTGTAATTGTAATATCAATTATTTTTCAACTTATGTCTTTTTCTTCATAGTATCTGTAAGGGAAGGTCTCTTTCCCCTCCACAAAAGTCTTTATATACTGTTGCAGTTTTTCTCTCAACTCTAAGTGGAGAGAGACATACACATGTATTTAAAATTTCATGAGACTTTCTCTCATATATATTCCCGAATTCCTCTCTACGTAAGTGTCTCAAACTTTTCTACCACACTAACCCTTAATGAGTACGTAGGGTCCTATCTCTGTTCCTCTTAAAGACTGGATGCTTTAAGATTTACCTATATTCATCGTCTCTATTTCCTCATCTTCTGCTTCCCTTCTCAATCACTTTGATTTAGCTCCCACACCCCTCCCCCCACTCCAAAGATACCACTAAGTTATCAATGTGCCTAGTCCTCTGGACATTTTTCAGTTCTGTTCCTTCCCCTTTTGATATATTCTTATTCTTTGACTTTATGTGACATTATACTCTCCTGGTTTTTCTTGTACCCCTCTCGCTGCTTCTCCTGAATCCTTTGTAAGTTCATCCATTTCTGCCCAGTTATTTTATTTTGGATTCCACAAGGGTTAATCCTGGGGCCTTCTTCATCACTCTAAACTCCACCAGAGGACAAGCTCGTCTATTTCCAAGGTTTCGATAGCCACAGTATACAACTGCTGGCTCTCCAATTTATTTCTCTACTCCAGACCTTTTGTCTGAGCTTCCAATAAATATATTCCAATTGCTTACTTCAAAGTACCTCCACTTAAATGTCTCTGAGAAACCTGAACTCAACAAATCTTAATTCAAATTCATAATCTTCAACTAAAAAAAATTCATAATCTTCTCTATGAAATCTTTTTCCACTGTTCCCTCTCTTGATGAAAGACACCACCATCCATCCCTTTTCATAAGTGTTCCAGCTAATTCCCACACCTATTTCATCACTAAGTAACGTTATTTTCACCTTCTGAATATCACTCAAATCCATTTACTTCTACTGTAAATAACCTTAGTGTTAATACTTTTCCCTACCAGTCTCTCCCAATTCCCTCCAATCAGTTTTCCACACTGCAGTGTTATTTTTTCAAAACACAGATTTGATCATATCATGTCCACTACCCAAGCTTAAAACCCTCTAATGCAGCTCTGTCCAAGAGAAATATAATGCCAGGCCTATATGTCATTTAAAATATTCCACAGCCATACTAGAAAAGTAAAAAGAAACAGGTAAAATTATTTTTGCAGTATTTAACCCAATATACCCAACATATTATCATTTCAACATAGGAAAAAATCTGTTTAGACTTAGAAAAACTAAGTCTTTAAAATGTGACATGGATTTTACACGTATTCAGACTAGCCAACATTTCAAGTGCTTAAGAACCACAACAGTTAACAGCTACTGTACTGGACAGTTAAGCCCCAATGGCATCTTATAATTCTTACTTTAAAAACCACTGAAGACAGTCCTGGTCTGACTGGGCACAGGTACTACGACTGAGGCCTAGGACGGCGGCTTCCTTCTAGGTCCCCGTTCCCTCCTCAACGTGGCGTTCATCAGTCTCGTAAGAATATTTGTAACAATTAGGAGCCTTTGGTCCACTTCTCGGGGTTCTTCACCCTCACCCACCTCCCTCTTGAAGTTCTCACAATATTTCCCTACCCGGTCCCGCCGCTGCTGACACCAAGACAGCCGGACATGAAGGAAGCCGACCATCTATGTTTACTTCCTGACCTCCTCCCTCTCCCAGCAGCCCCTGCGGCACCTTCCGGACGACCCACACATGCGCGCTAAGAACTCTTCGAGTCTCAGAATCCCAAGCGGAGCTGGTCTCGCGAGATGTTGAGCGGTGTCCGTTTCTCTACTGTGGGTCTATGAAATGGGTTAGGTTTGAGCAGCTTCTTTTTCGGTCTGTTCTTTGAAACTCTTTTTTAAGAGTCGCCGCGTCATACGACGTAAAACAAAACAAGCAAAGAAAAACGTAGTAGAGAGCAGACGACAGCTTAAGCCTCACTAGAGCGCTGTGAAATGAAGGGGGAAGTGCGTGAAGTTAAAAAAAAAAAGTTAAAATTAGCATTAATTAGTAGCCAGGTAGTGTAACACGCTGGGGACAAGGTAAACACAAAGTGTCTTCCTCTCCTCGAATTTACATCATACGGAGTGAGAAAGACACTGAATTATTCAAAAATGTATAGTTCTAGAAAGCCGCTATGAAAGGTATACCAGGTGCTATGAGAACATGAGGCATTATTCCGTAATTGTGACACCTCGTCCCAATGTGATATTGTATTTTACCATTAGGAAAAAAATACTATAAAACGATTTCCATTTTGGGAAAACAGTAATATTTATGACATCTCAACCTTCCTTTATAATATGAAATAAAATACTGTAAAATATTAATGTTGGAGTAGAATCCCCCTCCCCTTTTTTTTTTGGTCCTATCCTCTCTCTTCCGGTCACGTTTTATTTTTCAAAACAGTATGTGTTCCTTTCAAATGTCAGAGTGACATCCTTGCTTCAATAAGAGATCTCATCGTAATATAATCTATTTTTTCTTATTAAGAATGTTCAGTGCTTAGCATAGGAATGTAAATATTAATTTTGATTTTACAGGGCAATAGTTGAAGGGACAGAAGTTGTCAGAAAATAGTCTGAAAGTGAGTAGTCTGAATCACTCACATTTTGCTTTTTTTTAATATATATTTTATTTATTTTTGGCTGTGTTGGGTCTTCGTTGCTGCGCGCGGGCTTTCTCTAGTTGCAGCGAGTGGGGGCTACTCTTAGTTGCGGTGCACAGGCTTCTCATTGCAGTGGCTTCTCTTGTTGCGGAGCATGGGTTCTAGGCATGTGGGCTCAGTAGTTGTGGCACGCGGGCTCAGTAGTTGTGGCTCGTGGGCTCTAGAGTGCAGGCTCAGTAGTTGTGGCGCACAGGCTTTGTTGCTCCATGGCATGTGGGATCTTCCCAGACCAGGGCTCGAACACGTGTCCCCTGCATTGGCAGGTGGATTCTTAACAACTGTGCCACCAGGGAAGTCTCACACTTTGCTTTTATCTCCTTAAAACAATTCCCAAAATTTGCTTGGAAGTGTTAAGGTGTATTTAGTTAAAACTATCAGGCACAAGCCAGGGAGTACATCTCTCAGAGGAATTATAGAATGTGCTGGACAAGAGAGAAGAACCTTTTGTAAGGTTCAGATTCCCCCTGGAGGATTCTGAGGAGGGTCTAGGGAAGCAGGGATCAATTCTGGATGGGTTGCTATTTGATAAACTGGGATTGATTAGGATCTAGATGCAGATATAAGGTGAGGATGGTTTAGCAATTGGGTATCTCCAGTAATGGTCTGGGGTATAGCAGAGTGGGTTTGGGGCATCATTAGTAAGGAAACAGTGGTTACTCAAAGAGGGAGTGGTTGTGCATTTTGCAGTTACTGCATGACCTTGGGAGACACAGTGCTTTCTGTTGTAGAGGGAAGACTTACCCTAGGGAGATATAAACCTTGTGCCCCAAAACTTCAGGAGATAAAGAATCCCCACTTGGAAGCTGTAGGTGTTGTTAAGGATAAAAGCCACAGGCCCAAAATGGTGTTACTTGTGCTAAAGCCCATGATACCAAACCTAGATTTAACACCTAACGTAATCACAACTTCAAAATGTAATCCCCAGAAATGTAATCCAATCAACCAGTTTGGAATTTCCTGGTCAGTACCGAAGAGGTAATATGTCACGTGGACCTTTCTATCATCCCCTCACCCCCACCCTGCCTCTCAGAGGAAGAAGAGGCAATCAGCTGTAAAAACCTTGCTGTTCCTTGCCCCCTTCCCCGCCCCTCAAAGATGTCCCAGCCTAAAAATAATCCTTTCTATTATTCTGCTAATAGCTCCATGCCCCACCCTTCTTCCTACAAAAACTTTTCAGTTTGTACAACCCCTTGGAGCATGCGTCTGGTTGCTAGGTGGGATGCTGTCTAATTCATGAGTTGTTGAATAAAGCCAATTAGATCTTAAAGTTTACTTGATTGAATTTTGTTTTTTGACAGTGTCATGCAGATTTGGTTTCAAAATGAACACTTGTGTGTTGATGATGTAATGTGGAGCTGAGACATTTAGAAGTAGATACAGGGAGGGAATAAGGGGAGGGGTAGGGATAAAGGAGAAAGGACAGAGAAGGGGCAAAGAAGGTATGCATTTTTTTGTCCTTCCTCTTTTCTTCATGATGTCCAGCATTTAATAAGCATTCAATAAATATTTGTTGAATGAATGAGACATTCAATCAATTTTGGTCCTGAAATGCCAGGGAAGATGGGACAATGAACTGGCATATGTTTCAAACTATATCTATGCCAGGTGTAGTGCTAAGCCTTTTGTGAAAGAGTAATGTAGGCTCAACTCCTCTCTCCCAACTTACATGCAAGTTAAAACGTATCTGGTGACCTGTTGGGAGTACGGTTTGGATGACACAGGTCACCCTTGGTCTTTTGAATTGATTTCTTTATCTTGTTCAATATATTTCTATTTATTGTAGAAAGGAAAAGGTCACCAACTTTTTCAAGCACAATTTCTCCCCATATCTTGGAAATTGGAATTCCTTTTGTATATCTTTATTATTCCTCTGATCTTTTTCTCTTGTTCACCCTCTGTCCTTCCCCCACCAGCTTTGATGAATATATTGTTGAGATGTTAAAAGTTTAAAATAAGTCCCTATTGGGACTCACCTGGCGGTCCCGTGGTTAAGACTCTGCGCTTCCACTGCAGGGGGCACGGCTCGATCCCTGGTCTAGGAACTAAGATCCTGCATGCCATGCAGCATGGCCAAAAACAAACAAAAAAAGTCCCTATTAAATGATAGAAGTTTAAAGGAAGCCTGAATTATGTACTCATTAGGTCATTATTTTGTTCCTAAGTCAGATTCTGTATAACAGAGACAGCATCCTAACCTGAAATATTGATGATAGTCTTGCAATTAGGAAATAATCAGTCCATTTTTTAAAAATTGCAGTATAATGGATTTATTATATTAGTTTCAGAATCAGTCCATCTTAATCACAAGCACCACAGAATGACACAAACACTGCCGTTTTATCTACCTGTACTTTCATTTCTTAATTTTTAATTCAGCCCTGCTAGTATTCACTGGACCTAATATGGGTTTTTTTCCCCACCGGACTATATATTGACTGTATATGTATTTTTTATTTTATTATTTATTTAGTTATTTTTTTTGCGGTACGCGGGCCTCTCACTGCTGTGGCTTCTCCTGCCGCGGAGCACAGGCTCCGGACGCTCAGGCTCGGCGGCCATGGCTCATGGGCCCAGCCGCTCCGCGGCATGTGGGATCCTCCCGGACAGGGGCACGAACCCGTGTCCCCTGCATCGGCAGGCGGACTCTCAACCACTGCGCCACCTGGGAAGTCCTGTTATATGTATTTTTTATATCTCTAATTGAAATACAACAATTATGTATCCGTCTCTCTTCGTCATTTTCCTGATGACTACAATGCCTTTCCTCCAGTGCTGCCCCTTCTTTTAGATTTGATCTGCTCTATTTACTCTCTGGAAAAATAGTTGATTACTTGAAGACTTTAGGAAAATAGTTCTGTCACCACCTCACCTTGACTTTTTGAACTTCACAATCTTTTCATTTGAAAACGTCTTGGACACCAAAGTGTCTCAGGAAAAAACAAAAAACTCCAAAAACCAACTCTGTATCTTGGTATTACAATAATCGTCATAATTATTTATTTCTTGGAATTGGAGACCATATTTACTCCCCTTCTATTTCTGTGGGGAGCAGGTTAAAAAACAACTAGAAATCCGTGATCAAGGTGTCAGCGGGTTTGATATTTCTTCTCCCGGAAAACAAGCGACAAAGTTGCCGGGGGAAGCTTTCGGGGCGGAGCCCAGGGAGCTTATGTTCCTACCATTGGTTCTTCGCGGGAGCCTCCTCCCCACTCCTTCCCCGCCTCCTGGACGGATGAACCAATAGCGGCGTAAGTTGTGGTTTAAACGCCGAGGCCCGCGCGACCGCTGGAGATCGTGTCTCGCCAGAGTTTGGCTGTTGTTCCCAACGTGGGTGAATGGAGCGGTCGCGAGTGGTTGGGCGGGAGGGGTCCGGCGGGGTAGGAAGCGGGGTCCGTATGTCTGGGAGCCGGGGCTGGGGATTGGGGGCTAGGACTAAACCCGGGACGTCTGTAGCGCCCAGACGGTTGAGCCACGGCCTTTGGACTGCGTCCGCAACCCACGGCGGTTCGGTTCCGATGGGTAGCAGGGCCTGTGCCAGTCCCAAACCGCCAACTCTTCTGGAACTTAGGGCCCCTGACTCAGGCTTCAAGACTTAAGAGCTGGATTAAGTGCCTGTCGGCTCAAGAACTGGCTTCTCCCTCTGCTTAGCTCTTGTTTTTGCATAGACGTGCCCAGGGTAGAAAGTTGGGTCTGTGCTACACCTTAGGTTCTTTCATCTTCCCTAACTCCCAGGGTTTAATGAGTATTTCACACCCCTAGGTAATCCAGAATGGCTACTCTGATCTATGTTGACAAGGAAAATGGAGAACCAGGCACCCGTGTGGCTCCTAAGGACGGGCTGAAGCTGGGGTCTGGGCCTTGTAAGTATACAGGCGGCAATCAGGTACACAGGTATTGTGAATCAGTGGTGGGTGTGGCCTGGAGCTGGGGGAGGCATTTAGTATACTTTGCCAGCAATTGGAGTCAGGTTTACCCAATACTGCTACTGCCAGGTTCTTGTTATGGGTCTCTTTTTCATGTTCAGTATCTTAAGGAGATTATTTAAGAGGGTACTGAACTGAAGTACTGTTAGGCATAGGACCATGCCGCTGTCAAAAAGGGGTTAAGTTTGGGTGTGAGAATTAGGCCACGTTTATAGGCAAGGTCAGCCTTCAAGTTGCACAGGCGTTTACTGCTGGAATAATCTCACGGTAAGACTTTTTCTTTAGCAGTCAAAGCTTTAGATGGGAGATCTCAGGTTTCAACACCACATGTTGGCAAAATGTTTGATGCTCCACCAGCTTTACCTAAAGCTGCCAGAAAGGCTTTGGGAACTGTTAACAGAGCTACAGAAAAGTCAATAAAGACTAATGGACCCCTCAAACAGAAACAGACAGCCTTCTCTACCAAAAAGGTAAGTGTTGGTTATAAATAAAGATGCTGTTTAAACACTTAAGCTCTTGTGACTCTTAAAATGACTATTGGCATCCTACCCGACTTTCTCCTGTGTGAATAGAAAGAAATAGAGGCTAGCAAACATAGATTAGCAGAAGAGAATCATCATACTGTCTTTGTGGACTTCCCCTGTAACTCGAGATCACGTCTCAGTAGCAGCTGGTGAATTTTTTTTGCCTCACCTGCCCTTAATGAGTGTCTTGAAGCAGATTGATTGGTAGAATGTACTTACAGATTAAAAAGTACTGAGAGGGAGGGTGTTTTGCAAGAGGTCATGTTGCTAATATAACAGCTCAGGTGCTGCCATCCTTCTCCCTTCCTTCCAGAGCAAGCACCAGTTTTTTAGGTTATAACGTGGTAGCATGTTGACCTTGGTATGTGTGTTTACAAACTGTAGGTTAGTGCATCCTAGACTGAGAGGACTTGGCTATGAAAGATAACTTTAGCATGTGGATTAACACTTCATTTCACTAATTGTTTTGTTTAGTGTGTATTAGGAAAAAACAACTAGTACTTGATCTCAAACTGAGACTTACATGTGTGGTTTTAGGACAAGGATGTCTTTTTAAAAAAACTGAGTTGAGTAAGAGAAATGTTAAAGGCAAGTATTGCAAGGATATAGCAAAAGTGATGAGAATCTGACAGAACTGAAATGTGGGAAACCTTGCCTTAGGAATTTCCTCTAGCCATGCACATGTGACGTAAGCATAAGTCAAGACTATGCAGGTTTCCATTTTGGCCCACCATTGTGGACTGCCTGCCAATTCCAGACTAGGGAATTATCCACTGTGGGCTTCTAAAGTCCTTGGCTGTCTTTGGCTGCCACTTACTCTGTGTATTTGAGGAACACAAATTGGTTTTTAAAATTAACCAAGCAAATAATTTAGGTAACACTGATGGACACACCAATGGAAAATTATATTTCCAACAGCCAAAAATGGCTTCCAGGATTAGCTTCTGTTCTAGGTGATTCACGCCCATTTTCTCCTTTGTTAGGTTGGGTGATTGAGTCAATTAGTTCTGAATTAACTCCACTCTACATTTTGATAACTTATGCTAACAGGTGCTGATACTTATATTTTAGAATTAACTTTTGAGCCATGATATTAGAATTGCTTGCTGAATTGTATTTGTGTGTAATTTTGAGAATGAAGGATTATGGTTTCTTAGAAGTCAGCATGAAATTGAAAACAATTTAAAATGGGGTGAAGCAGTCACATGTCTTAAAGAAGCCCTATGATCTCTTGTACTAATCAGTTGACAAGGCTTCCGCTCTCACTAATGTATGTTTTCTTGGGTTGTTTTAGATGACTGAGAAGACCGCTAAAGCAAAAAGCTCTGTTCCTGCCTCAGATGACACCTATCCAGAAATAGAAAAATTCTTTCCCTTCAACCCATTAGGTAATATCTTTTGGTATTGCACAAATGCTTTAGCCTTGGGTTTCTCTTAGGATCCAATTCAACTGTGACTTGATATAGCTATGAATAAGACATGTGATCCGAGACTGTAACAAGGCTGTCTGAATCTGGGTTGCTTTGAACAAATACACTTGTTGTGAATTTATTTGTAAGGTATAATCTTAGGTCAGAAGAGGAATCCAAGCTAAGATGTGGAAAACATTGTTCCTGTCCTCAAAAGCTAACCACCTAGGGGGAGATTACACCTATTCAACGTTAGGGGACAGTCTTCTTAGAAAACCATTTAGAAAGAGGGCTCTATGTCAAGTTGAACAATGCCTGAGGGCTTCCCTGGTGGCTCAGTGGTTAAGAATCCGCCTGCCAATGCAGAGTATGCAGGTTCGAGCCCTGGTCCGGGAAGATCCCCCATGCTGCAGAGCAACTAAGCCCATGCACCACAACTACTGAGCCTGTGCTCTAGAGCCCTCGAGCCACAACTACTGAGCGCGTGTGCCTAGAGCCCGTGCTCCGCAATAAGAGAAGCCACCGCAATGAGAAGCCTGCACACCGCAATGAAGAGTAGCCCCCACTCGCCACAAGTAGAGAAAACCCATGTGCAGCAACGAAGACCCAACACAGCCAAAAATAAATCAAATAAAAAATAATTAAAAAAAAAAACTTAGTTTCTTTCTAAGCTAAGGCATTTAGTCAGCAATACTAACTATATACAAGTTGTGAATCCAACGCTTGCTTGTCCTATTTCTCCACAAGCATATTAAATATTTCTAAAAAAAAACCCCCAAAAAACAATGCCTGAAAAATCCACATAGCCAGTGAAAACGTGCTTTTTTTTACTCCTTCAACCTGCTACACGTATCTGAAATATTTTCTATTACAGAACCAGCTTTTCAAGCTTTAATTTACTCACATTTGAGGAGAGGCTACCATACGCCAGGCACGAATAAGCTTGGGATGCAGTGGTTAACAAGACAGGCCCCACCCTGAGAAGCCCATGATTTGGAGGGAAAGTCAGGCACTGAACAAATCATCTCACTTTGAGTGTGAGCAAGGAGAAACACAGGGCCTGTTAGGGGGACTGAACCTAGCCTGTAAGAGCAGGGAAGAGTTCTCTCAGGAAGTGACACCCAGTGGAGTCTTGAAGGATATAAGGAGATAGTTGGGTGAAGAAAGGATTAGGGCAGGGCAAGAGCACTGTAGCAGATCAAAGTGTGTGCAAAGATCCTGAGGCAGAAAAAAGGACTGGAGTGGTTCTGGGAAGCTGAAAGGCAGAGGTGAAGGATGGTACTGGTGAGGGGATGGGGACAAATCACACAGGTCCTTTGAGATTACTGAGCTGGATTTTTTGCCCTTTGATCCAAAGAGCATTTAATCATCCCACTAGTATACATCTAGGTTGTTTCTGGCTTTTATATATTACAAAACAATTATGCAATTATTGTTGAGAGTTTGTGAGTCTCTCTGGAGAGTAAACTCCAAGAAGGATTGCTGGGTCTGAAAGCTGTGTGATTAAGTTTTGATAAAATGTGGTACATCCATTCTAATAATTACCATTCAGGAAAATGAGGTAGATTTATGCATATTGACCAGGAAAGAGGACTAAGATATGCTGTGTTGGAGGAAAGAGATATTGCTAAGTTGCCTTCCAAAATAGGAGCATAAATTATTGAAGCCACCTTCAGTGGATGAGGATGCCTGCTTCCCCTGTAATCTAACTGCGAATGTTTTAAAGCTCTAATCTTAATCAGAAAGGTAATTGGTATTTTATTGTTTTAAATTGGGGTATATGAGTGTGTCTGAGCATATTTGACTATTGGTCATTTATAGTTTTTTAATTTTCTGTTTGTATCTTTGCTTTCTCTTGATTTTTGTGACTTGCTTACACTGTGTGTGTGTGTGTGTGTGTGTGTGTGTGTGTGTGTGTGTGTAAGTGTGTAAAGAACTCTGTGGATAAAGGTAATTAGCCCTGTATGTTGCAGACTTATTTCCTCTGGGGTCTTTTGTCTGTTTATGCTTTCCTTTACAATTCAGTGTTTAAATTAAGTAGTCACATATCACGCAATTCCTTTTTGAATTCTGAGCTTTATCAGTCTTGAAAAAGAATAGACCAATTCCTAGTATTTAGGCTTTAGAGAACTTTCGCACTTCAGAATATGATGGTTCTCCGTCCATCTTTGTTCTTAGCTTTTGAGAAAATGCTTAAATTAACCTCTTGGGGAGTTTTGTTAAATTACAAATTAAGTTTTATGACTGTGATCAGTCTGTTCAAATTATCTGTTTCTTCTTGATTACCTCTTCGAAAAGAGGCAAGACTCTAATCCTACTTTTGTTACTGTCAAAAATTAGTTGTTTTAAATAATTCCTAATCTGAAAGGCACTTGGATTTTAAGAAGAAATGTTGCCTAAAACAGCATTTCTTAAATTTGTTTTAGGACTTTTACACTCTTACAAATTAGTGAAGACCCCAAAGAACTTTTGTGTAGTGTTTATGTATTCTATATTAGAAATTAAAATTGAGAAATTAAAAAAGAATTTGTTTAAAAAAAACACATTACATTAATGTACATAGCTTGAAACAAAGTTTTTTTTACATGTATAAATTGTGAGAAGAATGGCATGGTTTTATATTTTTGAAAATTTGCTTAATTTGGCTTAACATAAAACAGCTGGATTCACATGGATTCTGCAATCTGTTGCATCTTGTTTTGGTTGAAGTATATGAAGAAAATCTGGCTTTATGCAGAGAAGCATTTTAAGTCTTTTATTTATTTATTTATTTATTTATTTATTTTGCTGTATGCGGGCCTCTCACTGTTGTGGCCTCTCCTGTTGCGGAGCACAGGCTCCGGACGCGCAGGCTCAGCAGCCATGGCTCACGGGCCCAGCCGCTCCGCAGCGTGTGGGATCATCCCGGACCGGGGCACAAACCCATGTCCCCTGCATCGGCAGGTGGACTCTCAACCACTGCACCACCAGGGAAGCCCTTAAGTCTTTTAGATAAGTATAGATAGTTTTCTTTGCCATTACACTAAAATTCAACAAGTGGCTGTTTCTGTAGGCATAGTTGCAATGTGGAATCCAAAACCGTTTCAGTAAACATTGTGTGCTCTGACAATAAAATCCATTGGTCTGTTTTGCATTTTGAAGGTATCTTTTATCTTGCATTTATCACTATTGATCATTTAGAAATACTGGTACCCTGGGAAATGTAGGTCATGTTGAAATGTTTCATTATGAAGTATCAAAAGCACACTCATTAATATCACCACTGATCTAATCAGAAAAGTCTTCAGTATTAGGAAGCTCTTAAGCTAATGCTTACAGATAAGTTTACTGATATTCCAGTTTTTTTTCCCCTTGAAATTGTGAATTTTATCATTGGCAACAAATACCGTTTCCCTTTAAGTGGTAGACTTCTTTCATTCCTCGGAAAATAATGTGCAACACATATCCAAGGTCGAGTTACCACAGTTTGTCTTTCAGTTCTTTCAAGTAAATGGTGTCCAGGAATAAGGCCTCTAGTTTCGCTTGCAAATCAAATAATTGCACGAATCTTTTTTCTTGGAAAACACCATGGTCCTTCAGTATGCGGTAGATGTGTTTTATGGCATACTTCACATCATATACAGAATACTAAAAAGACATGTTCTCAAGGGTTGAGAGTTAATAAAATTAATACTGTTTACTGCATGTGGTAAAGTGACATTATGTGAAACGCATTTTTTACTGCAAGTGAATGGCAGCGAGGAATATAGTGACTACTAAGCATAGTTTATTGCCACTGCCTTGATTCATGCACAGCAGTTTTCTCTGCCATTGCTTTTGGACCATCATTGTAAATGTCAACACAGTGGAAAAACGTATTAATATTATTATAAAAAACAGTTTGAGGGCTTCCCTGGTGGCGCGGTGGTTGAGAGTCCGCCTGCCGATGCAGGGGATGCAGGTCCGTGCCCCGGTCCGGGAAGATCCCACATGCCGCGGAGCAGCTGGGCCCGTGAGCCATGGCCGCTGAGCCTGCACGTCCGGAGCCTGTGCTCTGCAACGGGAGAGGCCACAACAGTGAGAGGCCCGCGTACAGAAAAAAAAAAAAAAAATAGCTTGAGCTCATGGGCCCTGTGAAAGCTGACCACCCTGAGGAGTGCTGCCCTGACAAAGTACTTTTCTGTGGCAGATTTCGAGAGTTTCGACCTGCCTGAAGAGCACCAGATTGCACACATGCCCTTGAATGGAGTGCCTCTCATGATGCTCGATGAGAAGAGGGAGCTTGAACAGCTGTTACACCTGGGCCCCCCTTCACCTCTGAAGATGTCTCCTCTACCGTGGGAGTCTAGTAAGTGAACGAGTGCCCTTCTAGAAGGTCTGTAAACAATCTGTGTCATAACACTTCCATTACCACGGGGACAGGTTGTGCAGAAGGTTAGCCTGTAAGTAATTTCTATCCTTCAGACTGCAGGGATAAGGTTTCAGGATAATGAAAACTGTTCTCAACTGGTACTGCTTTTTAGTCCCAAATGTAAAATTGTCATTCTGGAATCGGGACAGTCTTAGATACAAGCAAAACCAGAGGAAATTTAGTGTGTAACTTCTTAGGTTATAAGCTGAAGTATAATGAACTTGCTTGGAATGAGAATTCCAAGCTACACCCAAAGCTCGTGTAGGATCAAGACCCACGTAATAGCATCAATTGGCAAACCTTTACTGCAGAAAGTTTGAGGTCTTGGTTCAAACTGGTGGTCAAAAGCCATCATCAGTATGTTTTCTATTTGTTCTGATGGAATACCTCATACTGTTTGCTCAATTGCATTAATGATAATTGTTGGCCCTTACTTGGGTCTCTAAGGATGATGGAATTTCAGGTACTTCTATGATTTATCTCATAATGAAGGTTAATTCTGTGGCCACAGCCACTTTCCAAGAAATAAGTGAGAGCGGGTATGTGTGTGTGTAGGTGGGGCGGGGGTAAAGATTCCTTAGACAGAGGGAAAAACAAGAATTCATGATTAAGAGTGATGACTAGTGTGTGTGTTGATGGACACGAGGATTTGCAGATATTGAACAAGAAATTCCTGTTTTCTAGATCTGTTGCAGTCTCCCTCAAGCATTCTGTCGACCCTGGATGTTGAATTGCCACCTGTTTGCTATGACTTAGATATTTAAATTTCTTAGCACTTTATAGTCTGTGGGTATGTATTAATAGTTTGTATTAATAAAGCAATTCTTTGTTTAACAAACTCTTCCTAATATTGTGGTTGGTATTGTTTGGAATTTGCTTAAAACAGTATGAAAACTAGTAGATGTGTTTAACAGACAAGAGTCTATAATCTGAGAAGAGAAGTTTGTCCGAGTTAAAAAACTTTCCCTGAAACTCTCTGCTTTGTTTTAACAGCTTATTTTAGAAGCTGCCACTGTTTTCCCTGAAACATATACCCCACCATGTGTACTTTACTACCTTTTTGTGGCCATTAACTACTGACAGTTAATAGATCTCTTAATAGGAAGAGCTACTTCCAGCTCACTGTGTCTGTTGCTAGGCATTCTTTATTGCTGGTTCTGTTTAGTTTCTAATGCCTTCAATACTCTGTATTCAGCGATCAGAATTTGAAAGGCTCTAAATCTGAGAATTCTGCCTTCTTGAGCTCTTCAATTGGGTTCTCTGAAGACCACAGCAGATAATTTACTGATCGTAAGATCCACTCTCTACCTATAGGAAACTCTATTTATTTGCTAACTCTGTGTTGGGAATTGTTTTTAAGTCTTTAATAAGCATTATTGTGTGTCACGTTCATGACCCTGTTCTTCAGATGAGGACAGTGGAGCTCAGAAGTTCACTGATATATCAAAGACACGAAGAGCTAGAAAATGATAGAACTGGTATTTTGATTCCATAACTGAGATTGGAATCAAAATATCAGATTGCTCATGGATTTTCTCTTTTTTTCTTTTTTCTTTTGGGCAGAGGGGCTGGATGATGTTTTAAAAAAATTAATTGTTGCCACCATTTTAAATTAAGAGTTTCACATATCTTTGGTTTTAGAGCTTCTCTTGGAAAAGCAGACCTGTTTATAGTAGGCCCTTGTTTCCAACACCTGGTGGAGTGGCTGCCTTTTACGTGAAGTGTGGGTTTTCCGTCCTCTGAACCCTATGTGAGATGGTTTGAGGGGAGAACTGAAGTATTCCTCTTACTCTCTGTCTTCTGTGACTCAGCCTATGTAACTCACTTAACTTGCCTGGGCCAGGCAGCCAATTGAATTTGATCCTTGCTAAATACTAACTTATATAGGAAGGCTTTCTCCTGAAACATCTGTAGCATCTATAGTCAAGTTAGAATGTGAGCCTTTCCTTTTCCATCGTTATTAGAGGAATCTGCAAGATATTAGGCATGAAACACTAGGAACACATATAGACTCTGATCCTGAGTTTAAAACTTCTTTTTTTAGTTTTATTTACTTAGGAAAAATGAAAAAAATGTTTTGGCTGTGCTGCTTGGCATGCAGGGTCTTAGTTCCCTGACCCTGGATTGAACCCATGCCGCTGCAGTGGAAGTGCAGAGTCTTAACTATTGGACTGCCAGGGAAGTCCCCTGACTTTCAAACTTTGACCCTGTAAACATAGCTGAACCAGCCTGGATTTCTGAAATTAGTAGAAAGACCTCTAAAAGAGAATAAAGTAAGACAACTCGGCACTTGACTTTAAGGGAGAGGATTAGACCTTATATCCTCAGGTATAATAGGGCCACTTTGAAAAGCAAAGCCTAGTTTTGAGCGACTTTCATACCCTACAATATATTTAGAAACTTTGGAAAGTGGTTTGTTGTGGTGGAGGGAACAAAGGGCTGGGAGCAAGGCAACTGGTCAGTCCTTTACCAGTTAGTTACTGTCCTTGGTCAGACCTGGGCACAATTGATCTTCTCTTCACTGCTGTTAGACGCAAAGTGCTTAATATTTGGTGACTTTGAGAATTTTAAACAGATGCTTTTCCATTAATATAGATAATTCTTTTTGTGGGTATTGTTGCTGTTTGTAAACAGTTTATTAAGTAGCATGTGTTTCGCTTCATTACTTGAGAAAGCTTATGAGAAGCCCTGTTTGGAAATCTAATCTGTCCAAGCAGTAATACTGTAGGATTAAAGTTTCTTTCAATCACAGTTCCCGGGCACTGGACTGAAACATGCTCTTACCTATGTAAGGTTCATCCACACCTAACTTCTTCTTTTTTAAAGAAAAAGATTATTTATTTTATTTATTTATTTTTGTCTGTTGTATCTATGTTGCTGCGCGCGGGCTTCCTCTAGTTGAGGCGAGAGGGGGCTCCTCTTTGTTGCAGTGCACAGGATTCTCATTGTGGTGGCTTCTCTTGTTGTGGAGCACGGGCTCTAGGCATGTGGGCTTCAGTAGTTGTGGCATACAGGCTCATTAGTTGTGGCGCAGGGGCTTAGTTGCTCCACGGCATGTGGGATCTTCCTGGACCAGGGCTTGAACCCGTGTCCCCTGTGTTGGCAGGCGGATTCTTTTTTTTTTTTCTTTTTTTTTTTTGCGGTACACGGGCCTCTCACTGTTGTGGCCTCTCCTGTTGCGGAGCACAGGCTCTGGACGCGCAGGCTCAGCAGCCATGGCTCATGGGCCCAGCCGCTCCGCGGCATGTGGGATCCTCCCAGACTGGGGCACGAACCCACCTCCCCTGCATCGGCAGGCGGACTCCCAACCACTGCGCCCCCAGGGAAGCCCTGGCAGGCGGATTCTTAACCACTGTACCACCAGGGAAGTCCCACACCTAACTTATTCTTGCATTGGCATTTTTCAGGTTTCAAATTCCCTTTAACCATTCTTGCATTTCAAATTCCAGTTAACCTTCAACAGGGACACAAAGCCTTTTAAATATATTAATGCTAATATTCTCTATTAGACTAATTCTGAACTAACCTATATAGGAAGGTTAGTCCCTATACCAAGTTCCAAAAGGGTCAATACTATGGCAGAAATGTCGTAAGTTGACTTTGTTCTTTCCAGTAGTTTAATCATTTACCATTTATTGAGGCCCCGTGTGCTAGGGACCAAGCCTACGCCTACCATGGTTAAGTAACAACATTGCCTCTGCCCTCAGGTGCCTGGCATCCAGTGGGGAGAGAGGTATCAAATGCCATTGTGATACAGGAAGATGCACGTGGGGGTGGGGAGGACCAGGAGTTGGGGAGCACTCCCCAGCCCAGTCTAGGGAAGGACAGGGAAGGCTTCCTGGGGAGGGACATGTGGATGGAGACTTGATGGAAGAGAAGCACTCTGGGCAGAGAGAACAGCTTTTGCAGATGGCAGGAAGCAAGATAACATAGCTTGTTAAGTGAAAACTGCCTTTCTGTTTTTCTCCTATTTAGGTTTGAGCAAGGAGTGTGTTTGGCAGCAAGGGAGTCTGGACAGTGAAGCAGGGGCCATATGGCTTTTTGAACTGTGCAAGGGGTTTAGAGTTTGTCCTGGGGGTGTTTGGTGCCATGGAAAGGTTTCATTTTGTTTTCCATTTATCATTTATTTAATAGTATTTTCCTGCATAATAAAGCAAACTAAAATGTACACACTTATTTTCAGCAATAGTTATACATATATCTTAAACTGTATACAAACTTAGAAATATTAAATATCATTACAGAAAAATTTGAAATTATGACAAGATACATAGCAAAAACCACTTATTGAAAAGAGCATACATGTGGTAGTTAGTTGGTAAATGCTGCTTCTGTATCAGTATACACACTTTGAATATCATCCTTCTGTGCTATTGATGTGTTTAATTTTTTTCTTATATCTGCAAATACAAATTTCACTAATATTTTCCCCTTGAAATAGAGAAAAAATTCTGTACTGTTCCAGGGACCCATATTGAGAAATGCTCTTTTGTATATACCATCTCCAGTCCTTACAAGCTCTTTATGCTCTTATAGAAATCATATATACTGTATCCAAGGTGCATCATAAATTAAAAAAAAAAAATTTTTGCTTTATATTGGAGTGTAGTTGGTTAACAGTGTTGGGCTACTTTCAGGTACACAGCAAAGGGATTCAGTTATATATGTATCTATTCTTTTTCAAATTCTTTTCCCATGTAGGTTATTACAGAGTATTGAGCAGAGTTCCCTGTGCTATACATTAGGTCCTTCTTGGTTATCTATTTTAAATATAGCAGTGTGTGCATGTCAATCCCAAACTCCCAATCTATCCCCCCCCCACCTGTAACCATTAGTTTGTTCTCGAAAACTGTGAGTCTGTTTGTTTTGTAAATATGTTCATTTGTATCATTTTTTTAGATTTCGCATATAAGTGAAATCATATGATATTTGTCTTTCCCTGTGTGACTTACTTCACTTAGTATGGATCTCCAGGTCCATCCATGTTGCTGCAAATGGCATTATTTCGTTCTTTAGAAATAAAAAATTTAATTAATTAATTTGATTGCACTGGGTCTTAGTTGTGGCAGGTGGGCTCCTTGGTTGCGGCAGGCGGGCTCCTTAGTTGCGGCTTGCCAGCTTCTTAGTTACAGTACTTGGGCTCCTTGGTTGCAGTAGGTGGGCTCCTTAGTTGTGGCACGAGAGGCTTCTTAGTTGTGGCATGGAAGTGGGATCTAGTTTCCTGACCAGGGATTGAACCCTGCCCCCCTGTATTGGGAGCGCAGTCTTAACCACTGTGCCACCAGGGAAGTCCCTATTTCATTCTTTTTAATGACTGAGTAATACTCCATTGTGTATATGGACCACATCTTCATTCATCTATCGCTGGACATTTAGGTTGCTACCATGTTTTGGCTATTGTAAACAGTGCGGCAATGAACATTGAGGTGCATGTATCCTTTTGGACCATGTTTTTCTCCAGATATATGCCCAGGAGTGGGATTGCTGGATCATATGGTAGCTCTATTTTTAGTTTAAGGAACATCCATACTGTTCTTCATAGTGGCTGTACCAATTTACATTCCTTCCAACAGTGTAGGAGGGTACCCTTTTCACCACACCCTCTCCAGCATTTATTGTTGATAGATTTTGTTTTTGATGATGGCCATTCTGACTGGTGTGAGGCAATACCTCATCGTAGTTTTGATTTGCATTTCTCTAATAATTAGTGATGTTTAGCTTCTTTTCATGTGCTTTTTGGCCATCTGTGTGTCTTTTTTTGAGAAATGTCTATTTAGATCTTAGGCCCATTTTTTGATTGGATTACTATTTTGTTTTTGATAGCGAGCTGCACGAGCTCTTAGTAAATTTTGGAGATTAATCCCTTGTTCGTTGCATTGTTTGCAAATATTCTCTCCCATTCTGTGGATTGTCTTTTCGTTTTGTTTATGGTTTCCTTTGCTGTGCAAAAGCTTTTGAATCCCATTTGTTTATTTTTGTTTTTATTTCCATTACTCTAGGAGATGGATTGAAAAAGATATTGCTGTGATTTATGTCAAAGAGTGTTCTGCCTATGTTTTCCTCTAAGAGTTTTATAGTATCTGGTCTTACATTTAGGTCTTTAACCCATTCTGAGTTTATTTTTATGTATGGTGTTAAAGAATGTTCTAATTTCATTTTTTTAAAGGTAGCTGTTCAGTTTTCCCAGCACCATTTATTGAAGAAATTGTCTTTTCTCCATTGTATAGTCTTGCCTGCTTTGTCTTAGATTAATCGAGCATAGATGTGTGGGTTTATTTCTGGGCTTTCTATCCTTTTCCATTGATCTATATTTCTATTTTTGAGCCAGTACCATGCTGTCTTGATTACTGTATCTTTGTAGTATAGTCTGAAGTCAGGGAGTCTGATTCCTCCAGCTCCATTTTTTTTCCTTCAAGACTGCTTTGGCTACTCAGGGTCTTTTTTGTCTCCATACAAATTTTAAGATTTTTTTGTTCTAGTTCTGTAAAAAAATGTCACTGGTAATTTGATAGGGATCGCATTGAATCTGTAGATTGCTTTGGGTAGTATAGTCATTTTCACAATACTGATTCTTCCAATCCAAGAACATGGTATATCTCTCCATCTGTTGGTATCATCTTTAATTTCTTTCATCAGTGTCTTAAAGTTTTCTGCATACAGGTCTTTTGTCTCCCTAGGTAGGTTTATTCCTAGGTATTTTATCCTTTTTGTTGCAATGGTGAATGGGAGTGTTTCCTTAATTTCTCTTTCAGATTTTTCATCATTAGTGTATAGAAATACAAGAGATTTCTGTGCATTAATTTTGTATCCTGCAACTTTACCAGATTCATTGATTAGCTCTAGTAGTTTTCTTGTGACATCTTTAGGATTCTCTTTGTATAGTATCATGTCATCTGCAAAGAGTGACAGTTTTACTTCTTCTTTTCCAATTTGTATTCCTTTTGTTTCTTTTTCTTCTCTGATTGCTGTGGCTAGGACTTCCAAAACTATGTTGAGTAAAAGTGGTGAGAGTGGACATCCTTGTCTTCTTCCTGATCTTAGAGGAAATTCTTTTGGCTTCTTACTGTTGAGTATGATGTTAGCTGTACGTTTGTCATATATGGCCTTTATTATGTTGATGTAGGTTCCCTCTCTGCCCACTTTCTGTAGAGTTTTTATCATAAATGGATGTTGAATTTGTCAAAAGCTTTTTCTGCATCTATTGAGATGATCATATGGTTTTTATCCTTCAGTTTGTTGATGTGGTGCATCACACTGATTGATTTGCAGATATTGAAAAATCCTTGCATCCCTCGCATAAATCTCACTTGATCATGGTATATGATCCTTTTAATATATTTTTGGATTCTGTTTTTAGTATTTTGTTGAGGATTTTTGTGTCTGTGTTCATCAGTGATATTGGCCTGTAATTTTATTTTTTTGTGGTATCTTTGGTTTTCATATCAGGGTGATGATGGCCTCACAGAGTGAGTTTGGTAATGTTCCTTCCTCTGCCATTTTTTGGAAGAGTTTCAGAAGGATAGGTGTTAACTCTACTCTAAATGTTTGATAGAATTTGCCTGTGAAACCTTGTGGTCCTGGATTTTTGTTTGTTGGGAGTTTTAAAATCACAGTTTCAATTTCATTACTTGTGATTGGTCTGTTCATATTTTCTATTTCCTCCTGGTTCAGTCCTGGGAGATTGTACCTTTCAAGGAATTTGTCCATTTCCTCTACGTTGTCCATTTTATTGGCATATAGTTGCTTTGTATTTCTGTGGTGTCTGTTGTAACTTCTCATTTTTCATTTCTAATTTTATTGCTTTGAGCCGTCTCCCTCTTTTTCTAGATGAGTCTGGCTTAAAGTTTGTCAATGTCATTTATCTTTTCGAAAACCCATCTTTTAGTTTCATTGATCTTTTCTATTGTTTTCTTCATCTCTATTTCATTTCTGCTCTGATCTTTATGATTCCTTTACTTCTGCTAACTTCGGGTTTTGTTTGTTCTTCCTTCTCTAGTTGCTTTAGGTGTAAGGTTAGGTTGTTTATTTGAGATTTTTCTTATTTCCTGAGGCAAGCTTGTATTGCGATAAACGTCCCTCTTAGAAATGCTTTTGCTGTGTCCCGTAAGTTTTGGATTGCTGTGCTTTCATTTTCATTTGTCTCGAGGCATTTTTTGATTTCCTCTTTGATTTCTTCAGTGATCCATTGGTTGCTTAGTAGCATATTGTTTAGCCTCCACGTGCTTATGTTTTTTATAGTTTTTTTTTTCTTGTAGTTGTTTCTAATCTTGTAGCATTGTGGTCAGAAAAGATGCTTGATGTTATTTAAATTTTATTAAATTTACCAAGGCTCCCTGTGTGGTCCAGCATGTGATCAGTCCTGGAGAATGTTCCATGTGCACTTGAGAAGAAAGGGTATTCTGCTTTCGAATGGAATGTTCTGTAAATATCAATTAAATCCATTTGGTCTAATGTGTTGTTTAAGGCCTGTGTTTCCTTATTGATTTTCTTTCTGGATGATATGTCCATTGGTGTAAGTGGGGTGTTAAAAGTCCTACACTATTATTGTGTTACTGTCGATTTCTCCTTTTATGGCTGTTAGTATTTGCCTTATATATTGAGGTGCTCCTATGTTGGGTGCATATATATTTACAATTGTTATATCATCTTCTTGTATTGATCCCTTGATCCTTATGAAGTGTCCTTCTTTGTCTCATAACAGTCTTTATTTTAAAGTCTATTTTGTCTGATATGAATATTGCTACTCCAGCTTTCTTTTGAGTTCCATTTGCATGGAATAACTTTTTCCATCCCCTCACTTTCAGTCTGTATGTCTCCCCAGATCTGAAGTGAGTCTCTTGTAGACAGCATATATACGGGTCTTATTTTTGTATCCGTTCAACCAGTCTGCGTCTTTTGGTTGGAGCATTTAATCTGTTTATGTTTATAAAGATAGTTTTCTATATGTACTTAATTGCCATTTCGTTATTTTGGATTTGTTTTTGTAGGTCTTTTTCATCCCTCCTCTTGGGTTCTCTTGTGATTTGATGACTAACTTTAGTGTTGTATTTGGATTCCTTTTTCTTTTTTGTGTTTGTATCTACTGTAGATTTTTGGTTTGCAGTTACCATGAGGTTTTGTTATAGCAGTCTGTATATAAACAAGATTGTTTTAAGTTGCTGGTCTTTTAATTTCAAATGCATTTCCAATATCCTGTATGTGTGCTCTGCTCTTCTCACAGTTGCTCGTTTTGATATCATGTTTGTGTGCAGGTGATTTCCTACCTTTACTGTATATTTGCCTTTACCAGTGGTCTTTTCCATTTGTAATTTTCTTGTTTTTAGTTGTGACCTTTTCTTTTCCACCTAGAGAAGTTCCTTTAGCATTTGTTGCAAAGGTGGTCTGGTGGTGCTGAGTTCTTTTAGCTTCTGCTTGTCTGTAAAGCTTTTGATTTCTCTGTCACATCTGAATGAGAGCCTTGCTGGGTAGAGTATTCTTGGTTGTAGATTCTTCTCTTTCTTCACTTTTGTCACTCCCTTCTAGCCTGCAGGGTTTCTGCTGAGAAATCAGCTGACAACCTTATGGGAATTCCCTTATATGTTATTTGTTGCTTTTAATATTTTTTCTTTGTCTTTAATTATTGTCCATTTGATTACTCTGTGTCTCGGCATGTTCCTCCTTGGGTTTATCCTGCCTGGGACTCTCTTTGCTTCCTGGACTTGGGTGACTGTTTCCTTTCCCATGTTGGGGAATTTTTCAACTATTAGCTTTTCAAATATTTTCTCAGGTTCTTTCTCTTCTCCTTCTGGGACCCCTATAATGTGAATGTCGGTGCATTTAATGTTCTCCCAGAGGTCTCTGAGGCCATCCTCATTTCTCTTTGTTCTTTTTTCTTTATTCTGTTCTATGGCAGTGATGTTCACCGTTCTGTCTTCCAGCTCACTTATCCATTCTTCTTCCTCAGTTATTCTGCTATTGATTCCTTCTAGTGTATTTTTCACATCAGTTATTGTGTTGTTCATCTCTGTTTGTTTTTTAGTTCTTCTAGGTCTTTGTTAAGCATCTCTTGTATCTTCTTGATCTGTACCTCCATTCTTTTTCCAAGGTCTTGTATCATTTTTACTGTCATTACTCTGAATTCTTTTTCAGGTAGATTGCCTATCTCCTCTTCACTTAGTTCTTCTGGGGTTTTACATTGTTCCTTCATCTGGGACATAGTCCTCTGCCAGAAAGGTTTTAAGGAGGGAAGTAACAAGGTCAGGTTTGTGTTTTAGAACCTCACTCTGGAGGCAGGGAGACCAGTTTGGAGTCTGTTGCAGATTAAGATGATGATGATGAAATGACCTTGAAGAGACGACAGTGGAGGAAAGACTAAGGCTTCGGGAGGGATCCAGGCATTGGAATTGGCAGGATGACAAATGATGGGGAGAAGGCACAGGAAAGAGCAACAGTACATGGGGAAAACCCTCATACAAGTGTCCCCAGGTGTGTTTACAAAGGTGTTTGTTGCTGCATAATTTATAATGGGAAAACATGATACAGTTAAACACTGGAGTAAAATGTGCTCATTAAAAAGGACAAAGTAGATCTACATATGTAGACATGGAAAGATAACCATGGAACTTTTTTGGTGTACAATATGGGTTGTAGAACAGTCTTTAGGATCACTTTTATTTAAATACATATATGCTTACATGAGACAGGAAAGCATAGTGGTGAGCAGTATAGCCTCAAAAATCAGATCCTGGCTCAGCAGCTTATTCTGTGACCTTGGGCAGGTTGTCAGGGGGATTATATGAGCTAATGCATGAACGCCCAAAGCAGGCTCGTCAAGGAGTAAGCCTCTGGGAGTTTTAGTTACTGTTACAGTTAGGTTTATTTGGGGGTATAAAAATTATCTGTAAAGCTATGTGTTCATCTCTTCTTAGGATTATCCTGTGTGTGTATGAATACTGGAGATTAGCATAGTTTAAATTTATGAAATGTGTATATTAATAGGATTATACCACTTAAAGAGAAAACGCCCTTCCCTCTGGAACCTTGAGAGCCTGGAGTCTGGAGAGATTGTCTTCCTCTTGCTGATTCCCCACAGACCTCATTGTGGAGTTGTGGACGTCAGGTTTTAGCCTTACCTTGATACCTGCTCCTAAGGTATCTGGATACTTAAGGATGTCTGAATACCTGGTTTGTGACTTGGGTTGGGGATCGTGCAGGGGATTCTGAAACAGCCTCAAAGGAGGCTAGGAGTGGGATGTGGTACTTGGTGTTTTTTTTCCTAAATTATTTATTTATTTATGGCTGCGTTGGGTCTTCATTGCTGCACGTGGGCTTTTCTCTGGTTGTGGTGAGCAGGGGCTATTCTTCGTTGCGGTGCGCGGGGTTTCTCTAGTTGCGGCGAGCGGCGGCTACTCTTCTTTGCGGTGTGCAGGCTTCTCGTTGCGGTGGCCTCTCGTTGTGGAGCACAGGCTCTAGGCGTGCAGGCTTCAGTAGTTGTGGCATGCGGGCTCTAGAGTGCAGGCTCAGTAGTTGTGGCGCACGGGCTTAGTTGCTCCGTGGTATGTGGGATCTTCCCAGACCAGGGCTCGAACCTCTGTCCCCTGCATTGGCAGGCGGATTCTTAACCACTGCGCCACCAGGGAAGTCCCGGTACTTTGGTATTAGTGCCTTTTGAGAAATGAAGATCATTCCTGGAGAAAACCCCACCCTCTGGGCCAATTGGCATCCCTAGGATTCAGGATCAACCAACTTTAGGAGCTGACCTGGGCACACAACACTACCTGACAGTTTGACACTCATATTCATTCTCCCACTTTGAGTCACATGTTTTCATACCTTCTCTACTGTCTTAACTTGTACCTTTCTCCCCAGCACCCCTGCCTCTTGGGTACTGTACCTCCTCCTTGCAGAGACTGGCTCCTGCCAACAGTCAGGAATGCTCTCATTGTGCTATCATTTATTCTATAAGCTGCCTGCATCTTGCAAAAGAAGTGTCCCTTCACTTGTGCTCTGGGTCAGTTATCACTGTCTTCTCCTTTTTATTTTATTTTTTGCAGCTTCTCTAGTCTCAACTCCATCTCTAAAAATCCTTATCTCCACATCTTTCTTAAATGTCAGATTGTAAGGCTCAGTGTTGGCCTCTTCTCTCACTCTACAAACCTTCCCCTGTGATCTTATCTACTGCTGTGGTTTAGAATCCCACCTCTGTACTGCGTTTGTAACTCTAACCCACGTTTGTATCTCTAACCCAGGTCTCTCCCCTGAACTCCAAGACCCCTATCTGTAGTTGCTTACTTGAGATCTCAAATCTAACACATTTAAATTAGAACTCTTGGTTCTCCCCTCCCAAATCTGCCTTTTGCTAGCCTCCTCTATCTCAATAAATGGCATTTACTCATCCCAAACCAAACCTGATGGTTCTGCTTCTACTATGTTTCTAGTTTGCTCACTTCTTTCCCATCCCTCCAGTGCAAGCCGTTATCTCTTACACTGACCAAAGCCCTCTAACTGGTCATTCAGCTTTTGCTCATGCCCCTTCCAGTCCATTCAGATCATTGACCAGAGTGACATTTGAAAAGGCAAATCTAATTGTGAATCCCCTGCTTAGATTGTAATCTAAGTAGATTCCCATCGTGCCTCAGGTAACATCTGAACTTGTCTCCCTGGTCCTGGAGGCTCTGCCTGATCTGGGCCCTGCCTGACCCTCCAGTGTCCCCTGTTCTGCACTCCTTCTCCCCTGAAGCCAGCTGCACCCGTCCTTCAGTTCTTGAGTGCACCACTCCTGCCCCTGGTGTGGCCCCTGCAGGAGGCGTTGCCTGGTTTCATGGCAGTTGCCTCCTGAACTGCATTTCCTTTGCCCATTGCTGATTCCATCTAAGGCATGGTTGATGCTCTCTGACCTCACCTCAAGTGGAGGAGCTGCCCGTTTCCCTTCGTCTTAGGTCTCACCTCGTCACCTTCAGCTCCCTCACCTCACACGCCTGAGCAGTCACCTTGTCCTGCCAATTCCACCTCCTAAATGTTTCACAAACTCCTGATTCTTCCAGTGCTTGTCATCCCTATTCAGACAGCCATCATTTCTCACCTGGGGTGTTCTAATATCTTTGTATTTCTACTTTAATATTATTTCCCCAAAGCCATTCTCTAGGCGGCAGTCAGGATGAGGTTTCCCATTCAGCAAATGTGACGGTATCATTTAACTTCAGACACCTGAAGGTGTCTGAAGTTTTCACCTCCAGGAGTTTGATTACCGTCTTTTCTTTTTATATCTTCCATGTCTCTTATTAATGTTTTGAACATATGGAATACAGTTATAATCTGTTTTAATGTTTTTGTCTGTTCACTCTGACATCTATGTCAACTCTGTGTTGGTTTCAATGTTTGTTTCTTCCCCTCATTACGGTTCATGTTTTCCTACTGCTTTGACAATTTTTAATTAGGTGTCAGATGTGAATTTTACCTTTTTTTTTTATGCTGGGTATTTTTACAATTCTAGAAATGTTCTTAAACTTTGTTCTGGGATGTAGTTAAGTTATTTGGAAACAGTTTGATTCACTTGAGTCTTGCTTTTAAGGTTTGTTAGGCAGGGCTAGGGTTAATTTCCCCTTAGTACTGAGGTAAAACTCTTTCATTTGTTTATTATTTAATTTATTTTATTTTTGGCTGTATTGGGTCTTTGTTGCCACGCGTGGGCTTTCTCTAGCTGTGGCGAGCAGGGTCTACTCTTTGTTGTGGTGTGCAGGCTTCTCATTACGGTGGGTTCTCTTGTTGTGGAGCACGGGCTCTAGGCGCACGGGCTTCAGTACTTGTGGCCCGTGGGCTCTAGAGCACAGGCTCAGTAGTTGTGGCTCATGGGCTTAGTTGCTCCGCGGCATGTGGGATCTTCCCGGACCGGGGCTCGAACCCATGTCCCCTCCATTGGCAGGTGGATTCTTAACCACTGCGCCACCAGGGAAGCCCCAGTAAAACTCTTTTAACATGTGTTCTTCCATTTATCTTTACAACAATCAAATGAATCCTTATATTACAGATGAGGAAATGAGGCTTCCGAGGTTTGTGACGCAGCTGGCAGTTGTTGGAGCCTGGAATCAAACTCATATCTGTCTGGCCCTGGTGTCTCTCTCTCTCTCTCTTTCTCTCTCTCTTTCTCTCTCTCTCTCTCTCTCTCTCTCTCTCCCTCCCTCCCTCCCTCCCTCCCTCTCTCCCTCCCTCCCTCTCTCTTTCTCTCTTTTTTTTTCTTCAGCTTTATTGAGATTACCACTATAGTGTTAGCTAACACCTCCATCACATCACATGATTACCCTTTTTTCTTTTCTTGTGGTGAGAACATTTAAGATCTACTCTTAACATATAATACAATATTATTAACCATAATGCCATGCTGTACATTAGATCCCTGGAACTTATTTGTCTTAAAACGAAGTTCATACCTTTTGACCAACATCTCACTCTACTCTGTTTCTATAAATTTGGCTTTTTTAGAATCCACATATAAGTGATACCTTACCATATTGGTCTTTCTCTGGATTATTTCACTTAGTGTAATGCCCTCACGGTCCATTCATGTTGTCGTAAATGACAGGATTTCCTTCTTTCTCACAGATGGATAATATTCCATTGTGTGTGTGTGTATGTATGTATATCACATCTTTTTTATCCATCTGTTGATGGACACTTAGGTTGTTTTTGTATCTGTGAATAATGCTGCAGTGAACACGAGAGTGCAGACGTCTCTTCAAGATCCTGTTTTCATATCCTTTGGATATGTACTAGAAGTAGGAATGCTGGATCATATGGTGGTTCTATTTTTAATTTTTGAGGAATGAGGTAAGACTCTTAGTAGTCTGTCCACTGTTCCCTGAATTCCGAGGTTTTACAGTCTGTCTGTTGGGAGCAGACGCTATTCCCAGCCCTGTTTGAGCTCTGGGCATTCTTCTCTCTAATCCTTTCAGGTAGTTTTCTTGCATGCATGCAGTGGACACTGGAGGGGAGACCCTCTGCAGATTTCCAGGGTTCTCTCTCCTCTCCAGTGCTCTGCCCTGCAAACTCTAGCTGCCATGGTATTCCCTGACTTCTGCTCTGTCTCTTCAGCTCAGAGAGCTGGCTTGGCTTTCCTTTCTTCCCCACTTTGTGGCCTCGAAACTCTCAAAGCAATACACTGGGGCAATCCTAGGGCTCACCTCATTTGTTTCCCATTCCTCAGGGATCACTGTCCTTTGTTGCCTGATGTCTGTTCTCCTGGAAACCATGTTTCATAGATTTGTCTTGGTTTTAGTTGTTTCAGGCAGGAGGGTAAATTGGTCCTTGTTACTCCATCTTGGTTGGAATTGAAAGTTCCCTCTAGGTGTCTTCCCCCCCCGCCCCTCGAGTAAAAATTAAATGGTGAATTAACCAAAGTGTACAACTCAGTGGCTTTTAGTACATTCAGTGTTAGGCAGCCATGACTACTACCTAATTTCAGAAAATTTCATCACTCCAAAAAAAGAAACCTATGCAGTCATTCCTCATTTCATTTACTTTTTAACGATGCCCCACTGCCCTCTGGAATTTGCCTGGCTCACGCCTATCCATCCTTTAGCTCTCCACCGAGATACTTCTCTTACCAGATGCCTTTCCTGATACCCTGAGATTGAGCTAGGTTCCTTCCTTTTTGCTCAGTTGGCCCCAGACTCTTAAACTTCTGGCGCTTAGCACGCTAAGCTGTGTCTGTCTGTTTGGCTGTCTGTCTCTTCTGCCACCCTGGGAGCTGGCTGATGTCTGTCTGCTGTTGTGTCTTACCTGGCACGTGGTAGGTACCCAGGTATTTGCTGAAATGAATATGTCCTCAGTCCCCGATTCTTAAGAGTTCCGGTGACTGCAGCATGTCCAATGTTAGCGTCATGCAGAGTCAGGGCCGAGGAGCCTAACCCCATCAAAGGTTTCTGCAGAGAGGCGGTGGCGGAGCACAGGTGTGGGGGGCTGCCTCCCCCCCACACAGCGTAGGTAATCATTTGTGTTCCGAGAAGTTCCCAGCCATCAGGGTGGAAATGTGAACCCGTTTTCCTTCTTCTGTAATTACTACCAGTGGTGTTTTGTTGACCTCTTCTCCTGGCTGGGTGTGATGGGTGATGCTTAACAGAATCTCAACAGATTCCTTAGCTCTCTGGTTACTTTTGGTTAAAATGAATTTGGGGCTTGGAATATAAGCCTCAGTCCTGTTCCTTTCAAAACTTCAGTCTCACACTCACTTTGAGCTCTTCTCCCTGTCCCGCAGCACAGGCTAGAGCTGGGACTCAAGCACGTGCCTGTTCAGCTCTCCTCCCACCTCCCCTCCCCTGAAGCTGCCAGGCCCCTCGGGAGCCTTTGGCAGCCCAGTGCCAGGGTGGGCACCTGGAGGGAGAAGGGACTCTGCTCGTGGGACCGGATGCATGTTGGTTATGAACAGCGTCCTGGCTTTGCTCTGGGTCTGGGGCTGTGTGTGATCACACAGTCCTCTATGGCTGTGGACCCCCGTCCCTCCTAAGGCAGCCATGCCTCTTCCCACACTTCTCCCAGGTGGGCCTCCTATTGCTTGGTCCACAGCCATGGCCTCTGCCCTTCTGTTAATAACCACCTGGGTCCTTTCCACAGGAAAGGGGTCACAGTAATAACCATGGGGACCTTCGAGGGCTACAGAGAATGGGATGGGGTGAAGGTTTCCCAGGCACACCACGTCAGAGGCTCTTCAGACCCTGTAGTCCTCGACTACTCTGGCAGGTGAGAAATCTCTGGGCCACGAGCAGGCACCAGTGTTTGAGTTCAAGTCCCCACCCGCCAGTGATCCCCCCTCCCTCCCCACAGTGCAGTGAGAAGACAGAAAAAGACACCCACCATATTCTCAGACACCCAGAATGCTCCCCACCATGCTTGGCTCTGCTGGTGGTACCAGGGGGGCCTATAATTTCTGCAGCTCAGCAGGTGTGCACCTAGGGGACAAGATACCACTTTCTCTTTCTTGCAGGTCCCCCAATCTTCACATGTGATTTGTTTAGAGCTACTCTTAGCTACGGCGGGGGCGGGGGGGGAGGAACCACGCCCTCCCACCATGGACATGGGTTTTCCCTGCAGACACCCAAAAGCTAACTCTTATCAGGCTTTCCTTTCCTAATGGTTGACGCTCTCCGGGGCTGGTTCTGGCATCTCTCAGCAAGCCCAGAACGAACTTTAGAACATGTTGCATTTCGTGGCTTTTGGGGACCTTAGCCCCATGTGCTCAAGCAACAGGAGCAATGAAATAGCAGATCTTCCATCCCTCTCTAGCTCGAGTGAACGCCTGCTGAGGGGTGGTTTATCTTTGCAGTCTCCAAGTCCACAGCCATGCCTGGCGTAGACAGACAGTTTATGGGATTGAGTTACAGCAGGAAGCATGACAGCCAAGTGGCTGCCTGTGTCCCTGGGTGCACGTGCTCCCAGGAGGATGCGTGCTTATATTCCCGATGAAGGGGCCTCTTTCCCATGAGAGGAGCCTGGATGGATGAGCCACTTCTCTTCCCAGAGCACGAAGTGGAACAAACTGCAGGCCCTGCCTTCCTCTGGTGCCCGAGGAGTGGGAGGGGGTTGCCACGACGATAGCATGCACCATACTTCCTGCCCATGCTGCAGCACTGCTGCAGGGGTGCGAGCTGCCTGCCGTTGTTATGCTGCTCAGACCCCAGGCCCCGGTTGTCTTCTGGTGTCCTACACACTCGCACTGACACACCAGAGGGGACAGCCCACTGGGGGCACTGTGGGGAGACTAACCGAGGGATGTAGTCCAGGGACGGGACGCGTAGTTAAGAAGCATCTTGGTCTTCCTGGAAAGATCAAAAGCTAGTTGAGCAGTGTTGTGCATTCCTTGGTTGAAAACTGGGCGTGTAACTAGAGCAGTGAAACAAATTATATTTCAGTCCTGCAGAAAGACTGAAAGAGGCAGAGGGGTGAGGCTGGTGTGGAGAGATGCTGAAGGGGGCAGTCAGGTGGAGAGAGACAGGGAAGTCCCCAGACTCATACCTTGAAAAGGAAACAGAACTGGGAACTCAGAAGGTAGCAGACATAACACCACACAGGGCTTGGCACCCAGCCGGCACTCATACTCAGGCCTGTTGAATTTTATAGGAGGGATGTGTTCCTAAGACCTTGCGTAATTAAAAATTAAGTAATTGAAGACTAATCCTCACATGGATGCTATATTAGTGTTCTTGGGCTTCCATAAAAGAATACCCTAGACTGGGGGCTTAAACAACAAAACTTTATTTTCGGACAATTCTGGAGGGTACAAGTCCAAGGTCAAGATGTTGGTAGGTTGATCCTTCCTGAGATTTCCCTCCTCTGGCTTGCAGATGGCTGCCTGCTGTCTGTCCTAACATGGTTTTCCCTCTGTGTCCTAATCGCCTTAAAGGACACCAGTCATATTGGATTAAGGTCTACCCTAAGGACCTCGTTTTAATTTAATTAGCTTTTTAAAGGCCCCATCTCCAAATGTAGTCACATCCTGAGGTACTGGGGGTTAAGAATTCACCATATGAATTTCAGGTGTGGGGAGGAGAGACCCAATTCAGCCCATAATAGATATTGTGTGTTTCTATTAAAGAGGCAAAGCTAAGTGGTAGTGACATAAACATAACTTACACTTCATTTTTAAACCTGTTAAAACTTTGAAAAATGATTCTTGATAAATTCTGAAAAATTGGTAGATGCTTTGCAGTTTAAAATTTTGTGTAGGGGCTTCCCTGGTGGCGCAGTGGTTGAGAGTCCGCCTGCCGATGCAGGGGACGCGGGTTCGTGCCCCGGTCCGGGAAGATCCCACATGCCGCGGAGTGGCTGGGCCCGTGAGCCATGGCCGCTGAGCCTGCGCGTCCGGAGCCTGTGCTCCGCAACGGGAGAGGCCACAACGGTGAGAGGCCCGCGTACCGCAAAAAAAAAAAAAAAAAAAAAAAAAAAAAAAAAAAAAATTTGTGTAGAAGATGACTTAATAACCTTTTATTTTTAGTGTTAGAAATCTGCATAGTCCAGTTTCCTTTTTTATGCAGAAAATATCTATTGAGTGGTCATTGTGCACCAGGCACCATTCTAGGCACTGAACAAAACAGATACAAATATAGCATATAGATACAAATATAGCATTGAACAAAACAGATGCAAATCTCTGTCTTCATCCTAGCTGGAAGAAACAGACTATCTGCAAAATAATAGTAAGTTACACCATATGCTATAAAGTGGTAGGTGCAATAGAAAAAATAAATTAGAGAAGAGGGTATGTCCTTTGGGTGGGTTGGAATTTTACATATTATAGATGGCCACATTGAGAAGGTACTTTAGAAAAAAGATCGGAAGGAAGTGAGGGAGGAGCCCTGAGGACATCCAGGGTTAGGACTGTCTAGGCAGAGGAGAGAGCGAGTGCAAAGGCCCTGAGGTAGGAGTGGACTTGGCATGTTTGAGAAAATGCAGAAAGGTCAGAAAGGCTGGGGCGGGGGCGGGGTTTGAGTAATAGGGAGAGGATTGGGAGACAGTGCCAGAGAGGTAGACCGGGACTAAATCATGTAGAATCTTGAAAGCCATGGAAATTAGTTTGGATCTTAAGTGTAGATTCCTGAAGGACCAAAAGATTGTTGAGGACAGGGTAGTGCTGAGCTGGGAAGATGGGGAGTGGGGTGCCTGAGGATCAGGTTGCAGAGAGTTTGAAGTTATTGGTAGTGATGGTGTCCAGGAGATGACCACAGGAGTAAGTGACTCAGGTAGGTGGAAGCCAAGCTCATTGTAGGAGAACTGTAAGGGAATTTTGAGAGCAGGGTCTTGGAGGGAATAAGCAGAATGAAGGAGTGGTATTAGAGAGAATGGCAGTGAGCCAAGAGTCAAATTCTTCAAGGAGGGAAGGGTTTGTTTTTGACCCAGGTGTTTGCAACAAGACAGGCAATGGATGGTGTAGTCTGTTCACGTGAGGTTGGACCTGGGGTTTTAGGACAGAGGGAGGGCATGTGGTCTGGAAGCAGCAGTGGAGCAGAAGCCTCCTCTTCACTGATGCTCATGGGAGGCCTGGGAGGGATGGCAGCTGGGGGCCACAGTTCCCTCTAGGTGTGAAATGTGATTGACTTCTAGGATATTGCTCTTGATGACTTTATTTATTTAATGAAACCTAAATGGGATTATTACTTCTTAATATTAGGCTTCTCAGTCTAGATGAAATTGAGTGAGGATTTTTCAGAAGTTCTTTTCCTTAAAAATGGAATAACGGTTAGGAATTAATCGTTTATGCTCCTTGGTCTTCAGATGGAGGTCTTCAGAGCCTCTTTTTACTGCTTGTAGGATTCTGTCCCGAGGTTCATCATTGCCTTGACACGCTACATCCAGAGCACAGTGGGAGAAAAAGTTGACTTAGAAGACGTGCAGTTGCCAGGAAAAGAGAAAGAATGGAGGGAAAAAGGAAGAAAAGGCATTTGAAACGTCAGTAGGAATGTTTTGGGTGGAATGAACTTCGGCGAGAAGTGACTCATTCGCCCTACAGATAGGAAGTCACAAAGCAGTGTTCTCCAAGGGTGCCTGGGACCCAGGGGCCCCGAGACCCTTTTAGGGGTGTGTGAGGTCAAGACTCTTTCAGGAATAGCACCAAGATGTTTTTTGCCCTTTTCATTCTTTTTCACAAGCATATAGTGGAATTTTGTAGAAATTATGTGAAGTGTGATATCACAGCTGATAGAATGTAGCAGCAGATAGAAGAATCCAGCTCTCTTCATGTAAGCCAGATATTAAGGAATTCTGCAAAAGTGGGGACTTCCCTGGCGGTCTAGTGGTTAAGACACTGCGCTTCCAACGTAGGGGACGCAGGTTCAATCCCTGGTCGGGGCATTAAGATCCCACATGCCATGCGGCCTCCCCCTCCAAAAAAAAAAAAATCCTTAAGACACATATTTTAAAAAAAAAGAAATCTGCAAAAAGTATAACAATGTCAGTCTCACTAAATGTTTTTTTATTTGAGAAAATACTTTTCATAAAAATATGTTAATTATATTAACATTAAAAGGGTTATTACAATATTTAAATCAACTAGTAAATATTTTTAAATTCCCATTTAAATTTCTAATGCTGTATATATATATATCGATAGATATAATCCTTATAAACAAAACGAAGGCTCTTTGTGGTCCTTACTTTTTAAGAGTGTAAAGGAATCTTAAGACCAAACAGTTTGAGAACTAGTGGATAAGAGGCCAGGCTCTGGAGTTAGTGTGCTTGGGTAGGAATCCAGGCTTTGTGATCTCAAGCAAGTTACTTAACCTCTCGGAGACTTTAGTTTCCTTGTCTATCAGCTAGGCCACCTTATACAGGTATTGTGAACAAGTGAAATAATGCATTAATACCACTTTGCACAGTTCTGGGTATAAGAATGATCATTTCAAAAATGTTGATTATTACTTCATCAGTTGACTGAATGCATAATTCTTTGCTAAGTGCTGGGAGGATGTAAAATGGCATAAGTCACAGCTCCTACTCTGAAGGGGTTTGCTGCCCAGGTAGAGATTTCTGGATTTGTAGTCTGCACCTTTGAGTTCAATTCCCAGCTGTTGACCAGCAACCTCACCTTGAGCGAGCCAGTTCCTGTGGGTAAAGTCTGATAATAAAGGCATTGTGGGACTTCTCTGGTGGCGCAGTGGATAAGACTCTGTGCTCCCAATGCAAGGGGCCCGGGTTTGATCCCTGGTCAGGGAACTAGATCCCACATGCATGCCACAACTAAGAGTTCACATGCCACAACTAAGGAGCCCACCTGCTGCAACTAAGACCCGGTGCCACCAAATAAATAAATATTAAAAAAAAAAAGGTATCCGTGAGGCTCCGCTGAGGAGATGGTAAATTCCCGCTGTATCTTCCAGGCACTGCTGTCCCCTGACGTAGTTTAACACTTGGATTTGTCCTTCTCCTTGAAAATTACGCTGTCCTTCCTGCTTTCCATTTCCGGAACCTGCTTTTCTTCCCGAGATATGTAACTATGCCACTAGAGGGCACCCCCTGCCTTCTTATTCATTCATCGTCTGCTGTTTCTTATTTGGAAATGTTCTTTTAGCTGAGGTGGGTGGCAAGTCCCGATTTTGTCTTCAGGACACTCTCAGCTCGGTGAGTGTGCTACGTTTTGTCTGAAAATCCCGACTCTGTTTATCAGTCGATACAGGTTTACTGAGACTTCTTTAAATAAAACTGGAGGGAAGGCGTTGGTGGAAAGGAGATTGTGGGTATCACCGCCACCACCAGACATTACAGATCATGGACTCCATGCTAGGCGGTGCTCAGTGCTTCACGTGCATCGTCTCATGGACTCTCAGAGTAACACTAGCGGGCGTAGGTATGGGCACTCATTTTTAATAGTTGGAAGCCTGGGCTGTGATTGGTTAAGTAACTTGTGTGAAGGCCAGTGTGTTGGATCTGGTTCAAATCCCGGTGAAGTGTGCTGATGGCAGAGGAGGGTGGCCTGCAGGGAGACAGGATTTGCACAGAAGAGGACCAGCGAGAGTTTGGTCAGGCAGGGGAAATGGTCTCCAGAGGAGCTTGCACTGCCTGTGAGCCCTGAAAGCAAGGAGCAGGTCTTACTGCTCTAGGGTGGTGATTCTCAGCCTTGTCAGACACAAACACCCCTTTCTGTAGAAAGTATTTTACAACAACCATTTTACTATTCTGAAGTGAAATTCAAAGGCAGTATATATCTATGTTTACATATATACTTACATCTAATACGAAGGACAGTACTACCTATCAGTTGAGTATCAGGCTGGCGGGTGTACACAGACCAGACGATGGAAAGTGCCAGCATAAATCCCCAAATGGTCCACTAGGGGGCGGCGTACTTCTTCCACGGCTGTGAGCCCTTCCCCCAGTCGACTCCCCTCGAGTTGCCTTTGGGCCGCTCCCCTCTCCCGTCCCAGTGGTCTCATGTCACACTCCTCCTGGGGTGGTGTGATTGTCTCCCTCTGAGGGCCCCTTAGTGGTCAGGGGGCAGGCGGGGAGTGAAGAGAGGAAGTCACAGAGCATGGAGCTGACCCCCAAGTGGGTGTGCTAGATTTCTAATCACATGAACGTGCCATGATCAGAGTCATGTGCTTTAAAGTTTTACTTTTGTTGTTGAGTCATTTGCTTAAAAAGTGATTATGAAGTTACACGTTTGTCTTATTTTCATTAAATTATTTTTGAGGTTACTTTGTATTGTAGCAAGTGGTAACTATCGATTTAATTTTTTCTTTAGTGGATTTAATTTTTCTTTAACCTAAATACATTTATTTATTTATTAAATACGTATATTTAAATAGAAACCTTAAATGAATATATAAATGTAAAACATATCACTTGGCATAATTAGAGGGTAACCTAAAAATTTAAAAAAACCCAAATAAATAAAACAATGTTACTACATTCTTGCTGTACTTTGGTTTCCCACCAAAGGTCTAGTCTCTCTCTATAAAAAAAAGAAGTTTAACAAGTGTTAAAGACAGAGTCACACCAAACCAAGACTAGCCTAAAGTAATCAGAGAACTAAGAGAGAAGTGAAAGGGAATATTTTTCTCACTATTTAAGAGAATCCATGTTGTTTAAAGCTTTACCTGTACTCCTAAAATCACCTCCCACACAACAGTGGATGAAAATGTCTCCTACTCTGGAGACATTGGTACAGCAGATGGCTTCCTGGACTTGGGAGTCAAGGGACCACTTACTAGCTGTGTGTCCTGCACATGTTGCCTGCCCTCTCTGGGCCTCTTTGTCCTCACCTGTAAAATGAAGAGGTTAGAAGAGATGATCTCTGAAGTTCTTCTGGATCTAACAGTCGAAGACTCTGAAGCCCTGATTCTCATCAGAAGGAGATCCAGGACTTAAGGTGAGCATCCTCTTGTTTTGTGCTTAGAACCTTTGAAGGGGGCTGGGGAAAACCATGGATTCTCAGAAATTCCAACTAGCACCCTCTCTCCCTCAGGGCAATTTAGCCTGACATAGCAGAGTTCTAAACTCTAAACTGAGAGTTTAGAACCTGGATTCCAAGAGACCTGGATTTAAATCCCTGCTTGGCCTCCTACAAGTTTTGTGACTTTGAGCAGTTTTGTCCCCAGTTTCTCAAGCTATAAAATAGGGGTGATAGTATTTATCCTTATTGTGACGATGAAATTATAATGTCAAGTGCTTACTACAGTGCCTGGCCCGTGGCTTAGCAGTGATTCCTGTTTATTATGATAATTCCTAAGATGCATTTGCTCATTTTTAATGAAACTTGGTGGTATCCTGGAAGGAAGCCATTGGGGGAAACTATTTGGTGGCCCTGTTCCCAAAATCTTTAAAACTGATGAAGTGAATATTATAGACGCCCAAGAAGGGGAGGCCTTGTCTGAGAAAGGTGAGTGTGAATGTATAAGGCTGTCCCACCTACACATGGCCTTGGTAGTAATGGGGGGGCCAAGCGTATTTGTGTGGGTTTTAGGACTTTGAAAAAAATAATTTTTTGTTTTTAAAGCATTAGCTGAGCAGCTTGTGGCTTTCCAGCCCACAGGTTTCCTGCGTCTCGGCCTGGCCCCTTGGTGCAGGTGCCTGTGAGTGTGTGCGTGGGACAGGGGAGATGGGGGGATGGCAGAGTGACACAGTTTCCCGCTTGTGGCCCCTGATCCACTCTCCCACCACGACAGGCCTGTTCTGGCCCACGTGGAGCTGGGCCAGGTGGCTGGGGCAGTGGGAGCCTGTCGTTTGGAAGAGCGGCATTGCTCGTCCTGGGAACATCTATCTCTGAGGTCTTGCTGCCACTTCTGGGACATTCCTGACCAGATGGAGTTCCCCTGATGACATTTTTTTGGGATGATCATGTGACAACTACTCCCTAAAACATAGAGAGTTCTGTTGTTTGAGCTGTGGACCTGGATTTTCTTTCTGACCTGACCACTAATGGGCTCTGTGACCTTTCTGAACACTTCTCTTCCCTTCCTTATTTGTAAAATGAAAGATTAGATCATACGAGTGGTTTTTAAGTGATAAGTTATTTCTGTACATGTGGGGTAGGTATCACAGCACCTTTGGACAAGCTGATGAGAGTTATAGACTCTCTCTCCAGAAGAATGTAGGTCCCCACACATTTTATATAAAATTTCAGGCTGTTCCAAGACGCCCCTGGAAATCCCTCCGTGGACTCCAGGTGGCAAACCACTGATTCTGTGCTTCATTCAGCTTACAAGCTTCTATGAAGCCCCTGCCTTCCAAGTTGGCTTTCCTGCTGAACCCGAACCAAATGAAGAACTTGTCAATTTGTAAACATGTGTTTAGTACACTCTCCCTCACAGTCCAGCAAAGTCAGTCTCAGCTCAGCAGGGCCGTGCAAGAGCTGTGCTACCAGGGCCTTTTCATGTGGCCATGCAGGTTATTCCCTGCGCAAGCCATCCGCAGTTGATGGCCAAGCCTTTTCCTAATTCACACAAAGGTGGGTCATGGGCCAGTAATAGCCTTTGCAACATACACTTGGACACCAAAATATAAGGTCCAGCAGGAGATTCTCCACCCAAGGGCTTGGCCTGAAGTTGGCTCTCCCTGTTTGGGCTCAGTAGACAGTATTAATTAGTGGCTGAAGAGAGGGGTCGTCGAGAGGCTAGAAATATGCACTTAAAGAAGACTCAGGTAACACTGAGATCCTCGAATGAGTTAGGACTCTTGTGGAAAGTAACTGCATTCATTGGAGTTCTTAGTTGCAGACAATCGAAACCAACTCAGCTGACATAAGCAGGAAAGGAATTTATTGAAAGCACGTCAAGTGGTCCACAGAAATGTCAGGAAAGCTACAGAATAGGCACGAGATACAGAGCAGTGACATGGAGGCGAGGCCTCAGCCAGAATAGTGGTCTGAGTTGATGATGCAGCCCCAGCCTGGCCATGGATGCCACTGCCGTCAAACAAACCCAGCTTATGCTGCTGCCACTCGTGAAGCTGGATGGAAGATGCAGCTGTCGCCAGCAACCGTTAAAATGAATCCTCTAGGGCCCCATTTCATTGCAACATCTGATTGGTTGCACCTGGGCCATGTGCTGGACCATCCCGGCTGCAAGGGATACTGGGAGAGCGAGTGACTGACATTTTCAACTTGTTTGTTTCCCACCAAGACTCTTAATTGGGGGATTTCCCCAAATCATAGAAGGCAGCCCTCCCAAATCAACAAGCATTCTGCAGACACAGCAACCAGCTAGAGTTAGCTTCAGTAAAGAAAACTCTTGAAGGCTGTAGGGTGTTTCATGAAAGCAAAGACAGGAGGGAAGCCAGACGGTGAATGGCATGGAACCAGGAACTTGAACATCAGTGGAACGCTTCCTCCAGCTGTTATCTCTGCTGCTCTGGGCTCTTTCTTCATTTTCTCTTTCTGCTTTCTGACATTTTATTTCCTCAGTCCAGGAGGTAGAATCATGTGGTAAAAATGGGGGGTTTGGAGCCTCCTCCCGTGGCTCTAAGGGTCCCTCTCCGGAAGGAGAGCTTGGCATTCACCATGACGGGTGGCTTCCACCCCCTTCGTGCCTTCATTCTGGCCACACAGGATGGGTCTCTGCTGTTCTACACTGTTCTCCCCCTGTGGAGGTGCCTTTAGATAACCTGAGCACACCTCCTCATGTTTCTCTGAGGCTTTGGTTAGCTGCTCAGATATTCCCAGAATGTCAGGTCTTCCTCATTTTACTAATGGAGGGTCTAGGTTCTCAGAAATTAAGTGACTTACTCAAGACTGACCATCCCATGAGTGAGCTGGTGCATACACAGTGCTTAGAAGAATGCTTAGCGTGTGGAGAACCCAGCAGGTGTTAGTGACGTCACTAGGATTTCTTTTCTTCTAAAGTACATTTCTTTCCTCTTCTCTCTCTCTCTCTTTCTTGGTGCCCTCTGTCCTTTCTTTCTTTCCAAGACTATGTACTGAAGGCCTGTGTGCCCAGTACTATTGTAAGTGCTGAGAACTCATCTGTGAACAAGACACAAGATTCCTGCCCTTATGAGGCTTTTAGTTCAGTAGAAAGCAAGTCAACAAGGTGATTTGTGCTGGTGGTAAGTGCTCTGAAGGAAACAGACAGAAGTGACCGAGGCTGGCTCTCGGGGAGGGCTACTTTGGCGTGGTGATGCGGAGGGAAGAGGCCTCTGAGACAGTGGTTGTGAACCAAGATAGGAGGATGAGAGCTGATGGAAGAGGGAGGAGCGTGTGCAACAGCCCCGAGGCGAGAACAGACTGAGAAGCCAGCCAGCCCGTCCTGGTGGCGGGAACACGACCGGGTGAGAGGGATGGGAGATGAAGGTGGAGAGGAGGGCAGAGGTCAGATCAGGAAAGGCCTTGTAATTACGTAGTCATGGGAGCCATATGGGTAGGACAGTGGGAGCCACGTAGGTAGGACAGTGTCGTGATATGATTTAGAGTAGAGAAAAAAAAAATTAATTTTTATCAGAGAACCACAACCGAACCAAACTAAACAAGAACAGTAGTAACAGAGATACCCAACTGACCTGTACTCTTCAAAAATGTCAGGGTCCGCAGACATACAGAATGGACTTGAGGACATGGGTGGGGGGAGGGGGAAGCTGGGGCAAAGTGAGAGAAGCATCGATGCATATACACTCTACCAAGTGTAAAATAGCTAGCTGGTGGGAAGCAGCAGCATAGCACAGGGAGATCAGCTCAGTGCTTTGTGACCACCTGGAGGGGGGGTATAGGGAGGGTGGGAGGGAGGATCAAGGGGGAGGGGATATAGGGTATATGTATACATGTGGCTGATTCACTTTGTTGTACAACAGAAACTAACACAGCATTGTGAAGGAGTTATACTCCAATAAAGATGTATAAAAGAAACGTCAAGGTCAAGCAAGACAAAAAAGGGCTGCACCTTGAATTTGCACATTGAAGAGATATGGCCATTAAATGCAGTGTGTCGTTGGGACCAGATACTGGATTGGGAAAACGTTGTTCTGAAGAATACTGTTGGGACAATGATGAAATTTTGAAATGTACTGTTTTCTTAGATAAGGGTATTGCATCATTGTTAAATTTCCTGGATTTGTTAACTCGGCTGTGGTTAGGAGAATGTCCTTGTTTTTAGGAAATAAATACATGTGAAAGTGTATAGGCATAAAAGGGCATGATGTCTACAATATACTCTCAAAAGGCTCAGGATAAAACATATGTAGAGGGAGTGATAGAGCAAATACGAAATGACATAAAAATTGGTGAATTTGTGTGAAGAGTATCTTTGAGTTCTCTAACTATTCTTGCAACTTTTCTGTAGGGTTGATTATTGGTATGGTTAAGTTTATCATCTTATTTTGTTTCTATTTCATCTGTTCTTTGTTCCTCTTTTTCTGTTGTCTTTTGGATTTTTTTTTTTTTTTTTTTTTTTTTTGCAGTACGCGGGCCTCTCACTGTTGTGGCCTCTCCCGCTGCAGAGCACAGGCTCCAGACGCGCAGGCCCAGCGGCCATCGCTCACGGGCCCAGCCACTCCGCAGCATGTGGGATCCCCCCGGACCGGGGCACGAACCCGTGTCCCCCGCATCGGCAGGCGGACTCCCAACCACTGCGCCACCAGGGAAGCCCCGGATTTTTTTTTTTAATGGACTTCTTTGTTGGCTTTTTAGCTATAACTCTTTTTTTAGTGGTGGCTTTAGAGTTTATAGTATACATCTTTAACTTATCACCGTTTGCTTTCAAGTGATATTATATCACTTCACATATAGTATAAGAGCCTTGAACAATATACTGCCATCTCTCCCCTCCCACCCTTTGTGCTATCGTTGTCATAACTTTGTACTTTCTAACATGTTATAAACCCTATATTACATTGTCATTATTGTTGTTTAAACAGTCAATTATCTTTTAAAGAGATTTAAATAATAAGAAAATATAATTTTTCTTGGTGCTCTTCATTCCTTTGGGTAGATCTGTATTGCCACCTAGTATCTTTTCCTTTGTGCCTGGAGAGCTTTAACATTTCTTGTAGTCTGGGTCAGTTGATAATGAATCCTTCCAGCTTTTGTATTTCTGAAAAAGTCTTTGTTCCGGATTCGAGGTTGGCAGGTCTTTTTCTTTCACTGCTTTAAAGATGCTGCTCCACTGTCTTCTCTTCTTGCATTTTTTTTCAACTCGGAGAAATCTGCCCTTATTCTTATCCTTGTTGCTGTGTGGGTAAAGTCTTTTTTTGCCAAATGCTTCCACCCCTCCTCCCTTATCACTGATTTTGAGTAATTAGGTTATATAATGTGCCTTCCTGTAGTTTTCTTCATGTTTCTTGTGTTTGGGGTTTGCTGAGCTTCTTGGATCTCTGGATTTATAGTTTTTGTCAAATTTAGAAAATTTTCATCCATTATTTCTTTAAATAGTTTTTCTTCCTGCCTCCACCCTTGGGACTCATAGCTCACTGATGCTCTTTTCATTCTTTCCAGATGCTTATTTGACAGGCCACTTCCAGTCCTCAGCCCCAGAGATGCAGATTCCATTACTTTGGGTTGGGGTTTGGGAACTAGTACAGTATTTTTAAACCAGTCCCTGGGAGATTCGGATGCATCTGGTCCAGGACCACATTTTTGGGCTTTTTAAAAATTAATTTTGTTTCCTAACTTAAAATGTATTTTCAAACTTAAAGAAAAGTTGCAAGAATAATTGTAAAAACTTCTGAACGCTCTTTAACCAGATTTACCAACTGTAAACATTTTGCTATATTTTCCCCCCACTCTGCCAACAACAAACACGCTTTTTTCCCCCAGGACTATTAGAGAGTAATTTACACCAAGCCCCTTTACTGCTAAGTCCTTCAGTGTACACTTCCTAAAACGAAGGCTATTCTATTACACAACGACAGTAAAATGATCAAATTCAGGAAACTTAACATTGATAAAATACTGTTATCTCATCTTCAGTCCATATTCTGATCTCACCAGTTATCCTTATAGTGGCCTTTATCTAGCCCGGGACCCTACCTGTGGTCATGAATTCCACTTAATTGTCATGTCTCTTTAATGTCCCAAGGACCAAAATGTGAGAAACATTGTTTTAAAGCTGGTTGGTAGTGGAGGAGAGAGAATAACACTCCCTGAAAGCAGCTGAATCCCAGGAATGGCAGGGCAGAGACCTGAGGGCAAGGACCTCCTGCTGCCGTGTCTGTGGGGCCTCTGTGGACCCAGGGCCAGCGTGTGGAATGTTCCAGCTCTTCCTGCCGCCCCACTGCGGGTCTTAGCTTCCCCTGTATGAACGACCTTATTAATTCCCTTGCCCTTTCTGCCCTACGTCCATTGCTTAAGGCAAACAAGTACATCTCTATGATGTGCAACTGAGAGTGGGAAAGGAAAGAAAAAGTGAATGGAGAGGAGGAAAATGGGAAAGACAAGTAGAAAAATGGAATAAACCAAACTGCCCTGCCCTTAGATCCACAAATTGCTGGATGACTTTGGGCAAGTTAGAAAATATTTTCCAGCATCAGAACCAACATCAAAGTAAAACGGGCTCTTACTTTCTGTGTCCTGAGATTGAGATACTGTTGTAAGGCCCTTGGAAATTGTTATTATTGTCAGATGGAGGATGGGAGAAATCTGCAGACAAGGTTACATACTTATGAATGTCCCACCTCGTCATACCAGGGTATCCACCTTCACGTGGATTTTGCACTAGTTTTGTCTTTTTTTGGTTTTATTAAAGGGAGTGAAAGGGGGAACTCAGTGCCCATGACATTGATGGGAATGAAAAAAAAAAGACACCCCTATTTAGGAATCTGACACAAAAGCAAAGTCATCATTTTCAAATCCAAACTTGGTTCCGACTCATTGGCCGGACTCGTGCTTCAGCACAGGCTTTGGGGAGATGCTCCCAGGCCCACGTACCAGGACGCGATTCTCCAAAGTGTGCAAACTGGAGCTGCAGGGGCAGGGTTTGCGCTACATGAAGCTGGCACTGAGAAATGCCCAGGGAGTGATACCTGTGCGTGCAAGCCTAACACCATACATCGTGATCTGGTCCTACTGTGGCTTCCTTTCTCCCACCTCTCCGTCTCCATCCAGCCACGCTCCGCCTCTTCAGCACCTCCAGACCTGGCGACCATCATGTTTGCTGTCTACTCTGCTTGGAATATTCTTTTCTGGATCTTTTTCTTCTTAAATCCTGCCTCTCTTTCCGTTCTCAGCTTTGAAGTCACTTCCTAAGCCTTCACTGCAACCCAAGCTTGGAGTAGGTGCCCCTACCTGAAATCCCAACATGCGATGAACTGACCTAGCACAGTTGTGATTGCCTGTTACCATGCCTGGACTGCACGGTAGATTTTAAGGCCTGTGAGATCAAGCACTGTACTTCCTTTACTGTGAGATTCCTGGCTCATAGCGTAGTCCTTGATGTACAATAAATGCTCCATAAATATTTATTGGATGAATTAAAGAGAAGCTGGCTCAGATCTGATAGTTTGGAAATTAAAACAAAAAGTGTGAATTAGGTTTGGCAACATCATACAAACTCCCATGCACCCCCATTTCTCCCTCTAACTGTTGTGGAGAGCTCAGATTTATTGCGTTAACTGGGAGTCTGGAGTTTGCCTTTAGCTGCTTCCTCATCTTCCCCAGCTGGACATCCAAGTGGTCACCAGACCCTAGATAGTCCACATCCTAGGGTCTGTCAGGGTCCATCTCTCCTTTCCATTCTCACTGCCAGTACCCTCATAACCTCTGTGTTGTGTCAAGCAACTCCCTTGCTCCTCATTGAAACCTTGCCCTGACGGGTCCACTGGTCTCCAGAGATGGACTTACTCACACTGGGCTCTTGGCCATTCCTCAGGCATTTTTATTTCTTTATTCTTTCACCCATAATGCTTCCTCAGCAAGGAATCTACCCCTACCCCCCATACCTGTTGAATCTGCCTACTTAACCTGCAAGGCTTAGCTTAGATTCTTCTTCTAAGTTTCTTTTTTTTTGTTTTTGTTTTTTAATAAATTTATTTATTTTTGGCTGCATTGGGTCTTCGTTGCTGCGCGCTGTGCACGGGCTTTCTCTAGTTGCGGCGAGCCGGGCTAGTCTTTGTTGCAGTGTGTGGGCTTATCATTGTGGTGGCTTCTCTTGTTGTGGAGCACGGGCTCTATGTGCGCTGGCCTCAGTACTTGTGGCAGGTGGGCTCAGTAGTTGTGGCTTGTGGGCTCTAGAGCACAGGCTCAGTAGTTGTGGTGCACAGGCTTTGTTGCTCCGTGGCATGTGGGACCTTCCTGGACCAGGGCTCGAACCCGTGTCCCCTGCATTGGCAGGCGGATTCTTAACCACTGTGCCACCAGGGAAGCCCTAAGCTTCTTAAGAATAAGGATATCCCTTACTCTCTGAGTCTATTTCGCTTCTGAGTTCATATAGAATCTTTGGGTAAGGAGGGATAGTGGGTTATCAAGCACTAAGACGTTCCTGAGTTTGAGAGAAAAAGCGGCTGGAGTTCAGATAGAGAAAGACAGCTGTCATAACCGTGACCTGTGTGCATCACCATTAATAAGGACCAGGGCTGAACATCTCACCTGCCTTATCTCCTTTAGCCTTCATCACAGCTCTTGGGGGGTGAGGGGTGGGGAGTCAGTTCTTTAAATATCCTGATTTTACAGATAAAGAGACAGAGGTTCAAGGAGGTAACCTGATTTTCCCACAGCCGCCCAGCAAGGACGTGGTGGATCCTTGGTGCACCTGGAGTCTATTCCGCCTCTCTCCAGAGCTTGAGCTGGTGCCTGTTGCGCCCTCCTAAAGAGAACAGCCACTCCCAGGCACCTCTGCGTGGCCAGAGACATCGCTTTGCACATCGTAAATGCTCCATCAGTCTTTCAAATGAATGGATGCTTTCTAATTGATATTGACAGATTATAATCTTTCATTATCTTCTATCATTAACATTGATAACAGCATGGTACCTAGATGCAACCCTTTTGTCTATTTAAATAGAAGCTCTGCATGTGAGTGATAAAAAAAATTAAATCGTACAAGAGCATATAGAATGAAAATGAAGTTTCGTTCCCTCTCAGGCCGCCTAGTCTAATCCCCAGAGGCAACCACTGGTAATAGCTTCTTGTTTATCCTTCTGGAAATATTCCACGTATAAATCAGCATATATGAATATAGACTTCTTGAAAAGAAACACAAATAGAAGCCTACCGTGCATTGCTCTGCATCTTGTTTTCATCTAGAAGTGGGTTCTGGAGGATGTTCTATTCCTCACATGCAGATCTACTGCAGTCACTTTAAGGGCACCTAGTGTTCTGTAGAGCGGATGTGCCTGAGATTGGCTTAACGAGTGCTATGTTGACGGATGTTTAGTTTATTATCCTTATTTCGCTATTGCAAACAATGCTGTGAAGAATACCCTTGCAGGGCTTCCCTGGTGGCGCAGTGGTTAAGAATCCACCCGCCAACGCAGGGGAGACGGGTTCGAGCCCTGGCCCGGGAAGATCCCACGTGCCCGGAGCAACTAAGCCCGTGCGCCACAACTACTGATACTGCGCTCTAGAGCCCGCAAGCCACAAATACTGAGCCCACACGCCACAACTACCGAAGCCCGCGTGCCTAGAGCCCGTGCTCCGCAACAAGAGAAGCCACCGCAACGAGAAGCCCGCGCACTGCAACGAAGAGTAGCCCCTGCTCGCTGCAACTAGAGAAAGCCCGCACACAGCAAGGAAGACCCAGTGCAGCCAAAAAAAAAAAAGAGTACCCTTGCACACACTTGTTTGCCCTCACGGTGAGTGATCTGTATCCCCTTACATGTAAATATGTAAGAGGTACACACTAAGAGGTAATTCTGGGCAGTTTCTCCCCTTCTAAAAATAGGAGAGCAAGGTACAGAAGTATTTAGGAATCTTCTCGAAGGAAGGAAGAGAGGGAGGGAGGGAGGGAGGGAGGGAGAAAGGAAGTCAGAATATTCTACATTTTTAGAACAGGGTCAGATTGGAAGGTTAACATGGAAAGATGTCCCCCACCATACACCATTAGTAAAAATCATAACATAAAAAAGTTCAGATGTTTTTCCACAGGGACCACCTCGTGGTTTTTGTTGAAGGATCTTTTGCTTTTAAGACATTCCTTTTTTGGTGTCCCTGCTTTTTTCTGAGACCCAAAGCCTGGGCTTAGCCTGCCTGTGACAGTGGCCAGAGTGAGGAATGGGGCAGCACAAAGAACAGGGGTCCCCGGCCCTGGGATTGACCAGAGTCAGAACTCAGAGTGCAACAGAGCCCAAATTCACAGCCCTTATGCCAGCCACCCACTTGACAGATGAAAAAACTGAGACCCAGAGAGATGTCATCTGACTGTCAGAAACTAATTGACATCATCTTGACACAGGTCTACCAACTCTCAGACTAGTGGCATTTTAAAGTAAGTGAACCCTAGGCAGATACCCATTAACAAATATAGCCCCAGTGTTTCATTTTTATTTCACAAATGCAAACAGAGCATCAAGACACTCATGAGCCTGCTCTGGGTCGATGGCATGTTAAATGTCGGCTACCCCCTGCCCCGAAAGGATGCATTGCCCAGATGGAACTATGGTTTACGATGTCCTGGTAGATAGGGAGAGCAACAGTCAGTGGGTCTCAGGGGCCTAATGTGTGCTGACGCTGCCCATCATTCAGACCCTTGGACGTTCTGAAGGATGACGGTCAGCTGCCTCTTAGATAATATTTCACGGCTGGCCCCAGTATTATCTGTCTCGTGTCCTGTTGATGTGGCTTGGAGAACTCCCAGACACCACACTGATCTAGGTAAGATCTGAGCTGGCAGCTCTTCCTGTCGAAAGAACCTTGTAAGTCAGAACTTTCCAGAGAGCACACAGTGTGGCTTTGGTGGCTGATGTGAGTCCTTGGGGACAAGGAACCTCCTGGGTGCTCCTTGGTGTTTACAGGCACGCAACTCTCCAATTTATTTTTTCTTCATTCTGGCCCAAGTGCAGGCAGTGTGGTGTGGTGCTGGAGGGTAAGCTCAGGCATGAGGAATGTCTGGATTCAAATCCACTGCACAGAGCAGTGTGACCTTGAACGAGTTACTTAAATCTCATTGTGTCTTCAGCCTGGACAGGTGCACGATTCTCTTGATGCTGTGTCCACCTGTGAAAGTAAAGAGTTTGGACTAGAGTGATTTATTAGTGGCTTTATAGGATTTCACTTGCATTAAAAGGCCACTGGCCTGAGTGGAAATTGGAGTTGAAGCTGGGGAACCAGGCCGCTGCATTTGGATCCCTGCTGTGAATTCTTTCCCCCTTCCCACTGTGTGACCTTAGACAAATCACTGCACTGGTCTGTGCCCAAGTTCCCTCAACCCTAAAAGGGGGTAACAACAGTACTTAACTCACAGGTCATTGTGAGGATTGCCTGAGATGTGTGTGTAAGGTGACACAAACACATCTCATGAAATATGTGGTAGGTTATATGCATAGGTCTTGTTTTGAAAGACAATGTCCGTACCTATAACTCCCCTGCTCCCTCCTCCAAATACAATATGCCTTTCCTTTTCCCTACACTTTAATTCACTCTAATTGTTAAAAGTATGTGTGTAATAAAAGATGCTCACACACGGGCAATTCATTCATATTTATCCATTCAACAAACTTTTTTAACATCTTTATTGGAGTATAATTGCTTTACAATGGTGTGTTAGTTTCTGCTGTATAACAAAGTGAATCAGCTATACATACACATATATCCCCATATCCCCTCCCTCTTGCGTCTCCCTCCCTCCCGCCCTCCCTATCCCACCCCTCTAGGTGGTCACAAGGCACCAAGCTGATCTCCCTGTGCTATGCAGCTGCTTCCCACCAGCTATCTGTTTTACATTTGGTAGTGTGTATATGTCCATGCCACTCTCTCACTTCGTCCCAGCTTACCCTTCCCCCTCCCTGTGTCCTCAAGTCCATTCTCTACGTCTGCATCTTTATTCCTGTCCTGCCCCTAGGTTTTTCAGAACCATTTTTTTTTTTTTTTAGATTCCATATATATATGTTAGCATACGGTATTTGTTTTTCTCTTTCTGACTTACTTCACTCTGTATGACAGACTCTAGGTCCATCCACCTCACTACAAATAACTCAATTTTCTTCCTTTTTATGGCTGAGTAATACTCCATTGTATATATGTGCCACATCTTCTTTATCAACAAACATTCTTTAACTTTGTCCTGTGTGCCAGTGACTATGTTTGAGGCACTGGGGACACATCAGTGAACAAGACAGACACAAATTCCTGCCCTCAAGAAGCTTACACTTTAGTTGGGGAAGATGGATGACAGCTAATATACTAAATAAGAAAGTTATATAGTATGTCAGAAGGTGATGAATGCTATGGAAAAAAATGTTGGGGAGTGGATAAGACAGGAAGTACTGAAGTGTGTGGGCTGTTTAAAATGTGGGGCAACTCCTTGAGAAGGCGAGAGCTGATCAAAGCCTTGAGGGGGGTGAAGGAGTGAGCCATGGAGACGGTAGGGAGGAGAGCTCTGAGGAACAGCAAGGAGGCCTTTGTCACCCACTGGAGAGGGCAGGGCTGATGGCAGAACATGAGGTCCCAGAGCTGAGAGGTGGTGGGTTGGGTGCACATTTCCCTGGGCCGTGTAGGCCATTGGATGGATTTTCATTTTTGCTCTGAATGAGAACAGGTTCCACTGGAGGTTTTTGAGTAGAGGAGTGCCATGATCTGATGTAATTTTAAAATAGTCTTTTCAGCATTGGTCATTTGAGCAAAGACAGGCAACAACCTAGATGCGCATTAGTAAGGAGCAGGTTAAATAAACGCACTGTAGAAAAGAAAGCTCGTTCTGTATGCATATGATATGTGCTATGGACTGAATGTTCAAATTTGTGTTGAAGCCTAATCTCCAATGTGATGGTATTTAGAAGTGGGCCTTAGGGAGGTAATTAGATCACAAAAGTGGAGCCCTCATGAGATTAGTGTCCTTGTCAGTAGAGACAGAGGGAGCTTGCTTTTCCTCTCTCTGATCTCCATCACCTGAGGATATGGCAAAAAGATGTCCATCTGCAAACTAGGAGGAGGGTCCTCATCAAGTACCCGACCTTGCTGGTGCCCTGCTCTTGGATTTCCAGCCTCCAGCACTGTGAGATCTAAATGTTTGCTGCCTAACCCAGCCAACCTCTGGTATTCTGTTACAGCAGCCTGAGTTGACTGAGAAAATAGAATATACAAGATACATTGTCAAGTGAAAAAATGCAAGATGCAGTGTTTGTACCTTGCATTCACACAGAGATCTCCGTTTTTGCATTAACTATGTCTGAAAGATATGGAGGAAACTGATAGCCCATGGGAACCTGGAGCCTCTAGGAGGATGGAGTGAGGAGGACCCCTTTTACTCTATACACTTTTCTCTGTTTTGAATCTTGAGCCATATGAATATATTACCTATTCAAAAAATGATCAAAAATAAAAGGTATACACGCTTGTACCAAGTCAGATGATATAATTTGAATATAAAGAAAATTAATAATGGTCCCTTCTGTCTTCCTTTCCTAGCCCCTGAGAAAACCCAGTGATGTATATCTTTTAACATCTTTCTCTATGTTTAAACATGAGTATATAAAAGTTATAAATACATCTACATTTTCTCCTTGAAAGCAAGAAACCAACAAGAAATGGGATTATGTTATATTCATTAGTCTGTAACTTGCTTTCCCCCAAGCTTCATAAAGCACCGTGGCCATTCTCTGGACCAAGCCAATGAAACTCATGTTTATTATTATTATTTTTTAATAGCAAAAGCATCCATCATATGAATGTGCCATAGTTTATTATTTAACAGCTCCCTATTTGGAGCACATTTAAGTTGTTTCCAGTGTGTATGTGTGTTTGTGTATATGTGTCTTTGTGTTATGCCACTTCTGACAGTGCTGCAATGAACATCTTTATATGTCTTTCAGCTGCTTTCAGATACTCCATCTGAGCTATTTTGGGGTGAGGGCAGGCGGTTAATCTTCTTCCCATTTGTTTGTTTGTTTGTTTGTTTTGGCCGCATCGTGTGGCTTGTGGGATCTTAGTTACCTGACCAGGGATTGAACCCTGGGCCCACGGCAGTGAAAGCACCAAGTCTTAACCACTGGACCACCATGGAATTTGCAATCTTCTTCCTATCTGTGAAGCACTGCAGTGGGTCGTATGAAGAGCTGGGCTTTAGTCCAGCTTGCCCACTGACTATAACTCACTGTGTAACTATGAGCAAGTCTCTCCCCATCTCTGGGTCTCAGTTTTTCCATCTGTCAAAGGGGGAATTGGACTAGGTGATCCTGAAGGGCCTTTCCATTTTCTAGGCTCTTCATGGGGTTACAAGTTCCACAAGGAGAGGGACCATGTTTTGTTTTATTCACTGTTGTTTTCTTTTTTAAGTTTTAAATAACTTTTATTGAAATATAGTTGTTGTGGGTTTTTTTGTGTTTTTGGCTGCATTGGGTCTGGTGCGCAGGCTTCTCATTGTGTTGGCTTCTTTTGTCGCGGAGCATGGGCTCTAGGCACTGGCTTCAGTAGTTGTGGCACATGGGCTCAGTAGTTGTGGCTCACAGGCTCTAGAGCGCAGGCTCAGTAGTTGTGGCGCATGGGCTTAGTTGCTCCGTGGCATGTGGGAATCTTCCCCAGCCAGGGTTCAAACCTGTGTCCCCTGCATTGGCAGGCAGATTCTTAACCACTGCACCACCTGGGGAGTCCTATTCACTCTTGTTTTCTAAGTATTAAGCACATAGTAGGCCTTAACGAGTAATTATTGATCAAACAAGTGAATGGATTCTTTGTCTTGTTTAAGCTCATGAAGTTCAATCATAGCAGAGTAGTGTGAGCTTGTGCTGCTTTTTCCCTCTACATCATGCTTCCTCCCACCTCAGTAAATATCTTTGCCCTTGACCTTTACATCTTGTAACCACGTGACCTTTTGTTCTTCTACTGATACTCATGTGATGTGTGTTTCACTGTAATGTGTCTTTTACATATTAGGCCAGGATTCTGTGCCATCATTTACTACTTGTGTGGCCCGGGGACAAATTGACCCTGTTTCCTCCTCTATAAATAGGAATGGAAGTTCACTATTTACTATGCACACGTGCTTTGAAGTAAATTATCTAAGCCAATGTGTGTGAATTGCCTAGCAAATCGCCTGGTGGATAGTAAGTACTCAAAAAATGGTTGTAGTTGTGGTTTGAGCAGGGTGTAGCCTACACGATGGGCATTTCAATTTGACAAGTGATCGTTGTCATCTGTTAGATGGGAGACAATGGCCTGGGTACTGGGGTGATTCAAAGCTGTGTGATAATGTGCCCTGTCCTTCAAGTAGCTCATCACGAAATCCCAGAAACATTCATTTTGTAGTAGAATTTCATCAAAATGATTAAGTATGTTACAACATACATATTTCTTGTTTTCCTTCTTGGGTAGTTACCACATTAAAAGATACATATGCACACAACATAGAGTTTTATGCATTTGACTATGTTTTTCTTTTTCCAAATGCCTGGACCATTTTTCAACTCATGTTGTTGGTTTGGGGGGATACCTTGAAAATTGGGGTGGGTTGAAATAGTTGAGGCAGGAAAGGGTGAAGGCAGCTGAAGGCTTGTTTCCTTTCATCTTCTTCATAGAAAGGGTCTGAGACTCAACTCAAATTCTATTGATGTAGAGAATGCCTAGAACATGGTTCCAGGGAAAGAAATGCAAAGGATTATTCATCTCAGAAAAGGGAATCGATTAGTGCTTCTTATGTGCAGGTCACAGAAAGCCAAAACAAACTGGCTTAAGTAATACACAGTTTATTGTCTCACATAACTGAATTGTTTAGCAGTTCTTTTTTAATGACGGCTTCATTTTCAGCTCTTACGTGAGTCCCTGTGGCAGCTGCACCGCCCCTTATGGTAGCTAAATGGCATGGCAGCTGTAGACCCAATATCCATATACTACATCATCTAGGGGGAGAGAGAGGGTGTCTTTTGGAGATTCCTCAAGGAGCCTCAGAATTGCTTCTCTTTCATTGCCCTGACTTGGGTCATGGGCCCTTTCCTGAACCAATCATCATTGTTCTGAAGTGTGGTTTAAGCCCATCATAACCACTTTTGGAGGGGAGCATAGGAGCAATTCCATTCAAAATAACGGGGTTGAGAATGGGGGAGTGGTGATTTCACAAAGGAGATCTCCAGCAGTGTTTGGAAGGGAAGTGGATACTAGGCAGCCAGTATATAGTAAGTGCCTACTAGAATCATCAATTATTTATTTATTGAGTATCTACTGTATGTTGGCCATAGTTCTAAGTATTTTACATGTACCAACTCATTTAGTGCTAAAGAAAACCCTATGAGGCACTACTATTTTTTCTATCCCTAGGATGAGGCAACAGAGACAGAATGAGATCAAGTAAGTTGCCTACTTGGTAAGTGGAAGCAAACAAATTCAACATAGACAGTCTGGCTCTGGACCTGCTGCTTCAGCGTTACACCATGGTTTTTACCAGACCCAGGTTGGAATCTAAAGTAGTTCTGCTCCACAAAGTCACTTCCCTAATTCTATTTGCTGTAATCTGTAGTTTTTCTCAGGATGCTTTTTATTTTATTTTTTAAAATAAATTTATTTATTTACTTTTGGCTGCACTGGGTCTTCGTTGCTGCGCGCAGGCTTTCTCTAGTTGTGGCGAGCGGGGGCTACTCTTCGTGTGGTGCGAGGGCTTCTCATTGCGGTGGCTTCTCTTGTTGTGGAACACGGGCTCTAGGCACGCAGGCTTCAGTAGTTGTGGCATGCGGCCTAAGTAGTTGTGGCTCGCGGGCTCTAGAGCGCAGGCTCAGTAATTGTGGCGCACGGGCCTAGTTGCTCCGCGGCATGTGGGATCTTGCCGGACCAGGGCTCAAACTCGTGTCCCCTGCATTGGCAGGCAGATTCTTAACCACTGTGCCACCAGGGGAGTCCTCGGGATGCTTTTTGAAGAAGATGATGTTCCTATATTGCTCTGGATCTTTTCACTTAGTTGAAAGCTTTTGGGCAGTTTCAGGGTCCCATCATGCTTTTAGGAGTTCATGGGAAAGACAGAGTAATTTTTGCTTAAAATTACCCTTAAATTGCATTTATCTTTGATCTATAAATATTTACGCTCTGTTAATGCATGGGGTATATATTCCTGGGCTTTTATCTAGCATCTTTTACTAGCAGCATTGCTGGTATTGTTTTTCCTCAGCAGAAGCTTTGAAGGAAGAAGAGCAGAAAGGTTTGCAGAGGGGAAGCAGCTTGGTGGGAAGATGTTTATGAACCCCTGCTTGCTGACCTCCTTCCCTTTTTTCCTTCTCCTCCTCCTTCCTGTTCTTCCTTTGTCTCTCTCTCAAACTAACACTTTCCCTCTTTTTATAAAAGTAATACACTTGGATTATTTTTTAAATGTAGAAGCACAAATGAGAAAATTTAAGAAACATCTCATGTAGTTCCATCTCCCTTTTGCATGTAACTACTCTTCTTGGTGTGTTGCTTTCACTTTTTCTTATAGAAATTACATGAAAACAGCTTTTTGTAGTATTATTTCCTTTTAAAAAATATCTATGGGCTTCCCTGGTGGCACAGTGGTTGAGAGTCCGCCTGCCGATGCAGGGGACACGGGTTCGTGCCCCAGTCCGGGAAGATCCCACGTGCTGCGGAGCGGCTGGGCCCGTGAGCCATGGCCGCTGAGCCTGTGCATCTGGAGCCTGTGCTCCGCAGCGGGAGAGGCCACAACAGTGAGAAGCCCACGTACCGCAAAAAAAAAAAAAAAAAAAATCTATAAGATCTTAAAAGCTGTGATGAAGCATTCTTTAGCATCATCACTGTATTTTTTAAAATTAATTTTTATTGGAGCATGGTTGCTTTACAGTGTTGTGTTAGTTTCTGCTGTACAGCAAAATGAATCAGTTATCCATATACATATATCTACTCTTTTTTAGATTTCCTTCCCATTTAGGTCACCACAGAGCATTCAGTAGAGTTCCTTGTTCTATGAAGTAGGTTCTCATTAGTTATCTATTTTATACGTAGTAGTGTGTATGTGTCAGTCCCATTCTCCCAATTCATACCACCCCACCTTCCCTTCTTGGTGGTAACCATAAATTTATTCTCTACATCTGTGACTCTATTTCTGCTTTGCAAGTAAGTTCATCTGTACCATTTTTCTAGATTCCACATATAAGCGATATTATACATTTGTTTTTCTCTTTCTGACTTACTTCACCCTGTGTGGCAATCTCTAGATCCATCCACATCTCTGCAAATGGCACGATTTCGTTCCTTTTTATGGCTAATATTCCACTGTGTATATATACCACATCTTATTTATCCATTCCTCTGTCGATGGACATTTAGGTTGGCATCATCACTTTAAGTAGAGTGAATACACTTCTTTGGTAGATGCACCATAATTTATTTTGCCAACTGCCTATTTTTGACAGTTAGACTTGTCAGTGTTTTGATGTTAAGACAGCTTTACTCGTGAGCATTTTTTGGCCAAATCTTTGCTACATTATCGATGACTTCCTTCATTTGCTGGGTCCGACTGTGTCAGTCTTCCACATCTGGGGATGGTGATGCTCTACTGCTCTTTCAGGCCCACTGTGTTGTTCCCACCTTAGAGCTGCTTGGTTTTCAGGTTCAGGAACGGCCTCTGAGAATGCAGGAATGCAATGGGCATCATTATTATCTTCCTGCCTGTTTCTGTCACAGTGTAGTACCATCCCTGCACTGGGCACTAGCTCTCTGGAGGTCCAGCTTGGGGAAAGGCCATACAAGAAATACAAAGCTATTTAATAGGTGACCTTTTTGCTTTGTCATTTTCAGGGCGTGCCAAGGACCATGTATTATGTTTGGCACTTTACTGCTTTTTTAAAATAAATTTAAGCTTTAACACACCCCTGTCAGATAGGAGTTATTCCCAGTTGTGTTAGAAGTCAGTAAAAGCTAAGTTAGTTTTTCTCAGCTGGAATCTAATGGTCTGGCTCTTTCTACTACTACTTCTTGTCTTAAAGGGTGTTAAGCTAGTTGGAGAGACCAGCTGTGCACAAACGAAAAGTTAAAAACGTTGGACAAGGCACACATGCCAGACAGTCCTGCGATACGATGGAGGGAGGGGAAGCTGGGGTGTGGCAGCCTGGAGGCCTGCTGCTCACATGCTCTGTAGGAGGCATCTGAGCCGAAGGGCACTTGGTGACATTGGGTTTTCCTTTGGTTAGAGGCTGTCCACCAGGGACAGCTAACCCTCCCTTGAACTTGCAGAGAGGAGGGTGAGTTGAATCCTCATTCCGGGCTCCAGCTGAACTATAAGCTGTTTGAGGCACCAGCTCTAACCTCACCCCAACAGAGCCTGTCTTGGGGATTTCCTGGGTTCAAGAACCCCAAGCATCTCAGCTACTGAGTGGGCTGGAAACACAAGCATCATCGTGACACTTGGAGGTATTTTTCATAGCTATCTATGTCACAATTTCCTAGTACTGGATCAAAGCGTCTGAGGGCCAAAGAACTCAGGTGGAGACGTCCCTAACGTACTCAGGGGCACGTTTGAGGTCATCTTTCCAGTATGACCTTTTTGTACCCCTGAGCCCACACTGTGATATTTTCAGATAGTGGCAAGATTCTCAAGCTTCGTGTTTGTGCGTCGTGAACCGTGAAGCAAGGCCATCTCTTAAACGTGGAACCAGGTAACATATCAGAGACTCTGGATGTTGCCTATTTGTGCTTTTCCAGGGTTCATTAGGGAAGAACTGGCTGGCTCCAAAATTCAAAAAGAAAACTGCAAAATTAAAGCTAATAAATGTTTAATTAAATGCCTCCCCAACATAACATCATAATATTGTATCAGTTTATGAACTTTAAGCCAAGTTATATATCAACGTTAGTTTCAGTTAACACAGTTTTTTTTTTGTTTTTTGTTTTTTTTTTTGCCGTACGCGGGCCTCTCACTGTTGTGGCCTCTCCCGTTGCGGAGCACAGGCTCCGGACGCGCAGGCTCAGCGGCCATGGCTCACGGGCCCAGCCGCTCCGCGGCATGTGGGATCTTCCCGGACCGGGGCACGAACCCGTGTCCCCTGCATCGGTAGGCGGACTCTCAACCACTGCGCCACCAGGGAAGCCCTCAGTTAACACAGTTTTGTGGAAAATCAAGGACTGCCTTATGTAATATTTCCTGTGGGATATGGATTCATTTAGAAATGTCTAATACAATGGTAGAGGGTGGGGGATGGGTGAGTGAGTTATTCAAAAGGAAGGGTGGCCCTGCTTGGATTTAAAATAAAACAATGCAGGGCTTAAACTTTTTCATATTGATGTTGTACACATTGCCTCCCAAGTAACTGGGTAGAAAATAGGTCCAGCCCAGTAATCCTATTAATTTTCGTGTTTGTGAGCACCTGTAAAGAATGTAGCATGGCATTTAGTTAGTTTGGGGCTCCAAACCAGGAAAGGCAGTGTTCTTGTCACCCAGGAAGATTCATATTCATTCAAAAATTCCCCTCCTCCCAGCATCACCTTTCTAACTGTAACTCTGGGAAGTGATGAAACTCCTCTGAGTCTCAGTCAGTCATCTGTACATTATCACCTGTAGGATGGATGTTAACACCTATTTTATGTGCATTAAACGAGAATGTAGCTAAAGTGCCTAGCACTCTGCCTGGCATATAAATTGCATAAATGGTGTTTAAGTTCACCACCCCCCTCAACAAAATAAAACAAAAATGATATAAATTTTGACTATAAAAGGATGAGGCTAAATTCCTATATTATCCATGAAAACCTGGCTCAAGATTTTAGTCTGTTCTTACCCAGGTAATGGACAATGGAGGTGCATACAGCTGGCCGCATGTAGCTATTTAAATCCTGGCTCTGCACATCCACTTGCTTGGTTCTAGAAAACCATACCAAAGGAGCCCCAGGTGTTGTGAAGGAGCCCTTAGGAATGCATAAGTCAAGTTAACTGACTGGAACAGGGTAATGAGCTTGTTAGCAGAAACCAGCCAGGCCTGGGTTCCTTCTGTGTATTCCATTTGAGTCAAGCCCCAGTTAATGGATCCAAATGACTTCAGATCTCTTTCAACAAGATCGTCACTAATTGGCATGATGTAGCTCTTAACCCTTTGTAAAAGCTTCACAAATAGGTCATTTACTCCTTATTTCAATGTGGAATGGGTAAAGAGTACGCTTAACTCTTCTGGTCAACCTATCCTTCCTCTCATCCATCCGGTGTTTCAGAAAATGCTACATAATGCCTAAAAGTCAGCCCAGAGCTGACTCAGATGCCTGGGGCCAGGCCCATACTCCCAAGGAGCTCCTTTCTCGTGAGAGAGAATCTCACATAAATACAGAGTTTTAAAGTTGGTGCCCTTCAGCGGCAGTGTAATGCAGCACGTGGGTTTCAGAGATTCCAGGAGAGGGAACCTCAGTTCAAACCCTGGCTCTGCTAATTTCTGGCTATGTGACCTTGGGCAAGTTTTTAATCTCTCTGAGCCTCATTTGTAATCGGGATAATAATAGGATATACTTTTTGGTGTTGTTGGGAGGATTGAATAAGAACCTGTATGTATGTACAGTGTCTGGCATATAATAAGTGTTCAATAAATATGTGCTTTTAAAAAAGTTACCTATAATAGAAGGGCAAACAAAGCTTTTGGGAGCCCAGCAAGGTGAGCAACGAACACCTTCTGGGGAGGTAAGGGAAATGACTAACTCTGCTTGGAAGCAAAAACCTTTAAATTGGCTCTTTTCTGTCCACGGGTAAATTTCCAGTGTAGGGAGGGTATATTTATCTTGTCTGGGGATCTTCATTTGCAATTGCATATTCCAAGGGTTTAGGAGGGCCTTTCCAGTTTGGGAAAAGGAGTGGCAAACTACCCCCTGGCAGCAGTTCCTAATTGTGCGGCCTTGGGCAAGTCACCCCAGCCTCCTGGGAGATAAAACTCTCTTCTCGGTAAAATGGGGATCATAATACCGGCTCCCTGACATGCTGCTGTGGGATTGGGAAAGCCCTTGCCTGTGAAACACTGAGCAGAATGCCTGGTGCATAGTAAGAGCCCATTAAAGTTGAGCTATTATTGTTATCCTTAGCTGAGTGAGGCAGCTTTGTATCTCCACATTTCAGAGAAAAGTACTGGGAAAAACATTTCCGGGTCTCCTGCCTGCCAGGTCAGCGCTCACTTCAAGCAGCCAGTTTAAAAGCACCCATTTGTTCAAACAGATTCAGGCCTTGTGTATCTGCAGCACCGATCTTGACCCCAAAGGCTTAATTCTCTTTTCTTTTTTTCTTTTCTTCTCCTCTTTTTCTTTTCTTTCTTTTTAAATGAATGCCTGCACACGTGTTATTTATTTATTCATTCTTGATTTACTTATTTATGGTTAACGTTAAATTGAGGTTTGAGCCGAAACTCAAGCTGCGCGTACTTGAAAGGTGGACGGGCTCGTTGGGCAGCGGTTAGAGCTCTCGGGGGTTTCCCCGCGGGGCTGCGAAGAGTACAGACAGGAAGCCCGGGACCCGAGCGCCTGACCAGAACTTCCCCGGGGGAGGCTGGAGCAGAGCACGAGCATCCTGCCCAGAACTCTCCAGAGCGCGCCGGCCGAGCGCGTCGTCGGCTTCCCCAGCGCGCGTGCAGAGGGTCCCGGGCCCCCGCCCGTGGGTCCAGACTCAGCGGGCAGCGGGAGGGACGTTGAGGCTATTCCCCAGGGAGAGGCTGACCCTGCCAGGCTGGAACCTTCCATTCCGGCCCAGCCTCTTCCCCCTTCTCTGCGCCCAGGAGGGAATCGAGAAGGGACTTTCCAGAGAGCGTTAGCGTGCAGGGTGTGGAAATGGAATAAAAGCATATGCAAATAGGCCCTTGCGTGCCTTCCTCTACCCCTGCGAGCAAGAGCCTTTCTCCAGAAAGATGTTCTTGCTCCAAGACACTTGACAGCGCTCTTCCTTCCCTGGACGGCGGCAGCAGGGCCGAGTGAAGTGGTAACACCCCGGCAGCGGCAACGCCTGGGTGGGCCGGGTGGACAGGAGGGAGTAGCAAACAGAGGAGGGGAAGAACGGCCGCTGTGTTGGAAAGACAAAGTAAAACGAAATTTTAGGAGCTCGCTGTGAGTATGAGCTGGGAAAAATAATCATGGCAGGCTGATTTATTATGTACGTATCCTCTGTCTGAAAAGTAGCTGGCTTTTGTACAGTGGGTTATTGCAGAGTAAATGGCACATTAAAGATATAATCAAGATGTTTAAGGCATATTGAATGACGTTAAAAAGTAGGTGAGACTTTTGTCACGGTCTATAAATATAAAACTGTCAGGGCCTTGGAGAGATTTCCAGTGCTTTAGTTAAGATGTGGCTCCATTTCCACAAGGAAAATATTTTTAACCTTTCGTTATTTTCAGGGTGGGGTGGGATGGAGTCTGGAAGTGGCGTAGAACCTATAGGGATGATAAAATAATATGCTTTAAACCCTGGAGTTGTAGACTGTAACCTCTACTTAGCAAGTCATGAACTTCCTTGCAGCGACAGTAGCATGAAAATATTACATAGTGCATATGGTACTCTTTATTTTATATTGGAGTATAGTTGATTAACAATGTTGTGTTAGTTTCAGGTATACAGCAAAGTGAATCAGTTATACATATACATGTATCTATTCTTTTTCAAATTCTTTTCCCGTTTAGGTTGTTACATAATATTGGATCTCATTCAGTCCTGCCTTTGGGTATAAGAGTTTTTGTGTTTTGAAAATAATCTTTTTTTTTGTTTGTTTTTAACATGCTGAACCTGACTTTATATGAATGGGGCAAATAGTGTAGCTTTTCTTTCTTAAAGGCTTAACTGTATTATTGTATTTTCTTGTCTTTTGGGACCTGTACATTCAGTGTCCATTATTTCACTTGCTTACCCAGAGTTCTGCCTGATTTTTCCCCAAACTCTTCTGATTGCTGTACACTGCTGACATTTGCCCCCATGTTGTAAACTATGGATTTGAATAGAGTGGATTTCTCTTCATTTGTTTAATAAAAATCACCTTGCTGTCCTTAGTCATAGCACTTTTGAGAACAGATAAGCAAACTCTTTATGCTGGAGTTCACAGAGGGAGAAGAAGGTAGAAACTTGACTTGGGGGTTTGCTCAGATAGTTTGGAGCTGCTTGGATTGGTAGCACATGGACTGGCTGGGATCGGAGTCTTTTCTTCAGGATCTGTCCAGGCCCAGGCATGGGATGGGGTGCAGTGCTGACTGGAAGGCCGGTGATGATTCTTGGTCATCCTCTTATCTCTGAATTCCTATCGTCCCACCTTTTTCCAAGGACCCTGAAGAAACTCAGTGTAGTCTTACCTTCTCAGTGTGGGCCTTTGGGCTAAATCTGTAGCAAATGTTTATTTTCTCTGACTGTCAGCATTTTATAGGCTTGGGTGTGGTCCCGAAAAGCCAGCTTTGGGTACTTTTTAAAATTCAAATGGTGATTCCTCCCTCTGGTTGTTCTACAATCTGGCAAAAGTTCCTTATTTTGGTCCTGGCCTCAGTCTTAATAGCAACAAGACATTCTTTTTATTTTAATGATGACTAATGAAGTATTTTTATGGTTTACAATTTGCAGAGCATTCTCATTTGGGTCATTTCATGTAATTCTCCCATAAAATTTGTAAGGTTAGTAGAGACAGTTGAATTGGCACATAATGGGAGCTTATTAAATATTTGTTGAATGAATGAATTATCCCCGTTTTACCCATTGAGACTCAAAGAGGTCAAGTGACCTACTGAAAGCCCCACTGCCCAGGAGGGACTCGAACTCAGATCTTCTGATATTTTTCCGCTCCAGATCGGCTCTGATATAGTGTTTTACGTGATATTTGTTGTCTTTTCTCTAGGAAAATGTCTTTGATTCTCCAAAAAAGATACTGAGAAACTGCAAACAGTTGCCTGTACTATCAAAGGGTGGCCAAGAGCTTCCCTACCCCTTTATACAGACTTTTCTTAGGCTCCTTACTCTGCCAGAAATTTATATCTTTAAGGTCATGACTGTCTGGATATGTTCCTTATTGGGGATAAACATTCAAGGTTATGCTGAAAAAATGACTGTCTTGGATTTTTAGTATTTCTTGGAGGTGTAGGCATGAAACCACACAGATCTCAGAGGAAACTAATACCACGGTTTTGCGTGTGTAGCTGAACAGCTGTCTCTAGCTTTGTCTCCTGAGGTATGGGGAGAGGCATGCGGTGCCATCTTTTGGCCGGGGGCCTGGTGTGCGGGGACCAGAGGTTGCCTGGCCTACAGTAGTTGTGACCACTGCTCCCACTGCTTGAGGAACTGTCATCCAGATCCGCTCGGATATTAAAATCACAAGGAAAGAGCCTCCTGTTCTCCCAAAGCCAAGACTTAGGCTCTATGCACCAGTAACACTCCATCTGCTTGCCAGAGACTTCCTTGAAGCCCCGTGACACCAGGAAGGAGAATTTCCCTTCTAAATCTAAAGCTAGTTAGAGAGGAATGACAGCGGGAGTCCACCTGGGCCCTTTCCCTTTGACTTCTGTAATTGGAGATTCAGAGCTTTGGCTGTGAAGTTTCTCCCAGAGGAAAGTTGAGAAAACAGTTCTGATTCCTTCTCTACTGAACTGACACCCCTTCTGTCTTCAGTGTGTGATTGTATGGCCACCTAGGTGGTCTCAAACCTGCCAGTATTGCCCCTGATGGCTTATGTGCCTTGTTTAGACAGGCCTTTCTGAAGTGAAGGCTATAAAGATTTATTCTTATATTTATTTTATTTGCAGTTAACTCTTTCATCCAGCTGAAGTGTGTTTTTCATAAGGTGTGAGACAGATCTGAAGTTAATATTTTCCTCTATAGATGCCAGTTTCCCCCTCTGCAGTTCGTTTGTTTGTTTTTTAATAAGCTTTTAACTTTAGGATAGCGTTAGATTTACAGAAAATTTGCACAGAGAGTACAGAGAGTTCCTGTGTACTCCCCTCGGCTGCTTTTTGACTTGAAAGGATATATTTTTGCCTGGTCCTAAATTCCCACATATACACAGATGTCTTTCTAGCATCTTACTTTTATTCTATTGATGCATTTGCTATTTCTGCCTCAACGTCATATGTTTAATTAATATTAGTTCTAGAGAGTTCATAGCTTTTGCTAGGGAATCTGAGATCTTACAAGGCTTTTAAGAGGTCACGTCCGGACCTCAGGGAAGGAAGGCAGTATTAGCCCTGTGTATGGGTGTTACTGCTGCTGAAGTGACTGGCCAGGAAGGAACACATGTACCTCTCTAGTACACAGGGAGGGGTCATCATTGGTGACCTGCGTCTTGTAGAGAATGCCCTGTTCCTTGAGCGCAAGCCTCGGACACAGTAACACGGGCTAGGCTCTGGGGTAGGGTTTTTCCTCCTTAGTACCACTGATATTTTGGGACTGATCATTCTTTGCTGTGGGGCTGTCCTATGCATTGTAGGATGCTTACCAGCATCCCTGGTCTCTACCCACCAGAGGCGTTAACAGCCCTAACTACTCACGACAATCAAGTTATGTTCAGACACTGAAAATATCTCCCGGGGACCAACCTGCATGCCTCACCCTCACCCCGGCTGAGAACCACCGGTCTGGTTCTAGCTGCCTGAGCGTTAACCCTGGCTCCACCGTTCAGCAGCTGTGTGCCTCTGTTTCTTCCTCTGTAAAATGCAAACAATAATGGTGTTTGTCTCCTGGGATGGTCCTAGGAGACCATTTGACCATTTGGGCAAATACACATAAAACACTCAGAACAGACACTGGTGGGACAGATCCTAGCTCAATGTTAGCTATTACTGTTATTTAAAAAGCCCTTTATATTTGCTCACACTTCTAATAAACACACAGACTTCCCATCTTTCTACTACCTCCATAGCTTCCCCACCACAGAGCAAAGGTGTTTAAAGCATAACAATATTTGCCCCAAAGTTACATGTTAATGAAATGGAACTCTATTTTCAGGGTTCTGTAACTGCTAATTAATCAGCTCCCATGATAAACCCATCCGAGCTGCCTGTGATTTTTATTTGCAGCTACAGAAGAGCAATTCCAGTTAGCGAACAGGCCTTTAAGTGACAGTCCAGCTTTGTGGAACAGCAGAAAGGCCCAGAAACGATTCTCTAAGCAAGACAGTAATGCCAGTGGGAAGAGAGAAATCTGGGATGAGGAGAAGACTGAGGATTTGCTCGATTCATTCACTTGGTGGCTTTGGAAATGCTGTGTTCATTTACCGTTGAAACACACCATCATCTTGCAGTTCAGAGAGGGCTGGATGGAAGACTTGTCTTCCAGCAATTCATGTGACTTAGTCACCCAGAGGTTTTTTTTTTTCCCCTTTTGTAGCAGTAGCTTTTGTAAAACCATAATGTTTGCTGTTAAGCTTGTCCGAGAACCCCTCTCATGGGGATGATTATTTCCAGTGTGTAAGAAGAGCTGGCTGATATGGGGGAGGGGGTGTGGGCTCTTTCTACCTTCGTCCAAAGGGCTCACTTCCTCCAGTGAAACCAGGAGTGGTTTGAAGAGGCGAGGACTGCCCTGGCTTGAGCTGGAGGGGCTGGAGTCTGGGTGGGGCTCATTAGTTTGCTGGCTTCAGTGAAGCTTGGTTAATTCACTTAGCCTGTGCAGCTGGGCTGTTGGGGACGTGGGTTCGGGAATTGGAATGATTAGCTTGAAATCCCAGTTCCTTAACTCGCTGGCTGTGTGGCCTTGGGCAAGTCCCTTGAACCTTTTCTCATCTTTAAAATGATGCTGATGATTGTACCTTCCTCATAGCTTTTTTTTGTGAATTTTAAGTGAGATAATTCGTTTAGCCCAGTGGCTGGTGCATAATAAGCACTTAATACATCTTAGCTGTTATGGTAATTATATAATTATCATTTATTTGAGTGTCCTCTGTGAGTACATTCAGGTCAAAATTCTACAGTTTGTGCCTCCGAAGAGTTTAATACTCTGGAAATTAGTGTTTTGACAGGTGAGCATCGAAGGCTGGGGAAGTGGGAGGGAGTCAGAGAAGTCCCCAGAGACTGGTACCCTAGTAACCACAAGGGCATGGACCCTGGATATGGCAGAGCCTGTGGATAGAGGGAGAGACAGTCAAGGCCATGGAAACAGGGACAGGGAACTTAGAATCCTCCCCTCCCCCCCCCCCCCCCCCCATAGGAGACAGTTACCAAGTTTAAAGTGGATAGGCTGGAAGACCAGAGAGAGAAGTATCTCCCACTTCTGCTGAGTGAATCCAGCCATCAGTTTCTGCAGACTTTAAGCCTGTTTTGTAGTAAGCTCTGCCTGATTCCTGGCCGAGTGGGCCCTAGAGCCTAGAGGTGCCTCCCTGACCCTCTTCCCGTGCATGGGCTGCAATCAGTTGTTTGGCGAGTTGTGTTTTAAGTCTCTTTTCTCTTCATAGGAACTCACCTCATGTTTATAAGGGGATTTTGTTTTACACAAAGGGCTAGTGAAGTTCAACCCTGGAGGATAACCCTGCAGTTTCTTACTGGCAAAGATTTGTCAACTCAGTCTCTTTAATATGGCCATGTCTGCTCCAGCTTTCCTCCTAAGGCTGTGCGTGGAGACCTAAATGAGATAATCACTCAGACTGTTTAAGATAAAAGAAAAAAATAAAGTGCTATGTAAGGGACTGTTTTTTTAGTAGCGAGCATATAAAGCAATTTGGAAGCATCTCCTTTATACCTTTGGGAAATGAACTGGAAGACCAGGATTCATTTAGCTCTGAAAGGATTTTAGATTTGCAAAGTTATACCAGATGAGTAGTTCTCCTAAAAGCCTCACATACTAGAAACTCATTCCTATATTCTAAGTGTATATAGCAAGAGCAAAGTGCCACAGTAGTAATTTTGGGGCGGCAAAATCTTATTTATAACAACTTTTGGGTTAGTTTTTATTTTTTCCTCAAAGAGTGGGTAAAACGCATGAAGGAGAAGGGCATGAATTCTTGGAAACGGAAATGAATAATTCGTCTATCATAACACACCAAGACCAAGTCAGGTGTGGGTTTCTTTCCGTAGGATAAATTCCATACGTTTACCCAACAGAGTTACACAATGGAGTTCTGTCTTAAAAGAGAATTCAGGTTTTTATTGATTTAATACAACTTTAGGTTTCCTGGGCTCTGTACTGGGGAAGTGCTATAATGGGTAGAGCAGGAGTGTTGATAAATGTGAACAGTCAGTGGTTAAAAGGCCTTTGTATTGTTCTTTTGTTTCCATGTTTTCTGACTACACATCTCATGAAGTTGATAAAATGTCTCCTAATGTGGAGTACGTCCCGGTAAATAGGAGGCAATTACTTTGCTGAGTTGCTCTGTCCTGTTCTCCATTCCGGCTGAGAAATGGTTCTGGCTGTGCAGTTGAAGTTCGCTGTGACCTGGCTGCTTCAGCAGTGCAGGAGCAAACTCCTGCCTCATTGGTGATGCAGACTCTGAAGAACCAGAGGTTGGAGGGTCTTGGTGACTCCGTACAGGTGGGGTCCCTGATATCCCCTGTCCAGGTGACGCAGTGACTGTTCAGAGAGCTTGTGAGGAGGTTATCTGAAAGGTGTGGTGGTCTTCAAAACCAGAACATGACAGTTGGGTGGAGGGTGGGAGAGCAACTGGGAACAGGAGGGAATCTTTCAGAGGGCAGAGGGAACGAGTTGTTCATTATAAGAAAGACATAGAATTTGTTATCGCAGAACAATTACTTGAGAAATGTTTTCTAATTGTCTACCATGTGTAATGTACCCCTGTTATAGGTAGGGAGGGCAAAGAGGTTGAAAATATCACACCTGTCTTTGAGAATTTCCATCTCACAAGGCATGCACTGATGGATACAAGACCCCACAGGATCAAGTGTTAAATTGCATGATGGATATGCGGGACTATTTCATGCCCTCCCCACAACTGTTCATCACATCCGGCCAGAATATTTTAAAAATGCAGTCAGGATCACATCACTTCCCCGTTTCTTCTGTTTTCCCCTGATTCCTAAGCAAGGGTGATGTGAACTGCCCCTTGGCTGCCTGGGCCTGCTTCACTTCTGTGCCATGGCTGGTCTCAGTACCATCCCCAGGGGAGGCGTCCGTCTCGGTCCCCACTTGTGTGCCTGCTCATGTCCTATCTCAGAGTGTTTGAACATTCTGTTCCCTCTGCCTGGACTCCTGACCACAGCCTATTTTTCCTTCAGGATTTCTCCTTAAATGTCACATTTTCCTAACTACCAGGTGCTTGGTAGGATCATGTACTTTTCCATTGGCAGTGCTTCTCACATTTGAGCTCACTTGTTTTGTATGATTGTCAATGAGACCTCAGTCTTTCCTGCTATTTGGTCATCTCCAGGAGCATCAGGGCAGCAGCCGTGTTCATCTTCTTCCCTGCTGTCTCCAGCATCGTGCCCAGAGCCTGCCATGTAGCAGGTGCTCTGTAAATGAGTGATGGATGAATGGATGGCTGGATGTGGACGGAGAGATTCCACTGTCCTTTAAAAGCACATTGTCCCTTCTCCTACTGGGGCACTTGGTATGTTGTACTAAACATTCCTGTCTACCCTCACATGCCTACAGCTTCCAGAGGGCAGGAATTGGATCATAATCACCTTTTCATCTCCAGAGTCTGGCTCACATAGAAACCAATGAAGGTTTGTGGATGAAGAATGTATTATGCATGAATAGGGTCGGGGTGGGGGGCTTATCTGGGTTTTAAAGCGTGCCTGGGGATAAGGGTGAAGGAAAAGTGAATTTAAGCATCTAAAATAGCAGTGGGAGTTGGGATGCAAAATAAGATTAGGGTTAAAAAAAAAAAAAAGCTGAAAACTGAATTAGACATATACCGCATAGTCACCAGACACAGCTTGACAGGATGTACTCATACTGCAGATTGGAGGCCTGGGTGGCAAGGTCGCTGGGAATTTCCCCACCCGAACTTAATACCTTAAATAATGTCTGTCTTTCAGCCTGCTGTCCACCTCAGGAGTTTTATCCATTCTACAAATATTTATCAAGCCCCTATTCTCTGCATTCCCAACAGGGGAACCGTCACCCCCAAAGGCACAAAAATTGGCTTGCAGGAGGTGAAAAATTTCATCCTTTTTATGTATAAAGCACAGATATACATATAGTACATGAACAGATATATAGTATGTCTGTGGTATTAAAATTTCATAGTGGAGGTGATTAGGAAAAAAATCTCTAAAAAGGCTCTTTTGGGAGATGATAATGAAAAACAAGGTAGAGAACTGACTCGCTCTATGCCAGGCATTATTCTTGTCAAGGGGCCTACCCCCATGGAACTTTCATTCTTGTGGGGCAGGCAGTAAATAAATAAGTAGCCGTAACTGTCAAAGAGTAAGAAATCCTGTAAAGAAGAAAAAAGCAGGCATAGAGATAGTGTACATGGGGGTGAGTGTGGGCACGTCTGTGGCTCTTTGAGGTAGGGGGTCAAGTAACTTGGATGAGGTGACACTTGAGGAGACTCTGGAAGAAGTAAGGGGGAAGAGCATCCCAGGAAGAGGCAGCAGTGTGGAGGAATTGGAACGGCAAGGAGGCCACTTGGGCAGGAGTGGATGAGTGAGGGAAGGATGGTGGGAGATGAGGCTGGAGACGGGATAGGGGCCAGGTCACATGGGCCTTATATACCGTGCTAGGGGGTCTGGGTGTTGCTCTGAGCAAGCTGGCAAGCTTTATGCAGGGGAGTCACTGACCTGATTTGCCTGGCTGCTGTTTGGAGGGTGGACAGTAGAGGCAGGAGTAGAATCAGGGGACCAGCAAGAAGGCTATTGCTGGGGTCTCCGTTGGAGGTGGATGGCGGCTTGGGTGAGAGAGAGGGGTTAAGTTCCATTGTACTGTGAAGGGAGAGCTCACAGGCCTTGCAGAGGGATGGAAGGGAGGGTGCGAAAGAAAGAGGAGTCAGGTAAGCCAAGGTTTAGCCCAGGCACTGGGTTCCATTTATGGAGCCGAGATCGACTGTGGGCGGAGCACGCCTTCCCGGGGACCATTCCTAGAGTGAGGTCTTCCTTCTATCAGCTGCAGGCCCCTCTTGTTGACGCTAGGCTTAGCATGTATATATATTTAATTTAATATGTATATATTTAATTTTAATTGAAAAAATGTTATTTTTATACAATTTTGAAAGTTTACTTTCCATTTACACTTATTATGAAATACTGACTATATTCCCCGTGTTGTAGATTATCTCTTTGAGCCTATCTTAGCATATATTACATATTGCCTTCTACAGTTACTTATCTTTCATCTGTATACGTCGCTACCTTACCTAGTCTTTAAATTTCTTTAGGGAAGGAACTTTTGTGTCGTTGTTGTTCTTTCTGCAAGAGGCAGGCAGTGGGGCAGAATGGTCACAGCTGTTAGTTGTGTGTGCTGTTGGGTAAGTGTTTTAACTTAGCTTCTACCCTCTTTCCCTTTCTCTCCCCCCTTCCTCTTCTTCCTCAGTGTTTTTTTGTTGTTGTTGTTCAGTGGAGAAGGCAACCGTATCTACTTCCTACCACGACTTCGTGAAAGCAAAGTGAGACTTGCACATAAAGCCTTGCGTAGGTCTGGCAAGCGGTTGGTGCTTGGTGGTTTTTACGTCATGTGGCTCTCCCCTTCCCACCAGATTTCTGTGTTGCTGGCTCTTGTATCTCAGGGTCATCTAAGCTGGAGCTCTTTGCGGTAAGGGTATCCCTTTTCCCCTTCCATGTCTTGGTTTTCCTTCATAAAAAAAGGGGGAAGCGAGACTTACTGAAGCGATGAAACAGTGGAGCCCCTCAAATGCGGGTATTTGCTCTGTACGTGATGTTGAATCCTAAGTGTGACAGGCTCTGTTGAGTTGAGGATGATGGAGAAGCCTTTCCATGCCACCCGGGGGGAAGTGAGCGCCAAGTGAATCATTTTCAGTAAGCAGAATTGATGCTGCAGCCTGAGCAATGCAAGACGTTTATATAGTAATCACCAAATTGTGTGGATCCAGCCAGAATGAAAAATGCCTGGAGCCTTGGCTTAGGGCCATGGATGAACAGAGCATGAAGCCTGGCATGGAACAGAAGGAGTGGAAGGCATGGGGGTAGCACGGTGATGTAAACAGATGTACATTTAAGTAGAGATGAAAATACGTCGTTGCCTCTTTCCCTTTCTGCAGTCGTGGCAGACTTCGTTAATCTGTCACATCATTCATTCCTGATTCTGATATAAAGCTAACATTTCTTGAGTGTTTACTGCATGCCAGACACTGTTCTGTGCACATCATCTTCTTTACTCCCCACAACAACTCGGTGAGGTGGGTCTATTATTATCCTCCTAGTCCGATGAGAAGACAGTCTCAGAGTGGTCAGTAATGTACCCAGGGTCTCCAGGCTGGCCAGTGGCAGAGCTGGGATTACAACCCTGGCCACCAAACTCTACAGCCTGCTCTCTAATCGTTACGCTTTACAGCCTCTAGCTATGCCCAGAAGCTACCTCAGAATCCTTCTACCCCGTAAATTTATACCCATCTGCTTCATTAAGGTTGTGGGATAGAGGTTCATACTACATGTGCTCATTTGTTCATTCATTCGCTCATTCACTAGACAATACTTCTGTGCGTCTGCCATGTGCCAGGCACAGTGTTAGGTGCTGAGGATTCCGTAGTGAATGAGACACAATCCCTGCTCGGGGGCTACGCTTAGTAGATCATGACTTCTTGTCTGAGACTCTCTGTGGGTAGGAAGAAGACTCAGAATTTGTGTGATTCGGGATACTTCCCTGTGTTGAACCAGAAGGTGTCCCGATTGATGATGGAAATCAGCAACAACCTGAAAAATGCATTATAATGCCCAAGCATGCACCCTGGACCAGAAATCGGGCCACCTGCCACCTTTTTCTGACTTGACTGATTGAGCTATTTGATCTTGGGCCTCAGTTATAACTCACGTTCAAGCAGTGCTTTCTTATGCGTTCGTTCACTTTGTTCCTTCCAGTAACTGAGTGGAAGGAGTTCTCTGAAGTGCAGAGAGGTTATGTGACCTGCCTGGTTCTCACAGCTGGTTGGAGACAAGCAGGTTGGAGACTAGAACCCAGTTCTAACTTCTAGCTCCTTGTTTTTACTATCTCATCATGCAGTATCTTCATGTCTTTTGAGGCCTTCAGTTTCTCCATCTATAAAATAGGGAAATTAAACCACATGGTCTCTAAAAGTTCCTCCCTCCTTCCCTCCTTCCCTCCTTTCCTCCCTCCCTTTCTTCCTCCCTTTCTTTCCTTTCTCCCAAATCACTGCAGTGCCTATGTGATCCAGACATTATGCTAGAAGTTGGAAATAATGTTGTGGAGAACACGCACACACACACACTCACACTCACTCCTCAAAAAAGTTAAAAGCCCATAGAATGGGAGAAAATATTTACAAATCATATACATGGGACTGGTATCCAGAACATGTAAAGAACTCTTACAACTCAATAATAAAAACAGCCCAATTAAGAGCTTGGCAAAGGTTATGAAAAGACATTTCTCCAGAGACGTGCAGGTGGCCAGTAAACACATGAAAAGAGCCTCCGCATCATTAGTCATCAGGAAAATGCCAGTCAAAACCACAATGAGATACCACTTTACACCCAGCAGGATGGCTATAATCAAAAGAGAGATAATAACAAGTCTTGGCAGAGGATGTGGAGAAACTGAAGCCCTTATACACTGCTCGTAGCCTTTGAAAATGGTGCCGCCCCTTCGGAAAACAGTCTGGAATAGAGTTACCGTCTGACCCAGCAATTCTACTCCTAGGGATATACCCAGGAGAAATGGAAATGTATATCTACACATATGCTTGTACACAGGTGTTCACAGAAGCATTGTTTATAATAGGCAAAAAGTGGAAACAATCCATTTGGATTGTTTGAAGAAAATGTTTTAAAACTGGTTATGTTGATGGTTACATAACTCAGTGAATATACTAAAAACCAACAAGTTGTACACTTTAAATAGGAGAATAGTATGATATGTGAATTATATCTCAATAAAACTATTATATATACTTTAAAAAGCCCTAGCATGAGCTCTGCCCTTGTGGAAAACATAATCTTGTTTGGGAGATAAGTATGAATCAAATAACTACACAAAAGTTGTTTTTTTTGTTTTGTTTTTTTTTTTTTTGCGGTACGCGGGCCTCTCACTGTCGTGGCCTCTCCTGTTGCGGAGCACAGGCTCCGGATGCGCAGGCTCAGCGGCCATGCCTCACGGGCCCAGCTGCTCCGTGGCATGTGGGATCTTCCCGGACCGGGGCACAAACCCGTGTCCCCTGCATCGGCAGGCGGACTCTCAACCACTGCGCCACCAGGGAAGCCCACAAAATTTTGTAGTTACCAATTATGGTAAGTGATATGAAGGGAAAGAACCAAATCTTATGACAGAGACTAGCAGGAAGTTAATGGGGGTTAGGGAATAGATATTGATACTAGGAAAGCTGTAACATTCCAGTGCTCCGACAGAGATCCTCAAATAGCAGTGGCTTAAACAAGGTAGATGTTGAATTCTCGCTTATACAGTACTGCAGGCGTAAGCAGTGCGGGGCTCGTATGGAAGCCCACAGTTGCAGGGAACTTCTGGCGTGTTGCTCTGTCTTTCCCCTGGCGGGGCTGCCCTCATCTGCATGGTCCACGGCGACTCTCCATCAAGTCTACAGGCCGGCACTGAGATGGGGAAGGGGGCGCTGGAATGCTCATCATTTCTGCTCACATCCAATGCTCAGTCACATGAGGCTGGGAAAGGAAGTCATATGCCAGGTGTCCATGTGCCCTTAGGGGCTCTGTTATAACCTTGGAGATCCTATTACTAAAGAAGGAGGGGAGAACAGATGTAGGGTGAACAATGAACAGTTTCTGCCGTGGATAGCCTCTCTGAGGAAGTGACATTGAAGGTGAGAACCTGAGGATGAGTTGGTAGAGAGAGAGAGGGAAGAGTTTTCCAGGCAGGGGGAGAGCGTGTGTAAGGGAAGGCAGGAAAGCCCAGCTACAACGTTTAATGACGTTTAGTGATGCGCGTGTCTGCGAAGCACATCCTCCAGGTGCTTAGGACTCAGGAGTGCCAGAACTAGACCTGGTCGTGGGAAGCAGTGGCTCTGGATTCACCTGGCTCTTCTCTCTTGTATCTTACAGGGCTGGGACGGGCCTGGGCCGTGAGGAGGGGGGCTTTGTGCCAACTCTGGAAAGCCTATGTGTATCCCCAGCTCTGAGAACTGAATTCCATGGGTTGTGTCAATGTCAGACCTGTGAAGTTTAGTTCTTCAGCTGGGATATCTCTATCATCCTGGACTCGAGGGACATTGGAGAGAACAGATCCGAGGTCGGCTGAAGAACCTGGAAGACTGGAGACAGAAGGGCCAAGTCTCAGGCTCTGAAGCAATAGGGAGGATGGGTTCACAGGAGGAGCACTCATTTCATTGTGAGAAGACTCGGATTCTAGCCGAGCAGCGTTCTAACTAGCTAAATGGGTGCCCTAGGCAAGTCAGTTTTGCTGCTGCTGCTGCTTTTACTAGTTTACCTTTATTGATTACTTACAACGTTCCAGGTGTGGTACTAAGTGCTTTCCATGCTGTTATAGGAGACTCTTGGGAAAAATCACTTTAGTGAAGCTTGGGACGCCTGGCGCTGCCATGCAATGAGTTTTTCCCCTTCTACATGGAATCAGACAGAATTAACAGAATGTGACAAGTACTCTTTAGCATGGATTGCTGAGCTAACTGGCTGGTCCCTCTTTAGGATGAGATACATGGATACATCCCTCTTGTGGTCCCCCTCTCCATTTATTTGAATCTCTACTTCCTTGCCTTCTGTAAGTACATTAGGGCTATATAGTGTCTTTGTATTCCAAACTAGGCAAAAGGAGGTTGTGATTAGACCTTACTGTGGTTCCCAGTTTCTCCCAGGGAAAAGGGATATGAGGGTTTTGAAGGCCTGCTCCCTTTGCCAGTATGGTCATGTGTGTGCTGTAGGTCAAGCCCTCTGTTGTCCTCCTGTGTCACTGTCAGCTTGGTCTGCTCTGAGGGTCACGCTTTCTACAATAATGATGATTTCCACCTTTAGGCAGCGGGCTGAGGGCTGCCTAAGTAATATCTGGGCTTTATTAGGCTTTAGATTTGATGGGGAGCCAGGCCTTCCCATCTATTGGAAATTCATCTTTGAGGGTCTTGGTGTCCTGAAATGTCCATCTCCTTATGTCTACAGAATGCAGGTGTGGTCTGGCCCAGGGAGGGGAGGCAGGCACAAAGTGGGAGGCCCACAGCACGTGCCTTCTCACTGTGTCTTCTCAGTGACACTGATGTGTATCAAGTGCCCACTACGTGCTGGGCACTGGGCTCAGTGCTTCTTGTGCATGATCTCAATGAATCTCACATCAAGCCTTATCTAGAAATTGAGGACAAATTAACCAAAGGATGTCAGATAAAGAAGTGTAATGATGTTATACGATACAAAAGGGTGCTGGGCTCTTCTGAAGGCCCCCGGTGTGGGTGTTGGACATGCGTGTGCTCTCTGGGCTCTACTGATGGTATTAAGGGCCTCTCCCACCCCCTCTCAGTCTGCCCGTTTCTGTCCTTTGCTTACTAGACCTTTAGCCAGTGACTCATCCTAGAACCAGAACACTGGTGAAACTCAACTGAGACCAGAGATCAGTGTCTTTAGTCCTAGATGCTGGAGAAATTCCAGAATTTACTCCAGAAGCTCCAAATGCTCTGGATTTCAGACCATCTGTGTTGTGAACAGGGGCTTAGAGCACAGACTCGTGGTTTACTGCAAAAGGCTAATCCTTAATGCAGGTGAACTCTTCCTAAAGCAAACCTGGTAAATGAAATATGGAATTCTCTCTCTCACGCACACACACACACACACTTAAAAAAATAACACAGTAGATCTATGAGGAGTAGGTGAAAATTCACTATATAAGATAATATTTCATTTCCTAAGAGAACTTTTATTAAGTAAGAGGTGATTCCATTAAGTAATACATTTTCCAAGGATTTTTGAGATTGTATTTGCTTTATCAACACATTTTATATAAGTGGAAAAAGTAGGTTACAAAATTGCATGGATTATATGATTCAATTTATGTAAAATTATAAATGCATAAAGGAATATGTGCATTGAAAAATGTACATCAATTTACCAACAGGGATTATTTCTTTAGTGGTGGGAATTAACATGTGTTTTTCTTTCTTTGTATTTTCTTCTAGTGTTTGATTCTTACACTGAGCATGATTAATTAAAACAATAAAGTTATTATTTTTTTAATCAATTTTTATTGGAGTATAGTTGCTTTACAATTTTGCGTTAGCTTCTACTGCCCAGCAAAATGAATCAGCCATACATATACATATATCCCCTCCCCTTTGGATTTCCCTCCCGTTTGGGTCACCACAGAGCATCGAGTAGAGTTCCCTGTGCTATACAGTATGTTCCCCTCAGCTGTCTATTTTATACATAGTATCAATACTGTATATGTGTCAATCCCAATCTCCCAATTTCTCCCACCCCACCCCTTTCCCCCTTGGTATCCATACATTTGTTCTGTACATCTGTGTCTTTATTTCTGCTTTGCAAATAACGTCATCTGTACCATTTTTCTAGATTCCACATACATGTAAAAGAGTAAAGTTATTGAAGAAGATTTCACATACAATTGTGATGAATCTAGACAAGTGCTAGTGCTGTGCGTTTGGTAGAAGTTACGTTGCACAGGTGTGTCGTGGAAGAGTGGACGGAGGTTCCTGATATGTTCAGTGAAGGAGGTGGGCATAGGGAAATATACAGTGTGATTTTTTTTTTTCAAGAGGGAAGTGTGTCTGTGTGTCTGTGTATGGAGTCCAGTGGGTAGTGGGTGGTAAGGTAGCAGGCGATTTTTCTCTCTCCCTTACTTATGCTTTTCTGCCCAAATAAGAAGAAAAAGAACTCTCACTGTATATGTGCTCCTTCCCAAGAATCCATCCATTGTGTAAACCAGTGGTTTTCAAGTGAGTTTCCTGGACGAGCCACATCAGTATCACCTGGGAACTTATTAGAAGTGTAAATTCAGGCTTCACCTTTATCCTACTGAATAAGGAACTCTGGGAATAGGACCCAGTAATTTCTGTTTTAACAAGCCCTTGGGCTGAACTGTGGGTGTTAATCAAGGGACATCCCCACTCCACCAAACTGAAACACAGCTGATATTGATATGAAAGATGCTGGCCACTCCTACAAGTATGAGGGAAGGTATTCTGTAAAACTGATCTCTGAGAGATGAAGGGCAGGACCACAAACCTCTAGATCCTTACCAATGATCATTCCCTGCAGTGAACAGTAGATCTACGTTTTTAAAGTGCAAACTTCAGGTGCATAAAATCACCTGAAGAGGTTGTTAATTAAGGCAGATTCCTAAGTCATGCCCCTGACCTACAGACTCAGCATCTCCTGAGGTCTGCCATTTCAACCATCACCCCTAAGGGATTCTATCAAGGAAGTTCTAGGGCAACACTTTAAACAACGGTTTTAGGCTTTCTCAGACTCTCTTTTTCCCCCCTGTATCCTCACTTACATTTCTTCTTTCCTTCTCATCCCCTCCCTTCCTGCTGTGATTGGTGGGATCTCAGAGACAGATTCATCATCCTTTCGGCTCTGTGCTTCAGAGACAACAGGTCAGATGCCCTTGGAGAGGTGCCTTGGGAGTAATAATAATAATAATGGAAGTATTGACTTGCCATCCTCAGATTACAGGGGAGGGTCATGATTTATCAGCTCACATTGATGGGACACGGTGCGTAGCTGGACACACACTCCATAGTCACTGTCTATCCACATGACAAGGCTGCTGAGACTCAGTGATTTAGGGGCACAGTGGTTTCTTAAGTCCTCCCAGCTGTCAAACCCCTGTGTTAGTTAAGGTGAAGATTCCTGTATTAGGGTTCTGCAGAGAAACAGAACAGTAGGATTATATACACATAGAGATTTATTATAGGGAATTGGCTCATGTGATTACGGAGTATCACTTGGCAAATCTCATGATCTGCAGGGTGAGTCAGCAAGCTGGAGACCCAGGAGAGCCAATCGTGTCCTTCCAGTCTGAGTCTGAAGGCCTGAGAACTAGGAAAACCAAGGTGTAGTTCCAGTCCAAAGGCCCGCAGGCTCAAGGACTAGAAAGAGCTGATGTTTCAGTTTGAGTTCAAAAGCAGAGGGAAAAAATGTCCCAGATCAGCAATCAGACAGGAGGAGTTCTGTCTTACTCCCAGGAGGTCAGCCTTTTTGTCTATGCAGGCCAATCATCTGATTGGATGAGGCCCACCCACACTGGGGAGGGCAATCTGCTTTACTCAGTCCGTCAATCCCAATGTTAATCTCATCTGAAAACACCCTCACAGACACACCCAGAGCAGTGTTAGATCAAGTATCTGGGCACCTTGTGACCCAGTCAAATTGACACATAAAATTAACCTTCACAGTTCCTTTTTCATGTTTTTTCACATCTAGATTCTCTTGCCCTCTTCTCTGATAATATTTCAGAGCTTGGATGTCTGGTTGGCACAGAGGCTTGCAAAATGCTCTGGGGGGTAGGGGTGGGGAGCCAGGCATCTTGCCCCATTACTCTTTGTTCTTCTTGGCATTAAAGTGCTTTGAGGAACTGTTTTTGAAGGAAGTCCTGCTCCTACCTCCTGGGGCGGCCCTTCCAAGTAGAAAGAGCTAATTTCAATTTTTCCTGGGAAAGGCAACACTACAATTACAACTTCCCTATAGTAGGTGTTTGCAGTGCTCCAGGTGTCTTATATGAAGAAAGATATCATCTCCATTTTCTAGATGAGAAAACTGAAGTTCAGGAAGGTTATGTACCTCTCCTAAATTTCACACACTATTAAGTTTCACAGCCAGGATGTTAATCAAGGCTGCCTAATCAGAGCCTATGTTCTTTTCACTAAAGTTTGTACTGGGCTTTACATTTATAAAGCACTTTAACACACATTATTTTATTTGCTGACCGTAGCTTTCCCCAGTGAAGTAGATATTATAACCATAATTTTAGAGATGGGAAATAGAGTTTTCAAAGGTTACACATCTTGTCTATCTCCTGTGTCATGTAGCTAGAAACTGCTGAAGCGGGACACAAATCCAAAATCTCAAATAAAAAGATAATTTTTATTCTAAAAAAATTCATAGGAATACACATAAACTTAGAAGGAAGGTAAGAAAGAAAAAAAATCCCCTGCCTCAGTTTCTCTAATGTGACTGAAAACAGAGTAGTATACATTGAGGTCCACCCTAATTCTCCTGCCTATGTCTTTAGTAAGCAGGAGTGAGCCCTTATACATGATCAATTCTGCCCTCTGGGGCACAGTTATACTTTAAAATATATTAAAATTACATTGTTGCTAGCTTTTAAGAAACCATAATATATTTTTGCCCTGGGTCTTGCCATACGGCTAAGACTGGTCAGATTCCACCTGCCTCTGGGCAACAAGTGTGTTTTCTTGTTTAAAAGAACTAACATATTTTTATTATATGAGTAATATGAGTTTACTGCAAAAGAATTCTGAAAATGCAGAAAAGTGTAAAAGAGAAAAAAATTTAAACTATCAAAAATTTTTATTGTACAGTAAAGTATTTTTTTAACTGGGAATTTGGAAAATTCAGAAAATCATAAAGCAGAAAAACTACCCATAAGATTATAGATGACTATTTTGGCTTATACCTTTTCATTTTCACTTTTTAAAAACACAATTGGGACCATCATTTAAGTGTAATTTGTTTGTGTTTGTAATTTGTTTTCCTGTTTTTGTCATAAGCATACCCTCATGTCCTTATATGATCTTTTTCATGCATTTTAAATGGCTGCATATGTAGTTCATGGAGTAGGTGTGCATTTGTTTGCGTGATCTTCCCCTGTTGTTGGACATTTAAAACTTGGATCTCCTGAATCCAAATCTGCTGCTCCCCCACCCACACATATCTGTCTTTATTTCCTTTTAGCCTTTTGCTTACATTGATTCAGGCATTATTCGTGATGACCTTAGGAGTGTTAAAAAAAAATAAAAGCCTAGTAGCTTCTTATTCATTAATGTGTAATGATGCTAGTGTTAAGGATTTACTATGTACCGAGTTCTATCTTAAGACGTTGAACAGATTTTCATTAAAGTTACCATTTCTGTTATTCTCATCATACAGATGACACCACAGAGGCACAGAGAGGTTGAGATAAGTATCGGAATGCACTCACTTGTCCTGAGCAAAACATTCACCTTACAGAGCCTTATACAAATAGGCCTTTATTCATTCTGCATTTGGGCAGCTATTGATATTGGTTTGGAGGCTCAGACACATTAAGACTGCTGTCACTGCAGTCCTCTTCTCCCATGCCTCTTGGTTTTAAAATGGCTGCGACTGAGCTAGACATCACATCCCAGTTCAGGGCAGGAAGAGAGTGAAACAGGTGGTTCTGACTGATCACTTCTGCCCCTTTTATCAGGAAAGCACATTTTCTTCTCAGAACTTCCTTTTTCACTCAGCAGAATTCCCCTCATGAATTATTGTATTTTATATGATCACTGCCAACTGCAGAAGAGGCTGGGGAAAAACCTTACCTCTAGAGGAGAAGTTGACTAGATGAGAGCGATTTGGTTAGGACTGTTGGGTCAGTTAACCGACAGTGGCCACCACAAGATACTTGCCAAGGTCAAGTGTTGGTCTTATTTGACCCAACCAGCCTATTTCATACAGGTGCTAATACCCATTAGCTGGGAATTGCTGTTTCTCACACCTCTAGAAATGGCTAGACTAGAAGTGGCCTGGAGCCTGCCAAAACTCATCTTTCACTGAATATAACACCATCTAGCGCATGCTAACATTTTTTATCAATATTAATGTCCCCGCAAAGTGCCATTAAAATAGAAGTGATTTTCATACATTATTTAACTGCAGTGTGTCCACCAAGCCATTCTTCTGCTGGAGCGCCGTCTCCTTGGCATTTATAAACTAGGTAATAAATCTGCAGCTCACTCGATTCGTAGCCTCGGTCTGTGGAATAGGGAGAGGAGGATCCACAAGCTTTTTGGGCTAAAACAAGTTGCTGCATCACTTTTCTCTCAGCCCTGAGCATGTTCATTAAGGGCCTGGTTGCAGGTGAGCTGAACTAGGGGCTGCACAGTGGCAATGCTGAAAATGATGGCTGTACCCCACTTCTTGAAAATATGGCTTTATCTAATTAGGAAGGGGCTCAAAAAAGATCCGTCATTTACTGGAACCTTTCAATTGTGGTTATTTCTAGAGCAGAAGTCTAAAGTAGCAATTAAGAGGAGTGTTTTGTTTTAGGGCTGGGACTGGAGTGAGGTGAGTGAGGTGCTTAAGATATTTAAGCAAAGTTTAAGGGGATGTTCACTCCCATTGTCGTGTATTACTTGCATGGCCGTGGTTTTGTTTTGTCTTTACTAGTTGCTAATGTTTAAAAATTGGAATAATTATTCAACAAAGGTTTTTTGATCACTTCCGTGTGCCTGGCACTATTCTAGTCACTGGGGATACAGTAATGAATAGAATAGTCATTATTGTCCTCATGGCACTGATATTTTAGTAAAGGAGAGATTTCATAGAGAAATTTGGATTTTTGGCTCCTTAAAGTATCAGAAGAACTGATAACTGTGAGCTGGCCTTTCCTTATGACAGCCATCACTCACATCTGGGGAGCTGCCGCTTCCTTTCAGTTGAGGCATGAGTTCGTCACACTCCCCATCGCTCCCTACTGTGTTGTTTGATCCGCACGGGATCTCTATGAGTGGATACCACTATTATTGCCAGGTTGCAGATGAAGAAACGGATGCTCAGAGAGGTAAAGTGACTGGCCCGGGGTCTTCTAGCTATAGAAGGCAGAGTGGGATATGAACCCAGTTCTACGCAACTTCCGAGGCTGAGATTGCTGTCACTGTGCAGAGCAGTGATTCAGGAGGCAGGAACACAGAAGTATCAGCAAGCAAAAACATTCAGCCCATATAAGATCAAGTTAGAGAGGGGTATCAGCAGGAGACGGACGGCACCCTCCAATTAGGATAGCTCAAGCAGAGTTTCATAAACTATTTACAAAGGCGTGGGCAGAGTGTAGGGAAACCACAAGGCGTAGTGCAGGACCCCAGATTAGTAACAGTGGGACTCTACTGCCACTCCTAGACCTCTAGGGGCAGGTGACAGGGTGGGGTGCTGGAATCGGGGGGATAGGACCATAGAGAGGGCTGCACACTTGAGAACTTTGGATGCAGCCGGCCCCTTGGCACCCCACGGGGAGGGAACTTGGAGAATAAATACCCCAACCTTACCAAGTTCTCTCTACTCCTTCCCATTGATCTCTTGCCAGTACCAAACTCAATTGGAAGTTGGAGGACAAGAAGCCCATTGATGCATCCCTCCAGGTTCTGGGGGTACAGAGCAGGGTGGAGAGCAGTGGAGAGTGGCTCAGGAGGGGCAAACAAAGGCAGGGGCAGGTGAAAGCCAAGGGCATTTTAGGGGGCAGGAACTGATGATGGGTAGGGGAAGAAATTAAGATAATTGTGAATACGGGGTCCAGCTTTGTTTTTTTTTCATCAATATATTTTTTTTTTTTTTTTTTTTGCGGTACGCGGGCCTCTCACTGCAGTGGCCTCTCCCGTTGCGGAGCACAGGCTCCGGATGCGCAGGCTCAGCGGCCATGGCTCACGGGCCCAGCCGCTCCGCGGCATGTGGGATCTTCCCGGACCGGGGTACGAACCCACGTCCCCTGCATCGGCAGGCGGACTATCAACCACTGCGCCACCAGGGAAGCCCTCATCAATATATTTTTAAATTGAAGTATAGTTAGTTTACAATGTTGTGTTAATTTCTGCTGTACAGCAAAGTAATTCAGTTATACATATATATAAGTCCTTTTTTAAAATATTTTTTCCATTGTGGTTTATCATAGGATATTGAATATAGTTCTCTGTGCTATACAGTAGGACCTTGTTGTGTGTCCATTCTGTATATAAAAGCTTACATCCGCTAACCCCAAGCTCCCTCTCCATCCCTCCCCTAAACCCCTCCCACTTGGCAACCACTAGGCTGTTCTCCATGTCCGTGATTCTCTTTCTGTTTTGTGGATATGTTCATTTGTATCATATTTTACTTTTTTTTTCCCTGGCCATGCCGCGCGGCACGCGGGATCTTAGTTCCCCAACCAGGGATTGAACCCGTGCCCCCGACAGTGGAAGTGCAGAGTCTTAAACACTGGACTGCCAGGGAAGTCGCCATTTGTGTCATATTTTAGATTCCACATATAAGTGATATGATATGGTGTTTGTCTTTCTCTTTCTGATTTATTTCGCTTAGTGTGATAATGTCTAGTGGCACCCATGTTGCTGCAAATGGCATTATTTTGTTGCTTTTTATGGCCGAGTAGTATTCCATTATATATATATACCACATCTTCTTTTTCCATTCATTCTGTTGATGGACATTTAGGCTGTTTCCGTGTCTTGGCTGTTGTGAATAGTGCTGCTATGAATATAGGGGTATGTGTATCTTTGTTTTGTCCGAATATATGCCCAGGAGTAGGATTTGCTGGGTCATATGGTAATTCTATTTTTAGTTTTCTGAGGAACCTCCATACTGTTCTCCATAGTGGCTGTACCAACTTACATTCCCACCAACAGTGTAAGAGGGTTCCCTTTTCTCCACACCCTCTCTAGCATTTATTATTTGTAGACTTTTTAATGATGGCCATTCTGGCTGGTGTGAGGTGATACCTCATTCATGTTTTGATTTGCATTTCTGTAATAATTAGTGATGATGAGCATCTTTTCATGTGTCTCTTGGCCATCTGTATGTCTTCTTTGGAGAAATGTCTATTTAGGTCTTCTGCCAATTTTTTGATTGGGTTGTTTTTTTTGTTGTTTTTATTGAGTTGTATGGGCTGTTTGTATATTATGGAAATTAAGCCCTTGTCGGTTGCATCATTTGCAAATATTTTCTTCCATTCTGTAGGTTGTCTTTTCGTTTTGTTTATGGTCTCCTTTGCTGTGCAAAAGCTTGTAACTTTGATTAGGTCCCATTTGTTTAGTTTTGTTTTTATTTCTATTGCCTTGGGAGATGAAAGGAAGAGCTTTGATGGGGCTGGGAAATTTCTTTCTCTTTCTCTCTCTATCCCCGTCAGCCATGTTTAACCAACCACCTGTCTACTAGAAACATCATTGATTTCATGTCAGAGATTCCTCAAGTTTGTAACACAGGGCTTGAAACTTTTGTTGTGATGACTTTCCAAATGGACAAAATTCTGAACAATGTAGGGAGGCAACTTCTTCCAAGTTTTCGGAAGGGTGACAGAGTTCATTGAACCCTAGCATTGTGGAAGCCTGTATCTTTAAACATCCAAGACTGATCTGTCTGTTTTTAAGTTTCTCCTCTAAAGTCTATTCAGCTTAATACTTCTTGTCAAACACTGTATATCTTGCTAAACTGAGCCATGTATTACCACCACGAAAAATCATTTACTTGCTTGCTTTCAGAATTCTCAGTTTCTGAAATGAACTGGACCATGGCTTTGGATCTTTAGTGGATTTTAATCAGTATGTTTCAATCATCTTTACAGTTACATTTCCTGTATGAGTATCCCTGTCAGCATAGTAACAGCAACAAAATCAGGAGCACTTTAGCTAATATGGTAACAATGCAAATAGCTGTTAAACCTAGTATATGTGGCCCAGAAACAATGTACTTCTGAGAATACATAGCTGCAGGGAGGGACATAGAATGTGGCTGGGTGAGAACACTTATATGAGGAGCATGGTGTCATAATTAATTTAGGGAACAGTTGTGACACCACTGGTTGGGTACCTATGAGCCTTTCCCCCTCTTTTTCCTTGTTAATAGAACCCCAATATTGTTCAGCGAGTAGGCAAGTCATGTGCCTTGAAAGGGCTGGCCTCTCCAGTCCCAAGGAGAAAATCATTTGTCCATTCCAGGCTGGATAACCTTGTCCCTTTTACCAATGATTGGATTAGCAGGGTCACGGAATGCAGTCCTAATAGGATGTGAGAAGTCTGCTGTGGATATCTCTAGAATAGGTTCTTCTTGTTGCTAAAAAGAGTCACATAGGAAGAAATAGTTGCCTCTCCTTTACCGGACAGTATCATAGCAGCTTGTGATGCCTAGAACTGTGGCAGCCAGGTAATGATGTGAATGGAGCCAGGTCTCATGCTGAGGGTGGCAGAGTACAAAGATGCTCTACGATGTCATAATTCAGGTAACCACCGAATTCACCGACCTGAGTCCTAGCCTACCTCAGGTCTTATTATTTGAGACACTGTGTTTCTGATTGTTGACACTACAGACACAGGCGGCTCAGATCTTTATGCATCGTAGAGATGCATGAAATTCAGGAGTTTAAGGGAAGGGTAACTGATGATTTTAATGTTTTGTTTTCCTACTTTTTTTGAATTCCAAAAGTAATACATAGATGTAAAAATTCAGTCAAAACAGAAATGTTAAGAATCAAAACCGGAGTAAATCCTGAGTTCTCTTCACAAGGAAAAAATACTTTTTTCTTTTGTTTTATGTCTATATGAGATGATGGATGTTCACTAAATTTATTGTGGGAATCATTTCATGATGTATGTAAGTCAGATCATTATGTTGTATATCTTAAACTTATACAGTGCTGTGTGCCAATAAAACAGGAAGGAAAAAAAAAACTGGAAGTCTCCTATAATTCTCCACCTCCTACCTACATATGTTAATATAATGTTAAAAAAATAGGATCTTGAATAGACATACCTAACAGGACATCTTAGATGTCTTTTATACGAATAATGTAGATCTACATCTTTCTTTTTAGCAATTGTGTAATATTCCTAAGTATGGCTAGATCATACTTTTAAAGACCTGATGTGGGTGGTGCTTTAAAAAAAATGTGATCCATGGGTAACTATATTCATCTCTGCCCCCAATCTCTGCCTTCAGCCATTTCTGGCAGGCGTCGCTGTCGTTCAGAGGGGCATGCACAGGGAGAAGGTGTGTGGCACAGGGAGAAGGTGTGTGGCACAGTGAAGGGACACAGGATTTGGGGTCAGGCAGGTTGGGGCTGGGATTCAGCCCTACGATGTATACTAGCTATGCCATCTTGGAAAGTGATTAAACCCTTTATGTCTCCGTTGCCTCACCCTGCTAAAAGGGATAATAAAACCTACCTCTTAAAGTTGTAAGGGTTAGAAATAATGTGTTAAATCACTCACAACCTAGAAGGATATTCAATGAATGACAGCAATTATTCTATGAAAGGAGCCGACTCCATGAACTCGTGTAACTGTCTTTGGTTATCCTCACCGAGCACACAATGGACAAAGATGCCCTAGGACTTGTTAGCCAAAAATAATTTCTTGAAATTATTGAGCAAATGGTACAAAGTAGGTCCACGGGAACAAACAATCTAAATTCATGGTTGTGTCAATCTTGTAAAGGAGTTAAACATTTAACCTTCATTTCATGGACAGAGACCTGCACATACAGTATAAGCAATTTGTCAAATAGGTCAAGAAAAGACACCATAGTAAGAAGGTTTCGGTAGGCTGGAGTGGTAGGCTAAATTAAACAAGGTGAACTTAATTAGGGGAATATGTAAAATTTAACTGTTTGTTTCCTTTTCTTTCTTTTTTTGCACAATACAGAATGGGAGAAATGTGATTTAATAACAGGTATGAAAAAGGCTTAGGGTTTTCTGTGGCTGAGGTTCAATGTGAAGCCCTAGTGTGATACAGCTGTCTAAGCAAGCAACTGGAATCTTAGGCCTTATAAAGAGAAATAGGAAATTCAGAATGAGGAAAGTGACGCCTCCACTTAGTTTGCCCTCGTCAGACCACATGCTATAACACTAGGATGGCGAGTAACGGGCATGCAGGCTGAGGCTTCATGTTTGTATGCCATGACAGATAACACTAACTAATCATATTCCATTGTGTTTCGATGTTGCCTCTGAATCCTTCTCAACACTGTCTTTAAGGCAGCCAATATCTTTTCCACGGAGTTGGCATGCAAGATGAAACCTGTCGGTAGCCGATGGACTGCAGGCTTCTCCTATGGTCTTCTTCTAAGGATACATTTCATGCTTAAATCACGTGGTTCAACTTTTTACCAGCCACAAGCGATTGGATATGGACCCAAGTTCCGCCAACCTGTAGGATGCTCAAAGAGCTTTATCCAAACTAGAACAAGTTCCCTCACTTTGATTCTTTTGGGAATTTGAACTGGGAAGAAAAGAGTAAATCAGGCAGTTGCTGGCGGGCTCAGAGTGGACATAATGAACATAAGAAAAGGGAAGCAAGAACGAGGAAGCAGAAGCTCTGAGGTAGAGATAATCTATAAGGGGAGAGGGGATAAGGGATTGGCTGGCGGCAGCAAAAATGGTGGAAGAAGCGGCAGAGCGCTGAGGATAAATGTCACCCTGCTGCTGAGGGACCGGCAAGATCTCTTGTCCTCTGGCCGGAGATCCAACTACATTGCCATCTCTACTCTTCCCAAGAGGCGTCATCAGCCTGGGGTCCATCAGGCTGGCCAGAAATGTGAGGTTCCTGTTTTTCTTAAGTCCACTATAAATACCCCCTCTTACTTGAGGTGACCGAGGGAATCTTTGTTCCTTGTAACCCAAAACATCTACTTAAGGTTCTTTGTCTAGCTCCTGGCGCCATAGTGGCAAACCAGAGAAGGTGCCAAAGAGAGAGACTAGCATGGTAAAGAAGCCTGGGAATCTCACACAGGAGTTTTCAAAGCTGTGGGGGTGTTCAGCCAGAGCAGTGGTTCTTGAAGTGTGATCCCCAAGCAGCAGCAGTGTCTTAGAGATGTAAATTGCTGGGCCCACCCCAGACCTACTGAATCCGAAACTCTGGGGGTGGGGCCCAGTACTCTGTGGTTTAGCAAGATCTTCACATCTGATGCATGCTCAGGTTTGAGAACCACCGGCCTAGAGGAGACCAAGGCAGGACATTAGTACCATCTCTGGTTATTTGAAAGACTGTCAGGGCAGGTGTGATATGAGACCCCCGAGGGCAGCACGAAAACTAGAGCTTAGACAAAATGCGGAGACAGATTTCAGGGCAATAGAAGGGGGACTTTGCAAGCAGTTAGTGTGGTTTGAGAACGGTTTGGGTCTGTTGGGTAGTGAGCTGCCTGTCCCTCACTGGTGGTGGTGTTCAAGGGGCTGCGTGACCGCCAGGTGGTAGATATTGTAGAGGGCTGTGAAGTCCACAGGAGGGAGAAGAGAAGACTGAAGGAGGAAGTGTGAGTTAGGAAGACTCTAAATCAGGAACCGTGATTGAGGACTGGCATCCTGGGTCCCTGGGTGCCATGGTGACAGTGGTGGCGTGGGGCAGTAACAAGCCAGTTGTGTGTATAGGAGTTTCAGGTGGGGCTTCTTTCCATCAAAGGCAGATCCACAATCCTGGTCTCTGTCAGGAAACAGATCCTAACATCTAGGACCAGGATCCCACTACGGGATTTGCTTACTATCCCTCTCTCTAGATTCTAGCCCTTCATTCAACGATCGTAAGCAAAGGCAGAGACTCTGATATTGGGGCAAACAGGTGGAGGCAGTCTGATCACTCACTCACCCAATCCTCTTGGGACAGGCAGTAGAATAGCGAATATTAACATCAAAGTGTCGTATTGCGCTTAGTGGGCACAAGTTTTGGCTCTGGAGTCAGAAGGCCAGACATGTCATTGCGTGACTTAAGCATACTTCTCTCTGCCTTATTTTTCTTGTCTCTTAAATTGAGGCTTATATGAGTTGCTGTCTCATAGGATTGTTTTAGTGTTGAGATAGTAGCCGTGTGCCCAGTCACCGATGAGCACTCAATATGTTTAACTATTATCATTGCTGTAATTGTTGTATCTCATCAGACTCCTAAAGTGCCTATGAGGAGGGTAGGGTAGGTTTGGTCACCCCCGTTTTACAGCCCCAGGAGCCGAGGCACGGGACGGTTAAGACCAGGCTGACATCACACTGCTTCAGTATTAGTGGCAGACGAGAGCTAGGACTTGGTTTTCCTGACTTCAGGTGGCCAGGACAAAGGACAGATTCTGTATGTGTGTTCTAGAAAGAAGAGCAGAATCAGTTTTTTGAAAAGGCCATATATGCATGTGAGAAACATTCTACAAAAAAGGCATGTGGTACAAAGTAAGTCTTACCGTGCCGCTAACGGGCTGGTCTCCTTGTCCCTTTCTGTTGATGGACTCTGTGCATCCTCCAGGAGCTGGTTCATGCTTGGACAAGCCTGGGGTGTATGGATCCCTGGGTACTATTTCTAAGGCCTGTTGCTGTTTTGGTCTCCGGCTCCAGGCGTGTGCGTGTGTGTATGTGCGTGTGTGTGTGTGTTGTGAGGAGGGTTTATGAGGGCAGAGTGGGGTTTGGGATCTAACCTTGCCCTTGGAAAGAGAGGCCAGTAGGTCTGGGCAGCACCAGAGATAGGCCAGGGCCAGTGCTGGGTGGCCTCCTTCAGCCTCCCTCAGGGCTGGGGGCCTTTGAGTTCTCCACCCTGTTCCAGAAGACACAGGCGGGTGGCCTGGGGGTGTGAACGCTGGCCCACTTCTCCCTTGCTCTGAGTCTGGCTTTCATCTCTTTCTTAAGGTGCTTTCATTCCCCCTGCTCCTCCCAATCTGCCTGGGGAAAGCTGATGGGGACCCCTAGACCCCAAGCTGCTGGATCATCACACCTGAGGCACAGCACAGGGGTGGGGGTGCAGGTCACAGGCCCAGGGGCCCGCACTCCTTGGCTCTTCCCCTTCCTCCTGGGGTCTTTGCTCAGCCAGCTCCTGGGGGAAATGTCAGACTCACTCAGCTTTAGTAATCCTGCCACTTTCCCAGCTTAGAGGAACAATCTTAGTATTTATTATTATTATTACTATTATTATTTAACTTCTAGAAGCCATGCTCTGACAAACACAGCATGGCCTTAGTTGCCTGCCATTTTGGCCAGGAGACAAGGGATGGGGCCAGGTGAGAATGCCAGTCCTTTCCGGGGTCAGCTGGGCCGAGACCATCCCCTGTCAAATCCCCTGGCAGGCATTCTGGTGTCAGAGCAGATTTCTGTGCTTCCTGGTTTCTGGTTCTCTCCAGGCTTAGTTCCTGGCTTCCCCCTTCCCTGGGCTGGAGTTTAAAAGGTTCTGCGTGAAGGCCTCGGTGTGTTGCTTCTCTGAGCCTCCCTCAGCAGGGTCCTGCCTCTCTGATGACTGGAACTATTTAAAAACATGCTTATCAGTCAGCTCCTTGCTGGCCTGTGCAGGCTTGAGTATATCCACTCACGGGGATACAGTCCACCACTTCTGGAATCTCCCATCTCATTCTTAGATGGTTCTAGAGAGAAGAGCAGAACTAGAATTTGTGGCCAGGACTGTTTGTTTTGACTGGTACTGGGCTCCTAACCTCAAATTCCTCTTTCGCTTAAAAGTCCTATGGGTTCTTAATCTCAGGATGTCTTTGAACATTTCTCTTAGGGTCAAGTTTCCAGCGGCTCATCTAAAACTTGGATGGGCTGGGTGGGCCCATTGTTCACCGGAAGGAGTGTAAATGTAGGAGAAATCCATCTGTCCCAAGAGAGAATCAGGTAGGGGATGGGCAAAGTGACTTCTAAGGTCCTGTCCTCATCATGCATTTGGGCTCCACATCCTCTTATTCTCTGAAGGAGCCAGAGTCTGCAGTTATGGGGCCTTATCCTCGGTACAAGGAGAACAAGTTGGAGAAGTTACCGAGTCCTGGGATGAGCCCAACGGCTTTCTTCCTTTTCTCGCTTTGCTTCTCTCCTTCCCCCCACCCTTTCCTGCCTGAGGCGGTATGGCCAGCAGCCAGAGCTCCTGAGCCCTGTTATTTAAAAAAAAAAAAAAAAAAAAAAAAATTCAGCCATCACCATGGCAACCTTCATCCTGCGCCACCTCAACCAGAGATACAAAGAAGCAGTGAAATGGAAAGTTTAATAAGATTTTTAATTAATTTATTTATTTTATGAATCTCACTGACAGTGTCTATCTTTTTGGGAAATAGAAATGTTCCATTTTCGTGTCGTTATCAAAATGCTATTCATTTTCTGCCCCTTGGCTGCAGGAGGGTCACCATCACTGCTTGCTTTCTAAGGGCTCCCTTCAGAATGGGTGAGGGGTCTTTTTTTTTTTTTTTTTTTTTTTTTTGCGGTACGCGGGCCTCTCACTGTTGTGGCCTCTCCCGTTGCGGAGCACAGGCTCCGGACGCGCAGGTTCAGCGACCGTGGCTCACGGGCCCAGCCGCTCGGCGGCATGTGGGATCTTCCTGGACCGGGACATGAACCCATGTCCCCTGCATCGGCAGGCAGACTCTCAACCACTGCGCCACCAGGGAAGCCCTTTTTTTTTTAAAATTTATTTGGCTGTGTCAGGTCTTCATCGCGGCGTGCGGGATCTTTCGTTGCGGTGCACGGGCTTCTCTCTAGTTGTGGCATATGGGTTTTCTCTTCTCTAGTTGTGGCGTGGGTTCCAGAGCGCATGGGCTCTGTAGTTTGTGGCACGCGGGCTCTCTAGTTGAGTCACACGAGCTCAGTAGTTGTGGCGTGTGGGCTTGGTTGCCCCACGGCATATGGGATCTTAGTTCCCTGACCAGGGATCGAACGGGTGTCCCCTGCATAGGAAGGCGGATTCTTTACCACTGGACCACCAGGGAAGTCTCTGGGTGAGGGGTCTTATTTGGCATTTTGGCTTTTTGAAAGGGTTTGGAGTTGGGCTAACGCTAGAGCATTTCCATGGCTTTATTCTCCCTTCCATTTCCCTGACATGCAATCAGAGTCACATCCGGGTATTGAAAGCTGGAAGGGTCCTGACAAATCACTTAACTCTGCAGTGCCATTTCTGTTGCTGCACGTCTAGCAACTGTTCTCCCACATTCCGAGAGTACTTCCTTGATCACCCCCGGGGTGCCTGGTCTCTGGCCGTGTCAGTCCACGTGATGCAGGTGGAGCCCAGAGCTTCCCTTGACCACAGCTGCTGGCTCATAGGCGAGCTCGTGGCCCAAAGGCACCTGTGAGGGCGGTCCAGGGCCTTTTGTGTGCTACGGCTAAGAGAAAGCCCCTCTATTTTTCTGCTGTGGGGATGAAAGCCTGGAGCTGCTGGAGACCCCCGTATACAAGGAACCTTCCTGCAAGGGGACCAACAGAGCGGGAAGCAGAGCTGAAGGATGGAGGAGAGAGACCAGGCTCAGAGGAAGTTGCTTGACATCCTAGACTAAGTCCTCAATCCATGGCTTTTCAGTTTCATGAGTAATACGTATCCCCCTTTTACTCCCCTTAAGGCAGTTTAGGTTGGGTTTTCTGACACCTGGAAAACAGTGGCTTTGATGTTACATACCCCAAGAGTTTAGAAATGAGACAACAGACAGCCGGGGCAGGGAGGCACCACCCAAGGTTACAGAGAGACAGCCCCGAAGGTCAGGTGTCCTGATGTCCGTGTAGCCTCTCAATCTGCTGTCCTTCAGTTCTCAGGCTGATTTCCCCACCATGGCAGGAACGAAAGCTGAGCTGGTGGGGGCAGAATGTTAACAAGTGTAATTACGGTAAAGATACCTGCCCAGCTACCTGCCCCAAGGGTGACGGTGAGCATGTGCGGTCATATTCAAGGAAGGTCTCCATCCTCAGAAGATTTTTGTGCCCTTTATAGGTTAGGAGGGATCCCAAGACATGTCAAGAAAAGCACTAATCACATGACCGGTGCTGCATAGCTGTGAAACCCCAAGACGTAGCTCACCTGCTTTCTCCACTGAGATCTGCTTTTTAACTCTGTAAACAGATATAATTCAGTCAGTAAACCAACACTTGTGATTTCATTAATTCCACGGAAAAGCATTAATTGAGGGCCTCCTATGTGCTAATCACTAGAGACACAGATTCAGTAGTCAACAAGGTAGCCTCAGTACCTGTCCTCAGGGAACCTACACTTCAGGGTGGGCATGAAAATAACCAGAGAAACACAGACTTAGGGACTGTGAAAAGTCTTATGAAGGAAAAGTACCCAGTGCCATGAGAGCATATGAAGAGGACCCATCTCATCCTCTGAGGCAGGGGAAGTGCTGAGCAGAGATGGACAGAAGGAACAGGTATTAGCTAAGCAGTGTGGGGACCAGTATTTTGAATACTGGACAGAGCCTGGGCAGTTAGGGGGGCAGGGCTTTGAATTCATTCATGCCAGTGTTTGTTGGGTACCATATGTCAGTGTTCCTCTCTTTTGCTTGCTATTTTAGGTCCTTTTATTCCTGCCATCAGATTCTCAGAGCCCAGGAGTCCTTGAGTCAGTTATATAAACTATTTTCAATCTAGGATCCTTGGTGCTCTGGCCTCACGGCTCCACAGGTTCAGATACGCTGCGGGCTAACGTCTAGTTAGTCACGCTTTTGTGTGTGAGGTTAAAAAATTCCGCCATCGTAACCAAGCCTGCTCTTTTAGAGAAGGGTGCGGATTGCTTTTATCCATCCTCAAAAGTGCCTCCTCTCCCCCCACCACCCCGCCCCGATTTCCCTTTCATTTGTCTGTAGAAGAATGTGGCGGCAGTGAAGCTTGCTGCCACTAGGGGGCAGGAGCGCCAAAGCAAAGGACTAAGTTCCGGGAAAAAAGCAAATGAAGCCCGCAGGTAACACGCAGACAGTCCGACAGGGTTTGCGCTGGCGTAGGCCCCGTCAAGCTCCGAAGCCCAAGCTTTACGTGTCTCGATTCCGGTACACCAAGTGTGCTTACAATGATGATTCCCTCCTGCACACTGTTGATTGCTACAGATACTAGTGCCAGCAGAGAAATTTTAAAAAGGAGCCTCTGGTGGGGGTGGTTCTTTTTGTCTATAAAACAAAGGAATGGAGTCTTGGATTAGAATTTAAGCTTGAAAGAGCCCTTCAAAATGTGCAGAGGGGCCAGGGGGCCCCAGTCCTGGTTCGCAGTGTGCTGTGTGACCTTGCTTAAGAACATAACCTCTCTGGGCCTAAATTGCTCCTTTATAAAAGGATGATACGATGTGAAAAGTCTCTTCTGATTCAAAGAATCCGAGTGGTGAAGACAGTTAAGAGTGGAGAACTGCACCCTTAGATGACTCCTTGTGTAATTTCTAATTTGGGGGGTTCTTTCCACTGAGGGAGTTCTGTTTTCCTGACTCACACCTCCTTTCATTTTACAGATGAATACACTTTACCACAAAGGAATGAAGAGCTATGGGCGGGGTTCTGGCAAGTAAGTGGTGAGAGAGATACTGTCGGTTCTTTCAAATCACACCATGACCAAATCCTCTTTGCCTTTGATAGGGATGAGCTATTTGGCTCTGATGTGGGAGACGGGGTGAGTATCTGTGAGAAGCAAGTATCTCCCTGAAACTCAAACTAAACCCTCCGTTATCCTGGAATCCAGAGCCTTATTGAACTAGCTCACGTGGCTGCCGGCTTGAGAACAGCGTGGAAACAGGACTGCTCTGGGACGGAGAGATGATCTTTAAGGCCCTTTTCTGCCTTGTCACTCTAGAATGAGAAGATTTATGCCCAGACAAGACTATCCCTGGGAGGCCCCACCAAGAAGTGGAGCTTCGGCCTAAAGCCACAGTCTTGTTCTAAGACGGGCCCCCTGGGACTGGCCCCTGAGGACCTGTGCTGTCCTCACCGCCCACTGCTGCTTTGGGCTGGGGGAAGATAGTGGACCATAACGGAGACAAAAACCCCAAACAAATCAAAAACCAACAACAAAAACCCTATAGGAAAACCTCCTTTCTCTGGCAGCACCAGTTTCTGGGATTCACGACTTAGACCCAAAATGTAGAGTGGGAGGGGTCAGCAGGGGCTCGGGGAGGCTCCGCTCGGATTCTCCTTCCCACTTTGGGTGATGGCTCTCTCTCCCCGCCCACCAGTGCCAGATCGACAGCAAGTGGTTGCCTTGCGTGGCTGCTGCCTTTCCCACTGAGCAGGATGTTATAGATACCTTCGCTCTCAATTAATATAGATCAGCACCATGATTCGTGTTTCTCTAAAGATTATTTTAATGTTGACATTAGTGGAAGTTTATTTTCTGGTTGGGTGACATCAGTACCACAATTTGTAATGATCGCAGAATGTTCCAGTTATGACTGTTTTGGGCTTTTTTTGGCCAGGCCTTGCAGCTTACAGGATCCTAGTTCCCCGACCAGGGATGAACCTGTGCCCGCTGCAGTGGAAGTGTGGAGTCCTAACCGCTGCACCACCAGGGCATTCCCCTGCCCCACGGTTTTAACCGGCAACTCCCCACCCAACCCACACATTGCACATCCCCTAGGTCGCCTCTCTTCATCTTGACACCGGGTGGAGGCGGGGAATCACCGCATCTTAGGGATCATCCTCTCTAGCCCCTTCATCTCCCAGAGCAGGGATGCGGCTTCCAGCTGGTGGCTGACCGGGGCTAGAATTCAGGTTTTCTGAATCACCACCCCTCTCAGGATTACTGAAGGTGGCCAGGAAGGGAGGAAGAGGGGACTTCACCCTCCAATGCCTGGCAGTTTACAGATTGTTAAGAGTGTCCCCTCTTACACATTTTTATATTCTCTTCCATGTTTCTACAATAAGTGTCCAAAATCCTGTCCCTGGCTGCTTGCTTGTTGGACAAATTTGGCCTGCCCGTCCTTCCTGTGCCCGAAAGTGGCATTTTAAACCCCTCCTTCCTCTCTCCCAGATCTGTCCCACCTCTGCATCCCCCAGATTGAATTTCCCAAGGGCGACTGCCACACAGAGCTAGCAACCCGTCACGAGATGGCTAAATATAAACCGTACAGACTGCAAATAAGCCTCCATGATCATCTGCTCCTTTGTTTAGCTTATTATCCTCCCAAATCAGGCTGGCGGGGAGGCACGCGCCTCGTCCGTGTTGCACAGGACCCGGTGGGTGTTGGTGTCCCACAGGACAAGCCAAACAAACACACTCTGCTGTGTGCCGAGTCGTTCCCTTCTCCGTGGAGCAGGCCCTGCTTTCCAGATAAAGCTGACAATCCCCAGGCTCTGATTTCCAAAGCAAATAACTGTGAATCCCCTCAATATTGGGGACAGATGCAACAGTCTGGCTGAGGGCTGAGTGCAGCTAGGGACAGAGACACGTGATGTGCTGTGGAAGTCATCTTACCTCCCTCAGGGGAGGATGGGGAATGCGGGACGATGACCCGGGAAGGGATCAAGGGTTCAGAGCTGTACCGCCATCCTAGAACATGGCATGTAGGGAGAGTGACCCCCAGAGGCACACATTTTTCAGGGGGGACTTCCGATCAATTAATGGTGTCTGACGTGGACCCAGGTTTGGTGGGTGGGAATAGGTGTGCCTCACACTTGCCATCTGTGATCTAGAGGAAACCAATCTCAGGAGGTAGGATTTCTTAGTATGTAGGGTGGAGCGGTGGTTGCAGAAAGTTACAGGCTTAGCTGAAGCCTCAAACTGTCATGTTGAAAACATTCCTAGTGTTTAGGATCTCGTGAATGGTTGGTTTTTCTAGAGAGTTGGGGTCCATTTTGAACCTTGCATTGTAATGGGGACAAGGGCACAGGAAAGAATCTGTGTTTGGAGAGGACCCAGAATGGGATGCTATCATGAAAGGACACCACTGACCTCCACTGCTAATCTGATGGCTATTTACCTGTCTTCATCTTAAATGACCCTTATCAGCGCTTGGTGCTACTGGCCATTTCTTTCTTCTTGAATTATGCTCTTCCCTTGCTTAAAAACACTCTTCTGCTTTTCCTTCTGTCTCTTTGATCTTGCCTTAATTTCTCTTAAGTTTCATCCTCCTCCGTCATTAAATATTATGGTCCCTTGTCCATAGACTTGTCCTAGGTCCCTTTCTTTTCCCACCCTGCGTTCTCTCCCTAGGTGATCTCATCCTAGCCAATTATTTTAATTCCCACCTACATGGATATATTCAATCTTTTATATCTTGAGCTACACAGAACCCCTCAGCTCCAATGGCCTATTTAGCATATCTGCTTGGGTGCCCCAAGGGCAAGTCAAACTCAACATGTGCAAAAGCAAGTCTGTGATCTCCCTTCTGTGCCCCGCCCACTTGGATCTCTTCTGGTGTTTCTTAACTCCAGTTAAATAAGCCAGAAATGTCACCCTGAACATACCCCCTCCTTCTCTCTTCCTGTATCCAATCCATCACCTAGCCCTGATGGTTTTTTCCCCAGTTTTATTGAGATACCATTGACATATAGCATAACGACTTGCTATATAAGGGGTACAGTGTAATGACTTGACGTACATATAAATACCATAAGTTTAGTTAACATCCATCTCATATAGTTACAAAAACATTTATTCTCCTTGTGATGAGAATTTGTAGGATTTGCTCCCTTAGCATTTTTCAAATATGTCCTACGGAAGTGTTAGCTGTAGTCACCATGTCGTACATGACATCCCCAGAACTTACTTATCTCATAACTGGAAGTCTGTACTTTTGACCACCTTCATCTAATTCCTCTGCACCCTGCCCCCCCCCACCCTGATTCTAGTAAACACACATCTGTTCTCTTTTTCTATGAGTTTGGTTTCATTTTTTTAAAGATTCTACATATACGTGAGACCATACAGCTTTTGTCTTTCTCTGCCTGACTTATTTCATTTAGCATAATGCCCTCAAGGTCTATCCATGTTGTCACAAATGGCAGAATTTCCTTCTTTTTAATGGCTGAATAATATTCCACTGTATGTATATATCCCTCACATTTTCTTTATCCATTCGTCTGCTGATGGACACTTAGCCTGATAATTTTACCTCTTTTTAATGGCTGAATAATATTCCACTGTATGTATATATCCCTCACATTTTCTTTATCCATTCGTCTGCTGATGGACACTTAGCCTGATAATTTTACCTCATAAATATTTTTGAATTTGTCCACTTTTTTCTGTCATGACCACCATCCTAGATCGTTACTAAATACTTTCCTTTCTTGCTCAAACTACAAATGGTCCAAAACACCCCAATTCCTTTCCTTAATTTAATTTCAGCTCCCAAGTTGTCAAAAAAGGTCTTAGTCAAAAGGCACCTTGGATCACCTTCCCTTTCTCCTCCCACTGTTTCTACTCTGATATTGGCCTCTAGTTTACTGCATGCTGAGGACTGTTAAAATCCCAACATTCACATGGTGCTTTCATTTCAAAGCACTTTTTTTTTTTTTCCCAGTACGCGGGCCTCTCACTGTTGCAGCCTCTCCCGTTGTGGAACACAGGCTCCGGACGCGCAGGCTCAGCGGCCATGGCTCACGGGCCCAGCCGCTCCGCGGCATGTGGGATCTTCCCGGACCGGGGCACGAACCCGTGTCCCCTGCATCGGCAGGCGGACTCTCAACCACTGCGCCACCAGGGAAGCCCCTCAAAGCACTTTTGTTCTCATCATCTCATTTTATTTTCAACTGGCCCCGTGAGTGGGTCACAATCACCGCATTTTAGGGATCTTATCTGCCTTCCTTGGAAACAGTCTCAGAGACGTGGATCACCTCTTCTAAGGTCATCACTGGTTAGTGAGCAGGGCTCACGTCTGCTGACTCCCCACACTGACCTCACTGTTCCCCCCACTACTCAGAAGAGGACTTTGGATGAGCCAGATGCCCTTTAAGGCATATTCTAGGGCTAACAGTCTGTGATTCTGTGGTTTACAGGGACCAAGAGGAAGTTGCAAAAACATTTCAAAGAGAACTTTAGAGGTGAGGTTGAGAGAAAAGGTTCAAAGTGAAACTTGCCTTTCTCCACAAGTGAGTTTCAGATCTGAAGCTTGAAGACAACAGATCAATTCTCTCTGCCTCGTGGCTGCTGCTTCTCTGGCCTCTCAGTGACCATGACTGGAGGTTGGCTTACAGCCTGATGGTGACCCAAGAAGGGTCAAGGGGTTTTAATCTTGCTTGGGGAAAAGATTGAACGTGGGAGGAGTGAAAACCTCATGTTGTGCTAAAGAGGGTAATGAGAAGTGAAAATAATCCACTGTGAATGAGCCCCGTAGGGATGGAGAATTTGAGGGAAGAAAGAGTCAAGGCAATGAAGGGCTAGTGATTTCATGTTCCCAAATGCAATCCACATAGTTCACATGTGAGAACATAGCAGAAGTTTGTGTTTGTGGTATAGATTGCGATGTCTTCTTATAGTTATGTGTGAATTAAAGGCTTCTCAAGCTGCAAAAAGGTTGTTAATGGACTGAATGATCAGGAGGGACTCCGTTGATGAGATAGATGGTCATACTTCATGAACTTTTCATTAGGCTGGATACAAAAATATAGACATTTCCTTATCCTGGGTGTGAATATGACATATGGTGAGCCTGTGGACCATGTAAAGTAGGGATGGTAAACAAGTTTAATTTCCTGTGGTATCCCTGATTGTGTACATGGTTGTGACTTTTTTCTTTTTTCCAAATGTATAAAATGTCCAGAACAGGGAAGACAGAAGACAGAAAGCAGATTAGTGGTTGCTTAGAACTGGGGTTGTAGGGGAAGGAAGAATTGGAAGATGACAGGTAAAGGTTACAGGGTTACTTTCTTTTAAATACCTTTTAACTCCCTTCACCCATTTCTCCCCCCCACCTCTGGCAACCACCAATTTGTTCTCTGTATGTATAAGCTTTTTTCTTTTTTAAAAAAGACTCTACCTATAAGGGAGATCATACTCTAATTTGTCTTTCTCAGTCTGACTTACTTCATTTAGCCCAATGCCCTTGAGGTCCATTTATGTTGTTACATATGGCAAGGTTTCATTCTATTTTATGGCTGAATAATATTCCATTGTAGATACATAGACCATAGTTTCTTTATCCATTCATCCATTGATGGACACTTGGGTAGTTTCCAATATCTTGGCTATTGTAAACAATGCTGCATTGAACATGAGGTGCATGTATCTTTTGGAGTCAGTGTTTTTGTTTTCTTCAGGTAAATAACCAGAAGTGGAATTGCTGGATCATACGGTAGTTGTGTTTTAGTTTAGATTTTTTTTTTAACAAGTTTCTTTTCTTTTTTTAAATGTTATTTATTTATTTTTGGCTGTGTTGGGTCTTCGTTTCTGTGCGAGGGCTTTCTCTAGTTGTGGCGAGTGGGGGCCACTCTTCATCGCGGTGTGCGGGCCTCTCACTGTCATGGCCTCTCTTGTTGCGGAGCACAGGCTCCAGACGCGCAGGCTCAGTGGTTGTGGCTCACGGGCCCAGTTGCTCCGCGGCATGTGGGATCTTCCCAGACCAGGGCTCGAACCCGTGTCCCCTGCATTGGCAGGCAGATTCTCAACCACTGCACCACCAGGGAAGCCCGTGTTTTGGTTTTTAAAGGAAACTCTGTACTGTTTTCCATACTGGCTGTACCAGTTCACATTCCCACAACAGGGCATGAGGGTTCCCTTTTCCCCATACCCTCGCCAACACTTGTTATTTCTGGTCTTTTTGATAATAGACATTCTAACAGGTATGAAGGGTAGTGGCTGTCTTGAACACTGGGATAAGGAAGATTTTAAAACCAAGCATGGGCTTCATGGGGAAATGTGTGGTGACTGATTAGCAATTTCTGCCGTGGTTGAGGAATGAGGCAGTGGGAGTACAAGTGCTGACCTGGGTCAGTGCTACTCAAAGTGTGATTTGCAGATGGATGTAGGTCTAGAAATATTTGTTACCCATGAAGAAATGAGTACAGAAATGGTAAGTAAGCATTTAAAAACTTTTATAGCAATTTGACATTGCAGCCTCATCCACGTATATAATTCCCGTTATTTTATAAAGTATCTATCTGTGGCAGATTGAAGACAAAATTAAAACCTGGCCCTTTACCAGAGATAGTTTGAGAAGCAGTGACCTGATGGACTGTATTTGACCCCATTAGTTCCTATAAAAGACTTTGGACTTGGAAAGCTTATGAACACAGCCGAGGTCCTATACATGTTGGCATTTACGTGGACTTGTTGACTGAGCATGGGTGTTTGCCAGTTTTCCTCCTCTTGCTTGGCAGAAGGATTAAGGTAATAACTACTCAGAGATTGCCAGAAATGCCTTCCTGGACTTCTCTACCCATTTCTACTTTCCATTTATTCCGTAAAGCCTTCACTAACATTGGCTTCTTCCAGTGGAGAGTCAGTGAGGCCAGCAAAGAGGTGATGTCATAGAAGGGCCTGGAGGGTGATCAGAGAGAGGTGTCCAACATCAGCTATTGAATTGGCCTGGGTGGCCGCTGGGATCATACATGAAGTCACCCATTCATTTGCCCATTGATGCATTCTTACTCCTTCATTCTGTCATTCAGCAACTCTTTGTGGAATGCCAACTATAAGCGTCAAAGTGCCAGGTCCTGGAGATATGATGGTGAACAAGGCAGACGCGTTCTCTGCTTTCACGAAACTGACAGTTTAGCAGGGGGACAAGTCTTAAAGCAATAATGTGTATGAGTGGTGATATAAATCCTGGTAGGTAGTCTGATGGAGAAGCATTGGTTTCTCTGAGAATATTTAGCAGGGGCCCTATCCTAGCTAGGGCATCTTGGAAGGCCTCTGAGGAAGTGACACGTCTGCCGGAGTGGCTGGACCATGATGAATGACTGGAGAGCAAAAGAAGTGACTAAGATGATCCTGGGGAGGTGGGCGAGGGACAGAAGGTGCAAGGCCTTGCAGGCTGCAGAAGGAGTTTGCACTTGATCCCAAGAACAGTAGGGAGCCTAATGGAATTACAAATATGGTTACGCCATGGTCTCTGCTCTCAAGAGACCATCAGCACAGTGGAGGAGAAAGATACCTAAACAACTACCTATAATATAATGTGATCTGGGTTGTACAGAGGTGTACACACAAATGGGAAATAATGGGGTTAGGGGACCGAGATGCACTAACAGGTGAAATTTGACCCTGTCATTCTCCTGCTTTAAACACTTCGGTGGTTGCCTGTTGTGCTTAGAATATAGATGAGATCTTTCTGTATCGCCTAGTCCTATCTCTGTGAATTACAAGAAAACCCTTCAACCTTAAAGTTGCTCAGGACTACAGAGCTTCTGTTGGGGTGTGTCATTTAGCAGGTGATGAGCATGTTGGAAGGCTGGGGGCTGGGGCTGTGGTCAGCCACAGCTGAGCCCTCCCTCGTCATTCCCCTCTGCCCTGTGTGAGTCAGTCCCCCTGCTGGCCTTAAGGTTTTGGTTCAAGAACCAAGGGGCCCATGTCTGTAAAATTTTCTCTGTGAGTCATCTATTGCCGTGTAACAGCTTATCTCCAAATGTCGTGGCTTAAAATAATGCATATCATTGACTATGTCTCATGGTTTCCGTGGGTCAGGAATTCAGAATACAGGGGGCATGACCTGTGTCTGATGCTCCAGGTCTGGGGCCTCAGGTGTGGGAGCAGGAGGGTTGAAGGCTGGGTGCTGGAATCATCTAAAGTCTCCTTCAGTTATGAGTCTGGCGGGTGATGGTGTTGCTGGCCTGGGGACCTCGCTGGGTCTGTGGGCCGAGACACCCACGTGTGGCTTCTTCATGTGCTTGGGCTTCCTCACAACATGGTGGCTGGATTCCAAGGGCAAGCATCTCAAGGGAGAGCCAGGTGGAAGCTGAATCCATTTTAGAGCCTAATTCTCAAGTCACACAGCGTCACTTCTGCTACATTTTATTCGTTAGAAGAGAATCACTAAATCCTCCTCATGTTCAAGGGGAAGGAAATTAGACTCCACTTTTTATGGGCATATTTGAAAGCTACCACATTCCCTTCAACAAAAGTCCAGAGAGTACCCTGGAATAGTGGTATATGCTCCAGTGTAAAATAATGACGTCCGGGAATTCGCTGGTGCTCCAGTGGTTAAGACTCTACGCTCTCACTGCTGAGGGCTCTGGTTTGATCCCTGGTCCTGCAGCCACGCGGCCGAAAGAAAAAAAGAATGACATCATAGCAAACATTTCATTTCTGAGATTCTCTAGGACCCTACCCTGGGCAATGTTTTGACAGCTCCCCACATCCTCCATCTCCCTTTAGGAAGAGGCACTAGTTTCTGAGAAGCTTCTCTACCCCTGGTTAAATAAACATAGGACAGTCTGATTTTACTGTGTGTGTGTGTGTGTGTGTGTGTGTGTGTGTGTGTGTGTATGTGTGTGTGTGTATGGTGGGGACCATCCACAGTTCACCTGAAACTCTGCAGACAGGCTACTCACTATCCTGGAACATTGGGAAGCTTCTCAAGGTTCAGTACACATTTCTGATATTTCAGAGCTGCCCAAAGACATAATAAAGAAATAAATAAGCCACACTAATAGTGAAGAGTTACATTTAAGGGAAGGTTCTTCGACTGAGCTAGTTTAAATGTTAATTTTGTTACTCAGGAGGACACTTTGGAACTCCCTGTCATTATCAAACAATTAAACTGTAGTTCCTTATTAATTTTTACTGCTTTCCTAGGGTAATTAGTGGCACGTAATGTGAATTGCATCCCATTAATGAATAGATTTTTGAATGTGAGTGGGCAGAACCTTTTATTTGGCTATCCAACTAGACAAGGCCCACAAAAGGAAGAAAGGTGGACCCTTGCCAGAATAGAGGGCCTCTGCATGTCTCCCTGAGTCCAGGGTGAAGCCCGGCAGTACCCTTTATAAAACATGTAGTCATCAAGCTTCAGGAAGTATGATGGTCCTGGTGCCTTCCTTGAACTCAAAGTTGGCAGTCAGAAAAAGGATAGTTCTATTGGAACAAAGATTTGGAAACCAAAACCACGATATGGAGATTCCTGAAGTCTTAAAGGAAGACTCTCACTTGCGGATTCATCTTTTTGGTTTTGTTGAAAGTGCAGTTTATGAAGCACCTACTATATGCCTGGTACTTTACCAGGCAACATGAGTATATTATTTAATTCTCCACACTCCTTCATAAGATCGCTATTATTATCTCAATTTCATAGACAAGGAAAACTCATCTTGGGCTTAAAAACATGAGATCATATATTAAGTGACAGATCTTGGCCCTGAGGCCAAGTCCAGCTGAGTCTCAAGCCCCAGTTCTCAACCACTGCATCACTGCCTGATGGTCGGGCCATATCTTTATTCCTATCCTCTGTTGCATCACTCTGATTTATTTTTAACATTTTTCTTGTTTGCAGATTCTATAACTAACAAAATTGAACACAAGTGTTAAAGGACCTTAGAGATGTAAGGTGATCCCTTCATCGTTTTTTTTTTTTTTTTCCCACTTCATCTTATGAATGAGAAAATTGAGGCCCCGGGAGGAGAAGGGACTGTCGACTGAAAACAGATGCACAACCTAAAAGTTGAGAATTATGTTTTATTTAGCGGACTTTCTGAGGACCTCAAGCCCAGGACACAGCCTCTCAGATAGCTCTGAGGGACTGCTCCCAAGAGGTAAGGAAGGAGGTAGGATATATAAGGGTTTTTGCAACAAAGACCAGGTTGTTGGAACATTAGAAGATTACCGTTAATTAAAGAAAACCAGAGAGCGCAAGTTAATTAATTCAGCACTTTTCTACGTATGGGAAGATGCAAGAGTCTGGGCTCACTGAAATCATTCCTTTGCTGTGCACCTCAGCTCTCTGGGACCAGTGTCCTGTTCTTGCACATCCTGAGTCCCCTCAGGGTGCACAGTTGGGGATGGCGGCCATGGCTGAGGGCTTGGCAGTGGGCAACCTGGCAGCCCGGAAGCCATTTGTCACCATGCTGAGTTCCTGCAGGGCTCACCACGGGGGCGGCTGTGGTGGATTGATGGCTGAAACACCCTTTGTTTACTGACATGGCAGGACACTTTTTTCATCCACAGGACCACCTGACCCAGTGAGAGAGTAGTGAATCTGGTTCCATGTACATCCTAGAGATGGTCCTGGCTGCCAGCGGTTCCCCTGATTCCTACTCTGTTTGCAGAATCCTCAGATCCTAACAGAGAGGCTGACCTCTGGCTTCCTGGGTGGGCTTCTCACCAGCAGTGTCACCTGCTCTGAGAATCTAGGTAAGTCACATTCCCTGTATGGGAAAACCATAGCCAGCTCGGTCTTGTCCCCTGGCAACCCAAATGTCACCAGCCTGAAAATACAAATTGTGTTGGCACAAGTCCCCACCTGCCTGGATGACAGCATTCACCCCCTCCTCGGTTGACCTGGGGGTAGGTGGGGGGCAACTGCTGAGACCACAGGAAGCAAAACTGCAGATAAGGGGGGACTACTGTATAGGAGAGCCTGGATCCTGATGGCTTGGTTGAGTTGCCCAACCAAGCCTAAGGGCGCCTTCCTCTGGGCTTCTCACTTAAAAACAATCAATGCAGAATAGTTTAAGACATTCTTAACCTCTTTATCAGTTATTTCCGGCTGAAAGCTAGCCTAATAGATAGTAGCATGTTGAGTGACGGGACACAGTCCCTGCCCCGACGGAGCTTACACGCAATCGCTAGATGACAGAGATGCCGGGCAGGGAAGAGAGCGGAGTTGTCAGCTGGGGCAATGCCTGGGTACTAGCTCAGCCGTTCTCTTCTGCTTATCAAAGGAGAAGAACAGCATTCCTTGCACACTGTGTCTCCGTTCAGTATAATTAAATTCCATCTCTATTTGCTTTTACTTTTAACTTCTAATTTCTCAGAGTAAATCTGAGCCAGGAAGAGCTGACCAAGGAAGCAGCTGCTCCTAGGAGCCTGGCCGGTCTGCAGGCGGCTGTGGTAGACTGCGAGCTCATTTAGAGAACACTTTTGGATCGATAATGATTTCAGTTCCACCAGAGGCAAGTGTTTGGAGCCAGTGACTCTGGAGGAGGAGAGATGCTTACATTCGGAGCGCTGGTGTCACGGGTAGAGGCTTTTTCCTTCTCGCCTTCTCTGCGTGGGAGAAGTCATCTCTGTTTTGGCTGGAGGGTTGCTAGGTCAGTCAGTCCTGGCAATGGTTGACTCACAGTTCAGATTTTCTCTCGCAGGTGACAAGTTTTGCCAGGAGAGAGGCAGTGGAGGGTGGTGGTTAAGAGCTCCAGCTCTAAGAATCTAGACTCTACCTCTTTACAGGCCGTGTGACCTTGGGCAAGTTACTCAGCCTGGCTGAGCCTGGATTTCTTTATCAGTGCTCTGTGGTTAATCACAGGAGACAAGGCTTCTGCTGGCCCTCAGCAGGCCTTCCATAGATCTTTCGAGGAGCTTGGTCGCCAAAGGCTGGAATGGGGAGGGAGTGAATTTGTGGAATGCACAGAAATCAAAACATCCCCAGCAGCGGGGGGCGTAACATCAGTAAAGGCACAGAGGTCAAACAAAACAAAATAAAAACACAAAACAAAACCCAAAACACGTTGAGGGAGGGGTACCCAGGGCGTTACCAGGAGGTGTTGAGATGAACTCTGTCTCCCTGCCTAGATCTGGTACTGCCAAGGCCCTGCCCTGTGAGAAGTGCCTCCTGTTAAAAAAGAACTAAAACACTCCCCCAAACGTGACATCCATAAACAAATATTTTTAATGATATTCAAAGTTTCTGTGTTTTTAATGGAAGAAATTGGCACCTTTATGCTGCAGGTAGACAAGTATTCTATTAAAATATTTTAGTAGGACAATTGTCAGTATGAATCAAGAGCCCTAAAAGTGATCACATCCTTTGACTTGGCAGCTCCACTTTCAGGAAATGATTAAAGGAACTAAGATTATGGTTGTGAGAAATTTAGTTCACATGCTTTTGGCACAGTGTTGTAAAAATAGAGAGGAACTGTCTAATAATTTCTTAAATACTGGTGAATCTGTAAGTGGAATACCATGTTACCGTTAAAAAATATAGAACATTGCTTTTTAAAAGAATGTTATTGAAGTATAGTTGATTTAAAATGTCGTGTTAATTTCCACTCTACAGCCAGGTGATTCAGTTATATATAGATATACATTCTTTTTCATGTTCTTTTCCATCATGGTTTATCACAGCATATTGAATATAGTTCCTTGTGCTATACAGTAGGACCTTGTTGTTTATCCATCCTCTATATAATAGTTTGCATCTGCTAATTCCAAACTCTCAATCCTTCCCTCCCCCAGCCCCCTCCCCCTTGGCAACAAGAAGTCTGTTTTCTATGTCTGAGTCTTCTTTTGTTTCGTAGATATGTTCATTTGTGTTGTATTTTAATTCCATCTGTAAGTGATATCATATGGTATTTGTCTTTCTCTTTCTGACTTACTTTGCTTAGTATGATAATCTCTAGTTGCATCCATGTCACTGCAAATGGCATTATTTCATTCTTTTTAATGGCTGAGTAATATTCCATTCTGTATACTTTTCACATCTTCTTTATCCATTCATCTATCAATGGACATTTAGGTTGTTTGCATGTCTTGGCTACTGTAAATAGTGCTGCTATGAACATAGGGGTACATGTATCTTTTCGAATTATAGTTTCTTCTGGGTATATGCCTAGGAGTGGGATTGCTGGATCATATGACATCTCTAATTTTGGTTTTTGGAGGAACCTCCATACTGTTTTCCATAGCAGCTGAACCAATTTACATTCCCATCTACAGTATAAGAGGGTTCCCTTTTCTCCACACCATCTTCAGCATTTATTATTTGTAGATTTTCCGATGATGTTCATTCTGACTGGTGTGAGGTGATACCTCATTGTAATTTGGATTTGCATTTCTCTAACAATTAGTGATGATGAGCATCTTTTCATGTGCCTCTTGGCCATCTGTATGTCTTCTTTGGAGAAATGTCTATTTAGGTCTTCTGCCCACTTTTTGGTTGGGTTGTTTGTTTTTTTGTTACTGAATTGTGGGAGCTTTTTTTTTTTTTTTTTTTTTTTTGCGATACGCGGGCCTCTCACTGTTGTGGCCTCTCCCGTTGCGGAGCACAGGCTCCAGACGCGCAGGCTCAGCGGCCATGGCTCAGAGGCCCAGCCTCTCCGTGGCATGTGGGATCTTCGCAGACCGGGGCACGAACCCGTGTCCCCTGCAGCGGCAGGCGGACTCTCAACCACTGCGCCACCAGGGAAGCCCCTGTGGGAGCTTTTTGTATATTTTGGAAATTAAGCCCTTGTCAGTTGCATAAAAAGTGTAGAACATTGTTGAAAGCCTGAGAAAAGGCTCAAGATGGATGCAGATGTGAAACATGAAGACTGGATTATACTTCTGAGGTTTAAACCTGCTTCTACCACTTCCTAGCTGTGTGGCATGGGACAAATTACACAACTTCTCTGTGTCTGGGATTTTTCATCTGAAATAGGGGTCAGAAATCATAGTTGCTTTGTGGGTTTATTATAAGTGAGATAATGCTTGTAAAACTTAGGGCAGTGACAAGTACATGGTAAGTGCCTCATCTATCAAGTGAAACTATGAGGGCATATTTCAAAAAAAAAAAGGAAGGGAAGCATATGTGCAAAAAAGAAAAAGAATTTATTTATCTATTCAATACATATTTATTGAGTACCTCCCATATGTCAGGCTCTGGAATACAGTGGTGAACAGAAGAAGCCCAGATATCTGCATTAGCAGGGTTTACCGATCCGAAAGGAAGTCATCCTAAGGATCGCTGGGGGTGCCTTTGCAAAATGCAGGTGCTGGGAACCCATCCATACCCAGAAATCTGGATTCTGCAGACGTGCAGACATGCCCAGGAGTCTGATTTTGTGTATGCATGGAGAGATTCTGCTGCAGGCTTTGGGAGACTGTGCTGGTGGAGGTACCACCGAGCGATGGTTGGAGAGGGATGAGGAGTGACTGGTTTTTTTCCTTGTATTTTGTAAAGTTTTAACAGTAAGTAAGAATATTTTTAAAAAAATTTTATACCTTTGTAAACGTTTTATATATATAAATATTCGGCAGCTCTGCCCCTCCAGTCTGCCTTCCCCCACATCCAGCACAACCCTTATTTCTTCCCCAATAGCAGAAGCACATTGCATAGATTCCAGATTAGGAAAGCCCTCTGGGAATGGATAGTGGGGCTGTGATTCTCAGATACCTGCAATATCACAAAGGGAAGGTGGAAAATTTCTTGCCCAAATCATCTACTTTTACTTGAATCTGCCTCGGAGCAGGCTCTCTTATGCAAAAGCCCTCTTTAAAGATGCATTTCATTTGCTTTCTTTTTCCTGAAAATTCTCCTGACCTTGAGATTTCTCTGGTGGCTCTAGTAATTGGTGCTGTTTCCAGAGTCATTTGTATGGACACTGTGTAATGCGGAGGTAGGGGGAGAAATCTCCGCAGTCATCCTGTGCTTGTATCAGGTGAATTTATATTTTATAGGTTTTGGTCAGATTGATTTGTGTGAAACACCCTGGGGTGTTTGCAAATATGAAAGTTTTTGTAGTGCTGGTCGCTTGTTTGCATTTACAGGAAGAATATAAAGAAGAAAAAAAATTTGCTCTGTTGACAAACCCCATTGTCCCAGGAGCGTGGTAGAGAAGCAGATGAAGGGGTTCCAACAGGAGAGAAAATTAGAGGCAGGGAGATCAGAGATCAGGGTGAGAAGCTGCCAGTGAAGGCTCATCTGCCCCGGGAATTATTGACAGGTGTGGGCTGCATGTTTTTAAGTACTGGGTAGGTCTCACTAAAGAAACAGGTTAAGATAAACACAACTGCTATGATTAAAGGCTTTAAAATCTCTGAATTCTTTTATAAGTGGGCTCCGTGGTCCTACCTTGAGTTCATTCAGTGAAACAATGTCCATTTTGGGCTGATCTTAGTAGTTACAGACACATAGAAGGAGTACCTGTCAGCTTGGTTATATAAATTGAAAAACATATCTTCCCCAACCCCAAACCAAACCAAACCAGAATACTTAACTTCTTGTATCAGTTGGTTCTGATGCCTGAAATACTTTTAGTGTGGTTTCTTTTGGTAAAGGTAGGCACAGTAAGTATGTAGCATGCATACGGCTACTTCTTACTTCTGAGCTCATGACAGCCATCACTAATCAATTATAGTATTCTCTACTGCTGAGGCCAGATGTCAGCACTAGTCCTAATAATCTTACTTATAGTCTGGGCAGAACATTCTTTTGGGGTTGGTCTTAAGCATAGATAGGGTTGGTGTTTGACCTAACTAGTAGAAATTATAAGGCCTTCCCTACTCCACCAACCTTACACCATTTAGCAACTCCATTCCTAAATTTCTCATCGTGATAGCCATCCCCCCTTTTTAATTGAAGTATAGTTCATTTACAATGCTATGTTAGTTTCAGGTGTACAGCCAAGTGGTTCAGTTACATATATATATGTATATATATATACACACATATATATATATATTCTTTTTCAGATTCTTTTTCCTTATAGGTTATTACAAAATACTGAGTGTATTTCCCTGTGCTATACAGTAGGTCCTTGTTGGTTATCTATTATATAGTAGTGTGTATATGTTAATCCCAAATTCCTAATTTACCTCTCCTCTCTCTTTCCCCTTTGGTAACCGTAAGTTTGTTTTCCATGTCTGTGGGTCTGCTTCTGTTTTGTATATAAGTTTGTTTGTATCATTTTATTTTTTAGATTCCACAAATAAGCAATATTGTGTAATATTTGTCTTTGTCTGGCTTATTTCACTTAGTATGATAATCTCTAGGGCCATCTATGTTGCTGCAAATGGCATTATTTCATTCTTTTTTATGGCTGAGTAATATTCATTTTATATATATACCACATCTTCTTTATCCATCATTTGTCGCTGAACATTTAGGTTGCTTCCAGGTTTGGGATAGCCATCCCTTTTGGATAAAGCACAATTGGCAAAGGCAAAGCATCTGCATTGCTTTTCTTACTGCAGTGCCTCCGTGTTTTATCCTTGACAGGCACCAGTTGTAAATCACAGCGCTCACAATGAGTTCAGGAGTCATCTTAGAATCTTTCTCAACACAGCTTCCCTTGCAGCTTCTACCAATAGATGAGATTTTGTATAAAGCAGGAAAGGTATTTGCCATCCATGGGTTTCTGGGAGTGAGGCGGCCAGGCGTCTGCTTGTGAATTTTCCCATCTGATTAGTGTCATGAGGGAATGGGGGGAAGGGAGGGAATAAGGGTAGGTGTAAACTCTTCAGTCTGGTGTTTAAGACCCTTTGTGGTTTGGCCTCACTTTCTATCTCTAATCAAAGAGCCTAGGTTTGCTCAGACAAGCATTCCCACTTGCTTCCATACTTCTTGCTTTTTTCCTTTTTTGGGTCCTCTGTTCACTGTTTCCCCCACTTGGAACACCCTCCTTCCTGTCCATCCAATTCTTGCTGTTATTTAAGGCTTAGCTCATGGTCCATCTCTTTTTGCTAAGTCTTTTCTAAATACTAGCAATGCTTTCTTTGTGGTTTAAAGTCCCAGGACATTTACAATTCTTTCTACTCACTTGGTATCAAACATCTTCCCCTGAAACATTTGTTTCCTTTTAATGTCTATGTGTTTGAATTTTTTAGCCACTAGATAATAGACCTTGACAGCAGGGCCTGAGCCCTCATCTTCCATTGTGCTGAGTGTATATGTTGGGTAAGAACGATTTGTCTGTCCAGGGCTGGTGGAAAGAGGGGATGCTGGTGGAGGGTAAATGAGCCACACTTCATCTGCTCTGCATTCTGGTTTAAGTCCCTCTCTGTTTCCATTTGAGGCCTTTGAAATAGGATTCAAAACATAGACTAGGGTGTCGGTGGGTTTTCCCACAGAAAGCTAATGCAGTATTGAGAGATGATAAAAGGGAGGATCTGGAGGGTGCAGAGCAGCGAACCACCAACTCCAGGTAGTGGAGCGGAGCACCGAGGTAAGTTTCACTTCCCTTTGGTTCTTCCCGCCCTAGTAGGAAGTGATGACAATATCCAACATTCAAAATCATTTAATCTTCAGTCTTACCATTAGGGAGGAGTTGCATTTTATTAAAGCAACTATCTTCATTGTCACTCTGCCCCGCTCAGAATCCGGTGTCAGAGAAGTAGAGCTCATTTTGTATGTCTAAAATATTTCTTAGTAAGTTTTTAAAATAAATCTTCAATGCTACTTAAAAGTGATATAAAGTTCATCACATATAAATGCTTGCTTTCTGAGTGTTTTCTATATATTTCCAGATTATATAAGGATGTTTTATTCAAAACGATTCAAAATGATTTTCCTTCATTCAATGTCAACATATTTGTATTTTACTTAGATAACAGATACACAAGTTCATAAAAGTATTCAATGAAAAATTTGTACCAGCCACTGAGCATATAAATGATCATTCTTTTCAGGGTAGTAGATACTAAGGCAGAAGTTATTGAGAACCAAAAGTTCAGTGGAGAAGCTGAAACCCAAAGGGCATGGGACTTGGCTAATGCCCTGGCTTTGTTAATACAACTTGAAAAAATTAGCCCCAATTTTCTTCCACATCCAGTTTCCACAGCTAGATGGTAGCTTCCTTGATATCAGAGATCCAGCTTCTGTGATCTTTGACAAGCAATTAGACCAGTAAACCCCCCAGTCCTCATCTGTAACATGAAGAAGTTGGATGAGCTGTGGTTTACAAACTGTGCTCCGCGGGATCCTAGGGTTCCCTGGGGAGGGCAATAGGACAGCTCTCTACCAATCTCTCCCATTACAGCAGCTCTTTTTAATTACTGTTTTTCAGTGTTACAGTTAAGATTTGATCTGGAAAAAATGGACTGGATGATATCCAAGTTATTGTTCAGCTTTCAAAAATTCTATGTCCAGTCTTTACTCCTAAGGTCTAATCCAGTGAACAAAAAAGGGCTTAATTGGGGCTTCCCTGGTGGAGCAGTGGTTGAGAATCTGCCTGCCAATGCAGGGGACACGGGTTCGAGCCCTGGTCTGGGAAGATCCCACATGCCACGGAGCAACTAGGCCCGTGAGCCACAACTACTGAGCCTGCGCGTCTGGAGCCTGTGCTCTGCAACAAGAGAGGCCGCGCACTGGCCCGCGCACCGCGGTGAAGAGTGGCCCCCGCTCGCCGCAACTAGAGAAAGCCCTTGCACAGAAATGAAGACCCAACACAGCCAAAAATAAATAAATATTTTTTTTAAAAAAAGGGCTTAATACATTTCATTGGCTAAGAAAATAAAAGGAAACATTTTGTGAATAATGGCTGACACCGATGGGCTATCTATAATGTGCTAAACGCTTCATAATTATTATTTCATTTATCCCTCACCACAGCCCTGTGAGGCTTAATCCTTTTAGAGAAGCAGATATTTTTAAGCAACTTGGATAGAGCATATTACTGGTAAGTGGAACTACACCGATATTTTAGAAGTATAAAGTAGTTATATTTGGGCTCCATTCTCAAAACCTTTGTGTACCATCGTAGTTTTCCCTTGAGTTCTCTCGTCCCCTTTATTCAAGAGTTCATAGCCCTCCTGAATCAAAGTTTTAAAGAATCTCAGGAAAAAAATGGAAAATCATTTCCCTAGATCTGGGCTCCTGAGGATGCTTTAATCATGCGACCCACGGGAGGCAGAGGACTAGACGAAATGACCCAGAGAGGTTAATTTCCAAGTTCCTCATTCTATGTTCTCATTCAGTGATGGCCAAGACGGCTGTTGCATCGAAGGCCATGTTTCTGAATTGACTTCTGTCTTCAGCATCCAGGGAACATGTGCCCTTTAATCACCTCCCCCCAACCCTACCAACCCCCAAATGGGAATTATACACCCTCAGTGGTTCAAGATGGCAATTTTGGAGCTAGGTGGTGAGGCTAGGTTTAGGGCATTACATTTGAGTTCTTCCCCCTGTGGTACAGCTTTAACTAATGTTTCCAACATGTTCTCTGTAAGTAGCAGGAGACAATAAGGGAGCATCTGGGGTTTCCAGGAGCCTTGGAAAACAACTTTGCATAAGTCCTGTTAGGAATCAGTGTGATAATTTCTTGGGGGTTTATACCAGGAGTAAGATCCATGAGTGGTAGGTAAGCTACACTGACCCTGGGGTAAGGTCGGGTGGGGTACACGGTGAGCACTCGTACAGTGCCCTCCAGAACGACCTTAGCTTTTCACTCCCGTGAAGATCCCATTCTCCCTTATCCTCACCGAAAGTCTGACGAGTCTACAGAGGTTTCTCACTGTCATTTTAATTTGCATTTGTCTGATTGCTAGGGGAGTTGAGCAGAGGATTATCTTTCTCTTCCATGAATCTGTGAGTTCCTCTAAGGCCGTGCGATAATCGTGTGTATCCTTGGCCTCTGCTACCCAGTAGGACCTCCTTACTTACATGAGTGCCCGGCTCGCCCCTCAGCAGAGGCTTCAGGTGTTCCAAATACAAGCTTTTTCTTGCAATTTCTTTAAGTTGGAAGCATCTGTGTCTAGCTAGTGTCTGCCAGAACTGCAATCAGGATGATGACCAGAGTATTCATTGGTTTCTGTAAAATCAGAGAACTAGTGAACTTCAAGGACACGAAGAGGAATGGTCGGCTAATGACAGGCTTCACTCAGTAAACTCTGATTTCCTCTCTTGTTTTTCCTCAGTGTGATACGTCATCGTGTCAGCTTGCGTGCCGCTCACTTTTGATCTGTTTGAAATGCTTGCCTGGGGCCATCCGTGGGAAATCGTCTAGTCTGACCCATCCTGTCCCCATCTCTACACCAGTGGCTTTGAGCACTTTGGGGGTCACGTGTCCCACTGATACTATGATAAAAGATACGGACCCATTCTCTGGAAAATTCACGTGTGCACAAAATTTTGCCCGTAATCTCAGTGGACGTGACACCCAAAGCCTTACGTGGCAATTGTTTGTTTGTGCACTCATTTACTTGCTCGTTCACTTATTCACTCGTTCATTCATTTATTGTTAGTTAATGCTGTGATCTAGGTGCTGTGTTAGATATTGGAGACCCATGAACAACAGTCCCTACCCTCAAGGAGTTTATAGCCCAAGCGTACAGGTGGTAAATAAACCACCTGTGATGGTAAATTTTGTGTATCAATTTGATGGGGTTAAGGGATGCCCAGATAGTGAGGGTTTTTCTGGAAGAGATTAGCATTTGACTTGGTAGGCTGAATAAAAACGCCCTCCCCCCCCACCCCCCCACCCCCCACCCCCCCCACCCCCCCACCCCCCCCACCCCGGCTCCAATGCTGGTGGGCGTCATCCAATCCGTTGAGGGCCTGACGAGCACAAACAGAGGATGGAAGGACAAGTTTGTTCCTTTTGCTTGGCTGAGACATCCATCTTTTCCTGCCCTCAGAAATCAGCATTCCTGGTTCTCAGGCCTTCAGACTTGGACTGGGACTTAACCGCTGGCTCCCCTGGTCCTCAGGCCTTTGGACTCAGACTGAATTACTCCACTGGCTTTCCTGGTTCTCCAGCTTGCTTTTTTTATTGTGGTAAAAATATATACAACATAAAAGTCACCATTTTAACCATTTTTAAGCGTACAACTCAAGGACAGTAAGTACATTTACAATGTTGTGCAACCATGCCACTATCCATTTCCAGAACTTTTTCATCACCCCAAACAGAAAGTCCCTATTCCCCCCTCCCTTCTCCCCACCTCCTGGTAACCTTTGTTCTACTTTCTGCCTTTATGAATTTGCCTATTCTAGATACCTCATATAAGTAGAATCCTACAATATTTGTCCTTTTGTTTTTGGCTTACTTCAGTTAGTGTAATGTTTTTGAGGTTCATCCATGTTGTAGCATGAATTCAGAATTTCATTCCTTTTTAAGGCTGAATAATATTCCATTGTATATATAGACCACATTTTGTTTACCAGTTCATCTCTTGTGGACACTTGGGTATTTCCACCTTTTGGCTAGCATGAATAATGCTGCTATGAACATTGATATACAAATATCTGTTTGAGTCCCTGCTTTTTTTTTTTTTTTTGCAGTAAGCGGGCGTCTCACTGCTGTGGCCTCTCCGGACGCGGAGCACAGGCTCCGGACGCGCAGGCTCCGTGGCCATGGCTCACGGGCCCAGCCGCTCCGCGGTATGTGGGATCCCCCTGGAACAGGGCACGAACTCGCGTCCCCTGCATCGGCAGGCGGACTCCCAACCACTGTGCCACCAGGGAAGCCCTGAGTCCCTGCTTTTGATTCTTTTGGGTATATATCTAGGAGTGGATTGCTGGATCATATGGTAATTTTATATTTAACTTTGTTAGGCTATATATAATTTTCTCAGAAATTTTTGAAAGGAATTTCAAATTGTGCTTTGTAAATTACTTGGCTACTTATTTAGTTTATGATTGGTTATTTTAATTCTATAAGATTATTATCCTTTTATTTTGGTAATCATCTAGCACAGTGGTCCTCATATTTAAGCTTGTATCAGAATCACTTGAAGGGCTTGTGCAGACAGAGCATTGAACTCCATTTCCAGGGTTTCTGATTCAGTAGGTCTGGGGTGAGGCCTAGGAGTCTTCATTTCTAGCAAGTTTTCAGACAAGGCTGATTTTGCTGTTCTGGGGGCCACATTTTGAGAACCACTGACAATGCATACTCAGGAATTCTTGAGGTAAAAATAGAACTTACCAGCTGTTTTCAAATGTAATAATTTTATGAATACTAAACCTAACAATTGCTGAAGCTGGCATGATATGTTTTATAGACAAACACATTCGTTGCAACTTTGCAGTTTTATTTTTGTATTTTGTAATCAACATTCTTTTTTCAGGTCTTTAACATTCTTATAGGCCTCTCCCAAACTTATAGGCCTTAATTGTACCCAAAGTATTGATGGAGAGAATGGTTTTTCCTAACGCTTATAGATTTGCCTTATTAAAAAAAAAAGAAGACTGGTAATTATCCCATTGTGTAGGTGCATCAAAATTTAATCACACCCAATCAATAAACTATAAGTTGTTTGCATTGTTTTCCTTCTAAGCAAAGCTACAGTGAACACCTCTCTATCCCAGGGGTTCACATTTCTGACTGCCTGTTAAAATCACCTTTTCTAATCAGTTTTCTATTCCTATCCTTGGGCCTCACTACCAGAGGTTCTGATTTTATTGGTCTGAGTTCATGCTGCCCAGGCATGAATATTTTTTAAAAGGTCCTCAGGTGATTTTAATGTGTAGCCAGGGTCAAGGATCATTGTCCTACATGCAACTTTGACCACATGTGCTGTGTGTTGTCTGGGCCAGGACATTCCCTTGAGATCTGATGCTAACCCAGAAGAAGATTCATTGTTATCTTTGTAAAAAAGATGTTCAAATGATTGTCCCACAAGTGAAGACATGCTATGTTATTGCTGCATTGGCAGTGGGAACAACTGTCCTGCTGGTTCTCCTCTGCTCTAAAAACATGCACACTCCCAGCCTTTTCTGGCACGGATGCTTGTCTTGTAATTGCCAGGGAGGAGGGAAAAAGAGTGTTAAAAAGACAAGCTTCATTGCAGGAATCAGGATGGTAGTTCATTCCTTATCCTTAAGAGTCTCTGAATTTAGTTGTTTTCATTATTTAAATTCTAGCATTGAAGAAATCTTCAGTGTAGAAACATTAGGACAGATTAATAAGTGAAAGGAAAACTACCTAAGTGTCTGTTTTCTATTTAATGAAGAATAATGAGAATCAAGTCTAATCATCTTAATCAACAGCAGTGTTCAAGCGCAAATGTTACATTTTGGGTTGAAGATGAATGACTAGCAACAGATGCAGAGATTTTTGTCACTATTGTATGTACTTGGAGACAGACGTGACTCTATAAACCAAGCCGAAAAAACAAAGGTGATGTTCAAAATATACAACAGCTGGTATGGCATGGGGCCTGGTGCTGCTTGGGACGCAGTTCTGGTCTGTTTTGACCAAAACCAGCCCTCCAAAAGCATTTGATGTGGGGGTATTAAGAGTCCCCTGCTTTCACAAGCCTACCCCACTTGGCTGTCACATTGCCTGAGATTCCACCCCTCACCTGAGTAAAAATTTTATCTTTCTTGTAAGATCAATACAGATATCTTTTGGAGGAGAGTATGTGTATATATGCGAGAACTTCATTTCCTAATAGCTTTTTACCCTTGCTGTTGATTACTTTATAACCTGAGCAGGTTCCCTGTTGGAAATGTTCCCTGGTGGACTGGACATAGGATATAGATCAGTGTTGGTGGGGAGAGAGAAAATTCAGGATTCTGGGCTTCTGCCTGGGAGGAAAGGCTTCACTCGTGTAGTGACATCATTAAGGATGAGGTGGAATGGGAAGAGGACTTGAAGATCAACGTGGCCTGTTTTTATCATTTTGCCAAGTAATTAACTTTAGCAGAGATGCCTAGATCTGGAAGGAACTGTAGAGATCATCTCTTCCACATGCCCCAATTTATATCTCAAGAAGCTGAGCCCAGAGAGGGAACGTGACTTGTTCAAGGCCACACAGTTGTTTAGTTTGGCAACGTGGGAAGAATTTTAGTGTCAGAACTGGCTTTAAGGTGGGACTTTTCTGCTGTCCTGGGAAATGGGGCATACATTTCAAAAAAGTGAAAACATGTGAAGGGATGAAGAAGTCCAGAGTATGCCATTGTTACATAAAAATTATTTTGAGCTGAAGGCATTTGAGATCCTGAAATCCCTTATCTGCCTAAAAGCAGAGCATCTCAAAAGAACTCAGTTGTCATAAATCCCCTCCCTGGGAGCAACACTCTAGTCTTCTTGGAGATGTAAAGCTGGCACCACACCAAAACAGACATTATTACAAAACTATCATGTCCCCCATTTATTCTAAGTGCCCTTTCTTCCCTCTCTTTCTAAAAAGTCATTTGTTTCCCAGAAGTGCCCTTCTCCCTCTTCCTTTCCCCTATTAAGATGGTATATAAGCCCCTTTGGGTCACATCTTTTTTATGAACTCCCATGATTAAATCTGATTTTTCTCTTGCTAGTCTGTCTGTCTGAGTTTAATTTGCAGGCACGCACAACAAAATGTAAGAGGTTAGAGAAAAAGGTTTTCTCCATGACACATGACTCATACAAAAGACAGTAAACATGTAAAGATTTTATTCAAAGAACATAGAGCTGGTTCCAAAAATTTTAAGAAACACATTTATATAGTATGTTAGTCAAGGGAATGTGAAAATGAATTTGCTAAAAGATACAAAATTGGTTAATGTTCTACAGGGCAATGAAATTGTAACCTTTGGGACAGAAATCTGCAAGTTAACATTATTTTCACAATGTCTGTTCTCTAAACAAGTAGTGAATGGCAAAATCATACAAAGTCCTAATTGATAATCCTCGGATGAGTCTGTTAAACAATGATACTGAAAGGAGGTACGTTTACTATGGTAGTTTATTTCCAAGTTTTGGGTAAATTTGGCTTAGTATGGGAATGTGATGAAAAAATGTCTGAAGTACTCCTCAGTTGTTACTGTTTAGCAGGAATATGTGCTTTTGGAGTGTTCTGGGTCCTTGATTATGTGAGAGTCCAACCATCTATATATCTCCTGTGCACATACTGGAAGAGGAGGTGATCCTAGGAAAGAGAAAGTCTCATTCTATCAATCCTCCCAGTATCAATCAGCCAAACTGCTGAGGGTTTGAAATCCCGGACCCAGGAGGGGCCTATTCTTTGCTAGAAGCCATAGTAAACAGATTTAGTTGTCAGTTTAGCCAAGAATGAATGGAAATAAGTGAAAATTTAAAGTTTTTGGAGCAGAAGGCCTGTTGAATTTGGGGGGAGGGGTTGGGCAATGACAGCTCTCCTCTGGTGTTTTGGGAGAGGAGAGCAGTGCCTGAAATCATTTTACTTCCTTTTCTCACCTCAGTGACAAAATATGTCCACACACCTTGGTGATTCTCCAAGTCCAGGACTTGGCCATGAGCTCTGGTCAGGGCTGAATCTGCTCCAGTCAAGGTTCTCTTGGGAGTGCCTATTTCTTTTTTTTGTTGTTGTTTTTTGTTTGTTTTTGTTTTTGCGGTGCGCGGGCCTCTCACTGCTGTGGCCTCTCCCATTGTGGAGCACAGGCTCCGGACGCGCAGGCTCAGTGGCCATGGCTCACGGGCCCAGCCGCTCCGCGGCATGTGGGATCTTCCCGGACCGGGGCACGAACCCGTGTCCCCTGCATCGGCAGGCGGACTCTCAACCACTGTGCCACCAGGGAAGCCTTTTTTAAAAAAAAAAAAAAAATTTATTTATTTATTGTTTTTGGCTGTGTTGGGTCTTCATTGCTGCAGGCGGGCTTTCTCTAGTTGCAACAAGCAGGGGCTACTCTTTGTTGTGGTGCGCGGGCTTCTCATTGCGGTGGCTTCTCTTGTTGCAGAGCACGGGCTCTAGGCGTGCGGGCTTCAGTAGTTGTGACACGTGGGCTCAGTAGTTGTGGTTCATGGGATTAGTTGCTCCGCGGCATGTGGGATCTTCCCAGACCAGGGCTCGAACCCATGTGCCCCTGCATTGGTAGGCGGATTCTTAACCACTGTGCCACCAGGGGAGCCTGGGAGTGCCTATTTCTGAATTTGCCTCTGTTTGCATTTCAAACACCTCTGTTATTTAGTTAAAAACTAGGGTGTTCCTTCTTCTTAGGCTGGCAATGACCCCACTGAAACAGTGTTTGGAAATACTGCATATATTTGTATTTCTCAGCTCCTGCCTCTGAGCTGACCTCTGTGTCTACTCTCTCTCACATACCTGCAGAGGCAGGGCTGTCTTTGGCCATGTTGTGAAATGTTTGGGGAACACATTCCTCCTTATGCCTTTGACAGCTCCCACCTCAGTTCTCATATCCTCTACACACAGAATGGGTGATAAACAAACTATTCATTCATACCAAGGCATAAATGACTGATAGCTTTTAATTTGTTAACTATCCCAGAGGTCTCATTGTTTAATATTGAAGTATAATTGGTTTACAGAGATCTCATTTTTAAGAACTTTATTATTGTTTTTTTTTAATAAGAAAAGGTCTTGTTCATTATGAAAGGCTTAGGAAATACAGAAATGTATTAAGAAGAAAATTTAAATCACCTAGAATACCAGTATCTGGAGATAACAAATGTGGCTAACATTTTGCTATACTTGCTTCTGGATATACACATACTTAAAAACATTGAGATTATACTGTTTTATTAACTTTTGACTTGTGGTTGAAAGCAGTTCCAAGGGTGGAATTTCATGTATCAGTTAGTGGATTGCAACGATTTGTTTTTTGATCTGGGGAGGAAGTAAATGGGAGTGCAAGTGGGCAGTGGGAGCTGGTGGATACTCATGAACTAACACCCTAGAGGCACCTCTATCTAAGGAAACAATTTTCTGTCCACAGGTTGTGCTGGCAGAGGTGGTCTCTGAGACAGAGAAGATTTTTGGAGCTGTTTACATTACTGTGTGTGCAGAGAGTAGGTGAACCCTAGGCATTTTTTTCTCCTGTTTGCGAATGTATGTACTGTAGCCTTCCCCGACTTTCTACGTGGCACCATTGCCTACCTAGTTGTTCAAGCTAGGACTTGGTTCTCACTCTCCCTCCCTGCTTATATTTTGAAGGTTCTACATTTACTTCTTTATCTTTAATTTTTAAAGTTTACTTTTGGCTGCACTGGGTCTTTGTTGCTGTGCACGGGCTTTCTTTAGTTGTGGCGAGCGGGGGTTACTCTTCATTGCGGTGTGCGGACTTCTCACTATGGTGAGTTCTCTTGTTGTGGAGCACGGGCTCTAGGTGTGCAGGCTTCAGTAGTTGTGGCACGTGGGCTCAGTAGTTGTGACACACGGGCTTAGTTGCTCCGCGGCATGTGGGATCTTCCCGGACCAGGGCTCGAACCTGTGTCCCCCGCATTGGCAGGCGGATTCTTAACCACTGCACCACCAGGGAAGTCCCTGAAGGTTCTCCCCTTAAAATATTTCCTGAATATAATCACTTTTTACTATCTTCACTGTTATCACCTTGATCTAAGTCTCCATCATTTCTAACCTGAATGAGTCCAGTTAACGCTTGTGGAAATAAAGACCAACCCAGTGAGAACAGGCAAAGGCTATTTGTACAGAGCTTGCTGTAACAAAGGAGCCAGCCACCATCACTTGTGTTTTGGCCGAGACTCAAAAGCAGGCAGAGGAATTGGAAAACGTCATAGTGGAGAAAAAGGAAGATTTCAGGTATGTCCCTATTGAAGGCTGCTATTGTGGGGAAGTTGTAGGTGGGCCAATAAGAGGTAGGACATCTTATGTGACTGGTGAAGGCTGCATATTTGGCTTTCTCTGGTTGGTCCTAAGTTGGAAGCTGCCAGTTATTAATCAAGTCCTGCCTGTTTTGGGCTGGTAGTTATAGGAGTTTGGCTTTATGGAATTTTTTCTAGAGATGGTGGTCTGACTTTGTACAAGTCTGACTTATAAATAAGTAGGCTGGCTTCCTGAGCTCCCTAGATAATGGGTCGGTTTCTAGGGCTGGTTGCAGACAGTAGGTTAGAGATCTATTTTTACATATGGTTTGGCCATTGTATATTCAGTCTGTCATGCTGCATTCAAAATTTAATGGTGTTTCTTTGGTGAACACTTGGAACCAACTTGATTGGGAAGTAACTACTATTACTGTCATCTCCATTTACCTAGAAAGAACCTGAGGGTCGGACAGGTTAATTAACTTGCCCAAGATCACAAGGTAAGAAGAGCCTGGCTTTAAACCTTGGCAGTTTTCATTCCAGAAGTCACCACCTTAGACTACCTCCCTCAGCCACTTAGAGACTGGGGTCACCCTGTCCTTGCCAGTGTGTTAGATAAGGATTTAAAATGCAGCCTCTCCACCAGCAGAATTTGCATTTTGCCTCTGCTAATTCTCTCCCTGAGGAAGTCAGTCCATTCTGTATGACCTAACTCATCTTATATCTTCTCAGTGAGACTTGACTCCATTCATCCTATTTTCCTTTTAAATATCCAATGGATTATAGCAGATAAAGGAGTGAATCTCTGAGAGGAAAATAGAAAGCCTTGGGACATCCCTGTATACACATTTAGGAGTCAGACTGCCTAGGTTTGATTCTCAGCTCCCCCACTTAGTAGCTACAGACCTTGGGCTGATCTCTGAATTTATCTAAGCCTCAGTTTCCAAATCTGTAAATGGGGATGATGATAAAATACTACCTATCCTATGAAGCATAAAGATTTAAATAACAGACACAAAGCACTTGCATGATGCCAAGGCAGATGGTAAGTGCTCAATGTAAATTAAAACACAAATACCCTTAGAAGATTCTTTCCTATGGCCTTAACTAACGTAATATGGAAAGTGGGAATTTTAATTGTCAATAGTTTGGGCTGGAAAGGGAGGAGAGAAAAATCCTAGAGTACTCTTTTTCAAAAATTTTCGGGACTTCCCTGGAGGTCCAGTGGTTAAGAATCCGCCTTCTAATGCAGGGGACACAGGTTCAGTCCCTGGTTGGGGAACTAAGATCCCACATGCTGTGGGGCAACTAAGCCCGCACGCAACAACTGCTGAGTTCACACGCCTCAACTAGAGAGAAGCCTGTGCGCTGCAACGAAAGATCCCATGTGCCTCAATGAAGATCCCGTGCGCCACAACTAAGACCCGATGCAGCCAAAAAATAAAATAAAATAAATAAATATTAAAAAAAAATTGTCTGGGAAAAGTGAAGACTTTTCAAAAATGTTGACAAAAAGTGGCATTCCCACCCATCCCCACGCACACACATGCTTCTCGCTCCCATACGCTATTCACTTTTGAGATCCTCCAATGATTACAGGGAAAAGACTGAATAAGATCTTATTTTTACTGATTGAATTGAACAATTGGTCTTTGTAAACCCAAGTAAATGCACAGCACATTAAGAACTTCAAATCCTATTTTATTTGTCTTCTCTGGGTCACTGTAATTGAAATAATAGAAGCCAGATAAATAGGCATTCACTGGAGTAACAATACAGAGATGCCTAGCCTTTTGTTTGTAGAAAATAATCGCATATCAAGGGCCTTATCCTGTACTTGGGTACAAAGCACAAAAGAATAATTTAAATTTCCAGTTCAAAAGAAAAGCGATCCACACCCTCCAACCACAGTTTATTTTCTGTCTCGGTGGGATCTTCCCATCTAGGGGAGCTAGGGAATGTGGCACAAAGAGGGTAGAGAATTGGTTCAGTGGTGCTGCAGCGTCTGGAATCCCTGCATGGCCAGAGGGGAAGGTCTCTGGAGTCCTAGCCCGTAGCCATAGTGAGGCGGAGAGAACGTGGGTGCAGGTGCCGCAGAGTGAAGTGAGGTGGGAGCTGGCGGAAGTTCCTATCTGATTGCCTTTATTTTCAAATGATTTAGAGAAGCAAAGTCAAGCGCTGAAAATGGGGACGGGGCCTCGAGGTTTGTAAAGAGAGGCAAAAACAGGAATTGTCAGGGAGAGTGGAAGAGTGAATGGGTTAGCAACAGGACCTGCTTGAGGTTCAGGGTCATGACTTGACAGTGACCAGTCAGCCCCTTTCTCTAGCCGCTTTCAGCTCTCAGGGTACAGGGGCAGAGCAGGCAGAGACTTGGTTTTAACTGAGAAATATGTGGTTTAGCCAAGTGAGTCTAACAAAGTAAGAAGAGGCCAGGGGACTGGGCAAGAGGGAACAAGGATAACAGTGGGTTGGGGAATCTGAGCCTCTGTTCACTGTCCCTCCCCCTCCCCCATGCCGTGTCCTCACTTGGAGGGTGGGATACTTGAAAGTGAAATTTTGGAGGGGTTTCAGTGATTGGTAGTGACATGGTTTAGGATCTGGGGTGAGACCATGGGGGTGATTGGTGAAGTGGGATAGAGACCAAGCTCATCAGGGGTGAGAAAATCAAGAAACTGAGTGAACAGGGTATTGGAAGGGTCAACAATGTAGATATTGGAATCACCAGTAATTAAGACAGATTTGTATTGGAGAGAGGGACAGTGAGCCAGGAGCTAAATATTCAAGGAATAAAGGAGGTGATGCTGGGAGCAGGACGGTAACAAGGAGGGGTCGTTAGTGGTGTAATCTGATAACATAAGATTCAGAGCTGCAGGGATTTTACAGAGGAAGGAAGGACAATGGTCTGGAAGAGAGGACAAACGCTCCATCTCTAAGTCTAGTGGATGGGAGAGAGTATAGTTCTTACTCGAGGGATCTTCGGGGAAAGTCACATTCTCAGAGCAGAGCCAGGATTCTCTTAAAAAGGTCCCTTTGGAAATTCAGCAAACAGATCAAAGGGGTAGAGAATGATACATAGTAACCCTAGAATAAAATGTGATACACATGCTGCTTTGATTGACTCAGAGGAGAGGCATGCAGGAGGATTATGGATAGGATGTGACAGGTGACCTGAGTTTTAGAGGATGGGTAGAAGTTCTCCAGGTAGATAAAGAGAAAGGAAAGAGAGAGAAGAGCAAGGATAAAGGCATGGTGGCATGGTTAGATTTGGGGAACTGAAAAGAGGCTGTTGAGAATAGAGGAGGAGGGATGCGGGGCTGGAGAGTCCGAGGCAGGGGTTCCATCATGAAGGGCCTTGAATGCCGTATTTGGAGGTTGAACTTTACTTGGAAGTGGTTATAAGCCATTGAAGGCGTATGAGCAGGACAGCGACTGGATTTTTAAGTAGTATTGAATTCAGTAAAACAACCCTTCTGTGATTTGCCTTTTTTTTTTCATGTATGTATCTATGAATACAGATCTCTTTCTATCTAATCCAAAATATGAAGAGGATTCCAGTTATTACAGCACAGATTGTTGTCATCTGGATGCAACCAAATACTGAAGATTTAAGGCAGGGACCAGAGCACTAAGTGGCTTGGGGAGGGGCCTAAAGACCCCTAGGGGTTAGGAGTCTTGGCACAGACAAAACCCTGAACTGGATTCTTAGCTTTTCATTTACCATTTTGTGGCCTAAACAAATTACTTAATTTCTCTGACTCTCCTTATTGGTAAAATGGGAATAATAGACCTTACTTGAAGGTTCCTGTGTGGATTAAATGAGGTCATGCAGTAACGTACTCAGCAGAGTGACTGTCTCATGGTAAGTGAATATTAGCTGTTGTTTTTTTTTTTTTGCGGTACGCGGGCCTCTCACTGTTGTGGCCTCTCCCGTCGCGGAGCACAGGCTCCGGACGCGCAGGCTCAGCGGCCATGGCTCACGGGCACAGCCGCTCCGCGGCATGTGGGATCTTCCCCGACCGGGGCACGAACCCGCGTCCCCTGCATCGGCAGGCGGACTCTCAACCACTGCGCCACCGGGGAAGCCCAGCCGTTATTTTTACGGTGTATGAACTTCAAGCTCACACATGCGCCTACATTACTTCCTCTCTGGTTTGGCTGCACATTGCAATGACCTGGTCCTACTTTTTAAAAACAGGCATAACTTGTTTCCACCCCCAGGCATTATGATGGATTTGGTCAGGGGTACCGCCTGGGTGTTTTTTATAAGCTCCCCAAGGTGATCTTAATGTGCGATGAGGTTGAATGCTGTTGGCTCTCAGAGGGCTGCACCCTGAACTGGCAGCATTAGCATCACCTGGGAATTAGTTAGAAAGGCAAAATTTCCCTGGTGTACTGAATCAGAAACTCTGGGGGTGAATCAGCAATCTGTATTTTAACAAGCTCCCCATGCAGACTCAAGTTTCATAAGTACTGATCCAGGGCTAGCCGTTCAGGGTGGTCATTTCAGCTGTTGACATCACTTGCACCTGAGCCAACAGGTCTCTCAGACCCTCCCCCTCCACTTACTCTGCATTCTTCTGCTTGCTCTCCTTTTTTTTTTTTTTTCCCCTTCAGAAGAGGATGGTTAGATTTAGGGCTGAGATTTCTTTTCTTTTGCTTATTTAATTTTGCATATTTTCTTTTTCTTCTTTCAGGTACGCTTCCATTCTCCCAACAAAATGTCGGTGCTGGCTACTGGGGGTATGGAGCAAATAAGGAAGACACGGTTCCTAATCCCATGGAACGCCCAGTTGTCGTATTGTGATTTATAATAAATGTGTACTTGGCCTTTGTCCCCACTTCTGGCACAGACCTCCGAAATTGGAAATTTCCCTTGGAATTTTCTGTGATGAGAGCGTTTAAAGGTGTCCTTTGTTGTGTTGATGGTAACTTCTAAACCACACCTAAGGATGGAGGCTGGTTGCCAGGAGAGCTCATCCTGTGATTATAAGTTTCAGTTCCACCCCCGACCTCGGGGCAGGGGAGAGGGGATGGCGAATGAGTTCAATCGCCAATGGCCAATGATTTAATCAATCGTGCCTACGTCATGAAGTGGCCATAAAAGCCCGGAAGGACTGAGTACAGAGAACTTCCGGGTTGAGGAACATGGAGGTGCCGGGAGAGTGTTGCACCTGGAGAGGGCATGGAAGCTCCGTGCTCTTTCTCCACATCTTGTCCTGTGAATCTCTTCCTTCTGGTCGTTCCTGAGTTATAGCCTTTCATAATAAACTGGCAATCTGGTAAGTAAAATGTTTCTTTGAGTTCTATGAGCCACCCTAGCAAATTAATCGAACCTAAGCGGGGGTTTGTTGGAACCTCCAATTATCGCTGGTCCGTCAGAAAACCTGGGCTTTTGACTGGCGTCTGAAGCAGGGGTGGCGGGTGCAGGGGGCAGCCTTGTGGGGCTGAGCCCTTATCCTTGGGATCTGATGCTACCTCTGTGTAATATCAGAAGTGAGTTGAATTGTAGGGCACCCAGCTGGTGCTGGAGAATTGCTTGGTGTGGGAAAGAACCCGCCTCACATTGGAGTTGGAGTCAGAAACTTACGAGCATTAAAAAAAAAAAAAAGTAGGGCTTCCCTGGTGGCGCAGTGGTTGAGAGTCCGCCTGCCGATGCAGGGGACACGGGTTCGTGCCCCGGTCCGGGAAGATCCCACATGCCGCGGAGCGGCTGGGCCCGTGAGCCATGGCCGCTGAGCCTGCGCGTCCGGAGGCTGCGCTCCGCAACGGGAGAGGCCGCAGCAGGGAGAGGCCCGCGTACCGCAAAAAAAAAAAAAAAAAAAAAAAAAATAGCCTACTAGGCCTGTCTTGGGCAGGGTGAAGGGTGATTTTAGGCCCTCAGCTTGCCTGTTTCATATCATCCTCTTCCTGTGATCTTGTTCTCTCTCCCCTGCCTGTGTGAAAACCTATTCTCAGGTTTGGATTTGACCTCAGTCATTTGTAATTTAGTTTGAGCTACTCTGAGTATAAGCCTTGTTTGCCTACCAGACTGCATACACCTGAGGAAAGGGGCTGTGTCTTTATTTCTTTGAATGCACACACTTCTGCAGTTCACATTCCTGTAATAAGATGCCACTTGCACTTTTAAGTGCTGAACGGCACTGGCTTTGGCACCACAGATGAGGGTTTGTCTGCAGCCTGCTAGCTGTGTAAACTTGGGCAACTCATGGCGCTTCTTAGCACTTCAGTTTGCCCCTCTAAAATGGGCTTGATGATCGTTAACGTCATACAGTTGTGAAGACTGTGTAAGATAACGCATGGAAAGTGCTTAGGTCAGTACTCTACTGAGGATATTCACTGAGAGCGCTCAATGAATGGTACATGTTAATGATCATTATTAAATTTCACTTCCTGCTGGGAAAGGATAGGTTTCATCCAGAGCAACATGGTAAAATGCCTGTCAGACTCCAGTGAGCTGTTGGGAAGCTTTTGGACAGAGTCTCTTTTCCCTGAGATACAATTTCTACTCTGACAGCCCCCTTTCCAGGCAGCCCAGAAATGTCACCGCCACCAATGTCTCCAGAAACCCCTCTTACTGAGCCCTTCATACAGTTTCCTGTGGTCTCACCAATGCTGGTGCTGAAGCTGCCTAGAGCAAGTCCTAAATCTTCTCTTCATGGGAGTTTAATACCTTGCAGAAGCCTGAAGCCTATTTTATTTTATTATCTTTTTATTTATTTTAAAATAAATTTATTTATTTATTTTTGGCTGAGTTGGGTCTTTGTTGCTGCGCGTGGGCTTTTCTAGTTGCGGCAAACAGGGGCTACCCTTCGTTGTGGTGTGCAGGCTTCTCATTGTGGTGGCTTCTCTTGTTGCGGAGCATGGGCTCTAGGTGCGCGGGCTTCAGTAGTTGCTGCATGCGGGTTCTAGAGCACAGGCTCAGCAGTTGTGGCGCATGGGCTTAGTTGCTCTGTGGCATGTGGGATCTTCCCGGACCAGGGCTCGAACCTGTGTCCCCTGCCTTGGCAGACGGATTCTTAACCACTGCGCCATCAGGGAAACCCCTTGAGCCTATTTTAATTGAATTATTTCATTCAGTGTCAGGCTTAAAGAGCACCCCTACAGGGTCTCAGCTCTGAATGAATGCATTAAAAAATCAAATACTGTAGATGATGGCATAATCCTCGAGGCAGTTATAAATAGAATCTCCTCTGGTGCCGTTTCATTTCCCTGCATTAGTTAATAGACACATTTTTATAGCGTCTGCTTTTCATTTTCCTCCCCTAAAGTTCTTTAGTTGCCTTAGTAAGAAAGAGAACAAAACTCAGAATAAAACAAGATATTGGGGAAGAATTTACTATCTTAATTTTGGGGACTGGAAGGGATTTTCAACATTACCTGGTCTAACCCTTCACATAATTTACCTGGCATGAGGCAGAGGTCTAGAGAAGGAGATGGCTTAGCTAGGGTCACAGAACTTCACCTCCGATGAACTTAGCTGGAAAAGACACAATCTTTGTTCTGGACGAGTATTGGGAGCCACAGTGAAACGTGGTGTAGGTGAATGAGCAGACCAGGGCTGTGATTAAGGGGGGCGCTTTGGCCTCAGACTACCAGGGATTGAATCTTTGTCCACCTCATGCTGTCTGCCTTTGGGTAAGTGATTTAACATCGCTGGGGCTTAAGTTTCCTTACCTCCAAATAGGGATAATAATCGTACCTACCTCAGAGTGCTGTTGAGTCAGACAACAGTTCACTAAAAAGCTTAGAACTGTACCTGGCACATAGTAAGTGCTCAATACATTTTAGTTGTTATTGTTAGTAAATAATTTTTTCAAAAGCTCTCATTGGGATGGTAATGGGCAGGCCCTGCATCTTTAGCACTTTATGGCAGTGGCTGTGGGCTCCCCATAAGGATTGAATTCCTTATTTCCTCCAGTAGGAGGAAAGTCCCAGAGGTCCTTAATCCAAGGGCAGGCTTCTTTGCTAATGAGAGTATGTAGAAGAAGGCCAGGTGTTAAGGGGTCAGCTCCATCAGAGAGGGCTGAAAATGATGCTGTCTGATCCTTTGAGAAGATCAAATACAAAGTGGATTTTGAGTGCTTAAAAAATGTGGGAGCTCAGTGAAAGGGAGGAGCTCAATGAAAGGGAGGTGTTAGTAACAATAGTAAAACTAATGTTACCAAGTACATTAACAGCCATTATCTCATTTGATTCTTAATTATATATGAATATATAATCTATAGATATTATGTAGTAAGCCATCAACTCTCTTGAATAAACAGATGAATAGTTGGATAGGCATTATTGTCCCTTTTTTTCTTTTTTTTTTGCTGTACGTGGGCCTCTCACTGCCGTGGCCTCTCCCGCTGCGGAGCACAGGCTCTGGACACGCAGGCTCAGTGGCCATGGCTCACGGGCCCAGCTGCTCCGCGGCATGGGGGATCTTCCCGGACTGGGGCATGAACCTGCGTCCCCTGCATCGGCAGGTGGACTCTCAACCACTGCGCCACCAGGGAAGCCCTATTGTCCCATTTGAATGAGGATATAGGGATGCAGTCTTTGCTATGTAACAGTCTTTGCTATCTTATTAGTCATCCATTTAATACACATCAGTGTATACATGTCAATCCCAAGCTCCCAATTCATCACACCCCACCCCCACCCCCCGCCGCTTTTCCCCCTTGGTGTCCATACGTTTGTCCTCTACCTCTGTGTCTCAGCTACCCTGCAAACTGGTTCATCTGTACCATTTTCTAGGTTCCACATACACACGTTAATATATGATATTTGTTTTTCTCTTTCTGACTTACTTCACTCTGTATGACAGTCTCTAGGTCCATTACGTCTGTACAAATGACCCAATTTCGTTCCTTTTTATGGCTGAGTAATATTCCAATGTATATATGTACCACATCTTCTCTATCCATTCGTCTTTCGATGGGCATTTAGGTTGCTTCCATGACCTGGCTATTGTAAATAGTGCTGCAATGAACATTGGGATGCATGTGTCTTTTTGAATTATGGTTTTCTCTGGGTATATGCCCAGTAGTGGGATTGCTGGATCATATGCTAATTCTATTTGTAGTTTTTTAAGGAACCTCCATACTGTTCTCCATAGTGGCTGTATCAATTTACATTCCCACCAACAGTGCAAGAGGTTTCCCTTTTCTTCACACCGTCTCCAGCATTAATTGCCTGTAGAGTTTTTGATGATGATGACCATTCTGACTGGTGTGTGGTGATACCTCATTGTAGTTTTCATTTGCATTTGGTTTTTATTCTTCAATATGTTAATGTGGTGTATCACATTGATTGATTTGTGTATACTGAAGAATCCTTGCATCCCTGGGATAAATCCCACTTGATCATGGTGTATGACCCTTTTAATGTGTTGTTGGATTCTGTTTCCTAGTATTTTGTTGAGGATTTTTGCATCTATATTCATCAGTGATAATGGTTTGTAATTTTCTTTTTTTGTAATATCTTTGTCTGGTTTTGGTATCAGGGTGATGGTGGCCTCATAGAATGAGTTTGGGAGTGTTCCTTCCTCTGCAATTTTTTGGAAGAGTTTGAGAAGGATAGGTGTTATCTCTTCTCTAAATGTTTGATGGAATTCACCTGTGAAGCCATCTGGTCCTGTACTTTTGTTTGTTGGAAGATTTTCAATCACAGTTTCAATTTCATTACTTGTGAGTGGTCTGTTCATATTTTCTATTTCTTCCCGGTTCAGTCTTGGAAGTTTATACCTTTTTAAGAATTTGTCCATTTCTTCCAGGTTGTCCATTTTGTTGGCATAGAGTTGCTTGTAGTAGTCTCTTAGGATGCTTTGTATTTCTGCAGTGTCTGTTGTAAGTTCTCCTTTTTAATTTTTAATTTTATTGGTTTGGGTCCTCTTCCTCTCCCTCTTGGTGGGCCTGGCTAATGGTTTATCAATTTTGTTTATCTTCTCAGAGAACCAGCTTTTAGTTTTATTGATCTTTGCTATTGTTTTCCTTATTTCTATTTCGTTTATTTCTGCTCTGATTTTTATGATTTCTTTCCTTCTGCTAAGTTTGGGTTTTGTTTGTTCTTCTTTCCCTAGTTCCTTTAGGTGTAACGTTAGATTGTTTATTTGAGATATTTTCTTGTTTCTTGAGGTAGGCTTGTATAGCTATAAACTTCCCTCTTAGAAGTGTTTTGCTGCATCCCCTAGGTTTTGGATCGTCATGTTTTCATTGTCATTTGTCTGTAGGTAATTTTTGATTTCCTCTTTGATTTCTTCAGTGGTCGCTTGGATATTTAGTAATGTATTGTTTAGTCTCCATGTGTTTTTGTTTTTTACTTTTTTTCCCCTATAATTGATTTCTAATCTCATGGCATTGTGGTCAGAAAAGATGCTAGATATGACTTCAGTTTTCTTAAATTTACTGAGGCTTGATTTGTGACCCAAGATGTGATCTATCCTGGAGAATGTTCCTTGCACACTTGAGAAGAAAGCGTAATCTGCTGTTTTTGGGTGGAATGTCCTATAAATATCAATCAAATCTATCTCGTCTATTGTGACATTTAAAGCTTGTGTTTCTTTATTAATTTTCTCTCTAGATGATCTCCATTGGTGTAGGTGAGGTGTTAAAGTCCCCCACTATTATTGAGTAGTTGATTCCCTCTTTTATAGCTGTTAGCAGTTGCCTTATGTATTGAGGTGCTCCTATGTTGCGTGCATATATATTTATAATTGTTATATCTTCTTCTTGGATTGATCCCTTGATCATTACGTAGTGTCCTTCCTTGCCTCTTATAATATTCTTTAAAGTCTATTTTATCTTATATGAGTATTGCTACTTCGGCTTTCTTTTGATTTCCATTTGCGTGGAATATCTTTCTCCATCCCCTCACTTTCAGTCTGTATGTGTCCCTAGGTCTGAAGTGGGTCTCTTTTAGACAGCATATATATGGGTCTTATTTTTGTATCCATTCAGCCAGTCTGTGTCTTTTGGTTGGAGCGTTTAATCCATTCACGTTTAAGGTAATTATTAATATGTATGTTCTTATTACCATTTTCTTAATTTTTGGTGGTTTGTTTTTGTAGGTCCTTTTCTTCTCTTGTGTTTCCCAGTTAGAGAAGTCCCTTTAGCATTTGTTGTAGAGCTGGTTTGGTGGTGCTGAATTCTCTTACCTTTTGCTTGTCTGTAAAGCTTTTGATTTCTCTATCGAGTCTGAATGAGATCCTTGTTGGGTAGAGTAATCTTGGTTGTAGGTTCTTCCCTTTCATCACTTTAAGTATATCATGCCACTCCCTTCTGGCTTGTAGAGTTTCTGCTGAGAAAGGAGCTGTTAACCTTATGGGAGTTCCCTTCTATGTTATTTGTCTTTTTTCCTTTGGTGCTTTCAATAATTTTTTTTGTCTTTAATCTTTGTAAAGTTGATTACTATGTGTGTCAGTATGTTTCTCCTTGGGTTTATCCTGCCTGGGACTCTGTGTGCTTCCTGGAGTTGGGTGGCTATTTCCTTTCCCATGTTATGGAAGTTTTCAACTATAATCTCTTCAAATATTTTCTCAGGTCCTTTCTCTTCTCCTTCTGGGACCCCTATAATTGAATGTTGTTGCATTTAATGTTGTTCCAGAGGTCTCTTAGGCTGTCTTCATTTCTTTTCATTCTTTTTTCTTTATTCTGTTCAGCGGCAGTGAATTCCACCATTCTGTCTTCCAGGTCACTTTTCCGTTCTTCTGCCTCAGTTATTCTGCTAGTGATTCCTTCTAGTTTATTTTTCATTTTAGTTACTGTATTGTTCATCTCTGTTTGTTTGTTCTTTACTTCTTCTAGGTCTTTGTTAAACATGTCTTGCATCTTCTTGAATTTTGCCTCCATTCTTTTTCTGAAGTCCTGGATCATCTTCACTATCATTACTTTGAATTTCTTTTCTGGAAGATTGCCTATCTCCATGTCATTTAGTTGTTTTTCTGGGGTTTTATCTGTTCCTTCCTCTGGTACATAGCCCTCTGCCTTTTCATCTTGCCTATAGTTCTGTGAATGTGGTTTTTGTTCCACAGGCTGCAGGATTGTAGTTCTTCTTGCTTCTGCTGTCTGCCCTCTGGTAGATGAGGTTATCTAAGAGGCTTGTGGAAGTTTCCTGATGGGAGGGGACTGGTGGTGGGTAGAGCTGGCTGTTGCTCTGGTGGGCAGAGGTCAGTAAACGTTTAATCTACTTGTCTGCTGATGGGTGGGGCTGGGTTCCCTCCCTTTTGGTTGTTTGGCCTGAGGTGACCCAGCACTGGAGCCTATCCGGGCTCTTTCGTGGGACTAATGGCGGACTCTGGGAGGGCTCACGCCAAGGAGTACTTCCCAGAACTTCTGCTGCCAGTGTCCGTGTCCCTTGGTGAGCCACAGCTGCCCCCCGCCTCTGCAGGAGACCCTCCAACACTAGCAGGTAGGTCTGGTTCACTCTCGTATGGAGTCACTGCTCCTACACTAGTTTGTGTGTGCCGTCCAAGAGTGGAGTCTCTGTTTCCCCCAGTCCTGCTGAAGTCCTCCAATCAAATTCTGCTAGGCTTCAAAGTCTGATTCTCTAGGAATTCCTCCTACTGTTGCCACACCCCCAGGTTGGGAAGCGTGACGTGTGGGTCAGAACCTTCACTCCAGTGGGTGGAGTTCTGTGGTATAAGTGTTCTCCAGTTTGTGAGTCATCCACCCAGCAGTTATGGGATTTGATTTTATTGTGATAGCACCCCTCCTTCCATCTCATTGTGGTTTCTCCTTTGTCTTTGCATGTGGGATATCTTTTTTGGTGAGTTCCAGCGTCTTCCCGTTGATGATTGTTCAGCAGTTAGTTTTGATTCCGGTGTTCTCAAAAGAGGGAGTGAGAGCATGTCCTTCTACTCTGCCATCTTGAATCAATCTCTCAACGACTCCTTTTTTCAATTTAATTTTATTGAAGTATAGTTGATTTACAATGTTCTGTTAGTTTCTGGTGTACAGCCAAGTGATCCAGTTATACGTATATATGTATTCTTTTTCATATTCTTTAATTTTATGTTTCATAACAAGATATTGAATATAGCTCTCTATGCTATACAGTAGGATCTTGTTGTTTATCCATTTTATATATCATAGTTTGCATCTGCTAATTCCAAACTTCTAATCCGTCCCTCCGCCAACCCCCTCCCCTTTGGCAACCACAAATCTGTTCTCTGTCTGTGAATCTGTTTCTGTTTCATAGATAAGTTCATTTGTAACAATGACTCCTTCTTCATGCTTCTGTAGGTTGGCAGGGTGGCTCCTCTGCTGGTTTTGCCCAGACTCAGAATACTGGAGGGTCCATTGGGTTGAGGGTCCAAGAGAGCCTCAGTGGTATATTTGGCAGTTGATGTTAGATGTGAGCTATGATGCCTTGCTTCTCCCCACGTTGCTTCCCCTCCTCCATAGACTAGATTAGCGTCCTTACATGGTGGTCTCAGGGAAGCATTCTAAGATGGTGGACACAGAAGCTGCAAGGCTGTTGCTTCCACCATATTCTATTTGTCAAAGCACGTCTCAAGACCAGCACAGATCCTAAGCTTGGAGAAACTCCCTCTGTCGATGAAAGAAGCTGTAAGGAATATGTAGTTATATTTAATTACTAGGAGATTAGCAGATTTCATCTTTCATTAGCATTTGGCCAGGGTCCCAGAGCCTATACGAGTCAGGGTCATGGCTTGAACTTGGGTTCTGTGACTCCAGGGCTTGTGGCGTTTCTTCTACAGCACAACCACCTTTGCTGCAAGAGGAAATGCAGCTCAGGGATGAGGCACAGATTTTCTGCCCTTAGACGTTTTAGGGCACTGGGCACCTGCTGTGTCTGTTGAAAAATGTCATAATCCGGGAACATTGTGGTTTGGACATAACATAGTTCTTTATTTGTACACAAAAATACCCATAATATGTTTACATAGTATAATTCAGTGTAGGCTCTTTAAAATGAGAACCTGACAGAATGGCTTGCTCTTCCAGGAGAACTAATGTGCGTGTGTGTGGCTTAACTTAAGAGAGATTTGTTTAGGTTTCATCCTCTCAGTTATTCACAGAAATCTAGGCCTAGGAAAATAAGCTCTTTAAAAATGGTGAGGTTTGTGTAATGGTCGCATGGTTCCCAAGCATTTGGCTAAAGCTTGAGAAGATGAAACAAGGGTGACTGAAAACAAAAAAGAGATTAAATTTCAAGCCAACAGGGGCTCCTTTAAAACCTTAGAAGAGAACAGAGCAGTCTGTTGAATAGAAAACCTATAGAAGAATCTGCCCAAATAGATTCCCAAACAGTAATGATCTGTTTTGAGTGGTAGAAGAAAGTGTTTCACAGAATAGTTTGATTTTTTTTTTTTTTTTCTTCTTCAGGGCTTGCGTTGGCGACCTTTAAAACTGTACTGTCGCCTGCAAAATGTACTTAATGGCACTCAAAATGGTTTCTTAGAAGAGAATGCAGTAAAGTATAAACACCTGGTCTCCCCTTCCTGCCTGCTAAGGGGGAGGAGATTGCTGCCCAGCGGCCTGCTTCTGCAGTGCTGGCTGGGGCAGCGGACAGAAGAAAGTGCCAGGAGGAAGGGACCCAAGCCACCAGGGAGAAAGGACCCTGGATGGGATGCTGCTGAGAAGCTCTGAAGGAGGAGAAGGACAGCAGTGCACAGGGCACCTTTGAGGAGAAGGAGGTGTGCTTGTGAATCACCTGGGAGGAGTTTTAGGAAGTTCAATCTTGTTCTGTAGCGCGGGGCGCAATTCCCCGTTTGTGCTTCAAGATACCTTCCCTGAAGTCTTGGCTGCTTCTTGAGACTTTTGGGCTCCAGTTTGTGTTTATTTTGAATATGACCCCACATGGAGAAGCAGGAACTAGAAGACCTAGTTTCATTTGAGTTATGCTAATTTTCTCCTAATCTTATTTTCTAGGCATTTTCACCTTTCCAACCATGAATTTTTTTTCCGTTGGTGGGGGGTTTACCAACCCTACAGGTTTTTTTTTTTTTCTTTCCTAATTTTGTTGTTGGCTTTCGCTAGTGGTGAGTTCTGATGTCTGTCTGCAAGGCTCTCGCTGAAAAGTGCTCCCTGGGCCAATAGTGAGAGTTCAAGGTATTGCTGATGCAACAGCAGACTTTTTCAGGGCCCAGCATAGGCTCCTGTGAGCTGCTCATCTGAGCACTGGCCTGCTTTCCCTAGCACAATTTTGCAAGTAATTTAGCAACTATGATGCTGCCCCAGGGCCACCCTGCATTGGAGCCAGCAGGCATTCAAGTCATGCCGTTTGTATTCCTTGGTGTTTCCAGACAAGCTTTGTTACTCATATGAGAACCAGTTGTCATTGTGTTCCATTTCCCACTTCGGGCCCTTTCATGTTCCTTTTGTGACTGTGGGAGAGGGCATCTGAGTAGAGGGATATTTGGATTAAGATGAAAAAATAAGAGTCTTCCCTGGGGTAGTGTCAAAACCATAATGATGGTAATGAGAGCACATACATGCATAGGTGTGTTGACTCTTACAGCCTTAGGAAGTAGGAGTGTCTAAATTTTGCAGGGGCTGGGAAATTACTATTTTTTAAAATGGTTTTTTATATTGGAGTATAGTTGACTTACAACGTCATGCTGGTTTCAGGTGTACAGCAAAGTGATTCAGTGATACATATACACGTATCCCTTCTTTATCAGATTCTTTTCTCATATAGGTTATTACAGAGTATCGAGTCTAGTTCCCTGTGCTAGGCAGTAGGTTCGTGTTGATTATCTATTTTATATATAGTAGTGTGTATATGTTAATCCCAACCTCCTAATTTTTCCCTCCCACCCACCTTTTCCTTTTGGTAACCATAAGTTTGTTTTCTAAGTCTGTGAGTCTGTTTCTGTTTTTAAATAAGTTCATTTGTATCATTTTTAATTAGATTCCACATATAAGTGATATCGTATGATATTTGTCTTTCTCTGTCTGAAGGGCTGAGAAATTAAAACTGACTTTTTAAAAGGAATATCTTTAATTTTTTAAAAAATTAAGTTTTGGCTGTGTTGGGTCTTTGTTGGTGCGTTCGGGCTTTCTCTAGTTGCGGCGAGCCGGGGCTACTCTTCGTTGCAGTGTGTAGGCTTCTCATTGCGGTGGCTTCTCTTTTTGTGGAGCACGGCTCTAGGCGCACGGGCTTCAGTAGTTGTGGTGCATGGGCTCAGTAGTTGTGGCTTGCAGGCTCTAGAGTGCAGGCTCAGTAGTTGTGGCTCACGGGCTTGGTTGCTCTGCGGCATGTGGGATTTTCCTTGATCAGGGCTCAGACCCGTGTCCCCTGCATTGGCAGGTGGATTCTTAACCACTGCACCACCAGAGAAGTCCCCCAAACTGACATTTGAACCCATATCTTGGCATAAGTTCCTAACCCTTAAGCTACAGTGTACCTCCTAGATGAGGGTCAGGAGGTCTGGGTTCTAGCATAGCTGTTTGCTCTCGTGCAAGTCAGTTCCCCTGCCCAGATCTCAGTTTTTTTCAGGTGTAAAGTGAAATTTGGCTATAATCTTTAAAGTCCATTCCAGCTGTATGAGTTTGTGATTCAGGAATTTATAGACACTTCTTATGTGCCAGGATGCTGATCTTATGATAGAAGGGAAGGCATTCCTGCCTTCTGGATGGGCCATGGAACCAGTTATAGTCTAACAGGAGTAAATAAGAGTATAATGGTCCTGGCACATAGCAGGCAGAGGTCATGCTCAAAGTAGTTAATAACTTGTTTGGTAATGAAAATCAACATATAAAATAAACTAATTTGAAAAGCCCTTTTAGTTTATATACTATCTATCTATATTTTTTTATTTTATTTTTTTTGCGGTACGTGGGCCTCTCACTGTTGCGGCCTCTCCCGTTGCGGAGCACAGGCTCCAGATGTGCAGGCTCAGCGGCCATGGCTCACGGGCCCAGCCGCTCCGCGGCATGTGGGATCTTCCCAGACCGGGGCATGAACCCGTGTCCCCTGCATCGGCAGGCGGACTCTCAACCACTGCGCCACCAGGGAAGCCCATCTATCTATATTTTAAAACTGCTTGGCAAATAATATAAGTTGTGGTGCATATCATTGGTCAAACCTTTCTAATTTCCAAGTCGTTTGTTGAGTTTTAGATTTTTTCCAGTTTTATTGAGATATAATTGACCTATTTAAGATGTACAGTGTGTTGATTTGATACACTTATGTATTGCAAAATGGCAACTACCATAGCATTAACTAACACCTCCATCACATCACAGAATACTTATATTTGTGGTGAGAACATTTAAGATCTAGTCTTTTAGCAACTTTTAGCAACTTTCATATATATAATGAATAACTTTATATCATGCAGTATTATTAACTGTAAGCACTATGCTGTACACTAGATCCCCAGAACTTTTTCATCTTATGACTGGAAGTCTGTATTTTTTGACCAACATCTCCCCCTTCCCCCCAGACATTGGTAACCACAGTTCTAGTCAGTTTCTATGAATTAGGTTTTTTGATTCCAAATATGTGATATCATAGTAGTATTTGTCTTTCTCTGTCTGACTTATTTTACTTAGCTTTATGACCTCAAGTTTCATGCATGTTGTCACAATGGGCAAGATGTCCTTTCTCATGGCTGAATAATATTCCATTGTGTATATACATATATACGCTACATCTTTATCCATTCATCTGTTGACTAACACTTAGGTTGTTTTGATATCTTGGCTATTGTGAATAATGCTGCAATGAATATGGGAGTGCAGATAGCTCTTCCAGATCCTATTTTCATTTCCTTTGGATATATACCCAGAAGAAGGATTGCTGGATTATGTGGTAGTTCTGTTTTTAATTTTTTGAGGAGCCTCCATACTGTTTTCCGTAGTGGCACCACCAATTTACATTCTGATCAACAGTGTACAAGGGTTCCCTTTTCTCCACATCCTCCCCAAAACTTGTTGTCTCTTTTCTTTTTCATGGTAGCCATTCTAATAGGTGTGAGGTGACACCTCATATGGTTTTGATTTGCGTTTTCCTGATGATTAGTGATGTTGAGCACCTTTTCATGTACCTGTTGGCCATCTGTATGTCTTCTTTGGAAAAATGTCAATTCAGTTCCTGTGCACCTTTTAAAATTATATTGTTTATTTTTGAATTGTATGGGTTCTTTATATTTTGGATATTAAACCCTTATCACATAGGTGGTTTGAAAATATTTTCTCTCATTCAGTAGGTTGCCTTTTCATTTTGTTGATGGTTTCCTTTGCTGTGCAGAAGCTTTTAATCTGATGTAGTCCCACTTGTTTGTTTTTGCTACTGTTGTTTTTGCTTTTGCTGTCAAATCCAAAAAATCATTGCCAAGACTGATGTCAAGGAGCTTACCTCCCATGTTTTTTTTTTTTTTTTCTAGGAGTCTTGTCATTTCAAATCTAAATCTTCACACCATACACAAAAATCAATTCAAAATGGATTAAGATAGGGGTCTGGTTTCATTTTTTTGCATGTGGCTTTCCAGTTTCCCAGCACCATTTATTGAAGATACTATCCTTTCTCCATTGTATATTAATGGTTCCTTTGTTGTAAATTAATTGGCCATATATGTGTGGATTTGTTTCAGGGCTCTAAATTCTGTTTTGTTGATCTGTGTCTTTATTTTAATGCCAGTACCGTACTGTTTGATTACTATAACTTCGTAATATTGTTTGAAACCAGGAAGTGTTATACCTCCAGCTTTGCTCTTTCTCAATATTGCTTTGGCTATTTAAGATTTTTTGTGGTTGCATACACATTTTAGGATTGTTTGTTCTATATCTGTGAAAAATGCCATTGGAATTTTGATAGAGATTGCATTGCATTGGGTAGTATGGACATTTTAACAGTATTCCTCAAATCCATGACCATAAAATATCTTTCCATTTGTGTCTTCAATTTCTTTCACCAATGTCCTATAGTTTCCAATGTATACATCGTTCACCTCCTTGCTTAAATTTATTCCTAAGTATTCTTTTGGCTGCTATTTTAAATGACTTTGTTTTCTTAATTTCTCTTTCTGGATAGTTCACTATTATTGTATAGGAATGCAGTTGATTTTTGTATATTTTTACTGAGTTTGTTTTCATTCTAAGAGGTTTTTTTTTGTTTTTTTTTTTGAGCCTTTAGGGTTTTCTGTATATGATAGGTCTTCTGCAAGTAGAGAAGATTTTACTTCTTCCTTTCTGATTTGAATAACTTTATCTTGCCTAATTGCAAGTCTAGGACTTGCAGTGATATGTTGAATAGGAGTGCTAAGAGTGGACAGTCTTGTCTTGTTTTTGATCTTAGAGGAAAGGCTTTCAGCTTTTTACCACTGACTATGGTGTTAGCTATGGGCTTGCCATATATGGCCTTTATTATGTTGAGACTCCTAGAAGAGAACATAGGTGAAACATTCTTGCATATAAATTGAGTAATATTTTCTTAAATCATCTCCCAAGGCAAGAGAGATAAAAGCAAAAATAAACAAATGAGACCTAATCAAACTTAAAAGATTTGCACAGCAAAGAAAACCATAAGCAAAATGAAAATATAACCTATGGACTGGGAGAAAATATTTGCAAATGTTGTGACCAAAAAGGGCTTAATTTTTAAAATATACAAACAGCTCATACGATTCAATACCAAAAAACAAACAAAAAAAAAACAAAACCAAAAAACTGCAACAACCCAATCAAAAAATGGGTAGAAAGAAGACCTAAATAGGCATTTCTCCAAAGACATACAGATGGCCAACAAGTACATGAAAATATGCTCAACATTGGTAATTATTAGAAAAATGCAAATCAAAAGTACAATAAGTTATCATCTCATACTTGTGAGAATGGCCTTCATCAAAAGGTCTACAAACAATAAATGCTGGAGAGGGTGTGGTGAAAAGGGAACCCTCCTACAATGTTGGTGGGAGTGTAAATTGTTGCATGCACTATAGAAAATAGTAAGGTGGTTGCTTAAAAACTAGAGTTTACCATATGATCCAGCAATCCCACTCCTGGGCATATGTCCAGAAAGATGAAAACTCTAAAAACATACATGCACCCTAGTGTTCATAGCAGCACTATTTACAGTAGCCAAGACGTGCAAGCAACTTAACTGTCCATGAATGGATAAAGATATGGCATAATATACATCAATATATACCCATACATACAATGGAATATTACTCAGCCATAAAAAAGGATGAAATAATGCAATTTGAAGCAACATGGATGGACCTAAAGATTATCATACTAAGTGAAGTCAGACAGAGAAAGACAAATATTATATGATACCACTTATATGTGGAATCTAAAAATAATACAAATAAGCTTATTTATAAAACAGAAGCAGACTCACAGACATAGAAAACAAACTTATAGTTACTAAAGGGGAAGGCAGGGGGGAGGGATAAATTAGGAGTATGGGATTAACAGGTACACACCCCTATATATTAAAAAAACAACAAGGATTTACTGTATAGCACGGGGAAGTATATTCAAAATCTTGTAATAACATATAATTGAAGACTCTAAAAAAGAATATATATGTATGACTGAGTCACTTTGCTATATACCTGAAACTAACACAATAGTGTAAATCAACTATAGTTCAATTAAAAAGACAACAAATAACAAGTGTTGGAGAGGATGTAGAAAAAAGAGAACCCTTGTGCACGTTAGTAGGAATGTAAATTGGCACAGCTGCTATAGAAGACGATATGGAGTTCCCTCAAAACATTAAAAATAGAACTGCCGTACGACCCAGCAGTTCCACTTCTGAGTATTTTTCTGAAGAAAACAAACACTAATTCAAAAAGATATATGCACTCCTATGTTCATTGCAGTATTATTTGCAATAACCAAGATATGGAAGCAACCTAAGTGTCCATTAATAGGTGAATGGACATAAAGAAGATGTGATATACACACACAATGGAATATTATTCAACCATTAACAAACAATGAAATCGGGCTTCCCTGGTGGCGCAGTGGTTGAGAGTCTGCCTGCCGATGCAGGGGACACGGGTTCGTGCCCCGGTCCGGGAAGATCCCACATGCCGCGGAGCGGCTGGGCCCATGAGCCATGGCTGCTGACCCTGCGCGTCCGGAGCCTGTGCTCCGCAGTGGGAGAGGCCACAACAGTGAGAGGCCTGCTACTGCAAAAACAAACAAACAAACAAAAAAAACAAACAATGAAATCTTGCCATTTGCAACAACGTGGATGGACCTAGAGGGTATTATGCTAAATGAAATAAGTCAGCCAGAGAAAGACATATACCATGTGATTTCACTTATATGTGGAATCCAAGAAAACAAATGAACAAACAAAACAGAAAAAGACTCATAGATACATAGTACGAACAGGTGGTTGCCAGAGTGAGAGGGGTGGAGGGATGAGTGAAGTAAGTGAGGGAGATTAAGAAGTGCAAACTTCCAGTTACAAAATAAATGAGTCACAGAGATGAAGGGTACAGCAAGGGGAATATAGTCAATAATAATGTAATGTCTTTGGTGACAGATGGTAACTAGACTCACTGTGGTGATCATTTTGTAATATATAGAAATATCAAATCATTATGTTGTACATCAGGAACTAATTACATTTTTCTTTTTTGATTCCAAGCAGCCAGAATGAAAATTTAAAGAATTTGGCTGCAGCTGTTTAACCTAGGGGGTAAAAAATGTTTTACTTGTAGAGAATATCTGCCAGCCAGTTTTTTTTTTTTCTTCTAAGTTAGAAATACAAGGAAAGAGACAAAAACTGCAGCTTGAGGGAATGAAGCTAGGAAAAAAAAAGATCCCTGACAGTGCTGTGATGTTTCTTGGACATTGGAATTGGTTACCAAATATTTGATCAGACTGAGGTTTTGCCTAAAGGTGATCCTATCTATAAACTGCTTGAGAGCTGAGAGTTTAGACAAGATAATTTCCACAGCCCTTTGAAAGCTGTGTTTGGCAAAGAACGTTCTGAGGCCACGTATATCAAAATTGCCTGGGGTGCTTCAATTGGGCTTTTGCATTTTTAGCAAGTTTCCTTTATCATTCATGATCCAGTCAGAGAAACAGCAATGGAAGAGAGATTTAATGAAAGGAAACAGTTATTACATGAATTATCTGTTGTGGGGTTATAGGACACCCTAAAACTAGTAGCGTAAAGGAACAATTGTTTGTTATTGCTCCCCAGTCTAGTGGACAACTGGATTGCTCTTCTGATCTTGGCTGGTGTCCCTCATGTATCTGTGGTGGGTGTCAGGCCAGCTAGGTGGCTCTGGTTCTGTGGTCTGACTGATTGCTGGCTGGGGAACCTGCTTCTCTGTGAGGTCTCTCATCTTCCAGCAGGCTAGCTCAGGCTCATTCACGCAGAAGCTTAGTGAGATTCCAAAAGGAAGCATGCAAGGTCTTTAGGTCTAAAATCAACTGGCATATTGCTTTTGCTACTGTTTACTGGCTTAAGCAAGTCATAAAGCTGGCCCAGACCCAAGAGATGGAGAAACAGATTTCACCTGTTGATGGGAGGAGCTTTTTTTCTTTTAACAAATTTATTTATTTATTTTTGGCTGCATTGGGTCTCCGTTGCTGCGCGCGGGCTTTCTCTAGTGTGGTGAGCGGGGGCTACTCCTCGTTGCCGTACGTGGGTTTCTCATTGCTGTGGCTTCTTTTATTGCAGAGCACGGGCTCTAGGCATGTGGGATTCAGTAGTTATGGCACGCGGGCTCAGTAGTTGTGGCTCGTGGGCTCTAGAGCGCAGGCTCAGTAGTTGTGGCGCATGGGCTTAGTTGCTCCACGGCATGTGGGATCTTCCTGGACTAGGGCTTGAACACGTGTCCCCTGCATTGGCAGGCGGATTCTTAGCCACTGTGCCTCCAGGGAAGTCCAGGAGGAGCTTTATAGTCACATTGCCAAGGGGAATAAATAGAAGGGATTAATGGGGACCATTTTGCCTATAGTGTGTCATGGTAATAATGGTGTGAGGAAGAGGAGGAGTAAAAGGAACAAGGGATGTGCTGAGGGTGAGCACTTCGTTAGTAGGATTTTAATGGGACTGCTCCTTTTTAATAGGTGGAGTCTATCCCTCCATCTCTTGAGTGGGCTGGACTTAGGACTTGCTTTGGGGAGTGTGGGGCTGCTAGCAGACTGGAAAACAACTGCCACGCCCCTGTGGAATTCTCATCCCATTAGAGTTTTGAGATCTATTGCTCTAATATGCTATGATTCTAGGTGGGTAGTGAACTGTAAGCCCCATCCCAAAGATGAACACTGGCTGGGTCAACTGTGGCTTGGTGAAGAATTCCTGGGAAATTACTCTTGCTGATTTTGACCTATAACTAGGCTGGAGGTAGGGGTGTAGACAAGATAAGTATGCTGAATGGGCAAGAAAGTCAGAGTTTGGTCTCATTCATTATTATCTCAAAGGAGATTATCTGTATGGAGAAGCAATAGACACAAAAATCTTGATGTTTGTCATCTGATAAGTTGCTTGGCCAATGGTTTTAGCCAGCAGCACAGAGGATTTGCATGATGGTGTGAGTGAGTGAGGTATAGAGAGGCAGGCAATCAGCATGAATATTAATCCAATCAGTCTGTTAAAGGTCTGTAAAACGTCACAATTCTGGATCCTCTAATGAGAAGAGGGAATTTACATATTGTTAGAGAAACCCGGTAGCTTCCACTTAAGAGTCAGATAATGACTAACTACCACAGCTGAGGGGACATGCAAAGGATGGGGCAAGGGGTAGGAAGACAGAAGGCAGGGTGACAAATGGTACAAGGATGACTCTGCTACTGGGGAGTTTACAGAAATTCCACACCGAACGCCGCAGAAGCTTAACTGTGGATCTCGAAGACAATTAAATATGTAATGGACTGTTCTGGCACGAATGTGTTTTAAATATGCATTACGTTCCTGTAAGAACTATTTAACAGGGATTATTTATACCAAGGCTTAATTAGTGTTTGAAACTGGCCTGCACATGTGAAAGAAATAACTCCATAACTTGAGCTCTTTAAGACACTTTGGAAATCATCTACTCCTTCTCCCCTCATTGTGTCTCTAATGAAACTGGGGCCCAGAAAGCTGCAGTGGCTTGTCTGAGGTCACACAGCTGATTAAAGACAAAATCAGGACTAGAACATGAGCTGGGTGATTCCCAGTCAAATGGGTTTCATAATCTTTTTTTTTTTTGACAGAGGTGAGGCCTGTATCTAAATGAAACTTGAAGACAGTGTCTTCTAGATTCATCAGAATCACCCATGGGTGCTTTTATAGATCTGCCTGGAGCCTAGGCCAGAACTTCAGAGGCAGAATTCTGGGACAGCAGAACAAAACCTTAGGAGTGTGTATTAAAAACAACAACTCCCTTACGCGTTTTTGATGTCCTGTCTCCCTTTTCCCTTGCCCAGCTCTGGGTAAGGATATGGTTTTAGATATTGATTAGCAGGAGAGAGAATTCTTTCCAGAGGTCTACATACTTTCAGTTAGGTAAGGCCTGAAGCCCCTCCTTGACTGAGTGACTTCCTGAGGGGCTCATGTGCCGTACACCCTCACTCATCAGTGATTTCCATGGGCCCATCCTTTGTACAGGGAGTATTAACACTGAAGGTGCAGCATTGGTTATTGACAAGTTGGCTCCCCCAAGTACCTTCAGAAAATTGTAGGATGACATTCCAGTTCAGGCCACCTCAAGTATTGATCCCCAGGTGCCACGTTGTTGGTGTGTTTGGCCAGTAGTGAGTGTGAGTTAACAGGGAGGGAAGCCAGCTCTAAGGATAAATGAGTCTTTCTTGCCCGTTGTGTCCTCTGCAGTTTCTAAAACAGTACTGGGCATATGTTAGGTGCGTAGTTAATATTTGTTGACCGACTGAATGAAATGGAGCCCCTCACTGGGTGCCAGCTGTGAAATAGCTGTACTTAATGTATCTTGAGTCATTAAGTGTCCTCTTTCCAGAAGTGTGGCTGGATTCTGAGTGTAGTTGGGACTCATCCTGTAAAGCTCCACAGGGCCTAATGGGTGATGATAAATCATAACCTTCCTAGGTGTTCAGAATCAATTTCACACCTCATCTGTTATCGTGAGCAGAATGTGTGAGAAAGTACCCTCATCGCGGTAATACATCGGCTCACAAAAATAAAAAATGCCTGAAGATCGGAAAAGGGAACACCGTTATAGTCCATGGTGTTTAATCAACTACCCAGACATTGATGGATTTCAGGGGATATTTACATTTGAATCATGGCATCTAGAATGTCTTGAGTACAACCCGTAGTTTATGGAAAGCATGGAAGCAATTTAAAAAAATCATTTCTCATTATCTGTAGTTAGAAACAAGGTCTCTCTTTGTAGAAATATTCTTTTTACCAAAAAACAACAACAAAGGATAGATCCTATCTAGAGCAATGATGGCCTCGGCTGCCGGAATCCTCAGCATGTCCCTGACAGACGTCACTAACTGATCACGATATATTTTCCTGCTGTGCCCAGTACAGTCTCATTGCTTCTCCATCCAAGGCTTTAAGAAACTATTACTGATTGATCTGAGGTGAACGGAAACTCACTCACTATTGCTGATCTAGAGTTTGTCTTTGTTATTTCTCTGAAAAGCTAACATTAGCAGGTAAGAGGATGAAGGGAAAAGCAGAGGCAATGCTATCGGTTTGGAAAGCATCTTGAATTGGTCAGCTGGTCCACTCCGTTGCTTCTGGACAGGGTCATATTCAAAGCCATGGGCTGAGGGTGATTTCCTCACTGGCAGTGTTTCACCAGCTGAGATTTGGGGGCCGGGTGCATCAGAATCACTTGGGTGATATTGTAGGTACTTGTGCCTCACTCAAGACTTGCTGGATCAGAACCTCTGGATTTGAAGTCAAGTACACTGCATTGGAACAAGTATCCAGGTGTGTCGTAGTCACTCTAATGTTGGAGAACCACTGCCCTATGGAGATCTGGGGTCTAGCCTGAGCTCTTGCCATTGACTTGGGCCCATCCCTTACTTGAGCCTCAGTTTTCTTGTCTTAAGGAGAAATAATAACATCTGTGCCATCTACGTCATAGGGCAGCCATGAAGTTCACTTGAGTTGAGACACCTGAGAATACTTTGAGGCAAAGTGACTGCTATAAACATGGAGTATATTGTTGTCCACCTATTAAACTTGGTGGGGAATTGGGGTATATTTTCAAAAGTTTATTTTAACTTTACCAGGAGCCAGTGATCTACTAATACACAGAATGACATAGGAGAAAAAGAAAACAACTCTGCTGAAGAGACCAGAGCAGTAGTTCTCAACCATGCTTACAAATTAGAATCATCTGGGGAAGTTTTAAAAACTGCCTAAGCCAGAGCCCCATCCAGGACAGAGTTACAAGAATCCAGGGAGTGAGCTTGGGACTTGGCAACCCTTGTGGGATGTATTCTGGTTTCCAGCCTTCCTGAAGAATGGCTGACCTGTTTGTCTTTCAAGCCTATCGGCATTTCAGTATTTTGCCAACACACTTCACTTTATTTAAGTTACTCGGGCTCACACTTGTTGCTTGCAACCAGAAAACCTTAATTGACATCTCATTAGCTGGTTAACCCTCAAAGCTAGGGACTGTGGCTGTCTCCTTCACATCTGGATCCCGAGTGACTCACGCAGTTCCTGACATACAGTGGAGATGAAAAATTGGCTTATATAAATTGAGAGCTACACAAGTGCTGATCCTAATTGGGGCAGAGTAAATCTAGGTGTCCTCAAAGTGAAGAGATAACGCATGTAAGGTTCCTGGTGTTTATAAGTGGGCACTCAGCAAATGATTGTAGTGGTCGTTTTTGAACACTGTGGAGATACAAAGGTGGGTAAGACTTAAATGAGTTTGTGGTAAACAAAATTTTATAAATAAAGAATGAAAGTCCAATGTTATTGAACACAGTCATGCTCATTCATTTGTGTTGTCTGTGACAGATTTTGTGCTGTGAATACAGAGTTAAGTAGTAGCAACAGAGACCATATGGCCTGCAAAGGCTAAAGTATTTACTTTCTGGCTCTTATAGAAAAGGTTTGCTGACCTCTGGTCTAACGGTGTGTAGATTGGATAAATGAGTGTGTGCTGGATATTGTCCTTTTGCCCCTCAGGCTCAACTTTTCACCCCTTCCACCATGTTGTGTACCCCAGGAGGCTGGCCTCTAGGGTAGGGTTTCTGGCAGTTCTCAATGTCTGGTCCTGGAATCAGCATTATGCTAATTGATGGGGATCTTGTGGCAGATTCTTGAGCCCCATTCACCCCAGACCAATTGAATCGGAAAATCTGGGGGTGGGGGCCCAGGAACCTTTAACAGCCCTCAGGTAATCCTGATGTACGTTAACATTTGAGAACCACTGATCTATGAGTTCCCTTGCTCTTCAGCTTCCTGTCGATTTCTGCCAGTTAGGAGCGTCGGCAAAAGATGGATTGAGGGAGGGAGGAAGGAGAGCAAGGCAAGGTATTCGTTCACTGTCTCTCACCCTGTGGAGTGATTTGTGTATGTATGTCTGTATGTATTTATGTCTTTCCCCATCTGGGATTCTTTTAAATTGAAGTATAGTTGATTACAATATTTATGTTAGTGTCAGGTGTACAGCAAAGTGATTGTTTTATATATATATATACTTTTATATATATTTATACTTTAAAAAATTATTTTCCATTATAGGTTATTACAAGGTATGGAATATAGTTTCCTGTGCTATACAATCCTTGTTGCTTATCTGTTTTATGTGTAGTAGTTTGTATCTATTAATTCCATCCTCCTAATTTATCCCTTCCCTTTCCCCTTTGGTAACTGTAAGTTTGTTTTCTATGTCTGTGAGTCTGCTTCTGTTTTATAAATAAGTTTATTTGTATTATTTTTAGATTCCACATATAAGTGATATCATATAATATTTGTCTTTCTCTGGCTGACTTCACTTAGTATGATAATCTCTAGGTCCATCCATGTTGCTGCAAATGGCATTATTTCATTCTTTTTGTTTTAAAATGAATTAATTTTAGCTGTGTTGGCTCTTCGTTTCTGTGCGAGGGCTTTCTCTAGTTGTGGCAAGCGGGGGCCACTCTTCATCGCGGTGCGCGGGCCTCTCACTATCACGGCTTCTCTTGTTGCGGAGCACAGGCTCCAGACGCGCAGGCTCAGTAGTTGTGGCTCACGGGCCTAGTTGCTGCTCTGCGGCATGTGGGATCTTCCCGGACCAGGGCTCGAACCCGTGTCCCCTGCATTAGCAGGCAGATTCTCAACCACTGTGCCACCAGGGAAGCCCCTTTCGTTCTTTTTTAATGGCTGAGTAATATTCATATGTGTGTGTGTGTGTGTGTGTGTGTGTGTGTGTGTGTGTTTATCTCACATCTTCTTAAGCCAGTTGTCTGTTGGTGGGCACTTGGGTTTTTTCCATGTCTTGGCTGTTATAAATAGTGCTGCTATGAATATTGGGGTGCATGCATATTTTTGAATTAGAGTTTTAGTCTTTTCTATGGAGTTATTTAATTCCTCAACTGATACAGTCCCAGCTCCTGTAAGGCAGCCCTCTCCAGGCAGCCTTCTTTGTATTGGGTCTCATCAGCAATAACTGTTGCCTCTTCTCATCCATTTTTTAGGCCTGCGAGTGGTTATAGGGGCTTCTGTTGCCAGACTTGGGGCTCACACTAGCTGCCATAGTTTCCCTCTAGACTTCCCACACCTCTGTAAACAGTCTCTTTATGAAAAACAACTCAAATTATTCTAAAGTGAATGTGCTTTGTGCTGGGACCATGACACATACAATACATAAAATGCTAACTTGTAAGGTGTCATACTATAAAGGCGAAATGACTGATACTCAGTAAGGGTTTGGGGGGCCCAGAGGACAGAAAATCATTTCAGAAACTTTTAGGTGCTAAAGTCCTCACAGAAGGCTTCAGAGGAGGCGTGACCTTGGCTGGTCTCTTAAAGATGGATAACATGCACCTTAATGTAGGAAGCGTTCCAAGACTTGGATAGTATGTATGACTGTCTAGGCAGCCATGAGTCATTGAATTTGATGAACATATAATGTTGGGTTGAGAACCACTGTTGTAGGTAGTAAGGTGCCATTGAAACTTTCTAAGTAGGTAAGTGATGTGGAGATAGCTTAAGAATGAACAATCCAGAATTTGGTGGTTAAGCAGACAGGCTATGGGATCGGAGGGACTAAAGTTAAAATCCAGGCCTGCCTCATACTAGCTGTGTGTCTATTAGTAAATAATTTAATATTTCTGAACCTTAGTTTCCTCTATAAAACAGAAATGGTGATACCTTGTATAGATGTCATAAAGGTTAAGTGAAGAGTTCTATGTAGAGCACTAGTACTGTGCCTGGAATACTGTAAATGATCAATAAATCGTGTCATTACTATGGTCACTCTTATTATCCTTCTCAACCCCAAGAATCTACCGCATGCCCAAGAGCTGTGAATGTTAGACGGGAGACCAGTGGCCTGGGCTCCGACAGCTAGAGGATACATCATCGTTGTGACTTAGCGTCATCTTCCAACATGCTTCTCCTTTCTCTGATGGCCTTCTGGAGAAGTTGCTGTGCACGCTCCAAGCAAGCTACTATCCCTACAGCTATCTCTAAGGGACACAGGGTCAAAAGCGTTCTCATTTAAGGGTATCAGTACAGAAATCACTTGCACATTCTTAATTTTTAAAATTTTATTCAAGTACAGTTGACGTACAATATTATATGTTACAGGTGTACACCATGGTGATTCACAATTTTTAAAGGTTACACTCCATTTATAGTTACTATGAAACATTAGCTATTTTCCCCATGCTGTATAATATATCCTTGCTGCTTATTTTATACCTAATAATTTGTACCTCTTACTCTTGTACTACTATTTTGTTCCTCCCCGTCCCCTCTCCCTACTGATAACCACTAGTTTGTTCTCTATATCTGTGAGTCTGCTTCTTTTTTGTTATATTCACTAGTTTGTTGTGTTTTATTAGATTCCATATATGTGATACCATATAGTGTTTGTCTTTCTTTGTCTGACTTATTTCACTTAGTATAATGCCCTCCAAGTTCATCCATGTTGCTGCAAATGGCAAAATTACATTCTTTTTTATGGCTGAGTAGTATTCCAGTGTGTGTGTGTGTGTGTGTGTGTGTGTGTGTGTGTGTGTGTCTATATAGTTATATGTATATCACATCTTTTTAATTGTTTTTGTTGAAGTATAGTTGATTTATAATGTTTATTTCTGCTGTACAGAAAAGTGATTCAGTTATGCATATATATACATTCTTTTTTTAATGTTCTTTTCCATTATGGTTTATCATAGGATATTGAATATAGTTCCCTGTGCTATACAGTAGGACCTTGTTGTCCATCTATTCTGTATATAATAGCTTACATCTGCTAACCCCAGCCTCCCACTCCATCCCCCCCAACCCCCTCCTCTTTGGCAACCACAAGTGTGTTCTCTATGTCCATGAGTCTGTTTCTGTTTCGTAGACCTGTTCATTTGTGTCGTATTTTAGACTCTTCATATAAGTGATATCATATGGTATGTGTCATTCTCTTTATGATTTACTTCACTTAGTATGATAATCTCTGGTGCGTCCATGTTGCTGCAAATGGCATTATTTCATTCGCTTTTATGGCTGAGAAGTGTATATATGTAACATCTTACAGAAAAACCCAAACGAACTTTTTGGCCAACCCAATATATCATCATTTTTTTTTTTCCTGAAGGATGTATAGTTTTGTTTTTTTTAACTTTTTATTTTATACTGGAGTACTGTATAGTTGATTAACAATGTGTTAGTTTCAGGTATACAGCAAAGTGATTCAGTTATACATATACATGTATCTATTCCTTTTCAAATTCTTTTCCCATTTAGGTTCTTACATAATATTGAGCAGAGTTCCCTGTGCTATACCGTAGGTCCTTGTTGGTTATCCATTTAAAATATAGCCTTGTGTACATGTCAATCCCAAACTCCATAACTATCCCTTCCGCTGACCCTTCCCCCCTGGTAACCGTAAGTTTGTTCTCGAAGTCTTTGAGTCTGTTTCTGTTTTGTGAATAAGTTCATTTGCATCTTTTTTTTTTTAGATTCCACATATAAGAGATATCATACAATATTTCTCTTTCTCTGACTTACTTCACTCAGTATGACGATCTCTAGGTCCATCCATGTTGCTGCAAATGGCATTATTTCATCCTTTTTAATGGTTGAGTTAATATGTACCACGTCTTTATCCTTTCATCTGTAGATGGACATTTAGGTTCCTTCCATGTCTTGGCTATAGTGAATAGTGCTGCTGTGAGGATAGGGGTGCATGTATCTTTTTAAATTATAGTTGTCTGGATATATGCCCAAGAGTGGGATTGCTGGATCATATGGTATTTCTTTCTTTAGTGTTCTGAGAGACCTCCATAATGTTTTCCATAGTGTCTGCACCAACTTACATTCCCACCAACGGTGTAAGAGGGTTCCCTTTTCTCCACACCCTCTCCAGCATTTGTTATTTGTAGACTTTTTAATGATGGTCATTCTGACTGGTGTGAGGTGGTACCTCATTGTACTTTTGGTTTGCATTTTTCTAATAATTAGTGATGTTGAGCATCTTTTCATGTGCCTGTTGTCCATCTGTATTCTTCTTTGGAGAAATGTCTATTTAGGTCTTCTGCCCATTTTTCGATTGGGTTGTTTGTTTGTTATTGAGTTGTATGAACTGTTTTATATTTTGGAAATTAAGCCCTTGTTGGTCGCATCATTTGCAGATATTTTCTCCCAGTTCATAGGTTGTCTTTTTGTTTTGTTTATGGCTTCCTTTGCTGTACAAAATCTTGTAAGTTTGATTAGTTCCCATTTGTTATTTTTGTTTTTATTTCTATTGCCTTGGGAGACTGACCTAAGAAAACACTGGTATGATTTATGTCAGAGAATGTTTTGCCTATGATCTCTTCTAGGAGTTTTATGGTGTCATGTCTTTTTTTTTTTTTTTTAATTTATTTTGGTTGCGCCAGGTCTTAGTTATTGCATGCGGGATCTTTAGTTGTGGCATGCGGGATCTGCTAGTTGCAGCATGCAGACTTCTTAGTTGTGGCATGCATGTGGGATCTAGTTCCCCAACCAGGGATCGAACCAGGTCCCCTGCATTGGGAGTGTGGAGTCTTACCCACTGGACCACCAGGGAAGTCCCAGTGTCATGTCTTATATTTAAGTTTTTAAGCCATTTTGAGTTTATTTTTGTGTATGGTGAGAAGATGTATTCTAACTTCATTGATTTACATGCAGTTGTCCAACTTTCCCAACACCACTTGCTGAAAAGACTTTCCCCATTGTGTATTCCTGCCTCCTTTGTTGAAGATTAATTAACTGCAGGTGTGTGGGTTTATTTCTGGCTCTCTATTCTGTTCTGTTGATCCGTATGTCTGTTTTTGTCATACCATGCCATTTTGATTACTGTAGCTTTGTTTTTTTTTGGCGGTATGTGGGCCTCTCACTGTTGTGGCCTCTCCCGTTGCGGAGCACAGGCTCCGGACACGCAGGCTCAATGGCCACGGCTCATGGGCCCAGCTGCTCTGTGGCATGTGGGATCTTCCCGGACTGGGGCATGAACCCGTGTCCCCTGAATCCGCAGGCGGACTCTCAACCACTGTACCACCAGGGAAGCCCGATTACTGTAGCTTTGTAGTGTTGTCTGAAGTCTGGGAAGGTTATGCCTCCTGCTTTGTTCTTTTTCTTCAGGTATATCACATCTTCTTTACCCATTCATGTGTTGATGGACACTTAGCTTGCTTCCATATCTTGGGTATTGTAAATAGTGCTGCTATGAACATTGGGGTGCATGTATCTTTTCAAATTAGTGTTTTTAGTTTTTTGGATATATACCCAGGAGAGGAATTGCAGGGTCATATGGTAGTTCTATTTTTAGTTTTTTGAGAAACCTCCATACTGTTTTCCACAGTGGCTGCACCAATTTACATTCCCACCAAGAGTGTATGAGGTTTCCCTCTTCACCACATCCTCACTGACATTTGCTGCATGTTCTTAATTTAAATGCAAGAAAAGGTGGAATTTTCTCCTCAGAGAATGCCAAAATGAATTAAGTTACACTGCATGCAAAGACATTGGGGTGTCCTTGGTGCTTATCTGCAGGCGGTTTCATTTGAGGGGGTGGTCTTTTTTCACCATTTTTAAAATGAGCGATTCTCAACCAAGACATGCTGGTGGGATGCAGACAAATAACTGGGTAGTCTGGATGTGGCAGCCTCTGTTCTTTCCTGATGCCCCTTTGAGGTAGGACATGGAAGTTTGATCCATCTCCAAAGTAGATACAGTCCAAGGAGTGTCCAGGAGAAGTGACATTTAACTAAAGATTGTGTATGGGGATTAGAAGAGGGACCTACCTTTATACATCTTGTCCTTCTCCCTAGAGTCGTTCTTCCTTGAAAGCCATCTTTTGTATCCTTTCTTTTTTTTTTAACATCTTTATTGGAGTATAATTACTTTACAATTGTGTGTTAGTTTCTGCTTTATAACAAAGTGAATCAGTTATACATATACATATGTTCCCATATCTCTTCCCTCTTGCGTCTCCCTCCCTCCCACCCTCCCTATCCCACCCCTCTAGGTGGTCACAAAGCACCGAGCTGATCTCCCTCTGCTATGTGGCAGCTTCTCACTAGCTATCTATTTTACATTTGGTAGTGCATATATGTCCATGCCACTCTCTCACTTTGTCACATCTTACGCTTCCCCCTCCCCATATCCTCAGGTCCATTCTCTAGTAGGTCTGTGTCTTTATTCCCGTCTTACCCCTAGGTTCCTCATGACTTTTTTTTTCTTAGATTCCATATATATGTGTTAGCATACGGTATTTGTTTTTCTCTTTCTGACTTACTTCACTCTGTATGACAGACTCTAGGTTCATCCACCTCACTACAAATAACTCAAATTCGTTTCTTTTTATGGCTGAGTAATATTTCATTGTATATATGTGCCACATCTTCTTTATCCATTCATCTGTTGATGGACACTTAGGTTGCTTCCACGTCCTGGCTATTGTAACTAGAGCTGCAGTGAACATTTTGGTACATGACTCTTGTTGAATTATGGTTTTCTCAGGGTATATGCCCAGTAGTGGGATTGCTGGGTCGTATGGTAGTTCTATCTGTAGTTTTTTAAGGAACCTCCATACTGTTCTCCATAGTGGCTGTATCAATTTACATTCCCAGCAACAGTGCAAGAGGGTTCCCTTTTCTCCATACCCTCTCGAGCATTTATTGTTTTTAGATTTTTTGATGATGGCCATTCTGACTGGTGTGAGGTGATACCTCACTGTAGTTTTGATTTGCATTTCTCTAATGATTAGTGATGCTGAGCATCCTTTCATGTGTGTTTTGGCAATCTGTATATCTTCTTTGGAGAAATGTCTATTTAGGTCTTTTGCCCATTTTTCGATTGGGTTGTTTGTTTTTTTGTCATTGAGCTGCATGAGCTGCTTGTAAATTTTGGAGATTAATCCTTGGTTAGTTGCTTCATTTGCAAATATTTTCTCCCATTCTGAGGGTTGTCTTTTGGTCTTGTTTATGGTTTCCTTTGCTGTGCAAAAGCTTTGAAGTTTCATTAGGTCCCATTTGTTTATGTTTGTTTTTATTTCCATTTCTCTAGGAGGTGGGTCAAAAAGGATCTTGCTGTGATTTATGTCATAGAGTGTTCTGCCTATGTTTTCCTCTAAGAGTTTCATAGTGTCTGGCCTTACATTTAGGTCTTTAATCCATTTTGAGTTTATTTTTGTGTATGGTGTTAGGGAGTGTTCCAATTTCATACTTTTACATGTACCTGTCCAGTTTTCCCAGCACCACTTATTGAAGAGGCTGTCTTTTCTCCACTGTATATTCTTGCCTCCTTTATCAAAATAAGGTGACCATATGTGCATGGATTTATCTCTGGGCTTTCAATCCTGTTCCATTGATCTGTATTTCTGTTTTTGTGCCAGTACCATACTGTCTTGATTACTGTAGCTTTGTAGTATAGTCTGAAGTCAGGGAGCCTGATTCCTCCAGCTCCATTTTTTGTTCTCAAGATTGCTTTGGCTATTAGGGGTCTTTTGTGTTTCCGTAAAAATTGTGAAATTTTTTGTTCTAGTTCTGTGAAAAATACCAGTGGTAGTTTGATAGGGATTGCATTGAATCTGTAGATTGCTTTGGGTAGTAGAGTCATTTTCACAGTGTTGATTCTTCCAATCCAAGAACATGGTATAGCTCTCCATCTATTTGTATCATCTTTAATTTCTTTCATCAGTGTCTTATAGTTTTCTGCATACAGGTCTTTTGTCTCCTTAGGTAGGTTTATTCCTAGATATGTTATTCTTTTTGTTGCAATGGTAATTGGGAGTGTTTTCTTAATTTCACCTTCAGATTTTTCATCAGTGTATAGGAATGCCAGAGATTTCTGTGCATTAATTTTGTATCCTGCTACTTCACGAAATTCATTGATTAACTCTAGTAGTTTTCTGGTAGCATATTTACGATTCTCTATGTATATTATCCTGTTATATGCAAACAGTGACAGTTTTACTTCTTCTTTTCCAATTTGTATTCCTTTTACTACTTTTTCTTCTCTGATTGCTGTGGCTAAAACTTCCAAAACTATGTTGAATAAGAGTGGTGAGAGTGGACAACCTTGTCTTGTTCCAGATCTTAGTGGAAATGGTTTCAGTGTTTCACCATTGAGGACGATGTTGGCTGTGGGTTTGTCATATATGGCCTTTATTATGTTGAGGAAAGTTCCCTCTATGTCTACTTTCTGGAGGGTTTTTATCATAAATGGGTGTTGGATTTTGTCAAAAGTTTTCTCTGCATCTATTGAGATGATCATATGGTTTTTCTCCTTCATTTTGTTAATATGGTGTATCACGTTGATTGATTTGCGTATATTGAAGAATCCTTGCATTCCTGGAATAAACCCCACTTGATCATGGTGTATGATCCTTTTAATGTGCTGTTGGAATCTGATGAGGATTTTTGCATCTATGTCCATCAGTGATATTGGCCTGTAGTTTTCTTTCTTTGTGACATCTTTGTCTGCTTTAGGTATCAGGGTGATGGTGGCCTCGTAGAATGAGTTTGGGAGTGTTCCTCCCTCTGCTATATGTTGGAAGAGTTTGAGAAGGATAGGTGTTAGCTCTTCTCTAAATGTTTGATAGAAGTCGCCTGTGAAGCCATCTGGTCCTGGGCTTTTGTTTGTTGGAAGATTTTTTAATCACAGTTTCAATTTCAGTGCTTATGATTGGTCTGTTCATAGTTTCCATTTCTTCCTGGTTCAGTCTCGGAAGGTTGTGCATTTCTAAGAATTTGTCCATTTCTTCCAGGTTGTCCATTTTATTGGCATAGAGTTGCTTGTAGTAATCTCTCATGATCCTTTGTATTTCTGCAGTGTCAGTTGTTACTTCTCCTTTTTCATTTCTAATTCTATTGATTTGAGTCTTCTCCCTTTTTTTCTTGATGAGTCTGGCTAATGGTTTATCAATTCTGTTTATCTTCTCAAAGAACCAGCCTTTAGTTTTATTGATCTTTGCTATCGTTTTCTTTATTTCTTTTTCATTTATTTTTGATCTGATCTTTATGATTTCTTTCCTTCTGCTTACTTTGGGGTTCTTTTGTTCTTCTTTCTCTAATTGCTTTAGGTGCAAGGTTAGGTTGTTTATTTGAGATGTTGCCTGTTTCTTAAGGTAGGATTGTTTTGCTCTAAACTTCCCTCTTAGAACTGCTTTTGCTGCATCCCATAGGTTTTGGGTCGTCGTGTCTCCATTGTCATTTATTTCTAGGTATTTTTTTGATTTTCTCTTTGATTTCTTAAGTGATAACTTCATTATTAAGTAGTGTATTGTTTAGCCTCCATGTGTTTGCATTTTTTACAGATCTTTTCCTGTAATTGATATCTACTCTCATAGTGTTGTGGTCGGAAAAGATACTTGATACGATTTCAATTTTCTTAAATTTACCAAGGCTTGATTTGTGACCCAAGATATGACCTATCCTGGAGAATGTTCCATGAGCACTTCAAAAAAATGTGTATTCTGTTGTTTTTGGATGGAATGTCCTATAAATATCAATTAAGTCCATCTTGTTTAATGTATCATTTAAAGCTTGTGTCTCCTTATTTACTTTCATTTTGGATGATCTGTCCATGGGTGAAAGTGGGGTGTTAAAGTCCCCTACTATGATTGTGTTACTGTCAATTTCCCCTTTTATGGCTGTTAGTATTTGCCTTATGTATTGAGGTGCTCCTATGTTGGGTGCATAAATATTTACAATTGTTATATCTTCTTCTTGGATCGATCCCTTGATCATTATGTAGTGTCCTTCTTTGTCTCTTATAATAGTCTTTAGTTTAATGTGTGTTTTGTCTGATATGAGAATTGCTACTCCAGCTTTCTTTTGATTACCATTTGCATGGAATATCTTTTTCCATCCCTTAACTTTCAGTCTGTGTGTGTCCCTAGGTCTGAAGTGGGTCTCTTGTAGACAGCATATATATGGGTCTTGTTTTTGTATCCATTCAGCCAGTCTGTGTCTTTTGGTGGGAGCATTTAATCCATTTAATTATAATCCATAATTATCGATATGTATGTTCCTATTCCCATTTTCTTAATTGTTTTGGGTTCGTTATTGTAAGTCTTTTCCTTCTCTTGTGTTTCTTGCCTAGAGAAGATCCTTTAGCATTTGTTGTAAAGCTGGTTTGGTGGTGCTGAACTCTCAGCTTTTGCTTGTCTGTAAAGGTTTTAACTTCTCCATCAAATCTGAATGAGATCCTTGCTGGGTAGAGTAATCTTGGTTGTAGGTTTTTCTCCTTCATCATTTTAAATATGCCCTGCCACTGCCTTCTGGCTTGCAGAGTTTCTGCTGAAAGATCAGCTGTTAACCTTATGGGGATTCCCTTGTGTGCTATTTGTTGTTTTTCCCTTGCTGCTTTTAATATGTTTTCTTTGTATTTAATTTTTGACAGTTTGATTAATATGTGTCTTGGCGTGTTTCTCCTTGGATTTATCCTGTATTGGACTCTTTGTGCTTCCTGGACTTGGTTAACTATTTCCTTTCCCATATTAGGGAAGTTTTCAACTATAATCTCTTAAAATATTTTCTCAGTCCCTTTGTTTTTCTCTTCTTCTTCTGGGACCCCTATAATTCGAATGTTGGCGTGTTCAGTGTTGTCCCAGAGGTCTCTGAGACTGTCCTCAGTTCTTTTCATTCTTTTCTCTTTATTCTGCTCTGCAGTAGTTATTTCCACTATTTTATCTTTAAGATCACTTATCCGTTCTTCTGCCTCAGTTATTCTGCTATTGATCCCTTCTAGAGTATTTTTAATTTAATTTATTGTGTTGTTCATCATTGCTTGTTTCATCTTTAGTTCCTCTAGGTCCTTGTTTAATGTTTCTTGCCTTTTGTTTATTCTATTTCCAAGATTTTGGATCATCTTTACTATCATTATTCTGAATTCTTTTTCAGGTAGACTGCCTATTTCCTCTTCATTTGTTAGGTCTGGTGGGTTTTTATCTTGCTCCTTCATCTGCTGTGATTTTCTGTCTTCTCATTTTGCTTATCTTACTGTGTTTGGTGTCTCCTTTTTGCAGGCTGCAGGTTTGTAGTTCCTGTTGTTTTTGGTGTCTGTCCCCAGTGGCTAAGGTTGGTTCAGTGGGTTGTGTAGGCTTCCTGGTGGAGGGGACTAGTGCCTGTGTTCTGGTGGATGAGGCTGGATCTTGTCTTTCTGGTGGGCAGGTCCACGTCTGGTGGTGTGTTTTGGGGTGTCTGTGGCCTTATTATGAATTTAGGCAGCCTCTCTGCTAATGGATGGGGCTGTGTTCTGTGCTGGTTGTTTGGCATAGGATGTCCAGCTCTGGAGCTTGCTGGTCGTTGAGTGAAGCTGGGTGTTGGTGTTGAGATGGAGATCTCTGGGAGATTTTCATTGTTTGATATTACGTGGAGCTGGGAGGTCTCTTGTGGACCAGTGTCCTGAACTTGGCTCTCCCACCTCAGTGGCACAGCCCTAATGCTTGGCTGGAGCACCAAGAGCCTTTCATCCACATGGCTCAGAATAAAAGGAAGAAAAAGTAGAAAGAAAGAAAGAGGATAAAAGAAAATAAAATAAAGTAAGGTCAAATAAAATAAAGTTATTAAAATAAAAAAATTATTTAGAACAACAGTTTTTTTAAAGTAAAAACAAAAAACAGACATAGAACTTGAGGACCAATGGTAAAAGCAAAGCTATACAGACAAAATCTCACACAGAAGCATACACATATACACTCACAAAAAGAGGAAAAGGGGAAAAAATAATAAATCTTGCTCTCAAAGTCCACCTCCTCAATTTGGGATGATTCGTTGTCTATTCAGGTATTCCACAGATGCAGAGTACATCAAGTTGATTGTGGAGCTTTAATCTGCTGCTCCTGAGGCTGCTGGGAGCGATGTCCCTTTCTCTTCTTTGTTCGCACAGCTCCCGGGGTTCAGCTTTGGATTTGGCCCCGCTTCTGCGTGTAGGTCGCCCGGAAGGCGTCTGTTCTCTGCTCAGACAGGACGGGGTTAAAGGAGCCGCTGCTTCGGGGGCTCCGGCTCACTCAGGCCGGGGGGAGGGAGGGGCACGGAGTGCGGGGCGAGACTGCGGCAGCAGAGGCCAGTGGGACGTTGCAGCAGCCTGAAGGGCGCCGTGCGTTCTCCTGGGGAAGTTGTCCCTGGATCCCAGGACCCCGGCAGTGGCGGGCTGCACAGGCTCCCCGGAAGTGGGGTGTGGATAGTGACCTGTGCTCACACACAGGCTTCTTGGTGGCGGCAGCAGCAGCCCTAGCGTCTCATGTCTGTCTCTGGGGTCCGCGCTTTTAGCCGCGGCTTGCGCCCGTCTCTGGAGCTCCTTTAAGCAGCGCTCTTAATCCCCTCTCCTTGTGCACCAGGAGACAAAGAGGAAAGAAAAAGTCTCTTGCCTCTTCGGCAGGTCCAGACTTTCCCCCGGGCTCCCTCCTGGCTAGCCGTGGTGCACTAACCCCCTGCAGGCTGTGTTCACGCCCCCAACCCCAGTCCTCTCCCTGCGCTCCGACCGAAGCCCGAGCCTCAGCTCCAAGCCCCCGCCCGCTCTGGCGGGTGAGCAGACAAGCCTCTCAGGCTGGTGAGTGCCGGTCGGCCCTGATCCTCTGTGCGGGAATCTCTCCGCTTTGCCCTCCGCACCCCTGTTGCTGTGCTCTCCTCCGTGGCTCCAAAGCTTCCCGCCTCCGCCACCCACGGTCTCCGCCCGCGAAGGGGCTTCTAGTGTGTGGAAACCTTTCCTCCTTCACAGCTCCCTCCCACTGGTGCAGGTCCTGTACCTATTCTTTTGTCTCTGTTTTTTCTTTTTTCTTTTGCCCTACCCAGGTACGAGGGGAGTTTCTTGCCTTTTGGGAGGTCTGAGGTCTTCTGCTAGCGTTCAGTAGGTGTTCTGTAGGAGCTGTTCCACGTGTAGATGTATTTCTGGTGAATCTGTGGGGAGGAAGGTGTTCTCCGCATCTTACTCTTCCGCCATCTTCTCAAATCTCGTATCCCTTCTTTTTTAACTCACAAATCTCCAATATTAAAAAAACCACTCTGCTCTCACATTCTGTGGCATTTCACCCTTGCCCTGTGCTTGTACACCTCCACTCAGCAAAACCTACCATAATAAGGTATGTTACTAATTTCCCTCATTCCCCCCCACTCCCTGCCCCCTGCCAATGAAATGGGGTAGATTCGATTAAAGCCTCCATTCACCATACTCTAGGTAGAGTTCAGCTAATGGTGGTGGCGGTGGAATTCCAAACAGAAAAGTGTTGGGTTGTGTCTCTCTAGGGCAGAGGGAAACAGTGGGTCTTGAACACAGTTTGCTTTTCAAATGATGACCCACCTGCCTTCTATTTTTATTAAATTATTATTTTTTATACAATTTTAAGGGTTACTTTTCATTTACATTTATTATAAAATATTGGCTATATTTCCCATGTTGTACAATACATCTTTGAGCCTACCTTACACCCAATAGCTTGTACTTTCCACTCCCCTACCCCTCTGTTGCCCCTCCCCACTGGTAACCACTAGTTTGTTCTCTATATCTGTGAGGCTGCTTCTTTTTTGTTTTATTCACTAGTTTGTTGTGTTTTTAAGATGCCACACATAAGTGATATTGCACAGTATTTGTCTTTCTCTGTCTGACTTATTTCACTTAGCATAATGCCCTCCAAGTCCATCCACGTTGCTGCAAATGACAAAATTTTGTTCTTTTTTATGGCTGAGTAGTATTCCATTATGTGTGTTTATATATACCACATCTTCTTTACCCATTCATCTGTTGATGGACACTTAGGTTGCTTCCATGTCTTCTGCCTGCCCTCTTTTGATGGTAGTACCTGAAAATCTCTTCTCTTAGGCTAGTCAGCTTACCAAAAAAGAGTTCTCCAATCTCCTGTTTGGGAGGGGCCTTGGCTTTGGGGCTGCCCGCATTCTAAGAGCTGAGGGTCTAACCTTTTGATCAGGGAGGACCTTGCTCTCAGCCTGCGCTCTGCTCATGGTACCTACTGCAGAGTCTTCATTTCAACCTCCCACCTGGTTTGGGGAATGGAGGTTCCATGTCTGCACTGGTTGGGGTAGGGGAGCTGGCTCAGGCTTTGAAACACCTTGTTTTCAGCTCTACTCCCTGGATCCCCATTTTTAGAGTTACCTGGTGCTTTTGATTCCCAAACTTCTGAGGTCTGTTGGTAGGCACTGCCGGGATTTATGTTGGTTTCTCATCCTGCAGGTCCTTTGCAGAGAGAAGACAGCTAAAGTGTAATCCGGTTACCCTTCCTTTATTTCTTTTCCATTTTCCTAAGTTTTTTTTTTTTCTCTTTGTCTTTAGTTCTCTCCCTTTCTCTTTGTTCTTTAGGATTTACACCTTTCTACTCCCTTAACTCATATTCTAGTGGGATTTTAGGAGAAAGTGGAGATAAATGTGTATGTCAGTACACCTCATTTAACTGGAAGTTGAGCTGATGTTCTCTTTTTCTGTTTCAAAAGTTAACTTTTTCTGTTGTTGCTGGTTGTGTGGGTTTGCCAGCCTTTCATTAACCAGAGTCATTTGTTTTCATCCTGGAATACCCATGGAGATTACTTTTAGGTTTCAGAATTTGCCTTTAGAAGATTTTCAGCCAAGGAGCTGATATATGCCCTATTTTCGAAGCTTGCGTGGGTGAGCAATGCATCCGTTCAAGAGAGAAGTGGTAGAAGGTCTTATCAGTCTGGATCTGTCAGCCTGGATAAAGGGGCCTTCCATCTTCCCAGGAAATCTGCCACAGAATGATGCTGAGCTATCTTAGTTATTAAAGAAAGCCTACACATCACTCAAATCAGTTCTCAGATCCCCTGTGCTCTGAGTTCCTATCTACAGTCATTGGTATCATCTCTGGGTGTTTTCTCTGCTTTGCTGGGATTCCGTGTTAATCTGCTTCTTCCTTGGCCCTTGTGTCTCCTTCATCACTCAAAATATACAGCTGCTCTGTCTCGGCACGGTGGGTTCCTTACACCATTTCAGTTCTTACTACTTCATATGCTCCAGAGCTATGAAGGGTTTTAGAGATCACCTAGTGGCTTCAAACGTGCAGTCTGCAGATCAAAAAGAAGAGTTTTAACCAATCTTGGGAGAAAGCCTGGTATAGGAAGCAGGTAGAATGAGAGCTGTTCTGGGTAATGTAGGGAAGGGAACCTACCCCATCTTGATCACACCTCCCCAAGGAGATGGATTAACCACCACTGATCCCATTTAACACTCATCTTGAATGTGAGAGGCTGAGTCCCTGTGTTGGGAAGTAATTTGCAGAAGGTCATGTAGTGGACTAGTTCAGGATTTGAATCAAGGCCTCCTTATACTTTACCATTTCCTCTAGATCCACAAATGAGGAAGCCAGAAGGGTGATTGTGGAGACTTTCAAGTGAGTGATCAAACAGTGGCTGCATCCTATGAGCCTGACTGCCCCTTTTTTCAAAGGCTCCACTCATCCATAGTCTTGTATGAAAAAATCATAAATAATAATTCTCGCTGAAACGGCCTCCTTTCTGCCCCAGAATTGGTGTCCCGCTGGCTTGTTAATTTTAGTTTGGGAGTCAGAGACCTAGTGACAACTGCTATCGTGCAGGGCTCCTTGGCTGTTCAGTAAATGCTAATAAACCGTAAGTTGCAATCCTAACAATCCCTGCTGCCCGAACCAAACTGCAAGGGCAAAAGATGACTTTGGTCTGAATTGGATTTGAAAAGGCTGAAAGAACAGGCTTTGAGTACGCAGTGGAAATGCCAGTCGAATATTAATTATAGCGGCAGTGCCGGCCCGCGGAAGGCGCAATGGTTCAGCCACAAGAACGAAGAACGGGAGAGGGATGATGAATGCAGATGAGATGCTTCTGCCTGTGAAATCCAAGTGTGGCTTCACAAAAGAGGCCAGGGAGCCTCCGGTGGTTTTCTGCAACTCTTTTGGTGTTCAGAGAGGTCTTTCTGGTCTTCTCATTTGCTCGTTTTATTTATTCCTCAGAATCACCAGGGTGACGGGGCCATGAGCTATCTTAGGGGCAGGTTTTAATTAGTGGCTTGGGATTCCAAAAGTGGCAGCGAGGTAGATGGGGGCTCCATAACCTCTTTGACCCAGTGATTATTTACCACATTCCAGGAACAGGCTGTTCTGGTCCACAGTGAACCAGATACATAATTATAACCGGTCCCTTTACGCAGCAGGCGTCTAGACACAAACGTACACCTACCCCCCCCGCCGCCCCCCCCCGCCCCCCAGACAGACAGCATTAACAGCATCGGGCTGTAGGGTGGGCAGGGATAGAAGTTTGCTTATGAAAATAGGGAGCCATAGGTAAGAGATAATTTCCATATATCTCACTGCCTGGCAACCTTTTAAATTATGTATACTGAAGAATTTCCTACAGCTCTAACTGCCCAATAGATTGTGTGACTAATTGTTTCTTTCTACTGAAAATGGGAGCCTCCTGGTAGGCTGTATGTTTCGGTGCAATTATGTCAACCTGACCAGGGCCAAGGCCATTTTCACCACCTGAGGGGTGTGCTAATTGTTCTGAAGTGTGCTGCCTGGGGTGCGCCTCATTGCTGTAGTGGTTTCAACGGAACTTCTAATTAAGAATGAGAAGCGAAAAGGGGCTGGGTGCATTCCTCCCACATCAGGGGCTCAGGCAGGCTGCCTTTGAGCACAACAGTGTGAGCATGCCCATGGTGGGAGCCAGCTGGGGCAGAAATTGATGTGCCTCAGGTGTGGTTTGTCTACAGGCTTGGTGCAGGCTGTTGGAGCTGTAATTAGAGCTGGGCCAATGTCAACGTGGTGTCCGGGGTTCCAGTCTTTCCAGGCTCTGTGTCAGTGTTTGGAGGGGGTGCCTGTGGAGGAGCTGAAGGGGAGGAGGCTGGAAAGTTTAAGTAGCTGGAAGTACAGCCTGAGGGAGTTGGTGAGACAGGACTGTTCTGGCAAATCACATGCCCTGATGCTTCCGTTAAGACCAGGCTGCCCTGGTTGTTAATTACAGTGGGCTGGGAATCCCACCGGGGTTCGGGACACTAGTTTTGTCTCTTGTTAACAGAGCATCTTTGGGTAAACTGTTTAACTTTTCCGAGTCTCAGTTTGCTTTACCTGTAAAATGGGGATTAAAAATATGAATTAAGTTTGATGTTATTTTGTCATCATGGACTTAGAACTCAGGAATGTCTGCATCCCACATGGACAATCATTTCTCCCCTCTGTGGGACTCCACTTCCCAATTCCCCTTACTCCGTTCTTCGCAGACTAGTACCACAAGGAACATTAGCAGAATGAGAACAAAAATAATTTATTTATAACTGAGCCCAGTGAACCAAAGTAGGAGAAAGAAAAGGGCGAAAGACAGGTTGGCTTTCTCCATGAGACGAGTCTCAGCTTAATGTGCTGACTGACCTCATGGAAGGAGGAAAGAGAGACGCAGGAGAGCTCAGGTGTGTCTGGAACTCTTTTTTTTTTTTTTGTGGTACGCGGGCCTCTCACCGCTGTGGCCTCTTCCGTTGAGGAGCACAGGCTCCGGACATGCAGGCCCAGCGGCCATGGCTCACGGGCCCAGCCACTCTGTGGCACATGGGATCCTCCTGGACCGGGGCACGAACCCGCGCCCCCTGCATCAGCAGGCGGACTCTCGACCACTGGGCCACCAGGGAAGCCCCTAGCAGGTGGATTCTTAACATGCGCCACCAGGGAAGTCCCCGAGAGGTGACTTCTTACTAGTATAGCCCCATCCTTCACCCCCGAGGCTGCCCTTCTGCAAACAGGCTGATATGAATTTCATAGTCAAACAGATCTCTGCTGGCTCACCTGCCGTGTGGCCTGATATTTTAAAATTTTACCCTTTTGGGTTAATCTTCTCAGTTTTAAATGTGCAAGCAGAGCTGGAAGGGACTGCCAGTTCATCTCTAGCTGATGAGATGGTTGAAGAGACCTCCTTGGCGGGTGTCAGGAGACTCCAATTCCAATCTGTGCTCTAACTCCAAATTACTGGGTGACCGTGCGCACAGCCACTTATCTCTCATCTCAGTTTTGTCATCAGCATCTTAAGGAATATCTCCCACCTCAACCTGTGGGAACATAAGAGAGCTGGGGTAGGAAGGGCTCAAGACACGGAAGAAAGAACACTTTTCCTCAAAGTTCAGTCAAGTGTCTGTCAGGCAGCCTCCCTTTGCTGCACTGGGGTCTAAGAACAGGCTCTGAGGGTACTGTGCCTCCCAGGTGGTCTGGGGCTTTGTTGCGCCTGAGCTTACCTTCCTCCAGCCCTGATCGGTGAGGGGCTGGCTCCTCCGATACCCTGGGAGTCAGGGGAGAGATGGTGGCTGTTTAAATTTGGGGTCAGAGGAGGGGCTTTGGGGCGGTGATGTGCATGGTATTGGAGCTGGTCTTGGTGTTTTATTTACACAGCAAGCAGCCACGTTTCCGGAGGGGTGTGGAGGTATTGACAGAGATTATAGGAAAGTGAATTTCCTATTCGTCCACCCCGTCTCACCTAGAGCCAGCTGACAGTGTGTGAGGGAGAGGCGTCCTGGCTCCAGCTCCCTCCTGACAGCTGGAAATGCCGGCTGCCCTGCCCCCTCCTGAGGTGTTTGTAATTCCTTAATACCTACTGATCTCAGAAAGGCAACGTGTGGCGCCTCCCCGGGTGCATTATCTTCCCAAATAGGGTTGCTGCCCTCCTGCCTTCTCTACTCTCTCTGAAACCAACCCCCATCTATGATTTTCTTCAACAGCAAGAGTCACCGTATTGCTGAGCTCTGACATGGGCAGGGCACTGGGAACACATCAGAGAACAAGGCCACTGGCTCCCTCCCTTACGGGATCGTTCGTGTGTGTGGTGTGCGCATGCGCACGCGCAAGAATCAAACAACTGCGCGAACAGCACATTGGTTTACCGGAGGTCCGTCCCCTACTGTAACTAGCCTCCCCAAAATAGCTTTTAGAATCACAGAATGTTAGAACCAGGCCAATTCCCACTCTGAGTGGGGAATCGGAGTGAACCTCAGTTTGAGGTTGAAACCTGGGGAAGGGATTTGTCCAGAGTCAGAGCAGAAACTGTGGGCAGGGCCAGAGTTGAAACTTGGCCTCCAACTCCTGGCTCGGCTTCCCCTGCGCCTTGTTATTCCTGCTCCAGCTGCAGGAGGAATCCTCAGGTGTGGTAGCTCCTCCGCTGATGCTAGATGCTAGGTGGCACCAGCACACCTTGGAACAAAAAGGCTCCCAATCTGGCTCCCATCTGAAAATGCCCGAATCCTCACTGCTGGCAGCCTGAAGTCCAGGCTGGGTGCTGTCTTCTCCTAGTACCCTCACAAGGCCTGCCTGCTCGGGGGGCTGCCCCTGATCACAGTCCCACTTCCTTCATCCCTTCCCGGGTCCCAGATGCCTTGGGGACCTGTTTGCTCCTTACCTGGAAGAATTCACTCCTATGTGATTGATTTCTTCTGGGGGCTCTCTGTGCAGAATGGAGAGTTCTGGCTGGGTGATCAGCTCAGGGGAGCTATTTTAGGGCCATGCAGGCACAGATTCCCCTTAGGTGCTGGTATCTTTCTTACTTACTGAAGCTTCTGTCTGGGTGAACAACCCAGCTGAGCATGGTGTGGTCTCTCCCCAGGTCACATTGCCAGTCTGTGACAGAGGGGGGATGGAGTCCTGGCTTGCTAAGGACCGCACTACTTTGTCTCTCAAGAGAATGTCCAGAAGACAAGACCCTCTGCCACTTGGTCCCTACCTGCCCCTCCAGTGCCATCTCACAGTTGTGGAGCTCTGTGGCTAAGAGTATGGGCTCTGGTTTCAGACTCCTGGGATTGGAATGGCGTCTCCCCAATTGTTAATTGTGTTACTGTGCCATGTTTATGGAACATTTCTCTGCCTCAGTTTCTCCCTCTGTGAATGGGATGGGGTAGATTACATAGGATCTCAAATTTCTTTGCAACTTCCCCCACTAAAGGTGGAGTATACTTTCCCACCCCCCTGAAACTGAGCTGGCCTTGTGACTTGCTTCCATAGGAATGGGTGGCAATAATGTGTGAGCTCTGAGCCTAGGTGTCAAGAGGCTTTGCAACTTCTGTTCTTTCAGGACATTGCTGCCATGTGACAAGCCCCGCTGATGCCATTGAGGATGTGAGGCCACATGGAAGGAGATCCCAGCCATCCAGCCCAAATTGCCCACTCACAGCATTGTGAGTACATGAATTATTTTGGGGGTGGTTTGTTATGTTGCTGAAGTTGACTGAAATAGGGGAGAATGATAGTACAGTAGTCTCTCCTTATCCATGATTTTGCTTTCTACAGTTTCAGTTACCCCTGGTCAACCATGGCCCCAAAATACCAAATGGAAAATTCTAGAAAGAATTTGTAAGTTTTAAATTGCATGATTTTGTGAGTAGTTTGATGAAATCTTGTGCCTTCCCACCTGGGACATGAATCATCCCTTTCTCCAGCATATCCGAGCAGTATATGCTACCCCCATTACTCACTTAGTAGTGCTCTAGTCTCAGTTATCAGATCGACGGTCCTGGTATTGCAGTACTGGGGCAGGTAGGGACCAAGTGACAGAGGGTCTTATCTTCTGTCCAAGTCACCCTTACTTCACTTAATAATGGCCCCCAAACACAACAGTAGTGATGCCAGCAATTTGGATATTCTCTTACTGTGCCTAATTTATAAATTTTATCATAGGTATGTATGTATAGGAAAAAACATAGTGTATATAGGGTCTGGTACTATCTGTGGTTTCAGGTATTTACTGGGGGTCTTGGCGCATAATCTCCTAGAATAAGGGGGACTGCTGTACCTACCTTGAAAGGTTGCGGTGAGGTTTACATAATAACGGGAACTTAGATCCGCGCCTAGCACACATGAAGCAAATACAGTCGTTGCTACTAACATCATCATGGGGCACTTCCTCTTGCTTATTGCATTCTAGTCCCACCGACCTCCTTTCTTCTTCTTCTTCTTTCTTCCTTGTTTCTTCTTTCTTCCTCCTTCTTCTCCCCCTCCGTCTTCTTCTTCTTTTAAATACACCAAACTCTTCCTTTTTCAGGGCTTTCGTAATTAATTCTTTCCGTTTGGAATTGTCCTTCCCTGCTGTCTTGTTTTCATGGTTGCGGTCTCAGCTGAAACTTCTTCTCCTTGGAGAGGTCTTCTCTGAATCTCCCTCCTCCCTTCCTCTCCATTTTTGCTTCCTTTCATGGTGTCTGATCATCACATTTATTGATTTCCTTGAATGTTGTCTGTCTCCCCTTCTAGATTTCAAGTCCCTTGAGGGCAGGAGCTGGGCTTTTATCCTTGCTGCCCACCACAGTGCCGTGCACGGCAGGCACTCACTTGGTATTTGCTGAATGAGTGGATGAAAAGAGGCATCTAGTCAATATGAGTTTGAGGTTGGCGTCTGGTTTCCAAGAACAGGGGAGTATCCAGGTTGGAGTTTCAGAGAGAGGAGACTATGTGTGCTGCTTCTCATCCTTACAGCCGTTTAGGTTTTTGTCACACTCTTCGTTGGATCAATTATGTTCCTGATATCCTATGTCCAATAAGGCTATGGGCTTCTTTAGAAAGAAATTGAGCCCCTCACAGCCCCAAGCACATTGTCAGGCACCTGGTAGAGGCTTAACGGAAGTTTATTGGATAGATAAATGGATGGACGGGTGGATGAATAGATGAATAAATGAGTGAATGTAAAGAAGGATGGATGGACAGTAGTACTGAGACTGCAGGCAACAATGGAAAACCATGTTTATTTTTTCCTTCTAATAAAGGACAGTACATTTCCAGTCAATCTGTAAAACGTCATGAACGTATAAAAAAGTATTAAGTACAGTCATCAGCATTACATTGCAGAGAAATAGTTGTTATAACCTTTTCCCCTAAGATGGTACTTGGATGGTCACTGTTGTTTTGCTTTAACAAAAAAGGGCAAGAGTAGGTGACCAGTTGGCCTGGTTGGCCCAGGACTAAGGAGTTTCCCAGGATGTGGGGCTTTCAGTGCTAAAACTGGGAAAAGCTCAGGCAAACTGGGATGGTTGGTCGTGCAAGAAAGAGAGCAGCACGAGAATGTTGGGTGTGCTTTGGTGTTTAGGTACAGGGGTCCGATATTTTCTCAACTTCCCATGACCTCGCTTCCTCTTAGCTCTGGAATAAAAATCCCTGTGTTATTATCAAGGGTGTTACAGCTTTCAAAGGGTTTTAACAACCCCGTGTAATTTTGACTTGATCTTTATGCCAAGCCTGGGAGGTAGGGCAGTTCTAACCTAATTTGCAGGTGAAGCATGCCACGTCAGTGCTCCTAGCTCCTAGAGAATACGGGGCAGAGAAAAGACTGCCACCCCCATCTCCTGAGGCCAGTGTTCTTCCCACTACTCTGTTCTTTTCTGAAACATCCCGTCTCATCTGGCTTTCAGGAGTGAGCAGGAATCCTACGGGGGAAAGGAAGGACCCTGAGATCCAAGCTTTGGCTTTGGCTCATTCCCCTCATTTGGGACAATTTGTATGATTACTGCTTGGCCTGATGTGTTTACCTGCTCCTCCTCTAGCAATCCTCACGAAGGATTCCCCTGAAGACCCACCAGCTGGTCACTGCTGGCATCATTATGTGGCCAAGTCAGTGAAAGAGATCCAGTATATTTGGGCCATGTCCCAAATGGCCCTTCCAGTTAAGGTTTGCCAGCAGGATGGTCAGAGGACCAGCTCAGTCTGCCATGTGCCAGCTTGATTGTTGAGCTCTTTTTGGGTACTTCTGCCGAGAAGTTAACTCAAATGATAAGTCAATTCATGGGGTGGCTGTAACTTGCCACACTTGTTCCCACCCTTGTACTTTTTGCCTGACATATATGGGCACTACCTTAAGGGGGGAGGGTTCAGTAGTCCTCCCTGGCTCACCTTAAAAGACTAGGGACAGGCTATCCTTGCCCATGGTAGACCTCACTTCTCTTGACAGTGTATTAGAATCCTATCGTCCATTCTTTTATTCCAACACTGTTTTGAGCTCTTTTGCATTTTCGGCATTTATGACCTCTAGGGATAAGAAGTCTATGTAATCCTTCTTTTCCCTGTGAAGTGAGACTTCCTCTGGCTCTCCCTAATTCAACTGAAGCCTGTGATATTCTGGGATAAGCTTAATAAATGGGGTTTGACACTGGTCCTACTCTTTCAGATGTTGTTGTTTGGGCTCAGAGTTGCTCTGTCATGCGGGTCGTCTGTTCTGGGTGCAGCTGTGTAAAGGTCTGATCTTAGAGCTTTCCTTTTCTGAGAGTTGAACGAGGAATGGGTACAGGCTTCCCCTGCTATCTGAAAGTAGAGCGTTAGTATGAAAATTTTCGTAAGCTGAAATGGCGTAAACAAAGAAGCAGTTACCTTAGGGCACATCTTGCTAATGGATGCACAAAGTATCTGGATAGATCCAGATAAAGCCCAGCTGCTTAGACACAGTTCAAAGCTATGGCGGTTTGATTCTGAGCGGCTGAGTGGAGTTCCTGGGGAAGGAGTTGGGTGGTGCCACTCAATGCTCAGTGCTCTATAACCGCTGGCTGCAAAATAAATGCTGAATGCTATTTTCACTTTCCACCTTTTTTGGGGGGGTAAAAGCAGAAAGAAATGCAACTCTTTGGATTTCTTTCGGTTAGCAACAACAGGTACCAATGTAGATCTTTGGTAAAAGTGAAATGGCTTAAGGCAAACTTTTGAAAAGTGGGGCATATTTGTACTTTTATTTAAAAATAAATAAAGTAAATATCTTTGAAAGAAAGAAGAGTGCTGCCCATGCCCTCTTGGTAGATTCCCCAGACTGTGGGACCTGTAGCCTATTAGCTGAAGCGTGGAGTTCCTGCTTCACGTGCTTACGTCCATTCGCTTTCACATGCTTATGTTCTTTCTGCCTCTCCAACTAGCTGCGGCCTTATGACCCTCAGAAGTGTCTGTGGCTCTGAGTTCAAATTTGGTTTTAGGGCTTCCCTGGTGGCGCAGTGGTTGAGAGTCCGCCTGCCGATTCAGGAGATACGGGTTCGTGCCCGGGTCCGGCAGGATCCCACATGCCGCGGAGCGGCTGGGCCCGTGAGCCATGGCCACTGAGCCTGCGCGTCCGGAGCCTGTGCTCCGCAACGGGAGAGGCCACAACAGTGAGAGGCCCACGTATCGCAAAACAAAACAAAACAAAAAAAACCCCCCCACACAAATCTGATTTTAATCTTTAGATGTGATTTTCTTTGGTTTAGAGTAGACCCAACTCTGGAAGGGACGTTAACCCCGACATGACCATCCCTGCAATACGCTTGAGATGAGGCACTTGTGTGTATGAGACTCTTCTGAAACTTGAACTCTTGACACCGAGGGGTGAGGTGATGGTTTGACAAGCCCAGAAACTTCCAGATCTTGAGATATTGGCTGGCTCGCTACACACTTCTTGGCATCTGGGAAACTGATGGCCCTTGCATTGGGTTGTAGGCTGTACTTAACTAGAGGGTCAAAGAATGTCTCTGGGTTAAAAAATGAAAAACGCTCAATGCAATAGAAATATAGCTTCCTTATAAAAAACCTTTTGCAAGAAGTGCTGCCTGGCAGCAGGAGAAAACTAGAGGTCGACTGGTTTCCAGTCCTTTTTTGTCAGACCCCTTGGGGCCAGCACTTCCTCTAAGGAAGTCAAGCCTGGTGGGGAGAAGAGGATAAGACGGGCACATTCTTCCCCTCATGAAGAGGAAGAGTCGTGGTTAATTAAGCCAGTGATTAGGCAGCCTCCTCTGAGTTTGTGCAGATCTCTGCAGGCCCCTCATATGGTCACTGAACTCTGGGATCGGCGATGGCTGCCCTGGCTGAAGGGCCGGTTCGAGTTAGTCTGTCCACTTGAGTAGGCTCCGGACGCCATCATCCTACTAGGCTCCAGGAGAAGGTGCTCCCCAGATGAGAGTTTAGCCCGGGAGTCCCGTGAGCATGGGTCATCCCTTATGTGGTCTCCACTGGATCTCTCTCCGGGCAGCACCCAGTCCTCTTTGTACTTGAACTCCACAGGGCTCGAGCTCTTTGGGGTGCTGGCTCTGAAGCTCGGTTCTGGGGCAGGTGGCCCTGGACGGTGGGTGGGCTGGGCCTCTCCAGGGACAGTGGCAGGCCTCTGTCGGCTTCTCCAACTCTGGATTTCCAGCTCTCTTTTGTCCATGGGGAGTTTGTCAATTTTCTGAGCTTTTAAGATCAGAGACTTCCCATATGTCCCTTGTAGAGCCAGGAGAAAGTACCTGGTGGGAAATAATAGAATAAAGATATTTTCTGACTTCTGACTTCTGAATTTCAGCATTGAAAGGGTCCTTAGAATCCAACTCCCTGCCCAGGGAAAGATCATCTTTTTTTTTTTTTTTTTCAAACAATGTTAATTTAATGTTAGTTATTTTAAAGAAAAGGTTACCATGTATTGGCCTTTAATGACTGCATGAATCATGGGGTACTTCCTTGGGGAAGCCTTTTTTGATTGAACTTCCTTCTCATAAATGCTTGTACCACCTCTTAGTTTGTAATGATGGCACTTAAAAATTTTTTTAAAAAAAAATTTCATTTACTTATTTTTAACATCTTTATTGGAGTATATTTGCCTTACAATGGTGTGTTAATTTCTGCTCTATGACAAAGTGAATCAGCTATACATATACATATATCCTCATATCTCCTCCCTCTTGCGTCTCCCTCCCACCCTCCCTATCCCACCCCTCTAGGTGGACACAAAGCACCGAGCTGATCTCACTGTGCTATGAGGCTGCTTCCCACTAGCTATTTTACATTTGGTAGTGTATATAAGTCCATGCCACCCTCTCACTTCGTCCTAGCTTACCCTTCTCCCTCCCCGTGTCCTTAAGTTCATTCTCTACATCTGCATCTTTATTCCTGTCCTGCCCCTAGGTTCTTGAGAACCTTTTTTTTTTTAGATTCCATATGTATGTGTTAGCATATGGTATTTGTTTTTCTCTTTCTGACTTACTTCACTCTGTATGGCAGTCTCTAGGTCCATCCACCTCACTACAAATAACTCAATTTCGTTTCTTTTTATGGCTGAGTGATATTCCATTATATATATGTGCCACATTTTCTTTATCCATTCATCTGTCGATGGACACTTAGGTTGCTTCCATGTCCTGGCTATTGTAAATAGAGCTGCAATGAACATTGTGGTACATGACTCTTTTGGAATTATGGTTTTCTCAGGGTATATGCCCAATAGTGAGATTGCTGGGTCGTATGGTAGTTCTATTTTTAGTTTTTGAAGGAACCTCCGTACTGTTCTCCATAGTGGCTGTATCAATTTACATTCCCACCAACAGTGCAAGAGGGTTCCCTTTTCGCCACACCCTCTCCAGCATTTATCCGGGAAAGGTCATCTTTGCCACTCTCTTGACTGATGGATCAAATCTATGCTTGTACGCCTCTGGTACTGGGGAGTTCAACAACAAAATATAACAGCTAACACTTGTTAGGTACCAGGACTATTCTAACTGCTTTACATATTATTAATTCATATTATTCTCCCCCAAATCCCACGTGGTTGGTACTTTTGTTTCCCGCTATGTACAGACATGGAGACTGAGGCACCGAGAGACTGAATGATTTGTCCAGAGCCACACGGTGGTCAAGCTGTGGTAAAGACCAAGTGCTATGGATTCTGAGGCTTTTCTCTCGTCTACCATGCATAAGGCAGTCCATTCTATTTCTGAGCTCCTCTAATTTAGGCAAATTTTCTTGCTTTGGAATGTCAACTCTTTGTGGAACTTAATACTTTTAAAGTAGTTTCCCAATACGTCCTTGTCTTGAATCCACAGGCTATGCTAGCTTCACAGCATCAGTGTATTATCACTATTTTCCAGATGAAGATACTGAGGTCCCAAGTGATGAGATGGGTTTCCTAAGGTCTCCCGAGAAGTTGATAGATCTCCTTGATGGTTAACTCAAGGTTCCTTTCCCCTGCCAAGCTTCCTGTAGCCTGTAGTGGACTCTGGAATCGGGGGTCTCTATATGTGCCTAGAATATTTTCCTGTTCCAAGTTTAGGTAAGAAGGTAACTAAAACTATGTCATCTGTGGAGAAGCATATACCATCTTGTGATGCTGGGCAGTTCATACCCCCTCTCTGGGTGTCAGTTTATCTAAAACGTCATCCAGTTGGTCCAGAGGACATCTAAGGTCTTTTCCAAAAATAATCCTTAAATGTTTTTTTTATTTCTAAAGCCTTATAAGCAGAGAGGCTCCCATCCTTCTATTATGTCTAAAAGATTCAGGATGACAAAAATAAGCTCAAAATGGATTAAAGACCTAAATGTAAGGCCAGAAACTATCAAACTCTTAGAGGAAAACATAGGCAGAACACTCTATGACATAAATCACAGCAAGATCCTTTCTGACCCACCTCCTAAAGTAATGGAAATAAAAACAAAAATAAACAAATGGGACCTAATGAAACTTCAGAGCTTGTGCACAGCAAAGGAAACCATAAACAAGACCAAAAGACAACCCTCAGAATGGGAGAAAATATTTGCAAATGAAGCAACTGACAAAGGATTAATCTCCAAAATTTACAAGCAGCTCATGCAGCTCAATAACAAAAAAGCAAACAACCCAATCCAAAAATGGGCAGAAGACCTAAATAGACATTTCTCCAAAGAAGATATTCAGAATGCCAAACACATGAAAGAATGCTCAACATCATTAATCATTAGAGAAATCATTAGAGAAATGCAAATCAAAACTACAATGAGATATCATCTCACACCAGTCAGAATGGCCATCATCAAAAAATCTAGAAACAATAAATGCTGGAGAGGGTGTGGAGAAAAGGGAACACTCTTGCACTGCTGGTGGGAATGTGAATTGGTTCAGCCACTATGGAGAACAGTATGGAGGTTCCTTAAAAAACTACAAATAGAATTACCATATGACCCAGCAATCCCACTACTGGGCATATACCCTGAGAAAACCAAAATTCAAAAAGAGTCATGTACCAAAATGTTCATTGCAGCTCTATTTACAATAGCCCGGAGATGGAAACAACCTAAGTGTCCATCATCGGATGAATGGATAAAGAAGATGTGGCACGTATATACAATGGAGTATTACTCAGCCTTAAAAAGAAACGAAATTGAGCTATTTGTAATGAGATGGATAGACCTAGAGTCTGTCATACAGAGTGAAGTAAGTCAGAAAGAAAAAGACAAATACCGTATGCTAACACATATATATGGAATTTAAGAAAAAAAAATGTCATGAAGAACCTAGGGGTAAGACAGGAATAAAGACGCAGACCTACTGGAGAACGGACTTGAGGATATGGGGAGGGGGAAGGGTGAGCTTTGACAGGGCGAGAGAGAGTCATGGACATATACACACTAACAAACGTAGTAAGGTAGATAGCTAGTGGGAAGCAGCCGCATGGCACAGGGATATTAGCTCGGGGTTTTGGGACAGCCTGGAGGGGTGGGATGGGGAGAGTGGGAGGGAGGGAGACGCAAGAGGGAAGACATATGGGAACATATGTATATGTATAGCTGATTCACTTTGTTATAAAGCAGAAACTAACACACCATTGTAAAGCAATTATACCCCAATAAAGATGTAAAAAAAAAAAAAAGATTCAGGATGATCTAAAGTGAGCAGGGGTTTCTGAAGACCACAGTAGGTCCTACGGAATCAGAAACTTCTCCCCATTCTTTTTCATCTCACCCAGGGCGGCAGTGCAGGTGGCCATTACATATGTGTTTCAGGAAAGACTCAACTTCTTGCGGGAAACTGGAATTTTCTCAGTTTAAACATTCCCCCGAGCTACCAATTTCCCTCTCTGTCCATTTAGTGAACAAATACCTGGCAAGTTCCTACAATGGGCCAAGCCTCAAGGGATTATTAAGCTGGGAACCAGACTGACAGGAATCTTGCTGTCAGGAAGCACAGGAACAGAGTTAGTTAGAAGCCGCAGGAGCAGTGAGAGTGTCAAACACGGGATCTGGTGCAAGAAACCTTCCTTGAGGAGGAAACATTAAAGGTGAGGACTGAGGGAGGCATAGGAGGAAGCCAGGCAAAGAGGGGGTGAGAAGCAAATCCTGGGCTCAATGGCTGCAGTGTGGAGAGTGAGGGCAAGAGTGAGGGACTAGGACACAGAGGGGTTGGCAGGGTCAGAGCAGGCAAGGACCATGGGGAATGTTTTGGGTTTGGTGCATTATTGTAAAGGCCTTGGGAAGTTATGAACATGACACGATTACACTTTGACCCAATGATAATGGATTAGAGTAAAACCCGGTAGGAGACTATTGAAGTAATTCGGAATGAAAGTCTTATAACCTATCCATGGTGGTGGCTGTAGAAATGGAAATAGCAGATGGAACTACCTACTGAGAAATAGGTTAGCAGATAAAATTGTTGGGTCTTGGTGATGGGCGAGAGAGGGGCATGTGGTGGGTGGTATCAAGGATAAGTCTCAGGGGCCTGCCTTGATCCTAAGTGGTCACAGTGGATGAAAGGAACTCGGGAAGAGAGCCAGGTTTCTGGGATGGTGGTGGTGACAGAAAGTAGATAGCGAATTAAATTACAGATGTCTCCCACTTTCCTCAGATGTAGCAGGCCCAGTGCTGGTGAGGTATAGGTAGCTTAGAAAGATGTATCTGGGATTTCGGAGAAGGATCTGTGCTGGGAGTTTATATTAGAGATTCATTTGTGAAAAATGATATTTAACTTCACAATAGTGGTTGCTATGTTTATGGAAAGAATTAAAGTGAGAAGACAAAAGAACCTAGGACAAAGGCTTGACAATACAAAGACATGAACCAGCAAAAGAAACAAAGAAGAAGTAGGAGAAAAACCAAGAGAGTTCTGTGTTACTGAAGCTAAAGAAAGAGTGTCCAAGGGGCTCTATTGTAGCGAATTACGATGCTGCATTGTGTTTTAAAGTTTGTGTGTTAGTTATTTAAGAGATAAAACAAAAGAAACTTACTTTCTCTTAGTTTAAGAGAATCCATATAGTTCCTTTATACTGGTTGAAGTAATTAGACCGAGATTAAGAGAGGTCACGGTTAGTGGCTCATTATCACAAGCTTGGTGAGTGAAATCAATCTTATTATAAGTACAGCTTACATCTTTAAGTGAACAAATAGAGTTTTCTATAGCAAACATTCTATCATGTAGATTTCTGTAACAAAAATTAATTGTCCTAAGGTTACAAGTCAACAGTCCTTGGAGCTATTAAAATAATCCTTTCTCTGTCAGAGGAAATCTCTTTGCCTTTCTTAGGCAACAGAATTAAACAGTAATTCAAGTTTACGATGATCATATAGAATAAGCAGAGATTTAACTTGCGCACTATGGTAACTGGCAGGAAAATACTTGCCTACTTTTCCCTAAGTTGTCCCTCATTTGTTTAACAAGCTGTAATGTTGAGTGTTTGTCTTTTCCAAGAACGTTCATACTTTTCAACAACCCTCATCAAGCTGGTAGCCTCTGGCTCCAAATGTGTCTTCTAACCAAGGGTAGGACAAGAATCCTCGGCTGATGACTTGTTCTTTCCATACCCCAGATAAGACACAGAACAGAGGAGGTCAGTCCTTGGTCGGAGGTGATCATAACCATGTTTAACCCCAAAAGTGTGGACAAAAATATTTAACCCACATATTAGATGCCCTTTTCCAATGAGGGCAGGACCTTCATGGTCTCTCCCAGGCTCTGTCTCCCAAGGGGTTGGGCTGAGAAAGGGGGTGGGTGGGAAATAATGTCCTCTGAGGCTTGTGTTTAATTGCTTCCCATTCTTCAGTCCCAGGGCCCTGTTTTAATACTAGTTACTTTCACCTGTGTTACGATTAAACTTCTGTCTGAATTGTCCACTGCGCTGTAGACTTCTTGAGAGCAAGAGTTCTGTTTTAGTCATCTGTTTCTTTAGCATCTTTTTCTCATTTATCTCTGAGGGCAGCCTACATGACAAGAACTCTGCTAGCTGTGGGTTATATAATGATAAGGAGACACCACCGAACGCTCTGACTAGAGAGTGTGGGATGGAGAACAGAACACTGGCCTCCGAGTGGGGAGAACTCAGCTCCCACTGTGACTTGTGGTGGGCTGGAGGACACATTCTGGTCCCTCATAGGACTTAAGCTGTTCCATGAGCAAGTAGGACTACAACCACTGCTTTGCCTAATTTCTAGGTGATTTTGCAAAAGGCATTTTTTGCAAAAATGGAGGAGCTAGATAGGAAAGCATGTGTCAAGAGTAAATTCTAAGGACATGCCAGGCGTTGTTGTTGCTGTTGCTGTTTTTTGGGAAAAGGCGAATGTAGAGGATTTAGGCTGGAAATGTTAGAAATAGTCCCTCTGCATGAGTGATTTATTTGGCAAATACAGGGTGTGTGTTTTAACAAATTTGAGTAGTATTAAAAAGTTGGCTATTTCATGCAAAATTTGAATTTCTGGGAAAAATCTAAAGCTCTGAAATGCTGGTCTTGATCTTTCCTTGTGGCAGTGATAGGCTGAAGCTTAGAAGTTCCTTCTCCTAATGTCTGTCTGTACTTCACCTGGTTTGCTGCTGTTGCTTACCTGTCCCTGTAGGCATTTGAGAGTGAGACTCCTGGGCTAAGGAATAAAGGACTATAGAGCTCTTCAAAATGATTCTTTTTACACAACAAAGTTTGTATGGCGGGAGGGTAGGAATTAGTACTCTCATTTTACAGATGTTATAACAGAGGTTGTGCCAGATTTGGTGACTTTGCTGCTCTGTGGCTGAGCTGGGACCAGAGTCCGTGCTATTTGCCTCCAAGTTCATTATTCTTTCTGTCCTAGCTCCCTATCTTTGAAACAATAGCCTCAAGCATCCCAGCTGGAGTCAAACTCCTGACTCTTGGGCTATGAAAATGGCTGATTGAGGGGAGAGTGGTAATTCTAGGAAGAAAATAGCACCCCCTGTTCAAACCTTGGGAGAAGAGCCACGACCGGTGTGAGGAGGCAGACGAGGTAGAAAGTGGGGTCCGAGAGCTGGCCTTCCATCACCCAGTAGGGGTTGATGGGACTGTTGCAGGTGACGCAGGTGGCGTTGTACAGTAGGGATACCACAAAGTACATCAGGAAGCTGCCTGCGAGAACAAGCCCGTGGATGATGGTCTGTGGAAGGAAAGAAGTAAACACTGTTGAAGGGATAGCTTAGATTAGGGGGGAATGCAGTCACGCTACTTTAACTTGTTTTAAACTTCTTTTTTTGGAAATGCCACATACCTATAAACAATTTTAAAAAGTGTGCCATTTAATGGCTTATGATAAAGTAAACACCTATATTGCTACCACCCAGAATTATGAACACACATACCCCGGAAACCCCTAAATCACCTTGACTTTGGTGATAATTTTCATGATATTCTTTAGTTTTACTACCTATGTTTCTCTCCTAATAGTCTGTTTTTAAAAATTAATCATATTTGATGTGACTTTTGTCTTTTTTCCTCAGTATTATGTTTGTGTGATGAATTCATTTTTTCCACATGTGGCTGTTAGTTATTCATTTCCAAAGCAGTGCAGTCTTCTGTAGTCTGATCTCATTTTGCCCTGCCTGTTTTATGCTGATTTCTTTCCAATTCTTGTCCTCTTTAAAACTTACTGACGATTCCATATACTTTCATTTCCCTGTCTACTTCTTTGAAAGTTATATATTTCATTTCCATTCCTTAGTGATTACTCAATAAATGCTAATAAGCAGTTTTAACTTACTGTGGTATAAAGTTTCTGTTTCCCTCCTCCTGAATACATTAACTTTAGAACACATTGTTTACCTCCCTCCTGACTCGTATCTCATTGCTACTGTGTATTTAAATTCTATTATCTTTTTAAATCACATAAGTCATTATTACAGTTTAATATGGTCAGTATTCATTAAGATTACTTACATGCTTGACACTTTTTATGCCTTCATTCCCTCTTGCATTTTGGACTTTCCATCTGAGCTTTCTTTCCTTATACTTTTAAAAAAAATTTTATATTAGAGTGTAGTTGGTTAACAATGTTGTGTTAGTGATTCAGTTATATATATACAAGTATCTCTTCTTTTTCAAATTCTTTTCCATTTAGGTTACTACAGAATATTGAGCAGAGTTCCCTGTGCTATATACAGTAGGTCCTTGTTGGTTATCTATTTTAAATATAGTAGTGTGTACATGTCAATCCCAATCTATCCCTCTCACCCTCCTTTCCCCCTGGTAACCCTAAGTTTGTTCTCTAAGTCTGTGAGTGTTTCTGTTTTGTAAATAAGTTCATTTGTGTCATTTTTAAAGATTCTGCATAGAAGTGATATCATATGATTGATATTCATCTTTCTCTGACTTACTTCACTTAGTATGATAATCTACAGGTCCATCCATGTTGTTGCAAATGGCATTATTTCATTCTTTTTAATGGCCGAGTAATATTCCATTGTATATACATACCACATCTTCATTATCCATTCCTCTGTCGATGGACATTTAGGGTGCTTCCGTGTCTTGGCTATTGTAAACAGTGGTGCCATGAACATTGGGGTGTCTTTCCTTATACTTTAAATACAGTTGACCTTTGAACAACATGGGTTTGAACTGTGCGGGTCCACTTACATGTGGATTTTTCTCAACAAATTGTACTACAGTATTACCTGATCTGTGGTTGGTTGAATCCACAGATACGGAGAACTGATTATCGGACTTTAGCATCCACAGATTTTGGTATTTGCATTGGGTCCTGGAACAAATCCCCTGTGGATACTGAGGGATGGCTGTACATCCTTTAGAATATCCTTTCATGAAAGTCTGCTGGTGATGCATTCTCTGATCCATTATTTTATTCTCATTCTTAAAAACTATTTTTGATCTTGTTGGGAAGTTATTTTCTTTTAGTATTTAAGATAGCATTTTACTATCTTCTGGCTTCTGTTGTTGCTGTTGAGAAGTGAGCAACTCTTTATTTGTTATTCCTTAGAAGGAAATCTCTTATAACGTGGCTGCTTTTATGATTTTTATTTCGTCTTCAGTGTTCTATAGTTTTCTTATAAGGGTGGATTTTTAAAAAATTGATCTTGCTTGGGTTTTGCTGATCTTCTTGAATTCGTGGATTGATGTCTTTCATTACTTTTGCAAAATTCTCAAGTCACTATCTTTTCAAATATTGCCTCTGTCTCATTTTCTCCTCCTTTCCTTCTGAGACTCTAATCAAATGTATGTTAGATCTTTTAAGATACCACCATATCTTCTATATATCTCAATATCTGTTCCATAATTTTCATTATTTTACTTTTGTTTTATATTCTGGATAATTTGACCAGTTCACTAATTCTCCCCTCAGCTGTGCCTAATCTGCTGTTAATCCAGCCATTGAAACTTAAATTACAGTTATTGTATTTTTTAATTCCTAAGAGTTTTATTTGGTCTTTTTTTCACATCTTCTAGAATTCTTGCAGATATTTTAAAGCTTAATCTTCTTTAAACATAGCAAACAAACCTTTTCTATGATTTATATCTGATAATTCCAATACCTGAAATATTTGTTACTGATGTTTGTGCTTGTGGTCCTCATTGAGTTCTTGTTTCATTTTGAGCTTCATTATTTATTTATTTATTTTTGTGGTATGCGGGCCTCTCACTGTTGTGGCCTCTCCCATTGTGGAGCACAGGCTTCGGACGCACAGGCTCAGTGGCCATGGCTCACGGGCCCAGCCGCTCCGTGGCATGTGGGATCTTCCCGGACCAGGGCACGAACCTGTGTCCCCTGCATCAGCAGGCAGACTCCCAACCACTGCACCACCAGAGAAGCCAGCAGGCAGACTCCCAACCACTGCACAACCAGGGAAGCCCCATTATTTATTTTTCTGTGTGTTTTTGAAAATTTTATTTTTCTTACTCATTTGAGAGTTATTGAAACTTCTTACTGCAATCTGTTGTTATATAGTGCAAAAATCTTCTTAAAGTCTACTGTTTATTATTATATATATTTTAATTGAAGTATAGTTGCAGTGATTCAGTTATATATATATATATATATATATTCTTTTTCAGATTCTTTTCCCTTACAGGTTATTACAAAATTGAGTATAGTTGCCTATAGGTCCTTGTTGGTTATCTATTTTGTATATAGTTGTGTGTGTATGTTAATCCCCACTTTATCCCTCCCCCTCCCCCACCCCTTTCCACTTTGGCAACCATAAGTTTGTTTTCTATGTCTGTGGGTCTATTTCTGTTTTGTAAATAAGTTCATTTGTATCTTTAAAAAAATTATGATATAAGTGATATCATATATTTGTCTTTCTCTGTCTGGCTTACTTCACTTAGTATGATAATGAGCTTCCTTATTTTTGAATATGTGATGCTTCTTGGCCTTGGAAAATTAGTGGGGATACTTTGAAGCTTAGGAAAACTTTCCCTGGAGAGGGTGTATGTGTATTTTGTAACATCCTTGGGCACTGTCAGTTACTTTAAACTGAATTCATAAGTCAAAATTTGGCTCACCCAGGTGGTACAAAGAATCTGGGCTGCAAATCTGTGTGAGGCCAGCCCATGGTCCATTTCCCAGGATAAGTCCTTTTTACTGATTCTCCCTGCTCTCTTCAGCACAGTGGGAACAATCCCTACAGTCCCTGCTGGGGAGGTGAGTGCAGGTAGGTCCACTTTTGGGTATACCTTTACTCTGAAGGTAGAGCCTTTGGGGTCCTAATTTAATGTGATCTCTTATTAGACTCCCACTTTAGCAGCCTGGCTTTTAATTTCTGAACTTTATGCTCAATGAAGTCTGCCAAAAAGTTCATTTTGGGCAGGGTTGCAAACGCTTTGAAGAAAACAGAGGCTTTGGCTCAGCTTGCTTCTCTACAAACCCACTTTCCCACCACTTTCCCAGAGGCTTTGGTCTTTATCCTGTCATCTTTTTCATACCTTTAGCATATGTATACGTATGTACTTGTGTGTGTGTGTGTGTGTGTGTGTATATATATATAATGTGTGTATACATATATATGTTTATATATGTATACATATATTAAATAAATACATACATACACACACACATTAATTTGTTTTCAGTGGAAGGGGTGGTTTGAATATCCTAGCCCCTGTCCCTGAAAAAGAAAGCAGTTAGCTAACTTTTTAAGTCACTTTGGTGGGGACTGTGAAAGCTGACACAGCTATTAAAATTCATGTTAGATTTCTACCCAGGGAAGAAAGACATTCTCCCTCTGCTTCAAGCACTTTAAAAAGGGAAACACTTTTTTTCGTAATGATCCTAGTAGCTAACTAACTCCTTTCCCAAGAGCAACAGAAATCACCAGTAACTACCAGGATACCTGGTCTAGAGATGCATTAGGTGGATTAATAGTGCTGAATGGTGAGTGAAAGGAACAGGTTCTGTCTTTTAAAGCAGATGAATGCAGTGCTCTGAGAAAGAGGGCCGAACAACCAGTCATTATGTTACACATTGAGGCCTGATTATTTACAGGGCAATTTTGAAAGGTTAATAAGATACCTCATGGTTAAGAGGGTCATGGAGAGCAGAGATCCTCTTGGGAAATATCTTGTGCTGGTGTTTAAAAAAAAGTAATTAAATTATTGTGAAATATTTCAAGTGCATAGTCAACAAATCTCATATACTTGACATCCAGCTTTATCAATTTTAATCTTATGCCATATAAAGGGGAGCAGAATATATCCATCCCCAGATAAGTCTCTGGCATAAGGATTATCTTGAGCTGGTTATTTTTAACAGCAGACAGAGGAGGAGCTCTGGAAACTGAAAAGAAGTTATCTTTTTTTAAGAGACATTTACAGTTATAAGGGAAATCTCCATTTGTAAGGGTGTCTCCCTCTCTGTACCTGGAAGAAAAGGGCAATTCTATATTTCTAGGAACTCTTTATCAACACCAATATCTGGCCTCCCCTAGCCTCAAAACTTCTTTTGTCTTTAGCTAGAGATGGTATTTAAGGTGGTGGCCAGGGCCATTTCAGAAAGTTACTCAGTTTCCTGGCCTCTCCCATGTGTACAGGAAGTATTTATTAAACTTTCGTTTTTCTCCCGTTAAGATTTTATTAAAAGATTAAGCCTTACACATACAATTCAAGCACCCAAGTATCCCTTGCAAATGCCTTCTCGTTAGTCTTGAAAATAAACTCAGTGTTCATCATTCTTCTGTGTATTTTATATATACATGTTTATGTATCCATGTTAATGGATGCTTTTTAATTTTATCATGTATAGGTATCCCTCTGAATTATGCTTTGGACCTTGATTTTTGTTGATAAATGCCATTCTAGTTTATTCATTTTAACTGTTCTAGTGTATGAATATGCCACTATTTATTTATTTTCCTGTTAATGAACATTTAAGCTGTTTCCGATTTTTTTTTGCTATTAAGAACAATGAAGAAACAAACATTCTTGTACATGTCTATGTATATACGTGTGCAAAAGGATGGCCCAGGGTGCATATTTGGAAGTGGAATTGTGTCATAGCATATAGTGAGTCCTTAAACTCCTCTAGCTATTTTCAAGTTGCTCTCTAGAATGGTGGTATCAGTTTATAGTTTACCAACAGAATATGAAAGGTCCTTGGTTGGGCTTTATTATTATGTTTAACCTGCTACTGAGTTAGTGTGGCAATATTTTATTTAGAATTTTTTACATTTATGTTCATTGAACAGATTGGTCTGTAATTTTGTTTTCTTGAACAGTCCATGCTCATTTTCATATCAGAATTATTCTAGCCATGAGCATTGAATTGCCTATATTTTCTATTTTTTTGAATCCATGAAACAATGGGTATGAGAGAGGAATTATCTGTCACTTATAAGTTTGGTCAAACTGACCTTTATCATCCTTGGGCTTGGTGTCTTTAGGCACAGGGTTACTGAGTCAATTTCTGTAATAGTGATTGGTTTATTCATGTTTGCTGAATGATTTTGACTATGCTTTGGTAAATTTTACATTTAAAGGAATTATTATTATTTTTTGAGGTACGTGGGCCTCTCACTGCTGTGGCCTCTACCATTGCAGAGCACAGGCTCCGGACGCGCAGGCTCAGCGGCCACGGCTCACGGGCTTAGTTGCTCTGCGGCATGTGGGATCTTCCCGGACCGGGGCATGAACCTGTATCCCCTGCATCGGCAGGCGGGCGGACTCTCAACCACTGCGCCACCAGGGAAGCCCTAAAGGAATTGTTTTTATTATTATTATTTTTAAAAGGTCAAGTCTTGGGACTTCCCTGGTGACGCAGTGGTTGGGAATCTGCCTGCCAATGCAGGGGACACGGGTTCGAGCCCTGGTCTGGGAGGATACCACATGCCACAGAGCAACTAAGCCTGTGAGCCTTGGCTGTTGAGCCCAAGTGCCACAACTACTGAAGCCCGTGCACCATGGTGAGGAGTGGCCCCTGCTCGCCACAACTAGAGAAAGCCCGCACACAGCAGAAGCCTCAACACAGCCAAAAATAAATAAATTAATTTTAAAAAGCCAAGTCTTTATTTATTTTTATTTGGCTGCGTTGGGTCTTTGTTGCTGTGGGTGGGCTTCTCACTGCAGTGGCTTCTCTTGTGCAGCATGGGCTCCAGGTGTGTGGGCTTCAGTAGTTGTGGCACATGGGCTTAGTTGCTCTGCGGCATGTGGGATTTTCCCGGACCAGGGCTCGAACCTGTGTCCCCTGCATTGGCAGGAGGATTCTTATGTAGTTTTAGCTTTTATGTTCTTGCATGTTTCTTTCTTCCTTTAGTGAGGGTCTGTGGGTGGTGGACCTTGCAGAGTTTATCTGAAAATGTCATTTATCACAGTCTTAAGTAAGTGGTAGTAAAACTGTTATTTTGCCTCAGGTCTTGGAAGATAATTACTCCATTGTTTTTTCGGTTTCTACTTTTTTAACTGCTGTTAAATTTCAAGTAATTGGTGCATAGTCTGTCTTTCACACTGTACAGTTTTACTATGATATACCAGGCAATATACCCAGGTTTATTTTGATTAATCGTCATTCTCAGTGATGATCTCTGCAGATACTGCTTCTCTACTATTCTTTGCTTGTTCTTCTGTGACTCTGACTCCTATTATGTAGCTGCTGGAACCATTTATTCTAGCCACCATTCCTCTTGATTACATTTTCATATTTGTGTGGCATTCTGGATGGGTACCCAATACTACCTTCCAATTTGGTAGTTTACTTTTAGCCAGTGTCCAGTCTAATTTCAATGATAAAATTTTTGTATTTTTCAAGAGTTCTAAATGTTTCCTTAGTTTGGCTCAGTTCCCAGTATTAAAGTTATGACTCTTGTCTGTCTTCCTCACGGCTTCTAAGTGGTTTTTCTGGTGGTTCTGAAGGAAATTTATCCTGTGTACTTAAGCTTGGCTAGGCCTTTTCGTTTTCATCATTTTGGTCTGTCCGTCATTGGCATGAATCGGAGCAAAGGGGTTTTCCAGATGGGAACTGCGTGATCTGGAAGCTCCCTTGGGTGGCTCTTATCAGCCACTGCCCAATGTCAGGGCCTGGCCTAACTTGTGATAGTAGGGCGTGGGGAGAAAGTCCCATTGCAGAATGCTGGGAACACACTGAGCCTACTTGGGGAAGTCTTCGAAATGGTTAATACAAATGCTTTCAGAAAGAGCCATCTCAGCTTGGCCAAAGGCAGATCTTTCTGTCAAGGGGGTCTCCCTGCACCAGTCAGTCTTACCTTCTCACACTATTAGCACAGAGGTTAAACGGTCAAGAGTCAGCTGGCCAGGGTTCAAACTTGCTTCTGTCTTGAACTACTTGGGGAAAGTTTCTTAACCTCTTTATATTCATTTCTATAGCTATAAAATGGGAATTAAAAAAAAAAACACCTAACACATGCGTATATTGCAAAAGGATTTCCACAGTAAGTTTAGTTAACACTCATCACTTTGCAATACAGTTGACTCTTGAACAACACAGGTTTGAACTGCACGGGTCCACTTATACACAGATTTTTTTCACTAAATACATACTATAGTACTACACGATTAAAGCCATGGATGTGGAACTGCAGGTACGGAGGGCCAACGGTAAAGTTAGTGTGTGGATTTTTCCCTGCGTGGAGGGTTGGCGCCCCTAAACCCCAAACTGTTCAAGTGTCAACTATATATGTATGTCAAGTCATTAAACTTATACAGCACTGTATGTCAATTATATCTCAATAAAACGCTCCAAATACCATCTAACACAAAGGGCTCTGGGAGGTTAAGTAAGATAATACATTAAAACGTGTAGATATGTACCTGGCATATAATTTTAAGCTCTTTGTTTTTATAATTATCATTGACTAGTCGAATTTAATGAGAAAGATACTAAAATGTGATATTTGGACGTGCTTGAGATATGCTTACATGGAGACGGTCTTCTAATCTTTTACCCCCAAGTTAAATGGGGAGCATATCTCCCTAACACAGCCTCAAGTATGATCAGTCTAATGTTTTCCTTTCTCTCAAACACCCCTGAATTTTTTAATCAAAAATTTGCATTTTGGCAACAAATTTTCTCATTGTTCTTTATGAATTAGTTTTTTCATCCTGGCTAGATGGTTACAAAGTTGAGGCCAGCAATTTTATCTTCTCTACCTCTTTATCCCTGTACAAGTGGAACACAGGCAGGGGTTCAGTATGTATTTATCCAGTGGATCAATTATATGGAGTATTATATGGAGTAAAGCAGCTCAGAAATCTGAAGGCGGTTGATGAACAGGAACACAATTCTTAGGCCATAAGGGCTCTGGGGCACTTACCCAGGTCTTCATTTCCATTGCCTGGTGCAGGAGGATTGTGGCGAGGGAAACGGTGTTGATGGGTGTCCCAAAGGTAAAGACGTCGATGTCAGAATCCTTGTAGGTCTGCAGAGGAGGAACAAACAGGCACTGGCAGATGTGCCCATGGACTGAAGGCCTGGGCTTTGACGAATGATTGTAAAACATCAGTGAAGGCAGGTGTCAAGGGAGGGGCAGGCTGGGGAGAAGGCATCCAGCTGCCATCACGTGGAGCTGACCCAAGGGACAGACGAGAGGAGGAGTGAGTTGACAGGACTCAACTCTTGAAAAAGCATTTGCAAAGGAAGCCGTGATGAGTATTCCAGAACACTGCAGAAGGAGTCAAGGAAGAATTTACTGAGTACCTACCAGGCACAATGCCAACTGCTAAAGACACTGCTGTGTCCACTTTCAAGGAGTTTAGAGATCGACTAGGCAGGGCAAATGTGGTACAATTTTAGGGTATAAATGCTATAATGGCAGCAAGTACAAGGAACGCTGGGAGTAGAGAAGAGGAATCAGCTGAGACTATAATAAGAGGAGTTAGTCTCTTGAAAAGAGAGAGGAAAGGCAAAGGCCACAACTGAGGGTGAAGAGTCCAAATCGTCCTAGATGGTAGGTCCGTTGAGCAACTGTAAGGGCAAAAGGTGAAGCAGGAAAGGCAAGCAGAGGCCTGACCAGGGAGGGTATTGTAAACCAGGAAATTCAAAGAAAGCACAAAACGCCCACCTCAACACTCATCGTGTTGCTATTCGCAAATGAACACGAGCCAGAGACTAGACCCCACTGGCTTCCTGGGAGCAATTACCCCACACCTGAGTTCCCTGTCTAGGATGAATACAGATATCCTATGCTATATAAATTCTCACTCTTTAAACTGGGGAACCAAACTGAGATGGGGCTGGAATCCCTTACTATCTGCATTCTTGTTTTTATTTCATAGAATGTAGTATCCCTTATTATCAGAACTTCCTGCCTTGACCTTGGAAGGTCAAATCTAAATACAAACCAAGGGTTGCAAATTCAGATACCTTCAGTGCTCAAGTAAGCAGCGGTAAATGAGTGAAGAGGGCCAGGCATGACACAAAAGGGCATGGTGGGGACTATGGCAAACTGGAGCACATGCCCCCCATCTAAGCAGGGCAGTGAGTCAACTCTGGATTCTCGCCACGAGGGAAAAATGACCCAGTGTAATAATAGCTTTCAGTGTTTCAGAAGCTGGCAGAAATGAAGACGTTTTGGTAAAATATTCTGACTTTTTGAATACCAGGGTAGGGTGGAGTCTGCAGGCCTCCTCTTTGGAGCCCCTGCTCTGAATATTAGGAAACTATTAGTCTGGGATTTCATATAAACAGGACCAGTTCTACCCTGCTATTTGTACGGTCAGAATGGGACCATACAACTTACCAGGTAGGGGATAAAGAAACAGACGAGGCTCTGGTAGAACGCATCCGCCATGGAAATCCAGAAAGTCAGCAGGTTATAGCACTGGCAGGAAATAACACATCGACAGTAACCACCATCAAAGCAAGCCTCTGTTCTTTGTAAGCAACTTTCTTGTGCACGGCTGGACTAGACAACACGGCACTTATAATGCTTCTTATCTTAGAGGCAATAGAATGGAACGATTAAGAGCATGGGCCTGGGGGTGACAGACCTCAGGTCCAGTTCCAGCACTGTGTGACCTTAGCGAAAGTCACTAAACGTCTTTGAGCATTGTTTCTTCTTCCTTAGAAAGTAGAGAAAAACACCCCCAACTATTTCCTTGGGTTTCAAGAGGTCTAAATGCAATTGTGCTTTGGTAGCTAGTAAAGGCTCAGCTACCAAATATATTACCAAATTATTACCAAATGATAATGAATGGTTATCATTCATTAGCGCATTGTTAGTGCTGATACAGACTTGGTAAGTTTAGAGATTCTGAAGTTTCTGAATAGCATCTGAAAGAGAACCCTCAATCACAGCCCAGGGTCACAGGTTCCCAAGATCTCAGTGGCTTCAGAGACAACCTTTCTCATTTTGTGCTTCACTCCTCTTGCCTTCCCTGGGAAAAGTGAAACTGTTCACATTGTATGTTTTTGCCACATTAACTTCTTTTAATGTTAGTTACTCAAGGAAGACATTATGCAGCCAGCTCGCCTCTGGGAAGGGGACAGTTAGAAGGGCCCAGGATGTATGTGTGCCATCGCCACCTCTCCCTTGCCGGAAGTGCTGGGGTTGCTGTGTTGCTCTCCACCTCTCTCTGGTTGAGGATGGGGCTTGGTTCTTCACTGGCTGTCCCCAAAATATCACCAGCTCTCAAGCACCACATCTGGCTTTGCCCTCCTTTTCCCCAGGTGCAAAGGTACCCTTGTGCATATCGACATCCCTTTTCCCAGAGCTCCCCCTTCGAGGCAGTCAGGTCCCCTCTCTGCCTCCTGCATCCAAGCTCCTGACCCGTGTCTGTGCTAGTCGGGCTGCCTGCTGTGTGACTTCTCCAGCTCATTTAGGGCATCAGTGTGGCCTCTGTGCCTTGTAAGAGACTGTTCTGTGGTTTTAGTCCAGGGGTTCCCAAACCAAGCCTTGGGCATTCTGTTGAAAGCCTACAGACAAGGACCAGATAAGGATGATGGGATCTTTCTGGAAGCCCTCCTCCCCTTTAACTAGGGCAGTCCCGTATTAACGTGTGATGGAATTAAGAAATAGCTGAAAAGAAAAATACCCACTGGTCTGGTCCATCACCTTCAACAGCAAATGAGAAATAGGCCAGAAGCAGGGAGCAGTGTTTCCGGGTCACGTGGGAGGTAAGTGGCAGAGTGGTGACCAGAACACAGGACCGCCAGCCCAGCACTCATCCTCTGACACCTCAAGGGAGGAGCTGGAGGTCACCTCCCCGCCTGCCCGAGCCCCTTACCTCAGAGTTCTGACCACTCTTGTACAGCTCAGGCAACGCCAGGAGTGTTTCCATAGAGACGTCTTTATCGAGGACTCCGAAGACAAGAGGAGGCAAGGAGGTGAAGAAGAGATTGAAGAAGATCAACTGCCAGTAATCGATCATGGTGGAGCCAGAGAAACCACAGAAGAACTGGTACCAGAAGAGCAGGTTGACGTAGCCCTGCAGGCAGAGGGTGCGGCCTTGTGAGTGAGGACCCAGGGGCAGCCGGGTCACCAGATGCTGCTTAGGAGCTCTGACAAGTCCCTACTCAGACTTGGAGCTTCAGTTTCCTTGTTTGTGACAGGCAAGGTTGTATAAGGACTGCAGGTAATTTTCATCCCTTAGATTCTACCATTACCACTTCTACTACTACGACTAACCTTCTTTAGGACCTGAAAGGAATTCCACCGATTTGTTAAGTATAGGTTGTCAAGAGCATAGGGTTTTGGAGGCGGAGAGGACTGGTTTTGAATCCCCAGTTGGGTCATGTACTAGCTTGAGTCACACCCCAGTTGGGTGTGAACTCAGTCGAGTTGCTTAGCCTTTCTGAACGTCATCTTGCCATCTTTCGGATACGATTAGTAGTACCTAGACCATGACACGTGATACCAAAAGGCAGTCGTTGTGATTAGCAGCGTGGTAAGAGGAAGGGATGCTAGAACGACTTGACCGCGGGCAGGAGGGCTGGCGGGAGGATGACTTCGTGAGGAGGTTGACCTCACAACACTTGCCTCATGGTCACACAGCTCCAAAGGTGAAGAAGAAAACCTTGTGCCTAAGTTGCTTTATGCTTTCGAAAGATCTTTCTACCCAAGACCTCCTCACCTGAGAAGGGCTGGGTCACTATTACTATCTAACATATTGTGATGTGGTTTGGTGACTTGACCAAGGTCACAGAAGCAGCCGGTCCTGGCATTAGAACTAGAACTTCTCAGCTCTACGTGGCTGGGGCACAGAGGCGTGAAGGATGTTGTAAGGAAGCTTTCAGTGGGTTTGTGTTCAAGCTAGAATTCTCATTCCCTGATTGCTGGGCCAGTGTTATTTTTAAGAGCCTCTCTGTTCAGTACTGTAATACTACTAGTAATATTAACATTCATATTAACACCACGATTGTTATTTGAGCTTCTGTTTGTGACAGGTGTGTGACATACTATATTAGTATATACCACATTAGTAGATGTGCGGTATACATAATTTGTCCCATCAACCTAGCAAGATTAATGTCATTGCTAATATCATACTACTATACTTATGTATTATTAAATATTATAACTTGGTAATAATGTTAATATTATTTAACATTATCTACAGACGAGGAATCTGAGGCTCTGAGATACTCAGTTACTCCTTGCCCGTGTTCACAGCCAGGAAATGGCACAACCAGCCACTGAGTTTTCAAAGCTTCCTCCTCAACCACCCGCAAGAACTCTTAGTCCCGTTTTTGGATTATATAATAACAATGCTAACCAAGATTCTTCAGCTGAGGAACTCCATCCTTTGGCTTTTCTGCCCAGGTGACTAATGGGAGGTTTCCTGGCTCTGAAGGAGACCCTGGTGCTCTGAGAGACCCTGGATGGACCTTGCATCTCTCTGTCTGAGGGCCGGGCTCCCCTCCATTGCCGCTCTGGGGCTTCAGGTCATCCCGCTCCCACTCCAGTCCTGTGATGCTGTGAGGGCTTTTCTCCTATGAGTTTTGGTGAAGTTCTTTCTCAGAGGAGGAGATTTGGGAAGGAGAGGGCTGCGTCTGTTTCCTGTGCTGTAGGTAGGTTTGAAATATACTATGGGCAGACACTGAGTCCCCAGATCAACATCACCCACTTGTGCACTTGACAGGATTGGTTTAAGAAGAACCAAAGTGCTAAAGTCTCCTTGATACTAGGATTCAGCAACTGCATGAGGCTTTGACTGCTTGTTTTTTTTTTTTTTTTAAGCCCTTTGAGCACCTTGCCTTGCTTCTTCCTCCCCAGCTAGCTGGGTAAGACAATAACTCTTATCTCCATGTACGCACAGGCAGCTTGAGTGGCTCAAATGGGGTAAGTGACTACACCAAAGTCCCTCTGCCAGTTGGGGCTGGAACTGCGACTTGAGGTTGTAGAACCTTAGGACGCCAGGGCGGGAAGTGACGCCATCTACAGACGAGGCCAAGAATAGCAACGGCAGCAAACACAACAGCAACCGAGACTCCTAAAGCGCATCTTATTTCTGACTCACTCAGTCCATCTACCAGCCTTATGAGGATATCACTACTATCCTCATTTTACAATTGAGAAAACCGAGCCTCAGAGAGGTCAAATCATGGGGCTGGGGTTACAGACTAGTAAGTAACAAAGCTGGAGTCCAGACCTAGATGTTCTGGCTAAACAACTAATGGATCACTGAAGAAATCAAAGAGGAAATAAAACAATACCTAGAGACAAAAGACAATGAAAACATGATCAACCAGAACCTATGGGACGCAGGAAAAGCAGTTCTAAGAGGAAAGTCTATAGAAATACAATCTTACCTCAGGAAACAAGAAACATCACAAATGAACACCTAACCTTACACCCAAAACAACTATAGAATGACAAACAAAACCCAAAGTTAGTAGAAGGAAATAAATCTTAAACATCAGAGCAGAAATAAATGAAATAGAGATGAAGAAAACAATAGAAAAGAAACTAAAAGCTGGCTCTTTGAAAGATAAAATTGATAAACCTTTAGTGAGACTTATCAAGAAAAAAAGGGAGAGGGCTCGTATCAATAAAATTAGAAATGGAAAAGGAGAAGTTACAATGGACACCACAGAAATACAAAGGATTGTATGAGATCACTATACACCAATAAAATGGATAACCTAGAAGAAATGGACAAATTCTCAGAAAGGTATAACCTTCCAAGACCCAACCAGGAAGAAATAGAAAATATGAACAGAACAATCACAAGTACTGAAATCGAAACTGTGATTAAAAATTTCCAACAAACCAAAGTCCAGGACCAGATGGCTTCACAATCGAATTCTTTCAAACATTTAGAGAAGAGCTAACACCTATTTCAAAACATTGCAAGGAAGGAACACTCCCAAACTCATTCTAGGAGGCCACCATCACCCTGATACCAAAACCAGACAAAGTTACCACACATGAAAAAAATTACAGGCCAATATCATTGATGAACGTAGATGCAAAAATCCTCAACAAAACACTAGCAAACCAAATCCAACGATACACTAAAAGGAGTGTGCACCCTTATCAAGTGGGGCTTATCCCAGGGATGCAAGGATTTTTCAATATCCACAAATCATTGTGATACACTACATCGGCAAATTGAAGGATAAAAACCATATGATTATCTCAATAGATGCAGAAAAAGCTTTTGACAAAATTCAACACCACTTATGATAAAAACTCTCCAGAAAGTGGGCACAGAGGGCACCTACCTCAACCTAATAAAGGCCATATATGACAAACCCACAGCAAACAACATTCTCATTGGTGAAAAGCTGAAAGCATTTCCTCTAAGGTCAGCAACAAGGCAAGGATGTCCAGTCTTGCCACTTTTATTCAACATAGTCTTGGAAGTCCTAGCCATGGCAATCAGAGAAGGAAAAGAATAAAAGGAATCCAAATTGGAAAAGAAATGCAAAACTGTGACTGTTTGCAGATGACATGATACTATATATAGACAATCCTAAAGATGCTACCGGAAAACTACTAGAGCTCATCAGTGATGAAGTTGCAGGTTACAAAATTAATGCACAGAAATCACTTGTATTTCTGTACATTAACAATAAGAGATCAGAAAGAAATTAAGGAAACAATCCCACTTACCATCGCATTAAAGAACAAAATACCTAGGAATAAACCTACCCAAGGAGGAAAGAGACCTGTACTCTGAAAACTATAAGATGCTGATGAAAGTAATTCAAGATGATACCAACAGATGGAGAGATATACCATGTTCTTGGATTGGAAGAATCTATATTGTCAAACGACTGTACTACCCAAGGCAATCTACAGATTCAATGCAATCCCTATCAAATTACCAATGGCATTTTTCACAGAACTAGACCACAAAATTTTATAATTTGTATGGAAACACAGAAGACCCCATATATAGCCAAAGCTATCTGAAAAAGAAAGAGCTGGAGGAATCAGGCTCTCTGACTTCAGACTATGCTACAAAGCTACAGTTGCCAAAATACTATGGTACTGGCACAGAAATAGAAATATAGATCAAAGGAATAGGCTAGAAAGCCCAGAAATAAACCCACACACCTATGGTCAGTTAATCTATGACAAAAGAGGCAAGAGCATACCGTGGAGAAAAGACAGTCTCTTCAATAAGTGGTGCTGGGAAAACTGGACAGCTACATGTAAAAAAATGAAACTAGGACATTCTTTAACGCCATACACAAAAATAAACTCAAAATGGTTTAAAGACTTAAATATAAGACACAACAGCATAAAGCTCCTAGAAGAGAACATAGGCCAAACATTCTCTGACATATATCATACCAATATTTTCTTAGGTCAGTCTCCCAAGGCAATAGAAATAAAAGCAAAAATAAACAAATGGGACCTAAAGGAAACCATAAACAAAATGAAAAGGCAACCTACATACTGGGAGGAAATATTTACAAACAAAGCGACCTACAGGAGATTAATCTCCAAAATATACAAATAGCTCATGCAGCTCAATATAAAACAAACAAACCAACCAGTCAAAAAATTGGCAGATCTAAATAGACATTTCTCCAAAGAAGACATATGGATGGCCAAAAAGCACATGAAAAGATGCTCAACATCACTAACTGTAAGAGGAATGCAAATCAAAACTACAATGAGGTATCACCTCACACCGGTCAGGATGGCCATCATCAAAATACCTACAAACAACAAATGCTGGAGAGGGTGTGGAGAAAAGGGAACCCTCTTGCACTGTTGGTGGGAATGTAAATTGATACAGCCACTATGGAGGTTTCTTAAAAAACTAAAAACAGCTACCATGTGATCCAGCAATCCCACTCCTGGGCATATATCTGGAGAAAACCATAATTTGAAAGGATATATGCACCCTGGCGTTCACTGCAGCACTATTTACAATAGCCAAGACATGGAAGCAACCCAAATGTTCACTGACAGAAGAATGGATGAAGAAGAAGATGTGGTACACGTATACAATGGAATATTACTCAGCCATAAGAAAGAATGATATAATGCCATTTGTAGCAACGTGGACCTAGAGATTGTCATACTGAGTGAGAAAAGTCAGAGAAAGACAAAGATCATATGATATCACTTATGTGGAACTAAAAAATGATATAAATGAACTTACAAAATAGAAACAGACTCACGGACTTTGTAAACAAACTTATGGTTACCAAAGGGGAAAGGTTGGGAGAGGGATAAATTAGGAGTTTGGGATTAACATATCCACACTATATAAAATAGGTAATATAAAACATATAATCAACAAGAACCTACTGTATAGCACAGGGAACTCTACTCAATAATCAGTTATAACATGATTACTGTTATTATTACTAATAGCATATATGGGAAAAGAATCTGAAAAGGAATGGGTATATGTATATGTATAACTGAATCACTTTGCTATACCCCTGAAACTAATGCAACACTATAAATCAAGTATACTCTTATATAAAACAAAAATTAAGTTAAAAAAGGAATAATCCAATTAAAAATGGAAACTGTATTAATCCTTAAAAAAAGAAAAATACAAGGTTCCTGACCTCCAAGACAATAGTTATGAGCAGGCACTTTGCAGAAGAAGTTTGCAGAGCCCCGATTTAGACCGTAAGCCTCATGAGAGTGGAGACCACGTGTGTCTAGATCTCTGCTCTATACCCAGTGCCTGATAATGTTCCCGACACAGCAGATGTTCAATAATTATTTGAACGAACTAAGTACATCTTGGTGGTTCTGTTGTCCTCACATGCATCCTGGAGTTTTAACGTGAAAATGTGTTTCCTTCCACAGGTCGTGTTAGGACCTTGTGCGTTTCCACTTGCTCTGCCTGGCTGGAATCTCTGCACCCCGGGGAGACCGTATTGAACCCCGTGATGGCATCGCTGAGACTGGGAGCCTGTTTTTCCTCCCAAGAAGCCACAGTGCAGTAATTAACTCACTGTTCACATTTCAGAGCAGGCAGGGTTTTAATCCCCTCGGAAATTGGTTTCGGACATGGAAGTTATAGTTCTCCACCCTCTAATTGCAAAGGGGAGATAATAGGGCATCAGTATCGCCATTTCGATCCTGGTATTGAGCTGGAAATAAATATCATTTAAGCTCTGAAAGCATGGCTGGCTGGAAACGTTTCCTTTTCTATTTCACAAATTTAACGCAGAGAAGCGGCTGTGCTTATTCAAAAAAACGATTCTCTTGGAGGCACGGAAAAAAACATTAAACGGGGGCATTTTGAATTCTAACTACACAGTCTTTCTGGTCAAATAGAGACTTGTTTGCATGGGCTTGCTGAAATAATGGTACCATCCAGTGTATGGAATTTACATTATTTTTTGTCATGCTGCTTATTTACATATACATTGAACTTTGCACAGAAATGCCTATTCCCGAGTCAGGGTAACTGTGACTTTCCTGAAAGCAGGCCTGGGAGAATGGAGTGAGAGGAAAAAATGTATGCCATTTTGTAGCTGCTACTTGGCTACTGTGTTTTGCTTCCATCACTCTGGTCATCCTCCCTTTTTCCTTATGCAAAAAGGAATTGGATTCTATTTGGAGTCTCTTGGGGATTATTCAAAGGTCCTCAAGCTAGATAATGAAAAGCGCAGGCCCTGTTCTCTCCCTTAGTACAGCAGTGCTCTGACTGCTTCCTATGCCCATTGTTAATCGAGGGCTTTGCAAACAAGAGCCTCTGACAGTTTTAATACCTCAGTTGGTGTGTGCCTGCTTTGGGCCCTTATCAACAAGACAAAAACACACATATCTTTCAGAGAAACAATCATACCTTCAAATGATTGTATAGTGGTCCGTGCCATCCAGAGCTCTGATGCTAAAACCTCTCGATAATACTTCTAGGGACAGAGAGAGTCCTATTCTCCCCATATTATGGGTGAGGAAACCAAGGCTCAGAGAGTTGAAGTAACTCTTTCAAGTTTACAAAGCATACTAGAGTCAGGCAAGACTAAAACCCAGATGATCACCCTGCTCTAAACATTTTTGCTAATGTATATTTTATTTAGAAGTCCTTGTTGGGAATGCCGGCGATGTTGAAGTGATACACAGGGTCTTGGGTGGAAACCTTCCCCCTTGCTCTCCTGAGGGTCAGGGTTCTGCTCTTGCCTATCCGGGTGACTCTCTGGGGAGGAAACCTAAGCTACAAGTTAGGCGAGTTGTTCTTCAAATCCTTCTTCCTTGCAGTCAGAAAAGAAATCTCATTCATGGAGGCCCTCTAAGAGTTACGACAGCAGCAACAATGATAAAAAGAAGAATGGCTAACTTTATAGGGTGATCACTTTCCATACAAGCTGTCAGTTCATCCCCATGGCAAGTGTGCGAGAAAGGTACTATTACCATCCCCGTTTTAGAGATGAGGAAACTAAGGTGTGAAGCCATTACCAAATACAGGAGCCTCAGTTTGAACCAAATCTGATCTGACTCCAGAGTGCGCACGCTGCCTCCTATGTGCCAGGTGCATGCCAGACAGTATTGCCAATGTTGACGATAACCTCACCAAATAGTACTAGCCCCATTTTATCAAAGACGAAATTGAGGCTCAGAGAACTGAATTCTCTTGCCCAAGGTCACCGAGCTAGTAAGGGACAGTTTCAGGATTCAAAATCCAGGTTAGCCTGACTTATTTCCTTACATAGAGATGCTTTGTCTATTTCAGCGGGGAGAGCTGGCTGTCCCCTGGCCAGGACTCCCAAGGCTCGGGTGGGAGGTTAGCGCAGGGCTACTCACCACGTTCTTGTAGAAGTAGTACGCCACCATCCTGGCCAGGCGTGAGTAACACCAGTGTCCGTGCACAAGCAGCAGCTTCTTGAGGTGTCTGAAGTGGGAGATGGCAAAGTCGCTGGACATGACGGCCTGAGAGGGCAGAGCAGACACATCAGCTTCCCGTCACTTCTGCCAGTGCACCAGAGAGGCTCCCCTGAGGGTGCTCCTCCGTTCTGGGTCCACAGCTGGGAGGGTCTAAAAGACCCTTTGTCACGTGCAGCACCCTTGGGTGGCTTTATGGACTCTGACACCCCACCCTCTCCTCTGGGAAATGCAAATCCCACTAGAATCCAAGGAGGGCAGGTCAGAAGGGACCAGTGGTCTGGTCTGGCCCTTCACCTCCTTCCACTTATCCAATAAGCCTTTATTGTGAACCAGTGTGTGTTGGGCACCGTCTAGGGATGTGATGGTTGACCAGGGAGTAGGGGCTTCCATGCAAGTGATCCTCAAACCTCTCAACACCCTTGGCCACCCACCAAAGCAGGCCATTTGCTTCAGTCTCATGTGGAGCTGATGGATGGATAGCTCTTCCTTTCCATGGAGCTGAAATGTGTCTTCTGCCCTTGGGATGACTCAGAAACAAGGCCCAGTTCATAGTAATTTTTTAGAGTATGAGGTTTGGACGTGCCTGGTTATAAATCCTGGTCCGAGTCTGGGTCAGGGCGTTTAACCGCTCTCAGCCTCAGTTTCCTCATCTGAAAAAGTGGAATAACAATCCCTAACACACAGGGTGGTGGCTGCTGAAATTAACTGGGATAGTAAGTGTGAAGTGCGAATAGAGTGCTGGCCTACGATAGACACTCAAAAGGTGACGGTGTTCGTTCCTCCCCACCAACAAATTTAGGCACCACCTAATGTCTGCACTGGTGGTGGGAATACAGTTGTTAATGGTTCAGAGCCCCAAGGTGGGGTCTGTCTTAACGGGAAACATTAGCAGCTCAAGTTAGTATGTTTGTTCCAAGCTGAATTTGAGTAATTTTGGTACACTTTTAAGGTATACCAAGCAACTTACAGGTCCATCTAGCCATCACGACTCAAATGGCAATTGAAAAATATTTTCCGATGTCCTTATGGCTGTCACTGCTCACAGAGGGCACTGCAAACTTGGATGTGGGTGGAGGTTACAGGGAGGAAGCAGGGAATCGGGAAGGCTTTGTTTTCCCTGAACGGTTGGGTACTAGTTGGCTTTAGAATATGGGTATCGCCAGCTGTCTATAAGAAGCCAAGCATCTTTGATCACTCTCTTTATTCTGAAGGACTGGGCAGTAGGGATGTGGTGATGGAGATTATGTATAGGCAAGGATATCTGTCTTTCAGATGATAATTCTGCAAAGCTCTTCAGTATAAATACCTCCAACACTGTGGGGAATTGCTTAACTCACTAATAAGGATAAAGGAGAGTAAGCAAGTAACAAGTAGAGTTGAAGCAAATGATACCTGCATGCCTTCCTGTCCAGATATTCCAATCCCAATATCAGCAGCTTGAATCATGCTTACGTCATTGGCTCCATCACCTGAAAGGAGAGAGGTCATGAGATCCTGGTCCAACTGCTATGTGACAATGAGAAGTTTTATACAAGTGGCACTAAATCGTCCCTATTTTATGCACAAGTGAATCCTTTTAATGTTGCTCTGAATAGTCCTATAGGAAGAGTCATCGCTACAGGACTTTAGCCTGAGAGGTCTTTTCTTCTTCGGACAGGAAGCCCTACTCTTTCTTTATCATTTACCAAATATTTATTGTGTCTTTTTTTTAGGTACAATGTTAGGTATTGGGAATACAATGGTATGTGAGTCTTGGGCAGTGCTTTACAGTTTGCCAAAAAGGCCTTCTCAGGTGTTACAGTGGGCTTCACTGAGAAGCAGATGGAGAATTAGAGCAACACAGGGGCTTGGCAAGGGTAATCCAGGTAGTGAAGGGACCCGGAAGCCCTGGAACTAAGATCTTTCTGTTTCCACGGCCAGCAAACCTCCCCTCACTCAGTATAATGTATACTGACCATATCAAGACAACTGGAATGCTGGACAGCTAAATCATCAGAGATTGTCAGTGGTGTCCAAGGACAGAGACAATGTTCAGTGATGTTTCTAAATAGAGGAACATGGGATTGACTCATTTTTCAGGTTGAGGTACATTGAGTCACTTTGGGTTCCCAGTCAGTTGATTCAGGGAACTGGAGGTTAGGGCATGGAAATACATACACACACATGCCACCTTTTATACCAGCACCGTCAAACAGATTTTCCTGTGATAGAAATGTCCTATAGCTTTACTGTCCAATTTGAAAACCATCAGCCCCCTGTGACTACTGAAATGTGACTGGTGAATTTCTATTTAAGTTTAACTTTAAATAGCCACATATAATAGGTGGCAACCATGTTGGACGGCACAGCTCTCAACAGTGAGGTCTTCCTCACGAGCCTGGCTTTTCCAGACTATGATGCCTTATCCATCAGACTAGAGTTGAGCAGACTTTTTCTGTGAAGGGCCAGATAGTAAATATTTTAGGCTTTGTGGGCCAAGAAGCAAAACTGAACAACTGTTCCTGCTGAGAGGCAAATCGTTTTTACACATTTTAGTATTAAAAACACAAAAACCATTCTTAGCATCTCTACAGAAACATGCAGTGGGCCAGTCTCAGCTTGTGGGCCATGATTTGTAGGCTGAACTGGCTTCATCCTTCTCCTGCTCCTGGCGCCACCTGTTTTTCCAGTGGGTTCTCATAATGATCTGCAAGTCAATTTATATGAGATATTAGAGAGAATATGGATTTGGGGGAGAAAATTTCCTTCTCCTAATTATCTGGCAACAAAATTCATTAAGCTCAAAAATTGTGTCAGTGTAAATTGCTGTCATTCTTCTAACCATGATTTTTTTTTCCTTGATAGCACAGCAGTGCGTGATTTTCATCTTCCCCATGGCAGAACAAATCCACCCTTTAACCTCTTCTGTTAGCAAGGCGGTGGAAGCAGAGGTGTGGAATCCCGCTATTTCTTGCCCTGCTGGTTTTGTTTCTGCTGCTGTGGCAGTGAAGCCAGTCCCTTACCTCTGGGAATCAATCCCGGGCTATTGCCTTGAACGTGTCTGAAGTTTGGAAGAGGACAATTCAGGGAGTACAATTAGGATGCAGTTGCTAAAGCTCTGCTCCCTCTATTCTTTCTGCCCACTCCCTCTTTTTTTTTTTTTTTTTTTTTTCTGGTTTTGAACTGCTTTTACCTGAAGACCAGGAGAAAAGGAAAAAAAAAAAAAAAAACCCCACCAATGTAAAGTAGGCCCCTTATTTGAAATGCCAGGAAAGAAAATCTCTTTCCATGTCTTTGCAGGAGGAAGAGAACCTGAACCATCTGTAAGAATGTCCTCACACAAAAGCAACGTTTACCATGTGCTTGGTATGCGCTGGGCACGGGATGGAACTGAGTAAGACTGACATTGCCCCTCCACTCAAGAAACTTCTGGTCTCCTGAGCAGCCCAGCACTGAAGGCGTAACAGTGCTGTGGAGCTCTGTGGGAGCCCACGGAGTAAAGGAATATTAGGCGGGATTGGAGGAGATTTTACAGACGAAACGGCTTGAGCCAAGGTCAGGAAGCGAGAGAGGACAAGGCTCCTGGAGAATGGTAAGCAGCTTCATGTGGTTGGGACATGGACTGCTGAATGCTGTGGGGAGGAAGGTGGCTGGAGAGAGAATGGAGCCCAGATCGTGAAGGTTCTTGTAAACCAGCTTTGGTTGTTCCTGGAAGGTTTGAAGTAAGGACACTTAATTTCTCTGCCTCCACCATGGCTAAGATTTTGTCCCCTATGAGAAATTCTTCAACAGCCAACAAGCCAGCGTTTACTGAGGGTATGCTTTGTGTACAGTCTTATATTGAGAAATGAATATACAACACTAAACGTGGGACAAGCTTCACTTTTTAGATCTCCCCACCAGCCATCAACACTCGACAGAATATCAAGTCCACAGGCACCTGAGGTGCGTGGTATTGTGCCATGTGTTAAGTATTGAAGGGCACATGGTCGGCATCCCAGAAGCGAGTGGGCCTGAATGTATATTGAGCTCCCTGGGTATTCTGAACTTGAGGCCCCTCTTGCCTTTGGCCTCCATCCAAGTCCTGACTTTTCCTTAGCAGACCTGCTCACCCTGAGAACTTGGATTTGCTCGCCCACCCTGCTCAGCTGCTGCTCACATGCTGGCTGCCACATCTTGATTGTCACTTTGAACTCTCTCCCTCTAAGACAATGACCCTCAGCTTGAGCATCCTGACGGCGATACGTGACCCCTCACCTCTGGTCCAGAGTGGGCTTGCCCAGCGTCCCCCCACATCTCCGCATGATGGGTACCTATGGAAAGGGTCATGGCTCTTAGCCTGTCTCGCGCCAGCTTGACGAGCATACTCTTCTGGAGTGGGGTGGAGCGGCAGCACAGGACAGACCGGCAATACTGGGTCAACTCCAGAAATTTCTCCTCCAGTTTTCCCTGGAAAATGGCATTCAACGTCTTCCCATCGATGACCAATCCAACCTCTGGAACTGCAGCTCCTGAGGTGGGGGGTGGCGTCGCAGAAGGTAGGCGGAAGAACCCAGGGAGCTTGTGGTCCGGCTTCTGTGGTCCATGAAGTTGCTTTACCTCTTCCAATACCAAGTTGAGGATGGATTCACATGTTTCCTATAAAGAGCAGAATAATGAATTTGGTGTCAGTAAGCAACATTAGAAACAGGTTAAAAATGTCACATTATCCTTTAGTTAAAGAGTTATAAAACTCTACCCCCATAGAGATGACCCGGGATTTCACTCTCTGATTTTGACATTTCTCTGTAATATTTCAAACAGCATCAGCGCAATAGTAATTTGGAAACAAATTAATGGCCAAAATAGGAGAGACAGCTTGGGAATGGGAGTGGAGATAGCACAGCGAGATGGGGGACTTTTACAGGGATGATAGAATGTAGTAAATGATACTGATACGATGGCAAATGATGACAATGGGTCATGCTGGTATCCTACTTTCCATTTCTCACAAGTCATTTCTGTTCTCCTTTGTTCCTCAGAACATTCCTGTGTGGTAGGTAGGGTGAGTATTACTGACTTTAGTTTCGAGGTGAGGAAATTGAAACAGTGAAATCCTTAGTAACTTGCCCAAGGTCATCTCGAATTGTGGCTTCTTAACTGAAAAAATACATTGCGTGTTTAACCGTTTGTATAGATGTATTGGTCGTACTGGTTAAAACTGACCATGTGGGCTTCCCTGGTGGCGCAGTTGTTGAGAGCCTGCCTGCCGATGCAGGGGACATGGGTTTGTGCCCTAGTCCGGGAGGATCCCACATGCCGCGGAGCGGCTGGGCCCGTGAGCCGTGGCCGCTGAGCCTGCGTGTCCGGAGCCTGTACTCCGCAACGGGAGAGTCCACAACAGTGAGAGGCCTGCGTACCGCAAAAAACAAAAAAAACTGACCATGTATGTGAGTCGTATTGAGTTTTTCTGATGTTTACCTTGAAACATGGTGAAGAAATTATTTCCTCTTATCAATTCTCCTCCATTACTTTTGATTGTATCAAAGATAAAGACAGATCTTGGATCTGAAGATATCCTTAACACCTCTTTCACTTGTTTAAACATCACTTTTAAATAAAGATAGAGAAAAGTGGTGGCAGTCAGCTGTATTATCAATTTTAACTTCATTGTTCTGTTCACGGGGTCTTTATTTAGCAGTGTTCTTTTATCTGTGGCAAGGGATGATGATTTTTCATTTACTTCAGTGCTAAAAATTCTTCTAAAAATAAGTTTTGAAAAGTTCAAAGTGAGTCTATTTAAATGAAATCATTAAATAAACAACAGTATAGATAATATGTGGATTTAGGCAAAAATCGTGAAGGTTGTTCTGAAATGACAAGTTTGGAGACCCCTGATCTAGAAGCTTCTGAGAATATTTGGAATAATTTCTTCTGGAGTGAGCAGGACTGCAGCTCATTATTCTGGAGGCTTCCTTTAGGGGATGCTAAACTGAGCACTGCAAGCAAGAGAATGTGCACAGGACCTAGCGGGGCCACAGGAAGTAGTTCAGGAGCAGGTGGTTATACCCGAAGCACTTTTCTGGGAAAGAGATCAAGGTAGTCCTTGCTGGAACTTGGGGTTGGCACACAGTATATACAGGCATACCTTGGAGATATTGTGGGTTTGGTTCCAGACCACTGCAATAAAGTGAACATTGCAATAAAGTGAGTCACATGAAATTTTTGGTTTCCCAGGACATATAAAAGTTATGTTTAGTAAGTATACAATAACATTATGTCTAAAAAAACTTATACATATATTAATTAAAATATTATGGCTAAAAAGTGCTATCATCTGAGCCTTCAGCAAGTTGTAATCTTTTTCCTGGTGGAGGGTCTTGCCTCGATGTCCGTGGCTGCTGACTGATCTGGGTGGTAGTTGCTAAGTCTGGGGTAGCTGAGGCGATTTCTTAAAATAAGACAACAATGAAGTGTGCCACATCGATGGACTCTTCCTTTCATGAAGGATTTCTCTGTAGCCTGCAATGCTGTTTGGTGGCATTTTACCCACAGTAGAACTTTCTAAATTGGAGTCAATCCTCTCAAACCCTGCTGCTGCTTTATCAACTGAATTTATGTAATATGCTAAATCCTTTGTTGTCATTTCAACAGTCTTCACAGCACCTTCACCAGGAGTAGATTCCATCTCAAGAAACCACTCTCTTTGCCCATCCATAAGAAGCAACGCCTCAACTATTAAAGTTTTATCATGAGATTGCAGCAATTCAGTCACATCTTCAGGCTCCACTTCTAATTCCAGTTCTCTTGCCATTTCCACCACATCTGCAGTGACTCCCTGCACTGAAGACTTGAACCCCTCAAAGTCATCCATGAGGGTTAGAATCAGCTTCTTCTAAACTCCTGGTAGTGTTGGTATTTTGTCCTCTTCCCACGAGTCACAAATGTTCGTAATAGCATCTAGAATGGTGAATCCTTTCCATAGGTTTTCAATTTATTTTGCCCACAACCAGCAGAGGAATCACTGCCTATGGCAGTTATAACCTTATGGAATATATTTCTTGAATAATGACTTGAAAGTTGAAGTTCCTCCTCGATCCGTGGGCTGTAGAATGGATGTCATGTTATCAGGCATGAAAACAACATTAATCTCATTGTACCTCTCCATCAGAGCTCTCAGTTGACCAGGTGCATTGTCAGTGAGCAGTGATATTTTGAAAGGAATCTTTTTTTCTGAGCCGTAGTAGGTCTCAGCAGTGGGCTTAAAATATTCAGTAAACCATGCCGTAAACAGTTATGCTGTCATCCAGGTTTTGTTGTTCCTTTTATAGAACACCGGCAGAGTAGATTTTAGCATAATTCTTAAGGGTCCTAGGGTTTTCATAATGGTCAATGAACATCGGCTTCAACTTAAAGTCACCAGCTGATTAGCCCCTAACAGAGTCAGCCTGTCCCTTGAAGCTTTGAAGCCGGGCACTGACTTCTCTCTAGCCATAAAAGTCCTAGACTGCATCTTCTTCCAATATAACACTTTTCTCTACATTGAAAATTTGTTGTTTGGTGTAGCCACCTTCATTAATGATCTTAGATCTTCTGGATAACTTGCTGCAGCCTCTACATCAGTACTTGCTGCTTCACCTTGTACTTTTGTGTGATGGAGATGTCTTCTTTCCTCAGTCCTCATGAACCAACCTCTGCTAGCTTCAAACTTTTCTTCTTCAGCTTCCTCACCTCTCTCAGCCTTCATGGAATTGAAGAGAGTTAGGGCCTTGCTCTGGACTAGGCTTTGGCTTAAAGGCCTGTTGTGGCTGGCTTGGTCTTCTATCCAGATCACTAGAACTTTCTCTGTATCAGCAGTAAGGCTGATTCACTTTCTTATCATTCATGTGTTTATCGGAGTAGCGCTTTTAATTTCCTTCAAGAATTTTTCCTTCGCATTCACAGCTTAGCTAACTGGCACAAGACACCTAACTTTTGGTCTGTCCCAGCTTTCAACATGCCTTCTTTACTAAGCTTAATCATTTCTAGCTTTTGGTTTAAAGCTAGAATTTCTAGCTTTTGGTTAAAAGCTAGAGATATGCAACCCTTCCTCTCAAACACTTGGAGGCCATTGTAGGGTTATTAATTGACCTAATTTTGATATTGTTGTGTCTCAGGGAATAGGGAGGCCTGAGGAGAGTGGGGGGAGATGGAGCAACCTGTTCGTGGAGCAGTCAGAACACCGACAACATTTATCAGTTAGGTTCGCTATGTTATATGGGTGCAGTTCGTGGTACCCTAAAACATCAAAGAACACTAGTCACAGATCACCATAACAAATACAGTAATAATAAAGAAGTTTGAAATACTGCGAGAGTCACCAAAATGTGACACAGAGACCCAAAGTGATCAAATGCTTTTGGAAAGATGGTGCCAACAGACTTGTTCAATGCAGGGTTGCCACGAAACTTCAATTTGTAAAAAACAGTATCTTCAAAGTGCAATGAAGTACAATAAAATGAGGTATGCTGTCAATTCCTCCAACATGTGACTGCAGCAAGTCACTGGAAATATAAGCTTCAAAATAAAATCTCTGAATCTACTTATTTCAAATTTTCTATGTAATAATCATAATCGTTACCATTCATTTAACATTCAGTATCTGTCAGGTACTGAGGCAGGCAGCCTCTAAGATGGTTCTCAGTGATCTCCATCTCCTGGTATTCATGTCCTTCCTTGTGTAACCTCCAACCCTTGAGTGTGGTTATGACCAATGACTCCTTTCTAACGAAGAGAATTCTGCAAAAGTGATGGGATGTCGCTTCCCAGGTCAGTTTACCTAAAGACTGTGGCTACCAACCTTGGCAATCTTTCTCACTCTGTCTCTTGAATGGCTTACCCTGGAGAAAACCGGCTGTCACGTTGTGAAGCAGCTCGGTAGAGGGGCCCCTGTGGTGAGGAACCCAAGCCTGTCAATAATCATGTCCGTGAGCTTGCAAGAAGGACTCCTCTCCATCACCAAATGACCCAACCAGTTGAGCCTTTAGATGAGCTCACATCCCTGACCGATAGCCTGACTGCAACCCCAGGAGAGACCTTGAACCAGAGGTACCCAGCTAAGCTGCTCCTGGACTCATAACCCACACATACTGTGGGATAATAAACGTTTACTGTTTTCAGCTGCTAAGTTTTGGGGTAATTTGTTAACTCATATAAATGCAGTGCTAGTAAGTATTGTTCTTCTGTGAACTTATTTAACCCTCCCAGTAGCCTCTGAAATAAATCTTTTCAATCCCTATTCTACAGATGAGAAGAATGAAGTTCAGAGAGATATGGTATCTGGATCATATTACGCCTTCAATATATGTTGTTAATAATAACAATAATACTTGCTATTACCAGTTCCTATCTAATACTATATAGTCCCTTCTAAAATTCCTTGACAGATCAACATTTCCAGTGATGGGTTAGTAATTTTCTCGTGTTATGGATGAGAACCCTGAGTTCTAGACAGGTCCCATAGCTTGCTTATAGCTTTAAGATACATAACAAAGAAACCATAGCCCGAAATCAATTTATATTGAATCAGGCAGATTAAAACCCTTGGAGGAAATATCCACCAAATACGTAATTACATTAAACTGGGGTTTAAATAAGTCTGAGATTTAGAATAGGTTTCCCCAGTTTCTGTCTTAACATATCTCTGCACCTACTACCTTCCCAAGGGGATGAGAACACCTAATTTTCCAGGTTTAGTGGGCCTGGGGGTGTAGGCAGGGTCCAACATTCAGGTACCATCTTGGAGGGCTGTGGACAGCTTTAAAATTCTTGATAGTGACTGAGCTCAACTTGGAACGTGGCCCGCAGTTCCTTGGGAACTTTGGCTAATTAATCAAGAGGCATCTTCCGCTTCCTACAGGAATGCATTGCATTTAACGGAACCCACAGAAGCCCACTCTATCCCCCTCAGGAGCACTCACAGGCTTGTTGATATCCTCCTCCTGGAATCTGCTGGAGTGAAATGATCATTGCAAATGGAATTTCCATTGCAAGTGGGGCAGGCAGACATCCACACTATTACAGGGATCAAGCTCTCAAGCTCTCAAGCCAGCTGCAAATTAGTTTCTTTCCTAGGTGTCACATTAACGCCAAGATTTCCCTGAGAATAGTTTCATTTTGAAAATTCATTGGGGTTTAATCTAATCATGGCATTATCTGTTCACCTGACAAGACAGTAAGTGATTTTCCCAATTCATCTAAAGGGCCTCTGGCACTTTTATTAGCATTCACTACCTCTTTAAAAAAATCTGTGTACGTGGATTCTTCATGGAATGAAAACCAAATTGAAACCTGTAAACGTCTCTTCTGGGTCCAGTTCAGCCCCAGGCAAAAGTGAAGGAGTGAGATTGCATCATCCTTCCTGCCTCTCTTTCTGCGCTGTTCTCTCCATCTTCCATCTTCCTCCCTCTCTCCATCCTTCTCCCCATGGTATGTTCTAGGTCTCCAGGTGCCCCCCCCCCCAGCCCCACAACCCACTGCTTTCCTTGTTACAACCGCACATCTAATCCAGTCCTGTTCCCTTTGATAGGAGCACACAACTCAATGCCTACTTCCCATATTCATCAGCCAAGGAGATAGTGGAACTTTACTTTCTGCAGTTTGCATCGTGAAAATAGATTTTTTCCTCCTAAATATAAAACTGTGTTATGACTTTACGCTTCTTTAGACTTCATACAGTCCTCTGTCTCCAAACCTTGCTCCCTGCCACTCACAACCTATTCAGGCTGAAAATTACAATTTTCAAACTTGGCTTATCTTTCTCTCTCTCCTCCATCCCGTCAAAACATACTGGTCTCACGTGTCATTTCCTTCAGGTTTTATGCTGTGGCAACAAATTGCACATACGAATTGGAGCTGAAATTTTAAACTCAGAATCATTTCTATTCAATTGGGGTTTTTCAGTGGATAAGTTAATCCAAAGTATAAGAAACAATTGAGGATCTGTGAGCAAACAGTCTGGTATAATGCAAATAGCACTGGCCTGGCCTGAGAAGAGCATTTTAGACTTGGTCCATCAGAAACTACCAGGGTGGCCCTGGGCAAGTGACTTAGCTCCAGTGGTCCTCAGTTTCTCACGTGTAGAATGGGGAGACTGGGCCAAGGATGAGACTCGAGAGAGGCACAACTTGCTACTAGGTACTGCTAGATGTAATATAAAAAGACTGGTCAACCATATGTGGGGGTGGGGTCGAGGATATTGGGCTGGATGCCTGCTAGGACCCTCGAAACTCCAAGATTTGGGGGTAGGGGTGCGTCTCCTGTGTACCCAAGTCCCACCCACAGTCCCGTCTCCTGTTGGCCTAGAAGCTGCTCCGCACTTGGACATTTGAGCTCTACTTTGGCCTCACCTGACTTTCTGTGTTAATGGAATAAACGGTGTCCTTCTGGTCTAACAGTCTGCAGGCATAGGCGATATTGACTGCCGTCTGCTGCTTGTCTCCAGTCAGCACCCAGAGCCGGATCCCAGCCTCCTGCAGAGCAGCGACTGTATCTGGAACTCCTTCCTGCAGCCGGTCTTCGATCCCAGTGGCTCCTGGAGTGATTAGAGACAGCAGAACTCACATTTATGTTGAGAAAGTAGCTGCTTAATTTCCCCAAAGCCCTATCAAGCCAGGCAATGATTATTAACTTATCTCTCGTGTTCTAGGCTGCGCTAAATGCCCAGGATACAGCCGTGAAATAGAGCTGGTCCCCACCCTCTCGGTGCTCAAAGGCCTGCTGAGTAAGGATTTATAACTGAGCTGTTTGAGGAGAGAAGCCCAGGGTGCCGGGCAAACATATATCAGGAGACCCGAACTTCATTTGGAAGGTCAGGGAAGGCCTTGCTGAGGAAGGGCCACTTAAGCTCAGACCTGGGAGATAAACCCAAAAGGTGGGGAAGGAGGGGGAATTCCAGGCAGAGGGATCAGCATGTGTGAAGGCCCAGAGGTCAGAGTAGAAGATGACACAGAAAGGCAGGCGGAGCAGGGAGAGAGACGAGGCCAGGCAGGGAGGGGTGGAGCTGGATCCTGTAGAGCCTATCAGGGCATGAAGGGATTTGGCATTTATTTGGTAGCAAAGAAGGCTATGAAAGGGAGTTAAGTTGGAGAGTGATGGGATCGGTTATGAATTTTAAGAAGATCGTTCTCGAGAATGGATTGGAGGGTGGAGGAAGCAGGATGAGATTCAGGACTAATAGAGGAGAGCTGGTGTGGCTGGACTGACATAGCGGCAACAGGAGTGGAAACATATGGAGAGAGTGGAATCTTTGCAAGCGCTCACCGCAGAATTAACAGAGACTTGGGTTTTTGATAACGTTCTTGGAGGGCATTAAACATGCGGATTCCATCATTTTTTGAATGGTCTCAAGCTTTGAGCCAAACTTGATGATTGTATACCCAAATATCCAATAGCTGCTCAGTGATTAAGCAAAAGTAAATCTGCATTTAAATTGAGATTCATTTCAGACCACAGACTAATGGCTACCCATCTCACTCTGGGCAGGAACAGGCGTGCCATTTCTTTTAATAATCCCGAGTGACAATAGCTTGGCAAAGCGGTTACATTAGATGCATATTGAAAAGTTGATTTAACATCGTGGGACTCGGTGTGAATGCATGGCAGCTTTTTAGTGGCACGACAATTTCTTCGTGGCAGGATGAAATCTCTTCCCAGCCCTAGTCCTCTCCATCACAAGCCATCTGGAGGGAAGAAAACAAATCTCTCTATCCTGAAATGTGCCTGTTTTGTATTTCAGGCCCAAGTGCACAGGTAAACCAACCCATGAAAAGTGATGCCCGACCCTCATCTTTTCTGCCGAGCGTTTGCCTGGAAAGTGAGACTGAAAATGATGTGTGTTACTGGGAGGCAGGGTGAAGGAGAGAGCAGGAAAAACACATTTAGTTGTGTGAAAGAGAAAATGAAACAGGAAGGTGGTGAGAGCCTTTCTCAGCCAGGGAAGCCCATGGGTCCTGACAAGTGTGTTCTCTTTCATGCGCTACCGGCTCAGGGGCATTTCTCACCAGCTGAGGCCAGAAGGCTCCCCTGAAACGAAAGAAACCGCAGGGGAGAGGGTGTGAAGGGGGTCAGGTGCCCTAATGGGATGACATTCCGGGGGTGGCCCGGGGTGCCAGATGGAGCTGTCTGGACTAGCTACCCTCTACTTCCTGTTACAATGGGTTCTCGAGGCCAGCTTTCAAGGGGGCCTTGTGAGGCAGCAAAGGCCCCTGCAGTCCAAACACAGGCAACAGAAAAGCCGAAGGAGGTGGGGAGCAAACCTGTGTCCCCCTGTTTTCCATCCATCTGACCAAATCTTGCTGGTACCTTTTTTTATATAAAGAGGTATTACCGTCTTCTTACAGCGACCCTGGGTCTTCCCCCTTCAACCCTGCCTGGCTGAGCTCGGTGATTTGGCCAGAGGAGGCGCAAAGGCTCAGAGGGGTGTGGGGCTGTGTCCCTGGGCACACAGCAAGGTCACCACAGGGCCAAGATGTGGCCTTCATCCCCAGGCCAGCACTGCCTCCCAAGATGAAAGAAGCCTTTTGCCCCGTGGCCAGTACGTGCGTGCTGTTCAGGCATCGCCTTTCCGGGATCTTATTCCCGAGCTGTGAAGAGGTTAGTCTGATGAATAACGCCTCCCCCTTCTCCCTTGGCAACGCTCTTCCTTCGACAGAAATCCAACGCTGTCTCTTAGCTGGTGTTTTCCATCTTTCCCCCGAGAGTATCTATCTAAGTTCTATACATCTGTATAGCAGCAGAGTGATTTTTGTAAAACACCTATCTGTCCCTGCTTTGATCCCCTTCCCCTCTCCAAACCTTTAGCCTGTGATCTACACGGCCCTTCATAACCTGCATCCTGCTGATCTCCCCTGCACTCTGGGGTCCAGCCGTAGGAGACCTCTGAGTCCCCAGCCAGCCCAGGCTTTCCTGCCTGCAGGCCTTCATTCGGGCCCTTCCCTCTCCTGGAACACCCTCCCCCTTGGACCAGCTCCTTTTCTCTGCTCAGTTCCGGCTGTCCTGCACCCTCCGTGGCTCCACAGTAGGTTGCCACCTTCTCCTTTGTGCTTTCATCCCGTCAGGTACATCTTCCAGCCCACCTCTCGTCACACTCTGCTGAAATTACTTGTTTAATCATCCAAGTGTCTTTGCTACACTCTGAGCTCCAGGAGGGCAGGGTCTGTGTGTGTTGTTTTTTAATTCTTATTGGAGTATAGTATTTACAGTGTTGTGTTAGTTTCAGGTGAGGGTCTGCGGCTCTTGTTCCCTGTTGTAGCCACGATACCTAGCATGCTACTTGGCACATAGTAGGTGCTCAATAAACATTTGAACGACTGGAGGAGAAGCAACCAGGCTTCATCCAGCAGGGAGTGCAGGAATGCTCCTGGGGCATCCTCAGGAAGCTGCGTGTGGAGTCTGGGTTGGATATCGGCACAGCCCATTGGTGCCAAATGCCTGGAAGGGCACCCCAGGGAGGTTCCTAATTGACACACATTTGAAGCAGTGTCAGAATCAAGGCCAAGAACTCCCTTTCCAGCTTGCAGCATTCCTTTTTTAAAATGTAATGATAACTTATTTTTACCTACCGAGTAAGATGAGTTGATTCTCCAGGTGCTGTGCTGTCTCCACGAGAAGCTCATCTCTGTTGTTGAGGGACGCCTCAGCCTCACGCCGGAAACTGGCCCATCTCTGGAAGTCCTCTTCACTTAAGATCTATGCAAAAAGAAGAGGCTTGTTCACAGCTCTGGGTGACTGCCTCCCCATGCCCATGTGCTGGGCCTCCTACGGGCCAGTTTGAGCTTCACTGTACAATTAGATGGGGCTTTTCCCTCAATTTTTTTTTTTTTTTTTTGAGTCTTGAATTGATGAAGGATTGGTTTTTCGTGTTCCATTATCATCAAACTTCTTTTGAGACCCTGTGATGCTCTGGTCACCGGAGATATACCAGTGATCGAGACAGACAAGAATCCTATAGGCCCGGGCTTATGTGCTAGTGGAGGGTGAGAGACATGATCCAAGTGAATAATTTAAAAGAATGGATCATGTCAAGGAGTTCCATACAGAAAACAAAGAGGGTGATATGACGGCGTATGACAGGGTAGGGGGATAGTTGTGGGAAGAAGGGTTATTTCATTTGGATCGTCAGGTCCCTTAGACAAGGTGACATGTCAGCTGAGATCCAATGACGAGAAGGCTTCTGTCACGGGGAGGGGTAAGTTCAAAGGCCATGAAATAGCAATGGACTTGGCTTTCTTTCTGTCCCTTGAACTTACCGGTTGGCTTAAGGATGGAGAGCCAGGTGGAGAGGACCAGCAATGAGGCTGGAAAGGTGAGAAGCATCCAGATCTTGCATAGCCTGGTAGACCATTCCACCAGCTGCTGGGGGTGCCCAGTGGCTGAAAGAATCCAACTAGAGGGCATATCTGGAGTCCATAGCACTTTTAGACCCCTCTGTTGGCATTATATCCTCACTGTCTCTCTCTTTTTTTTTTTTTTTTGCGGTACACGGGCCTCTCACTGTGTGGCCTCTCCCGTTGTGGAGCACGGGCTCCGGACGCACAGGCTCAGCGGCCATGGCTCACGGGCCCAGCCGCTCCGCGGCATGTGGGATCTTCCCGGACCGGGGCACGAACACGTGTCCCCTGCATCGGCAGGCGGACTCTCAACCGCTGCACCACCAGGGAAGCCTGTCTCTTATAGTAATGAATGACTCTTTCCTTCGAGCATCAACTATTCTTTAATTTTCCCTCCGTGCACGGCACTGTAGGGAAAACCAAGGGGACACAGGTAGGCCTTTTGCTCTCAAGGAAGAACAGTCTCATCAGAGGAGGCAAAATAGGAATAGATAATGTCAATAAAAAATAGAAGGTGGTAAGGATATAATTACAATTTATAGAACAGTAATGCAGGTCACTGTCCCAGGTGCTGTACCTGCGTTATCTTAATGTCCCTGACAATTATATGAGGTAGGGAACACTAGCACCTTTTTACAGATAAGAACATCCCCAAACTCAGAGAGGTGAAGAAACTTGCCCAAGGTCACACCACAGATACGTGGTGAGATTGGGACTTGTCTCCTGGTAGGTCTGGCTTTAAAGCGGGTGCTCTTAAACTTTATGGTGCACTAAGCACCTACAAAAGAGATGAAGAGCTCTGGGGATTTATGGAGAAGAAGCCACTTCTAGCCATCTTGAAATGTATGCCCGTCATAGCTCCCCTATCTGATTTTAGGTGCCTCATTAGATGCCCCAGCTCTGGGATTCATAGCTCTTTGCCTCCTTTCCTGTAGGGGCAACAAAGTGAAAGACCTGAAGGGCATAAGGTGGGTAATCTACTTGACTATAGCTGGGACAAGGGCAATGCAATCAGGGATGGTAGGAAACATGACCAACCCCAGAACACAGCAGAATATATCCTTCATCAAAGGGATCGGTTGCTACATGGCTCTAGCTATTTGTAGCCATTCAAGAATGGAGATCCAGTTTTCCAGATCCTCTGCATTTTCAAGAGAAACCAGAAATCTAGATTTGTATGTGATCACATAAAATCTCCCCAATTCCAAATCTGGTCAAATAATGCAGATGTTCAAAGGATATTTGAAGGCAAAATTATAACATTAAAAATTTATGAGTTATAGGTCATCAGTTACATAGACAATGGAAAGCAAGGAACCACAAAGCCACACTAATAAGGAACCTTGCCACTCAGATTTTTGTCCCAGCAAAATTGTCAAAGTCATGGGTCTCTGTGGTCAGGATAGCTAATTTTGAAAATATTAAAACAACCAACATTGAGGATCTTCTAAAAAAGAAATAGAAAAGACAGAAGCAGGGTCGAGGCCTTTCAGCCACTAAGCGTGGAATTTGTTCTCACCTTCTTGGCGATGCACAGTGTTCGAAGGCCGTCTCTCGCATACAAGTCTAGATGCCTCTGGGTCTGGGCTCGGATTTTCCTCACCTTCTTTTCCACATCAGCGTCAGTCGCTGTCAAATAGTCATTATCCCCCATGAGGTCGTGGGCAATTGCTTAGGGATCCCGTTCCTAACACTCAGGCATCTTTAGAGGAGGAATTCCCTCATACCCCCGCCCCCCTTAAACATGGAACAGCTCTCCCAGGCTGCCCTGGAAGGCGATAACTCCATGGGTCCTTAAGTTGTCTGCTCTCTATATCTGATCATCCAACGTCTGGCTGAGAGAAGTACTATTTAGGGAAGGTAGGTGGTTCCAGGTATTGTTCCCAAATGCCTGTTTGCAGGAATTCCCTGGCGGTCCAGTGGTTAGGACAATGTGCTTCTACTGCAGGGGGCATGGGTTTGATCCCTGGTCAGGGAACTAAGATCCTGCATGCTGTGAGGCAAAAAAAAAAAAAAAAAAAAAAGCATGGATAACCCAAACATCTGTTTGCATCAGAACCACCAGGGAACTTAAACCAATAATAGAGATTCGCAGGTCAGGTTGAAGGCCTGCTGAATCAGGGGACTAGAAGTCTGAGTGTTTCTTGTTACCTAAGGAGTTTTCCATGTGGCCAGTTTAGCCCTGGATGACCAGTTTGCTAAGTCTCAGACATACTATCCATCACCTTCTCCGTCATCTACTTTAGTCCTTATAGCAAGTTGCTTCCAAGGTGGCTACAGACCTGAATCTCATTACTAAGTTCCTCACCATACTGGGTTTGCTGAGTTAGGCTTAGAAAAAGTATTTTTTGGATTCCTATAAATCTAGCGTGAAAAATATTTCATTGTGTTGCTCAAAGTCCCCCTTTTGAAGTCCTACATAATACGATTCTCTTAGAAGAAATTTATCTTTTTCTTTTGAAATTCCAGTACTTTGATCTATCAGAGAAAAAAGAATTTCTCAGCCTGGGCTGGTGGTTGTGGGGCAGGATTGATGCAATCACCGCTTCCTTTATCTAAGATGTTACAGACATCACTAATCAGTAGCGGCACTTTGTAAATGTGAGCTTGGAAAAAGCTTCTGAATCCTTCTTTACCAGGGCTGGATTGAGATCTTTAGAAGCCCTAAGCGGTAAACAGATTTTGTGCACTTTGTCCATCCCTCCATATAATGCAAAATTAAAAGTACAATTCTTAACAGTAAGGTAAGTATAAGGAAGTTCAACAAAGCTCTCACTTTCTCCATGATACTATTCTAAGGCTGCTTTTATGCAGTATAAAAATCCCTTCAAAGATTATTTTCTCATTTTTCAGATGCTACTGGTTTCCTGGTACCTTAACGACAGTCTTTGTACTTTATCTTTTTGAGCACTATCTACAATATTTTATTTTCAAAGACATCAGTTCCCGAGATTACACACCTTTTGCCTTCTACCTGTGTGCCTTTGAGTTTACATTTTTGCTCAGGCTACCAGGAACCTCAGGGTCAAATTGAATGTTCAAACACTGTAAATATATTAAACCCTGAGGTTATTTTTCCCCCTCCTTTTGAAATCTTTGCTTCGCAAATCTTATAGTAACACTGTCTATGTATTTTTTATCGGAGGCATCGGTAATCCATTTTGGAATCAGGTGAGGAACGGAGAAAGAAACATCTCCAGGGCAGTGTGGAAGGCTGTTGCCCGGGGATAGAATGCCGTGGCACCCTTGACTCGGAAACACTGAATTCACTTGTCTGCCAGAGTCTGGGGATGAAGAGACTTAATTAGCTCCCTTCCCATTCAAAACACTCATCAACCCCCATGATCCTCTTGGCTCTCATCCATAGCTGATAATTCAGGAGGCGCAGGGCTGCCTGGGCAATTCTAAAGCTTGGCTAGAATCTACTACCCTGGGAGAATCACAGCCCCATAACTGTCTTCTCCTTGCTAGCAGTCAGGAAGCGGCTGCACGCTAATTCACGCTGTTCCAAAATTGGACACTGATATGTTGGCACTTCGGAACATTTTTCTGGCTTGGAGCAAGTTTATGAAAATCTGTTTGGGGGAGGCTGGGGAAAGGGATGATAAAGAGGACCACCCGAGGCTTCCCAGAGTGAACCGAGCCTGATGCAGAATTCTGGCAGCACGAAAGAGCCGTGAACTGGGATTCAGGATACCTCCACATAGGATTTACCACTAGTTAGCTGGGGCCACTTCTTTTAAGTCACTTCCCTCTTTGGGTTCAGTTGGCTTCTCTCCAAAACTAAGAGTTAGGACCACAGTGTGTTCTAGGGTATGTTAATGGGTGTCCTGGTGAAAAAAAAATTGTGTATGGAGAATCCATCTTTAAATGAGTTTGGAAAACTAGAAACTGGGATAAATAAAGTTAAAGAAGTTCCTCTATGACAAGACTGCCCAAACAAAGCCTTTAATAAGTTCGTAATGAGCTCTGTAATTCTCCAGGTCGTGGAGACGTGTAAAGCAAGCTGCTTTGTGGAGAGCATCTTGAGGGTTTGTGTTCCAGTTGGGACCTGCCGGACTGAGTGACACCATAACCTCAGCCCCTGGTTACCATCCACGCCGCCTGTTAAATAAGCCCTCTCTTCTTGGAACCCCGTGGGGTGGACTCACCACAGGCTGGGTCTTCCAGCAGGTCCATGATAACGCAGTCGGCACCCTTGGTGTAGACGATGATCTCACCGGTCAGCGGGTGCCTCACGACCACGGACATCCTCTTCCTGACAGAGTCAAACTCCAGGGTGCAGAGGACATCGAAGGTGAGGCAGGCGCCCTGGGGCAAGCGCACGGTCACCTGCTTGGGCGTCCGGGACACCAGCGTGAAGCTGTAGGCACGGGCAGCGTGCACCAGGGCAGCCTCATCAGGGCTCTCGGCCTCGTAACAGACTTCGGGACCGGCCAGGCCGAGGGCCGGGTCCTGCAGCACCTCCTCCAGGGAGGCACCCGGACCCACCCCCAGGATGTCACCCTGCTCCCATGTGCTGCTCCTGGAGCCGCCGTCGGTGGAGTAGCCGCCACTGCTCACAGACGCGTCGTCTCTCTCTTCCGAGTCCGTGGTGGGCATATTGGCCCCCAATCTCTCCCCCAGGTCCACGTCGGAGGGTGCGGTGGTCGAGAATGACTGGCTGAGGCTCGAAAGCTTCAACCTGCGGAACAGCTGCTGAATCTTCTCCAGGGATGTCACCAGAGCCTTGGTCGAGGGTGGCACTGTGACCTTGTGGTAGAGGAGGGAAGGAGACCATGACTCTCCAGGTTGGGAAAACTATCAAGCTGTCTTATGAATCTCATTTTGCAATCAGTGAATTAGGTGGGCCTTCAGCGATGGTGGGCAAGTCTTCTCCCCTCTGTGAGCCTCGGTTTACCCCCCTATAGCATGAGGGAGTTAGGCCATTGGTTTCCTTCCAGCCCTGACTTCCTAGGGACTGGTGATACTCATTTTCCTCTATCTTATGACCATCCCACTCTGATCATGGGCAAAGCAAAGGAGACAAAAGCCAGACTCACAGTAGGGGTTCACATGCCCTGCACCCTTATCATCGCCTTGTCTGCTTTATTTTTGCACGCGGCATCTCACTTCATCCTCCCAGCGATGCTAGGGGATCCTATCATTATCCCAATTTCTGGATGAGGCAACTGAGGCATAAAGAGGTTAAACTGGCTGTGATCACCCAGTGTGTAGATAGCAGAGCTGGGTCTCAAGTCTGGGTCTGTCTGACTCCAGGGATTGGGCTCTTTCTTGAGCTACCTGCCAGCTAAAGCCTCCCCACTGACGTGCAAATTGAGACCTGGATGCTGTCCTTCCCCAAATGGTACTGCTTTCTCCCTTGAAAATAGGGAGAATTGCTCAGATAATGCTTCCTGCGTTCCCCAAACTCCCTGAAGACTTCTGATTACTTGCCGACTTTTCAGGGTAGTTTAGAATCTGGGTGTAATAATGGGGGCTCTGGTTTGGCGCCTGGATGAACGCTCTTCTTCTTGATTTTTGTGGCCACATGTTGTAACACCCAATTATTCTTATTTTTCACTTACAAGGGAGCTTGGGTGAGAGTATGTGGATAATCGAAGGTAAATCTATCTTCTGTACTGAAAAATAATTCAGAGTATAACGTCCTATGAGTGGCCATCCAGGTGCATTATCTCCAAACTGGCAGAACTTCACACATGGTGTTAATTTTTTTTTAACCCTCCATTAAAAAGCCGATACCGCTATACCGTGATATTATTACAGAATCCTACAGATCGTTCTGCCGTGTATTCACCATACGTCCTTCCTTAAGTTCCTCAAGCTCTCTGAGCCACGCCACTGTTTCTTCACTTGTTAAATCCAAAGACATACCTCCTGGGACTGTTGGGCTGTGAGGATTAAATGACAGTGCAGGTGACATGTTTGGCATGGAGCCTGGCACACAGCAAGTGCTCAGTAAATATTAACTTTTAACATCTACCCTGCAGACAGACAGACACAAAAATGTGAGATCTATATAGAGAGCTCATATGGAACTTTTAATATTTTATTTAAAAAAGGAGGAGATTGAGGCCCAGAGAGGCTAAGAGCTCTGTTCAAGGTCTCACAGTGATGAAATGGTGACAGTGTGGCTAGGACCCAACTATCTTGTCCCCCTGTGCAGGGCTTCCGCCCTCGCCCCTCTCCCTCCTCTCATCCATCCCACCTTACCATCAGCGGTCCTTACCCTCTGACGGGGCTCTGCGGTCGTGGAGACCGTGACGGAGTTGCAGATGGTTAAGGCCAGGAAGAAGTCAGCAGTGGAGGAGGTGGTGGAGAGGGAAGGCTTGGCAGGTCTGCTGTCTGACAGGGTTTCCAGCCACAGGGCTGCATCTCGTACCTTGGTCAGGAGGTTTTTATCCGGAGTCACATCTTTTTCCTGGGAGAGAAAGGCCCGGGTCAGAGTCTCCTGAAGGGACTGGGGAGGAAAGCCCCCTCCGGCAGATCCTTTCATGCCTGGGAAAGGCTGATACAGTCCCCCCTCTGCGATCCTGCATCCACCACGTCTCCCCTCTTTCCCTGGGCCTGCTCATTGTAGAGTGTGATTTGGTTCCTCCCTTTCCCTCAACCCCACATGTCCATCAGTTACAGGCTCCGGTAGTTCTTTCCCCACAGGGTCCCCCCGCCATTTACCCCTCATTCCTGATGTTTCCGGCCACGTGCAGACCCTCTAGCCCTCCAGCTTGGATTTCTGCATCAGCCTCTGAAGTGAGGTGGCTGCCTTTCACCTCTCTTCTTTCAAACCCTTCATATGTATCACCCATTCACCCTCCTAAAAATACTATCTCCCTCAAGGTATTCTTGAGCTTGAAAAAATTCCGGGAGATCTTCATTGTAAACACGATCAATTCAGTCTGGCACCTAAATTCTTTCCCGTTTGCATTTCCACTCTTGATTCCCACCACTCTGCATTGTGGACCCTCCGCTAGGCCGGGTGGTCTGTTTGCTGCCCCCTGGGGGTATACTCCCCTCCTATGCCTCTGATCACACCCTGTTTGAAGTCCTCTCCTGTCTACCCAAATCCTACCTAGACATCAGTAACCGTGAAAACTCCACGGGTCCATGAGATGCGATCCAGCCCACAGTGAGTTCTCTGTCTTCTGAGCCACAGTAACAGGCTCCTGAACGCTGAAAGTGCACAGGACTCAGGGTAAGGTGAATGAGGCAAGCTGGCCAAGGTACAGTTGAGGACACTATGGGATGGGGGGCTGTGAGACCTGGCAAGTCCCACCCCATCTAAAAGGGGGCGACTGCTCTGCTACTAACATGCTCCAGGGCTGGAACATTTTGCCAAATCTCTGGATTTTTCAAGATAAAGTAGAGACGATGTGAGAACTGTGTTTTGTTTCTTTTCTTTTTTAAAAAACCTGTGGGCTGGATCTGACTCATGGATTTCCAATTTTTCCACATCTTTGTAGAAGTTGCCACTTCTACCATCCCTCTAGAATTCACTACACATTGACCTATATTTTAAATTCAATTTTCTTAAGTCCATGTTTAATCTCTCTAGAGATAAACCAAGAGCCTGAAAGACAAGAGACTGCCTTTTCCATGAAGTTGTATCTTCTGTAACTCCAAAGATTGCTTTGTTTGAAGCCGAAGTTCAATAAACACTAGCTCTTCATAGATATGACAAAAGCCATTCCGCAAAAAGCCATTTCGATCAATGTTCAGAGTTCACAGGTTAATTAAAGTTTAGAAGAGAGTCAATGATTGGAAATGATGGACTGACGAATCTTGACTGACTCGTGCAGAGTGAAGACCGAGGGCCAACAAGCTAGCAAGTTTTACAAACAAGAACCCAAGCTGAGATGAAAAACAGCTTGTGGGGAAAGAGTCCTCAGACTGTGTCTTCTCTGACTACCAAGTGCAGTGACTCCAGAAGTCAGATTCTCACCTCCCTGGGACTGCTGGCACAGGCGAGAGCCACAGGGGAGGAAACCCAGACTGACGTGGAGGTGCTGGATGGCTGGAGGGATGAGAGTCGGCTTTTCCAACAGCACAGCTTGATCGGGGAAGTGGACTGCGGGTGGAGCTCACACTGTAAAGAGTTCTGACCTTCATTTGGAGGGCTTTCCCAGAGCCAACGCCTACACTTCCAACTTGTTGATACCATCTTAAGAGGACAGTGTCCAGAGAAAAGCCTTTTCATTAAAAGGAAGAGTGCGAGTAAAACCGCATCCAGTCTGCATTCCCTTTCCTTGCCCTGTAATAAGTAATGGTGGGCCGTCCATACCATACAGTGACCCTATTTTCAGAAAGCTTAGGAAGGAGCAGGAACCATCCGTCCTCCCTGCCTCTGAGTACAGCTGTCATAGCAGGAACTGACAGTGATGGAGCTAATCCTTCCTTTCCAACAATGTCAGTTATGTGATCTCACTGGGTTCTCACAGTCCCAAGTTGAGATGAAACTAGCCCCAACTTAACTGAAACCCAGAGAGATGTCTGACTTGACCAGTGTCACCCAAGGAGTCATTGTAAAGCCAGAATTGATGTCAGACCCCTTGACTGTGAACCTAGGGTCTTCCTTTCTGTGGTCATGGTAAAGTTGCTATGTTCCCTTATGAATGCTCCCGTGCGTACTCCTCTAACCAGATTCCAGGGTCCATCCAGTTTACCAACATCACTCACGGAACTCTGAGGCAATTTCTTTCTTTCTTTTTTTTTTTTTTTTTTTTGCACTACGCGGGCTTCTCACTGCTGTGGCCTCTCTCGTTGCGGAGCACAGGCTCCGGACGCGCAGGCTCAGCGGCCATGGCTCACGGTCCCAGCCGCTCCGCGGCATGTGGGATCTCCCCGGACCGGGGCACGAATCCGTGTCCCCTGCATCGGCAGGCGGACTCTCAACCACTGAGCCACCAGGGAAGCCCTGAGCCAATTTCTGATAATAGTAACGACAGTTCCATTTCGTGGAGTGTTTCTTATGTTCTGGGTACATCCATTATCTCACTGCATCCCCACAGCACACTATCTGTTGAGTACTATTATTCTCCCAGTTACCTCTGCACTTCAAATGAGGAAACAGCTGCTCAGGGAGATTAGGTGTCTGGCCCAAGGTCTCACAGCAAGTTGATTCAAGACAGTCCGACTCTAGAATTCATGCTCTTTAACCTCCACGCCAGGCAAGATCTCCCATGAGAAGGAAGTGGCCTTTGATACTTGCTGACAGTTGGCATCTTTAGTGTCTGGGATCCCAAATACAACTGACGGGCTTATATATCTAATCCTTAGGGCTCAGCAGGGAGTCCATGAGATTATAAAGGGGATTATGGGGATCTTTTTCAGAAAGTAGATTTCATTTTTTTTTTGGCAGGGGTACATGAATGGGATGCTTTTAACCCTTACCAAAGATACCCAGACTTGGGAACAAGCTTGGAGGTCATCAAGGCCAAATCCCCTATCTTCCTGATGCTAAAACTGAGTGCCAGGGAGGAGGGTAGTGAACCCCCCAAGATTGCACATTGAATCAGAGTCAGAACTAGGACAGTTTTCACACCACCTGACTCCGGCCTCTGACAGCACACCGCTTTGCTCCAAGCTATGCATTAGGTATTTCCAAACGGTGACACAGTTAAAATGATTTAACGATTATGTATTGCATGTCCATTACTCTCTAGTCTCTAAGTGCCATGAGGGCAGAGACTGTGATGTGTCCCTGGTGCTTGGCAGCCTGTAGGCACTCACTCGAACCTTTGTTGCCTGACTCCTATCTAGGACACCATGCTACCTCACCGCTGATTAACCCATGGGGGCTGTTTGTTAAAACTCTTATTTAGCATATTTCTACCCAATCGTATAGCAGTGCACTAAAAAAAAAAAGTTCTGCAAAGGGCCTGCTTCTCTCTGGCATTGGCAGCAGGCCCAGCCTGCAGGTGTCAGCGGCAGATGTCAGGGAAGCTTTATCCGGGCACTCAGACTTGCTTCTGCAGGGCAGGCTTCTTCGTGGTTCCCTTCTTCCACAGCCCATTGGTTTGCTGTCCGGTTCATTAACATTTAGGAACTTGGCATGTAGGACGCTTTTAGAGAAAGCAGTGCCCCCAACCCACTCTGGGCCCTTTGCCTAGTCTGTTTCTCTGAAGGAAAAGAAATATACATTTGTGGAGCTACCAGTTGCTCAGATTAGAGCTTTGTGGCAGCTGGGCACCCAACTGGTTGGATTTCTTTCTATTGCAGAACACCCGAAGCTCAGATAAACCCTCTTTGGGGAAGGTGATCTCTGACCTCACACCACATCCTCAAGGATCCTCCTATTATCATCAGATTATATCTATTGACAACGTATAGCAAAGTCAGGGGCTTTGGTACATCATGTAATCATTATAACAGCATCAAAATAGCTACTATCCTTCTCCCATTTTATTTATGAGGCAAATGAGGCTCACTGAAGATAAGTAACTTGTCTAAAGTTCCAAAATCAATTAAAAAGCTGGCTCTTGAATCCAGTTCTGCTGATGCCAAAACCCAAACCCTTAAACACGATGCCAGCACTTCCCAAACTCTAACATATACACAAGTCAGCTGCGTGTCTTATTTAAATGCATATACTGATGTAGCAGTTCTGGACTGGGGTCTGAGCATCTGCATTTCTACAGGCTCCCAAGTGGTGCTCCTGCTGGGGATCCGAGGACAAGAGTTTGAGTAGCAAGGCTCTAGGCTATAGGGCTGCCCTATAGATATAGCCCACTTCCTCTCTGACTGGGGAGTGTTCTGCATTGGAGGCTGGGAGAAGAAGGCCAAGCTCCATTCCATTACACTCCTCTCAGTTTTAGTGACGGCTCACTCATGGTCACATTGGTGACTATCACTAATTGGGTGCAGCCATGGGAACCCACAGAGCCAGCGGTGGAAATGAACAGGAACCCTGGTGCATAGGCCTGGAAGCAAACTCTGTGGCTTGGTTCCTCCCATGTCTCTATCTCCTCGTTCGCCTCTCTCCGACCTGTGCCTCTTACTCCAGCCATTCCTTGGAACCCCAAGTCTCCATTTGCTTGTGCAGAATGTCTCCCCTAAAACAACCTGCACTCTCCCCACTAGATGGTCTCTTCTCTTTGGTTAACCTTTAAAATTTTGTCTCAAATTCAGCTCTGATGCTAACCCTTCCAGGAAGCCCCCTGATGCCTAGTTTGATGTAGGTGCACCTCTTCTGGGCTCCTATAGCACCTCTGCACCCATACACCCCAGCACTGAGAGCAGTGCCCTGTAGGCACTGGGGTTCTTGCCCCTTCACTGGGCTGTAAGTGCCTGAAATCAGGAACAATGCCCCATTAGACTTTACATCCCCAGTGTCTAGAACAGTACTTGCTATATTATTTAGTATTTGTTGACCGACCGACAATAAATGAAAGGCTATTCTAAAGAAATGTAGACACTGAGAATACAAAGACTTGGAAGAAGGGGAGGAGGCAGACCCTTCTATTTGCTTTGGTGAGTGTCTGAACTCGTACAACCACTTGAAAAGTATCAATCAAAATTTAAAAAATGCACACAATCTCAATTTAGCAGTTATGCTCTAAGAATACCATAGAAAAACTTACATACATGTATAAACATGTGATGGCTCGACCATCCAACAAATTCTAACAGCCATTAAAAATGGGACGAAGTGGCTCTCCATTGAATATCTGTCAATTTGTCTACATATATGAAATATTCCCCAAGATTCATTAGGTTAAGAAAAAGTCCAAAGTCCAAAACAGTGTGTATGCTATGCTTCTGTTTGTGGGAAAGGATGTGTTTATGTGTACACCCCACTTGCCTGCTTCTATATAGATACAGCACCTCTGGCAAAGACACAGGAATATACAAATAATGGTTGTCTCTGAGGTGGTGGGGAATAGAGGAGGGAGGGAGGCTTACTCTCTTCATTTGCCCTTTGGTTCCTTTTGAATACTTAGCCACGTGGTTGTATTGCTATTGTCGAAACAAACTTGCCCAGTTGCTGGGGAGCTGAAGGCTGAAGTATTATTTAGGGCAGTCATGTTTTTGCCCTTGATGAGGTTGTGGCCTTGATGATATTGAGTTTGGTTCAAGAATGGGGAGAGCTCAATATTAGTAAATATTTGCTTAAATAGAAGCATATGGATTATTAAGGTAAGCTTTTCCCTAATGGGACAGAAGCCCCAAGGAAAAAAACTCAGTGGCCTAGCAAGAAGAGAGTCTCCCACAGCATCCGTTCATGATAAAAACCCTTACCAAAGTGGGTATAGCGGGATCATATCTCAGCATAATAAAATCTATTTATGACAAACCCACAGCCAACATAATACTCAACAGAGAAAGCCTTCCTGATAAAATCTGGAATGAGACAAGGAGGTCCACTCTCACCACTTCTATTCAACATAGTATTGGGAGTCCTAGCCACAGCAATTAGACAAGAAAAATAAAAGATATCCAATCTGGAAGGGAAGAGGTAAAATTGTCATTATATGCAGATGACATGATGTTATACATAGAAAACCCTAAAGACTCCACACAAAAACTACTAAAACTGATAAATGATTTCAGCAAGGTAGCAGGATATAAGTTTAACATATAGAAACCTGTTGCATTTCTTTACACTAACAATGAAATATCAGAAACAGAAAGTAACAAAAACAATTCCTTTTAAAATTGCATCAAAAAATCCCAAAACCAAAACCAAACTTAGGAATAAACCTGACCAAGGAGCAGAAAGACTTATCTGCTGAGAGCTATTAAACAATGATAAAGGAAACTGAAGATGATACAAAGAAATGGAAAGATATTCCATGTTCTTGGATTTGAAGAATTAACATTGTTAAAATGGCCATAGTACTCAAAACAATCTATAAATTTAATGTGATCCCTATCAATTTACCCAGGACATTTTTCAAAGAACTAGAACAAAGAATCCTAAAAGTTTTTTGGAGCCACAAAAGACCCAGAATTGCCAAAGCAATTCTGGGGAAAACCAGCAAAACTGGAGGCATAACCCTCCCAGACATCAGACAATACTACAAAGCTACTGTAATCAAAACAACATGATATTGGCACAATAACAGACATATGGATCAGTGGAACAGTAGAGTGAGCCCAGAAATAAACTCACACACCTATGGCCAATTAATCTTTGATAAAGGAGGCAAGAATATACAATGGAGAAAAGACAGTCTCTTCAGCAAGTGGTGTTGGGAAAGCTGTAAATGTAAATGTAAATCAATGAAGTTAGAACACACCCTCAAACCATACACAAAAAATAAACTCAAAATGCCTTAAAGACTTAAATATAAGACATGACACCATAAAATTCCTAGAAGAGAATATAGGCAAAACATTCTCTGACATAAATCGTACCAATGTTTTCTTAAGTCAGTCTCCCAAGGCAAAAGAAATAAAAGCAAAAATAAGCAAATGGGACCTAATCAAACTTATAAGCTTTTGCACAGCAAAGGAAACCATAAACAAAATGAAAAGACAACCTACGGAATGGGAGAGAATATTCGCAAATGATGTGACCAACAGGAGCTTAATTTCCAAAATATACAAAAACTCATACAACTCAACAACAAAAAAACAAACAACCCAATCTAAAAATGGGCAGAAGACCTAGAGACATTTCTCCAAAGAAGACATACAGATGGCCAATAGGCACATGAAAAGATGCTCGACATTGCTACTTATTAGAAAAATGCAAATCACAACTATAACGAGGTATCACCTCACACTGGTCAGAATGGCCATCATCAAAAGTCTACAAATAACAAATGCTGGAGAGGGTGTGGAGAAAAGGGAACCCTCTTATACTGTTGGTGGGAATATAAATTGGTGCAACCACTATGGAAAACAGTGTGGAGGCTCCCTAAAAAACTAAAAATAGAGTCGCCATATGATCCAGCAATCTCACTCCTGGGCATATATCCGGAGAAAACTCTAATTCAAAAAGATATATTCAGGGGCTTTCCTGGTGGCGCAGTGGTTGAGAGTCCGCCTGCTGATGCGGGGCACACGGGTTCATGCCCTGGTCCGGGAGGATCCCACATGCCACGTAGCGGCTGGGCCCGTGAGCCATGGCCTCTGAGCCTGTGCGTCCGGAGCCTGTGCTCCACAACGGGAGAGGCCCGCATACCGCAAAAAAAAAAAACAACAAAAAGATATATTCAGCCCAGTGTTCACAGCAGCACTATTTACAATAGCCAAGACATGGAAGTAACCTAAATGCCCATCGACAGATGAATGGATAAAGAAGGTGTGTGTGTGTGTGTGTGTGTGTGTGTGTGTGTGTCTAAGTCAGCCATTAAAAGGAATGAAATAATGCCATTTGCAGCAACATGGATCAACCTTGTGATTTTCATACTAAGTGACGTAAGTCTGACAGAGAAAGATAAATACCACATGGTATCACTTGTATGTGGATCTAAAATGTGATACAAATGAACTTACTTATGAAACAGAAACAGACTCATGGACATAGAAGACAAACTTATGGTTACCAAAGGGACAGGGGGTGGGTAGGGATAAGTTAGGAGTTTGGGATTAGCAGATAGAAACTACTATATGTAAAACAGATAAACAACAAGGTCCTACTGTATAGCACAGGGAACTGTATTCAATATCCTGTAATTAGCCATAATGGAAAAGTATATGAAAAAGAATATGTCTCTATCTATCTATCTATCTATCTGAATCACTTTGCTGTACACCACAAACTAATACAATATTGTAAATCAACTATAGTTCAATTAAAAAAAAAAAAGTAAAAAAGAAGGAAGTATCCCAGATCTTGTAAGACCCAGTTCTGTGAAAAGGGTCACCACAGCTGTGTGCCCCCATTTGGGACCCTGGAAGCTAAGGGAAGCAAAGCTGAGACAGGCTTCATCCATTTCTTGCCCTGTGTGGTCACATGACTTACTAAAAGATTTTGCGCGCTTGACTTGCTAAATCAGGACTCTTGCCTAACCTTGCCATGGGAGTTTGTGCGCGTGGGCTGTCCCTGTCAACCCGGAGCAGACTATAAGTATGGCACAAATATCTTCCCAAGGATGAAAGGAAGACCAAGTTTCAAGAAAGGAGGCAGAGGGCCAAAGACACCGCCTTTACTTCCCTCTATTGCATTCTTTCTAGACAGGTGGGAGGGGTCGTGCCCACAGAAGGGAGAGGTGGTGGGGTTTGGAGCCTAAACGGCCCTGATGCAAACTTTATGATTAGGAAAACAGTCTTTGGTCTGATGACTCAAAAATATTTTTCCAAGTGGCATGTCTAAACCAAGACTCTCTACTCCAATCTTACAGACCAGGGGGGAAAAGGCATTTCACTTTCCCTCCGGCAGGACTATTAAATGCTGGCTCAGAACTCACCACTTTCCTAAGAATATTACCCCACCCTAAAGCCACAGATTTTAGAGCAGCCAATTAGACAACAATAACAGTTGCTTCCTTGATCTCTGTAGTGAAAGAAAAAAGCCAGCTTTTGTTGTAGTGGTTGTTATTGTTGATTTTTGGTTCAGAGCAATGGGCTTCTTTGGAATGGGGTTGGGTGCTCCGCCATGACCTGGCATCCCTGGGGCTTCAGAGGCAAGTTCTGGCTGAGTTTACAAAGGAAAGGTAAAGCACTGGTTTTGCCAAGACATTACCCAACGAGGCTGGTTGCCAGACAGGCAGGTGCAAGAGGAGGCAACACAGAAAGCCTGCCAGGCGGGGGTGAGTGGGAGCCAGGAGCCAGGGCATCCCCCTGGGGCTGCCATGGACGTTCTCCCTGGACTCACTCAAGGGTCTGCCACTCAGACACAGAGAGTTTACAGGTTAGTGTCAGAGGCCTTTAAGGCAACATACATCACCCCCTTTAGCGAATGCCTCCCAGGCTGCACAAGGCGCCCGTCTGACCCAAATGAAGACCATTTTCCAGTGGGGTGATGGTATGCTTAGAGCGTTTCTCAATCTTGGTTGCTCACTGGAGTCATCAGAAATAAAAACATGAATGCTCAGGCTCCACCCTAGACCGAATATTCCAGAATCTCAGGGGAGAGAGCTTGGCATTGTGTTTTATGAAAACTCCCATTTCCCCTCCCTGTCATCAGTGATGTGAACATTTGTCCAAGGCAGACAGCTTTCCTTTAGAAAAGTCATTTAAAACTTCTATTAGTTATCCATCTGTCTAGAACACATGAGCTTTAAGAATTAAATCCTCAAAATCAACTCACGAGGCATAACAGTAATCCCTTTTCAAGATGAGAACATCGAGGCTTCCAGCTCAGTGAGTTGACCAAAGTCACGGAGCTAATACACAGTGGAGCAAAGATGAGAACCTGGGACATTTGCCCCAAATGTGCTTAATTCATAGCTGGCAGCGACCTTGCTGGTCGGCTCGAGCATCATGGTATTTGACTTTTAGGACAGCCAGTCAGAGTTGCAAGCAACGCATTTTCAGGTGATGAAACAGGAAAAGAGAGAGGTTTAACATGTTGCCTAAGGCCACCCAGCAAGCCTCAGCAGAGTTGAAACCAGAGCCTATGTTTCCTGACCCTTGACCCAGTGCCCTCCCTAACACATAGCCAGGATGCTGACCCCACTGACCCCAGATTTTCAGCCTGACTTGTAGAACAGCATGGTTAGCAGCTCATAAAGAGAACACATCACCATCTTGTCTTGCTCAGGCAACAAGAGTTGGGTCTTACTCTATGTGTCCATTTCCTTATTGTTCCTAAATGCATTTAGTTAGACCTGGACTTGGAATGTGCCAGCCAGGGCAGAACAATGACATCCAGGATCTGGAGGCAGCTCATAAGTTAACGTGTCCCTTTCACTGACCATCAGCTAAGGGCCCCGAATAAAAGTTATACTGACTGACTCAGGGCTGCAATTTTTCTGGGCTGCTGAGATTTGTCCGGCTGGGCAATGAATCTGTGTATCCCAAATGAGATGTACACAGGAAAGCTTCCTTTTTTCCCCCGTGCCCTGGGGGAGACATTCTCAGACACACGGGATGCCCATGGTATCTAGAACTGGAAGATGCCAAAAGACACCGGTAGTGCAAGACTTACTACCTGTGCCCAATGAGAATTCACTGAATTCATTGTCCAAATATTTAGGTAAAGAACCGAGGGGAAGGGCATTCCATTCAGAAGGGACAGAATTAAATTAAAGAAGGAAAGACTTGACAATATGCATGTCCTGTTGTTACTTCATTTGGGAAAATCAAAAAGAAAAATAAAACCTAAAATCTTCTCAAAGGATCATTCTTCTTGTAGGTTTATAAGCATTATATGTCTTAACACACTGTTATTGTTTTCTCCTTGCTACTATTGCATTTCTGTGCATGATAATAACATAAGAGAGTTAAATTTGTACTTACTTAAAGTTAGATAAACAACAACCCAGAACATACAGTCTCACAGCGTTTCTTGTCACAGTCAGAAAACAGGTTCCTGGATAATGAATACTAGGTAGCAATGTGGAAAAGGCTCTTGATATCATGTCAGATGAAAAAAACCCAGCAGCTATAATTTATGTGTACTATGACTGCAAAAATGTTAAAATATGTAGTTCGTGTGTGTGCACGTGTGTGTGTGTGTATTAGTGGGGGAAATAAAAGACTGGAAGGAGATTCACCAAAATGATCATTTTGAAAATCTAATGTTCTAATAATGGGATAATAGCACTTTCAGTCCCTCTGTATGTGTGTCTTGTTCAAGATACCTGGGGCTCCCTGAGGCCTTTTCTGTAAGTGCAGAAGACTCTGGATGATGTGTTCCCCAGAAGAAGAGCCCGGTGCAGAGGAAAGTGGGATGAGACAGGAGTCAGAGGCCCTGGTTCTGGCCTTGACTTTTTGGGCATGCTGTTGTCATCTTGGGGAAGGAACTCAGTTTCTTCACCTGCTGCCTGGACGTCTAGTGGTAACTATCCCAATGGATCAAATGTGAGGGGCCAGATGCAGAAAGCCCCAAAGTTGCAAAGTCGAACATCCTAGGGGCCTGGCAGTTAGCCTAAGGGAGTGACGTGGGCTGAGTAAATTTGACAGAGATGTTCTTTGCATCATAACAATTTAAGACTCTTTATCACAATAAATACATTCTCCCATTTTTCCTGAAACCTAAGCCTTACGGGCTTATCTTCTGTTTTTCCACTTTATAGAAACGTGGACGTGTCAGATATTTCTTTTTCATCTTAACTGTATTTTGGAAAAAATGCATAATGAACCTGCTGCTGGGCCTCAGCTCAGGGATGAGGATACGGAGAGAGGGGGTGAGGGACAGTGATGGACTGAGGACGGCACGCCCAGGCTGAGCACCGACTTCTTCATTCAAACCACTTATTGCCACAGGGAAATGCCGGCTTAGTGGGGACACTTTTTTCAATTCCATTTAGAAATCTCCCAATTTCTAAACATTGAACATTTGAAATTAACAAGAATCCTACCCTGCCGCAAAAAACCCGTGTAGGTTACATACAAGACCAAGAGCTGCCATTCTGAGAGCTCTTCAGGGTTTATACACCCTTTTCTCTTTCATACCCCAGAGCCCTCCCCCTTCTCTCCCCGAGACAGGCCACCAGCAATTCAAAGAGGAAAAGGCAGGGACTTACTATGGAGCTGCTGAAGGCCACAGGGGGCTGTGAGATTTCACAGCGCCCCCCGGATCTTTGTCGCCAGTGGCCCTGGATGCGTGCCCGGGCACTCTGGCTCCTCAGAGGCTGGGACCCTCCTTGGCCCCTTATTGTTGCTGGTCCCTGGTCCCTTCGGGCTGGGAAGGACAAGCATCGGTATTGGGTCCACTCTTCACTGTCTGAGTCCAGCTCCTCTGGGGTCTCTAGTCGCTTAGCTGCAGGAAAGGAACCCCGTTATTGTGCCAGTCACACCTTGGCCAGATCATGGTTGGGGAGATGCCAGAATTTGGGGGTGGAGCTAAGAGTAGGCAGCTGGCTACCCCAGCTGGTGAAAGAGGGGTGCAACTAAGTTGCACAGGTTCAAATCCTGGCTCTCCTACCTCCTAGCTATGTGACTTTGCGCTTCGCATAACCCATGCCTCTCTTTCCTTAATTAGGGGTTATAAAAAAGTACCTAACTCACAGGGTTGTTTTGAAGACTTAACGATATAATGATATAAAAGTGATTAGCATACTCTAAGGACTGGTAGTGGTAGCTGTATTATTATTAAGAGATCAGAAGCTCCATGTAAATGGTTACCACTGTGGCAAAGGGGATTGGACCGCCTTTAACATCCCCTCTTTTCTCTTTCTCCATCCCTCCCACTCAAAAGAATGAATGCTGCTCTTGTGAGTTTCTTCTCCTAGTTAGGAAGTGTGTGTGTGTGTGTGTGTGTGTGTGTGTGTGTGTGTGTGTGTGTGTTGTCGGGGGAGGGAGCTGAGGGAATCAGTCAGCTCTGTCGGCCACCTTCAGTCTGTGCAAGATGACAGTCCAGGCATTTTATAGCCACATCCCCTAAGGCAAAGCTTTGCGTCAGTGAAAATCTAAGAGATCAGTTAGTATGGAGGGCGTTTCCTGCACGTATCGCATCTCACCATGTGCCTACACCTGGGCCTGTCCTGTCAGGTAAGGGGACGTGAGAAATTCTTAAACTTTGGCTACATGACTGGCACATAAGTTGGACATTTCCCCAGTGCATTCCTGACAGATAAAAATCCTGTGTGTAAATGGCACCAGACAAAGATCAACCGACTGGAGGGCTACCACACAGGAGATCACTGATAGCCTTTGTGAACAAATGGAAGTTTACAAGTGATAAGAACAGCATTGATCTTTGACAAAGAAGCCACAGGGATGCAGGAAGCTACTTCCCACAGAGCCACCCAGCCTCTGCTGGGAGCCAGGATAACGGTTTTTATCATCATTCTCTCAGGAGAGCAGGGGCAATTCCTTTAGAAGAGGGGTGGGAGCCCCTGGAAGCCCTCGTACCATTTTCTTGGTGAGAGTACTCGTGGCCCATGATGGTACAACGCCTGAACACCATCTTGTTCTCGGTCAGCGTCCCCGTCTTGTCAGAGAAGATGTACTGGATCTGGCCCAAGTCCTCAGTGATGTTGAGGGCTCGACACTGAATGGACAAATGGGTCTCTTCATCATACAGGTCAAGGTCATTGTGCAGGAAGAAGACTTGCCCGAGCTTCACCAGCTCGATGGACACGTACAGGGAGATTGGGATCAGTATCTGTGGGGAGATCAATTCCCATCGTATCAGAAAATGGGCCGGTCCCCCATCTCAGAACCTTCGCTGGGTGATGGGAGTAGCAAAGGGATTTCATGGAAAGCTCAGGTCAGCTCACATGATGGACTTTCTCTGTGAAGTTAAAGATTAATGACCTCATGCCTCCCTTGGCATTCTTAGGGTCATCTGAAAAAGAGATACACCTTCTTCAACCAGAGATATCCAGTACGGGGTAGGCACTCACCATTGCTTGTTTAATGACTGAGCCAGAAGGAGGTAAGGAGCTCTAGCTACCTCAGTCCAGAGTCTCCTGATGCCCCGCGGATCTCTATGCCACCAAAGACTGCTGCCCACTTTGACGGGTATTCAGACTCATTTTCTTCTGAAGGATAGTTAACTTACAATGCTGTGTTGGGTTCAGGTACGCAGCAAAGTGATTTAGTTTTATGTATATAACATACATATATATATTCTCTTGTACTGTCGTTTCTTACAAGGTTTTGAATATGCTACACAGTAGATTCTTGTTGTTTATCTATTTTATATATAGTAGTGTGTGTGTCAGCTAATCCCAAACTGCTAATTTATCTCTCTCCCCCCCTTTTCCCTTTGGTGACCTATGAGTCCTATTCACACTCATTGTTGATCACTGCCCACCGATCCAATACCTAGTACCTATCAGGTGCTTTATGTGCCACGTGCCGTTCTAGGTCGTGCAGATGGCAGTGAGCAGAACAAAACCTCACATTCTAGTAAACAAACAAAGCAGTAGATACTGGGTAGCGGTAAGTCTCATGAAAAAGAGTAAAGAAAAGTGAAAAGGGTGAAGGCTGGGAGGGAGTGGGTCATAAGCCATGACCTTTGCGCGGAGACCCGAAGAAATGAGGGTGTGAGCGTGAGGTGATCTGTGGGAGGAGGAGGGTTCCGGGCAGCGCATGGGTGGCTGGGTGCTTGCAGGGCGGGTGTGAGAGTCAGCAGGCCTGTGTCTGAGTGTGCAGGAAACAGCTCGGAGACGTGGTCCAGGAGGGAGTCGGGGTCCAGATCACCTAGGACCTTGGTGGTTGCTGTCAGAACTTCAGTTTTCACGTTGAGTGGATGTGAAACCACCAGAGGGTTCAGTGCAGAGGACAGCACGACCCGACTCGCATCTTAAAAGGATTACTGTGCTCAATGAATGAACGAACTAATGAATGAAAAAGGATCATCAGTAAGAGGACAGTGAAACACCCTCAAATACTGAAGGGACTCAAACATAGATGGGGTTTTTTTAAAACAAAACTACAACTTGCCTTATCTTTTCACAGACTGTGATTACTTATAGAGCCTGAGGATTTTTTTAATCTGTCTCTTTATACTTCACTGCAGGTGTTTACCTATAGTCGTTGCCTTTCTTACCTCTCTCGTAGGTGCTCTATGTTTTTGTTTTTTTCCTCCTATATAGTGCCAGTTCTCTTTTTCCATCTCAAACTTTCAGATGAGAAAACACTAACCTGTGGTTTCTTTCTCTCAGTGCTTGGGGTCTGAAAGTTCTCTGTAGTTCTCTGTGCTGCGTTATCTTTTGTTGTTCCCAGGTCACTAGGGTTTACCTGTTTAGATCTGGCAGAGGGACAGGCACACGTGGATCACTGCTATAATCTTACTTTTAAATGGAAAATGCTGATAAATATCTTCCTCTGCTATTATCTGAGGCCAAGGTCCCCTCCACAAGGGAGGGCTGGTCCTGGCATAATCCCAGTTGTGAATACTTTCAAAGACCCATAAGAAAGCGATAAACATTTCCCCATCTCAGTCCAGTTAGTTCTTTCACGGGGCCAGTGCGGATTTTTCTTTAGTTTGAGAAGTTGGGCAGATATTGGCCACGGGTCTTCTGAGTCCCAAGTTACAGACGGCCTCCTACCTGGAGCAGAATGATCATGGTGAGGAACATGTAGAAGCCTCCAAGGGCAAGGGGAAGGAAGTTGCCCTCGGCATCCGGCACATCAAAGGGAGGGTGTTCTGCAAAGGTTCCATTCCAGAGGCTGTGACCTAAGAGGAGGCAAAGCCAGGCATGAGGCAAAATCTCCCATTAATCCTAAATGGGTCAATTACATCAGCCCTTCCCTGACCTATTGCCAGAAATGAGTGCGCTTTGGAGGAACCCATCCTTATTCTATATAACATAGGGGTGTGTGTGTGTGTGTGTGTGTGTGTGTATTCAGTTAGCTCTAAAGTGGTCCTTCATATATACTACATTTCAATCTCTTGATAGGCATTAAGTCTGTCCTCCCAGAGGAGACTAGCATGGGGATTACTTACATTTTGTTGAAGTCCTGTTATTCAGGGGTTGGAAAGCGAGAAAGGGGCATGAGTTTTTTTTTTTCAGTTGTGTGGTAGAAAGTACATGGCTGGGAAGTCTTCACAGACCTGTATCCTAGTCCCTCTTTCACTCCCATGCACATACCCATCCACCCATCCATCCATCCAATCAATCATCCAATTACCCATCCACCCATCCACCTGTCCATGCATCCATACATGCATCCATCTATCCATCCGTCTGTCCGTCCATCTATATCTCTGTTCACTCACTCCTCCCTGCCTCCTTCCTTTCCCTCCCTTTATCCAAAAATTTTAAATTCAAGAAGGAGTCGGTCCTACTTCTTGTCTTTGAGGAGTTCTCTACCAAGTCAGGGAGTCTGATGTAAAGATACAAATCCCACCTAGCATGAGGGGTGCTATACCAGATCCTGGAACACTACGAGAGCCCATAGTGACAGCACCAGATGCAGACCGAACCCTCTGTTTCCTTAACTGTAAATGGGGATAACAATACCCATCAAGTGAGGATTGATAAGTGCACCTCGCACCGAGCTCTCTGAATCTCAGCATCCTCACCTGTCAATTAGTAATAATACCTTCTCCATGGGGTTGTTGTGAGAACAGGATAACCTAATGTGTATGATGCTCTTGGCCCCAGGGCAGGGACTATAGAGAATAAAAGGCATAGGGGTTCCTACCCTGACCCTAAGATACTTCTTTGCACCGGAGGTTGGGTCACATACCATCAGATACAGCAGAAGAAAGGAGACTTACAGACGTGAGGTTAAGGGCCAAATGTAAGGCACAGAGTAAGGGTTACTACAGACCGTGAAAGAAGTCAGAGCAGGCTGCATGGAGGCGGAGGCCTGGAGGGGTTCTGAAGCCCAGGTGGGTACTGGGTGATCAGAAAAGCCTGGGGAGGACATTCTGGGCAAATAAAAAAGAAACGCCATCTTCACACAATTAAAGCAGACATGTGATACATGACCCTGAATGGTGCTCATTCGAGAGCTCTCACCTCCCGCGGGAGCTGTGTTTGATACGGTGCCAGCAGCGGCCTGTGTTATTCTCAGGCAGAATAGAATCCTGCCCCTCCCAATTACTTTCTCCACGTATTTATTATCTTGGGCAATCTACCAAGCTGCTTCTGGTTGGCCTGTACCTCATCTAACTCTGTGATCTTTTAATCATTCACTTCCTTTCCCTGGAGACACAGTGAGATGATCTCCAATGTCCTTTCCAGGTCTGACGTTCCCTGAAAAACCTGTCCCGGAGCAGAGCTGACAGTTCTCCAGAATTTCCAGGGACACAGGGATGGCCCACAAAACGAACAGTTGGTTTTCTGGTTTGCCTGCTTCCGTCCCATGCGGGTGCTGCCCTTCCAGCCACGAGCCCCTCACATGGAGTGCCATTAGACACATCTGGGAAGCAGATTCATTCAAAACTCCAGGTCACACACAAGATTGAATCCCACTGTCTTCACTGTGGTGACATAGAAAATCTCTGTGGGCCTAGGAAGATCTTAAACTTTGGACACTGTCTTTCTTTTAATCTTTTTTAATTTTGTCCGCACCTCATGTCTTGCAGGATCTCAGTTCCCCTGCCAGGGATTGAACCCGGGCCACAGCAGTTACAGCACTGAATCCTAACCTCTAGGCCACCAGGGGACTCCCTGGACACTGTCTTTTAAAAACAGTGATGGGTGCGATTTCTGACAAAAGTAAAGCGCAAACGCTATAGCTGCTCGCTGGCGTGGGGTTGGCAGGGGGTTCTGGACTCAGCATACGAGTTAATTTTGATCCTCCCTGCTTCTTTCTGGGGTCTCCTTTAGGGTCCTGAGAACCATCCTTAGTGTTAAGCCACGGAGGGGGAGAGTGGATAAGAGTGAGGGCCCCTCTTCCCCTACCCTCCGAGGATCTACTGAAATGGCTCCGATCACTCGTGTCTACACCTCCCACAGTTGTCTACACCTGGCCGTCGTAGAACCTGGCCACGGCCCATTTCTAATCAGGTCTCCATCCTTGGCCTTGCTCTTGGCACACCAAATGGCCAAACACTCCTCTGCATAACATGGCTCTCCTTCCTGCCGCTGTGCTTTGCTTGTGCTGCCCCTGGGGCAAAGTGACCTCTCTCTTTCCTTTCACAGCTGCCTGCCCCATCCTGTTCCTGTCCCCCCCGCCCCTCCTCTGGTGAACACCTGCTGCATCTGGGAATCAGCTCCAGCGAGACTTTCTTCCTTGATGCTCCCATAATCCCGGTCGTGAGCTGAATAATGGCCCCCTAAGGTGTCCACGCCCTCATCCCTGGGCCCTGTGAATGTGCTACCTTAGATGGCAAAAGGGACTTTGCATATGTGATTTACTTAAGGATCTTGAGATAGGAAAGAGGAGCCTGGATTATCCAGGTGGGCCCAATGATGGAACTACAAGTGCCCTTATAAAAGGGAGGCAGAGGGCCACACTCCCACAGACAAGGAGAAGGAAGTGTGAGTGGAAATTGGAGTAATGCGCTTTGAAGATGAAAGAAGATGCTTCAAAGGGAGAAACACAGGCAGCCAGTAGAAACTGAGCAAGACAAGGGACCGATTCTCCCCCTGGAACCTGCAGCCCTGAGGACACCTTGGTCTCAATCCAGTGAAACCGACTTTGGACTTCTGAACTCCACAGCTATAACAGAATCAACTAGCATTGTTTTAAACCACTTAATTTGTGTTGACTTTTGACAGTGGCACTAGGAAACGAGCACAGTACCTGGTACCGCCCTCACTGAGTGGGACAGATGGTGTTACTGATTCTGTTCTCAGGTTGGACTTCCTCCTACTAGACTATCAGGACCTTCCTGCTGATTGATTCATCTCGTTACCTGTGATTGATTCATCTCGTTACCTGTGATTGATTCATCTCGGTCCTGTGATTGATTCATCTCGTTACCCTTTCATGACAAGGGGGTGCCTGGGTTCAGGAAGTATTTCTGGGACAGATACATGATAGACGCTCTTCCTAAGATTTAGAGTGCATACTACTTTCAGGAGAATGTCGTCTGCATTTGTACTTAATTGGCACCCTGTTAAAATACGGAGTAGGCTTTCTTTGAGGCTTTTCTTTCTTTAGATGAGGAAACCGAGGCTCCGAGTTGCAGCAACTCGCCCAGAGAAACAGAAGATGATTGTGGGGTTGTCCTTTCCAGAACATTCCATACCTACAGCCCCAGTGAGGCACATGAGGAAGAGGATCCCGATGCAGAAGAAGATGTCTGTGTTCATGCGCCGCTCGATCTTGCTGCGTTTGTACCGCGGGCCGCTGTTGTTCAGCATGGCTTTTGTCTCATGGCCTTTGAGAGAAAATGAGATTGTCAGTCCTTGGCCCCTGTTTGACTCTGGCTCTTCTCCCATGAGATTTCGATACAAGAGAAGTTTCATTCTCTAACCTGAATCTGTCCTGCTGCAGGGAGGTTCTGGGAACGGCCGGAGAGACCTCACACAACTTGTCAGCAGGTTTTTACTGAACATCCCCTACCTGCCAGACACTGGTGGGCATGGACAGAGCCACTGTGCACGGGCTGTGCCCTGCACAACTCGAGAGGTAGCCCTCATTTTGTAGCTGTCATAGATTTGTAAGCCCATTATTTGTAGCAAATGACAGTAAGCTGTCTTGAGGAAGGGCCATCTTTTTCTAATTTGCACAGAGGTGCTGTTATGGGCTCAGTGATGGGATACAGTGGGGAGACAGATGATTCACAATCTGGTGGAAATATACAGGGAAACAAGTAAATAAGGTAATTACAGTTAGCCATAAGTCCCATGAAGTAAATAAATAAGGGGCTAATAAATAAGAGATGGTGTTACAGAGTGTGGTCAGGGAAGGCTTCTCAGAGGAGGTGACATTTGAGGGAGACCTGAAGGGAGAGAGAAGAGTTGCGAGAAGAGGGCTTTAGCCTGGGGAACAGTATGTGCCAAGGCCCTGTGGCAGGACTGTACTTGAGGCCAGTAATTATCGTGCTTGCTTCTTTGCCTAAGGTGTTGTCGTGCTCGTGCAAGAGTGGTAGCGGCTAAAGGTCTCCACCCCAGCATTAACTCTGGGCAGCTACTCTCCTACCCTGGAGTTCTGCATAAAGTTCTGTTTAAAGAAAAGACAGTAAAATTTAAAAACTACTGAGCTCATTCAGGCACCAACCCCCCCCCCTTTTTTTTTGCAATTAGAGAAATTCAGGACCAAAACGTAGAAGGGACCTGCTCCAAACGAAAGAATAAATTGACACCAGAGCCACATGGAGAACCCAGGATTCTGACTCCCAGTCTATTTCTCCTTCCAGTAACTCCTGGAACCCAAACCACCCAGCTAAGAGTTGAGAGTCAAACTGAGCCTTTGTCTTTAGAACAGAGCCTCCCCTTTGGGGCTGCCAAATTGTATTTACCACGCTGTACCCCTCAGCAGTCAAAATTAAAAGAGACCCGTCACATATTTTCTGTGCAAAATTAGAGAAAACCAATACATCAGCTCCAGCAGTGTGTGGTTTAATGCTACTTAGCTGGTGGCCTTGTGGATTTAAAGCAGCAACAAAACTGTAGGCGTGAGCACGCTAGGCTTATTAAATTAGACTCAAGTTGCTGCAGCTGTGCAGGGGCTGACACAGCTGTGGTTCCTGCGTGCCCCAGGCTCACCCCGTAAAAGGGGTCCTCGGACCACCCCCTTCACCCACCTGCTTCCTCACTTCCTAAGATCCCCCTGTTCTTTTGGCAAAATTTGGGCTCAAGGGGGAGGCAGTATGGTGTAGTGGATAGAATGTGGGCTCTAGTGTCCGACAGAGCTTGGTTCTGCGGGTACCTGACCTTGGGTTATAGGGAATTAATCTCAGGAGACATGTGACCTTGGGGGAATTAATCCTTTTGTAACTCAACCCCTCATCTGCGAAATGAGATATAATCGTTGTGTGTTTTGGGGTGGGGGAGTGAACTGATATACACAAAGTACCTAAATTAGTTTCCGGTACACAGTAGGGGCTCAATAAATGTTCGCTGTGAGGAGCGCATACCTCCACACTGAATCTCTTCCTTCTGGAAAGCTCACTTGTCCATTTTCTGGCCTTTGACTCCGAGGTGCTCCCACTTTGTCCATCTGTATTACCAAGGCAGAGAAGGTAGCTCTAGGCCAGTCATTCTCCCCAGGGGACACCTGGCCAAGTCATGAGAAATTTTTGGTTGTCACCTTTGAGGAGGTGGCGCTAGTGACATCTAGTGAGCAGAAGCCAGGGATGCTGCTAAACACCCTATGGGATGGCCCCCACCACAAAGAACAATCTGGAACAAATGTCAGTGGTGCTGAGGTTGAGAACGCCTGGTCTAGACAGTAACACTAAACACAAGTTGCACCATTTTTGCTCACATTTCTTGAGGCCCTAATGTGTGCCAGGCATTGTGAACCTTATAACCCTAGGAGGCAGGGGTTATCAGTGCTCCTTGTGGTGAAGACTGAGCCAGCTTCTCAGGAACTTGCAGCCAGGCAGCGATTCAGCCCCAGGCGGCCTGAGTCCCCAGTCACGGTTAACTCTCCCTCCACCTGCCTCCCCACACACCACTCCCATCACCCACTCCGACCTTTGTTTCTGATTAGGCAGAGAGCAAATCCACGTCTATGCAGGTTTTTTGGTGCGGTAGGGACTGTGGAAGCGTTCTTGTCTACTAGGTCTACCAGATGGCACTGAACTCCATTGCCAAAGACCCTTGAAAGCAGTGACCTGTGCTGACAAATATAACATCCCTCCCCCAAATTGGGGAAAGCCAGCTAGACTGTGACACAACTTTTTAAAAAACGTATTTTTGGTTTTTTAAAATTTAATTTGATTATTTTTTATACTGCAGGTTCTTATTACTTATCTATTTTATACATATTAGTGTATATATGTCAATCCCAATCTCCCAATTCATCCCACCACCACCGCCCCCCCTCACTTCCCCCCTTTGGTGTGCATACATTTGTTCTCTGCATCTGTGTCTCTATTTCTGCCTTGCAAACTGGTTCATCTGTACCATTTTTCTAGATTCCACATATATGCGTTAATATATTTGTTTTTCTCTTTTTGACTTACTTCACTGTGTATGACAGTCTCTAGGTCCATCCATGTCTCTACAAATAACCCAATTTTGTTCCTTTTTATGGCTGAGTAATATTCCATTGTGTATATGTACCACATCTTCTTTATCCATTCATCTGTCAATGGACATTTAGGTTGTTTCCATGACCTGGCTATTGTAAATAGTGCTACAATGAACACTGGGGTGCACGCGTCTTTCTGAATTACGGTTTTCTCGGGGCATGTGTCCAGTAGTGGGATTTCTGGGTCATATGGTAATTCTATTTTTAGTTTTTTCAGGAACCTCCATACTGTTCTCCATAGTGGCTGTATCAATTTACATTCCCACCAGCAGTGCAAGAGGGTTCCCTTTTCGCCACACCTTCTCCGGCATTTGTTAAAAAACCTATTTTTCTTTCACAGTCCCCCAAAGGGAATCTTAGGGTGGATTGATGTTTTAGTGCTTTTCTGTGTCTAACAAAAGTGGGTGTCTACTCAGACCAAGACAAATCAAATCAAACAAAATAACAAGCAAATGCAATACTACGAGGTGTCCCAGTGAGTGGAAGATCCAGGGAAACGTATTCTGGAGACTTCCAGGGAAGGTAGACACTCCAGAGGGACTGTGTTTCCTCTACAGAAGAAGTCTACAGTTGTTCACGTAACAATAGACACATACTGAGTACCCACGGAGTGCCAGGTGCTAGGTACTGGGGATACAGCAGTCCCAAGACCTCCCTCCAATACTTCAGGTACCATTGTGAGAAGTGCTGCTGTTACCTTTTTTCAATGGGAAGCAAAATCAAAGTGCAAAGGAGAGATAGACCACCATATATGGAGCCACAAAATGAATAAAGGTAATAATAAAAACAATAACTAAAACCCATCGTGCCCTCACTTGCTACACACAGTTCTGGGTTCTTTCCATGCGCTGGGTCACTGGACCCTCACGGGGGGGCCTATGGGGCAGATAGAAATATTCTTCCTGTTGTATAGCTGAGGACACTGAGGCACACAAGGTGAAGTTGCTAAGTTTGGTGATGTTATTCCTCAGGCTCAAGGAGATACTCTTCATCCCACCTGTGGTTAGTGTCAGGAAAGTGTTAGGGACACATGAGCGTGGGTCCCCCTCCCTGTCTTGTCTGGATAGGTGACAGTAACTTGGAACTGAATTATGTCTCTGTGGACCAAGCGAGCTGCTGTGATTCCAGCCTCAGTTTGCTTAGCTGAGAAATGGGAAGTCACATGACTCTGCTCCTTAGAACTGATGTGAGTTCCCACTGACTGCAGATAAATTTGGAGGAGGTTTTGGAGGAGAGAGGATAAAGGACAGGGACATAGGAAGCTGTCCGGGGACAGTTACCCGCGTAGATGACAATGCCAACAGCCACTTTGGTGTTTCTGATGGTGCAGCCTCGAAGCAGAAGACTCTCACTGCCAAAGCCGGTTCTGCTCCGGTCGAGATGTTCCCTGGGGATGAGGAAAGACAGGGAGCTGTTTGGTGGCCTCTCCACGCTGTCACCGGTGAGTGTCATAGAATTAGAGGGGCGAGTAACAAGATCACTCTTCTCTCTCTTCCTCAGAAGAGTGATATTAACTCAGAATCTAATCCCCGTGTTCAAGTGCAACTCTTCATTGCTCCTGGGATGTCTAGTGGGGGCTGGACCACTAGAAGGGAATTACCCATCCCTAAGGACGTAATCATTTAGTCACCTAAAAGGCAGAACTCTGCTGAGGAAGCCTTAAAATAAACAGACCTCACAGGAGGTGGACCAGCGACCCTGTGCAACATCCTGCAAGGCAGCTTCTCAAAAACGAGGTGCATGGAGTGTCTCCCTTTCTCTAGCCTCCGGAAGCACTGCAATTTTCCAACTCACTCTAGAAACTTCTGAGTCAGTCCACATTAGTGATTACTCAGCGTCTGGCCCTCACTCTATCCTGATGCCCTCCATTTGGGTTTTTCAGGAAATTTACAACTTTCCCTCAACATTGGGGAGAACAGAAAAGTAATAATCTGAGCCCTTAGGGATTTTTCTCCTTCTAACTCTTTAATGCTTCATTTCTCTAGGTCTATACGTGTTTTCCATGTATTCATTAATGGTCATGACAATCTTATAAGATAGGTCATGTTTCCTACTCATTTTATAGATAGGGAAACTGAGGCAAGTTCATAGAGCTAGTATGTGGCAGAAAGGGGATTCAAAGCCAGGGAGTCTGGCTCCAGAGTGCTATACTGCCACTCAATACTCCTCTTAATAATAATTCTTTGTTTGTAAACTACATTTATTTACATTATCTTATTTGTGTCTTCACAGCTCTGGGAAGTTAGTACGGTGATCATCCTCACTCATAAGAAAGATGAAACTCAGAGAGGGTGAGAGATTTTTCCAAGGCCACTCACCTAGTACATGGAATATCCTAGGACTTGGGAACCCAGGCCCCAGACACCAACCCTCATGTGGTTTTCACTACACCAGGGTTCCCAAGGTAGCACCCCATTAACTGACATTGAATCGGAGTCATTCCCATTTGCAGTTCTTTGAAATCTAACGAGGAAATGTCTTAGTATTTCGTTAACTTTTTTCTAGCCCTTATTTATCTAACTTTTCAACACAGAGGAGGCTTTGGCAAGTAATAGTCTGTAGTTAGAATGAAATAATAACTGATTTGATTTCATTTTATTAATTTTACTGTTATGAAGTTTACATATGGAAAGCAATACTGCCATAAATCTATGGCAATCTACATATGGCAGTGATGCTGGATGCCCACAGTGCCAGTAACATACATTTTCCTTTGGAAATAAAGAAAGCCAATTAAAAAGTTGGAAAGTAGAGGTGTTTTATGAATGCAATACAAATCATAAAGGTGGTCCAAGAATGGCTGAATTTTATGACCTACCTCTCTTTATCAAGGAGGGAGTTGGCTATGGATAGTATATTGGGATAGAAACTTGAATGATTCAGTGTGAGTAGCTAGTGGTTTAAAGAGCGTTTTTTTATGATTCTCGGAGGTGATAACATATGACAGCATCTTTTTCTTCCGGTCATAATGTTCCTTTTTCAATGGATGGTAGAAAGAGATTAGCCATCTCATAGCTCTTCTATTTAGTGCTCTGTTTACAGGGATTTTTTTTTTTTTTTTTTTTTTTTTTTGCATACGTGGGCCTCTCCCGTTGCGGAGCACAGGCTCCAGACGCGCAGGCTCAGCGGCCACAGCCCACGGGCCCAGCCGCTCCGCGGCATGTGGGATCTTCCCGGACCGGGGCACGAACCCGTGTCCCCTGCACCGGCAGGCGGACTCTCAACCACCGCGCCACCAGGGAAGCCCCAGGGATGTTTATTTAACCAACTCAGAGCATTATGAGGGGGAGCATATTTCTCCACCTCAACACTGCTGACATGTTTTGTGGGATCGTTCTTTGTCGCGGGGGCTGTCCTGTGCTTTGTAGGGCGCTGAGCAGCATCCCTGGCCTCTACCTACCAGATGCCAGCAGCACCCCTTTCCCTAGTTGTGGCAACCAATAATGTGTCCAGACTCGCTAAAGGTCCTCTGATGGAGCGGAGGAGATGGGGTTTGAGAACCACTCCTTTATAGAGATCTTATTGTTTAAAAGTTACATTTTCAAATCTGACATTCCTAACCTTCAAAGCATTAAAAACTACTCATTTTCTAGCCAACCTGGCTATCCCCAGGAGAACTCCTAAATTAAGGGGACCCAAAGAAGCTTCCGGAGACCTGGAGGCATCAGACAGTGGGTTTGTTCAGGGAAGAGTGTGCTTATTATCTGTGGGTGCTGGGCCTTGGCAGGGATGTAGGACCACAGTGAATTCCCCAGCATCCCATGGGTTGGCTGCTGGACTGACCAACTGGACTTTCAGGGCTCACCCATGAGCCCCGGGCAGGTGGGGAAAGACAACTCTAAGGGCAGCAGCCAGGAAGAGGAGGTGCTGGGGTTGAATGGAACTGGGAAAGTTCTGTCTGAGATGAAGGGCCAGAGCCCAGGATGAAGCTTAGAAAGGCTGGGTGCTGGCATGAGCTGTTTGGGGGAGAAAGGATTACAAAGAGAAACCCAGCGATGAGGCTGCTCTCTAAGAGGAAGGAGAATGGCTCAAGGCATGGGTCACTTGGGATGAACCAAATCCACAAAACTCGGGCACGAGGGGTAGACTCCTTGCCCGGGCAGGTGGCAAGCTCTACCTTGCCAGATGACTGCAACGAACCCTCTTCTCCCCCAGGAGCTCGTGCCCTTCTTGCCTGTCTCCATCTGCTCTCTATGAGCTTTTAAAAAGGAATTTGCATTGAAAAGCTGCTATTTCTCTTGTACTGTTCTTACCCTTTCCCCTCTTATCTTGCTCCTCAAGATATCTCATACGGCCTGAGAAAATGTGGGTGGAGGGAAAGCATTGACACCTGCCTCCCAAGAAGCCTTCTTAAGTTTCATTGCAGGGCACATTGGTAGAGAAGTTGCTATAACATGTCTGAGCTGTGTGTGCAGACCATGGAAAACACACCGGGGTTGGAGTGGAAAGACCCGGCTGTAAGTCCTGGCTTTGCCTTGAAGCTGCTGTGTGCCTCTGGGAGAATCCTGAAAAATCTTATCATCAGATGTCCCATCTGAAAAATGGGAATCATAATTCTCACTTCCCTGGGTTGTTTTGCAGATTAAGTGAGACGATGTTCTGTGAAAGTCCTCTAACTCTTAAAGCCAGAATACGGGCATTTATTCGCATCTGTTACCACTACTCTTTTTTTTTTTTTTGCAGTAAGACCGGCAGTCAAATGTGGGAGCAAAATTACAGTAAAACTCTTAGGCTGAACCAGAGATGAAGAACAATAACAACGATAATTGCAACAGCAGCAGTCGCATTAACTATCTACTCTGTGCCAGTTTCTGTGCTACGGGCTTTGCATATGATCAGTTCTTAGACAAGAAAAATCCTGTGATGTAGATATAATCTTTATTTTACAGATGTGGAAATGAAGGCCCAGAGAGGTTAATTAATTTACTCAAGGTCACACAGCTTGTAAGTGATAGAGCCTGGTTTCGAACCTAGGTCTGTCCAACTCCAAAGTCCCCGTTCTTACCTACAGGGCAGTAAAGGCCCCTTCAGAAATCTGATCTAAATTCAATTATACTTGCCTCCCCTGAATCAGAGTGTGGTCTCGATTTTGATGCTGTTTCACCAGAGTTCTGAACTATTCGTGAATTTAACCCTGTGAGATAATTAAATATCACTCCAGCAAAAAGAAAAAAAAGACTAGAAAAGTTTTCCCAATTAGTTTTCTCTAGCCCTCTTTTTTATGATAAAAAGAAATAAACTTCCTTAGGACCCAGATGCTTATCTGTTTGGCTATTTCAAGAAAAAATGTACAGGCAGCACATACTTACATATAACCTTTAAACCTGTTAAGGTGGCTGTTAGGCTTCTCACACACGATGATGTTGTGGAAACCTTCTGGTCGGAACTGTACCTCCTGTGAAAGAGAGGACGCTGTGAGGTTATTAAGCCAGAGGGATCTCGTTTTAATAGGATCATCAGGAGAGCTAATCACTGTTAGAACCATTGCAAATAAGGTAATCCCCGCTTTGTCACACTGTGATAGTTGTAATGTGTTAAAAGAAACAGTTAAATCCTCATTAAGGAGGAGAGAATAGATGCAGATGAAAAGTTGGATGCGCTGCAAAGGGAGGGCCCTGTCCTGACCACTTTTCCCCCCGGCCTGGGTTTGAGTCTCTAGACTCAAGCTGCCCCACAGAATTTACTGCAATGATGGAAATGTTCTATATCTGCACTGTATAATGTAGAAGCCGCGCGTTGCACGTGGCTGTTGAAATATGGTAGTATGACTGAGGAACTGATTTTTAAATTTTATTTAATTTCACTTAACTAATTTAAAGTTAAATAGCCACATGGCGGCTAGTGGCTACCAAACTGGGCAGCATAGAAATAGATGATCAAAAAAGTAGAGATTATAAATCACACGACCTACAGCTAGCCAATATTCGTGTGTATACAGAACTTCCAGGCTTTAAAAAATATATGCATATACCTACATACACATTTATGTATGGACAAACATACACATTTATGCATTTCAACAATGAGATTTAGTGTTCATACAACTTGAACATTTTTACATGTTACTTGGATAGATACCTATTGCATGAGGTATTTCATTTAATCCTTTCACTACTGAACACTGACATGGTTTCAATTGTTTGGCTATTGCAAAAATGCTGTGCAAATAGTAGCTAATAAAATAAGTAGGGACTTCCCTGGTGGCAAGGTGGTTGGGAGTCTGCCTGCTGGTGCCGGGGACATGGGTTAGAGCCCTGGTCTGGGAGGATTCCGTGTGCCGCAGAGCATCTGAGCCCGTGCACCACAACTACTGAGCCTGTGCTCTGGAGCCCGTGAGCCACAACTACTGAGCCCGTGAGCCACAACTACTGAAGCCCGCACACCTGGGGCCTGTGCTCTGCAGCAGAGAGAAGCCACCGCGATGGGAAGCCTGTGCACCGCAACAAAGAATAGCCCCCGCTCGCTGCAACTAGAGAAAGCCCACGTGCAGCCATAAGGCCCAACGCAGCCAAAAATAAATAAATTTTTTAAATTCTCAAAAAACAAACAAACAAACAAAACACAAAACAAGTAGCATTTACTAGACTCTTATTTCTGTCAGATGCTGTAATGAGAACTTAAGAAATGCTATTTTTTTTCAAGCTTTCAATCATTTTATGAAGTAAGTACTTTGATTAGCCCCTCTTTAGAGATGGGAAAACTGTGACTCACAAGGGTTAAGTGGCTGTCCGTGGTCATATCAAGACTGGGATTTGAATCCAAGTCTGAGTGCAGAACCTCTGTTCTTTACTTGCACAGCACACTGCCCCCTGGTGAACATTCTTATAGCAAAGCATTTAAAACACATTCTTGACCCTTCACTTTTTCTCTTTCATTCAGTATTTTAGTTGTACAATCTCTTTAAGTTCAATGAGGGGGAAAACACAACTAGGGGTGGGGAGATCTTGCTTTCTAATTCTACCCCACATTGCCTAATAGTACATTCAACTCTCGAGCCTCAGTTTTCTCCTCTGTAGAATGGGGCTAACACCCCCTCCCTGTCCATCTCACTTGTGCCCCAGAAGATAGAATCCATGTGGGAAAGTTTTGAAAGGTATAACATGCTATGCATATAGAATGAAGTAGTACTAAAGGTGGGATTGGAAGTGGTTCCCAGGGTAGAGCTTTTAGCACGGGGAGTGAATTTTTCACTCCAAGCTTCAAGGTTCAAAGGAGTAAACTGATTAGAAGAAATGATAGCATTTTCTGGCTTCGTGTAAATATACTGTCCATTGGTTCTGTGGGATGCCAACATAAACTCTCCATTCACTTGAAATAAATTACCCATCCAGGAGTTTCTAAAAATACAGCCCTCTTCCCTCCAAGTATTGATTCTTTCAGGGACAAACACTTGCCGAGCTCTGAGATGATGACAAATCACGCTATAATTTGTCAGCTGCTTTCACGGCCCTGATTAAGCCGTGTGCTTCCCTCCTGATCTGTACCACTCAGCTCATTGCTAGCGTTCTAAATCCAAACTTATTTCAGATGTGAGTGGCAGCAGGGTCTGAGAGCTAATGATCCTGCTGCAGTGAGTCCCTGTCAGCTGTTTAATCATACCTGGCGGATCCCTGGCAGTGCTCAAGTCTCTTGTCCCTCAGTGGGGCTTCTCAATGACCTTCCTTCCTCTTGAAGCATCCCTTGCTCTTTTATTCTTCTGGGCGCTGGCCTTGGGTGCTCTGTCTCCCTCTCTACACGGAGAGGTGATTTCGCCCTTTCTAGCTCTCTGTCCTCAGGCCCCTTCTGTTCCTCCCCGAGATAGACTGTGGAGAGGGCCACACGGCCCTGCTGTCTCCAGAGACCCCATCAGCATTGCTTGCTTCTTAGGCTTTCCTGTAACTCACTCTAGGCAGCTGCTGGGAGAACTCAAGGACAGCAGCGGCGGGGGCATTGCCAAGCCCTACAAATCTATCAGGGTCCTTATTTTTTAGCTTGTTCAGGAATTTCTGATTCACTTCTGACTCACCACCCCTTAGCTTTTCTTAGCTTGGGAATGAAGCCCACCTAACCACCTTTTCTTTCAGACCCAGCCTTTTATCTAAGGTGTTGTCCTTATGAAAGGAACAGCCATCAGGGTACAGGAAAAGGCAAACCCTTTCCAGAGAGCACAGTGTGTTTGTGGTTCTTCAGGCCAGACCTACTGATCTGGAGTATTTACTATGTGCCAGGCACCTGTCATTAAGTTCTCACGGTAACCTTAAGAGGTGTGGACAGAAGTGCAAATGCAGATTCAATAAAGCAATTGTCTTATGGCTGGTAAGTAACAGAGCCAGCAATGCAATCCACGTCATCAGACTCCAAAGCCAATCATTGTTATCATCGTCATCATCATCAATACATTTATTCCACTTTCTCCTCTCATTATTATTAATTATTATTACAGTATTTACTGAACGCTTATTGTGTGTCAAGTATAACTAAATATTTTATACATGCTGTTCTCTTGAATTCACACAATAACTCCATCAGGTAGATACTATTATTACCCTATTTTATAAATGAAGGAACTAAGGCTTAGAGAGATCCAGTGAATTTTCCCAATGGCGCACAGCTAGCAAAGCAGAAGACAGGCTTTAACCTCAGGACGTCCGACACCACACAGCCTGCTCTCTTAAACCACAGTGTTATTTTTTTTTTTATTAAAAAAATTTTTTTTTGCGGTATGCGGGCCTCTCACTGTTGTGGCCTCTCCCGTTGCGGAGCACAGGCTCCAGATGCGCAGGCTCAGCGGCCATGGCTCACGGGCCCAGCCGCTCCGCGGCATGTGGGATCCTCCAGGACTGGGGCACAAACCCACGTCCCCTGCATCGGCAGGCGGACTCCCAACCACTGCGCCACCAGGGAAGCCCCACAATGTTATTTTGATGCACAATGAAAGATTATTGTTTAAGATCTCCTTTTGGCTCTATTTCCTTTTCTATATTCCTTTTCCACTTCCTATGACCGAGGTACAATAAATGAGGTCTGTATATAGTTGACTCTTGAACAACATGGGTTTGAACTGTGTGGATCCACTTATGCAGGTTTTTTCAATAGTGAATAGTACAGTGCTACCCGATCTGTGGTCGGTTGAATTGGTAGATGTGGAACTGAGAGTCCAGAGGACTGACTATAAATTATATGTGGGTTTTCCACTGTGTGGATGGTTAGCATCCCTGACCCCAGTGTTATTCAAGGGTCAACTGTATGTGGAATCTAAATTTAAAGAAAAAAGCTTATTGCCAGAGGCAGGGGGTTGTGGGTGGGTGAAATGGGTGAAGGGGGTCAAAAGTTACAAACTTCCAGTTAAAAAATAAATAAGTCAAGGAATATAACATAAGCATGGCAACAATATTTAATAATACTGCATTGCATATTTGAAAGTTGCTAAGAGAGTACACCTTAAAAGTTCTGTTCATAAGAGAACAAGTAACTATGTATGATGACAGATATTAGACTTATTGTGATCATTTCACAATATATACAAATATAAAATCATTATGTTAGACACCTAGAACTAATATAAGGTTATATGCCACTTGTATCTCAATAAAAAATGTAAGCAAACCCCAGGGTCTAGAAACCATCATCATTATCACCATCACTACCACCCTTCTTAACTTGGGTCAGATAAGGAAGAATCAAAAACTAAATTACATGATATTGTCCTGCTGACCTTTGATTTACTGCTATTAACATTTTTTTATTTCTTTGATTGTTTCTAAAAGATTTGCATTTATGTTTCACGAAAGGTTTTGCACTGGCTCACTTTCATTTTTTCTAGTGTCTACATAGACATCTGGTTGATTGGCAGCTCAAGGCATTTTTAGACCAGGGTAGCTCAACTTGCCACTCTTGACATTTTGGGCTGGATAATTCTTTGATGTTTAGCAACATCCCTGGCCTTTACCAACTTGATGCCAGTAGCACCCTCTCCTTCTCCCCCTCAGTTGTGACAGCCAAAAATGTTTACAGACATTTCCAAATGTCCCTTGGGGGAGGGGGAAGAACAAAAAATTGCTCTAGAAAAAGTTCCAAGTTAACAGGAGATGAAGTTGCAGAGATTGAGAATACTCTCTATCCTAACAGTCCATTAGGAAAGGACACAATCCAAATTTCTATATTTTCTTCTCTTCAGTTGGAAAAAAGTTACGTTTTATGACTGGGGGTCATAATGACTTGTAATAAGAGAAATCTGTATATATCATTTGTATACCACAGAAACTACTGTATAAGCATGGTGGAGGTTCCTGGCAATATATGTACTATCCTACAGTTACAAATAAAAGGGGGGGAGCTTCCCTGGTGGCACAGTGGTTAAGAATCCACCTGCCAATGCAGGGGACATGGGTTCGAGCCCTGGTCAGGGAAGATCCCGCATGTCACAGAGCAACTAAGCCTGTGCACCACAACTACTGAGCCTGCGCTCTAGAGCCTGTGGCCACAACTACTGAGCCTGTACTCTAGAGCCCGCGAGTCACAACTACTGAGCTTCTGTGCCACAGCTACTAAAGACCACATGGCTAGAGCCCATGCTCCGCAACAAGAGAAGCCACTGCAATGAGAAGCCCATGCACTGCAATGAAGAGTAGCCCCTGCTCACCACAAGTAGAGAAAGCCTGCATGCAGCAACAAAAACCCAACGCAACCAAAAATAAATAAAAGGGGATTTGTTATGAAAAAAGAATTCATTTTTAATATATAGTAGAAAATATATAAAAATTACTACAACTAATAAGCAATGTGGTGTGTTACCTCTTCCAAGTATAATTTGCATTTTAAAGTAGGGCACCTTCAAAAGGTAGAGGTTGAGATACTAAATTGCCTAGACAGAGAACATTCTTTTGAGAATTATTACTTTATATATATTTTTAACATTTGAGAGGTTTTTTATCTGCCACCTCCTCTATGAAGCCCACCCATATCCCCACAGACTGTTTCACCCCAGCCAACAAAAATTGCTCTTTTAACATGTTTCCACATCAACTCTCATGCCTCCATTTAACACTGATGTATCTAGATCTCTGCTTCCTTGGGTAAACTGTCAGCTTCCTCTAGAGCATCTCCTGTGATACCTTGTGTTAACAGGCACACTATAAATATTTGGAGAGGTAAGGTTAGTGCTGGGGAGATGAATATTATAAATATAAATACTGAAAGGTGATGGATGAGGAGGTAACAAAGAAAACCTCTCTGTAAAGACTGCCCCACACAAGTAGGAAAAGCCCCAGGTACAAATCTTAACTTTGATTCATGGGAATAAGATTGCTTCTTGCAAGGAAATTCTTTGGCTCAACTAATAAAAAAAAAGAAAAAAAGTAGTCAAAATCGTAGATCCCAACATGGGCCAGACTAGTCTCCTATCCATCCATCCATCCATCCATCCATCCAATGATCCATCCATGTATTCAAGTATTTATTGAATACCCATAATGTATGAGCCATGGAAGTGAGAATTAGAAGAAAGAGGTTATTGACACAAATCAATTATTGCAGCCGTAAAACAACTCAAAGTTCCCAGTTTAGCTGGATGTGTCAATGGTGGTATCAGTGAAAGCAAAGGAAAGTGAGCCAAGTGTTAGTGTGTAATGACTCTCTGGGATTAATGTACTCCTCACTGACCTATGCCCTAGATACAGTAGGCTGTATCCTCCTGGGGCAACCGGGAAGGCCATGGTGAAACAAAGAGGTTGTGATATATTCCTTTATCTAGACTAGGCCATTTCCTTTGAATTAGCCTCAACTTTTACTTTCCTAGCCTTATTTTTCACTATTATTCAAAGTTCATCAATAAATATGATTACATAAATGTATGGATGATCTTTTGAAATTGTCTGTAGTGGACAGATGTTTTCTGGTGACTCACTCTCTATCGTGTTCTCCCTTCTTTAACAATCCTTTAACTTCCTTTTGGAAAACTACCTTTTCTCCCTGGTTCATAATCTTAATGAGACTATAAATCACGATGCCCTGCCCACTAAATTCTCTCACTGTGGGACTTTGCCTTGAGTAGAATAACTCAGGGAAGGAAAAACAAAGGAGAACATTAAGTAATTGCTGCTACCAATATTCTCCTGCTGAGTTGAAATTTCCTGGTACTTGTTTCTGAGCCTGGTTCTTCAGATTTCCTTAGAATCTGTGAGTCATATTGTGTACTTCACCCCTTCCACCTCACCTCCCAGCACATTTTTTGATAATTCCGTTTTGTTTAAGTGAGCCAGAATCATTTCTGTTCCTTGAAAACAAAGAATCCTAATCAACACAGTGGTCTACTCAGTCCACTGGACATCTCTAGGCCTTTAAAAAATACTGATGTGTATTTACTTGGTAAAATCACACTTCACAAAATGCTGCCCCTTATTTATGTGATCTTATTTGATCTTCCCAACTCTTCTGTGAAGTGTTCAGGTTAGTCTCATTTTATAAGAGAGAAACCTGAGTGTTGGTGATGCTAAGTAACTTGCCCAAGGTCACACAGCTCATGAACACCCACATTTGTCTGATTCGGAAACTGGTGCTTGTTCTTTGCTGGATGTAAGCATTTAATGCTGTCTTCTTATAGAGCAAACCCTCTGAGCCTTTTTCATGATTTCTTTGCAAGTTTTTCTCATTGACAATTCCCTTAAACCTTCATTGCCAATTCCCTTAAACCTTCATTGCCAAGCTCAAGGGTTTACCTCTTAAGGACCCGTGTGTCTACCACAGATCATACAAATTCTCCTTCCTTTGAGCCTAGACAATTTGTAATATCCATACCACTCACTTGGAACTTCAAACGTTTTACACTTTTATTTGTCAAATACCAAGCTGTTTCTATAAGCCAATTGGTAGATGAAGCACTGCAACTTGTCTGTACATCCCCATGTGCACCAAAATGCTGTCTGTAGACAGAGTAAAAATAACTCTAACACATACATGGTTTTCAAATTTCTGTAGGAATTCCTGAGATCAATAAATACAAATCCATTTAAAAAGGTCAGCAAATTCATGGTAGCTTTTTGTTTTAATTTATTTTCTTAACTAACGGACACTGAAAAGACAACCACTTTCAGGGAGGAGGGATTTGGGGGTTAGGATTATCAAAATTTTTTGATAGTCACTGAGGGTATTTATGTTAAAGAAAAATAGGGACCCACAGTTCTAAGCTCTTACAGGACAGGAAGTATGTCTTAGACCATTCTGAAACCCCTCTACAGCCATTAGGACATATTCAAAAAAGATTCTGCTAGCCAGATGGCAGAGTAAGAAAACCATGAGCTCAACTCCTCCCCTGGGCGTATCAAATTATAACTATTTACAGAGTAACTATCAATGAGAATGACCTGAAGACTAGCAGAAGAGAGTTTTCAAAACTAAAGCTATAATGAAGGAACCACAAGGAGATCGGTAGGAGGCACAGAGATGTGGTAATAGTCAAGACCCATACCCCCAGGTAAGCAACCCACAGATGGGAGGATAATTCACAACTGCAAAGGTTCTCCCCAAGGAGTAAGTTCTGAGCCCTACATCAGGCTCCCTAGCCCAGGAGTTCTGCATGAGGAAGACAAGCCCCTATACTACCTTGTTTTGAAGGCCAGTGGGGCTGTGTATGGGAGAGCTGAAGGAAACAGAGACTTCATTCTTAAAATTCATATGCAAAATCTCACACACTCTGAGACCCAGAACAAAGGCTTTCATTTGAAAGGAGCCTGGGTCAGACCCACTTACTAATCTTGGAGAGCCTCCCAGAGAGGCAAGAGGCAACTGGGACTCCCTCTGGGAGATGCTGGTGGAAGTCATTTTCAGAAGCTCATTCTACCACGAGGACTCCGATGTTGTCAATTGCCATCTTGAAGTCCTTCTAGCCTATTAGAGCTGGGGCCTGGCCCCACCCACCAGCCTGTGAAACACAATGATTCAAAATCTATGCAACACAGCAAAAGCAGTTCTAAGAAGGAAGTTTATAGAGATACAAGCTTACCTCAGGAAACAAGAAAAATCTCAAAAGAACAACATAAACTTATACTTTAACTAGAAAAAGAAGAACAAACAAAACTGTAAGTTAGTAGAAGAAAAGAAACAGTAAAGATCAGAGTGTAAATAAAGGAAATAGAGACTAAAAAAACAAAAAAGAAAGAACAATGAAATTAAGATCTGGTTCTTTGAACAGATAAACAAAATTGATAAAGCTTTAGCCAGACTCATCAAGAAAATGAGAGAAAACTCAAAAAAGTCAGAAATGAAGGAAGCTACAACTGACACCACAGAAATACAAAGGATCAGAAGAGATTACTATGAACAGTTATATGCCAATAAAATGGAAAGACAGAAGAATGGATAAACTGGTAGAAACATATGATCTCCCAAGAGTGAATCAGAAAGAAATATAAAATATGAACAGATCACTAATACCACAAATGAAATTGAATCAGCAGCCAAAAAAACTCCCAATAAGCAAAATTCCAGGACCAGATGGCTTCACAGGTAAATTCTACCAAATACATGAAGAAGAGTTACTTCCTACGCTTCTCAAACTATTCCTCAAAATTGAAGAGGAATGCTTTCAAACTCATTCTATGAGTTCAGCATCACCCTGATTCCAAAACCAAAGACAAAAACAGAAAGATTAGATATGGGGAGGGGGAAGGGTAAGCTGTGACAAAGTGAGAGAGTGGCATGGACATATATACAATACCAAACGTAAAATAGATAGCTAGTGGGAAGCAGCCGCATAGCACAGGGAGATCAGTTAGGTGGTTTGTGACCACCTAGAGGGGTGGAATAGGGAGGATGGGAGGGAGGGAGATGCAAGAGGGAAGAGATATGGGAACATGTGTATATGTATAACTGATTCACTTTGTTATAAAGCAGAAACTAACACACCATTGTAAAGCAATTATACTCCAATAAAGATGTTAAAAAAAAAAAAGAAAAATTACAGGCCAATATCAATGATAAATATATATGGAAAAATCCTCAACAAAATATTAGCAAACCAAATTTAACAATACATTAAAAGGATCATTTACCATGATAAAGTGGGATTTATTCCAGGGCTGCAGGCATCATTCAATATCTGCAAATCAATGTGATGCACCATATTAACAAACTGAAGAATAAAATATCATATGGCCATCTCAAGAGATGCAGAAAAAGCTCTGACAAAACTCAACATCCATTTACGTAAAAAAAAAAACCTCTCAACGAAGTGGGCACAGAGGGAATACAACTAAACATAATAAAACCCATGTAAGACAAACCTGCAAGCAACATCATACTCAACAGTGAAAAGCTGAAAGCATTTCCTCTAACATCAAGAACTAGACAAGGATGCCAACTATTACCACTTTTATTCAACATAGTATTGGAAGACCTAGCTATAGCAATCAGACAAGAGAAAGAAGTAAAAGGCATCAAAATAGGGAAGAAGTAAAAGGTCACTATTTGCAGATGACATGATACTACACATAGAAAATGCTAAAGACGCCAACAAAAAACTACTAGAACCCATCAGTGAATGTTGTAAAGCTGCAGGATACAAAATTAATACATAGAAACCTGTTGCATTTCTATACATTAACAATGAACTATCAGAAAGAGAAATTAAGAAAACAATCCCATTTACATTTGCATCAAAAAGGATAAAATACCTAGGAATAAATCTAACCAAGGAGATTAAAGACCTGTATTTGGGAAACTGTAAGACACTGATAAAAGAAACTGAAGACAACACAAACAAATGGAAAGATACACCATTCTCATGGATTGGAAGAAATAATATTGTTAAAGTGACCATACTGCCCAGTGCAATCTATAGATTCAATATAATCCCTATTAAAACACCAATGGTAAATTTTACAAAACTAGAACAAATAATTCTAAAATTTAATTAGAAGCACAAATGATGCAGAATAGCCAAAATAATGTTGAGAAAGAACAGAAGAACTGGAAGTATCACACTCCCTGATTTCAAACTATACTACAAAGCTACAGTCATCAAAACGGCATGGTACGTGCATAAAAAATGACACATAGATCAATGGAACAGAATAGAGAGCCCAGAAATAAACCCATGTTTATATGGTCAATTAACTTATGACAAAGGAGGCAAGAACATACAATGGGGAAAGACAGTCTCCTCAATAAATGGTGCTGGGAAAATTGGACAGCTACATGTGACATAAACTGTACTACTTTCTCATACTACATACAAAAATAAACTCAAAATGGATTAAAGACTTAAATGTGAGACCTGAGACCATAAAACTCCTAGAAGAAATCATAGACAGTACATTCTTTAACATCAGTCTTAGCAATATTGTTTTGGATCTGGTTCCTCAGGCAAGGGAAACAAAAGCAAACTTCCAGTTACAAAATAAATGAGCCATGGGGATGAAATGTACAATATGGGGAATATAGTCAATAATAATGTAGTACCTTTGTATGGTGACAGATGGTAACTAGATTTGCGGTGATCATTTTGTAATGTATAGAAATATCAAATCACTATGTTGTGCACCAGGACTAACATAGTGTTGTAGGTCAATTATAGTTTAATACCAGCCAACCAATCAAACAAACTCATAAAAAAGAGATCAGATTTATGGTTACCAGAGGCAGGAGGTGGGGGGGGAATTGGATGAAGGCAGTAAAAGGTACGAACTTCTAGTTATAAGATAAATAACTATCAGGTAAGGAATGTACAACATGATTAACATTGCTAACATGAATTAACATTGCTGTATGTTATATATGAAACTTGGTAAGAGAATAACTCCTAAGAATCCTCATCACAAAGAAAAACATACCTTTTCATTTTCTTTTATTGTGTATCTATATGAGATGATGGATGATCACTAAACTCATTGTGGTAATCATTTCATGATGTGTGTCAGTCACATCACTATACTCTATACCCTAAACTGAAACAGTGCTGTATGTCAATTATATCTCAATAAAACTCAAAGAAAAAAAAAATCAAAACAAAAAAATAAAGAGCTAAGCGCATTAAAAAAATAAAACGAAAGATTATGTTCATTGAAGAAAGAGAAATCAGCTAAACTCTTTCCTCCAACAGAGAATGCACTTACATACTGAGCTTTTGTCATAAGCTGGTGATGTATGTGAAAAAGAAGAGTTGAACAAGGGATTGCCAAGCTTCTGCAAAGCTCTCAGAAAGAGTGTGTTTTTACACAACCCTCAGGTTAGACGACTAGAAGAGCCAACTCCACTCCACGCCAGGAGGAGGATGACAAAGCAGCATTTCTAAGTCATTTGTGGACTCTGCAAGGACTCACAGGCTCACAGGAACTCTGCAAGGACGGGGGTTACAGGGTACACAAACCATACCAACCTGGGCAGCTACACAGGAGATATACTGCGACCTTAGAAGAGTACTACTTAAAGTGATTAAAAAAAAAATTTTTTTTTTTTTTAGCATACTAATTTGGATAAATGGTAGAATTAAATGTTCTTCATGCCCCAGCTAGTGAGTCAGGTGACTGAGGTTTCCTCCCTGACATGCAAATTAACCCTGTGATTTCTGAGAATTCTATCTGAAAACTAATGACATTTACCAGCACTCGATAACCTTCCTGCTTTCTGGTCAGAGTTCTTTTCAAGATAACCTGCAACAGTGACTGGCAGATACTTTCCTCTCTGACTCTGGATGAGGAAATTGTCTGCGTGTGCAAGTAACTGGGTCTCCCTGCCTGCCCCAGTGATTCCCGCAAAAGCACACAGACAGGGCTGGAGGGCTGTGGGAGAAAAGGTCTATTTAAGGATTCCTTATAGTCTGTGTTCCCTTTTTTTTAAGTGGACAAATATTCCGATTTTTATTCAGGGCGAAGACTAAATTTAATCTTGAAATCTTCCCATGACATTTTTCCAACAAAAAGGCATGGGTTTGGCATGTGAAGCTAATACTGAAAAAAGAATGATTTCTTCTCTTATTCCTAAAAGGAATCAATTAATTATTTGTGGAATTGTTTGTTAACAATTGTCTGTTTAATTCCCTCTTAGAGCCTGTATGTCTCTTGTTTACACCTGGACCCCCAGAACATGCTACAGTACTTGCCGTATAGAAGGCATTCAGTCAATATTTGGTGAATGAATGCATGAATGCATGCTGAAAATATGGGCAGCTGCCACCAGATGGGCAGTGGAGCCTTAAGGGAGTGTTGCAAAGACATTCTTTTCTGTACACATTTTTATTGCTGTGGATAACTGAGACGCAAGAAAATGACATGAGATCCAATGTTTTGTACCTCATGTTTTGGCAAAAGAGGTGACAAAGAAGAGAGTATGAATTCCAGTTTGAGAAACTCTATATTCAGTTATTTCCAGAAGAGATGATCATAATGAGTCACCCCTGTGATAACAACAACAACAGTGACAAATCCTAACACAGTGTCTGGCAACAGAAGGACCTCATCGGGTGCTGGTTGAGTAAATGAATTTATCAAATGAACTACAAAGATGTATGTGCAGTGGTTGAGAGTGGCAAGAACGAAGTCTATGGGAACGCAAAGAAAGGAGGGATTCATCCCAGGTACCTGGTGCCTAGGCAGAGAAAGGGCAGACAGGAAAGGGCTTTTGGGGAAGAGGAAATGCCACTGGGAGCTATAGGAGAGAGGACATTGGACTCCCCTCCCGAAGCACAGATAACCTTGGTTGTACCTAAGTTAGGCTTACATAGCCCTGATGTGGAATAGATGCAATGGATATTTATTGCTGTGCTGCTCAGTACCCTCCTGCTTCACAGGCCAATTTCAAACATGAAGTTGAACTAGTGTAGTTTTCATTTCAGTTATTGTATTGTTCTGTATTGTATTATTCTGTATTGTTAGAGGATGCCAAGGACAGAATCCTTCCCCGGTGGCCAGAGTGAATTGTTCTAGGGGTGGGCACATGATACCAGCCAGGCTAATCCCTGGGATGTTTTTCAAGTGGGACAACAGGGAAGGTCCCCAGTCCCTTTTTGGGGGTTGGGGCATAAATGCAGTTTTATTGGTGCCAATTTTTCTTCCACATGAAAGAAACTGGTTTGAGAGACTAAAACCAAACATGGAGAGAAATGTAGACAAGGGAGATGTAGATTGTACTGATGGATAGAAATTTCAGGTCCACATCAGTCTGAGGCCCATCTCACCCTGTATCCTTCCAATAAGACTCCTTTTTGTCCAAGCTACTTCGAACTGGAGTTCTGTCACCTGCAACCAAGAGTCCCGACTAATCCATATACTAGTGGTATGTCTCTCCTTTGAGATACCAAGTATTTCCCACATTGGCCTGAAATACCCACAATTATCCATAGTGTTTAAGACAGTGAAGGCCACTATTACAACATAAATATGTTATCGTGGGGTATGGAGATAGAGGGAGGGAGAAAAACTTTAAGCTGTTAAAGATTTCATCTGTTAACACCTTGATGAGATTATATCTTTCACACAACCTGGCAGAGCTTCCTAATGCGGCCCTTAAGGGGTAAAAAAGGAAAAAGAATGTTTAATAGAAGTGAGCAAACCATTGGGAAGGCGGCATCCCATGTTTGTGTGTGTGTGTGTGTATGTATGTGTGTGTGTGTGTGTGTGTGTGTGTGTGTGTGTGTGTGTGTGTCTGTGCACCCATGCCCCAGCAGAACTCTGGAGGAGAGGTCCACCAAAAGGAAGTCAGAAAAGCAAGAAGAACTACAATCCTGCAGCCTGTGGAACAAAAACCACATTCACAGAAAGATAGACAAGATGAAAAGGCAGAGGGCTATGTACCAGATGAAGGAACAAGATAAAACCCCAGAAAAACAATGAAATGAAGTGGAGGTAGTCAACCTTCAAGAAAAAGAATTCAGAATAATGATAGTGAAGATGATCCAGGACTTCGGAAAAAGAATGGAGGCAAAGATAGAGAAGATGCAAGAAATGTATAACAAAGACCTAGAAGAATTAAAGAACAAACAAACAGAGATGAACAATACAATAACTGAAATGAAAACTACACTAGAAGGAATCAATAGCAGAATAACTGAGGCAGAAGAAAGGATAAGGGACCTGGAAGACAGAATGGTGGAATTCACTGCTGCAGAAGAGAATAAAGAAAAAAGAATGAAAAGAAATGAAGACAGCCTAAGAGACCTCTGGGACAACATTAAACACAAGAACACTCGCATTATAGGGGTCCCAGAAGGAGAAGAGAGAGAGAAAGGACCAGAGAAAATATTTGAAGAGATTATAGTCAAAAATTTCCCTAACATGGGAAAGGAAATAGCCACCCAAGTCCAGGAAGTGCAGAGAGTCCCATACAGGATAAACCCAAGGAGAAACACAGCAAGACACATAGTAATCAAATTGGCAAAAAATAAAGACAAAGAAAAATTATTGAAGGCAGCAAGGGAAAAACAACAAATAACATACAAGGGAACTCCCATAAGGTTAACAGCTGATTTCTCAGCAGAAACTCTACAAGCCAGAAGGGAGTGGCATGATATACTTAAAGTGATGAAAGGGAAGAACCTACAACCAAGATTACTCTACCTGGCAAGGATCTCATTCAGATTCAGTGGAGAAATCAAAAGCTTTACAGACAAGCAAAAGCTAAGAGAATTCAGCACCACCAAACCAACTCTACAACAAATGCTAAAGAAACTTCTCTAACTGGGAAACACAAGAGAAGAAAAGGACCTAAAAAAACAAACCCAAAACAATTAAGAAAATGAACATAGGAATATACATATTGATAATTACGTTAAACATGAATGGATTAAATGCTCCAACCAAAAGACACAGGCTTGCTGAATGGATACAAAAACAAGACCCATATATATGCTGTCTACAAGAGACCAACTTCAGACCTAGGGACACATACAGACTGAAAGTGAGGGAATGGAAAAAGATATTCCATGCAAATAGAAATCAAAAGAAAGCTGGAGTAGCAATACACATATCAGATAAAATAGACTTTAAAATAAAGAATGTTACAAGAGACAAAGAAGGACACTACATAATGATCAAGGGATCAATCCAAGAAGAAGATATAACAATTATAAATATATATGCACCCAACATAGGAGCACCTCAATACATAAGGCAACGGCTAACAGCTATAAAAGAGGAAATCGACACTGACACAATAATAGTGGGGGATTTAACACCTCACTTACATCAATGGACAGATCATCGAAAAAGAAAATAAATAACGAAACAGAAGATTTAAATGACAGAATACACCAGATAGATTTCATTGATATTTATAGGACATTCCATCCAAAAACAGCAGATTACACTTTCTTCTCAAGTGCGCACAGAACATTCTCCAGGAGAGATCTCATCTTGGGTCACAAATCAGGCCTCAGTAAATTTTAAAAAATTGAAATCACATCAAACATCTTTTCTGACCACAATGCTATGAGATCAGAAATGAAGTACAGGGAAAAAACTGTAAAAAACACAAACACATGGAGGCTAAACAATACATTACTAAATAACCAAGAGATCACTGAAGAAATCAAACAGGAAATGAAAAAATACCTACAGACAAATGACAATGAAAACACGATGATCCAAAATCTATGGGATGCAGCAAAAGCAGTTCTAAGAGGGAAGTTTATAGCTATACGAGCCTAGCTCAAGAAACAAGAAAAATCTCAAGTAAACAATCTAACTGTACACCTAAAGGGAGTAGAGAAAGAACAAACAAAACCCAAAGTTAGCAGAAGGAAAGAAATCATAAAGATCAGAGCAGAAAAAACTGAAATAGAAACAAAGAAAACAATAGCAAAGGTCAATAAAACTAAAAGCTGGTTCTTTGAAAAGATAAACAAAATTGATAAACCATTAGCCAGACTCATCAAGAAAAAGAGGGAGAGGACTCAAATCAATAAAATTAGAAACGAAAAAGGAGAAGTTACAACAGACATTGCAGAAATATAAAGCATCTTAAGAGACTACTACAAGCAACTCTATGCCAATAAAATGGACAAACTGGAAGAAATGGACAAATTCTTAGAAAGGTATAACCTTCCATGACTGAACCAGGAAGAAACAGAAAATATGAACAGACCAATCACAAGGAATGAAATTGAAACTGTGATTGAAAATCTTCCAACAAACAAAAGCCCAGGACCAGATGGCTTCACAGGTGAATTCCATCAAACATTTAGAGAAGAGCTAACACCCATCCTTCTCAAACTCTTCCAAAAAACTGCAGAGGAAGGAACACTCCCAAACTCATTCTGTGAGGCCACCATTACCCTGATACCAAAACCAGACAAAGATACTAGAAAAAAAGAAAATTATAGACCGATATCACCGATGAATATAGATGCAAAAATCCTCAACAAAATACTAGTAAAAAGAATCCAACAACACATTAAAAGGATCATACACCATGATCAAGTGGGATTTATCCCAGGGACGCAAGGATTCTTCAGTATACACAAATCAATCAATGTGATACACCATATTAACAAATTGAAGAATAAAAACCATACGATCATCTCAATAGATGCAGAAAATGCTTTTGACAAAATTCAACACCCATTTATGATTAAAAAAAACTCTCCAGAAAGTGGGCATAGAGGGAACCTACCTCAACATAATAAAGGCCATATACGACAAGTCCACAGCAAACATCATTCTCGATGGTGCAAAGCTAAAAGCATTTCCTCAGGAACGAGACAAAGATGTCCACTCTCACCATTATTATTCAACATAGTGTGGGAAGTCCTAGCTATGGCAATCAGAGAAGAAAAAGAAATAAGAGGAATAAAAACTGGAAAAGAAGAAGTAAAACTGTCATTGTTTGCTGATGACATGATACTATACATAGAGAATCCTAAAAGTGCCACCAGAAAACTACTAGAGCTAATCAATGAATTTGGCAAAGTTGCAGGATACAAAATTTATGCACAGAAATCTCTTGCATTCCTATACACTAATGATGATATATCGAGAAATTATGGAAACACTCCCATTTACCGTTGCAAAAAAAGAATACCTTGGAATAAACCTACCTAGGGAGACAAAAGACCTGTATGCAGAAAACTATAAGACACTGATGAAAGAAATTAAAGTTGATACCAACAGATGGAGAGATATACCATGTTCTTGGATTGGAAGAATCGATATTGTGAAAATGACTATACTACCCAAAGCAATCTACAGATTCAATGTAATCCCTATCAAATTACCAATGGCATTTTTTACAGAACTAGAACAAATCATCTTAAAATTTGTATGGAGACACAAAAGACCCCGAATAGCCAAAGCAGTCTTGAGGGAAAAAAATGGAGCTGGAGGAATCAGACTCCCTGACTTCAGACTGTACTACAGAGCTACAGTAATCAAGACAATATGGTACTGGCACCAAAACAAAAACATAGATCAATGGAACAAGATAGAAAGCCCAGAGATAAACTCACACACCTGTAGTCAACTAATCTATGACAAAGGAGGCAAAGATATACAATGGAGAAAAGACAGTCTCTTCCATAAGGGGTGCTGGGGAAACTGGACAGCTACATGTAAAAGAATGAAATCAGAACACTCCGTAACACCGTACACAAAAATAAACTCAAAATGGATTTGACACCTAAATGTAAGACCGGACACTATAAAACTCTTAGAGGAAAACATAGGAAGAACACTCTTTGACATAAATCACAGCAAGATCTTTTTTGATCCACCTCCTAGAGTAATGGAAATAAAAACAAAAATAAACAAATGGGACCTAATGAAACTTTAAAGCTTTTGTACAGCAAAGGAAACCATAAACAAGACGAAAAGACAACCCTCAGAATGGGAGAAAGTATTTGCAAATGAAGCAATGGACAAAGGATTAATCTCCAAAATATATAAACAGCTCATGCAGCTCAATATTAAAAACACACACAACCCAATCCAAAAATGGGCAGAAGACCTAAATAGACATTTCTCCAAGAAGACATACAGATGGCCAAGAAGCACATGAAAAGCTGCTCAACATCACTAATTATTAGAGAAATGCAAATCAAAACTACAATGAGGTATCACCTCACACCAGTCAGAATGGGCATCATCAGAACATCTACAAACAACAAATGCTGGAGATGGTGTGGAGAAAAGGGAACCCTCTTGCACTGTTGGTGGGTATGTAAATTGATACAGCCACTATGGAGAACAGTATGGAGGTTCCTCCAAAAACTAAAAATAGAATTACCATATGATCCAGCAATCCCACTACTGGGCATATACCCAGAGAAAACCATAATTCAAAAAGACACATGCACCCCAATGTTCATTGCAGCGCTATTTACAGTAGCCAAGCTATGGGAGCAACCAAAATGCCCATCGACAGACGAATGGATAAACAAGTTGTGGTACATATACACAATGGAATATCACTCAGCCAAAAAAAGGAACGAAATTGGGTCATTTGTAGAGGTGTGGATGGACCTAGAGACTGTCATACAGAGTGAAGTAAGTCAGAAAGAGAAAAAGAAATATCATATATTAATGCATGTATGTGGAACCTAGAAAAATGGTACGGATGAACCGGTTTGCAGGGCAGAAGTTGAGACACAAATGTATTGCACAAACGTATGGACACCAAGGGGGGAAAACTGCGGTGGGGTGGGGATGGTGGTGTGCTGAATTGGGTGATTGGGATTGACATGTATACACTGATGTGTATAAAATTGATGACTAATAACAACCTTCAGTATAAACAAACAAACAAGTAATACTAAACTTTCTTTGGGATATTTGTATGAAAATATGTTAATATAAATGTTTCAGACATTACGTGAAATTTCTAAAAACCTTATATGTTCTGGTATAATGTTATAAGTCATAATTCTAGTTATCACTTTAAAATGTATATCTCAGAAATAACTAAATTTCCTTGTCAATTGCATTATTATGAACTTTCATCAAATCTTTAACCACGGTCATTTTTAAGTCTTTTGTCATTTACAGACAGTTCTGGGTGTAGTCTGATGCTTTTGCAAAATGTTCCTATAAAAGGGTTTCATCTTCAAGGAATTCATGGAAAAGACTCTGACAAGTACAGCTTTCTGTTAATTGACTACACTGCTGAACTGAATGAACAAGCATTTTCAGAACTCTAATGGAAAACTGATGAACTCATAAAAGTGCTAACAAAAGATCAAGATGAAAAAAATTAATTACATGGGACTGAGTGAACCGATGAGGATGACTATAATTTTTGTGACTTTTTATTTGAATTAAAAAAAAAGGAAGTCAGGGGGCTATAAAAATAACAGCTTTTTATAGAGTTGTGTCCATCATGGTCATACTAAGGATTATTGTACATAATTATAACTAAAACTTATAAAACTTCAGTATTTTCATATATATGAAAATTGTATTTATTTGAGAAATGGAAAATACATATAAAAGAATCTAAAATTTACTTTAGCAGTGGGAGAAATAATCAGGTACATCAGAATTTAGTTCCAATTCTGTCTCCATACTATATTGGCTAGGTAATACTTGACAAGATTCAATCTCTCTGAAATTAACTTTTCTCATCTTGAAAATGTCGTTAATTCTACTTCTGAGGGTGAGTGTCCAATATCGAGTGTCAAATATCAAAAGGGAGCTGTGTAGTACAGTGGTTAAGGACTTTGCCTGATGTGGGAGAAGGATTTACATACTTAACATATGAGGTTGAGTAAAACCCTCTAGCCCTTAATTTGAAGTATCAGCATAATTCTTGATGCATTTAATCTTTAAAAAAAAAGTCCTAGTTCTGTTCACTTAAATGGCCTAGAAACAATGATTAACCCAATAGCAAAAAGTACCTCTAGCATGTACTTACTATGACTTCTAAATGCCATTTTTCTATCGAAAGGGACTCGATTTGTCAAAGACTACTGAGGTCATGGCAAAAGAACTTGGAAGCCAATTTGAAGAAGTTCCCACTGGCTAAAGATGGGATAGTCAATAAAGATAATAACTGCAATGATCTGACATACATCAAACATGTTTTAATCCAGGAGTTCATATTGATACTAAGAAAGAAAAGCTCACTGGTCAACTTTGGAGGATGTTAGGGAATCAAACCATTGTTTTAAAACTGGTAAATAAAAGGAAAGGAACAAACACTTATCCTGCCTTTATAGAGGGTCGTGCACAGTAACCAAATACTTGATGAGGGGAAATTCCTCTTTATACATGAGTTAGAGTATCGCCATTTTGCAAATCCCAATTGAATTAATGAATCTAAACAATGATCATCAATGACTGCTTACACTGAAAGAAGACCACCAGACATTTTGTACCTCAAGATGGTAACACGCTTTATTTCCTATGATGTAATGTTGACATAAACATGCACACAAACACAAGTCTAACCTGAGTCTAATTTAGGCACTAGATCCAACCACCAATTTATAGAAATATAGTGGGTAGGAAAACAAAATGGAACCCCAAGGAAACAACACAATCGGCAAAATCCAGACTATGGGAAATTTTACGGGACAAACAACTTGTTTTATTCAGCAGCAAAAACTAAATATGCAAGTGGAAAAAAAAAAAGCGGATTAGGGAACCTACAGAGTAAAAGAGATTTAAGAAAGTAATCTTAGTATTTGGCCTTGTTTTGATCCTTATTCAAACAAACTGGAAGTATTGAACACTGACTTGGAAGTTGAGATCAAGAAATCACTGCCACTATTTTAGGCGTGACAAAGATAGAACGGTATATTTTAAAAAATCCTATTCTTGACAGATAGATAATGAAATATTTACAGATAAAATGCTAGGTATTGAAAAGACATGCTTCAAAATAATTAACAGAGAGAAGAGGGTGGGGATCTAGATAAAACAAGATTGGTTATGAGCTGATCGTTGAAATTTGGTGATGAGCACATAAAAATTTATCCTATTATTCTCACTTTTGTATATACTTGAAAATTCCCATAATGAAAAGTTAAAATAAAAGAACTCTTCTTGGCTTTAAAGCTGAGCTCAGTCCTTTGCTTGCAGAGTTATTGAACTGTTCTTGCTTCATTTGTCAAATGGGGATAATCAAAGTGCCTGTCTCATAGGGATTTTTAGAAGGAGCAGAAAGAAATAATAGGTATAAAACACTTAGAAGAGCTGCTTATGGCACATAGTATGTGCTCAACCAAGTTATCTATTGATACTGTTTATTATTATTATTATTATTGTATATTGTTACGTAGATGCAGTCCCATTATAAAATCCAGCAGGAAAGAGAATTCTTCTCTGGTTCTCAGGGCAGACAAGTTGAATGGACAGGCAGAGACTTTTTGTTTCATTCAAGATGCATCATCACTGAACTGGGATGGTGATAGATAATTCCCCATCCCACCTCAACTCCGTAGGTAAAATGGTCTCCTGTCTAAATACGTTAAATCAGCACACACATTCACTGTGGAGGATCCAGGTTACAATGGCTCTTTTTAGTTGAGCAAATGGCTTAAAAGCACTAACCATCAGTGGAATTCAAGCTAGTTAAAAGGCAGAGTCAATTAAGAATCTTTAACGTGTGCAATAAAACAGATAGGCACAATTATTACATTAATCAAAGATGCTCTAGGCAGTGCTTTCCAACTTCAACTGCACATGAATCACCTGGGGATCTCTTAAACTGCAGAGTCTGATTTAGTTTGGGGCAGGGCCTGAAATTTCGCATTTCTGACAAACTTTCAGGTGATGCTGAAGAGGCTAGTCTATGTCAACCTGGTGTCCCAAGTTCCTTGTTACCGGGGAATGATCTGACACACACTTCAGTAGGATTTGGGCTTCAATGGTTTGGATAAAAGATAACTAGGATAATTGCTCTGAAATACTAATTGGAAGAATTCATTTCTGACTCTTTGGCTTTGGTAAATGTTCCATCTACCAAAATAAACGGCACATACTTATTTTCAGGTGTTAAATCTCTAGTGCCCATCTTGGAACCCCTTTAAAGAAGAGATTTTACTAAGCGGGGGGTGGTGGAAGAAGGATGGATTGGGAGTTTGGGATTAGCAGATGCAACTGTTATATATAGAATCGATAAACAACAAGGTCCTAGTGTATAGCACAGGGAATTGTATTCAATGTTCTTTGATAAACCATAATGGAAAAGAATATAAAAAAAGAATGTATATATGTGTATAACTGACTCATTTTACAGTACAGCATAAATTAACATAATATTATAAATTAACTATACTTCAATTAAAAAAATTAAACAAAGAAGACATTTCAGGTGTCAAAAATGTCCCCCAAGAGAAAACTGTACAATATTTTTTGGCGGTACACGGGCCTCTCACTGTTGTGGCCTCTCCCGTTGCGGACAGGCTCCGGACGCGCAGGCCCAGCGGCCATGGCTCACGGGCCCAGCTGCTCCGCGGCACGTGGGATTCTCTCAGACCGGGGCACGAACCCGCGTCTCCTGCATCGGCAGGCGGACTCTCAACTACTGCGCCACCAGGGAAGCCCCAAAAGTGCACAATTTAATTCTCTAACGAAGTCCTCTTGCCTGCTCTGCAGACCTCGGCATAATCCTAATTTTGTATTCCTTCCCTTTCTGTCCTTTTCCCAGCAATGGGATGTAGGAATAAATATTTCAAGAACAGGTCAATAATGTTGTGAATGCAAAGATGGCCCATCATGATAAAAGTTCTGACTGAAAAAAAACAAAACCCTGAAACCTGACTTGGTCTAAGTTGCATTCTGGGAAATGGATTTTGAAACTAACTCTTTGGCAACCTTGAGAATGATGTGCTGTGTCACAGGGAAAAGATCCTTTTGAGAAGCTCTCTCATGTTTATAATTTCCCCTGAACCTAGACAGGAAAGGCAAGGATGAGCTGTCTAAGCCATGAGGATAGTCAGCCTCTCGGTCATTCCTCACCTGTTGTGATCACATGTGTTCCATACAATGTAGATTAATGTGTTCAAGTTTCCATATTAAGGTGAAAAATTATTGTGCCCCAAATGGTTCTGAGGTTAAATAAGTTTGGAAAGCTCAGGGTTAAAGAAAGTTTAACTGGCCTCCTTCCTCTAGGTCTTCTCTGAGACCTTAAAATATTCATGGACATTGGAACCTCCAAGAGGGGTCCACAGGACTTTGGCCTCCTAATCAGATTTGACCACAAACCTTGTTTTTTAAGAACTATCTCTTGAGATAAAGATTTGGCAGACTCCACCTTGAGAAGTGCTGATCTAGGGGAGCTGGGACAAAGTTTGTCTTATTGACTTTCAATGAACAGAACACAGCAGTGAAAATGGTTGTGGGTATATGGTGTGGGGTTGGGAGTTTCTAGAAATCTCTGAGGTTAGTAAAAACCCCCTTCTGGCAAAATAAAAGTCTCATAGCCAATAGGAATAACAAGCTAAGAAAAGTCATTAATACTAATTATTTAAGATATTAAATTTACAAACCACATTTGCAGGTGTTCAAAATCTTCTCTGAGACAAGTGGTGAATGTTGCCTTTTTTGTACCTTAGGGTTTTCATCTGTCTAATGGAATAGTGATGTCCTCCTCACAGGATGGTCATGAGGACAAAGGACAACATGGGCAAAACATGTAAGACTCCTGTAGATGGTGGCTTTATTCCCATTATTATGATGAGTGTTTTTTTGGAAGTAACAGCTTCCCTTTATTATACAGGTTTTTGATGAACTAGTGGTAGGTTCATATTAAGATCATCTGGGAGAACATTTAAAAAATATGCATGCCCAGACTACTACTCAGTCCCCATGAACCATAATTTGGTGATAATAATGGGGAAGGATGAATGTATATATGAAAAACTTTCTCCCTGTGATGGTTATGATACATCCAAAACACCTTCAATGCATTTAAGACAAATTTCTAAACTGTGATCCCACCTCTCCTGTAGTAGTCCTGGGATACGGTCCTTGGAATCAAAGGTTTCTGTGGTTAAATTATTAGAAATATTATATACTAGTACCTTCCCCCCCTCCCCCTTTATTAAAGTATCTGAGAAGTTCTGCAGTACACACTATTGGAAAACTTGTAACCTATTGCCTTCTGATCTTATTTGACAGTGTAACATGTATTTTTCTTGCAACTCTCATCAACATCTTTGTTCAACACATTTGAGAAATATTATATATAGAGTTAGTCAGAAGAGAATTCTATCCATATTCAGAAATATTTTTGCACTGAAGACATAAGGGAGAAGCAAGATCGCACAGAGCAGCTAAAATTCCTCCTCCCCAGGGAGCTGGCTAGGCCTGCTTTTATTCTTCCTGCTGCTTGTTACTTACATGTGGAAAGAATATTGAAAACGATAAATGTGTGTTTTCAAGTAAGCAATTCTGGGTAAAGTCTGGGTGAGAGTCAAAGGACCAGGAGATGAGCTACTGCAAACCTTAAGAGCTGAGACTGGACAAACTTGGCTTTGAATCCTGGTTCCAATACTTCCCAGCTTAGTGACCTTGGGCAAGTTACTTCACGTTTCTGTGCCTCACTTACCTTATAAGGGCTTTAGAAAAGTGCATTATTATTAGTACTATTTATCCCTGTTCTTATAGAAGTGGAAAAGCACATTTAAGCAAAGTGAGGGGGAGAATCAAGAATTGAAATAGAATAGAGAATTCTGGAAACTTTCAAAATCAAATAAATCTTGTTCCCTTTACAAGTGCATTTATTTATTTATTTTTTTTTTGGTAAATCATTACACCAAGTACCCTATGAGAATTCAGAGTTAGAGTTTGAGAGATGTGATTAACTTGAATTGGCTGGTTTATAGCAGTGGAGCGTGAATGACCCTTTCATCCAGCTCTTCATTCTAGTCAAATCCCAAACTATCAGACTAATTAATATACAAGAAACAGCTTGGGAGCCGCTGCCAATGGCAAAAAAGAGAAGGGACTGGGTGAACCTCAACAGCGCTGAAATAACTGCCCGAGAAAGAGAATAAAAGACTCAGAGTTGTGGTGAGGATGTTGGGGTGGGCCAGCTGAAGGGTAGATTTACAAACACACACACGTTTTGCTGCTCCCAGAACTTAAAAACAACAACAAAAACCAGGGCTTCCCTGGTGGCGCAGTGGTTAAGAATCCGCCTGCCAATGCAGGGGACACGGGTTCGAGCCCTGGTCCGGGAATATCCCACATGCCACGGAGCAGCTAAGCCCGTGTGCCACAACTACTGAGCCTGCACTCTAGAGCCCACGCACCACAACTACTGAACCTGTGCGCCACAACTACTGAGCCCGTGTGCCACAACTACTGAGCCTGCACGCCACAACTACTGAGCCCGTGTGCCACAACTACTGAGCCTGCGTGCCACAACAACTGAGCCCGTGTGCCACAACTACTGAGCCCACAAGCCACAACTGAGTCCGTGCACCACAACTATTGAAGCTCAAGCGCCTAGAGCCTGTGCTCCACAACAAGAGAAGCCCCCACTCACTGCAGCTAGAGAAAGCCTGTGCACAGCAATGAAGACCCAACACAGCCAAAAATAAATAAATTAATTAATTAATAAAAACAACAACAAAACCCGAAACCCGATAGAACAGAATAGAAAGTTTCAGAGTCCTTTGCACGTAGTATGACTGAGGCGGCAGTTTTATACACTCACACACATACCCGCATGTGTATGTGGATAGGTGTGTGTGTGCAATATGTATTTCTTATTGTGAGTTATGGTTAAGAAAGCTTGAAAACCTTTGCTCTAGAGGGCAGCCCACAGGGCCCTGAGCCAAGAAATAGATTGTTATTTTGTGTCTAGAATGGCTTTGTGAGCTTACCCAGATCCCACCCTACATTTTTGTAAACACTGGGATGATTGGGTGAGTGTGGCAAGGACAAGCAAAGGAGAGAAAACTCAGACGCCAAGCCCCAGGGCAGTGATTGACTCGATAGAGCCTGGGCACCAATGGGAGGACTGAGCCACTATCACAACCACAAAGCAAGATGACGGCGTGGTGGTCACGGTAGTTTCCATTCCCATTGTAGGAACTGTAGCTGAGGTAGCAGCAATAGACCATTTATTGTGTATCTACAATGCAGCAAACCCTCTATTTTGTTCCTTACTTTCCTTATCTCATTTGAATCACACAGTAAAACTTTGGGAGAGCTATTATTACTATTCCCATTGTAAGGATGAGAGAACAGAGTTCAATCATAGAAAAGCGATTTTATGAGAACTGTTCATCTGGGGCTTTGAGAGAGGCAAAGTGAGGTATGATGAGTGGCCTTCTCTTGAGAAGTTTCTGTCTAGATAACGAAATGTTAGCTCATGAGCATCTCTGAGGAATGAACCACTTGCCTTCCTTCTTCTAAATCCCCTGATTCATCCGTTTTCTCCCCAGCCACAGGCTGTCAGGATGAAGAGGAGTGATAGAATTTTATTCTTTTCCATGCATAGAGCAAGGTACCAGATGGGAAATCAACCCTTTCAAGGGGAATTTTAATTGAAAACTAGAATATCACACCCAGTTTCGATCAGTCAACACATATTGCCTATGCACGCCATTGATATTTACTGCCAACTATTTACTGGTCTCTTACTTACCATGTGCCTAGCTTCATGCTAAGTAACTCATGTACATATTATTTTATAATCAAGCAGGACCTTATGGGGCCTTTTTGGGGCTGACCTCTCCCCCATATTCCCTGCTTTAGTTCCTTTCTGAAGTACCTAGATAATAGTATCTGATGCACATTTCCTGAGTTGTTTTACAGACATGAAAACCCCCATCAAATGGAAGATGTTAACTACTTGATGACCATAAGCACATAGCCCCAAGACCTACTGGAGCCTGTGGATTGATAAACCCTGTGACACCACCCTGTTCCCTAACCATCAACCAATCAGAGAATTGTGCATGAGGAGATCACATACCCTGCGACCCCTTTCCCTTAGCTGGCCTTTAAAAATGTTTTCCTGAAACCCATCAGGGAGTTCAGTCTTTTTGAGCACCAGCTGTCCCAGACTATTTGTATGGAGGCTTACAATAAATGCTGCGTTTTCCTTTACTACGACCCAGTGTCAGTAGACTGGCTTTACTGCACGTGGGCAAGCAGAACCAAGTTTGGCTCAGTAACAATTCAGTCTTCAGAAACACCCTATGGAGAGGGTACTATTTTTGTGCCCATTTTCCAGATGAGGGAATGAAGGTGTGAGAGGGTAATAACTTGCCTTAGGTGAGACAGCTAATAAATGGTGGGGTTGGACTTTGAGTTCAGCTCTGCCAGACTGTAGAGCCTGGGCTCTTAACCACCAAACAATCGTGATTCCTCCATGATATCCAAGGTATCACACGTATAAAGTGGGGATTAAATTAAAATGTTGATGATCACTCCCTGTCCTTAAAGAGGTTTCAGTACTGTTGAGAAGGTAAGACCTACACAAATGGAAAAATAGTTAATGGTACCTTGCTGCTTTTATGCTGCGGTCAAAGGAGTACTAGAAAAAATTCATGGAGGGAGAAATTGCTGAAGCTGAGCTGGGCAGGATGAGCCAGGATTGGATACGCACAGAAAAGTGGGTTGGTCTCAAGAGTAATTGAGCAGATACTAGACTCCTTGGTTTAGAGCAGAGAGCACAGTTTCTTCAGTTGAATGGAGGGGGTCCCCATTTAAGGACTCTGAGGCCTTCAGCAAGTTATTTACCTTTCCCAAGCCTCAGTTTCCCCATCTGTGAGAAGGGGATGATATCCATCTCAGAGAGTTGGTGGGAAGATTAAGTGTACCTAAGTGCCTGGGAAAAGGAGGCATCTACTACCTTCTCCTCTACACACCATATTAAATCCAGTTTCCCAGTAGAGCTGGCTGGCATCTTCCCTTTGCCATTCCAGTCGAAGATCTTAGAAAGAGCCTTACCTGCTGTGTGAAGCCCTTTACAACACACCTCTGTTTGAGGTTTGTCTCTCCATCCAAGTTGGAGGTTTCCAGATGACAGATCCCACTGGGGTCCGAGGAAAAGAGGAGGAGTATGTCAGCTGGGATGATCTCATTGCATTGCATTTGGATGAAGTCCCCCACTTGCACATCCTTCCAGCACTTCTGCGTGTAGCTCTGCTCTTTTCTGGGGTTGGAGAAAGACAGGGGTCAGAGTGAATGTTAAAGTTCTCCAGAACATGAATGAGTGAATGGAAAAGGTCCCCCCTGCACCTAATATCCTCCAGTCAGCCTGTCACAGGACTGCTCTGTATTCTACCTTGCCCCAAATGACCACTCTCATCATCTCTAGAAAAGCGAAGCATGATCTATAGAATCTCATTAGTAAAGATCCCTCCTTATGACCATGTAGACTTTTGATTGACTGTCGGCTATCGACTGGTTGCTGTTCTCAGCCCTTGCTTCCTAGCAGGAGAAAAAATTTAAAGGAGAAGGTGATTATATAGTCATATTAACATAGTATTCTTAATATACATCACTTCCTAGAATACCCAGTTATCACTGTAGAAAGCAGGGTCACAAAAGAATGGAGTGTAGGAAAGACTGCTTCTGGTTATGGGTGGAGAGCAGCAGTGGGAAAGGTGAGAATATAGACCACTGTCTAGGAAGATCTGGAGTGGTGCTGAAATAGGAAGCAGGGAATTAGGAAGATGGCACCAGGAACTTTGATAGGATGGGCCCCAAAGTGATCACAGGATCAGAGGGCTAAAGAAATCTGAGAAAATGATGTACTTTCTCTTCCTATCCAATTTATCAAGCTCAGGTAATAACAGGGGCAGCAATTGTGAATTTAGCATTTCTACCGTGCCAAGCACTAGGGTGAATTAATACTTCATTTACTTGCATAATAACTCACCGGAGGAGATGTTATACCCATTTCATAATGAGGAGCTTGAGGGTTCAAGGGAAGTTTCCCAAGGCCTTACAAAAACAGAGCTGGACCCCGAGTCTGGGTCCAACTTGACACCAAACCCAGTTTTCACTGCTTGAATATCCTACCTCCTGGAAATCATTCCCCTCTTTCCTCTCCAGTGGAATGGCAGCATCAGCTTTTACAGCCCTGGCAGAAGGACTCGCTACTCCCCAAGGCAATACATTCCGTTGCCAAGAGCCCTCATTTTACGAAATTCTTCCTTCTGATTAGCCAAATATTGAACTAATTCTGATCTCCCAGGCAATCTGATTTACTCCATCTTCTACCATTAAAAAAAAAAAAATATATATATATTTTAATGAATTTATTTATTTTATTTTTGGCTTTGTTGGGTCTTCGTTGCCGCATGTGGGCTTTTCTCTACTTGCAAGTGGGGGCTACTCTTCGTTGCGGTGCACGGGCTTCTCATTGCGGTGGCTTCTCTTGTTGCGGAGCACGGGCTCTAGGCACACAGGCTTCAGTAGCTGTGGCTCATGGGCTCTAGAGCGCGGGCTCAGTAGCTGTGGCGCACGGGCTGAGTTGCTTCTAGGCATGTGGGATCTTCCCGGAGCAGGGCTCAAACCAGTGTCTCCTGCACTGGCAGATGGATTCTTAATCACTGTGCCACACAGGGAAGCCCTAAAAAAATACGTTAAAGTATTCATCAGGTGTCTCCTGAAGCCTTTTGGACTTGCCAAGTCAAATTCAACTTTCCAAGTGCCCTCAATTATTCTGTGTGACACAGTTTCAAGATCTGTCTTAGAGGTGAGGGCTCTTCTGACTAAGGCTGTGTTTGGAAATGTTCCTCTTTAAATGTGGGATCTGGGACCAAACAAATATTCCACATGTGGTCTTTTAAACTAAGTCCAGCTGGCTTGCAGCTGGATGCCTCTGAGCCCAGCCAGGCCTGGAGAAGCAGGCTCTCTTTTGCTATTTTTCTCCACTGATGCTGAGCCTCTCTGGGCACGTTACTGCTTCTGTCTTTGTTGGAATCTGAGCTGCCCTGGGCATGACAAGACCACTCTTCCACAGAGCAAGAGACGTGACGAATTTCACTTTTCTCCTCTGAGTTCATAAAAGCCCTTAAGGAGGATAAGGGTTTGACGCCTTTCTCCTCCTTTGGGGGCCCTTTAGAGAAGCCCAAGCAAGCCCTCCTAAGACCCCATTTTTCTTATCAAAAAGATCCTTTCAAAGGACTCCTCCGGTTTCCTGAAATAGATGCACATCCATTTGGAAGACTTTTGGAAGGCCAACCAAGGGAAGATCTGATCAGAGTCAATAAAATAATCAGGGATTACAATTAGGGAGCAGTCTTGTAACTCTAAAGACCCACAGAGTTCTGTGGAAGTGCCCATGCTCTAGGGAGCCCAGTGTAGCAGCCACTGGTTAACCGTGGGCAGTATCACCCAAACGGGGACCACTTCTGAGCATTTTGTGAGCAGTGCATCTGTAGCATTTTTTTTTTTTTTTTGCGGTACGCAGGCCTCTTACTGTTGTGACCTCTCCCATTGTGGAGCACAGGCTCCGGACGGCCAGGCTCAGCGGCCATGGCTCATGGGCCTAGCTGTTCCGCGGCATGTGGGATCTTCCCGGACCGGGGCACGAACCCGTGTCCCCTGCATCGGCAGGCAGACTCTCAACCACTGCGGCACCAGGGAATCCCATCTGTAGCATTTTAATAATAATAATTCTTTTAATGGAAAAAGGATGTAACAGGTTTCTAAGCACTTTTTCATTCCATCAACTTATTTTAGAGCAGCTTATCATCTGCTCTACCTTATTTATTTATTTATTTTACCATGATAAATAGAGACAGTCCCCCCAGATCTGTTTCTCACTGCCATTTCAGAAAAACATTTATCTGTTGATTCAGGGAAGAATTGTTTTTTTCTTCAGAGCAGCCTTGGGAACACCTGTTAAATGTCCAAATATGAAGCCACTTAAAGAAATTGGAATGGCAGATACTCTCCATTGGAAAAGGAATCTTGTATGGTGAAGGAGGGAGGCTTTCTCTATTGCTTTTTTTTTTTTTCCTTTTTGAGAGGACACTTAAAAAAAAAGGATCCTTGAATATTACAGCAAAATTGCTCCAAGGAATAAAGGATTATCACCCAACTTGTCTTTACTCTTCTCCCCTTTGACTTCTGCCCTATTGGGTAATGCCTTTGGGGATGGCCCACCATTGGTTGCTTGCTGTAATCTCAGCAATGTGGCGGGTATTGAGATTGGATTTAATGAGAACACCTTCGACTCTGAGCAATATCCTGACTGCCAACACTTCCAGAGCACACTGGTTCAAACCAGAATGTTTGCAAAAGCTAGTTGGGAACGCTACATACATAGACATACCGAGGCAAGGCCAATGCACCGCCACCTGTGAACACTGAAATTCATTCTTCTTCCTTCTAATAAGGGGCTCCACTGCCTATTATGGGATGTAAATTATTAATGGGATGGAAGATGGATGTTATGCAGATGAACTTATGAAATATATGTGTGTGTATATATGTGTGTATGTGTGTGTATGTATATATATTTATAAGCAGTCACTTCTGTGAGTTTGGCTGGAGTGCTGTCTTGTCAATTCCCATAATGATGATAGGTAACGCTAGGTCAATGGAACCACACAAGAAGCTATAAGTCAGACTGGTCTCTGTTTTCTTTCTATTATTCTTTGGGTCTCTGGGAGGTCCTGTCCAGTACTGCTGTCCCGTTAATAATCGCCTGTCTTTCTTTTAGATGTAATCTTCTCTTCCTTAGGATGACATGCAGTGGTGAAGGGACACTCTTCGTCCCTGTTGTAGGCTTACCCTCCCCTAAACAGAGATTGCCCACCTCCGAGTCGTGCTCAAACAGAGGCACATATGCCTCCAGGCACACATCTTGTCTTGTGTGTCCAGGAGCACTGAAGCTATGGGAACAACATGATTTTTGGGGTGTTCAAAATTTTTTTTTGGGGGGGTGACATAATTTAGTAATTTAGCTGGTACAAAATTTGAAGAATTATATATTTATATTGACCCAAATGTAGTAATATTATAGAATCAGAGTCAGATTTTATAGGAATTTTGGGATAAGAACAAGTGACATCAGGGACATTTCCTTCTTGCACTGGGTTATTCTGTGCCGGTTTCCTGATCCTCTGGGGGCCCACTTTGTCTCCTCAACTGTGGAAAAGGCAAGGGTGCATAGCTCCGGGGTTGGGGCGTCCAGCCCGAGGAGGTGCTGAGTGGCTGAATCCAGCTGAGGCAGAAAAGCGGCGTGCTTCTGCATTGAGGGACGCCCAGATGTGGCCACAGCTGGCTGGGAGCCCCTTTGAGGAGTCATTCCCTGGTTAATCCAGCCCGTTCGGAACAGCTGCCCTGGGTGGACACATGCACACGCTCCTGGTCATTTCCCTGCTCAGTGAGTCCACACCTGGGAACTGATTGCTATTTTAGTTTTGTGGCATGTTCACTGCTGCTTAAAAATAAGACTAATCGACGTGGCTGGGGACGAAGACTCCATCTGGCAGATTCTGCCTTGGGGAGAAATTAAGTGGTGCAGTGCTAAATGGCTTTCTGAGAGGAGATAGGGCTTATTAAGAGGTAAATAAACAGCAAGAGAGGTTTATAACCAACTGGATCCTGTGAGGAAGCAGGTGAAAGGGGGGGGGATGGAGGAGGAGAAGGTGCTTAAGCTTCCATTTCTCAAGTGCTATGTGGGTTTTGTAAAAAGGGTTTCAGGGAACTAGAGTAGAGGGCATTTATCAGGCAGCTTAGTTGTCTGTGGGATTTCCCATTCAGTGTAGGATGATGAGCTGACCGGGGCTGTCCTTCAGGAAGCTGTAATGTCAGGCCCAGGATGGTCAGCATCGCTATCCCAGGGTGAAAGGGGAAGCCAGTGAGAATGAGTTGCAGTCTAGGGATTAAGAGTGGGTTTGAATCTCAGCTTCACCACTTACTACCTGTGTGACTTGGGGAAGTTACTTAATCTTTCAGAGACTCTGTTTCTTCAGTTGAAGGTAATACGTGTATTTGCCTCAGAGGGTTGTTGGAAGGATTAGTGACATGACGCATGTAAGGGACTGAGTTCTTGGTTTTGCACTTAGTAAGTACTTAATGCATACAGGCTTCTTTTATGATGTTGATGACAATGATTGTTAATGTTATGGTGAGGGCTAACCACCACCGCCAGCCCCAGCATTTTCTTCTTCATGCCATTGGGATGCCCGCTTTATGTCCGTGATGACATTTCATGAATTGGGCTCAGGCACATAATGTGCAAACACAAGGGAATTAAAAAATCCAAACATTTTCCCCAAGTCCAGAAAAGAAGGACCCAAATTCAGCCCACTGAAGACCAAGGGCTCTGGATGCTGGCTACTGGGCAAACTCCCAGAAAAATATATCGTTAAGATCAGGGCTGCCCAGCAAGTTCTTTGTGGATGTCGACAAACTAGTTCCAAAGTTTACATAAAGAGGCAAAAGACCCACACTAGCCAACTCGATATTGAAGGAGAGGATGGACACTACCCATCCTCGAGACTTACTATAAAGTTACAGTAATCAAGACAGTGTGGTATTGGCAAAAGAATAAACAAATGGATCAATGGAACAGAATAGACAGCCCAGAAATAGATTCACATAATTATAGTCAAATGACTTTTGACAAAGGAACAAAGGCAATACAACCGAGCAAAGATAATCTTTTCAACAAATGGATATCCACATGCCAAAAAAAAGAAAGAAAGAAAGAAAGAAAGAAGAATCCACAGACCTTACACTCTTGACAAAAATTAACTCAGAATGCATCACAGACCTAAATGTAAAATGCAGAACTATAAAACTCCTAGAAGACAACATAGCAGAAAACCTAGATGACCTTGGGTGTGGCGATGACTTTTTAGGTAAACTAAAATAGGCACTATTCATGAAAGAAGTAACTGAGAAGCTGGACTTCATTAAAATTAAAAATTTCTGTTCTGTGAAAGACAATGGTAAGAGAATGAGAAGACGAGCCACCATCTGGGAGAAAAATATGTGTTTTGCAAAAGACACGTCTGATAAAGAGTCATTATTCAAAATATAAAAAGAAAAAACAAACTCAAAACTCAACAATAAGAGAAAAAACAACCCAATTAAAAATGGACAAAAGATCTGAATAGACATCTCACCAAAGAAGATATACAGATGTCAAATAAGCATGAAAAGAGCTCCACATCACATGTCATCAGAGAAATGCAAATTAAAATGAGATACCACAAAATACCCATTTGAATGCCCCGAATCTTGAGCGCTAACACCACCAATTGCTGGTGAGGAGGTAGAGCAAGAGGCACTCTCACACACTGTTGGTAGGAATGCACAACGGTACAGCCACTTTGAAAGACAATTTGGTGGTTTCTTATAAAACTAAACGTATTCTTACCATACGATCTAGCAATCACGTATCCTATTTACCTAAACGAGTTGAAAACTTATGCCATGCAAAAACCCACACATGTATGTTTATGGCAGCTTTATTTGTAATTTCCAGAACTTGGAAGCATCTAGACGTCCTTCAGTAGGTGAATGAATGAACTATGGTACATGCAGACAATGAAATATTATTCATAGCTAAAAAGAAGTGAGCTATCAAGCCAAGCTAAGACATGGAGGGAACTTACATGCATATGGCTAAGTGAAAGAAGCCAATGTGAAAAGGCTACACACTGTATGATTTCAACTGTAAGACATTCTGGAAAAGGCAAAACTATGGGGACAGTAAAATTATCAGTGGTAGCCAGGGGTTGGGAGGTGGGTAGGGATGAACAGGTGGAGCACAGCTCCAAGAAGAGTCAAGTGTCCTGTAGCTGGTTCAGGAATACTTGGAATGCCCAACTGTCTTTGTCTTCACAGCGGTGTGCTCACGTAGAGACAATATCGTGGGGTGGTTAAAAGCTCTGGAGTCATGTGAGCCTGACTAAAACCCAGAACTACTTCTTACTTCTTACATACAAGGTAGTGTGACCTTGAACCCACTACTTGACTATATGACCCTCAGTTTATTCATCTATCAAATGGACAAATAAACTGTATGCTACAGGTTAAAGTGAGAGTTCAATAAGATAATACACGAAATGGCCTTAGAGCAAATGGCATTTACTGCTGCTATTAGTATCATCACAGTTATTATTAGGTTGGAGGAAACAGGGTCACTGCTGTGGTGATAGCAGAACAGAATCTGTGTGGTTGTCTATTTTCATGAGCTGTCGTAAATGAGGGGTGGGGCTTTGTGGTTGGAGGAGGAGCTTAGCAAGGGAGAAGGAACTGAAAAGGGAGGAAGGGTCCTGTGGCTTCTGTCCTGACCTGGTCCCACAAAATGGAAATGGAACAGCAGTTAAAGGTTTAGCGTTAAGTTAAAGTTACGCTAAAGACAACGTGGGCCTGGGGCAGAGGGCAGTGAGCGCAGCTGTGTCCCCGCACCCGCCTGTTTGCTACAGACCACGATGACGGGAGCTTTAGACTCAGGCAAGCTCCAGAAAGAAACAGCTGAGGCTGGAGGAGTGGGTAGGAGACCCGGACCCCTGGCTTGGATGGAAATATTGGGGGACATGAACGTATTAACTATACCTGAGGATGCCCAGATATATCTGGGGAGGCCTGAGTATTAGGGCGGGAAGAATGAAGACCCAGATCAGCAGCTTGGGGCATCTGTATTTATGTGAATTCATTAACACCCAGAGGCCTAATTGTTTCATGTGTCTTCTACTTTCACCTATGCAATAAGCTTGCTGACAGCTGGGGTGACCCTGGGTCTTATATCTCCGTACCTACATGGAGTCTGGTATGGTGTCTAGCACACAGGGGAGTGTTCGGGAAATATTCAGTAACTGATTCCTTGTAGATTTGTCTTGAACATGAGACAGTAGAGGAAAAGCTTTTCCTAATCTTAAGTCATTTTGACGTCTATCTCTTTTTGTTATGGACGCACTAACGGAGACTTCCAAAAATGATATCGTAATAATATAATATGATGGATGATATGATGAGATATGATGAGATGATATAATATAATGTATTTAATGTAATGTAATATAATAAACTTATTTGTATTAAGTGCCTATAATAAGCCCAGCACTTAACCAACGTTACCACTTAGCTGCCTAATAATGACACACCTTTCATTATTGTTATCTGTGTTTCATAGATGAGGAAACTTAAGCCCAGAAAGGTTATCTAACTTGCGTAAGGTCACATAGGTGCGCCTGCCAGGACATAGGAGTGATAGCTGTGGGGACTTCATGGCTCAGCCTGGTCTCTTGGTCCTGTTCGGAAGTGCAGTACTAAGCAGATGACGCCTCAGAAGCTGGCGACATAGACGTAACTGAGGCTGGGTCGGGAACAGGAGCCTCAGCTTTTGGAATTGTGAGCTCCATAATGGCAAATCAGAGGCTATAAACGCTCATCCGCTCACATACAAATCACGCCTGCTGACACAAGTGCAGAGCTTCAGGGACACCTGAATTCTTGTTTTTTGATTCTTCCACCCATTGAGTTTGGGGGAGAACCTAATGCATTCTCTCCTGAAATGACAAGCTGAATTGGCCCACATAGTTTATGGCCTTCTGTGAGCACAGGGCGAGGCCGTGGGAGTCGGGTGGGCACTTGCAAAGCCGACCCTTTAGAGAGGAGGCTACTTGGCTGGTGCCAAATGCAGAGCAAAGACCTGCAGAGTGGATGCAGCAGTCTGCTGGTCTGTCAACTACAGCCAGTGGCACTTTTCATAGTCATGCTTCAAATGACACTGTGATCCTCTGTTTTGTGCACTTTCAGATTCTTTCCCCAGGCCTATTTTGCTACGTTATTATAGCCTGGAGTCAAATTCTATGGTAAAGCGTTTGTCCTCTTCTACACGGTTCAAAACCCCAGCCAATGATCTGCCTATCTTACTCCCCTTGAGTCAAGCTCATGGTGACGCTTGGCTATCAAGGTTATCGAACTCTCCTTAGTAATATTTTAGGCAACATTTTCTGAGGGCTACTGAAAGCCAGGAACTATACTAAGCATTTTACATGCATTACTTCATTTAACAGCTGCAGCAAACCGAGGATAGAGTTTTAGGGGAAACAATACATATTGTCTTTCGATGTCAGGACGGCCCTGGCAAAGCCTAAATTCTACCCTGTCAATCATTTCATAACCTTTCGGTTTCCCAGAGGGATGTTATATGGAGGAAAATGATAGTAGAATGGGGATCAAATAGCTACTATATTAAGAGCCACACAAATATGATATTTGAATGCATATTCTATGTTAGAAGCTGGGTTGGGAGAAGTGGCTTAGGCTCCGGGCCAGATGAAGCCACCTAAATCCCTCGCCTAAATCTAAATCTTGGTCTGGGTGCGCTCAGGAGTGCTGTGGAAACGGGGTTAGGGGAAAGAGGTCCAGGCTCTAGAAGGGTTTCCCAAATTCAGATTTTAAATCCTGCCACATACAATAGAAGAGAAATGAGAGAGCAGAGCATAAGTTTTTGCTTTTAAAACACTGTTACCCTGCCCACTGGTAAATGTGGCTGTGAATGTCCTTGACCTTTGCCAATAAAATAAACAATTCCTCCCTTGTATGGGTGGGAAATGTAGCAAGAAAGATGATGGCTTAGGTTGGGCCTGACATGGAAAAAATGAGAGTTGAAGTGAATGGAAATTTAAAAAACTATGTAGTGCTAATTATGGTGCAGACACTGAGTTAACAGTTTATAAGGATTATTTCATTCAACCCACATGCCCCTGGGAGATAGGTGCTAATACTGGCCCTACTTTATACAAGTTGAAATGGCGGCTGCAGTGATCAAGTAAATACAGGTGTCCACACATTTAGTAAGTGGCAGTTCTGAGACAAGCCCGGGTGTGGTGCCAAGCATCCAGTATGATGTCATGTTTTAAACATCCCTGCTGAGACTGCTTTAAGCACTTTCCTTTGGCACTGCATTGTATAGTTGTTTCTATAGCTCTGCTACGTTCAAGCCCTCTGACATGTCATCTCACATCTTTTCACAAAATTTACCGTAGAGACACTATGACCATTATTTAAAGATGAGACAAATGGGGACACAACTGCCTAAGTGGCTTCATTTAGGTCATGTAGTTAATTGGTGACAGACCCAGGATGAGGACCTCTGGTTTCCTCATTCTCAGGCTTTCCTATGGGGGCACCGGCACGGAAGGAAACTGACATACAAATAAAAACAGGCTGCAGGCCAGGCATCTGCCTTCTCCAGCAGAGCTTTCCACAGCTGGGAAACCAGGCCCTCAGTGCCATGCTGTCAGAAGACTGGCCGCGATCCTGTAGCATCTGGAATTCTTTTTATGTTATAGCAGCCGCCTGACTTACAGAAAAGAGAATCTCCAAGTCTTGGTAAAAAGTCAGAATTTAAACGTTTCTAGGGAATTCCCTGGCGGTCCAGTGTCTAGGACTCGGAGCTTTCGCTGCCAGGGCCCGTGTTCGATCCCTGGTCGGGGAACTAAGATCCCCCAAGCCCTGCGGCGTGGCCAATAAAATAAAATAAAGTTTCTGATCGAATCGTTTCTCTCTTAAGCTCCTGCTATCTCTTGATCCTGGTCTTTTTGATACCAGCATAAATCACACATACAGCCTTCAGGTGACACGTGGAGAGGCTGTGAGCTGACCTGTTTTCTTTACCTATTTGAATGCTCATCCTTCAGTGCCCTCCTGAAATGTCACCTCTTCAGAGAAGGCTTCCCTCGGCTGGCTCTGATGTTTTTGGCAGGCAGATGTGTCACTGCAGCCCATGCATGACCGTGACCCTTTGTCCACAGGCAAGGGACACTGTAGCTGTTTACAAGTTCCTCATGTTCTCTGGACTGAGAGCCCCTCGAGGGTACGTGGGGCCTTCCATGTTGATATACACGTACTCCGTTCAGACGTGAGGCTTGCCGAACAGATGAATAATTGTGCGCTCGGCTGCTGAAACACTGGAAGGCTTTTGCTGCATTACAACATGGGGACAAAAACCTTCATGGATTCCCTTGGTTCCCACTCCTGCTTTCTTGTTGCCTGTTTTCTGAATACAAATAAAAATATACGAAGCTGGATGGAAAAATACAATTCTCTTGCTCGGTATGGTTTCTAGATTCATTAAATTGAGCCCTGGGAGAAACTAAGCTAATACAATTCTGAAGCTAATCTCTCCTTGAAGTCATTCCATAAATCTGATTAATGGGTCACTTTTAGACCACAAGCACAGTTGCTATATTAAAAGAAAATGCTCTAACAGGATTGTAATTCTGTAGACAAGGTTTCTGCTGTTTGCAAAAAGATTCTCTCACAGTATAAACAAGTCTAGGCTGGATGATACATGGGATTAAGGTGAGCAAAATCCTTAGGGTCCTAGTATTCAACTGTACAAAAATGAGGACATTTGACATCAGTTTCTCAAATGTGTGAAATTGAGACAAAATGGGTAGAACTAGTGTTTGAGATATAAGCTTTCATGTTGCTTCTCAGAAAAAAATTGTCCTCTCAGATCTTGTATTCTTTGCCTGACATACCGTCATGTATTGTGTTGGTCAAAAAGTTCTTTTGGGGTTTTCAGTAAGATGGGATGACAAACGCGAACAGACTTTTTGGCCAGCCCAATATCTTCAACGTTTGGCAAAAGGAAATGCTCCCTCAGCATCATCACTTAAGATAATAATAATATCTAGCATTTTCTATCTTCCTATTCTGGAGTGTTTCATAGAATTAATCCACTTCAGGGTTAGAATACCTTTAAGGATATATATTACAGAATGTCCCAAAGTGTGTCTCCTCCTGTTAATATGTGAAAAGCAATTCACAAGGAGTCGAGGCTCAAAAATATTTTAAGGTGATGATGTTGAGGACATAGTGGTGGTCTCTCCAACATGTGTTTCTCCTTCTCTTGGAAAGACCTCATTTTTTAAATCTGGATTTTTCACCTTCCCTGTGTAGCCCATACGCTTTCAGGAAAGTGAACCTCATGCTGGGCTCTATGGCTCAGGTATAACCTAATCAGCGTAATCTCATCTCCTGCTCAGAGGGATTGGTTCAGGGATGGGCATGTGACCCACTGGGGTCACTAAGAGATGAGGAGGATCTGTGGAGTAAGCTTCCTGGACCTTCCAAGAATGCTTCTGGAAGTGCTTTTCTTTCTCCCTTTGTGGGTTATTATATGTAGATGTGAGGGCTGGAGCTGCTGCAGCCATCTCATTGCCATGAGGGAAATCTACCTGGGGGTAAAGATGACACAGAGGGGGACTGAATGGAAAGGACAGCTAACTGCTGCAGCTAGAACGCCGATTGGCTGAATGAACCATGCTTGATCACCTGCCCACCTCAGCATATTTGTAGTGACTTAGGAAACAAAGTCTCTTCATTGTTAAAATTGTTTAAGTCAAGGTTTCTGCTTCTTGCAGTAGAGAGCATCTCAACTGACACAACAGAATATATATAAAACTGAATCACCTTGCTGTATACTTGAAACTAACACAACATTGTAAATTAATTATATACTTCAATTAAAAATATGAATTTGTATATCCATTATCAATAACCATAAAGTCTTCCCAAGTACATATTGCATGATGTGTGCTTTTCTCTTTTTTAAAAAATTAATTAATTAATTAATTAATTAATTTTTGGCTGTGTTGGGTCTTTGTTTCTGTGCGAGGGCGTTCTCTAGTTGCAGCGAGCCGGGGCCACTCTTCATCGCGGTGTGCGGGCCTCTCACTGTAGCGGCCTCTCTTGTTGCAGAGCACAAGCTCCAGACGCACAGGCTCAGTAGTTGTGGCTCACGGGCCTAGTTGCTCTGCGGCATGTGGGACCTTCCCAGACCAGGGCTCGAACCCGTGTCCCCTGCATTGGCAGGCGGATTCTCAACCACTGTGCCACCAGGGGAGCCCGATGTGTGCTTTTCCAAGGTAATTTTTCAGTCCTGACAGCTATGATAATCAAGTATTGAAATAAACTGAACTTAGAACCTGGTTTTCAAATACTCTCTTTGTTAAACTATGATTCACCAAAATAGTGAAGAATGATTTCTCTGAAATTATATTATTAAGAAATAAATAAAATAATATAATTTGTTTTAAAAAACCTGTATGTCCCTCCCTGCCAGTGAGCCTGGGGATATAAACGTTTCTTTTTTCTGGATTGTTATCTCCTCAGTTTTCTGCCACTTTCCTGGAAGCTATTTTGAGAACAGAATGACAACAGCCTGGCCTGTATCAGGCCAGCACCCAGCACAGGTCAGTCTGTGATCTGATTGACACTGAGATTATCCCCAAGAACAGGCCTATTTTTCTGGGATGCTCAGGGCAGAGGATTTCTGGCAAAGCAGGGAGAAGAGAACCAGGCTCGCTGAGGTCCCCCTGTATCCCTCCCCAAGGAACCAGCCTCCCTGTGCATCTTCCATGAGAAAAACAACAAAGGAGAAAGACAGAAAACAAAAAGTGATGGGGTGGATTGGTGACAAGAGAAAAACAAGGTTTTCTTAAAAAATCAGTCTCTTTAGGAAAGGCGGCACACTCCAACAGTTTTTTTTTTTTTTTTCTCTCTTTATAATTTCCTTACTCAAAGGTGAGGAATGACTCAGTCTCAACTCTAGGTATTCAGCGTGCTAACAATACTGAAGACAGTTAGATCCAGCTGAAAAAAAAAAAAACCCAAACCTTCAGATTAATATTTTTAGATGTGCAATTTTGGTCCTGTAGGCAAACAGAACAGAAGCTCATCTTTTGCTGAGGAGAAGGTACGGAAGTTCTCTGAGGGGTGCCCTGGAGACAGCTGAGTCCCTTGCATTACATGATCTCCTTAGAAGCTTCCCCAGGCTACAATTTTCCGAGTGGAGTCTGGCTTATAAACTATCATCAGCCAGCTCCAAGTCATAAGCTCCATGTTCTCCCCCAGGGAAGAGAACTTCTTAGAAAGAAGCAGCCCCTAAACAGCTGTAGGGCACACATCGGAGCAAGTGCCTTTCACTCTAAGAAGGACCAGAGCAACTGCAGAAGGTCTTGGGGTCCACAAGGTCAGAGGAAACAAGTCAGAGGGATGGCGCTTCTCGAGAGAGATGGACTTTTCCCCTTATTTGGCAGGAAGTCAAGCCCCTACCTGCTGTATTCATCTAAGTGACTGACTCATCCAAAGTTTCTTATTGCCAGCCCAGAAAGCACTCTTTGTCACCGCAATCTCACTGCAAGCCCAGCCTCCATTCCCTTGCTTCTTTCTGGGCTGCATGAATTGTCACAAAGTTGAGACACACGGTAACTCTGTTTTCTTCCCTTACTGATCGAGAGCGTGTCCTTTTCCTAACAACCCGGTTTGGTTTTTGACTCAATGGAGTCTTTCTAAGACAACGACAGGTATAAAATTATGTTAAAGTACATGGCAAGACAGGTGGTGAGCCACGTTTGTTTGGGTTGGGATATCAGAGAGAAAGCTTAAGGACAGTCTTGATCGAGCTAATGTGCGTTTCACATTCTAAAAATAAAGCAATTACAGTTTGCAAACTGAGTATTTATCATACATCAGGAGCAGTGCTAAGTAATTTCCAAGGATTATCACATGCAATTCTCACGACCACCTCAGGAAGTGTTCCAATTTTACGAGGGACAAAATGAGTCTCAGAGAGGTTAGGTCACTTGCCTAAGGTCACAGAGTTAACGGTTGATCGAGACAGCGTTCAATCCAGGCAGTGTGTCTCCAGGACTGGTTCTCCTAATACACTGCCTACTGCTTTCCTGAAAAACAGTGATGCCACTTTTCTCCAAGGGTCTCCAAACCTGCTCCAACGTGCTCACGGCCACACTGGACCTAAAATGGTTGTGAATTCATGCAAAACTCTTAAATGTCTAACACATTTGAAACAGCAAAGAAAATGTCACATAATAAAGACCTCCTAATTTTAATCAACGATTGACTCAAGCCTCAATTCCTTTTGTTTTATGTTTTTCGGTTTCAAACCATAATCCCCATTGTGGAGAATTGAACAGCTTCACTGTGATAAAATGATGCTATCTTCCTACCCCATCCTTCTATAAACAGCACCTGCGGTGGCAGCAGCCACAGAAAGATCAGAGCTGGGGCCGAGACTTCCCCGGGTGTTTCGTTTTACCTGCTGTAGACGAGGCACTCTCGGTTATTGATCACTGTATCGGATTTGTACCTCCGGAGGTCTTCCCAAGCATCCTTGATGGCAGTGACCGTCAGGATGATACAGATCGGTATCATGCTCACCTCAGGCTGGAAAGCATTGACCACGGGGATAAAATTCAGAACCACAAGGCCCACAAAATAGAAATTGGCAAACCGGTGTAGCTGCTCAAAGATGTTCTTGGGTATGAAGGACAACAGAGTGTACTTGCTGGTCTTAATTTGATTCCCATGGTAATGTCTGTTGGGGTTCTCTTTGTGGGACCGTCCTTCAAAGGGCAGGTTGGAGACCACCACTCGTTTCCTGTCTTCTTTCCTTTTCAGCCTTTCCTTGCCTTCCTTTCTCATCTCTGCTCAATCCCGTCTCTTTAATTCTCATAGCAGGACACTTGAGCTCCCCATAAAAGAGGTTCTTCCCTGATCAGTTCCGTTGTTCAGCTGTCAGCGAGTGATGTTCCTGACATCTTTTACTCGCCTTGTCTGCTGAAAATTTCTCTCTTCTTTCAAAAGGAAAACTAAAAGTAAAAAGCCGGTGTATAAACTCTAGGGGAGAAGTATGACAAGGAAAGAGCTTGCAGAGAACAGGTGTGTACCCACCAGGTCACTTCCTTCTATTTGTTGAGACTCCACCTATTGGAATGCAGACGTCACCCACAGGTAGCTTCCTTTTCCACCCCAGGCAACCAAGAACAGGTGTGCCAACTCTGGGTCCTAAAACCTACCTGGCTAAGTTCTAAAAGCAAGGAGTTTTAGCCAAGAGCCACAGATGCTTTAAAAACAGTATACATTTTCCTGTTTGGGAGACATTGCCTGTCTCTCTCCAAAGAGCTGTTCCTGAACTTGGTCTCCTGAGATGATTCAGTCAATTTTAGAGTTGAATTCTTGAGGTTTCAACCCTGCTCTTATGGCATTTACATGAGTTAAATTAAAGGTTTCTAAATCTCAGCACTACTGACATTTTGGGCTGGATCATAATTCTTTGTTGTGGAAGGTTGTCCCGTATATTGTAAGACGTTTAGCATCATCCTTGGCTTTTACTCACTAAATGCCAGTAGCAACCTCCTTCCCGATATGGCAACCAAAAACGTCTGCAGACATTGTCAAAAGTTCCTTGCAGGGCAAAATTGCCCTGGCTGAGTATCACTGAACTAAATGAATTGAAGAAAATTAATGTGAGAAGAGAGACCAGTTTTTTGAAAACACTGATAAGTTTGCATAATCTATTTGCCACAGAGAAAACAGAGGAATGATTTCCCTTACCTTTCATATATCTGGATGTTGGAGCAGTTTATCTCTCTATCAAGGCGGTGTCTCTTGAAGTCCTCTATGCCATCCTTGACCATGGTGATGAACAGGACAATGGCCAACGGTAACATGGTAATTTCCCTGTGGAAGACTTCCATGGAGGGCATCCAGTTCAGAATCACCAGGAACAGGAAATAGAGGTTAGCCCATCTGGAAGGGGCAAGCAAGGTATGAATGAAAACTGTGGAGAAGAGAAATATACTCGCCGCATTACTGCTTCCCTATTAGCCCTTGCCAACTAAAAATGACATTCTCTTTCAGTGTCACCTCGAACATCATGGTAGGGCTTTAAAGTCAAATCCATTTAAAATGGGGATAGTACTGTCTACTTTAAAGGGCTCCTATAAATATTACATGGGATGAATATTTGTCATGTATCCAATGGAGGGTTCCAGAGTATAGTAGTTGCTCAATAAATGATAGGTGCTAATAATTACAAAACTTAGGATAATGTCTAGGTGCATATTTTGCTTTATAGTTAAAAGATAATTTTGCATATATTATTTCAAAAGAGTGGCTTGCACTTTTACGTTTTCCAAGTGCATCTTTCTCCCTCTTGCCACAGTGCCTTTGCACATGAAGGTCTGTTTGAAAGAACATTCTTCTGGCTCCCTTCTCTGACTTCTCTCTGCCTCTTTCCACCTAGTTAACACATTCTCTTCTTTCATATTAGACTTCCACAGTTACTTCCTCCTAGAAGTCTTCCTTGACTTTCCTAACTAGGCCCGATTTCTCTTGTACTCACTCTAATAGCACCATATCCTTCTCCTTGGAAGTATCTATCTGAATTACAGTTTACACCAACTTACAGAATTCCTAAAATTAATATCTGTCTCTTTCACTAGCCAATATAGTCAGGACAATGTGTCTTTTTCTTTTCGCTCATGTATCTCTAATACACAACACATGACTTAACACGGAGGAGAATCTGATAAATACTGAATGAATGAACGAATGAATGACAAAGCTTCTCAAGGTACACGCATTTGGCCCAGAGGGTAGCATTTCTGAGTTCATCTGAGTGGCAAATACTTGGCTATAAAGTGTGTACTGTTCAGCCAAGTGGTCGTATACCTGTGAAACTGCTCCAAGAGATTCTGGGGCAGGAAGGTGAAGAGGGTATACTTGGTGGTGCAGATTCTGTTGCCAGAGTATCTCCTGGAGACCTTGGCCCAATCCTGGTGGAATACGTCGTTGTTGGGGAACACGACCCGCTGCTGAGCCAGGTTGTAGTTCTGCGCCCCCTCCTCTGGGGACAGCAGTGGTGTGGCTTCTGATGGAGACTGTGGGAGGCCATCTCTGTCTCGCCACTGCCACCGGTACCGAGACGAGTCCACTGAGAGGGCCATGTCTGGCAGCAAGCTACGATCTGAGAAAGGACATGAAATCACCATGGTCAGGAGAAATACGAGGCTTGTCAACGCAAGGTGTGGATATGTTTACGACACACGGGTGGCACATTGGCTCATCCACTTGTCCACCCGACCATCCAAGGTGGACTGTGGCACACGAGGTGAGAAAAATATGTTCAATCCCTATAATTCATACATTCTAGGGTGAGAGACATTAAGCAAATGATCATATAAACAAAATACAACTAACACTCTGATAAGTGCCATGAAAGCATTTCAGCTGGTGGATGGTACGGAGAAGGTGTAGATGACCTCGATGGGGCAAAAGTGTGGCCTGGAGGACTGTGAACCCGGGGCTCAGAATTCTAGCTCTGGTTCATTCCTGACTCCAAACTGCCCCTTCACCTCTCTGGGGTTGTGTCCTCACCAGAGTATGAGAAGACTTAGTCTTACTCTAATTTTTTTCACAAGCCTTTTGTGAGGAACGAATTGGACAGTATAAAAAGTGGAGACATGTCTTAAAGGGAAAGCTGTTTACTCTCTAGGTTTTCCCTCGCTCTAAAGTTTTCTGATACCGATGATATTTCAGAGGCGCTCATTTGTGGTCAGACCCTCACGTGAGAGTGACTGGTGAAACAAGAGAAAGTCTCTTTCCTAGGAAATTTGGGCCTGAGGCAACTGGACTGCACTGAATGCGGTTCCATGAACGCCGTGGGCTTTTCCTGATCTGGTTGTCTGGGGGTGAGGGTTGGAGACCCCTTTCTTTCTTGCCATTCCAGTTGGTGGTTTCTGAAACTGAGCCCTTAGTCCTAGATGGAGGAAGGAGGCTGCTTTATCTAGGATATTCCAGTTTCTGAGCTCTTTTAATAGAACCTATAAGCAAGCTCTCAAGGTTCCTTTTGGCCAAATCTTGCTTAGAGACCCAGTAGAATTAATTTAAATACATACTTTATAAGGTTAGAAGTTGTAGATAGTTTGCTTCTCACCTAGTAGGCTTGCAGGATGATTTTCTTTTGAATAAATGGATGAGTAAATGTCAGGCATGATTAATCTCACAGTGAGCAACCCCATCTGTCATTGAAAATGTGATTCACTAAAGGAGAAGTTCCATTTCTCATTTAAATGGTAATATTTTACCTTCCTGATGCTTCTATGATCTGACCCTTTCCCTAATTCTCCTCATGACTTTAATGAACCCAAATGATTTCTAATGCACAGACCCCAAGGCTGAAAGAAGCTCTTCAGAGTCTTAAGTGAGCCCTTGTATCAAGCATGAAAAAAAGTAAATGCAATTACTGACGCCCATCATAACGAGACAAAAGCAATATTATGACATGTGGTAAGCCTGAAATAATAATGTATATCTTCTTTCTCATTATTAAAATAAATGCCCCTTTCACGGATTCTTTTTTAAAAATATTATCGTTACAAAAGGAAAGGAAAGGAAATGAAAAGATCATTCATGAACAGAGTGGAAAATGCAAACAAGAAATCTTGCCTTGGCTAATGCCATACATATCAGATGTCTGTCAATTTTATGTGATAAGGTCTTCACAAAGGAAGACTGGATCGACACGGGAGATGCAGGTATGTTAGGTGGGGCAATTGAGAAAGTCCACTTATCATATTATATTCTTTTCTTTTCTTTATTAACAGTGAAAAATGAGCTTACTTAAAAGCAAAGCAGATATAAAGTGGATGCCAAACAAGTAGATGAAGTTTGATGAGGAACTGAATATTTGCATAGTTTCAAAGTATCTTTCCTTCAAGTTATTAATTACAATGGTTAAAGAAAAAGAAAAAAGAATCATTTGTAGTGGAGAAATGTGGCAGACACCACCTTACCCAAGAGATCAAAGCGAACATCACCCATTTTGGGATAACTGGATATGTTGGGTCTCCTGATACGATATACTGAGAATGTCACTTCTGTGGTAGTCACAAGGAAACACTGAAAAATCTCAACCTTGGGGCTGGTCTACAGAATTACTGGCTTAGGTTGTTCAAATGTCAAAGGTCAAAGAAAAGCAGAGGAACTGCTTCTGATTAAAAAAGACTAAAAGGGTATGACAACTAAGAGTAATGTGTGATCCTGGATTGTCTCCTGGACGGGGGGGGGGGGGGGGGGGGGGGGTGTGGAGATAGAATAGGTATAAAAGACATTATTGGACAATGGGAAAATTTAAATATGAAATGTGGATTAGAAACAGGATCTTAATAATGTTAAATCTTCTGATTATGATAATTACATGGTGGTTATATAAGAAATTGTTCTTAACATATGGAAACCAAGAGCGGAAGGGGGTGGGGTGGGATGAATGGGGAGATTGGGATTGACATATATACAGTACTATGTATAAAATAGATGACTAATGAGAACCCACTGTATAGCACAGGGAACTCTACTCAGTGCTCTGTGGTGACCTAAATGGGGAGGAAATCCAAAAAAGAGGGGATATCTGTATACGTATAGCTGATTCACTTTGCTGTATAGCAGAAACTAACACCACATTGTAAAGCAAGCATACTCCAATAAAAATTAATAAAAAATAAAAAGCAACAAAGAGGTCAGCAAGAAGAAGGTAAAGAAAAATAAGGGGAGGAAGGAAACTGATTGACTTAGTTAGCTAGATTATATTTAAGTATGGTTAGAGGTAGGTACTCAGATGATGTCAACAGTAAACCATCTCAGCTCTGCTTTCCCTTACGTTGACTTTAGTGTCATTTCCTAACTCCTGCACGCATTGAAATCTTACTTCTTCTCCCCGCGCATACATGTATTACCTGATCCAGCCTTTTAGGCAGTTGGCTATATTTAGTCAGTACTTAATTAAATAATAATATATATGAATTTAGTAAATAAGCTCTTTTTCATTAGTCATTTGAAACAAAGAATCTGAAGGAAGGGGCCATATATCATGTCTTTTGTATTATCTGTAGCAGCTTACATACGACCTTTCACAAAGCAGATGATCAATATATACTAAAAAAAAAGAAAAGAAAGAAATTGCTCTGGTTTGCAGGAAATCTATCCTAAAGTAGTTATGGGTTAAGGGGCAAGACACTTCAATGGTGTGTATGTATATGTGTGTGTATACATATATGCATATGTGTATATATACACAGTTAGCTAGGTAGGAGGTTGTGGAAGGGTGTTCCAGGTAGAAGAATTGGTTCTAGAAAGTTCATAGGACTGTTCTATAGAGGCCATGAAGTAGGGTACAAAGAGTAGCAAAAGGTGAGGGTGGAGAGGCAGGCAAGGGCGAGGTGGCCTGTTAGACCTATTTATTATGCTGAGAGTAAGAAGTCCTGGAGGGTGTTGGGCAGGGAAGCAGCGAGCAGAGCTGTGGGCCCCAGGCCGTGTGAAGCACACGAGAATGGGCTGGACGGACCAAGACGGGGAGGCAGCTCCGTAACCCACTGCTTTCCCCTTTGCTCCAGAGAAGCAACTTCTTTCAAAAGTAGAACAGGAAACAAAGGGGGATTGTGCAATTCTTTTATCTGAGGTGTGGTTTATTACTGCTTTCAGAAAGGGAGGGGCATATCTGAAGCAACTCTCCAAAGTCCTTCCGATTGTAAAATCTCTCTCTCATTCTAATTTTCCCGAAATGGCACCTTCCACTAACAATAAACTTGGGGATTATTTTATTTTGTTAATGAACACTCAGATCACCTCTGGCTTGAGACAGTAATCCTCTCTGGCACCAATATCACTTTTCCACTGGGCAGAATGTCCCCTAGATGGGGTGTGTGTGGGGAGTATTTCTATACGGTGGACCATTAGTCTAAAATACTGGGTTAATTAGAGTTTGCTAAGAAATTCTGTTCTTATTCCCAAACTTTCTCTATCCTGCCTGGCTCACGTTTCCAATTAACCCTAGTTCTTTGCTTTTACATTTTAATGAACTCAGCTAAACCCCATCTTTAGCAAATTCCATTTTTATTGTTAAGAGTCAATTAACCAGTTATTCATTGAATCAAAAAAACACTTATCGAACCTTTGTCAGGATAAGTGCCACAAAGGAGAAGAGGATGCAATGTGATGGCAGGACAGAGGGATGTGACCCCGTCCCTGAGGAGGTGGGGTTCACTGAGCTGAGATCAAGAGATGAGAAGTAACTGCATAAAATTGTGTGTGTGTGTCTGGATGTAAGTGAGCAACCTAGGAAGAAGCCACGTTTGCAGGCTTCCTGTGGCTACAGCAAACATGTTGACTTTAAAAATGGAAAGACCCAAGTCGGGCTAGAAAGCAGGAAAAAGTGGTTACTAGAAAATTATTTTCCCTTCATGTACAGTTCTCTGAAAAGGATATCAGTTGGTCAGGACCGTGGGAGCGGGGGCACCCTATAAAATTAAGTTTAATCTACACTTAGATTCTTGAAGAATAGTACACTATCCTGATATTAGAATTAATTAGAATCTGAGAAAGTTTCGTCCTCGGTTAACCACAGGGGTTTTTTAAGCACCCCACCCTGAGGACAAAATGTGTAAATCTTACAAAAACAATTTCCTGTTAGACACCGAGTTAAACAATAACCACCTTAGAAGAAACAGGCTGGGGTTAGTGTGTCCTCAAATCTATCGATTATATCAGTTTTCCCCAAATTGCAAGCATTCTTGAGTCATCTTTCCAACCCTTGCTATACCTTAATAACATTTGTTTTATTAAATGCAGTATATTTTATTTCAAGTCAACTCACTTTTTAAAAGCTTAATCAACTTTGGCTTTGTGCTAAAGTACTGATAACTGAAATTAGGAGTTTGACACACATTATTTTTTTTAATAGGCACTAACAGGTCCGACTTTTATTAAAACTGTTGGCCTGTTACTACAACATTTGTCCTAGACCACCTATAACTCTATTTGCTATCTGGAACCCAGGTTCAGAAACATCACCAATCACCCAGGAAGTATCAGTCATTTTCATTATTTGAGGTATTTCCAACTACTGCAGGAAAGACCGCTAACATGTTTTGTAAGATTTTTGTTTGCTTCTCACAGAAGTTTCAGAACAGCAGAGGCAACAGTAACAAAAGGTTTTTCAACCCTGAATTAAAGCAAAAGTCCAGTGACCGCATTCCTATCCATTCCCCAAGCATTTTACTAGATCAAGGAAAGATTTGCAATAAAACAATCTTATCATCAGTTTCTTATTCATTTTGCTTTTTCCATTTATGTTGATTGGATTTGCTTAAGGAAATGGCCCTCATGTTTATGTAGTCTTTTACCTATTTTACCCATACTCATTTTACAGATGAAGAAACACAAATAAGGGAAATAGAGTAATTTCTCTGTAGAACCTGTCATTTCTTCCTACTCCATTTCAGGAAAACCTATATTTGCTAGAATCTGAGGTATACCTTTTTTTTTTAAATTTATTTGGCCGTGTTGGGTCTTTGTTGCTGCGCATGGGCTTTTCCTAGTTGAGGTGAGCAGGGGCTAACCTTTGTTGTGGGCGCGGGCTTCTCATTGCACTGGCTTCTCTTATTGTGGAGCATGGGCTCTGGGCATGCAGGCTTCAGTAGTTGTGGCACGCAGGCTCAGTAGTTGTGGCTCACGGGCTCTAGAGTATAGGCTCAGTAGTTGTGACTTACAGGCTTAGTTGCTGTGTGGCATGTGGGATCTTCCTGGACCAGGGATTGAACCTGTGTCCCCTGCATTGGCAGGAGGATTCTAAACCACTGTGCTACCAGGCAAGTCCAACTTTTTTTTTTCACATTTGTTTTGAACCTAGGATATGTCACATTATTGATACAGTAATGTTTTTTTTTTTTAACCCTCATAACATTACTAAGAGTCTCACGCTCTACCAACTGAGCTAGCCGGCAGGCTTCCTCACAACATTATTAAATTGATAGCGTCTTAGAGTCAAAGAAATGTCTTTGGTTGCAGGCCAGAAAACAGAAATCATAGTTTGAGAGCCGCTCACTAAGGTTTCTAGTTCTGGGACCCGTCCAGGAAACTTCAGTAAGGCTTCATGAGAAAGGAATGGTCAAAGGGGAGACCTTATCCTGCAGTAGAGTTCAGCTCGGGCAGAAGCCTTGTGGATGCCTCAACTTCAGTCTCCATTGGCCTTGAATTCAGTACAGGAGTCTACATAGAGCTGCTATGTGCCATCAGCTCCTGTAAGTACTAGACAGTGCTCTGTCCTTCCCAAAGGGAAGGGCAAAAGCTGTGATTGTGCCTCATTCACAGACCACAAAACGTGTCCTATAATTAGGATGCCAGATGCTGCCTTCCTCTAGAGAGGAAGAAATACTGAATAAGAACCGAGTCTGCAGGCCCTTGCACAGGGTGGGGTGAGGATGGCTGCTTTTAGAGGTTGGTGAAAGTGGGAGTAGTGTGAAAGGTGTGGGGAGAGTGAGAACGAAACAGCAATCACCTTAAATAAAATTAACCAAAGGACGCAGTTCTGTAGAAGAGAATGAAAATACCTGACAAATGAAATCCTATAGGACCTTTGTGGGAAAGGAGCGATCAAAAGATAGACTTTTATAAAACTTACGTATTATCAGCATGCCACACTCAGTGTCCATCACGAGTCTAGTTAATGTTTTTTACCCGATTGATTTTCTCTTAGTTCCTCGGTCCATAAAAGACTTACTCCAACAGATTTTCAAGGACAACTATTTTTTAAACAGATGAAAAGATATTTCTGCCATGTTAAACGTCATTATCCTCCGAGTTCATTAGCATTTAGGGCAACACCAGTGATCCAGCAAGCTTATCTCCCATTCAGTGTATTTGGAGCTCAAACCTCACTCACGGAGTATTGGACAGAGGTAATCGCACTGCCTACCTGCCATCTCTACTTCTTTGCTGAGTATCTCAACTTTATCATTTCTAGACCTCCTGGATTCTCTCCAAAATTCACTTTGGCTCCAGTAGTCCTTATTTCTATGAATAGCATCTCCAGTTACCCAAATGACCTAGTCATTACCTTTGATCCCTCCTTCATTTGATACAGACAATCTATCTTTGTGTTCTATCCATTTTTGTCTTCTGAATATTCTTCAAATCCATCAGCTTCTCAACATTTCTAGTGCTTCCATTTTAAAAAAGGCATTAGCATCTCTTGACTTGGATGACTGCAACAAACTTTTAACTGGTTCCTACATCCTTGCTTGTTCCCTTTCCAATCTAGCCTTCACATAGCAGCCAGGGTTATTTTTCTAAAGTGTAAGTTAGATCATGTCAGTTCTCTTATTAATGCTCTTTATGATTGATTGCCTTTGTACAAAATCGAGACTTCTCACTGTGGCCTCCATTTCTTTATACGATGCAGCTCCTGCCTACCTCTTTCTTTACTGCTCAATATTCTCAAACACTCCAAGCTCTCCCTCTCTCTCTCTCTCTCTCTTTTTCCTGGAGCATGGATCTAGGCATTTAGTAGTTCCTTTCCTTAAAAGCTCTTTTTTCACTTTTAAGCTAGGCTAGGCTGTGAAACAAATAAGGCTCCAAATCTCAGTGGTTTAGCACAACCTATGAAGAGTTTGCAGGTCCGAGTAACTCACCTCCATCCAGTGACTCAGGGATCCAGGCTTCCTCCACCCCATGATCTCAACATGTGGCTTTAAATATAACCATGACAAGGACCCAGAAGTGAATAACATTACCTTGCTCATAGTCAAATGGCCAGAATCAGTTACCTGGCCTCATCCTAACTGCAAGGGAGGCTGGGCTACATGGGAAGCACACAGAGTCTTTGGTGGGTATTGGTTGTCTCTGCCAGGTCGCAGATTAAAAGACGTTTCTTCAGAGAGTTAAATAACAGATTAATCCAGTGAGTGCTACTGGAGTAACGTGGCAGCATGACGACAGGACATGGTCAGAACGTCATTATTGCCGTTAGCTGAAGGAAGAGTTTACATTTTCCAAATACTCTGACACCTTCTACTTGCGTGTCCTACTTCAAATTTGAGGCCAAGAGAGTAGCTCCTAAACTCTGGCCCTTCAACATTGCCCTTGAGGTAGACCGCTGACAGCAAGAGGTCAGAGAATTCCCATGTGCTCCTGGCACAGTCTGTAGATGGAACACATTATATGCGGCCTACATATGAGAGCCCCTATTTTAAAGTGTGGCAGATACTTTTAAGATAGATATATTGTAAATTTGTATAAAGTCATTACCAAATACACAATCGGATTCAGCTGTTGTGCATTTTTCAATTAAAATTATAGCAAATTCCAGGTGGAGGTTGTAAAATTCTTTGATGACAAAAGAGATCTTTGGGCTCTGAAAGGCTGGAAACACTGGTGTAGTAAAGGGAGCCCAGGACTACACGCAGGGTGTTTGGCCGAGAGACTGATCTGTAATGCACAGTTCCTGACCTAACAAAATAATTGTAGACATGAGATGTATACACAGGAAAGGTAACTGGATAGGCTATCAATGGAGAATTGAATAAATGCAGACATCAAGGAGTGGTGGTTGTCAGAGATGGAAGAAAACCTGGATGACTAGGAAGGACGAGGCAAGTTCCTGGGGAAGCAGAAGTGGCCAATTAGTGAATATGAGGGCTTGGGTACTGGTCCAGAAGCAGGCGTGGGTCCAGAAAGTATAAGAATAGGCAAGTGAGAAGCCCCATTTGTTGTCCCCACCTCTCAGACCTACTAGTCAGAAAGCCCAGGGCTAGGGTGGGGAATCTGCTCTCTTAACCAGTTCCCAGATATTCTACGGCAGGGGTTGCCAAAGAACCAACCTGGAGAGGCCCTGCCTTATGCGCTCACATATCTGCTCTCTATTGAAAATGACCTTTTCCCATTTTCTCCCCTCTACTCCAAGCCTGATTTCCCAAGTCTTTTCCTTAATGAAAGACAAAAGGTCTTGGGAAATAAAAAGACAATCTGGGCAATCCTGTCTTTGTAACAGGCAGGTAAAATGAGATGCGCAATTTCATTTTTTATATCCCTCCAGGCAGAAATGTGATTTCACTTAAAAGTTGTTTTATAGATTCTTTTGGTTTGTTTTACCGACAAAATAATAAGTTGGGTCTAATTAAAAGTGAATAAATTGCTTGCAGAAGCTGAATAAATCAGTGCTGAGCTGCAGGGTGAAGAAAGTTGTTCAACGTCTGCAGGGCTGAAACAATGAAAAGACAATAGTATACACTGACAGGCTCAGTTCACGTCACTCAAAACATGCGTGCTTATGTGAGTTTCATGCTGACTAACAAGCCCAGGAAAGCCTGAGGTGGGGACAGGCAGGGAGCAGGACCTGGGAAATTTGGGAGGAGCTTTCTACAAGGTCAGATGGACGAGTCACCTGGCTTAGTGCAAAGGGCGTAGGACCAGATTTGTTAAGTGGGGTGAGAAAAATGGATATTTTAGCAGGTACCTCCAGAGTTTCTCTAGGGAGGGAATATCCTCTGATTAGTACGTGGGATGAATGGCAAGGGGACAAGAATTAAGGGGAAGAGGAAACAGGAAAGGGAACGGGAGAGAATCAGTTGCCAAAAGCATGAGAAATGAGATTAAGATGGGAGCAGGTTGGTGCTTGTGTTGTCAAAAAAGGGCAGAGGGGCTATTTTTTAAAATTGAGGTATAATGGACATATAACATTATATAAGTTTCAGGTGTATAGCATAATTATTCTATAATTGTATACTTTGCAAATGATTAGCACAAGAAGTCTAGTTAATATCTGTCACCATATACAGTAACAAAATTTTTTTTCTTGTGATGAGAACTGTTAAGATCTACTCTCATAGTAACTTTCAAATCATTATTAACTATAGTCGCCATGTTGTACACTACACATGACTTAATTTTATGACTGGAAGTTTGTACCTTTTGACTCTCTTCACACGTTTCACCGCCCACACCCACCTCTAGCAACTACTCATCTGTTCTCTGTATCTATGAACTTGTTTTTTGTTTGTTTTATATTCCACATATAAGTGAGATCATACAGCATTTGTCTCTGTCTGGCTTATTTCGCTTAGCATAATCCATCCTTAGGATACATCCACGTTGTTACAAATGATAAGATCTCCTTATTTCTTTACGGCTGAATAATATTCCATGGTATAAATGGCACTTTAAACAATATTTACTTACAAATATGTATGATATTATAATGTAATATCCATCCATGTTACTTTAAAATTGTTAGTAAAACTTTACAACACAGAGTGGCCTTGTCTGATTGGTACCGTTTGATTGGGGGTAGAGGTCTAAAAGTCAAGAAGGAGGTGTCCCCATATTTGGCTCAGTGCCAGTGGGAGAAGCTAAAAGAAGAGCCACAAGAAAGAGTAGAGAGTGAGAAATTTGGCCAATGCTGGGAATGAGAACCAGAGATGACTGGGAGAAACGTCAGTCCCACAGGCATTCACAGAAGTTGGGGGCAGGGGAAGTGGTGGCATGGGGTTTTCCATAGGATATGGGATGGGGGCTCAGGTTGATCTCATCTGGATTTTAAAGGGCAGAATAAGACACCAAGCTGACATCTGGCTTACACATCCCACTGACCAGCTGTGTGACCATGGGCAGGTCAGTCACACTCTCTGGGTCTTGTCTTAGTTCCTTTCTCTATAAGAGGAAGGAACTGGACCAGGTAATGGTGAAGGCCCATGTATGTCTCTCACACTTTCACTTCAGCTTTAATTCACTCTGACTTTTCTGAAATCAAGGGGATGAGTGCCCCTGATGAGGGATATTGCCAGAGGGCAGATTATTTCCTCCCCACGTGCCAGCCTTTCCATAAAAGGTAAATGACCTCATAGCACATAATTGCTAAGTGGCTGATCTTTTCTCTTTTCAGAAACGCAGCTTTTTCATCCAACCATTTTGGTTGAGTTACTCTCTCACACGTACTTTGGACTGAACATTCTCTTATTTCCAAAGAAATAACTTACTCTCTCATTTTTATTTCTCCTCTTTTATTAGATTAATATATTAATAACAAGGTTCTGAAAAGGCCTCCATATGTTCCAAACTTCTATTCTCAAAGTGGAGAGAAATTTCAGGAAAGATCCAACTTTCGATTGGACATCGCCACTTGGACATCTCTTAAGAATATCAAACTCAGTTTGCCTCCAAGTAAACTCATTATCTTTACTCCTACATCTGCTATTACCCCCTCTTTCCTATCTCCATGGAATGGCAATGCTACCCTTTCAGATGCCCAAGCTTTTGATTCTTCTCTCATCCAGTGTATCCAATCAGTTACCAAGTCCTGTTTATTGTACCCTCTACATATCTGTCAGTTCTGTTGACTCTTTTCTGGGCCCACTGCCACCACCCCAGTCCAGGCCACTCGCATCTCTTGCCTTGATTACTTGAACAGTTTCATAGTTTGTCCTTCTGCTTCCAACCCCCGCCCCCCCAATCTGTTTTTCCACAGTAAAGTCAGAAAGACGTCATCAAATTGTCCATCCATTTATGTCATAACCTTGCTCAAAACCCATTCTGGGGACTTCCCTGGTGGTGCAGTGGTTAAGAATCCACCTGCCAATGCATGGGACATGGGCTCGTGCCCTGGTCCGAGAAGATCCCACATGCCACGGAGCAGCTAAGCCCGTGCACCACAATTACCGATCCCACACACTAGAGCCTGCTGGCCGCAACTACTGAGCCCACGCACTGCAACTACTGAAGCCTGTGTGCCTAGAGGCCGTGCTCTGCCACAAGAGAAGCCACCGCAATGAGAAGCCCGCGCACCAAAACAAAGAGTAGCCCCCCGCTCGCCGCAACTAGAGAAAGCCTGCGTACAGCAATGAACCCCCAATGCAGCAAAAAAATAAATAAATTTATTAAAACAAAAAAAAAACCCCATTCTGGCTTCAGTTTCCCTCAGACAGGATAAGGAACAAAACTTTAACATAGCTGACAGCTCCTTCCCTCCGTGAACTAGCGATGGCCTCTCTTTCCAGGCTCATCTTTTGTTAACCTCTCGTTCATGCTCTATTCTGATCATAGGAAATTATTTTATTTCCTTTTGTGCCTGTCTCTGTCACAACCAACACCACCAGCACTCCCTAGCTCCCATCCCCCCAAAACCTAGCTAACTTCCATTCATTTTTTTTAGGACTTAGATGTTACCTCCCCCAGAAAGCCTTCCTTTGTCCTGATATATGATTGAGGGGCAACTCATGTGCCTCGTAGTACCCTGTCCTTATCCCGCTTTAGCTCCTAGCTCTGTATATTAAGCCTATGTACTTGTTGGGATTGAGGGCTTCTACAGGGTAGTCACCGCTCTACCCACCAGTGTCTCCTGGGAGCAGTCAGCACTTTACGCCTCCTTTCCCAGTGCCACGATAGGCACCAAGACATGCTTCATTTCTCTGATGAATAAAAAACGTGTATATCAATATTATTTTTAAAAATTTCAAAGAACTTCAACTCTATTACAAGCATACCCTTAGAGATATTACAGGTTCAGTTCCAGATCACCACAGTAAAGTGAATGTTGCAAAATAAAGTGAGTCACGTGAATTTTTTGGTTTCCCGGGGCATTTGAAGTTATGTTTGGACTACATTGTAGTCTATTAAATATGCAAGAGCATTACGTCGATGGCTGCTGACCGATCAGGGTTGTGCTTGCTGAAAGTTAGGGTGGCTGTACAAGTTTCTTAAAAAGAACAATGAAGTTTGCTGCATACGATTTCTCTGTAGCACGAAATGCTGCCTGATAGCATTTTACCCACAGTAGAACGTCTTTCAAAACTGGAGTCTGTCCTCTCAAGTCCTGCCGCTGCTTTATCAACTAAGTTTATGTAGTAACAATCAAGTTCAAAGTCTTGTATGGGTGTGGTTCGTGGCGCCCCCAAACAAATACAATAGTAACATAAAAGATCACTGATCACAGGTCACCGTAATGAACTGTAATGAAAAGGTTTGAGATATTGGGAGAATTACCAGAATGTGACACAGAGACACGAAGTGAGCAAATGCCATTGGAAAAGTGGCATCGGTAGACTCGCTCGAAGCAGATGTGCCACAAACCTTCAATCTGTAAAAAACGCAGTATCTGAGAAGTACAATAAAATGAGGTATGACTATATTCCACACTACCCTCCAAATAATCCTTTGAGGCGGACTGAGTCTGTATTATACTGGTTCTCCCCAGCCGTAGGTGTTAAGTTCCTCAATACGCCCCTTTAGGAGAACCTGTGGTTAAGGAACTTCAGAACTCATAGTAGAAGTTCTTCTTCCTTGCGACCAAGTTTGAGAGTGTAATAAAAAATATTTTGAACAAAGCAGTCAAGGTAGCGTGTCAATATCAATGACATTTATCTTTTAAAATAACCATAGGTATGGCACAATTTCACTCAGAATCTGCTCCCTGGAACATTTTAATGCTTGCCTCAGCTAACACGAGAAACTTGAAATTAATTTTGTCACTAGCGTCTGTTATGAAGCATGAAAACAAAATTGTTGATTTATGACTCAGAGCTTTTGATTTCTGGCTCCTCAGATCTCAGAGACTCTGAATGACTGGATTTTTGAGATGGGCAAATTATTGGGGACGTGCTTCTGAAACTACGTTCCCATAACACAGTGTTACATGTCCTTCACTCTGCTCAGAAGGAATTCTGATCAGAGTGCTTGTAACAAAATGCTCTCATACCTCTCGGCAAAGGCTTTCCCTACAGACCCAGGGTGCGGTTCTAAGATCCCAATTCACATGCTTTCAGTATTCTTTATCTTTCAGTATTATGTCACTCCCACCTCTACTTCCAATGTACCATCTTCTTCCTCTTTAGTTCCTTGTTCTGTTAGAAATGACGTGATATTTGCATATACCAGAACTGAAATTGCCTGGGTCGACTAGATGTGCAGAAGTAAATCTGCTGCTACTGAATTTTCATATTTGGTGAAATCGTGCCTTGGAGGGTATGGCTGTGGATAATTCTGAACTTTTCCATATTTTGCAGATCAATCTGATTGCCCTTTTTCTCTGGAATCATAAATAAAAAGAAGAGAGGTTAGGTGACGTGCTTAAGGTCACAAAAATAATCAGCGGTAGAGCTGACATCAGTTTCCTAATGTATAGGCTGGACAAATGGCTTTTGGTTTTTCTATGTCAGTGTGAGCCATTTATGTTTATTCCTATAATTTTAGACATCTGTGATTGCCCTGTGATTGTTTGTTTGAAAATAAACTTTTGATTTTGGAATAATTTTAGGTTTACAGAAGAGTTGCAAAGATAGTACAGAGATTTCCTTCACCCGAGATTCTCCTAACGTTACAAAACCAGGATACATTTGTCAAAATGAGAAATTAGTGTCCGTACACTACAATTAATTAAACTACAAACTTTATTTGGGTTTCACCTTGGCATTTTACAATTTCTCAAGTTACAAAGCATTTCAAATTAGAGAAAAATACAGAGCTTGACCCAAGTGCCACAGTACTTGATCACTGGCAGCAAGAGACTCAATCGGTTAAATATTTGTTGGTGGATTGTTTGTTTTCATATCCTTCTATTCCTATCTGAAACGATACTAAGTGACTTTCTCATGCGACCCACACTCCTTCTATCTCTCCCACTATGGTAGAGCCCTGAGCTGGTGTGGGTGGGCAGGGGGCTAGCTCTTCAGGGCAGTAACTTTGGACTCTTGAGAAGAGCTAATCACAAGCTTCTTGCCTCATTTCAGACTCTGAAAGGTTCTCTGGCTATTTTAAGACCCAGTAAACTGCAAGCGAGCACATTTCTGGACAGAGACTTTGCATTGGCATGTGACAACATCACATACTCTTTTTCCTTTTTTGGTAATATGCACAATTTACCTTCAGGAGAGGGGCACACAGATCCACATACGGCTTTGCGAAGAATAATAGACCACAGTTGTTAATGTTTGTTTCCCACAGTAAAGAAGTTTGTTAATATCGGGTGAGTGAATGGAGGTCTAGAAGATTGTAGAGGAGAAACTGACTGTGGTTTCCTATGGTGAGATCATAAACCCAGAGACAGAAGGAGAGAGAAAATAGACAAAAAAGAAATGGGAAGAAAGTAGGAAAACGGGTTTCACCATTTAAATACTCTTCTGCCTTAAATGGCAAAGGCCCGTGGAGATAGGGGAGAAGCAGCACAGTGATAAACCAATCAGCCACGATCAGCTGGAAAGAGAACGGCAGAGTAACGTTCCCTGGCTGGACTGCTTGATGGAGCTTGGGGGCTGCGCACTTCTCCAGGAAACTTACCCCTTCTGAAGACTTGGTCCCCGAGGCCCAATTCTCCCCTCTTCATTAAACCTCAGTCCTTGGTGAGAGATCCTGGATGTTTAGAAAAACCACTGGGCCTTGCTTTTTATGTTCTTGTCTGATTGAATTCTGATTGAGGCTACTGAAGCAGACCCACTGACATTTCCTGGTGCCCAGGGGGGGTTGGCAACCATTTAAACATTTACTTAGGGTGTCGCAGGGGTTTTGTTACCTGATTAATAAAGCAAAATCAGCATTCTCTCTGAGGCACTTTGTTTGGCCTATTATTCTGATACAGAAAATTGAGATAAAAGCAAATTAACACATGTAGGTAGCTACACTCACTCTCCTTCCCACCTCCTAATCACTTCATTCTGGCCTTTTATGAAAGAGCCATGGAGATAACACTCCATCTGGTAAGCAGATAATTTACTTCTAATTTTCTCAACCTTTTTAGAGTTGTGCGTGTGGGGATTTGGTGATGTTTTACATCTCCGGTATAAGGGTTCCTGTCCCAAGCGCTTCATAACTATCCAGGCTATAAATATTGCATCTAGGCACCTTTCCCTTTCTTTGGACCATTAGAAAGACAAAATGGTTCTGCTGTCAAGTAGAGTTGGGGGGTACTGTTGAGTACAGCATGACGTACAGTAAACTCTGATGGTGGCAGCATGCACGTATGGGTTTTGGAGTCTGAAACACCACAGGGTATGTACTGAGAAGAGAGGGAAGATGCAAGTTTGAGTTAAACCTATTTCTCCCTTCTGCTTTGTCCCTGTGGCACTGAGACTTGTCCTACATAAAGCTGGAAGAGCTGTCTGAACCGGGGAAAATCCATCCTAACTATGATTCGATTTATCTGCACGAGGTCAAAAAACCAGGGTTCTCACGGACTAAAGACCCTTTAGAGACTGAGATTCAGGCAGTGCGCACTGGCACTAGGATAGCAAGCAGACAGACGATACACACCGGAGAGCTGGGCAACAGACTCGTGTACATATGGGGACTCAATAAGTGACAGAGGTAGCCTTACAAATCAGTGTGGGTGGACGGACTGCTCAATCAATAGCGTTGAGATCACTGTTAACTCCTACAGAAGCAACCGATTTCTATTTCACACTGCACGTACAAAAAAAACAATCACAGGTGCAGCCAAGATTCCCCTCATGGGGAGAGGAATTTAAAACAAAATATAGGAGAAAATCCCTATGACCTTGAGGTTGAGAGGGAACTCTTAAGGCACAGACATCAATAATTAAAGTTTGATAAATTTGACTATATTCAAATTTCTATGCCCTAAAGAATGTGGAAAGACAAGTCACAGATTGGGAAGATATTTTTGTAACATTATTATAGATACAAATTCAAAAAGGAAAAGGTAAACAACCCTGAAGAAAAATGAGAGATGATAAGAACAGGCTGTTCACAGAAGAGAGCACCCAAACGCCTCCAAATCACATGAGATTATTTCCAGCTTCACTACTGATCAGGGAAATACAAATTTAAACAACAACAAAGTGATACCTTGCTACAACATCAGATGGGCGAAAAATAAGAAGTCGAATTACGTTGGGATTTGGGGAAGATGAGCTGTAATGGGCACTTTCTTAGACAGATTGTTATGACCACTTGGGAAAGCAAATTAGCTTTATCAGGCCAGGCGGAAAGTGCACGTGACCCTGGACTGAGCATTTCCACTTCTAGGTAGATACCCTGGAGAAACTCACATACGTGCACAGAAGGAGACATATTCAGAAATGTTCAATGCACCATCATTTAGTAAAAGTTAAAAACTGGAAACAACTTAAAAATCCATCAAACATAGAATAAAAAAATAAATTATAGCATGTTTATAAAATGGAATATTATATGGTGGTTAAACTCGAACTATATCACCATTAATAAGCTGCAAAGTAATAGTGAATAAGTCTCTACAGGTTTACTTATCATGTTGCTGTAGGTACGATTGTAAGCACTTTGCATGTGACTATTAACTCATTTAATTCCCTTGCCAATCCTGTGATAAGGGTACTATTATCATTCTCATTTTATAGATGAGCAAACTAAGATACAGAGAAGTTTAAGCAGTTACCCAAGGTCTCATAGCTGTCAGTGCCAGAGTTGGGCTGTGACCCAGCCTGTCTAATTCCAGAATGGGTGCGTTAAACCCTATACCTGTCTTGTAAAATAAACAGAATGCTGAGCAATGAAAATATAATGTTGAACAAAAATTCAATTTGGAAGACGATACATACAGTATGATTCTCTGATTCTCTGGTTAGTTATGATTAGGCTTAGCTTCAACTGCATTTAACCACAGTAACAAAACGTGCCTTAACCAGGATATTTAGTCATGACACAAAACAAATCTAGAGGTAGGTCTCCAAGGCTGGCTGATACACAAGCTCCAGGGTAATGAGGGACGCAGGCCTTTCTGCTCCACCATGTTTAGCACTGGTGTCCAACCTCCAGGTGTGTTATAAACCAAAGAGCTACTGGAGCTTCATCCACATCACTCATATTTCAGGTAGGAAGGAGGAAAACGGGAGGAAGGGCAAGGGTACACCTGGCAGCTGAGTCTCTTCAAAGGGTCATTCCAGAAACACTGGCCAATGACCTTCACCTTCATCTCACTAGCTGCCTCTCTAGTAGCAAGTGAAGGTGGGAAATGTAGGCCTTTAGCTGGATGCAGTGTTGCCCAGAACAAACTACTTGTTCTGCAAAGAAGAAAAGTAAATATTGAAGTAGGTCGACTAATAAATAATACTGAGTAGGCAACAAAGAGTTTCTATCGGAAGTGCCACTTATATAGGCTTTAAAAGAATGTGATATACTGTTTATAGGTTTATACATACTTACTATGATATAAAAACATGCATGGGAATAATTAATACCAAATTTAGGACAACAGTTATGTTTGGAGAAGGAGGGAAGTGGGAGGATACACAATAAACTTCAACTGTATCTCAACTTAAAAAAAAAAATCTGAAGCAAAAATGACGGTTAAATTGCAATAATTTGGGTGGAAGGTAAGGCCGGGTGTGCCTTTTGGGCATGTAGGTATGTTTTCAATGCTCTCCCTCTTCTTCTGCGTGATTCATTCACTCCTTCTCATTTTCCTCTCTTTTTCTAGAGAAGGGGAGAGATCCCCCAGAGCCATCTCCCCGGTTCAAAGCTCAAGCCCTCTCTGAACTTACGGCAGTTTGTTCCAAACTGCAGCATTTTTGGAGTGTGCCTGCTTCAACAGGAATAAATTGGTTGAGGGCTTATCAAATGTCAAACACTAAGCTATGGCCTTGGCAAGCATTAACTTATTTAATCCACAAGAGCCCTGGCAGCTAAGAACTACTGTTATTTCCATGTGACAGAAGAGGAAATAGGGCTCAGAGAGTTTGCATATCTTTCTGAAGACCCCACAGACCACAGGGGCAGAGTCCAGATTGGAAGCCACACCTGTCTGGCCTCTGGACCTGGGCTTGTAACCAGCTCTTCTGATGTCCAATCACTCCCCTGCCCCATCTCCTGCTAGAACTTCTAAGAAGGGCTCTCTGGGATGTAGCCAAAGCAAGATGCCAAGCATAAGGTGGGATGCTAGGATCGGGATGGAAAAACAGGCTGGGTTTTCCTATGGTTGGTAGGGGTCTCAGTTTGGAAGGGCCATGGAGGGCCAGGCTGAGATGAAGGAGAAAGCTAACTGCTCAGAGCGGGGACTTGGTCTAGAAGCCAAATAAATAAAGGGGGCTTCTCAAGGGGCTTTCATTAGTCACAGTGTTGCTGCCACAGGGTAGGAATCAGCCAGGTACTCAGGGTAGAACCCTGGCCAGGAAGAGTGTACCTACACTGACGTCCCCACTGTCATTTCTCCCTGAGTTTTAAGCAGGGCACAGTACCAATTACTTGTGCTCTCACGGCCTGTTCCCTCTGCTTCCCCTCTAGAGAGCTCCTTGAGGAGACTGTGTCTGGTACAAGATCTGAGATGGTGCTGGCATACGGTAGGAACATAAATGTTTGCTGAATAAACAAATGAACAAACAAACAAACAAGTAAACTCAAGAGGACTGAGGTTCGCTGGTGTCCTCTGAGTTGGGGCTGAGCACTCAGCACAATAAACACAAATTTCGTTTAAGTTCCTTGAGGACAAGGCATTATTCGTGTTTGCACACTTTGCCCCAGCATCATGCCCACAGCTGAGCAGAATTGAGATGAATTACAAAATAAAAACAGGGATTTATAACAATGCACCGGAATCGTATGGCGTACCCCAGAGATCCACAGATAAAGAGCCAGGAGGTTGTTTGAAAATGATCCCAAAGCTCTAATAAAAACATCGTGAATCTTATCATCAAAAACAAAATAACTATGATCACAATTTATTTGGTCTATCTTATGTGCCAGGTGTTAAGTATATTATCTCTAAAACTTACCGTCACCTTGCGAGGTAGGTATTCTCCTTATCATTTCACAATGAAGAGGTTAAGTGGCCTCTTGAAGATCAAACATATCACAAGGAGCCCAGTTAGGATCCCAGTTAGGATTTAAATGCGGGTCTCTCGGGCTCCAAAGTCTATACTTCTACTGCTGCGGTGGCCAGACTTTTCCCCTTTCACAGACTGAGTTGCAACATCAAAAAATGGCAGTAAAGAAGTTACGTTTCTCCTTAAGGAAAGATTCTGGTATGTTCCCATAACTCCTCCCAAGGCACAGGTGATCTTATGGCTACTCTGAATATATTTAAGCTGCAGCTCCTAACCTAATGGTTTTCTGCTGGCAAATCTAGTTGACTTAATGTAAGTCCTTATTTCCCAGAGGAGTGACACTGCGAATTGGTATTACCCTATGGAAACGTGGTACACCCTAAAAATACCAACATTAATCTTGAACATAAACGAAGGAAAAAGCAACCCCCAAATGCATGTTTTTGCAAACATTTATTAAGAAGCAAAAATCAAATAGGGAATGTAAAGGCTACATTGTATTTTCTTCTTTCTGTTCTTAAAGAGGCTTTATAAAAATCTGAGAGCAATGAAGTCTGAAATGCAAGCGCTGGCTTCCTTTTTTGGCAAATATCCCTCTAACAAGCTTCCTAAGCACTCTTTTTTGCTCCAGGGTCCTTTGAATTGAATTCAAATGAAAATCAACTCAAACTTTTCTTATGAGTCAATATGCCTGAAAACCTCTGCAATCAGGCTTTGACCAGGAAATCTTGATCCTTGTTTTGTGATGTAAAATACTCTGCAATGACTACCCTCTTCAAGAGTTTCAGCTCAGATCTCTTGAAGATTCTTCTTTTGCTTCTTTTATGCATTTATATTTTCCCCCTGAGTTTATAGCCTTGAAATCTCAAACTATCCTTAAACTCATGCTAGAAACTCGTCTTTGATATCTCACCACATGTGCTGTTAGCTTTTCAGAGAGATATTACCTTGGTAAAAATTGTTGCTTTGGTGGAAAAGTATATGATTTGCATGTCTGCACGTAAAGCCATGCGATCAAAAATTATTCCACCTCATGACTTAGGCCATTGCTTTTTCTTTTTTTTCCCCCATATTCTTTTCCATCATGGTTTACTACAGGATACTGAATACACTTCCTTGTGCTACACAGTAGGACCTTGTTATTTATCTATTTTATATATAATAGTTTGTATCTGCTAATTCCAAACTCTTAATTTATCCCTCCCCCACCTCCTTTCTTCTTGGGTAACTATAACTTTGTTTTCTATGTCTGTGAGTCTGTTTCTGTTTCGTAAATACGTTCATCTGTGTCATGTTTTAGATTCCACATGGTATGGTATTAGGGAGTGTTCTAACTTCATTGATTTACATGTGGCTGTACAGCTTTCTCAACACCACTTGCTGAAGAGACTGTCTTTTCTCCATTGTATATTCTTGCCTCCTTCAAAGATTAATTGACTGTAGGTGTGTGGGTTCATTGCTTTTTCTAATTATTGTTCTGCCAATTCACTCAGCTGATAATTGGCATGAGTGACTACATTGGTTGTAGTAAGTAGGCCAGTTTTAACACAAGTTATGGGTGCTAAGGACTAAGAGTGTGTGTGTGACTTGTGATAAGAACAGTATGAACGTGGAAAGTTGCCAGTTGGGCCGTCTAAGTTGGGGACAGCACACACACAGTGATCTCTTTGAATCACAGGATAGGATGCATCAGAACACCTAGGGATCCATGGACAGTGGTGCTTGCTCCTTATGGAACATGTAGTGGTGGAAAACTTTCCCCTTCTTCCTTTTTAGGTTCTTTGTTTGGTCTAATAATTAAATTGACACATGACAGATTAACAGGAGAAAAACAAATTTTGTACGTATGAGAGGCCTGTAAAGATGAGACTCCCCAGCAGTCAGGTGACTGAGGCTTACATACCATCCTGAGCTAAGGAGAAGGGGTAAGGGATCCGGGGCTTTAGAAGGGAGGAAGACAATTCACAGGAAGATGAAACAAGCAAATGTTTGGTCAACAAATGTTTGCCCTGCCATCCAAATGAGTCTTTCTGGTATAAAAAGTTATCTCTGGCAATAGTTCTTTTTCTGATATAGCCATCCATCTAAAATTGTTTTTTTTTTTTTTTTTGCAGTATGCAGGCCTCTCACTGTTGTGGCCTCTCCCGTTGTGGAGCACAGGCTCCGGACATGCAGGCTTAGCGGCCATGGCTCACGGGCCCAGCTGCTCCACGGCATGTGAGATCTTCCTGGACTGGGGCTCAAACCGGTGTCCCCTGCATCAGCAGGTGGACGCTCAACCACTGCGCCACCAGGGAAGCCCCTAAAATTCTTTTAGGCGGTTAAGGGGGAGGTAAAAAGCTCTGACTTTGCTGGGCCCGAATTGTCTTCTGCTCAAAATAATCCATGTGCCAAAGTGGCACATTCTGGAGATAGTGTATTCTGCTCCCCACCAAATGTTAACACTTCCTGAGCAATGAGCTTTCATAGGTAATTAAGGTGATATTGACCTAATTCATAATACTGATGGAATATTGAAATGAGGTTTCAAGATATAAAATGGGTTCTGCTAGATCTTCAACACTGTCATCCCTAGGCTAAAGTTCACACTTTTGCCTCTTCTTGGCCCAAGCCCATTGCCATGAGTATGATGGCATGAAGGAAGGAACATGGAATGGGGAGTTCCGAACAGGCTGCTACAGTGCAAATCAAGATTTCCAATGAAGCTTCTGGAGATTAAGCTTAGGAAGCTCAAGTTGTGTTTTGATCAGCTATAACGAGCCATGTTCAAGCTGATGGATGGGTTCATAGGACAGTCTTGCAGAGAAGACGCACAGAAACTCTAAGAGACCAGATAGATGGCCGCAGAGCTTCCTGATGACTTGACCTCTGGTTCTACTCTCTGTGAGGGTAGCTGCTTTCTTGCCCTTGGAGTCTATGAGATGCTCTGATTTCTTTCAATATACCCTCCTTTATAAAACAAAACTGAAAAACAACTCTACATCCATGCTTTCTCCTTGACCTATCACGACATCATGTTTACAATTTGATCCAGACTACCAGAGTTAAAACGCCAGCTCTGCCACTCCCTGGCTCTAAGTCCTACTTACCCTTTTAGTATCTCAGTGACCTTATTTGTGTGGAGATGGTAATAATATCTACCTCCTAGGGTTGTAGGGATTACATGAGAAACAATTTCTAAAACATTGGAGCAATGTTTTAGAATGCCCCATACTAAATGTTTCTTTTTTAAGTGGTTGTTAACTTATATATATAAATACATACATTTGTATTTCATATGTAAATATATATACACAAAGACAGTTTATGGATACTTATAAGTCCATTGACTTATAAGTTAGAAAGTTATAAGTTAGAAAGTTATAAGTTAGAAAAGTTCCCTGATTTGGATTAAAATTTGTGTTTATAATCAGAACGGGTTATTTACTTGAAGATTATATTCCATGGAATATCATCTATACAAAGACTAAATTTCTTAGACCAACAACAGAAAGACTAAATAATAGAATTTAGGTTACTTCCTCTCCTCTCAGCTAAAATCAGAGGAAATAAATTTTGAGGCTTCACTCATTTTCTCACTCATTCCTTCATTCAGTACCCCAGTTGCTCTATCTTATCCTTCCCAGTGGGTTGTCTTAGCACCATGTCAGTTGATCACTGGCACCCTCACTGAATTTGACTGCTATTTCAGCTGCTCCCAAGAATATGAAATATTCATTACAGACCAAACAGCCTTTCTGCGGACAGCAAACACGTCAAAACACAGAGAAAAAGACTCAGGGATTAAAAAAAAAATAAGGCAAGAAGAACAGGTCTTGTCAGGCCAAATGGACAAAATCTTATTTACAAACGACCTCTAACCTCTGAGATCAGCTCAAATAAAGAAACATCTGTCATCTTTGGGAACATCCAAAACTCTTTACCCTGACAGGGGCCACCAAAGACCAGATTCCATTTCAATCTAATTGGCTCCTTGCCCTTTTCCTGCCTTCCTCAGCCATGCATAGAGAGCTAAACCATCTTGGGACAGGCAGCCAGCCCAGAGACGTGCGACATCTTGACAGCAGAAACGGGATAGAGTCAGGGCAACAGCTCTACTAATTAAAGAACCGGATGCATTGATTTCAGCTTCAGAAGGAGCAGCGTAGATTGTGGTGCCTGGAATCTCGGAGCTCCTGTTGATGGCAGCACTTCGGTAGAACTTTTCTCTTCATCAAGGCATAGTACAGAGACTTCTCTGAGGGAACTATTTAGCCTAAGCGTGATCCACCTTTTAAAAAGGCCCTCCTTAGTGCCATTTTCTAAGCTGCAAACGGACAAGTGTGAGTGCATGAAACAGACAGATGTCAAGCAGAGATATCACGAGAAATGCAGGCTGAGTGTTATAGCCTTTCATGCTTCTACTCGGAAGTATTTACCAAGCATATATTAAAGTTGAAACAGTGTTGTAGAAGCTGACGATATGGCATGAGCTTGGCCGATGAGATCTTTCCCCTCACGAGGATTCTATTTCGGTGGAGGGGATAGATGACAAAGAAAAGTAAACAAGATCATAGCCGACTGTGCTTAGTTCTCTGAAGGAAGTAAGCAGGGAAAGGAGGATAATCCTGACATTAGTAGCTAACACTTGATTTTTACATACCAGGAATAATTCTAAGCCATTTGCTTGTAACAACTCATTTACCTTTCACATTTTAATTAATTGACCCATTTGGCAGATGAGAAAAAGGAGGCAGAGAGAGGTTAATCATAATTTGTTCCCAAATTACAACTCCATCCTTCCAATTGTTGGCCAAATACTTTTGTGTCATTCTTATTTCTCTCGAGCTTTCTGTCTCTCTCTATTGTACCCCATTAACCAATCATATATAATCAATCAGGAAACCTCTACCTCAATATACAATTGACCTTTGAAACAAAGCGGGAGTTAGGGGCATTGTCCCTTCATGCAGTCGAATAACCAGCCCCTGGGGGGCGTAATTCCTCTGTGATTGTGTTTCTGTATCCATACATCCAACCAGCTGTGGATGGTGTAGTACTGTAGTATTTACTATTGAAAAAAATCCACGTATAAGTGGACCTGCACAGTTCAAACCTGAGTCATTCAAGGGTCAGCTGTATTTACAGAGTCTGACCACTTCTCTCCACCTCCTCTGATATACGCTGGTCTGAGCCATCATCACCTCTTAACCGGCTTGCTGCAATCAACTCCTAACTGGTTGCACTTCTACCCTGGATCCTTGGAACCTGTTCTTAACAGAGTAGCTACAGTCATTCTGAAAAAATAGAAATCAAGTGATTTCACAACGCCTCTCAAAACTCTCCAGTGGCTTCCCATACACTCAGAGTAAAAAACATAACTAAATTCTTTGTGTTTGTATTCTTTAGTTACCTGCAGTCACCACAGAAGGCCCTGTGTATTGTGGCCCTTCCTCTCACCTCTGACCACCTTTCTAAGCCCCCTCCCCTCCTGGCTCACTCTGTTCCAACTATGATGGCCTCATACTTGTTTTGAGGGCACTCCTGCCATATGACCCTTAAAGCCCAAGAATCTGTCTTGACGCTCCCCGGGATCCCTTGATCACCCTGTTTTTGCTCAAATGTCATCTTTTCACTGGGGACTTCCCTGACCAATTTAATACTTAAAACCACAAGCCCTGTAGGCCCCAACACTCTTTATCATTTTTCCTTACATTTTTTTTCTCCAAACCATTTATCATCATTTGATAGAACATGTTTTTACTATTTTTTGTTTGCTTATCGTTTGCTCCCCACTACCAAAATATAAACGACTGAAGGCCATGGATTTTTGTCCATTTCATTTTTTAGATTGCCTGGAAGAGTTCCTTGTGTGTAGGAGGCACTTAGTAAATATCTGTTGAGTTAATGAATTAAGGAAGAGGACCTACTCCTCTGATTTGATAATTAAAAAAAAAATCAAGATTGAAAAATTAGTTGACTTGGACTCTAGATAAGAGAGGTCAGGCATGAAAATAGCCTGAATGTGTAGAAAGCAAAATGTTTGCTTACATGCACTGCAGTTTAGTCTTCACGGATTACCCTAGATTATTCAGTCACTCTCTGTGCTCACTAAGAACATCTGGGAACTCAGAGAAGTGACTTTCTCTCTCTAGACCTAGCAGGTAAAATAAGGGCAATGCACCAGCATTTATCGTACGCAGCTCTAATTGCTGGGGCTACGTCACAGGCTCATCGTGGGATTCTCAGGCAGCAAACGTGCAGGCGCCTTATCATTGATCATCACCAATGCCATGTTCATGGGAAGAGGTGCAGGGAAGAAAACAGCAAACTCTGTGACTCAGATCTTCAACAGTGAGACAACTGAGACCCTAAAGCCGGACTTTTTCTTATTCATGATTGTAGCTCTTTAGGAGAAGGTATTTTTGGGGAAAGTGTACATGGAAGGCTGATCTCAATCATAGAATAGGGGTCTGGGGGGAAGGTTTGCCTTTTCCCAAACCACAGAACAGTTCCAGGCAGCATCAGGAGAGCTGCTGAGAGCCGCACAAGCCTAACTCAGGATGACGCAAGTTGCGGTCTCGATAAGACCTTGCTTCATAACATGGTCAGTGTTCCTCTTGGGTGCTTTAGACTCTTTGTCTGTACAGTGGGTGGGCTGTGCTAATGCTAGTGAGGAGGGCAGGGCTATTCTTAGGGAAGTTTCCTGGCATGTGAGCCCAACCTTCCCTGTGAACCCAGAAGAGAAGCCCAGGCAGGACTGTTGTGTAACCAAAGGTGAAACAGGCCCAGACATCTGTAGCAGCCCAGGTATTTTTAGAAAACATATTTTCGTCTTCAATTTACACCAGATCTGGAGTGGAGCTAAGTCATTACAACGTGTTAGGTCCTGTTTATTCCAGCCCTGGACAGCTAGCTTTGTTCAGTAGACACTGGTAGGGCCTGTCTATGGGGGCAGTGTATGCCAAGGCTGCTGCAGGAATCTGCGTCCCTTGAATTTGGCGTTTCCTTAGTCGCACTGCAGTGAAGTGACATCCTCCTATCCTGAGAGAAGATGCAAGGTTGGAAAAGAAGAGAGCATAAGTGAGGAGGGAGGGAGGGAGGCAGGGAGGGAGGGAGGCAGGGAGGGAGGGAGGAAGGGAGTGGGGCTGGGGAGAGGGAGAGGGAGAGAGAAAGAGAGGTGAAAAAAGAATTGAAGAATAGGAAAAGGCTATTCAATTTACTGGGTATCTACCACACATCAGCTTTATATTAAGTACATTAAAAACATCAACTCTAATCCACACAAACACTGCAAGGGCTAGGCATTCGCATCTCCACTTCCAAAGGAGAAAACTGGGGCTTAGAGACGTGAGTGACTGGTGAGGTTATACAGGGATAATGGCCGATCCTGCACAGCCCTGTCTGGCTCCAAGTTCATGCATTTCCCAGCATACTGAAGTGGGGGTAATAAGGGTCAGGAAGGGTGTCTATGCTGGACTCTGCATAGTGAAGAATTTAACCTTTTGTCCCAAAGAGGTCTGCTGTTTGTCGTCGGCTTCTGGGAAATAATCTCTAAGGCCTCGGAATGTCATATGTGAGTGTTTATGTTTGCTTGGGGATGTTGGGTCATGTCAGATAAACTAACAACATGACTTAGGGTGGATGCTTTGGGTCACGTAGTGTCAATTCAATGTCCAGAGGGGCTGAGATCAGCCATGTGGGCAGACAGCTGTATCTATAGGATGGAGCCCCAGTAAAAACTCTGGAGGCCAAGGCTTGGGGGAGCTTCTCTGGTTGAGAATACTCTGTGCATGTTGTCACACATGGATGTTGGGAAAGTAACACTGTCCACAGCTCCATGGGAAGAGGACAATGGAAACTCTGCATTTGGAACTTTCCTGGAATTGGCCCCATGCTTCCTTGGCTTATTTTCATCCACATCCTTTCCCTTCTGTAAACTATGACCTTGAGTATAACAGCTTTCGGTGCGTTCTGAGTCTTGCTAGTGAATGATCAACACTGAAGGTGGTCTTGGGAAACCACAAACTTGCGATTGGTGTGAAAGGTGAGGGTGGGCTTATGGACTGTGCTCCCTCTAACTTTGTGGACTCACTCAGCCCTTGCACTGGCAGCTTTCTTCTTCTGGACTGTGTTTCTCTCTTCTCTCCTTGTCTGAGTAGCAAATCCTGGAACGAGCCACTGTAACACTTGGTTGGGCCAGCAAGGGACTGGCGACATGAGATCAGGGGTCAAGTCCAGAAAAGTGACAATCAAGCAAAACCTGGGAATGGCAGGTAGGAGCTGATGAAGGGCTGGTCTGGACACAGCAGTCACAGATGGCCCCTGATCCTAGCCTAGCTCTGCCTCTTGTTTCTTTAATGCCTCTGGGGGCTGGAGGTTAAATCTCTCTGGGCCTCAGTTTTTTCAGCTGTAATATGAAGGTACTGAAATAATAATTATTAGGTCGCTTAAGGCTTCAGATTTTCTGGGATTCTATGGTCTGACAGCATGGAAATAGTAACGACCCCTTGGAGGCTTAGAAGAAGATGTTTTTTGTCCATTTCTAGATATTCTTGCAGGGCTGGGCAGCTGGGGTGCTTAGAACACAGGGCTAATACTTATTGTGATCACAGATTGATGTCCACAGAGGCCAGGTTACAGCACTATTCCTCCTGTCTTCCTGCCCTCCTTCCCTCCCTCCCTTCCAACAGCTCTAGTGTTCCACCCATACACTTCAGCCACTGTGCTACCCAACAGGGACTACAAAGGCCATCATGACACAGTTCTGCCTTAAAGGGAACTTTAATAAGGTGGGGTGTGGGTCACGTGAACAACTTCACAGAACATCTAAGTAAAATAACGGTTAACTAGGAGTAGAGAGACACGCAAAATTTGAAGGAGTGAACAATTGTTCAAAAGGTGACAATAGTAGTGGCTGCAGTAACGGCCTAGAAGGAGGTATTATTGAACTTGAAATAACAATTTCAATGGATAGAGGTTAGTCAAAGTGTCTTTCCAAGAGATGAAAGTGGCAAGAATGAAGGCATAGAGTTTTAAGTACAGAGTGTGTCATGGGCCCACAGCCTGTGAACCTGCGTGACGAAGTGTAGCAGGGGAAGCAGCAGAACAGGAGTGGGGGGAGAGGGAGGGGGAAGGGAGAGAGGGAGAGAGAGAGAGAGAGAGAGAGAGAGAGAGAGAGAGAGAGAGAGAGAGAGAGAAGAGAGGGAGGGAGGGAGGGAGGGAGGGAGGGAGGGAGGGAGGGAGGGAGGGAGGGAGGGAGGGAGAGATGAGGTTGGAAACACAGACATCGGAGAACGAACGGCCTTGTCTGTCAAGTCAAAGCATTTTTATCTTGGTAGCAAGGAAGAGTCTGCTGAAGAAGGAAGGATAAGACCATCCTGTGAAACTATGTTTATCCTTGTTTCTACTGTGCTTTCTTGAATCAGTGGTGATGCGATGATAGTAGTGGTGACAATAATAATATAAAAATAAATCACAGTGCACCCCTGTAGATATTTTACATTTTTCAAACCATCATCACTTAAACACAGTTTTTAAGAAGCACAATTTTAAGCCCTCACACTGCTAGGCCCAATGCACAGAGTTTCTATAAATCATTTCATGCTGACAAAACCCATGATGGGTATACCCGTCTGTTTTAGAGACACAGAGCATGCAGGTCCAAGAAGGTGAGTTTGCACAGGGGCCCAGAGCTGGCGAAGAGCAGGGCTAGCCTTGACTTTGCCTCTCAGACGCAAGTCTGTTCTCCTGACTCCTGTGCTGCCCCACTATCTCATTTCATTCTTACCCTGCCTGGGGAAATACTACTGTTCCCATATTATAGATGAGGAACCTGAGGCGAATAAAGATTAAGTCATAAACCCAAGACCCCACAACAAGAACGAAAATTATTTCTCTGGCTTCCTAATGCGCTCTCTTCTTGCCTGACAGGAGCTGTAATGACACAGGCTACATACAGCGTGCACAGCTGTTGCATATGCTTAAGTCTGAATGAGCTGCCGGGATAAATCAATATTTTTTCATTATTGAATTGGATGACTGAGCCCACATGGAATCTTTCTTCTGCCTGTGTATGTTGCCCACAGTGGCTCCTCTGAATTTGCATTCTATTCTCCCATATGTGTTCTAGACACTTCCCAGGGTATTTCTTCAATTATCCTTCCTCTCGTGAAAACTTTACCCCTCTAACCTCCAGCACCATGTTTCTACTATATGACCCATCCCCTGGTCAATTGGTTAGACCAGTTGGTTGGACCTGAGGGCATTCTCAAAATCAGCCAGGTCAATCAAATTCAGGGAGAGGACTGGGGTTGGCTGTGTGAACACAGCCTTAAGGGGGCTACTGCACCACAGCTAGCCGGGAAGGAGTTCGGGAAAAAGTCTGGAACTGCCTAAGAGGCAAGAGGCCACTGTTTCGGGGTGCACGAGCACAGGGGATTCAGAGCACCACCTAAATGAGCTACAGAGACACGTGCGAGCCGCAGCTATCAGCATGGACCCCAGAGATGGGCATGAAATGCTAAGGCTGCTGCTGCAGCCACCAAGAAGCCTGCGTGCAAGCACAGGTCACTATCCACACCTCCCCTCCCACAGCCTGTGCACTCCGCCACTGCTAGGGTCCCGGGATCCAGGGACAACTCTCCCGGTAGAACGCACAACACGCCTCAGGATGGTGCAACGTCACGCTGGCCTCTGCCGCCGCAGGCTCGCCCCGCACTCCATGCCCCTCCCTCCCCATGGCCTGAGTAAGCCCGAGCCCCCGAATCAGCGGCTCCTTTAACCCTGTCCTGTCTGAGCGAAGGACAGATGCCCTCAGGCGACCTACACACAGAGGCAGGTCCAAATACAAAGCTGAACCCCAGGAGCTGTGCAAACAAAGAAGAGAAAGGGAAATCTCTCCCAGCAGCCTCAGGAGCAGCGGATTAAATCTCCACAATCAACATGATGTACCCTGTATCTCTGGAATACATGAAAAGACAACGAATCATCCCAAAACTGAGGCGGTGGACTTTGGGAGGAATTGTAGACTTGAGGTTTGCTTTCTGCATCTAATTTGTTTCTGGTCTTATGTTTCTCTTAGTTTAGTATTTAGAGTTTATTGTCAATGGTAGATTTGCTTGCTCTTTTCCTTTTTTTTTAAAAAAAAATATATATAATTTTTCCTTTTTCTCTTTTTGTGAGTGTGTATGTGTATGCTTCTTTGGGTGATTTTGTCTGTAGAGCTTTGCTTTTACCATTTGTCCTCGGGTTCTGTCTGCCCGTTTTTTTCATTTTTTTAGTATAGTTTTAGCAGTTGTGATCATTGGTGGATTTGTTTTGGTTGCTCTCTTCTTTCTTATTTTTTTCATTACTTTAAAAAATTTTTAAATTTTTAATAATTTATTTTTTATTTTAATAAATTTATTTTCTTTTTTCCTTTCATTCTTTTTCCCTCGCTTTTCCTTTGAGCCATGTGACTGACAGGGTCTTGGTGCTCTGGCCGGGTGTCAGGCCTGTGCCTCTGAGGTGGGAGAGCTGAGTTCAGGACATTGGTCCACCAGAGACGTTCCAGCTCCACATAATATCAAAGGGCGAAACTCTCCCAGAGATCTCCATCTCAATGCTAAGACCCAGCTCCACTCAATGACAAGCAAGCTACAGTGCTGGACACACTATGCCAAACAACTTGCAAGAAAAGAACACAACCCCACTCATTAGTAGAGAGGCTGCCTAAAATCATAATAAGGTCACAGATACACCAAAAGACGCCACTGGACGTGGTCCTGCCTACCAGAAAGGCAAGATCCAGCCTCATCCACCAGAACACAGGCAGCTCCACCAGGAAGCCTACACAACCCACGGAAACAACCTTACCCACTGGGGGCAGACACCAAAAACTATGGGAACTATGAACCTGCAGCCTGTGAAAAGGAGACACCAAACACAGTAAGTTAAGCAAAATGAGAAGACAGAGAAATACACAGCAGATGAAGGAGCAAGGTAAAAACCCACCATACCAAACAAATGAATGGGAAATAGGGCAGTTTACCTGAAAAAGAATTCAGAGTAATAATAGTAAAGATGATCCAAAATCTTGGAAATAGAATGGAGAAAATACAAGAAATGTTTAACAAGGACCTAGAAGAACTAAAGCAAACAAACAATGATGAACAACACAATAAATGAAATTAAGAATTCTCTACAAGGAACCAATAGCAGAATAACTGAGGCAGAATAATGGATAAGTGACCTGGAAGATAAAATAGGGGAAATAACTACCACAGAACAGAATAAAGAAAAATAAAGAAAAGAAATGAGGACAGTCTCAGAGACCTCTGGGGCAACAGGAAATGCACCAACATTCGAATTATAGGGGTCCCAAAAGAAGAAGAGAAAAAGAAAGGAACTGAGAAAATATTTGAAGAGATTATACTTGAAAACTTCCCTAATATGGGAAAGGAAATAGTCAAGTGCAGGAAACACAGACAGTCCCATACAGATAAATCCAAGGAGAAACATGCCAAGACACATATTAATCAAACTATCAAAAATTAAATACAAAGAAAAAATATTAAAAGCAGCAAGGGAAAAACAACAAATAATATACAACGGATTCCCCATAAGGTTAACAGCTGATCTTTCAGCAGAAACTCTGCAAGCCAGGTGGAAGTGGCAGGGCATATTTAAAGTGATGAAAGAGAAAAACCTACAACCAAGATGACTCTACCCAGCAAGGATCTCATTCAGATTTGATGGAGAAATTAAACCCTTTACAGACAAGCAAAAGCTAAGAGAATTCAGAACCGCTAAATCAGCTTTACAACAAATGCTAAAGGAACTTCTCTAGACAAGAAACAAAAGAGAAGGAAAAGACCTACAATAACAAACCCAAAACAATTAGGAAAATGGTAATAGGAACATACATATTGATAACTACCTTAAATGTAAATGGATTAAATGCTCTGACCAAAAGACATAGACTGACTGAATGGATCCAAAAACAAGACCCATATATACGCTGTCTACAAGAGACCCACGTCAGACCCAGGGACACATACAGACTGAAAGTGAGAGGATGGAAAAAGGTATTCCATGAAAAGGGAAATCAGAAGAAAGGTGGAGTAGCAATACTCATATCAGACAAAATAGACCTTAAAATAAAGACTATTACAAGAGACAAAGAGGGACACTACATAAAGATCAAGAGATCAATCCAAGAAGAAGATATAACAATTGTAAATATTTATGCACCCAACATAGGAGCACCTCACTAATAGCCATAAAAGGGGAAACTGACAGTAACAAATTCATAGTAGGGAACTTTAACACCTCACTTTCACCAATGGACACATCATCCAAACTGAAAAAAATAAGAAAACACAAGCTTTAAATGATACATTAAACAAGATGGACTTAATTGATATTTACAGGACATTCCATCCAAAAACAACAGAATACAGTTTCTTCTCAACTGCTCACGGAACATTCTCCAGGATAGATCCTATCTTGGGTCACAAATCAAGCCTTGGTAAATTTAATAAAATGAAATCTTATCAAGTATCTTTTCTGACCACAACACTATGAGACTAGATATCAATTACAGGAAAAAGTCTGTAAAAAATAAAATACATGGAGGCTAAACAATACACTACTAAATAACGAAGAGATCACTGAAGAAATGAAAGAGGAAAACAAAAAATACTTAGAAACAAATGACAATGAAAACATGACGACCCGAAACCTATGGGATGCAGCAAAATCAGTTCTAAGATGGAAGTTTATAGTAATAAAATCCTACCTTAAGAAACAAGAAACATCTCAAATAAACAACCCAACCTGACATCTAAAGCAATTAGAGAATGAATTACAAAACCCCCTAAAATTAGCAGAAGGAAGGAAATTATAAAGATCAGATCAGAAATAAACAAAAAAGAAATTAAGGAAATGATAGCAAAGATCAATAAAACTAAAAGCTGTTTCTTTGAGGAGATAAACAAAATTGATAAACCATTAGCCAGACTAATCAAGAAAAAGAGGGAGAAGACTCAAATCAGTAGCATTAGAAATGAAAAAGGAGAAGTAACAACTGATACTGCAGAAATAAAAAGGATCATGAGAGATTACTACAAGCAACTATATGCCAATAAAACGGACAACCTGGAAGAAACAGACAAATTCTTAGAAAAGCACAACCATCCAGGACTGAACCAGGAAGAAACAGAAAATATAAACAGACCAATCACAAGCACTGAAAGTGAGACTGTGATTAAAATTCTCCCAGCAAACAAAAGCCCAGGACCATATGGCTTCACAGGTGAATTCTGTCAAACATTTAGAGACAAGCTAACATGTATCCTTCTCAAACTCTTCCAAAATATAGCAGAGGGAGAAAAACTCCCTAACTCATTCTACTAGGCCACTGTCAACCTGATACTAAAATCAGATAAAGACGTCACAAAGAAAGAAAACTACAGGTCAATATCACTGATGAACATAGAAGAAAAAATCCTCAACAAAATACTAGCAAACAGAATCCAACAGCACATTAAACGGATCATACACCATGATCAAGTGGGGTTTATCCCAGGAATGCAAGGATTCTTCAATATATGCAAAACAATGTGATACACCATATTAACAAATTGAAGGAGAAAAATCATATGATCATCTAAATTGAGGCAGAAAAACCTTTCAACAAAATTCAACACCGATTTATGATAAAAACCTTCCAGAAAGTAGGCATAGAGGGAATTTACCTCAATATAATAAAGGCCATGTATGACAAACCCACAGCCAATATCATTCTCAATGGTGAAAAACTGAAACCATTTCCTCTAAGATCAGGAACAAGACAAGGTTGTCCACTCTCACCTCTGTTATTCAACATAGTTTTGGAAGCTTTAGCCACCTCAATCAGAGAAGAAAAAGAAAGAACAGGAATCCAAATCAGAAAATAAGAAGTAAAGTTGTCACTGTTTGCAGATGACATGATACTATACATAGAGAATCCTAAAGATGCTACCAGAAAACTACTAGAGCTAATGAATGAATTTGGTAAAGTAGCAGGATACAAACTTAATGCACAGAAATCTCTTGCATTCCTATACACTAATGATGAAAAATCTGAAAGAGAAATTAAGGAAACACTCCCAGTTACCACTGCAATAAAAATCCTAGGAATAAACCTACCTAAGGAGAAAAAAGACTTGTATGCAGAAAACTATAAGACACTGATGAAAGTAATTAAAGATGATACAAACAGATGGAGAGATATACCATGTTCTTGGATTGGAAGAATCAACGTTGTGAAAATGACTCTACTACCCAAAGCAATCTACATATTCAATGCAATCCCTGTCAAACTACCAATGGCATTTTTTTACAGACTAGAACCAAAAATTTCACAATTTGTATGGAAACACAACAGACCCCAAAGAGCTAAAGCAATCTTGAGAAAGAAAAACGGAGCTGGAGAAATCAGGCTCCTGGACTGCAGACTATACTACAAAGCTACAGTAATCAAGACAGTATGGTACTGCCACAGAAACAGAAATATAGGTCAATGGAACAGGATAGAAAGCCAAGAGATAAAACCATGCACCTATGGTCACCTTATTTTTGATAAAGGAGGCAAGAATATACAATGGAGAAAACACAGCCTCTTCAATAAGTGGTGCAGGGAAAACTGGACAGCTACATGTAAAAGAATGAAATTAGAACACTCCCTAACACCATACACAAAAATAAACGCAAAATGGATTAGTGACCTAAATGTAAGACTGGACACTATAAAACTCTTAGAGGAAAACATAGGCAGAATACTCTAAATCACAGCATAATACTCTAAATCATGACATAAATCACAGCAAGATCCTTTTTGACCCACCTCCTAGAGTAATGGAAATAAAAAAAAAATAAACAAATGGAACCTAATGAAACTTCAAACCTTTGCACACCAAAGGAAACCATATACAAACCGAAAAGACAACCCTCAGAATGGGAGAAAATATTTGCAAATGAAGCAACTGACAAAGGATTAATCTCCAAAATATACAAGCAGCTCATGCAGCTCAATATCAAAAAAACAAACAACTCCATCCAAAAATGGGCACAAGACCTAAAGAGACATTTCTCCAAAGAAGATATACAGATTGCCAACAAACACATGAAAGGATGCTCAACATCACTAATCATTAGAGAAATGCAAATCAAAATTACAGTGAGGTATCACCTCACACCAGTCAGAATGGCCATCATCAAAAAATCTAAAAACAATAAATGCTGGAGAGCGTATGGAGAAAAGGGAACCCTCTTGCACTGTTGGTGGGAATGTGAGTTGATACAGCCACTATGGAGAACTGTATGGAGGTTCCTTCAAAAACTAAAAATAGAACTACCATACGACCCAGCAATCTCAGTACTGGGCATATACCCTGAGAAAACCATAATTCAAAAAGAGTCATGTACCACAATGTTCAGTGCAGCTCTATTGACAATATCCAGGACGTGGAAGCAACCTAAATGTCCATCGACAGATGAACGGATAAAGATATGGCACATATATACAATTGAATATTACTCAGCCATAAAAAGAAATGAAATTGAGTTACTTGTAGTGAGGTGGATGGACCTAGAGTCTGTCATACAGAGTATAGTACATCAGAAAGAGAAAAACAAATACCGTATGCTTACACATATATATGGAATCTTAAAAAAAAGAAAAAAGTGGTTCTGAACAACCTATGGGCAGGACAGGAACAAAGATGCAGACGTAGAGAATGGACTTGAGGACATGGGTAGGGGAATGGTAAGCTGGGACGAAATGAGAGAGCGGCATGGACATATATACACTACCAAATGTAAAATAGATAGCTAGTGGGAAGCAGCTGCAGAGCACAGGGAGATCAGCTCAGTGCTTTGTGACCACCTAGAGGGGTGTGATCGGGAGGATGGGAAGGAGACGCAAGAGGGTTGGTATAAAGCAGAAACTAACACATCTTTGTAAAGCAATTATACTCCAATAAATATGTTTAAAAAATGTTTCTAATGTTTAAGTTCAGAGCAGCCATGTGTTCCTGACCCAGCCTTCTGTCATAATGGCCACATCCGGGTTGATCCTCTGTGGGTGAGTTTGGCTTTGCACAGGGGTTGCTTTCTGGCAAGTGAGCAGGTAGCTGCTCCTGATATCTTTGCAAGTGTTTGACTTGGGGAAGATTACACTAAAAGTGTCTTTCATGAGCGGGATGCAATGGCTTTCTGAGCCCTGGGCACACAGCATCTGGATGGGGAATCTGGTGAAGTGATCAGGAGGGGAGACACAAGATCAAGAGGCAGATGATGATTATAGCTCATTATAGATAAAGTTCTTTTTGCTACTTTTGAACAAACTCAATCATTCATTCAACACATATTTATCAAGTGCCTGATAATAAAACTTATGATTTATTAAGTGCTTACTATACTCCAGGTACTGTGATAAGACTTCGGTCTGTATCAATATTATTCATCCATCCATCCAATAACAATTATTGGATGATTGTTGTATGTCAGGCATAGTTTTAGGTGCTGGGACTATAGCAGTAAAAACAAAACAAAGCAAAACAAAATCCCTGTCCCTGTGTGTGTGGGTGTGTGTGTGTGTATTGTGTGTGTGAAACAACTATGTAATAGTTCAGACAATGGTAAGTGCTATGAAGCAAAATAAAGTAGGGTAGGGGAACTAGGTTATGGGGGTGTGGTTGATATTTTATGCAGCAAGATCAGGAAAGTCCTCTAGGACAAAGTGACATTTACACAGAGACCGGAAGTAAGGGAGTAAATCCATTGGGATATCTTAGAGAGGATAATTCCAGGAAGAGAAAAACCAGTGTAATGTCCCAAAGCAGAAGCATGCTTGCATTTTTGAGCAAAAGAAGGAGATCAGTGTAGCTGGAGCAAAGACTAGAACTAGGAAGTGCAGTTTGGGGTTTACTGAAATAATATTGCCACTTGAGAGATTATCATGGTTTAGATCAGTGAGTTAGGGATGGAGATGACAGATGGTCAGATTATAGATATACTTAGAAGAGCCCAAAGGATTTCCTGATGTACTGAATGTGAGGTAAAAGAGAAAGAGAAGTCAAGGACCAGAGAGTAGTATTTGCCATAAGCAACTGAAAAGATGGAGTAATTATATATCGAGATGGGAAGACTATGGAAAGAACTGGCTTGGGAGATGAGGCCAGGAGTTCAGTTTTGGATATGTAGTTTTGAGATTATCATTAATTATCCAAGTGGAGATGACCTGTCGAGAGCTTGGTATTTGAATCTGGAATCTGGGGGAGAGATCTAAGTTGGAGATATACATTTTCAAGTCATCAATGTGTAGATAGTATTTAAAGCCAGGGGATAATATGAGATCATTTAGACAGCAGGTGCAGAGAAGTGTCCTAAGAAATGAATACTGGGAAATTGAAAAAGAGTGGCTAATAAAGTAGGAGGAGAACCAAGGGAGAACAGAGTCCTGGAAGGCAGTGAAGAAAATAAAGAATAAAGAGTGATAATAGGCATTGGATTTGCCATTATGGAGCTCTTAACAAGAAATGTTCTCATTGAATGATAGATACAAGAGCCTGATTATATTGATGTAGCAGAAAATGGGTGGCAAGAGAATGAGAGAGTGAGCCCAGACAAGTGTTAGGGAGTAGGACAATGGAAAGTATGTAAATCAGGAGAAGTTTTTTGTTTTAAGGAGGGGAGTTGTTATAGCATGTTGGCATGTTGATGGGAATGATTGAGTAGAGGTGGAAAACTGAAGACCTAGGAGAGAGGGAGTAATTGTAGAAACAATGTCCGTAAGTAGAAAAGTACACAAGTACAAGACTTCAAATACAAAAGTGAAGGAATTGCCTTAGGTCAGAGCATTGACATTTAACAAGAAGAAAAATAGAGAAAATGGGCACAGAGGTAGGTGGGGAGGTAGATTGGTTGGTGGAAATGTGTGGAAGTTTCCTTCTTATGGCTACTGAGTTCACAGTTTTCTCAGTGCAATAAGAAGCAAAAATTCATTGGCTTGAAAGTGAAGAAGCAGCAGAAGGTATTGGGAGTTTGAGGAAAAAGAAGGTATAAAACACTCATAAAGAATAGGAGAGTGTGCTAGGGAAATAATTTTATTTATCCTAAAGTAGCCTTGTAAGTCAGGTATTATTAAGTAAATTTAAAATATTAGGATGCTGAAGTTATAGAGTTAAGTAACTTCTCAGAAATATATAGTAAATACATAGCAGAATCTAGATTTAATCTTGGTCTGTCTGCCCTTAATTATTGTGGAGATAAAAAATAACTATATAAGACATATTTCTTGTGGCCATGGAGTTTAAGCCAATTATGAGGGAAAAAACCACCTTTACTTCAAAAGGTTAATAATAATCTAAGACGCTATAAGTGATGTAACCACTGAAATTCTAGGAAAACCTTACTTGAAGGATTTGATGTTAACTTGGAATAGAATGGATGATGGTTTCATGGTGGGACATGAGTTAGGATTTAGATGGTAGGATTTGGATAACAAATAAACACTAGAGAAGGCACTCAAATGAGCAGTAGATCAAAAATAAAGAAGAAGGTGTAAGTGATAAAGGAGTACTTAAGGAATGGAGTTTTGGTAAATCTAACCTTAGGAGAGCCTGAGACAAGTAAAAAATTTATGTGTTAACAAGGTTCTTTATCAATGGAGATAATTTTAGTACTGAAAAGATAAGATGTAGAAGTGGAGGAGGTTGTGTTGGAGAGACGTGTGCAGTTGATGGGGGTGCTAGTGGAAAAAAACACATCTGTTTTTGTGGCATTGGTAACCAGAGGACTAACTCTTGGGGAAATCATACTCTCTATAGAAAGAAAGAGGAATAACTCCAGAAGGCAAAGAGCCAGAGAGGGGATCCTTAAGTTCTGTCTTTCCGCATCTCTGACTAACCTCTGAACTATGCATACATGGAACAGATCCAAGAAGATCAACTAAAAACAAACAAAAATATCTGAATTGAGATAGAAGCTGCTTCCCAAGAAGAAAAGTTTGTAGTCTACCTCCAACAAAGTTAAATGCCTACTAAAAGAAAAGAAGCTATATCTTGCAGAAAAATAATACGATCCAGAGTCTCCATGCTTAACATTCAAAATGTCCAGGATATTCAATGTATATGACCCAGCAACATATGACCAGTTCTCAAAGGAAGAGACCATCAGCTAAGATGAATCCAAGATGACCCAGATTTTAGAATTAGCAGACATGAAATGTAACAGTTATTATATCTACCTTCAATGATATAAAAGAAAATATGCTTGCAATGGGTAAAAAGAGTAAACATCTCAGCACAGGTACGGGAACAGTAAGAATGCACAAAATTAATGTTCTATAACCAAAAATAAAATATCTGCAATAAAATATTCACTGGATGGATTTAACTGAAGATGGAAATGATAGAGGAAAAAGTGAATCTTAAGATAGATGAATAGAAATTGTCCAATGTAAAGAACAGAAAAAAGATGAGTAGAGCCTCAGAGGCTTGCTAGATAATATAAAAGAGTTTAACATATATTTTATTGAAACTCCAGGGGGACAAAAATGAGATAATAGAGTATAAAAAATATGTAAATAAGTAGTGACCTAAAGCTTCCTGAATCTGATACAAGACATAAGTTTACATATTCAAGATGCTCAATAAACCACAAGAAGAATAAATATGAAAAAGGCCAGAGACATATACATGTGTCAGTGACTATGAAAAGCCAAGGAAAAGAATAAATCTTGAAAGAAATCGAGGAAAATGACACATTACATATAAAGGAATGATGATTTGATTAAAGGCCAGAAAAGATTAAAACATCCTCAAAGAGTTTTTAAAATGTCAACAGAATTATATAAGCAGCAAAAATAATTCTTCATGAATAAAGCAAAACCGACATTTTCAGGTAAAAGAAAACTATGAAAACTTGTTGCTACCAGATCTGCACTATAAGAAACACTAAAGGAACTTCAGGCTAAAGCAAAATGATACAAGATGGAAACTCAAATCCCCAGAAAGGAATGAAAGCATCAGAAGTGGTGAATATCTATGTAAATGTATAAAAGACTATTTTTTTGGCCTTTTTCTTCTTAATTTGTTTACAATATATGTGCCTGTATAGAGAAAAAACAACAGCATTGCCTTCTGGGATTTTTATGTAAGTAGATGTCATAAATATAAGAACAGCATAAAAATGTAAGTAGGAGAATAAATGAAATTACAGGATTTTAAAGCTTTTACATAGTTAAATAGGAAAATAGACAATTCCACAATTATAGTTAGAGATTTAAAAACTTTCTTTCAGCAACTGGCAAAGATAGACAAAAAATTAGTAAAGACATAGAAGATCTGAACACTATTATCACATTTATCTGACTGACATTTATAGAACTATACCTAACAATTGCTAGCATACACATTCTTTTCAAGGGTATGTGCACACCAGAATATGTTAGGTTGTAAAACAAATCTCAATAAGTCTTAAAAGTCTGAAATCATACAGAGTATATTCTCTGACCAAAATGGAATTAAGTTAAAAATCAATATGAATAAGGTATTCATGAAAGTCTCAATTATTTGGAAATTAAATAATGTACATCTAAATAATCTGTGGACTAAAGAAGAAATCAAAATTATTTCAAACTAAATGATAATTAAAAAAGGAAAAAAAATTAAAAAATCAAGGATCTAGGTTTCTACCTTAAGAAAAAGACCAAATTAAAGCCAAGGTAACAGAATGAGGAAGACAATAAAGATGAGTCTAGAAATCAATAAAATAAAAACTGGTCACAAAACAGGAAAAAATAAAACCAAAAGGTCAGTTTTGAAAAGGTCAATAAAATTAATATACCCTATTTGATTGCTGAAGAAGATACAATACACAAAATATGAGTATCACTAAGCACTGCACATCTTACAGACATGAAAGGATAGTAACGGAATGTCATGTACTACTTTATGATGATAAGTTTAACCACTAAAAGTGAGCCAATCCTTTGAAAGACATAAATAATTAAAATGGACACAAGAAGAAACAGGAAAAAATGAATAACCTTAGGTCAATTAAAAAGTTGAATTAAAATAAAAATCTCCTTACAAAGAAGAACCAGGCACAGATGGGTGCATTGGTGGATTCTAACATTTAAGGAAAAATAAGAACAATCTGATACAATCTTCTTTAGAAACAGAAGAAAAGGGAATTATTTTCAAATTATTTTATAAGTCCAGTATTACTAGGTGAACACATCACAAGAAAAGGAAACTACATACCAATTTTCTTCATGAACATAAGTTAAAAATCCTTAACAAAATGTTTGTAAATAAAATCCAGTAACGTATAAAAAGGGCAGTGTATTACAACCATTTAGGATTTATTCTATGAAGCAAAGGTTGGATTTAACATATAAAATCAGTTTGACTCCCCATATTAATGGAATAAAAGAGAAAACACGTGATAATTTTAGTAGAAGCAGAAAAAATTATTTGATGAAATTCAACTTGCCTTTATGATAAAAACTCTCAGAAAACTAGGCATAGATAGGATCTTCCTCAACCCAATAAGGATATCTACACAAACCTTACAACTAATGTCATACTCAATGGTGAAAGACTGAATGCTTTCCCCTAAGAACAGAAACAAAGCAAGGATATCCACTCTCACAACTTTTATTCAATATTGTATTTGTAGAACTATGTAGGTCAATAAGGCAAGGAAAATAACTAAAAGTCATACAGATTTAAAAGCAAGATATAAAAATATCTTTATTTGCATACAACATGTAGTATACATATAGAAAATCCTGAAAGGCAGTAGAATTAATAGGTGCCTTAAAAGGTTGCAGAATACAAAGTCAATATGCAAAAGTCAATTGTATTTCTGTTCATTATCAATGAACAACTGAAAAATAGCATTAAAATAACAAACCTATTTATAATGCCATAAAAATACTAAGAAAAAATCTAATGAAAGATGTATAAGACCTGTACACTGATAACAGCAAAACACTGCTGAGACAAATTAAAGAATATCTAAATTAATGGAGAGCTATACTGTGTTCATAGATTGGAAGACAACATTGTTAGGATGGAATTTCCCCCAAGTTGATCTATAGATTCAATGAGATCACAATCAAAATCATAAGCAGATATTTTTGAAGAAACTTAATTTCTTCAAGTTAATTTTAAAAATTTATGTGGAAGTGCAAAAGTCTTGGAATAAATAAAACAATCTTGAAAAAGAATATCAAGTTTGAAGGACTTATGCTGCCTGAATTCAAGACTTACTGTAAACATAAAGTAATTAAGACAGTGAAGTATTGGCATAAATAGAGACAGCTAGATAAATGGAATTGAAAAGAGAACCTAGATATAGACTCATGTGGTCAACTGATTTTGACAAAGACACCAAGGTAATTCAATGGGGAAAGGCTAGTCTCTTTGACCACTGATGTTGGAATAATTGGATATCTGTGTGCAAAAAGCTAAACCTTGACTATTACTTTACACTATACATGAAAATTAATTTGAAATGAATTGTATACCAAAAGGTAAGAGCTGAAACAACAGCAACAAAATTCCACTAGAGAAAGTAGGAGAAAATATTATGACCTTGAGTCAAGTAAAAATTTCTTCAGACTCCAAAAGCACCAACTATAAAAGAAATTAATTCATAAATTAGATGATATCAAGGGTAACACCTTTTGTACTTTAAAAGACATAGAGAAAACCAAAAGGCAAGCTATCCTCTTACAGGAAATGTTTGCAAAACATATATCTGACAAAGTGGTGTATCAAGAATAAAAAACTCAATTATAACAAGAGAAGCAACCTAATTTAGAAAGTCTACAAAATATTTGAACAGATACTTCACAAAAGAAGATAAAATGAATGGCCAATAAGCACATGTAAATGTGCTTGATACCATTAAGTATCAGAGGAATGAAGATTGAAACCACTTATACATACACATTAAGTTGGCTAAAATTAAAAAGAGTGACAATATCAAGCGTTGGGAAGAATTTGGAATAAGTGGGACTCTCATACAGAGCCAATATGAGTGCAAAATAGACAGTTGGCTTGAAAGAGTTTGGCAGTTTCTTGTAAAGTTAAACAGATACTTGCCATAAAACCATACAATCCCACTTCAGAAAACTAGTATTTACCCAACAGAAAAGAAAATATGTGTTCATCCAAAGACTTGTATTTACCCAACAGAAAAGAAAACATGTATTCATCCAAAGACTTGAATATGTATATTTATAGTAACATTGTTCATAATAGTCAAAAACTGGAAACAGCCACTATGGAGAACAGTATGGAGGTTCCTTAAAAAACTAAAAATAGGGCTACCATATGATCCAGCAATCCCACTCCTGGGCATATATCTGGAGAAAACCATAATTTGAAAAGATACATGTACCCCAATGTTCACAGCAGCATTATATACAATAGCCAGGACATGGAAACAACCTAAATATCCATTGATGGAGGAATGGATAAAGAAGATGTGGTACATATATACAATGGAATATTACTCAGCCATAAAAAAGAATGAAATAATGCCTTTTGCAGTGACATGGATGGACCTAGAGACTGTCATACTAAATGAATTAGTCAGAGAAAGACAAATATCATACAATATCACTTATACATGGAATATAAAAAATGGTACAAATGAAACTATTTACAAAAGAGAAATAGAGTCACAGATATAGAAAAGAAACATATTTACCAAGGGGGGGAAGGTGAGGGAGGGATAAGTTGGGAGATTGGGATTGACATATAGACTCTGCTATGCATAAAATAGATAACTGAGAGAGGAACCAAGATGGCGGAGTAGAAGGATGTGTTCTCACTCCCTCTTGCGACAACACCAGAATCACAACTAGCTGCAGGACAGTCATCGACAGGAAGACATTGGAACTCACCAAAAATGATACCCACATCCAAAGACAAAGGAGAAGCCACAATGAGATGGTAGGAGGGGTGCAATCACAGTAAAATCAAATCCCATAACTGGTGGGTGGGTGACTCACAGACTGGAGAACACTTATACCACAGAAGACCACCCAATGGAGTGAAGGTTCTGAGCCCCACGTCAGGCTTCCAAACCTGGGGGTCTCCAACAGGAGGAGGAAATCCTACAGAATCAGACTTTGAAGACTAGTGGGAATTGACTTCAGGACTTTGACAGGACTGGGGGAAAGAGAGACTCCATTCTTCGAGGCCACACACAAAGTAGTGTGCACACAGGGACCTAGGGGAAGGAGCAGTGACCACGGGGGAGACTGAACCAGACCTACCTGCTAGTGTTGGAGGGTCTCCTGCAGAGGTGGGTGGGGGCTGTGGCTCACTGTGGGGACAAGGACACTGGCAGCAGAACTTCTGAGAAGTACTCCTTGATGTGAGCCCTCCCAGAGTCTGTCATTAGCCTCACCAAAGAGCCCAGGTAGGCTCCAGTGTTGGGTTGCATCAGGCCAAACACCCAACAGGGAGGGAACCCAGCCCCACACATCAACAGTCAAGTGGATTAAAGTTTTACTGAGCTCTTCCCACCAGAGCAACAGTCCACTCTACCCACCACCAGTCCCTCCCATTAAGCCTCTTAGACAGCCTCATCCACCACAGGGCAGACAGCAGGAGCAAGAAGAACTACAATCCTGCAACCTATGGAACAAAAACCACGTTCACAGAAAGACAGACAAGATGAAAAGGCAGAGGGCTATGTATCAGATGAAGGAATAAGATAAAACCCCAGAAAAACAACTAAATGAAGTGGAGAAAGGCAACCTTCCTGAAAAAGAATTCAGAATAATCATAGTGAAGATGATCCAGGACCTCAGAAAAAGAATGGAGGCAAAGATCAAGAAGATGCAAAAAATGTTTAACAAAGACCTAGAAGAATTAAAGAACAAACAAACAGAGATGAACAATACAATAACTGAAATGAATACTACACTAGAAGGAATCAATAGCAGAATAACTGAGGCAGAAGAATGGATAAGTGACCTGGAAGACAGAATGGTGGAATTTACTGCTGTGGAAGATAATAAGAAAAAAGAATGAAAAGAAATTAAGACAGCCTAAGAGACCTCTGGGACAACATTAAATGCAACAACATTCGCATTATAGCAGTCCCAAAAGGAGAAGAGAGAGAGAAAGGACCAGAGAAAATATCTGCAGAGATTATAGTCGAAAACTTCCCTAACATGGGAAGAGAAAGAGCCACCCAAGTCCAGGAAGTGCAGTGAGTCCCATATAGGATAAACCCAAGGAGAAACACGCTGAGACACATAGTAATCAAATTGGCAAAAGTTAAAGACAAAGAAAAATTATTAAAAGCAGCAAGGGAAAAATGACAAATAACATACAAGGGAACTCCCATAAGGTTAACAGCTCCTTTCTCAGCAAAAACTCTACAAACCAGAAGGGAGTGGCATGATATATTTAAAGTGATGAAAGGGAAGAACTTACAACCAAGATTAATCTACCCGGCAAGGATCTCATTCAGATTCAATGGAGAAATCTAAAGCTTTACAGACAAGCAAAAGCTAAGAGAATTCAGCACCACCAAACCAGCTCTACAAGAAATGCTAAAGGAACTTCCCTAAGTGGGAAACACAAATGAAGAAAAGGACCTACAAAACCAAACCCAAAACAATTAAGAAAATGGTCACAGGAACATACATATCGATAATACGTTAAACGTGAATGGATTAAATGCCCCAACCAAAAGACACAGGCTTGCTGAATGGATACAAAAACAAGACCCATATATATGCTGTCTACAAGAGACCCACTTCAGACCCGGGGACACATACAGACTGAAAGTGAGGGGATGGAAAAACATATTCCATGCAAATGGAAATCAAAACAAAGCTGGAGTAGGAATACTCATATCAGATAAACTAGACTTTAAATAAAGAATGTTACAAGAGACAAGGAAGGACACTACATAATGATGTAGGGATCAATGCTAGAAGAAGATATAACAATTAGAAATATATATGCACCTGACATAGGAGCACCTCAATACATAAGGCCACTGCTAACAGCTGTAAAAGAGGAAATCAACAGTAACAAAATAATAGTGGAGGACGTTAACACCTCACTTACACCAATGGATAGATCATCCAAAATGAAAATAAATAAAGAAACAGAAGCTTTAAATGACACAATAGATGAGAAAGATTTAATTCATATTTATAGGACATTCCATCCAAAACCAGCAGATTACACTTTCTTCTCAAGTGCGCATGGAACATTCTCCAGGATAGACCACATCTTGGGTCACAAATCAAGCCTCAGTAAATTTAAGAAAATTGAAATCATATCAAGCACGTGTTTTGACCACAACACTATGGGATTAGTAAGGAATTACAGGGAAAAAAAAGTAAAAAACACAAACACATGGAGGCTAAACAATACGTTTCTAAATAACCAAGAGATCACTGAAGAAATCAAAGAGGAAATCAAAAAATACCTAGAGACAAATGACAATGAAAACATGATGAACCAAAACCTATGGGATGCAGCAAAAGCAGTTCTAAGAGGGAAGTTTATAGCTATACAAGGTTCCCTCAAGAAACAAGAAAAATCTCAAGTAAACAATCTAACCTTACACCTAAAGGGACTAGAGAAAGAAGAACCAACAAAACCCAAGGTTAGCAGAAGGAAAGAAATCATAAACATCAGAGCAGAAATAAATGAAATAGAAACAAAGAAAACAATAGCAAAGATCAATAAAACTAAAAGCTTGTTCTTAGAGAAGATAAGCAAAATTGATAAACCATTAGCCAGACTCATCAAGAGGGAGAGGACTCAAATCTATAAAATTAGAAATGAAAAAGGAGAAGTTACAACAGACACTGCAGAAGTACAAAGCATCCTAATAGACTACTACAAGCAACACTACGCCAATAAAATGGAGAACCTGGAAGAAATGAACAAATTCTTAGAAAGGTAGAACCTTTCAAGACTGAACCAGGAAAAAATAGAAAATATGAACAGACCAATCACAAGTAATGAAACTGAAATTGTGATTAAAAATCTTCCAACAAACAGGGGCTTCCCTGGTGGCGCAGTGGTTGAGAATCTGCCTGCCAATGCGGGGCACACGGGTTTGAGCCCTGGTCTGGGAAGATCCCACATGTCACGGAGCAACAGGGCCCATAAGCCATAACTGCTGAGCCTGTGCGTCTGGAGCCTGTGCTCTGCAACAAGAGAGGCCGCGACAGTGAGAGGTCCGCACACCACGATGAAGAGTGGCCCCCGCTCGCTGCAACTAGAGAAAGCCCTCGCACAGAAACAAAGACCCAACACAGCCAAAAATAAATAAATAAATAAATACAATAAAAAATCTTCCAACAAACTAAAGTCCAGGACCAGATGGCTTCACAGTTGAATTCTATCATACATTTAGAGAAGAGCTAACACCCATCCTTCTCAAACTCTTCCAAAAAATTGCACAGGAAGGAACACTCCCAAGCTCATTCTGTGATGCCACCATCACCCTGATACCAAAACCAGACAAAGGTAGTACAAAAAAAGAAAATTACAGACCAATATCACTGATGAATATAGATGCAAAAATCCTCAATAAAATACTAGCAAACAGAATCCAACAACACATCGAAAGGCTCATACACCATGATCAAGTGGGATTTATCCCAGGGATGGAAGGAGTCTTCAATATATGCAAATCAATCAATGTGATACACCATATAAACAAATTGAAGAATAAAAACCAGATGATCATCTCAATAGATGCAGAAAAAGCTTTTGACAAAATTCAACACCCATTTATGATAAAAACTCTCTGGAAAGTGGGCATAGAGGGAACCTACCTCAACATAATAAAGGCCATATACGACACACCCACAGCAAACATCATTCTCAATGGTGAAAAACTGAAAGCATTTCCTCTAAGATCAGGAATGAGACAAGGATGTCAACTCTCACCACTATTATTCAACATGGTTTTGGAAGTCCTAGCCACAGTAGTCAGAGAAGAAAAAAAAAATAAAAGGAATACAAATTGGAAAAGAAGAAGTAAAACTGTCACTGTTTGCAGATGACATGATACTATACATAGACAATCCTAAAAATGCCACCAGAAAACTCCTAGAGTTAATCAATGAATTTGGTAAAGTTGCAGGATACAAAATTAATGCACAGAAATCTCTTGCATTCATATACACTAGTGATAGAAATCTAAAAGAGAAATTATGGAAACACTCCCATTTACCATTGCAAAAAAGAATAAAATACCTAGGAATAAACCTACCTAAGGTGACAAAAGACCTGTATGCAGAAAACTATAAGACACTGATGAAAGAAATTAAAGATGATACCAACAGATGGAGAGATATAGCATGTTCTTGGATTGGAAGAATCAATATTGTGAAAATGACTATACTACCCAAACCAATCTACAGATTCAATGCAATCCTTATCAAATTACCAATAGCATTTTTTACACAACTAGAACAAACCATTTTAAAATTTGTATGGAGATAAAAAGACCCCGAATAGCCAAAGCAGTCTTGAGGGGGGAAAAAAAGGGAGCTGGAGGAATCAGAGTCCCTGACTTCAGACTATACTACAAAGCTACAGTAATCAAGACAATATGGTACTGGCACAAAAGCAGAAACATAGATCAATGGAACAAGATAGAAATCCCAGAGATAAACCCACGCACCTATGGTCAACTAATCTATGACAAAGGAGACAAATATATACAATGGAGAAAAGACAGTCTCTTCAATAATGGTGCTGTAAAAACTGAACATCTACATGTAAAAGAATGAAATTAGAGCACTCCCTAACACCATACACAAAAATAAACTCAAAATGGATTAGAGACCTAAATGTAAGACTGGGCACTATCAAACTCTTAGAGGAAAACATAGGAAGAACACTGACATAAATCACAGCAAGATCTTTTTGATCCACCTCCTAGAGTAATGGAAATAAAAACAAACATAAACAAATGGGACCTAATGAAACTTCAAAGCTTTTGCACAGCAAAGGAAAGCATAAACAAGACAAAAAGACAACCCTCAGATTGGGAGAAAATATTTGCAAATGAATCCACGGACAAAGGATTAATCTCCAAAATGTATAAACAGCTCATGCAGCTCAATATTAAGGAAACAAACAACCCAATCCAAAAATGGGCAGAAGACCTAAATAGACATTTCTCCAAAGAAGACATACAGATGGCCAAGAAGCACATGAAAAGCTGCTCAACATCACTAATCATTAGAGAAATGCAAATCAAAACTACAATGAGGTATCACCTCACACCAGTTAGAATGGGCATCATCGGAAAATCTACAAACAACAATTGCTGGAGAGGGTGTGGAAAAAGGAAACCTTCTTGCACTGTTGGTGGGAATGAAAATTGACACATCCACTATGGAGAACAGTACGGAGGTTCCTTAAAAAACTAAAAATAGAATTACCATATGATCTAGCAATACCACTACTGGGCATATACCCAGAGGAAACCGTAATTCAAAAAGACACATGCACCCCAATGTTCATTGCAGCACTATTTACAATAGCCAGGTCATGGAAGCAACCTAAATGCCCATCGACAGCCGAATGGATAAAGAAGATGTGGTACATATATACAATGGAATATTAGCCATAAAAAGGAACGAGATTGAGTCACTTGTTGAGACGTGGATGGATCTAAAGACTGTCATGCAGCGTGAAGTAAGTCAGAATGAGAAAAAGAAATATCGTATATTAATGCACGTATGTGGAATCTAGAAAAATGGTACAGATGAACCAATTCGCAGGGCAGAAGTTGAGACACAGATGTAGAGAACAAATGTATGGACACCAAGGGGGGGAAAACCACGGTGGGGTGGGGATGGTAGTGTGCTGAATTGGGCGATTGGGATTGACATGTATACACTGATGTGTATAAAATTGATGACTAATAAGAAGCTGCAGTATAAAAAAACAAACAAACCAAAAAAACAACGAATACTGAAGTTTCTTTGGGTTATTTGTATGGAAATATGTTAATATAAATGTTTCAGCCATTAAAAATATAGATAACTAATAAGAACCTACTGTATAACACAGGGAATTCTACTCAATACTCTGTAATGACCTATATGGGAATAGAATCTAAAATAGAATAGATATATGTATATGTATATGTATGACTGATTCACTTTGAGGTACAGCAGAAACTGACACAACATTGTAAATCAACTATAGCCCAATAAAAATTAATTAAAAAATGAAAAAGAAAACATATGTTCATCCAAAGACTTGAATGTATATATTTATAGGAACATTATTTATAATAGCCAAAAAACTGGAAACCACTGAAATGTCCATCAACAGGTGAATGGATAAAAAAGTTGTCAGGGTGGAGGGAGGGATAAGTTAGGAGGTTGGGATTAACATATACACACTACTATATATAAAATAGATAAACAACAAGGACCTACTCTATAGCACAGGGAACTGTACTCTATATTTTGTATACCTATACCCACAAGGGAAGAGAATCTACAGAAGAATATATATACACACACACACATATGTACATATATATATGTATAACTGAATTGCTGTGCTATATACCTGATGTTACTCATGATATTGTGAATCAACTATAATTCAATAAAAAAAATCTAAAAAGAAAAGTTGTCATATGCTGATACTGTGGACTGTTAGCCATAAAAAGGAACTATCGATAAACAACAATGTGACTGCATCTCAAGACATGCTGAGTAAAAGAAGTCAAACACAAAAGACTGTTAGACATCATATGATTCAATTTATATGCAATTTCAAAAAAGGGAAAACTGTAGAGACAGAAAGCAGATCAGTGGTTTTCCAATGACTAAGGTTAAGAGGAAAGGATTGACTGTAAAGAGGCCTGGGCACAAGGAAACTTTTGGTGGTGATAGCAATGTTCTATATCTTGATGGTGGTGATGGTTACAGAACAATATGCAATTACCAAAAAATGGGCAGAAGACCTAAATAGACATTTCTCCAAAGAAGACATACAGATGGCCAAGAGGCACATGAAAAGATGCTCAACATCACTATTAGAGAAATGCAAATCAAAACTACAATGAGGTATCACCTCATACCAGTCAGAATGGCCATCACCAAAAAATCTACGAACAACAAATGCTGGAGAGGGTGTGGAGAAAAGGGAACCCTTTTGCCCTGTTGGTGGGAATGCAAATTGATACAGCCACTGGACACATACCCTGAGAAAACCATAATTCAAAAAGACACATGCACCCTAATGTTCACTGCAGCACTGTTTACAATAGCCAGGTCATGGAAGCAACCTCAATGTCCATCAACAGAGGAATGGATAAAGAAGATGTGGTACATATATACAATGGAATATTACTTGGCCATAAAAGGAACGAACTTGGGTCATTTGTTGAGACGTGGATGGATCTAAAGACTGTCATACAGAGTGAAGTAAGTAAGCAAGAGAAAAACAAATATTGTATATTAATGCATATGCGTGGAATATAGAAAAGTGGTACAGATGAGCCTGTTTGCAGGGCAGAGGTGGAGACGCAGACGTGGAGAACAAGCGTATGGACACCAAGGGGAGAAGGGGGGGATGGGATGAGTTGAGAGACTGGGATTAACATATATACGCTGCTATGTGTAAAATAGAGCCTGTTGTTTAGTGCAGGGAGCTCTACTCAGTGCTCTGTGGTGGCCTGAATGGGAGGGAAATCCAAAAAGGAGGTGATGTATGTATACATATAGCTGATATACTTCACTGTACAGCAGAAACTAACACAACATTGTAAAGCAACTATACCCCAATGAAAGAAATGCAATTATTAAAAATCAGATTGTACATCTAAAATGGATAAATTTTGTTATATTCAAATTATACCCCAAAATATCTGGGAAAAAACCCTCTGATATGTAAGACAGAGATAGGAAGCATCTTTGAAATTATAGCAAAGATGGGTGGGCCCAGATTTCACCCCTGCCCTCATCCCGTGAGATTCATAAATAAGTAGCATATCTAATTTTAAACTGGCACACTCAACCATATGTGCCACACCTCATGTACACAGAAATGTACATTAAGTTAAATAATGCAGGTGGGTCCTCTTGCATTCCACCCACTCACTGAGCATGTGCCCTGATGAGAGAGGTGAACAGCTGCGATCCCTCCAATCCTCAAGCACCTCACCCCACTGAAAGTGATTCCAGTGTGTGAAGACCCATTTTCAACAACATGGTTTCCAGAGGCAACCCAGCCTTAACTGTCCAAGGTGAAAAATAAAATCATATTTATATATAGCTTTTTATGGACAATTTAAAGGATTCTCAAAAGTATTTTTTTTTTTTTTTTTTTTTTGCGGTATGCGGGCCTCTCACTGTGTGGCCTCTCCCATTGCGGAGCACAGGCTCCGGACGCGCAGGCTCAGCGGCCATGGCTCACAGGCCCAGCCGCTCCGCGGCATGTGGGATCTTCCTGGACCGGGGCACAAACCCATGTCCCCTGCATCGGCAGGCGGACTCTCACCCACTGCGCCACCAGGGAAGCCCAAAAGTATTTTTTTTTTAATTTTATTTTTGGCTGTGTTGGGTCTTTGTTGCTGCGAGTGGGCTTTCTCTAGTTGTGGTGAGCGGGCTTCTCACTGCAGTGGCTTCTCTTGTTGCGGAGCATGGGCTCTAGGTGCGCAAGCTTCTGTCGTTGTGGCTCGCAGGCTCTAGAGCACGGCTCAGTAGTTGTGGCTCACGGGCTTAGTTGCTCTGCGGCATGTGGGATCTTCCCGGACCAGGGCTCGAACCCATGTCCCCTGCGTTGGCAGGCAGATTCTTAACCACTGTGCCACCAGGGAAGCCCTCAAAAGTAATTTTGACCAAGTATGATTTTTGTTCAGGGCCAACTTCAATGCTAACTTCTACACCAGCTGTGACTTTCTCGAACTTCAAGAGAGCCCTAAGGCTACACAGAACAGTTTGTAAACCACTCTATGTCTGGACACCTCAAGTGAGGAACCTGTCGCCTCACAAAGCATTCCACTCCATTTTGGACCACTGAACTGTCAATTTTCCAAACGTGGGTCATCTTGCCATGATCTCCACTTATTGGCCCTGGCTCTGCTCTATGGAGCCATGTTGAAAAATCGTCTTTTCCTTGAGAGTTCCTTCAAATTTCTGATGGGTACTGGGTTCACCTCTGGTCTTTTTTTTTTTTTCTAATACTGAACAACCCTAGTACTAGATTGATTTTTCCCTTCTGTAATCAGTATAGCAATGGTCTGTGGCCTCAACCCAAAATAGATGCTGAATTAGACGATGGTATCTTGGCACCACCTGTCCTCAAGTGACTTAACAACTTCAGCAACTGCCAAGTACAGGAAGCCTGTGAATATCAAGAGTTCCTGCACTCAGTACATTTTCCCAGCTGAGCTCTGCAGAAGGAGTAGCAGTGGTGAAAGTCTTTGGAACTTTGTCTGACCTCCATCCCCAGACATGTCACTGATCTGCTTTGGGAGGTCACCATCCCTGGCCAGCTCTCTGACTCGGCTCCCATCTCAATGGGACTTTATAAAGTCATGGAATGGAAACGACCTCCCCCGTCCTCACTTCCCTTACCCCAGCCTCCGTCGGGGAGCTATTCAATGTACAGCAATGACCATTAAGAAGCTGCATGTTTATTTTGCAGGCAATCTCGGCTGCCTGCATTGCTGGACTGAGCCCTCTACCAGGCTTGCACAAGCAGCTCTGCTGGGAGCAGTCACGCTTATGAACTGTTCATGGGGTAAGCCCATCGCCGGCTGTCAGCAGCTGAACGCTCTTTACCCTGAAGAGATAGAAAAGGAAGGAAAGGCAAACAGCTCTGAAGAAACGCTTCTGTAAATTTAGCAATCAGAAGGGCTACACAGAATCATCGAATGCCTCTCATTTTGTGAATGCCATTAGTCAATATTTCTAGCCTCTGTACAAGGTCCAGTACTCTGTAGGACCTCTCCCACTCCATGAGTGAGAAGGAAACTAGATTGAGGTCACAGACTTGGGTTCTAATCCTGACTCAGTCTTGAGTTAGCTTCAGCAATGGTTTCTGGCAGTCTCTCCTTGTCTAGGAATGTGCTAGAAGAGCTTATGTGTAGTGAGCCTGTCAAATGCCACTACCAGGATCAAAGGCAACCGTAACAACAGCAGCATGCAAAGAATGAGAACATTACTAGTGGTTAAATCTGTTCTGCACTTTACATTTTTCGAGGTTCCTTTCTTCCCTAGAGCTCAGTTGAGACTTTCACCATTTTTCAAAGCAATTAGAGGTAAATAATAGTAACTCCATTTTAGCCTGATAGGAAACTATGCTGCAGAGGTTGAGAGAGTCACTCAAGATAACATTTAGGGACAGATCTGGGGACTTAGGTCTCCTAATTGCTAATGCTGGGCTCTTTTCATATACTCTCTGCATAGACCCCAGTTATTGTCATCTAAATAGCCATGATTTTCAGAACTATTTATTGAATACCTATTAGATGCCAGGGTTTGAGCTAAGTATGTCACACTGTTTACAAACGGAATCATTAGAACAACCCTATGCAGAAGAAATACAGATATGAAAACTGAAGCTCAAACAGACCAAATAACTTGCCAGAGTTATTCTCCAACCCATTACAGACTAATAAGTAATCTCGAGCAACTGGCAACCTCTCTGACTCTGTGTCTAATGGGTTTAATGATATCTCCTCCTGGTCTCCCAAGGCTTAGGTAGCATGGGGACCATCTGTGCTAATGGGCAGGAGAATGTCTTGAAACATGTGAAGTGACAATCCTTTTCTCAACAGCCAAGCTGGGATTCAAACCCAGGCGTGTACATTTCCAGACTGAGGGTGTAAGCATGATGCTATATGTCATACTAAGTATACATAGAAAAACCCGTTACCCAGACCACTCACTGCTGGTCACCTACACAGAAAAAAGGACTCCATGGTAAACACTTCAATCTGTGTTGATTAAGAAAAAAGGTCAGGGACTTCCCTGGTGGCGCAGAGGTTAAGAATCCATCTGCCAATGCAGGGGACACGGGTTCGAGCCCTGGTCTGGGAAGATCCCACATGCTGCAAAGCAACTAAGCCCGTGCGCCATAACTACTGAGCCTGTGCTCTAGAGCCCGCAAGCCACAACTACTGAAGCCCGCATGCCTAGAGCCCGTGCTCCGCAACAAGAGAAGCCACCACAATGAGAAGCCTGTGCACCACAACGCAGAGTAGCCCACGCTCGCTGCAACTAGAGAAAGCCCGCGCACAGCAACGAAGACCCAACGCAGCCAAAAATAAATAATAAATTAATTAATTAAAAAAAAAAGAAAAAAGGTCAGTAAGTCTTTTGAACCCTTAAATCCCAAAGGGCTGTTCCCTTCATTCTGGACACAGGCAGCAAGGAGTTAACGCTGGGTGTTGAGAAAGGGACTGTAATTACTTTGGCTGCACCAGAGAGTCACCTCTTTCTTGCAAGTCTTTGCTTTTCACCTGCTGAGCAAATAAGTATCACCAAGGAAACAAGATCTTTTCTTTCCTGTCATTCTGAACTCAAGTGTAGCCACTTCAAATAATGGCAGGAGCTACTTTTGGAAAAGGAAAGGTGGAGGGAGTGAGGGGGAGGTCCTATGTAGGTGGCTATGAAAAGAAAGAGGGAAGAGTGATTTGGAGGACTTCGGGGGGGCGGAGGTTGTCTTTTGGGACTTCCTGGTTTCGGGTTCTGGCTGAGTTCATCGTGGATATCCTATGGCCTTCTTGGCTGGTGGTCTCAGAGTGATAGAAAGGTATGGTGGGATAAGTTTTAATTGCTTTTTAAAAATGTTTATTTCTTCAAAAGTTCCTGAAGCAATCCCCTGGCTGCCCGAAGTCATTACTTCCAGATACTTCTAGTGGAAATTGGAGGATAGGGAATGAAGTGATCATTAAAAATAATTATAATCGTGATGATGGTAGTGGGAAGAGCGTGTACTGAATGCTTGCTATATGCACAGCATTTCGCTGAATACTTCACATACATATTTTATTAAATTCTCACAGCCACCATGTGGAGCCGGCACTACTACTGTCTCCATTTTGTGGATAATAAAACTGCAGCTACGAGTTTCAGGAAATTACCCACCATCCTGAAACTAGTGGGTGGATGGATGGACCGTTATTCAAACCTGGGCTGTGGTCTGATTACGGGGTTTGAATTCTTAACACCCAAGCTTACATACAGGATGTGACTTAAGCCCTTAAATAAATAAGTAGTAATTACTACAGAAAATTGTTTAGAAAAAGACAATGGAAAAAAAAAAAGTAAGAAATAAATAATGCTCCTTGATATGAGAAAGGCTGTCTGGGTGGGTTACACTGACTCAGCCAAGATACTTGACATTTATTTTCATGTGTTTTCTAGTTTCGCATTTGTGGGACGAGGAGATATGATGAGAGAAGGGAGTTGGAAGCAACAGGAGGTGGTGAGAGAGGCTGATCTCTGCAGGATTATTAACCTATATGCTTTTAGGAACTAACTTGAGGTCCGGTAGCCAGGAGCAACTGGAGTGAAGGCAAACCACTATGATGCTGGCCTCGACCTATGAACCAGGACCTCCAGACAAAGGACAAGTTTAGCAGTAGGAAAAATATATTGAGCTAAACTTTTCTTTCTTTCTTTCTTTTTTTTCGGCCGTGCCCCATGGCTTGGGAGATCTTAGTTCCCTGACCACGGATCGAACTCGCGTCCTCGGCAATGAAAGCATGGAGTCTTAACCACTGGACTGCCAGGAAAGTCCCTGGGCTGAGGTTTTCATTTAAAACTTATCTCAAATATCATAGGGATCATAGGATGACAACTAAATGGCATCTCTGAAATCACCTAATTCAGTGTTCTCACTGGGATTTATTTTGCCCTCTGGGGGATATTTAGCAACATGGAGAGGTATTTTTGATTGTCACAAACTGGGGGAGTGAAGGATCATGCTAATGGCCTGGAATGCGTAGAGGCCAGAGCTACTTCTAATCATCCTCCAGTGCCCAGGACAGCTCCCACAGCAAAGAATCATCCAGCCCCAGATATCAATAATGCCAAGGTTGAGAAATCTGTTCTGGTTCAACTCTCTAGAAGCTTAATGGTTAAGATCCATGTTCTATTTAAAAGTTACATTTTATTAGTAAAGTGTAAAGAAAATACACTGGAGACGTTTAACCTATCACTAATTGTACCATCAGCCCTGGCTTAATCATGCAAATTAAACAGCTTCTGTGTTGTCCCAGGCAAACCAGAGAGCAGACCAGTATGTTTCTTCCTGGCTAGTGGCTTTCTTTTCTGCCTGGGTTCCCAGAGCCTGAGGTTCCCTGAAGAGGCCTCGTGGGCAGTTGGGCCCCTTTCTTCCTGGGATCACTGCAGATCCTCTTTTATGTATATAAATCCAGTGGATTAGGGTCTGTTTCTAACCACTCTGGACAGATTTTCACCCAATTTGGAGAGTAACATTGGGAATATTCTGACTTCTATTTTTTTGAGGGAGACACGACTATCTCTTTGAAAGACCCACTGAAACACCTCAAAGACAGATTAGCTAAGACTGAGGTGCAATGACAGGCCTAGTAACTGTCAGTTAGAAGAGAAGTCCATGTGGATAGTAAAATCAAACTGGGGTTTCAGTATGACTCGGAATCATAAGTGGCAAAGGTATGGCTCTGTATCACTGTGGCTCTCATCTGCAATAAGCTGCTCCTTCCTTTTACCCAGGCACGTCTGGAGGGGACTGGGGTGGAGAGCAGAGCAGTAGAGGGGAAAGGCTGTGGGCCTTGGAGGCAGCCTCGGGCTAAGCTCTGTGACCTTGAGCAAATTACTTAACATCTCTGAGCCTCAGTCCCCTCCTAGAGTCGTTGTAAGGCTTCCATGAGTTACCATGGGTCAGGTCTTAGAATAAATTGTGTCTGGCATGCAGGAAGTTCTCAGAAAGGATTAGCTGCTGCGTTTTTTTTTTTTGCGGTACGTGGGCCTCTCACTGTTGTGGCCTCTCCCGTTGTGGAGCACAGGCTCCGGACGCGCAGGCTCAGCGGCCATGGCTCACGGGCCCAGCCGCTCTGCAGCATGTGGGATCCTCCCGGACCGGGGCACGAACCCACATCCCCTGCATCGGCAGGCGGACTCTCAACCACTGCGCCACCAGGGAAGCCCAGCTGCTGCGTTCTTACCTTCATCATCGTTATTATGCCGGAGCAGTACATAATGGACACCAGCTGATGCTATTCTATATGCTGGCATTCTACGTAAGGTTTCATTCTTTTTTTAAAAAAGGTTTTCTGCTAAAAATAAATCTAGGGACTTCCCTGGTGGTCCAGTGGTTAAGACTTCACCTTCCAATGCATGGGGTGCGGGTTCCATCCCTGGTCAGGGAGCTAAGATCCCACATGCCTTGTGGCCAAAAAACCAAAATATAAAATAGAAGTGATATTGTAACAAATTCAATAAAGACTTAAAAAATCAATCAATCTGAAAAACCACTGGGCAGCTTCATTTTCACATCAAAAGCTTTTAAGATTCCTCTTATTTTGATGCATGAATCAAAAGTGTCACATGACTGAGGAAAAAAACCCAAGGATGCAATCTTAGGCCAAATGATGCGTAGCTGGGGAGAGGGCCTTCCTACCTCTTCTTTGCCTTTCACATTTAAACAAGTCTATGCAACTCTTCACTCACTTACTTTCGTTCTTTTCATTCTTATTTACTGTCCATCACTGGAGTTTCTTAAAGATATTAGCCAACGCAAATAGGTCGCCATCCTGTGTCTCACCTAGATCTGGTAGCTTGGTTGGTGGAGGGTCTTAGAAGAGTAATGGAAACACCTATTAAAGATTGTTTACATTTACGGTGATTACATTTCGTGACTCTGAACTGAGTGGGTTCAAATCCTGAGCTTTGCCACTTATAAACTCTGTGACCTTGGCAAGTTATTGAGCATCTCAACCATGGTCTGGAGAGAGTATGTGACTTACCCAAGGTCACACAGAGAATGGCAAAGCTAGAACTGGAATCCAAGGCTCTTTTTTTTTTTAATTTAATTAATTTATTTTTGGCTGCTTTGGTTCTTTGTTGTTGTGCAGGGCTTTCTCTAGTTGGGGCCAGCGGGGGCTACTCTTTGTGGTGGTGCGCAGGCTTCTCATGGCGGTGGCTTCTCTTGTTGCGGAGCACGGGCTCTAGGCGTGCGGGCTTTAGTAGCTGTGGCACACGAGCTCAGTAGTTGTGGCTCGTGGGCTCTAGAGCACAGGCTCAGCAGTTGTGGCACACGGGCTTAGTTGCTCCGTGGCATGTGGGATCTTCCCAGACCAGGGCTCGAACCCGTGTCCCCTGAATTAGCAGGCAGATTCTTAACCACTGCACCACCAGGGAAGCCCATGGAATCCAAGGCTCTTGACCAAAGTGGCTGCCCATGGGCTGGGTTCAGTTTGCAGATGGTCTTAGTTTAGACTGCACAAGGTTTTGAAAAATATTTGATTTAGCTGCCACAAAGAACTGGGAGATTTCTCCCGAAACTCTGGAGTTCCTGCTTCTGTTTCATCAATGAAATAGAAGTCATTATAACATCTACCTCTCAGGGTTGGCGTGAGAACGGCAAATAATCCACGGCATCTCTTAGCACAGTGCCTCGTGCACAGAATTTGCACAGTGAGCTATTATCATCAGCAGCGTTAAAGCTGGGACTGGAAGATTTCTGTCTCCACTCTGTGATGCTCTCTCCTAGCAACTCAGTTATATCTGCCTCACATCTCTGCATTTGGAACCCATGCGTTTAAAACCACTAAAACAGCCGCTAAGTCTGACTCACAGAGGAGCCCTGGAAGGGGTTAGCATGAGGGCAGGAATTACTCAGCGGGAGGCTGGGGCAGGCACTTTCTAGTGGCTTTAAATTGATCCACTTACATAATCTTCAGAACAACTGCAGGAGGTCACTCAAGTTTCCCAATGTGTAAGTCTTGTTTCTTAAACTGCTCTGTAAGTACCTCCAGCATGCGCCTGGCATCCCATACCTCAAAATATTCACCATCACTCACCACCATACTCTGTGGGATGATCGAGGCTGCCTCCTGCCCCACTAGGAAACTGTGGTCCAGAGATGTGAGAGGAATCACTGAAGGTCACACGGTAAGTGGCAAGCCTGGGACTTGAACCTAAGGCTCTTTAAGGGCCCAGTGGGGGCAGATTGGCTACTCACGACTGTTCTTAGTTTGCAGAGGGGCTTAGTTTGGGCTGCACTGCATTTTGAAAAAAAAATTATTTGCCAAAGTTTAAAATACAATTGTGAAATTTTGCATATAAATCTGGATTCTTGCCTCCTTGGAGGATCTGGCCTCCTTGAGCCAGTCCTACAGGGCAACATCGGCTGGAGCCAAGCAGCCTTTGCCCTTAGCTGGGGAAAGAACTCTAGTTCCTCCTCATCCCAAGGTCTTGGGCTAAGGAACAACCACCATTTTCCTATTCTGCAGCCTGTTATGTTACTTAACAAATTTTATTATGTTACTTAACTATTATGTTACATTGGAATCTGTGACTCTGAAATCTCTACTAGTGCCTTTCCAGCCTTCCCCAGGGCCTTCTACAGTACTGGACTAAATGTATCAGACAAGCAGCCCTCTGAACAGCCTCTAATGGGTTGAATTGTATCCCCCACCCCCGCAAAGATATGTTAAAGTTCTAACCCCCAGGGCCAGTGCATGTGACCTTACTTGGAAATACAGTCTTCTTTGCAGTCCTAGACATGCATGGCAGCAGGAAGGAAGGGGTGGGAGGTTCGCTTTTCCTCATCAAGTTAAGATGAGGTCATGCTTAATTAGGGTGGACACTACTTCAGTATGATGTGTCGTTATACAAAGAGGAGCAGAGACACAGATACAGACCCAGAGGGAAGATGGCCATGTGAAACCAGAGGCAGCTGATACAAGCCAAGGAACATCTAGGGCTACCAGTAGGGTGGAAGAGGCAAGGAAAGTCCTTGCCCCAGAAGCTTTGGAGGGAGCATGGCTCTGCAGACACCTTGATTTTAGAGTTCTAGCCTCCAGAACTGTGAGAGAGTAAACTTCTGTTGCTTTAAGTCCCCCAGGTTGTGGCACTTTGTTACAGCAGCCCTAGGAAACTAATACACAGCACTGTCACGCATCCCTTTCACTTCCGGTTCTTATAGCCTGCTTTTACCTTTGTCCTCCTTCATTTCTGCTTCCCTGTCTCTCTCATCCATCCTCCAGTACATCTCTATCCTCCTTCTCCCTGTCTGCCTCAGGTCCACTATGGACTTTGAACCTGATTGATGTCTCCCAGGATGAAAAGGACCCTGGACGCACTTCCGAGTTTAGCAAATAGGGAGGTAACACAGGGGAGCGATTATTTGCACGTGTTGATATGGTTACTGCTGGGCGGCACAGTTGCCAGGCTGCCAGAAACAGCTGCCGGAAACCTGAAATCTCAGTGCCGATCACTGCAGTACCACCTTTGGGAGCTGCGAGAACAACAAGCTTGCCCAGGACTTTGTGTGAATTGGCCCAGACACCTCTTCTCCCTCCACAGCATCTCAAAATCGACTCCAGTAGCTTCTTAGCATTCAGTGCAGCCCTCGCTGGTGAAGCTCAGACAGGCCGTTCGGTCCCTGCAAAGCAGGGCACTGACAGCTTTTTCCCTTTTCTCTTCCTCATTACTTAATCTGTCCACTTCCTGATACTAATGGGTTTTTAAATGAGCCTAGGACAATTGATAGCATTTCCCAATTAAAACCAAATATCCCTCATCCACCCTTTACGCGGCCACTGGGTATGAAGGAGTGCCGGGGAGCAGGGGCCCAGCCAGACATATCTTTCTAGCTGTCCTGCTCTGACCCTCTCCGCCTGCAGAGATGCCGAAGCCCCTCTCGTGGGAGTTGGTTATTGCAAAGTTGCTCTGAGATGCAGGAGTGACTTCTAGGTGCCAGCGGGAGGAGTGCTGGCTGAGATTTCTGAGCAGATACAGTGATGGTGATAGAGTCAGAGACAGGATTTTTCCCAATCCTCTCTGTTGTCAACTGGTTTCATAACCACTGAATCCAGATGCTGCCCTCTGAACGGGGAGAAATCCTTGTACAGCCATAGTAATTGATAGAAAGTTTGAGAGACAGTGGGCTGAGGGTCTGCAGAAGTAAATCCTCTTATTTTTTATTATTATAAGTGTTTATAAATAAAAGAATGGACCTACTGCTTATTGAGTGCCTGCTGTGTGCTAGACCCTGTGATTGGCACCTTACATAAATTATCTCTAATCCTTATAAGACCATTTGAGAAGGATAATCTCTCTTTGTTACAAATGAGGAAAGAGACACTCACAGAAGTTAAATGACTTAACCAAGGCTGCACATCTAGTAAATGTCAGCACTGAATCTAGGTAGTCTGAATCCAAAGCCATGTTCTTTCTGTTACTCTAGGAGAGACTTAACTGCTACTGGCTGCAGGAAGCGTAAATTTAGTAACCGTATTTGGGGACTGTGCTCAGGGCAACCTTAGAGGGTTGATACACGGTGAAGGTGCATTGGAGAGTTTATTTACTTACTTATCGCGGGAGAAGAAATGCCTGAGAGTGACAGCCCCACTACCTACATAGAATTCTATCTTCTCAGACCCCAGGCCCCTCCTACAGAAGTTTCAAGGTTACCCTGAGGGGATGCCTCCCAGAGAGTCCTAGACATGCATGGCAGCAGGAAGGAAGGGGTGGGAGGTTCGCTTTTCCTATTTCTACAATCCAGCTGCCCTCCCCATGCTCCGAGAGTCAACCCCCAACTCCTGTTTCAGTTCCACACCTCTTTCCCAAGCCTTGTTTCAGCTATTCCTCACTGCCACCAGGTGGGATGGGGCCCTCTCTTGTCACTAGTATCCCTGCAACGCAGAGAAGGAAACTCTCTGAGAACGAAGCAGCTTGCTCAGGATAAACACCTCGGCTAGCTGCGGCACTAGCTCTCAAATCCACATCCTCTGACTTCGTGTACACTCCTGGCAGTTAAAATGGCAGAAGCCAAGATCTTGCATGGCTGTGTGTAGAAACGAGTTCTGCCTTTGCAGCAAGACTGTGGACCCCTGGAAGAAGAATGAGTTCAGCGTTGGGTTTGCTGGAAGAGAGAATAGAGCGCAAGTGAGCACACGTGAGGGTCACAGATGGAATCCTCTAGCCAGCCAACTGGCCAACTACCACCAGAGACAACTCAACTAGGCCACATTCTATCTCATTTCAACATGTCCCACCTTTGGCATTCTCTAAACCCGACTGAGGTTGTTGAGCTCCACAAAAGCTAAGTTCCTGGAGATCAGTGCAGAGAGCAATAGGGGAATTAAACGTCCTTCTTTCTCCAAGGCTACAGGTGATCTCCAATCTTTCATGTGCAGGTAGCAGTAATGGAGATTGCAGAAGGAATGTAGCTTGTACTTAAAGACGGAGAGTAAGAAGATGTTCTGAATTGTTCTGCTGTGGTTGCGCTTATGCGCCTGACGGTGGAATCTACACAAGATCTCATTCTAGAATCCCTCGTCATGTTCTAAGCTAAACGTGTAATCTTCTCATAGTGTTCCAGACCTACTTCAAACTCTGGGCAAACCCACATACCAGTCTCACACAAAAGCTTAACAAGTGCCCTTCTAAAAACTTAACATGACTTAACCAACTTGGCTACTTTGTAACCAACCAAAATGGTGCCAAACCTGTGGCTCCATCACTAACCATCATTTAGCAAATGGCTATGCCATTCACTCAGTTGTCCAACAACTTGGCTTCATTTTTCAGTTCTCTCTTTCATGTTCAATAACTTCTGCTGGTTCTAATGTATAGAATTTCTAGAATCCATCCACGCCTCTCCACTGCCGCTCGTCTTATCTAACCATCACCCACGCTCTTGTCTTTAGAGTGTCTCCCTCGTTCCCTCCACCACTACTGTTTGGCTCTAGAACCATCCTGTACTCTGAGGCTTGCATAACTTTATGTTACAAACCTGCTTAAAACACTATCATAGGGACTTCCCTGGTAGCACAGTGGTTAAGACTCTGCGCTCCCAATGCAGGGGGCCCCGGTTTGATCCCTGGTCTGGGAACTAGATCCCACATGCATGCTGTAACTAAGAGTTCATATGCCACAACTAAGGAGCCTGCCTGCCGCAACTAAGACCTGATGCAACCAAATAAATAAATAACCAAAAACTACAACGAAAAATCCACTATCATTAATCCTCATCATCTTCCAGATAAATACAGATGAGGAAATAGACACTCTCAGAAGTTTAATGACTGAACCAAGACTGCATACCTAGTAAGTGTCAGTGTTGAATCGAGGTATTCTGAATCCAATCCATGTTCTTTCTGTTACTCTAGGAGTAATTTATTGCACTGGCTGGAGGGAGCACGAGTTAAATTAACCATATTTGGGGACTGTGCTTATTTATTCATTATCTTATGTGAGTGGGAGAAGAAATGCCGGGAGTGGTAGCTCCATTACACACAGGGAATTCTACCCCCTTCCCTGCTCCTGCCCCCTAAAAAAACACCAGTGTCAGTGCCACCTACTCCCATTGCCCCCGTACTTATGCCCTGGAATAATCTGCCCCTTATATTTTAATTGCTTGTTTAGTTGTCTTTCTCTTTCAGACAGAGAGTTCTGGGAGGTTGCAGACTGTTCATTATTAAGCACCACACCAGGCATGTGGTGGGCACTCAATAAATATTTATTACTTTCTTTTCCTTCCCTCTCAGTTTCATTGGTACTGAACACATCAGTAAACAGCTAGCTCCTCTCAAACACGTGCCCGGCGTCCTCCAGGCTTTGCATTCCCCCTTTATCTCCCTCTCAGGTTCTCCTGTCCTTTCTTCTCAGAAGAAGTTGTTTCAGGCTCATGCCATGAAATGTCACTTCAAAATTTTTAACAAAAAAACAGAGAGAAGCTTGGTGTTATTTTCTTTTTTCCCTCAAGTCTTCCATAGTGACAGGATGAACTGAGCAGTAGTGGAGCTGTGTTGCCATGGTAACTGATAACGGTCTAGTCCTTTCACTTTCTTTGTAGGCGAAAAATATATCTCTTTTTCTGTAACTAGCAAAAGATGAGGATTTTTCTTATCGTCTACTAGATACCTAATAGCCCAAAGGACTCATTCTCAATTACCCAGTGCTTGCATTCATTCTGGAAACTCTTTCTGATCAAAACTCTTGCTGATCAAAATGATCCATCAGAACCGACACTGTCACTGGTACCATCCTCTTGGTTGTCACTCTGGAGCCCTACAGAGGCTCGGCAGGAGGAATTCTGAATTGTTTGGTACAAGGGGTCTGGAGAAAGAAGTGTTTGTGTACATGTGTGCACACATGCCTGTGTGTCTGTTTGTGGTAGGAAAGGTGTGTTTCAAATTTTTGTCGTGTTTGAACTAGGTCATTCCATCTAATAATTCAGGGACCCTCTGTACACGAAGCCTTTGGTGTAAAGATCAGAAGAAGATTCTTGGAGGCCCAGGATCAGTGTGCATCCTCTAATTGGCTACATGTGTAGGAGTGAAAGACGGCTGCTCAGAGACAGCTTAAACTCTAAGTAGGGCAGCCACATAGCCAATCTTAAATTAAAAAAGAAGATCTTCACATAAAAAGTCATTCGTGCATGTAAGAGAAAGAAAAAGATAAACTAGAGCCAATTCCAACTCCAGGGGGACAGGTCTCCGTCATTTTTTCTTCCAGAAAAAAGAAAAAATATGATTCCTTCCTTTAGATTTCCCCGGGTCGTTTCTCATTTGGGCTGCCAATGCTATGGTGTGGGCATGGTGGATTACCCTGATGTCCAGAGAGGGTAAATGACCAGCCAAAGGTCACAGAGCAAGTTTATGACAGGCTTCATGAAAATTCAAGTTTTCAAACTTGAAATCCAAGACTGTCCTACCCACCATGAAAGGACTCCCTCTCAAGAGACAGCTGGGTCTTCTGATATTAGCCACCTCCTTTGCATCCTACCTCCAATGGCCATAATATAAATATTCATGGAAAAAGCCTCTGAGGTTAGACATTTAAGTGCAAGAAAGTCGGTAAGTCTTCTAGAAGATTCTCTGTATGGACTCCATACTCATACTGTGAGTCGAGTTTGCTCCTGCTGCTCTAATCCCATTTACTTTCCACAGCAAGCCAGTTTGGTCAGTACTAATGTGATCCTTGTTTTAAAAATGAAGAAAGAAACTCAGAAAGGTTAAGCTCCTTGCCCAAGTTCAAGGAGTTAATAACTTGTAGAATCAAATATGAAGAAAAGAGAAAGGGGAAGAAGGAAGGGAAGGAAAGGAAGAAAGGAAAACTCTTCCAGGTAAATATGTACCTGTGAAGTTCTGGGCCCTGTGCTATGCACTTTCACATACAGCATCTGATTTAATCTCAGAGCATCCCTGTGAGGTGGGTATTTATCCTATGCAGGAGGAAACTGAGGTTCAAAGAGGTTAGTCTGCATTCTGGATATCATGCAGCGGGTAACTAGCAAGGCTGGAAGATCAGCCTCGTTTGAACTGGTCAGGCAAAGCCTGTGCTCTTAACTTTTGCAAGATGCTGCCTCCAACATCTGGCATTACTGACATAAATTCTGAAAAGCTACAGGGGAACAAACACTGTGAAACAACTTTAGGACTGAAAGAAAGCTAGGAGATGCTCTTAGCTCCCTATATATGGACACAGGGGGTAAGAACACAGGAATTCTCAGAGTTCAACAAGTGTTTTAATACGTTCAGTGTAATGGACTGAGAGTTGTGTTGGTGAAAGGGCACGGCTACCCACCACTAATCAGCTGTGTGATATTGGGCAAATTGTCCACCCTCTGGGCTTCTATTTCTATAAGTGAAATCTGGTGGTTGGGCTAGATCAGTACTGATCAGCAGAGAGACTTCCAATCACATGCCAATGCTGATTAATTAATATGTAGTGGTTGCCTGGACTGCTGTGTTGTGAAGGATTCTGAGGCTGCACCTATGCCATGATCATCAGGGATCTTTACCTTGGGCATTAGAGGTGGGAGTGGGGGCATACATGTCACAGTTTTGCCATTGCAACACTGATGAGTAATATACATTTGTAGTTTTATCATCTTTGTTTATTCACTCAGTCTCTTGTAAAGCAACTTCTATTTTTGAGCTGTAGTTGCCTCAGCAAGAAATTCTCCTACTCTGTGTGTATCTCTATGGTCAAGCTTCAAGACCCCTCCCCCCAATAAAAAGGTCCATTAGTGAGGAATTTGCTGAAAAAACCCATCTTCATCCTTTCCAGCTCCATGATGATTTCATGGACTTCAATCATTCCAAAGTTTTGCTTGTATCTTTCCAGAAGAAAGAACCTTGAAAACTACAGTCTATCTCCTTCTTCTTAATCATTACAATGATGAGAAGAATGATGGCAGGATAGGAGGAAGCGCTTTTTGATTTGTTGAAAAATGTAAGCTTTATCACTTTGGAAAGGAGGCAGCTTAAAGGCAACATGACTGAAATGGATAGAAGTGCAACCAGGAAAATCAGAGGAGTGGTGGGCTTTTCATGAAATACACAAATACAGTGATGAAGAAGTTTTTTGGAAAACTTAATGGAGAAGTGTACTTTAGGACAGAAGATTCCAAAGTGTGATCTGAAAAACATACGGGATTTCTTGGAAGTACTGCAGGGGCAGGTGTAGGGGACAGGAGTGTGTGTGGGGTTTGGTTGGGTGGCCACTGGTTTCTTTTCTCAACCTACACTCCTCAGCTCCTCTCATGTTCTGCTTTATGAATTATGTTTCCATGCAAGACTTAGTTGTGAGTAAACATTGTAAGTGTGAAAACCATGCATTTAGATAAATAAAAGAAAGTACCATTTCACATAACGGCCAAATAAATAACTGAATCCATTATATGAAGGAGTGCGTTAAAGGCTTAAGACTAAATCATTGATTCAAAAAGTTTGGACCATTTTCTGAAGGATAAGGCCAGAAAGTGCTGCTGGAGGAGGCTGTGCCCTGGTCTAACATTACAGTGAGGAAACATCTTGCCCTTTTCTGGGAAACATATGTTAGCTGGAACTCAGTATAAGTCTAAATTCCCAGTCTTGAAATTGCTCTTGTGGAGATGGCACCCTGATTTTTCTGAATACCCTTTCTAGAAGAACCCTTGTTGTTGACACAGAAAATAGCACACTTGCTCCTGAGCTGGTAGGAAGACTGAAGAAGTAGCAAGTACTCAGAATTAATTAACTCTGATTTACAAAGCAGCATCACTGACACACGATAATTAAAATCTCACCTTAGCCATTATTTTATTTGCTTTGCTACGCAACACATGTGCACACACAGAAAAAAGTGTCATTCTTACTGTGATCCAAAGAATGTCTGGGTTTTCTTGGGAGCACGTCAGGGATGGCTGTAGGATAGAGAAGTTGTTTTGAAAACCGAAAGAGACAGAGGATTTTAAATGAATGAAGTCTACCATTTATCCAACACCTATTATACGGCACAGATCATCACAAATAACTGAATAATGCTGATGGCAGCTAATATTTATTGAGTCCTCGTCTTGTGTTGGTACCGGTGCAAACGTTTTATATATACGTATTAACGAATTTAACCCACATACCAGCCTTAGGAGGTAGGTGCTCTTACGATCTTTATTTTTACAGATGAAGAAACTGAGGCACAGAGTACTACAAAGGAAGTGGCAAGGTCAGGATTGAAATGTAGACTGCCTGGCTTCAGATCCCATGATCTGAATGACTATACTATGGTTTCTTAATTTATAAAGTTCCTTAAAGAAAATATCTTACTAAACCCTTACAAAACAATCAGCTCACTTTACAGAAGAGAAGCCTGAAGTTCAAAAAAGATAAGAAACTTGCCATAAGTCATACAACTAGGAAATTATACAAAGGGGCTTTGAGTTCAGATGTGAATCCAAGTTTATGGTAATTTCTATGGTAGCCTCTCACATATAGTATATGTTACAGCCATTTTCTGTTAAAGATATACAGACATAGAGAAAACTGATGGTATGATGACAAAAACCTGTCAAACAGCATTATCATCTTCCCGAACACCATCCACATAAATTTCTAACTCTCGACTGCTTGTTAAACTTAGACCTGAGAAGAAGGTTGCTGGGAAATAGATGTTATGATGAATCACGGTTTTTATGTGGCTCAGGGTTTTATTGTTTCTTGGTTAGGAAAGAGGCGATGAAAAGTCAAAATAGATACGCTTTCAAGGACATGTAATCAGGGCTACAAATAAAGATGTGAAATGAAACTCCAGGATGTGTTGTAAGTTCCCGTGGAAGTGAAAGATGTGTTCAGACACTATGTTTTAGCAGATTGGGTCCTATGTGACCTCCAGGCTATACCTTGACTCTAAACTTATTGGTGTAACTCAATCCGTACTTAATGATGAAGACTACCCAAGATGAGGCCACTATTGTCACTGATGTGCAAATTCTAAGCAAGTATTGATTTTCAGTTTTTTGTGGATGGGCTGACCACTGAATGACTGTACCAGCAGAGCCTTCCTAGAGATGACAGAGGCCAGGAGGCCACACTCAGCTGTCACTAAAGGAAGCAGGCAGTCCTGTGGCCACTGCAGTTAGCACTACAGTTAGAAGCAGATGCTCCCCGTTGGGTGGCAGCCCCTCACATGGGAAAAGGGAGCTAAAGGACATAGAACTGAAACATCTTATTCACTTAATTTTTCTAAAGTTTTACTGGGATTTAATGTATAATAAACTATGTGTATGTAAATTACACAATTTAATGAGCTTGACATACTATACATTCATGAAAGCATCACTGCAGCCAAGATGACGAATATATCCATCATCCCCAAAGCTTCCTTTTGCCCCTTTATAAGTCCCCACCCCTTAGCCACCCCGGTCCTCTAGGAAACCACTGATTTGCTTTCTGTCTTATAGATGATTTAGTTTTTAGAATTTTATATAAGTGGAACCACACAGTATAGATGTTCTTTTGTTTTCTGATGGTGGGGGATGTGTGTCTGGCTCCTTTTACTCAGCGTAATTATTCTGATAATCATCTATCTAGCGTGTATCAGTAGTTTGTTCCTTTTTGCTGCATGGATATACCACAATTTGTTTATTTACTTGGTGATGGACGTTTGGGTGGTTTCCAGTTAGGGGCCATTATAAATAAAGTTGCTCTGAATTTCTCTACATGTGTGGATACATGTTTCTCTTTTCTCTTGGGTAAATACTGTACTTATGAGGGAGTAGCTCGGTCAAATCATGAGTGTATGTTTATTTATTTATTTTTTTTTTTGAGAAACTGTTGGAGTTTTTACTAGGAGATTTTTCCATTTTGCATTCCCAACAGCAGTGTATGAGTGTTCTAGTAGTTCCTTTAGCATTTGTTGTAAAGCTCGTTTGGTGGTGCTGAATTCTCTTAGCTTTTGCTTGTCTATAAAGGTTTTAATATCTCCATTGAATCTGAATGAGATCCTTGCTGGGTAGAGTCATCTTGGTTGCTGGGTTTTCCCTTTCATCACTTTAAATATATCCTGCCACTCCCTTCTGGTTTGCAGAGTTTTTGCTGAAATATCAGCTGTTAATCTCATGGGGATGGCCTTGTATATTCTTTGTTGCTTTTCCCGTGGTGCTTTTAATATTTTTTTCTATTTAATTTTTGATAGTTTGATTAATATGTGTTTTGGCATGTTTCTTCTTGGATTTATCCTGTATGAGACTCTCTGTGCTTCCTGGACTTGATTGACTATTCCCCTTCCCATATTAGGGTAGTTTTCAGCTATAATCTCTTCAAATATTTTCTCAGTCCCTTTCTTTTTCTCTTCTTCTTCTGGGACCCGTGTCATTCGAATGTGGCTGCATTGTTGTCCCAGAGGTCTCTGAGACTGTCCTCAATTCTTTTCATTGTTTTTTCTTTATTCTGCTCTGTTGTAGTTATTTCCACTCTTTTATCTTCCAGGTCACTGATCTGTTCTTCTGCCTCAGTTATTCTGCTGTTGATTCTTTCTAGAGAATTCTTAATTTCATTTATTGTGTTGTTCGTCATTGTTTGTTTGCTCTTTAGTTCTTCTAGATTTTTGTTAAATGTTTCTTTTATTTTCTCCATTCTATTTCCATCTTTAGTATCATTTTGGATCATCTTTAGTATCATTACTCTGAATTCTTTTTCAGGTAGACTGCCTATTTCCTCTTCATTTGTTTGGTCTGGTGGGTTTTTACCTTGCTCCTTCATCTGCTGTGTATTTCTCTTATTTGCCCATCTTATTGTGTTTGGGGTCTCCATTTTGCAGGCTGCAGGTTCATAGTTCCCGTTGCTTTTTGTGTCTTCCCCCAGCAGTTAAGGTTGGTTCAGTGGGTTGTGTAGGCTTCCTGGTGGAGGGGACTGGTGCCTCTATTCTGGTGGATGAGGCTGGATCTTGTCTTTCTGGTAGGCAGGACCACATCAGGTGTGTTTTGGGGTGTCTGTGACCTTATTATGATTTCAGGCAGCCTCTCTGCTAATGGGTGGGTTTGTGTTCCTGTCTTACTAGTTGTTTGGCATAGGGTGTCTAGCACTGGAGCTTGCAGGTCATTGAGTGGAGTTGGGTCTTAACGTTGAGATGGAGATCTCTATGAAAGCTTTCGCTGTTTGATATTACATGGAGCCAGGAGGTCTCTGGTGGACCAATGTCCTGAACTCAACTCTTCCACCTCAAAGGCTCAGGCCTGACACCCTGCTAGAGCACCAAGACGCAGTCAGCCACACAGCTCAAAAGAAAAGGGAGAAAAAAAGAAAGAAAGAAAAAAATAAAATAAAGTTATTAAAATGAAAATTAAAAAATTATTAAAAATAAGAAAATAATAAAAAAAGAAAGAAGGAAGAGAGCAACCAAACCAAAAAAGAAATCCACCAATGATACCAAGTGCTAAAAACCTTACTAAAAAACCAAAAAACAGACAGACAGAACCCTAGGACAAATGATAAAAGCAAATGTATACAGACAAAATCACAGAAAGAAGCACACACATGCACACTCACAAAAAGAGAAAAAGGAAAAAAAATGTATCTATAAATAAAAAAAAGGAAGAGAGCAAACAAATCAATGAACAAATCTACCAATGATAATAAACTCTAAATACTAAACTAAGATAAACATAAAACCAGAAACAAATTAGACGCAGAAAGCAAACCCCAAGTCTACCGTTGCTCCCAAAGTCCCCTGCCTTAATTTTGAGATGATTCGTTGCCTATTCAGTTATTCTAAAGATGCAGGGTACATCAAATTGATTGTGGAGACTTAATCCACTGCTCCTGAGGCTGCTGGGAGAGATTTCCGTTTCTCTTCTCTGTTTGCACAGCTCCTGGGGTTCACCTTTGGATTTGGCCCCGCCTCTGTGTGTAGGTCACTTGAGGGCATCTGTTCTTCGCTCAGACAGGATGGGGTTAAAGGAGCAGCTGATTGGGGGCTCGGGCTCACTCAGGCCATGGGGAGGGAGGGGTACGGAGTGCGGGGCGAGCCTGCGGTGACAGAGGCCAGCGTGATGTTTCACTAGCCTTATGCACGCCTGGTTTTCTCCCCAGGAAGCTGTCCCTGGATAATGGGACACTGGCAGTGGCAGGCTGCACAGGCTCCTGGCAGGGGAGGTGTGGACAGTGACCTGTGCTTGCACACAGGATTCTTGGTGGTTGCAGCAGCAGCCTTAGTGTTTCATGCCCGTCTCTGGCGTCCACTCTGATAGCTGTGGCTGATGCCCATCTCTGGAGCTCGTTTAGGTGGTGCTCTGTATCTCCTCTCCTCATGCACCCTGAAACAATGGTCTCTTGCCTCTTAGGCAGTTCCAGACATTTTCCCAGACTGCCTTCCAGCTAGCTGAGGCACACTAGCCCCCTTCAGGCTCTGTTCACACAGCCAACCCCAGTCCTCTCCCTGGGATCCGACCTCCGAAGCACAAGCTTCAGCTCCCAACCCCCACCTGTCCCAGTGGGTGAGCAGACAAGCCTCTCAGGCTGGTGAGTGCTGGTCAGCACCAATCCTCTGTGCGGGAATCTCTCTGCTTTGCCCTCCGTACCTGTTGCTGCGCTCTCCTCCGTGGCACTGAAGCTTCTCCCCTCCGCCTCCATTCTCTGCCAGTCAAGGGGCTTCCTAGTGTGTGGAAACCTTTCCTTCTTCACAACTCCCTTCCAGAGGTGCAGGTCTCATCCCTATTCTTTTGTCTCTTTTTTTTTCTTTTGCCCTACCCACGTACATGGGGGAGTTTCTTGCATTTTGGGAGGTCTGAGGTCTTCTGCCGGTGTTCAGTAGGTGTGCTGTAGGAGTTGTTCCACATGTAGATGTATTTCTGATGTATTTGTGGGGAGGAAGGTGATCTCCATGTCTTACTCCTCTGCCATCTTGAAGGCCTCTCCAGTCTTTTAAATTTTTAACCATTCTAGTGTGTTGTTGGTATCTCATTGTGGTTTAATTTGCAATTCCTTAATGACTAAAGATTGCACAGCTTTCCATGTGTCTTTTACCATCTGTAAACTTTTTTTTGGTAAAATATCAGTTTTCCTTTTTAAAAAATGGATTGTTGTCTTATTTTTAGGTTATAGGGGTTTTGTATACATTTTAGTTATAAGGTCTGTGTTCGATATACGTCATGCAAATATCTTCTCCCAGTCTATAGCTTGCTTTTTAATTTTTGTAACAATGTCTTTTGAAGTGCAAAGTTTTAGATTTTATGAAATCTGAATTATTGGTTTTCTTCTTTTACAGTTCAGGCTTTTGTGTCATATTTAAGAAATCTTTCAAGCCCAAGGTCACTAAGATGTTCCTCTTATTTTTTTTCTAGAAGTTTTGTAATTTTAGATCTTATATTTAGGTTTATAATCAATTATGAGTTTTTGTTTAGGATGTAAGATTGAAAGATCATTTATTTTTGCATACGATGGTCCAATTTTTTCTAATACCATTTGGTGCAAAGACTATCTTTTTCCCATTGAACTGCCTTGGTGCTTTTGTCAAAATCAATTGACTATGTATGTAAGTCCATTTCTAGACTCTCTATTCTGTTTTATTGATCTATATGTACAGACTCAAATTTGACATAAAAGTAGTCATGCTTTCCTAGAGGGCCTTGATTGTTAGAATCTTTTTATTTGCCTTAAAAGTAGACATGACCAAATCAAATGACAACAAAGGGGATGATTTATACGTGGGTAGGGAACATACTGGGCTGACGTTCACTGGAGTATAAACTTCGTGAGAATAGAGACAATGTATTATTCACACTTATTCCCAATGAACGAATTGAAAGATAAGGCACGATATCATTGGAAGATGGTTGAAATAGCAACCAGGTAATCTGGGTCTAGTTCTGGCTTTGTCATTCACTAGTATTTGATCCTGGGTAGCTAATTTAATCTTCTAAGCCTCCATTTTCGGAAAAGGGGATTGTTAAAAACAGGTAAGTAACGGAACACTGGAGAATCACTGTAGTAAGGATGGGGGTGTATATAAGGTGGGGGGGCTAGACCTGACACTATTGCTCTCTCCACAATCTAATGGCTAACGTGGAAAACAGTTCAATTTGCTTTGTGTGACAACAGAACAGGATTTCTCAGTCTTAGCACTACTAACATTTTAGGCCAGACAATTCTTTGCTGTGGGGGACTATCCCGTATACAATAGAATGTTTAGCAACAACACTGGCACTCTACACAGAGGGCCTGTAGCACTGCCCTCCCAAGTGTGGCAGCCAAAAATGTGCCCAGACATCGTCAACTGTCTATGAGGGCAAAATCAGCATGGTAGGGAACCACTGCTATAGAAGGTACAAATGGCATTCAGTATAGTAGGCTGTAGGGAGACAAAATTTTCAATAGCAAGGGGACTTAATCATGGTCAGAATTACCCATGGGAAACTCAAGTTGTCTGTGGTGGAGGTGGTGGTGAACGTGAGTTTTCTAAAATATGTCAACAGGAGGTGGCTATACATCACAGTGGGTACTTAGATATGCAGCAGATGCCCAGATTAGGTAAAGCCTTTCTAAACCTCCGTTTTCTCCTCTGTAACACAGATAAAATTATGTCACCACCACAGGGTTTTATAATGATTAAATGAGATGTCAACCATAAAGCCCTGGGAACAGCACCCAGCACAGAGTATATGCTTAATACACGGTGGATATTGTTGTTGTTACTACTGTAGAAGCAGAAACTCCTGCACTCCAGAAATACGTTCCTACATCAGAAAGCTTTGGCCCCTGTCCATTCTCTTCCCAGTACTTCTGTGAGGGAAGGGAAGATGATTACCTGACTGATCAAAGCACTGACAAGGAGATAACTAGCAGTCAAGGTCTTGTACCTTGACAAGCTTTAGCCTCATTCTTGAACTTCTGTCTCCCGGTTTCTGCATGGTAAGCAGATACAGGCAGGCCTGGTCCCTGTCTACCAGCCTCTCTTTTTCTGATTCAGTGTCCCCAGATAGGTGAATGGACTTGGGCCTCTCTTGGGGCCTGATCATCTCTCTTTTCTGACCAACATATTTTGGAATACTGGGTCAAGATTTAGATAGGAAGGAGAGAGAGAGAAAGACAGACACAGAGACAGAGAGAGACAGAGACAGGCTAGGTAAGGAAAATAATAGAGTTCTCGGTAAGCCCTGTGATTCAACCTACCCTCTTTATTTACCAGAGCTTTGCAACATTCCCAACGCTATCAGTGATGTAGTCCTTTGCATACCTTTTATTGTTAGCTACTGTACATGATTTTCTTGAGAAACTTATAAAGTGGTAAGATAATTAGTAGAGCTGGATTTGGGTCTGTTAGAGTCCCAGACTGCAGAATAACCATCAAACCAGCAACCCAGTCTATAATAACTTAAACTATAATTTTTAGGTTTCCTTCCACCAATAAAAATTTTTTGTTTCAAGAATCTGGAAAAGAAGTTTAGATTTGCCTTTCAGAGTCCTTTTAAGCTCTAATTATTTTCTCTGAGTTTGTTTTATCTGACATGCATAAAATTCTAGGCATGCACTGTTAAATATTTGGCACCCTTCAAGATAAGGAAAGCTCTGCCTGGTACTGGTCTGGCGGATCAATCTATATTATAATTTTTTTCAAAGCCTCTTATGGGATGACAATTCACTTTTTAATAACACCTTAGTCTTTAAATTGTATCATGAAGGAAACACAGGTGAGCATGATAGCTTATCCAAAGACTCTAAACATGATAATAAGAGGATAATTTTGTCACCCATGAATGATGTGTCTGTAATCATCTTTGGTGTAATATATAACAAGAAAATAAAACAGAACTAGATTTTTTTTTTTTTTTTTTAAGATCGTGGCTTCTCCTTGTGTTTTACTGAACTCAGTAAGGCATGGGTGAACATCTGAGTTCTTTCTACACTTAGACTTTCCAAACATCATAGTGTATGTTTTATAGACACCTATGGCAATAAGCTGTGTAATAACGGTCAATATGTCTGCACACAAAGGAGTATTCAGCTGTCTGCTCTTTCCTGCACACTCTTCTCCCATCTCTATTCACGGTCTGCATGCAAACATTTCCTTCTTCACCCACCATCCTCTCCAAAGGCAGATTCTTTTCCCTTTAGAAGCAACTTCCTCCAGAGTGGAAATCCACATGTTATACCTATTTCCTTAATTCTATTTCCTGGGCGAATACAGTTACTCACCCCCCATGCTTGCTCTGGCCCTGTCCCAGAATTTGCTTGTTCGTAGGAATTCTGGCATCCTTGGACATCCACTGACTTTACTACCATAGCCATGGCTTCAGAGACTGCATCTGGGCCACACTCAGATGTGCTCAGACTCAGTCTGCAGCTGTTTCATGAACGTTCTCGGAGTTGCATCCTTAGATAACAGAAGACAGTGCCAGCAGTTTGAGGATATGATTCCCAAATTCTAAACATCAAGGCAGAGGTCAACTTCCATGTTTATCCTGGGCAAATCAGGCAATCCCAGCACCTGCTACCCTCAGCACATAAGTCAACACCTCCACTTACATACTGCTAACAGGCACTTTGCCAACACTTAGAACAGCAGTGTTGGTATTTCAGTGAAAGGAGGTGTGACCGGGTTTTAAACCGTGTGCTTGCAGCTTCAAATAATCAATAACCGAGCAGGTTAGGATCCTTCATTCCCAAGGAATCCTTGCTGCCTACATAAACCCAAAGACACAATGAGCCTGGATAAAAGGTACTGTGATTGCCTCTCATGTCCTGGTCAGCAAAATGAGGATTTTCCGATTTCCCGGTTAGGGTTGCTATCCTTTTGGGTTATATGACATAACATTTCCAAAGAAATTTTGGGAGCTGACCTATGATTGTCAAGATTTTACTTTCCAAATTAAGTCAAACCGAAACCAAAAGCTAAGCTACTTTTACTCTCATCATGCTTTTACTCTGTAAAGAATATTAGGAAGGACATACTCTTAGAATAAACGCAAATCCTTTAGTTAACTAAATTTAACTTAATAAAAAACGTATTACATGTTTTCAATTTTTCTCATTTTGCTGAAGACTGATTTGAGGGCAACACTGGTGCTGTTTCATACACACAAACACATTCACTCAGAGCAAGGTAAAAGACAGTTTGAATTTGACACCAGCTCCCCGCAGACTCTGGGGGGGCGGTTTCCAAGCTAACCTGGGAAGTACCAGGCCCCCAGGATCCTCTGGGTTAATATTCTCACCATCGAATAATCTTCCCTAAAGTATGGGGGCAAGCTGAGGAAGCACTGCTTTGAGCTATGTGCGAAGACCAACTTTCTCTGACTGAACACTCCTGTGGCAGGCACTGGGCTGAGTGCTTACTTTAATCCCTAAATAAGAAAAAATAGAGGTATTTTTATCCTTTTTCTTTCTACAAATGAAGAAACTGTGCTTCTGAGAGATGAAGGAACTTGTCTGAATTCACAGTGCCACTGAATAGTAATTCTGAGATTTGAACCTGCGTCTGTCTTCCAAATCCTTAATTTGGAATTAAATATCTGTAGTCTGAAATGGATTACAGTTATTACTTCACTAGAATCAAAAATGGGCACTTTCTTTCCAATATGGGAGAGGGGGGACCTCATTCTCAGAAAACCTCCAAGGTAAAATGTTACCCTGACTGAAACCCTAACAAACCAATTTAACCCCAGATGTTGCTAAGCTGATGTCTGTGGAAATGTCCTGACCTTTTTATATATGGCAATCGCACGAGTGAGTTACTGTTTTTCCACCATGAACAGACAAGCGTAAATATGGTATACCTGGTGATTTGGGGATACATTCCAGTAAACACATGTGTTTTGCATTTAGTGAACCTGACCTTCAGAGGTCTGACTTCCTTGCATTCTTTGCAAGTAAACTTTGTTCTTTCTTGTCCTGAATGTCTGTTTCTCAGTACTGTGTCCCTCCCCAGTTTTCCTTATATTGGTTCCCAAACCCTATCTGGGGAAGTTAGTCACCCAAGTTCCCTACCCAAGTACCTGAGTCTCCTTCCTTTTTTCCAGTCAGGCCAACCTTCTACTTTGGGATCTTAGTTACTGTTGACACCATCATCATTTTCTTATTTCCCTTCCTCCCATCATCTTTGTTATTTATTAAACATTTGCTATATGAAATTTTATAAATCCTGTATCCAAACTGCTTCCTTTAATCCTATTTTTTTTTTCTGGCACACATGTGGCATAGTCACAATTATTCCCATTTTAAAAAAATATTTTATTTTTTTATATCTTTATTGGAGTGTAATTGCTTTACAATGTTGTGTTAGTTTCTGCTGTATAACAAAGTGAATCAGCTATACATATACATATATCCCCACACCTCCTCCTTCTTGCGTCTCCCTCCCAACCACCACCATCCCACCCCTCTAGGTGGTCACAAAGCATGGAGCTGATCTCCCTGTGCTACGCGACTGCTTCCCACTAGCTATCTATTTTACATTTCATAGTGTATATATGTCCATGCCACTCTCTCACTTCATCCCAGCTTACCCTTCCCCCTCCCTGTATCCTCAAGTCCATTCTCTACATCTGTGTCTTTATTCCTGTCCTGTGCCTAGCTTCTTCAGAACCACTTTTCTTTAGATTCCAAACATATGTGTTAGCATACGGTATTTGTTTTCCTCTTTCTGACTTACTTCCCTCTGTGTGACAGACTCGAGGTCCATCCACCTCACTACAAATAACAATTTCATTTCTTTTTATGGTGGAATAATATTGCATTGTATATATGTGCCACATCTTCTTTATCCATTCGCTGTCGATGGACACTTAGGTTGCTTCCATGTCCTGGCTATTGTAAATTGAGCTGCAATTAACATTGTGGTACATGACTCTTTTTGAGTTTTGGTTTTCTCAGGGTATATGCCCAGTGGTGGGATTGCTGGGTCGTATGGTGGTTCTATTTTTAGTTTTTAAGGAACCTCCGTACTGTTCTCCATAGTGGCTGTATCAGTTTACATTCCCAACAACAGTGCAAGAGGGTTCCCTTTACTGCATACGCTCTCCAGCAATTTATTGTTTGTAGATTTTTTGATGATGGTCATTCTGACGGGTGTGAGGTGATACCTCATGGTGGTTTTGATTTGCATTTCTCTGATGATTAGTGATGTTGAGCATCCTTTCATGTGTTTGTTGGCAATCCATATATCTTCTCTGGAGAAATGTCTATTTAGGTCTTCTGCCCATTTTTGGATTGGGATTTTATTTTGATATTCAGCTGCATGAGCTGCTGCTATATTGTAGAGATTAATCCTTTGTCAGTTGCTTCGTTTGTAAATATTTTCTCCCATCCTGAAGGTTGTCTTTTTCTCTTCTTTATGGTTTCCTTTGCTGTGCAAAAGCTTTGAAGTTTCATTAGGTCCCATTGTTTATTTTTGTTTTTATTTCCATTTCTCTAGGAGGTGGGTCAAAAAGGATCTTGCTGTGATGTATGTGATAGAGTGTTCTGCCTATGTTTTCCTCTAAGAGTTTCATAGTGTCTGGGCTTACATTTAGGTCTTTAATTCATTTTCAGTTTATTTTTGTGTATGGTGTTAGGGAATGCTCTAATTTCATTCTTTTACATATAGCTGTCTAGTTTTTCCAGCACCACTTATTGAAGAGGATGTCTTTTCTCCATTGTATATCCTTGCCTCCTTTATCAAAAGTAAAGTGACCATATGTGCATGGGTTTATCTCTGGGCTTTCTATCCTGTTCAATTGATGTATATTTCTGTTTTTGTGCCAATACCATACTGTCTTGACTACTGTAGCTTTGTAGTATAGTATGAAGTCAGGGAGCCTGATTTCTACAGCTCTGTTTTTCTTTCTCAACATTGCTTTGGCTACTCAGAGTGTTGTGTTTCCGTACAAATTGTGAAATTTTTTTCTCTACTTCTGTGAAAAATGCCATTGGTAGTTTGATAGGGATTGCACTGAATCTGAAGATTGCCTTGGGTTGTATAGTCATTTTCACAATGTAGATTCTTTCAATCCAAGAACATGGTATATCACTCCATCTGTTTGTATCATCTTTAATTACTTTCATCAGTGTCTTATGGTTTTCTTCATATAGGTCTTTTGTCTCCTTAGGTAGGTTTATTCCTAGGTATTTTATTCTTTTGTTGCAATGGTGAATGGGAGTGTTTCCTTAATTTCTCTTTCTGATCTTTCTTTGGTACTGTATAGGAATGTAAGAGATTTCTGTGCATTAATTTTGTATCCTGCTACTTTACCATATTCATTGATTAGCTCTAGTAGTTTTCTGGTAGCATCTTTAGAATTCTCTATGTATAGTATTATGTCATCTGCAAACAGTGACAGCTTTAATTCTTCTTTTCCGATTTGGATTCCTTTTATTTCTTTTTCTTCTCTGATTGCTGTGGCTAAAACTTCCAAAACTATGTTGAATAATAGTGGTGAGAGTGGAAACCTTGTCTTTTCCCTGATCTTAGTGTAAATGGTTTCAGTTTTTCACCATTGAGAATGATGTTGGCTATGGGTTTGTCAAATATGGTCTTTATTATGTTGAGGTAAGTTCCCTCTATGCCTACTTTCTGGAGGGTTTTTATCATAAATGGGTGCTGAATTTTGTGGAAAGCTTTCTCTGCATCTATCGAGATGTTCATACTGTTTTTATCCTTCAGTTTGTTAATATGGTGTATCACATTGTTTGACTTGTGTATATTGAAGCATCCTTGCATTCCTGGGATAAACCCCACTTGATCATGGTGTATGACCCTTTTAATGTGCTGTTGGATTCTGTTTGATAGTAATCTGTTGAGGATTTTTGCATCTATGTTCATCAGTGATATTGGCCTGTAGTTTTCTTTCTTTGTGACATCTTTGTCTGGTTTTGGTATCAGGGTGATGGTGGCCTCTTAGAATGAGTTTGGGAGTGTTCCTCCCTCTGCTATATTTTGGAAGAGTTTGAGAAGGATAGGCGTTAGCTCTTCTCTAAATGTTTGACAGAATTTGCCTGTGAAGCCATCTGGTCCTTGGCTTTTGTTTGTTGGAAGATTTTGAATCACAGTCTCAATTTCAGTGCTTGTGATTGGTCTGTTTATATTTTCTATTTCATCCTGGTTCAGTCTCAGAAGGTTGTGCTTTTCCAAGAATTTGTCCATTTCTTCCAGGATGTCCATTTTTTTGGCATAGAGTTGCTTGTAGTAATCTCTCATGATCCTCTGTAATTCTGCAGTGTTAGTTGTAACTTCTCCTTTTTCATTTCTAACTCTGTTGATTTGAGTCTTCTCCCTTTTTTTTTCTTGATGAGTCTGGCTAATGGTTCATCAATTTTGTTTATCTTCTCAGTGAACCAGCATTTAGTTTTATTGATCTTTGCTACTGTTTCCTTCATTTCCTTTTCATTTATTTCTGATCTGATATTTATGATTTCTTTCCTTCTGCTAACTTTGGGGGGTTTTTTTTGTTCTTCTTTCTCTAATTGCTTTAGGTGTCACTTTAATTGTTTATTTGAGATATATCCTGTTTCTTGAGGTAGGATTGTATTGCTATAAACTTACCTCTTAGAACTGCTTTTGTTGTACCTATAGGTTTTGGGTCATCGTGTTTTCATTGTCATTTGTTTCTAGATATTTTTTGATTTCATCTTCGATTTCTTCAGTGATCTCTAGGTTATTTAGTAGCATATTGTTTAGACTCCATGTGTTTGTATTTCTTACAGTTTTTTTCCTGTAATAGATATCTAGTCTCATAGCGTTGTGGTTGGAAAGGATACTTAATACGATTTCAATTTTCTTAAATTTACCAAGGCTTGATGTGTGACCCAAGATATGATCTATCCTGGAGAATGTTCCATGAGCACTTGAGAAGAAAGTGTATTCTGTTGTTTTAGGATGGAATTTCCTATAACTATCAATTAAGTTCATCTTGTTTAATGTATCATTTAAAGCTTGTGTTTCCTTATTTATTTTCATTTTGGATGATCTGTCCACTGGTGAAAGTAGGCTGTTAAAGTCCAGCAGTATTATTGTGTTACTGATTTCCCCTTTTATGGCTGTTAGCATTTGCCTTAGGTATTGAGTTGCTCCTATGTTGGGTGCATAAATATTTACAATTGTTATATCTTCTTCTTGGATTGATCCCTCGATCATTATGTAGTGTCCTACTTGTCTCTTGTAATAGTCTTTATTTTAGTCTATTTTGTCTGATATGAGTATTGCTACTCCAGCTTTCCTTTGATTTCCATTTTCATGGAATATTTTTTTCCATCCCCTCGCTTTCAGTCTGTATATGTCCCTGGGTCTGACGTGGGTCTCTTGTAGACAGCATATATACGGGTCTTGATTTTGGATCCATTCAGCCAGTCTATGTCTTTTGGTTGGAGCATTTCATCCATTTACATTTAAGGTAATTATCGATATGTATGTTCCTATTCCCATTTTCTTAATTGTTTTTGGTTTGTTATTGTAGGTCTTTTCCTTCTCTTGTGTTTCCTGCCTAGAGAAGTTCCTTTAGCATTTGTTGTAGAGCTGATTTAGTGGTCCTGAATTCTCTTAGCTTTTGCTTGTCTGTAAAGGTGTTAATTTCTCCCTCAAATCTGAATGAGATCCTTGCTGGGTAGAGTCATCTTGGTTGCAGGTTTTCCCCTTTCATCACTTTACATGTGTCCTGCCACTCTCTCTGGCTTGCAGAGTTTCTGATGAAAGATCAGCTGTTAACCTTATGGGGATTCCCTTGTATGTTATTTGTTGCTTTTCCCTTGGTGCTTTTAATATTTTTTCTTTGTATTTAATTTTTGATAGTTTGCTTAGTATTTGTCTTGGTGGGTTTCTCCTTGGATTTATCCTTTATGGGACTCTCTGTGCTTCCTGCACTTTGCTGACAATTTCCTTTCCCATATTAGGGAAGTTTTTAGCTATAATCTCTTCAAATATTTTCTCAGTCCCTTTCTTTTTCTCTTCTTCTTCTGGTACCCATATCATTTGAATGTTGGTGCCTTTAGTGTTGTCCCAGAGGTCCTCAATTCTTTTTATTCGTTTTTCTTTATTCTGCTCTGTGGTAGGTATTTCCACTCTTTTATCTTCCAGGTCATTTATCCGTTCTTCCGCCTCAATTATTCTGTTATTGATTCCTTATTCAGAATTTTTAATTTCATTTAGTGTGTTGTTCATCATTGTTTGTTTGCTCTTTAGTTCTTCTAGGTCCTTGTTAAATGTTTCTTGTATTTTCCCCATTTTATTTCCAAGATTTTGGATCATCTTTACTACCATTACTCTGAATTCTTTTTCAGGTAGCCTGCCTGTCTCCTCTTCATTTGTTTGGTCTGATCGGTTTTTACTTTGCTCCTTCATCTGCTGCATATTTCTTCTCATTTTGCTTAACTTACTGTGTTTGTTGTCTCCTTTTCACAGGCTGCAGGCTCGTAGTTCCTGTTGTTTATGGTGTCTGCCCCCTGTGGGTGAGGTTGGTTCAGTGGGTTGTGTAGGCGTCCTCATGGATGGGGACTGGTGCCTGTGTTCTGTTGGATGAGAATGGATCTTTTCTTTCTGATGCGCGGGACCACATCCGGTGGTGTGTTTTGGGTTGTCTGTGAACTTAGTATGATTTTAGGCAGCCTCTGTGCTAATGGATGGGGTTTTGTTCCTGTCTTGCTAGTTGTTTGGCATGTGGTGTCCAGCACTGGAGCTTGCTGGTTGTTGAGTGTAGCTGGGTCTTAGCTTTGAGACAGAGATCTGGGAGACTCCTTGCTGATTGATGTTGCATGGGGCCGGGAGGTCTCTGGAGGACCAGTGTTCTGAATTCGGCTCTTCCACCTCAGAGGCTCAGGACTGACACCCGGCTGGAACACCAAGACCCTGTCAGCCACACAGTCTTCTTAAGTCTGAGGTCTTCTGCCAGAATTCAGTAGGTGTTCTGTAGGAGTTGTTCCATATGTAGATGTATTTTTGATGTATTTGTGGGGAGGAAGGTGATCTCCATGTCTTACTCCTCTGCCATCTTGAAGGTCCCCCTCAAGATATTTTAGACATGCCCATCTTTTGGGGCTGCCAACGTAGGTGAAAATAAAGGTGGAGTCTGAGTATCTGAAATCGGGCAGGGCATGGTCTTGGCGGGGCCAGGGTTGCTCAAGGCGTGGGGGTTCCCAACGAAGCAGGCTTTGCCCTTGCTGCACGTTCTATTCACATTTTTAAAAAGAGAAGACTGAAGTTTAGACAGATTGTGCTATTTACCTAAATTCATTTGACTGGAGAATGGTGAAGCTAGGAATGTAAGCCACGTTTGTCCATAATCCATGCTGTTAGCTGCTTTATATGTCCTTTCCTCTTTATCTGGAAGACTTGCCACAATTTCTCTGAATACCCACACTCAAGTCCTAATGCAAGGTCTGTCTTATTTCCCTGGGTCACAGGAATTCTCTCTCCTCTGAAGTCCTCCAACACTGAATCGGTGCTAATGCATTAGGCATTACTCTGTTTTGTATCGTCTGTCTCTCAGTTATAAGCGCCCTGTCTCCTCTGCTGCACTGTAAGCTAGCTGGGATTCCAAGGGCACTTAAGAGATTATTAGCAAACAGTGTAAGCCAACCAAGAACATCCCTGTTTTTTATAGCCAGTGAACCTACTGACGGGTGCAATTTTCCAGCAAGCTACCCAGGGAGGGCCCAGAGATTTGAGAACATCCAGAAGGATGCATTCAGGAAGTTAGTGGGTCTCAGTGGTCCGGCAATAAAACCTCAGCTGGCTTATTATTTATTCTTTCTTTCCACCACTGCTTAGTGAGGACGTGCACTATGTTGGACACCAGGACAGGCATTGGAGATACAGTGGAAAATAAAACAGATGTTACAGGTGAGATTCCATAAAACTGAAGCCTGAGGCTTGAGTTGGCACTCCATCATGGGGAAATAAGAAATCATCTCCAAAGTCACGGAAACATGTGTTCACGAGACCCCGCTCTGAACATCTCCTGTCACATTTGCCTCTGTCTCAGTGTCAGATGTGCACTTCCTGGAGCACCTGGTAGACAGACGCTCATTAGATGAGGCTGGAGTGGTACACGGCACATTTGTTTAACAGAGGAGGCACGATGATAATTTAAATCCTTGGCAAATTTCATTGTCTTTATAAATCAAATTCCTTCCCTTGAGCCCCACCTCTATTTCCTCTCCCTCAAAAGGTTTCCAAGACTGCTTGGTTGCCAAACTCCTCTTCTAACTGACTGTATTGGTTATGGAGATTGACAGAAGAGGTGACATGTGCATTACAGAAGGAAAAGCTCAGAGTACCTGGAATTGAGACCTGGGCCCACATTTCACCATGGTGGCACATTCTACAAGACTCACACAAATGCTCTATTAAATTAAATGACTGCAGACTCCATCTGCACTAGTAATCTCCAGATAGGCTGAACTCTTTTCTAGCCAATAGCCTGCAGGTGTGCAAATAAGCACTCACAGTCCATACCAGATGTCAGGGCCTAATTAAAATATAGAATGAAAGTGCTCTTCCCTAGGTACTGAGCAGTCAGTACCTCAGAGCTTCTTGGGACAGGAAGTGGCAAAGGCAGAAAATTTAATTCCAGTTGTTGAAGCAAATAGCTGCAAGAAATTCACCTCCTGAGAGCCACTTAGCAAGGAGTAGAAAGTCAAAAAGCAGCACTGAAACCGTCTCATCCTCATGTTCAACAGCGTTTTCAGGTGGTTACCATAATATAATTAGCATGGTTATTTTTAGACCAAGGAGAGAGACTCAGAGTTAAGGATCCCAACCTGACTTTCAGATCCTGGAGTCACAGTGCCCTGATTAGGAACGTGTTTCTACAGTTGACAATTTTGCCCTAGTGGGCAGCCATATAGTGTGGATTCTGAGAGGGTTTCTAAAGTCTTAAGAGAAAAGAAAGCTGAAGAGCTGTCAATCACCTAAACAACATACAAAGAAAAGTGATGAGGTAACTCTATTTTAAAACCCATAGGAGCCCAAACATGGAGTTACAAGAAAGGTTTATAATCACTTAAGAATTTACCAAATCCTTTCCTCCCCTACTTTCCTAAAGTTCCCTGTCTCTCTCTTACTCTCTCTCTCTGGATGCCAATTTGCCAGTCACTCTTCCTCTGTATTTTTATCTTTCTTCTTACTCTCCCCGCTCCCCACCCCCTTCCCACTGCCTCCAGTTTTGGTTGTGATGCAAAAAAACAAACAAACAAAAAAATGTGGGCCTTAGAATTAGAAAGATCTGAGTATGAGTTCTAGCCCTTGCCTATTTTAATTTTGTTGTAACTAAATATGACTTTTTCTATTCCCTAGGCATATTTTAAACATCAGATAAATTCAATTTCAAGGCACTTTCTCAAAAAACAAAACAAAGTTGTTTAAAATCTGGGTAGCTCTCAATTTACTTCCTCAGGGACCTCAGTGGGCACTGTCTTTCACTGAGACAGGGCCTTTCACATCCTCACTGCTCAGCATGCATCTCAAGGGATGCACACGGCAATTTTGCTCAGTGCACTTTTAACAGTTATGCACTTATTTTAACATGAGCTTAGGGAAAAAGTGAAATAAGCACATCAAAACCATGACCTCAAGGATAAGAAATAAAGTTGATTTACAAGAATATAGGGTATACAGGTAGGACAAATACATGGCATGCTTTTAGGGCAAAAAATATGAAGGAGGTGCTTGAATAAATGCAGTTTTAGAAGCAGAGTTATTACCATAGGGTCCATATTTACATGCTTGCCATATATTGGATGGATGCCATAGGCTAGGTCCACACTTACGTTGTGACCATTTTCCATCCTTTATTATTATCCATGATCTATCCTTTTTGTTACTACTCTAGATCTAAAGTTATTGAGGCTCTGAGCAGTTAAAAAATTCACCCAAGCAGATAGTGCTGGGATCGAATCATGGCGCTGGCCTCAGTTCTGGAGCCACACACCTTCAGTTACAACACAATGCCTTGGAAGCATGTGCAATGCCTGCACCTGGTCAGCTTGCAAGAAATGACAGCTATTCATCAGCATAATCGTTTATGTAAAACAGATCCTTAAACTCTCACATCAGCCCTGCGAGGTAAGTATTCATCTCTTTCTTTTACAGGTGATCAAACAGGCATAAAAAGGTTAAGTGACAGCCAGTATTGAGGAATATTTGGGATTATTCGAGACAATCTAATAATACATTACCATTAGCATCTTTAACCCTCATTCCTGCTAAGTGCCGGCCAAGGGGCTTGGGTGTCCCACATATGGGGTGTGATTATAAAACAATGAGAATAATCTTTAAAGAATTATTTTTACAAGCGGCACGTTAAAAGGAAGTCACTCTCGTTATTTTATAGTCCCATCTTATTTTGATTTAAGCCAGAGTTGATGAGAAAATGTATCTGTGGTAGGAAGAATTATAAGATGGCCCCCAAGAGACCTGGTCCCAGGTCTACACATGCCTTCGCCCATCCAATCAAATACTATCCTAGGGACTGTGGAGAAAAGGCTCGGCAGTTATAATTCAGGTCCCAAAGCAGTTGACCTTAAGACAGATTATCCTGGGCGTCTAACTAATAAGATGAGCCCCTCAAAGGGACTGGGCTCCACCTGGCAAGAGAAATTCAAAGTGTGAGAGGGATTTGATGAGGAGAGATTTTTCACTGCTGGCTTTGAAGTTGGATAGAAGGGGGGCACAAGGCAAGGAATGTGTGTGACCACTAGGAGTTCTGACAGTTTACAAGGAAATGGGGAACCACAATGCTACAACTGCAAGGAACTGAATTTAGCCAACAATATGAATAAGTTTGGATGTAGATTCTTTCCCAGAGCCTCTGGAAAGGAACACAGCCCAACTGATGCCTTGAGTTCAGCCTTGGAAGACCCTGAGGAGAGAACCCAGCCAGGTGAATCCAGGTAAGTCACCCTTGCCTGGACTTCTGACCTAGAGAAACTGTGACATAATAAATGAGTACTGCTTTAAGCTAAGCTTCTGGGAATATGTTACATAGCAATTAAAACAAAACAAAACAAATACTGTAACTAAAGCCTTAAATGGTAGCCGTATTCTATAAATATTATTATATATATAAATGCACACAACTGAATCATCCACTGTATTTTCTACTCTTAGATTTGGGTAAATTTTACAGCTTATAAAGACGAAATCCACGGTCTAATAGTAATTACAACAATATCTAACATTCATTGAACAATTATGACATGTTCATTGCACTAAGTGCTTCTTATGCATTAAATCATTTAATCTTTACAATCTTAGGAAGTAGGCACACTATGAATCCATATTTTACAACTGAGGAGATTGGAACTAAGAAAAATATCAAGGGCAACATAAATTCTATTCTTTAAAGGAAAAGTCATCATTATTATTATTTATTTTTGCGGTTCACGGGCCTTTCACTGTTGTGGCCTCTTCCATTGCGGAGCACAGGCTCCGGACGCACAGGCTCAGCGGCCATGGCTCACGGGCCCAGCCGCTCCGCGGCACGTGGGATCTTCCCGGACCGGGGCTCGAACCCGTGTCCCCTGCATCGGCAGGCGGACTCTCAACCACTGCGCCACCAGGGAAGCCCAGAAAAGTCATTATTAAGTCATTATTATGGCATTAAAAGTCATTACTATGGCATTAAAAACAAATTTTGCTTGCATTAGTAAAGGTAGGAATATTCCATCTTTCTTTTTTGTTTGCCTTTATGCTCATCTCAGACCTGTGATACCCACCCCCATGTTCACAATGATGATCCTCATCCTTACAATGATGCTAAATAAATCCTCACCAAAATAATAGCAAATCTTACCTAACAATGTATAAGAGTAATAATACACCATGATGAAGTGGGGTTTATCGGAAGAATACATCTGGTTCAACATCAATATAATTCATTATATTAACAGAGTGAAGAAGAAAAATGATATGATCATCTCGATAGATACAAAAAAAGAAGCATAATATCTATTCAAAAATAAACACTCTCAACAAACTAGGAATAGAAGGAAAATCTCTTAACCTTTAAAGGATGTCTAAAAAACATACAACTCATCATAGCTGATGAAAGACTGAATCCTTTTCCTTTAAGAGCAAGAACAAAGCAAGGATGTCTTCTCTCACCACTGCTATTCAACGTCTTACTGCAAGTCTTGGGCACTGCATTAAGGTAAGGAAAAAAAATAAAAGGCATATAGATGAGGGATTGGGAATTATGAGATAAAACTACACACCTGTCAGGAAGGCTAAAATTTACAGATCAGTCATACCGAATTTGGGTGAAGATATGGAGGAACCGGAACTCTCCAGGGAATGTGAGAATGTTAAAGTGATATCAGCCCTTTGGAAAACAGTTTGTCGGTTTCTTTAAAAAGTTAAACTCACACACCTATACTATGATCCAGACATTCCATTCCCAGTTATTTGTCTTTACCAAAAGGAAAGAAAAAATATATATGCTCTTACAAAGATTTATATACGAATGAGCAGCTATATTTGTAATAACCCAAAACTAGGCACAATGGTGAAGGGATAAACTATAAATGCATGTATACCCATACAATGGAAAATTCTCAGCAATAAAAAGAGAACTATTCATATATGTAACAAAATGGATAAAATTAAAATGATCATACTGAGTGAAAGAAGTCAGACCAAGAAATAACAGAAGTACAACGGGTTGGGGAGGAGTGAGAAAAAACTTCTGGAGACTATGGGTATGTTTGTTATTTCGATTGTGGTACAGTTTCACTGGTCTATAAATATGTCAAAATTTATCAAATTGTGCATTTTAAATAAGTTCAGTTTATGGTATAGCAATTATAACTTAATAAAGCTATCTTTAAAAAATACAAACCATGAAGCAAGGATAAATAAGAATAAAGGACAATCAGGAGTTTTACACTCTTAAGACTGCTCACTAAGTTATCTCAATACTTGGCACATGGTCAGCTCTCTGGGAAAAGTAGGTCTTCTCAATATTATCCTCAGGCTATGTGGGCAATTCATGGTGCCCCCTACAGGTTTGCATGCCAGGTTCGCTTCTGATTGGCTCATTTCCTGCTGCACACAAGGTCTATCATCCAGGAAGCCACTGGCAGTGGTGTCTGTGGGGTGGAGCGCAGATGCCTGGGCTGTGACTTTGTGTCCTAAAAAGCCAGCCCTCCCGGGGGAAGTCAGTGATGCTTTAACACTCAGATCCTCAAATATCCCTGGGTTTGTGGTTCTGACTGAAATACACAGTGAATCCTCAGGAAAAAAAATCAGTTGATGGCTCTAAACTGTTGCTAGCACATCAGCAACCAGGACCTCATGGACCACACTTGAGACAATCAACCATGAAAACCGTCTTGTTCTTAATTTTGTTGCACTGATTTGGCGAGAAGGTCATTAGACTAGAAATCAGAAAAACTGAGGGTGTTTGTTGTTGTTTTTGTTGTGGTTATTATTATTAGCTAATTAGTTCCATGGTTCTGTGACCTTCAGTTGTCTTAGCCTCTCTGTGGCTTAGGTCAATGGCTCCCCAAGATTGTCCTAAGGACTCATGCTCATCTGACTGCTTAAGAATCACTTGAGGAGCTTTGAAAACTACAGACGCCTGGTTCCCTATCAGATTTTGAAAAATAGTCTTTGCTCATGCAAACACTGTATTTTTGTCCTAAACAGACTCTGTAATTACATATCAAAGGACCAGGGAGGTCTACGGAGTTAGAGTGTAAAAGCAGGCTGCGTGGGATAGAAATGTCTGTGGTCCAGCCATGTGCGTTTTTACGTATCTCAAAAACACCTCACTTGATGCTGATGGGAACCTCTGGGGGAGGTAATTTCTGGAGTCATTTCCAGCTCTATTAGAATGGTACTTCTACAGCTTCCGAGATGGCCCATTTATTCAGCTAAATACCATATGTGCCATTTGTTAGGTTACGTTAGCGCTTCTATCTTATAGCTGAGAAATTCTAGACTCAGAGCAGTTAATATTTTTCCAGTATCACATCACTAGAAAGCGGCACACCTCAGCCTCCAATCCCATTCTGACTCTTGCCCACCTTGCTACAGTGTAGTGGCAAGTTCTGCCTGGGAGGGTTTCAGGGTGCCAGAAACATCTGCCTCTGTTGGAGCAAGCAATCACATGATGGGCAGTCAGACATGCTCATCCCATGCAGCCTGACCTCCCGGCTCCTTTGATGGCTAATTGCAGAACCCATTAACAATGGCATTAACAATTAGCAATGACGACAGCTACTTTACGAAAACCCAGTTTGATGGGTCTGAAGTCTCTCGGGCCATTTGCCGTTGTAAAGACTCCTGTTAGTCTGTGGATCATCACAGATATCACTTTTTCTCTTGTTTATTCATATACAGACTCTCGATTCAGTGTTTTCCTCCACAGGTAGGAAGACGCAGCAGACTTTCTTAAGGGCTTTAATTGAGAAGGATGTGTTCTTCCACTGTGGTTCATCAGAAGCTTCACCAGCATAACCCCAGGAGGTGGACATACAAACTAAACAACACCGGTCTTCATTTTGGCCCCATGGGAAGAGCAAATCGAGGTCCCAGCCACTTAAGGCCAGCTAATCAGGACTGAGGGCTTCCGGGGTTGCACTGGCTGTGAGCAGCAGCCCGTCTGCATCCCCACCTCTTCCCTGGAGGCACAGCTGAGGTCTTAGTGGCATCGGGAGCAGGGAGAGATCAGAGTTCCGGCTCCATTTCTTTCATCAAATTGCTGTGTGGCTTTATGCAGATATCATAACCTGTCTGGATATTCAGAGTTTGCATATGCATAAAACGAGTGAAAATACTGTGTCCCCCTCCTGGAGCCGCAAGGCTCAAGGCTTCTTGGCTTCCTTGGCACTACTGGGCCATTCTTTATGTTTTCCTGAGCTGAGTATCCACCTTGGGAGGCAGGAGGGGGCTTGATCTATGAAGGACTAATTGCTTTAGATTTCTTAATTCCAGGATGGGAACAAGAATACAAATCTAGTATGTTTTGGCTGGGTGTTCTCTTTTGTAAGTAACGCAGTCCTGAGCTCAGGCTCCAGGCTGGTTTGGCTGTGTCTGGTTTTCACTCCTTGTCAATAATCTTACAGTGCCTTAGAGGCGTGCGGACCCACCCTCACTGGCTGGTAACTGTGAGCCGTGAATAAAGTGAGCAAATGGGGGGAAATCATGCTGGCGGCATCTTACTTATTACCGGCATCACTGGCTCCCTGGACCAACCAGGCGCGTGTGGAGACTCGGATGAATCTTCTGAATCAGGGAGGCAGAACTGAAGTTGGTTAGACTCCTCTGAACACAGCCCTCTCCACGATCTGCAGCAGCTCTGCGGAAATCAGCAGGCTGTGGCCGTGGTTATCATCCAGACTCCGGGGCTCTGCCCCTGCCCACGTCTCCTCAAGGCCACGCCTGTCTGCATCCGGCCAAGTCAAGCTCCATTCCCACGGGCTGAAGGGGGCCAGGATCTGTCACTGGCTGACCTAACGGAGATTTTCTCTTGATGCAGGGTCCTTGAAAATGCAACTAAATAGAGATTAGGAGAGCAGAGTCGGTTTAAGTCCCGCTGCCTGATTTTTATTAGACTGCACTTGATTTGTTTCATGGTTAAAAATAAAAACATCTAGTACTTTTGATCCTCAGAGGGTAACTACAGGAGCTCAGGGCACAAAAAAGGGGACACCCCTTACATGTGATTAGATGCGGGCTGCAGCAGTAACATCGCTTTCAGCCCTAGCTCCAATCCCAGTCACAAGTCAGCTTGCCTCCTTGGAAGTGATATGATGAACTGTGCTAGGATGCTGCCTGGGTTTCCATCCCAGCTCCACCATTTTTGAGCTACATGACCTTGACAAGGTGTTCTGCCTTCTGCAAGCCTCAGATTGCTAATTTGTAAAATGCTGATAATAATTGTATCTACCTTCCAGGGCTACTGAAGAGATTAAATGAGCACCCAATAGCACCCAATAAATACGAGCTACTTCAGTTACTGTCAAGAGTATCCTGGGGCACCTTTGCAAAGGCAGTGAGTGGGAGGTAGGTGAAGGAGCTCCACGGCATCCCATTAGACGGTCAGCTCCATGAGGACCAGCACCGTACCTTGCTCCCTTGTTGCTCTATCCCCAGTGCTTGTAACATAGAAAGCACCCAATAAATATCTGAAGAATTAATGAGGCAGATGGACCTAAGTTTAAATCCCAGTTCTGCAACTTTCAGTCTTGGACAGGTTTTTTTACCTTCTCTGCTTCTGGGTTTGCACATTTATGAAATGAGGAGAAACAATCTTGCAGGGACAGCCAGCTGGTACTGTGTGTTTATTATGCTCCAGGCACTGGGCTAAGTACTTTCCATGGGCTGCCTTGTTTGATCTTTCCAACAGCCCTTTCGAGGTAAGTGTGGTTACTGGTGTTTTTCATTTGTTTGTCTATTTGCTTTCACAGATGGTGTAACCGATGTCCAGAGTGGTCAAGAAATGTGCTGAGTGACACAGCTACTGAGTGATGGAGATGGGGGCCCAAACCACTTAGGCTGATGCCAGGTCCTGTACTGTCCATCACAATGCTCCATGTCTCGTATAGACTCCAGGATAAAACAGGGACTCAAATGCAGCTGCTGCTGCTTTTTTTTTTTTTTTTTTGTGGTACACGGACCTCTCACTGCTGTGGCCTCTCCCGTTGCGGAGCGCACGCTCTGGACGCGCAGGCTCAGCGGCCATGGCTCACGGACCCAGCCGCTCCGCGGCATGTGGGATCTTCCCAGACCAGGGCACGAACCCATATCCCCTGCATCGGCAGGTGGACTCTCAACCACTGCGCCACCAGGGAAGCCCTGCTCTTGTTATTATTAAGGATTTTCCCTCCGTGACACTTGGTGGAGGGGAAGGATACAGTCAGCCTAGTCATCTGTATCCTTATAACAATTTGTTCACACGTGAAAATTCTTGCTCCGTCAGAACGCAGAGGCTGAGATTTCAGTGTGTGTGTCTGTCACCCGGGCCAGAATACTGATTTGAAAATCAATGCAAACATGTGTCTTCAGAAGGCATTTCAGTTGGGCGACTGTGAATAATTCCCATATGCAGCTGGCGAGGAGGGCAAGAGAAAGGGGAAGATTCCCACAGCTGGTGAATTCTGAGTGATCTGACAAGATGGGGGTCAAACAAAATAAAGGCAGGCGCCTGAGCCTGACTTCTCCCCCCATATGTGACGGCAAATCACAAAGCTTGGGAAAGCCTGAGATGGATGACCTCAGAGGTCATCTAGTCTTGCTAAGGAAAGAGGACCAGAGAGGCAGAAAGGATTAGAGCTACAGAAGCGATGGTGACAAAGGGTCGCTGATGAAGGGTCTGCTTGAACAACCCCTAAAGTGGGTATCTATGGTTTGTGCCTGGCTAGTATCCAATCCATTTTTTGGTGACAGTATTTCCCGGGGGAGTTCATCAACAAGGCATGACCACCAGTTTGACCTGTGAACTGGCCCCGAGCAATCAGACGCTCGTTACCCCTACCCCTGTCCTTGGAATGTGTGTTCTTGCCTTCCTCCTGATAGAAGCCGTCCAAGGACACAGCCTTGAGATAATAATGTGCGGCTGAGACCATTTGGACTGTGCATGTACTTGAACCCAGATAAGGCCTCTATATAAACTCTTCAGATCTGGCAGGTGGGTGAGGAAATCCATTTGTTTTGTGACCACCCAAGACAAACCTCATGAGTAAATTCCCTTGCTTATTTAAACAGCCACCTACCAATCTGGAGTCATCTGCCATTTTCTTCAATTTCTCCCTGCCCTCTACGTATAGGGTTGTGACCCAGCAGTAGCTTGACTTGGGCAACCACCCACGCAGTCCAAGTGCACTGACCTCAGAACTGGTGCTCTCCTACCACACCGTCCTGCCACTGGTCAAGGCCACTCATATCTCCCTGGATAAATCCTGTTAGCTAGTCTGGAGCAGAGTTCTTATACTTGTTTCCCAGGACTGCATTGGGAAATCCAGAGATGGAAGGTGGAGCCTTAGTTTCTCTACTCTTCCAGGAAAGCCACGTAAGACTTTTCTCTAAGCAGCACTGCGGGCTTATTCACTAAGGCACTAAGTACTGGAGCAAGGGGAGGACTGCAATTCAGAGAAATACATTGGAAGAATCCGGAAGGTGGTTATATGTCCCTCATATCCAACCTGGCTCAAACAATGACTTCATGGTTTTTAAGTGGTCAGAAAAAGCTATTAGACAGCAACATTAAAAGCCAAACGCTTTCCAAAGCAATTCTCTAAACACTGTATCTATCACAGCTTTGTTTATAAGAGCAAAAGATTGGAACCAACCTAAGTATCCATCTATAGGAGACTGATTACATAAATTTTGATTCATTCATACTACAAAATGTTACGTGCCCATTAAGAAGCGTAAGAAAGCATTGTGTGCACTAATGTAACACCATCTCCAAGAAACAATAAGTGAAAAAAACACCAAGGTGTAGATCAGCGCGTATACCGTGAGGGTTACAAAAAAAACAAGGTGCATCCATATTTGAATAGATAGAGACTCTTACTGGAAGGAGGCACTCACACAAAGTGGTTATTTAAGGACAGGAGAGCAGAGAAGTTGAGTGAAGCCTCTGCAGAAACCTTAATTTTTGCTCAATATCCAAAATGCATTAAACATGTTTTTACTATGTACATGAATTGAAAATAAACATAATTTTTATGCAATAATAAATAGGTCTTTATAAAATTTAGAGCCTCACTTGGAAACTGCATCTGAATTTTTCTCTATCCTTCAAACTTGGTTAGGAGGCAGATTTAAAGGCATTTATTTCCCCCCCCCTGCAGTGAAGCCCCAGGGCTCCAAGGCTGGGAGAAAGCTGCTCCAATCCTGCAATATCCTTCCTTAAGTGACTTGATGACACCAAGTGAGAGGAAGCAGTTGTTCAAACTCCTCATTCACTATTCTCCATAACACTCATCATGGGTAGAGGAGGAGGCTGACAGCCGGTTTCTCCCTGTTTTTAGTGGTTGAGCAGCAGAAGCTTTCAACTGTTATCTCCAGTCAGCCCACTGGATGTCCACTAGGGAGCCAGGGATCACAGGATGCTGCAGCCGGAAGGGGGTTAACTCGGTAGTCTCCAAGGCGGGAGAGACCCCAGGGGAAGGCAAGACAATCCACTGTAGTGTGGATAAAAGAATTTCTATTCATAATCACTTTCTGAAGTAAACTTAACTCATATTTACTTACAGATTAAGATGGACTTTATAAACACATACGCATATAGTGAAGGTGTATCCTGAAAGTGTTTGCTAATAGAGACTCACGGTCAAAATATTTTGAGACCACTCTGTAGTGTAATTCTAGAGATAGCAAAGGGCACAGTGACAAGAGCATCAGTTTTAAAGCCAATGGACCTCGGTCAAAATCCCAGCTCTGTCCGTTATTAGCTATGTCCTCTGAATAAACGACTGCCTTTCTATGCCTGCTTCCTCACTTGTAAAAATGGGATAATAATAGTACCTATCTTAAGAGGTCATGGTGAATATTAAATGCAATAAACTATGTATGGCAGCCTGATTGTAAGCTGGCTCTGAATGATTCCCACCTTCTAGTATTCATGCCCTGTGTAATCCCCTCCCCTTGAGTGGACATAATGACTTACATTTAATGAATACAATAGGCAAAGGTGATTGGACAACACTTCTATAACTAGGTGCAAAAGACTGTGATTTCCCTCTTGCTGTCATCCTCTCTCACTCTTCTTGCATCTTTGCCCTGTGGAGTGGGCAATCTGTCAAGGAACTGCGGGCAGTCTCTGGACAATGGCTGGTGAGGAACTGAGACCCTAGTGCAACAGTCCTCAAAGAACGCAACGCTACCACGTGAGCTGGTCAGTGGATCCTTCCCCATTCAAGCCTTTGAGTAAGACTGCAGCTCAGGCCGATACCTTTATTGCGTCCCTGTGGGAAACCCTGAGACAGAGAACCCAGGAAATCTGCTCAAAGACTCCTGATGCAGAAACTGTGAGATAATAAACATTATTCTTTTAAGCTATTACATTTTGGGGCAATTTTTTATTTAGCAGTAGGTAACTAAGACAGCATGTGAGTAGCTTGACAATGTATGACATACAAAGATTTAGTAAATGTTGGTAGGGAACATTATATGGCTGATGTATGGCTTTATCCCACACCCACAGCAGACTTCACAAAATATTTCTTTCCTTGTGAACCCAGATATAGCCTCAGAATCCTTCTTAACATAGATCTCCAGGAAGCTATCAACTGCTCAGATGAAACTCTTGGCCAACTCTGATCTGATTAATACTTCTTACCTCTTTACGCTTCCTCTTATGTAATATTCCTTTAATGGAAACCCAAGTCTTTCTTTCATCATGAGAGAGATGACTAAAAATTATCAGAATGACTCTATGAGCATACATAAAATATAAAATGGCTGGCATCACATGTTGTCCCAAGAATAGATTTTTCCTGAGGGAAGGGTTGAAGAGAAGCTGATAGTACCTGAAATCTTAAAAGAACAGAGGAGATAAGCTCAGAAGGAGGACCTAGGAGCACCAAAGATCACCTTATCCTATCTCTCATTTTTGCCATGATTTGGTCTTATTGTAGGGCTGCCATTTTGAAAAAACGAGAGAATAGAGGGCAAATTGCTTTGAAAAATAATGAAATGCTCTGAGGAGTAAATAATTGTTTTTAAATATAGAAAGTGTCCTTCAAATGATTATGAAAGTTTGTTTTTCTGCCTAACTTGATAATACTGTGAGCTATGGAAATAATGCACTTTTAATAATACTCTACTTCACATGTGGTTCATTTTGTGGGTTAAAACACATTCATTTTGTGGGAGAAGGTATCAGGGAGAATGACTACAAAAAATTGTCTTTTAGATCTGTTATGTGCACACCAAAGTACATGAGGGTCTTGAGAAAATGTATATTATTACTCACTAGGTCTGGGGTGGAACCTGGGATTCTGCATTTCTAAGAAGTGACCAGGTGATGCTAATTCTGTTGGTCTCCAAACTTCACTGTGAGCAGCCAAAGAGCAATCTCTCTTCCTCCTTGGAGATAGTTGAAGGATTTCTAGACTTGGTTTTCCATTAAAGGAATATTATACATGAGGAAGAATGAAGAGATAAGAAGTATTGACCAGATCAGAGTTGCCCAATAAGTTTCATCTGAGCAACTGATAGCTTCCTGGAGAACTGATTTTGATACTCTAAGCTCAGGAGCCAATGGAGTTGTCAGTTGGTGATGGGTGTAGGGTGTGTCTGTTCAGCTAGCTCTCTTTCTGGGCACCCAGACATTAAGTGACTTAGGGAACAGGAAAACCACCCTTGCTGCTCTGGGAAGGATGACAAAAATTCAAGAAACTTAGATAAAGCCTTGAATGACATGAAACATTATTGAAAATAGAAAAAGCAAATATATATCATTTATGGAAAGAGAAAAAAATCTCATCTCTCTTGTGTGTTTTGGAGCAAATCAAACTGGTACAACATTACAGAACCCGTTCATTTTGCAATGGGATAGAATTTCATATAAAGTCACATCTCTAAGTTCATCATTTCTTTGGTTTTCATAAACTCACCGAACCACATCTTGTTTAGGAAAAGAAAGGTAAAAATAAATCAAATGCTGGTCATAAACATAGGTTGACCCCTGAGGTCATTTAGTACAAGCTACCCCTTATACAATACTTCCTGAGGCAGAATTGTCTTTTGCCCTAAGATCCTGGAGTACCACCTGGAGCCGTATAGTGTTTCCATTGTTTGGGGATGTAGATTATAATAAACAAGTGATAGTAAGAGCTGGGTGAGATGATTAAGAAGAGCAGAGATTCTCTAGACACTTCACTCTTTAAGAACTTCCTTCTTTCCATCATGAAATATTTTCTGTATAATTTGTTCACTCTTTCACCCCAAAATTACATCCACACAGCAATGTAAATATGTTGGGTATTTGGTATGTATTTGTAGACAACAAAAGAAAACCAGACCTGGCTCCTACCCATAGGGAGTTTACAGTCTATACAAAGGACAGACAGACCATTACTCAAGTAAACACAAAAATACATATAATCGCCTATAATAACAGTAATTCCCTTACTGTTCTGTAGTAGGACAAGATAAAAATGTGGCGTTTAGCAAAGTTCACATTTGATGCAATTTGCCCCCATTTTCTTCTTCCTGTCATTTAACCTCTCCCTCGTGCAGGAGCCCAAAGCACAGGCATATCCAGAGCCCCCCAACGGCCCATGCTCTGCTGGCACATGGTTGTATCGAGATTCTAGTCTTTAATGGCTCTGCCCTTACACAGCCACGGGTCTCTCACTGACCCAGTGATCACCCTTCTAGAATCTTGACCAAAGACATAACCGTAAGTGTGGAGAAAAATCTCTGTGCACATGAATATTTGGTATAGTTTAAAACAGTAAAAATATTAACTAGTAATGACAGATATCTTTTAATTGAGGATTGAGTGAATAACTTACCTTTTATTCCTGAAATGCAATATTAATCAATGGTAAAAAATGATGTGTATACACACATACACGATGCAATGGAAAGATGTCTATAATGTATTTCTAAATATTTCTTCAATTTTATGCACGACTTGGGGGAAGGTTTGCCAAGGCTGGGGGCCTGCTTTTTCTTCAGTGATGGAGTATATGATGCCTTGGAACTCAGGTACCTGTACCAGTTTTTATCTGAAATGCGCACAGTATCACCTTATAGCCTTTACAATAAATATTCATCCTTCCTTTCTCCTTTTAAACAAGACTTTAATTTTGTTCAGATATTCACTTTCCTCTATGTGACCACATGCTTCAGAGGATGTGGATCCCATCCCTAGCCCCAAGAAGAGATTAATGATTGGTCTGAGCCAGGCATGGTGGTCACATCTTGCTTTGCCAGGGATTGATTTAAGCAAGGATATGTGACACAGTTCTGGCCAATGAATGTGAGTTAAAGCCTGCTGGAGGACTTCTGGAAAAGCTGATAAAAAAATAAATGAAAGAGACAGTCCACTGAAGATGTCAGAACCCAGATCATGGTGACATTTTTGAACTATTCAATTAACCAACTATGGACCTATCCTACTTTATTTTTTTCCTATCCTACTTTAGGACATCTTGTTATGATAGCTAATAATCTTTTTCTTATTACTTAAGCCATCTTGAGTCTGTGTTTTCTGTTACTTGTAGCCAAGAATATATCTTAAGTGATCTGTACCTTGAGAGTTCCTATGTTGCTCTGGGGAACATATATATAGTAGAGAAAAGTTAAGCCATATACTTGGCATCTGATTTACTAATAAGGCCAGTGGATATTTGTTTAAACTGGTTGGAGGAAGGAATGGTAGTTTAATAAATCTCATCTTGGTACCAGAAAGGAGTTCATATTCTATAACAAACAAATAGGAGAAACTACTCACGATTCACACTCCTGCTTTCACTGAAACAAGTATCACCGGTCCTGATCCTCCCGTCAAAGCGAGCCTGCAAGATGCAGGAGAGAAAATCAATATAAAACATACAATCTCATTTTGGCATCATCCAGTCATCAAGTATTTTGCCCTTTTCTCTCCTACGGGATGACTCCAGCTTTAAACTTCATGGATCAGGCTGGACATTTTCCCAGGAAGTTGTTTCAGGAGGAAGAGTTTATTTCTACCAGAGAGGAATAAACTGTTATCCTCCGGGGGCACGTCCTGTTTCCGTAAACTCTAGTTAAATGCCTAACTGCTCTGAGAAACGCGTATTGGTCCAGCTACCCAGTGCACTCCGTCTTCTATGCCACATTCACTGGTTCAGGGGTGGGCATAGGTCCCAATTCAGGCCAATTCATGTCAGTCCTGACACTTGTGCTGAAAATGTAGGGGAAGAGAAGCTCTCTTTCTGTTGCACTCAGGATGGTGAGGATGCACACCTGAAGCTGCTGGCAGCCAACGGAGGAAATCACAGCTACAGTTTTGAGTAAGAGGTACCAAGCCTTGATGTTATTTGGGCATTAGCATCTAGCTATGATCGAAATGCTTGAACTTTCCAGTTGCGTGAACCAATACATAATCCTTTTTTGCTTAAGCCAGTTGGGTTTTCTGTCTCTTCCAATCGAAAATCCTCACTAAAACGGAGAAGGAGGGCAGGTGTCATAAATCTCACCTTACAAGGTCTGAGATGGAGGCTCAGAGAGAGGTTAGGGTGGGAGGTCCAAGACCTCCGCTCAAGGGCTCCTGCCATGCTAGTCTGCCGCCTACTCATTCAGCGATTCATTGCAGCAAAGCGGAAGGGATCAACACACCCACTGCTATCTTAACTGACTTCAAATATTTCTGGTTTAGAGAGAATGAAGGAGTCTTCCACTGGATTACCAAGGGAGATTATCTACATGACTTTCGCGAAGTAAAGATTGTTACGCGTGTGCAAACACACCCACACCTACACTACAAAAGGCCACAGTAGGTGCCTTAGATTTGCACAGAAGATCATCTCCCCCCAGGGATCTGCCCAGGCTGCAGGGTGGCTCCGGTGGAAGCCCTCTTTCCCCAGGTGACAGCTGCCCTAAGTCTACAGATCTTCTCTGCTGCCTGTCTCGTCGTCCTGATCCTGTCATCGCCGTGCCCGTGTGTCTGCTGGTCTGTGACTGGACTGATCACAAGCAAACTCTCTACCCAGTTGACTCTCTTGCCCAGTGGCTGGTCCACTTACAGTGAGTCACTAAACAGAGGTCACAAAGAAAGGCCACAACCCAAATCCTGCTCCTTTGTGTGTTCTGACTTTTTTTTTTAATTGAGCTACATTTAAAGATTGAAAAATTTTACATAACAACTTAGATTTTATGCTCTGCACTTGAAAAAAATCAAAAGGACTGTCAACACTACATGTACCCCCCACACAGTGACATGGACTGAATGAATCCAAGTGCCTGAGTCCTTTAGACATATTTTCTTTCTTCACTGTATTATCCATCTGGCTTTTTTCTTTTTTTTTTTTCTCCTTTTTTACTCATTTCTGCCACCTGCCTGGCCGCTATGAGCTCATGCATTTTCAACCCCCGTCTTGACTTTTCTACACCTATTGGCACTAACCCAACTGAGATGCCACCTTGCCCTCCAGTGGCTGTGTCTGGAAGTAGCCTGTTTCTAGCCAGGTTCCCACCCCAGGCTCCAGTCTCTCCAGGAACAAAAGCACAGGTGCAGCAGTGTGTGGTTTTATGTTGTTTCCTTGGATTTTTATGTAGCCTTGGATGTGGACCTTCCAAATCCTCTGCCCAAAATAGGAGTCATCTATTTAAATCAGAAAAAAAGATTTATAAATACTCTTGCAAAACGAAGCTGCCCTGTGTCTTGCAGGGGACAGGGATTTAAGGGAGGCTGTGTGGTGTAATCAGCTAGGCACTTGATGAGAAGTCTGAAGATTTTGTCATTCTGTGACCTTTTATGAATGATTTCCTTCTCTCTACCTCAGTCTCTTCATCTATCAATAAAGGAAGTTGAGCTAGATCAGAAGTTTTACGCTGGTGGCCCACAAGCCATATCAAGCCAATAGATGGTATTTTCTTCTTTTATTAATTATATGCCAACAGCTAAAAAGAATATTTCAAGTAAGAATCCAGATAATGCAGATGACAGTCTTCTCAGAACTATCTAGCAATGATCAACAACGGGCCAGCATTCCTGAATGACCATGATGGTTAGATGGGGGCTCTGAGTTCACCCCAGTCCTCACCTACTTCCCAGTGGGCATATACACACACACTCTCACCCCCTGATCTGTTCGTTTATGTCCCTGTGTGCCCTCATAGGCATTTGCTCTTGCCACCTTTCGTTGAGATGACCTCTAGGGACCCATCAGCCCCAATTCTGTGAGTGGCGATTAGTGATCTAAGAGTTAGAGATGACTCAGACAAAAGAAAAAATGTTCTGAGCAGACACCATGCGGCAGCATTCCAGCAAACCTTAATGGGTCACCTCCTCCCACTTGGCCCAGAGTTGAAACAGCAAGACGCCCAAGCCTTTGTCGTCCCACTACATGGTTAATCCTGAAAGGGCAACAGCCGGGTTTTGAAAGTAGCAGAAATATTCTTCCGTTGGGGTTGCTGGCTGATTCTCTAAGTAATTTGCAATTCAAGTGCCTCTTTGTTTTGTATGAAAATTTGCTGCTATTTGGAAAGTGGGGAAGAGCTAAATTGCATCCTGCTGGTTTTACTTTGACTATATGAAAAAAGAAACTGTTAATCTGGTTCCATAATTAACTTTCCTGTTCTAAAACGGCCCTGGGATAGAGTTCAGAGAGTGGCTGTCAACTCCCTGCTTCTCTTCTCAACAATGTCTTTCAACAGGACACCCTGAAAGAAGAATGAAACCAGGTGGGCATTGGTCTTGATTTTCACTTTTTCTGATTTTTCTTTCCTTTTATCCCCATCCAACCAACATTTAGTGAGCCCTTACTGTAGGTAAGGCACTGGGCTGACCTGGGTGAGTATGAAGATACATAAATTCCTGTGGAGCTGCCAGAGACTATAAGTTAATTTTCCATCCTTCCATCCAACCATCCATCCATCCATCCATCCATCCATCTATCCATCTATCCATCCAAGTGTTTTAGGTTTCTATGTTATATGCCAGACGTTGTGCACAACATGCTAGAGAGACAAGATAATTGATACAAACAAAGGCATGTAGGCTGGAGATTAAGTTTGACGATCAAGCGGAGACCACTTTGGTCTGAGCAGAGGGCTCAGACTAACATTAAGAACTAATACTCATTGACTACTGAGAACTATACTATGCAGTTTTTATCTATGACCTCAATGAGACCTCACAAAGTAGTCATTTTTTGGTGACATGCTACAGACAGGAAACAGACTCAGGTAAATTCCCAGGGAACACACTGGTGGGATAAACAGCAGAGGTGGGACCAGGATCCACGTGTGACTTCAGAGCATAAGCTTTTAAGTACGAAACTGCACTGCCCAGTGGGAAAAGGACTAAAGAAGGACTTGGATTCCCACCAATTACTCATTCGAGGGATCAGTAATGCATTAATTCACTGATTCATGGAAATACATATTTGTTAGTACCCTGTGCAGAAGAGTACTCTGAAAGCTGGGGCTAAAGAAAGCATGACAGACAAGGTCCTTGTCCTCCTGGAGTTTACATTCCAGTGACCTCACACTGAAGTTCTCCAAATATTGCACAAGGCAGAAAGTACAAAGGTCAAGCCATAATGGTTCTTTAAGGAGAACCCTACCAATCACGTGGCCTTTCCCCAGCTCCACTTAGATAATTTGGCTGTTACCCCATCTCCACATTTTCTTTGAGGGGCATTTGTTCCCTCTTTTCTTTTCTCTTCTCTCTATTCTCTTCTCGCCTTAGGTTTGTTACAACCATTTTCCAATCGTATCCTCAAATCTAACCTGAAAGAATCTGTAAAGAACTTGCTCTTTGCAACTCGTTGAACAGACCTAAATCCTTTCCCACAGTCACTCGGGCTCTTTCAGGTTCTGGCTTTGAGGAAAGGGAGACACAGACCTAGTTTTACTCCTGGTCCCAACCCCACACCTACCTGAGAAAACTCCCAGCATTCACCAGATTTAGCCTGTAACCTGGCCCTACAAACACAGATGTTTGTATCAAGTTAATGTATCATCCCAAAGTTTTCTTGAGATCAGGCAGAAACACTGCATTATTCCTGAGAATTAGAGGAAGCCAGGACTCCTGACTGTGTTAAGGCTATAATGGACCTCAAGTATCCAGGACAAATTGCCCCTTGGGTCATTACACCAGTAAATGAGGAGGACAGCTGAAACAAGATCTCAAATGGACAGGAGAAGGAGGGTGCTGAGGTAACTTCATATTCTCTGAATGTGGTAGATAGAATAATACCCTCCTAAAGATGTTCATGCCCTAATCCCTGGAATCTATGAATATATTACATTACATGGCAAAAGGAACTTTGCAGATGGAATTAAGGTTACAGACCTTAAGATAGAGAGACTATCCTGGACCACCTGGGTGGGCCCAATGTAATCACATGGATCTGTAAAGGTAGAAAAGGAAGGCAAAAGGGTTAGACCAGAGATATGCAATGACGCAAGGAGAGGTAGATGAGATTTGAAATGTAGGGACTTGATCCACTGTTGCTGGTTTGATGATGGATGGTGGGCCATGAACCAAGGAACGTGGGCAGCCTCTAAAAGCTGGGCATAGTCCTTAGCTGAAAGCTAGCAAAGAAATGGGGGTCCTCAGTCCTACAGCTACAAGAACTCAATTCAGCCAACAACCTGAATTAGAAAGGAGATGGATTTTCCCTTACGGTCTCCAGAAAGGAACACAGCTCTGCAGTCACAATGAATTTATCCTAGTGAGACCCATGTTGAACTTTTGACTTACAGAACTGCAAGATAAATAAATAAAGTTCTGTTGCTTTACATCTCTAAGTTTGAGGTAATGTGTTATGGTAGTAAAAGGAAACTAATAAGCTGACTTTTGGTTTAACCGCCCATCCGTTAAGTTTAATACAGCACCAGGTGGGGTTTGAAAGCTAGTTAGGACTTGGTGTGCCAAGTTGGTGTGTATGTGTAGCATACAACCCCAAATAACAATGGCTTAAACACCTAAAGTCTTATTTTTTGCTTTAAAGAAGTCTGGGGGTAGGCAGCCCAGGGCTTCCCACTAAGGTGCTTCTATAGAGTCATCAGAAAAGTGGGCAGATTCCAACTTTTTGTTCTGCTATTACCAGGGTTGGTTCTCATTCTTCTGATGCGACCTGACTACCAGAGCTCTAGCCGTCACATCTGAATTCCAGGCAGTAGGCTGGAGGAAGTGTGAAGGAAAGCTATTTCTTTGAGAACACTTTTCAGTAGTTGCATACAATGCTCCACTCATATATCCTTGGTCAAAAGTTGGTCACATGATCACATATAACTCTAAAGAAGTGTGAGGCAGACAATATGCTCAACTAAAAGTTAGAATTGTCATTAAGGAGATAGGAGAGAATGGATTTGGAGTGAGAACCAACAGTATCCATCTTCATTTTTTTTTTTTTTTTGGTGATTGGTGGATGGTTCTCAAAAGGCTCCAGCTACGCAAATGACTCTGGCTGGGATGCCAGCTCTTCCCTCCACACTGACTATAGGCCCTTCTTTCCCTCTTCTCAGTCCTGTTTCCTAACTTTAATTTCCAGTCTGCACTACTCTTATCCAATCTTAAAGGTCCATTTCAAATGTTACCTTCTCTAAGAATTTTTCCTAAGTTCCACTCAGATGGAAGTAATTGTCACACTCCACTTAATATGAGAGTTATTGCTATATGTGAGATTGTCTCTTGCCTTTGGAATGCAGGCCATCGTCTTATTCACAGTTGAAAGTCTCAAACACAGCATGAACTCAATATACACACGACACAGCAGAGACTGCTAGCTTGTCCCCCGAGGATCCATAGTCCTCTTTTCCTATTAGGAATAGCCACCCTCCCTGGCCCAAAGTGTTGTCTGTGTACATTGCCGTCCAACTAGATAGCTCAGTGCTGCATCTCCCTTGGGGTTATGTGTGACCATGTGACTACGTCAGGACCAATGGAATATGAATTGGAGTGATATTTGCAGATTCTGGGTCATCTCCATAAAGATAAATCTACTTGCCAGGACTCTTCCTCCTACCCTCTTCGTGTTGGCTGGAAAACAGTACAGCAGTTTCCTTGGAACCAGAGATGGAAGCCACAATCTTCCATCTCTGGAAGAGAGATGGATGGCAGAACCAAACGGCCAGCCTGTGACTCACAGTGACCCCGTGGAGCTGCCTACCTGCCCTAGCCTGCTCGCCTACTTTTAAGCTGGGAGGGATACACAAACTCGCTCTTCTAAGCTGCTGTATTTGGTTTTCATGATAGCAGTTTATCTGTGCATTAGCTCGTTCCCATGCTGAATAGAACTGGTCTCTCTCCCTATGGACAGCAGTCTGGCTTCCTTTCCACTTGTCTTGTAGCAGGAGGCTGACACTTAGCATAAAATAATGAGACCTAAAGTACTGAACGTACTTATGCCAAGCCTTAAAAGCAGCCAGGTGTACTTGATAGGAGGTGTGAGCCTGGCTCTCTCATTCTGGTTAGCTAGGAGAACTAAGTGAATAGGTTCGAGCCTAGCATTTTATTATTTCTGCTGGAGTCACTCTGGAAAATATCTTTAATCAGAAGTTTGTCCAGAGGTTCCTAAATAATGTTTTGCACTGACATTCACTGCTGATTCATTCTTCTCAAACCCATCATTTTAGAAAATTGTCTTTTGCTGCCTAAGTATTTCTTGCCATTTGAAGAAATGTACAAAGTCCCATTTTTCGCCATACCCCTTTAAGAGCCTATTTAGACAATTCCGCTGAGCCTTCATTTTCTAGCTATTAACAACAAAATGCCTTATATTTGTATGTTGTTTAAAACTTTTTGAAACACTTTCACAATAATAATAGCATTTAATCATCAGGGAAGCCTGGTAAGTTATGTAGCCTAAGTAATAGTATTCCCACTCCCTAGATCAACAGTCCTCAACAACGGTGTGGTATAAAAGTAATATTTAGTTATCCATTGTGAAGTTTGTTATAATGAAAATGTTTTTTTTTCAAATAATAAAATGTCATTCTTTTAAAGTCATCATATAAACACAATGGACAGCGTTGAGGAGTTAATGTGTCCTGGGAACAGTCTTCAGCATGGGGAACATAGTGGTGAGCAAAACAGACAATATCCCTGTTCCTGAGAATCTGATGGGCAGTGGATGAGTCACGATGGTGAACATCTACTGTCTCATGTATATTGCATCATCCCCCTCCTCTGGCCAACTGTTCCCCTGCTGCTCCAACCATGTGATTCTTTTTTTAAAAAATTTTTATTGGGGAACCATGTAATTCTGATGGGGTTGTTGACCATAGAAGGAGGCAACAGATCCAGGCCTGCATTTCTGATTACTGTGTTCCTTTGGCCACAGTGATTGGTTCAAGAGAAGTCACATGATCCAAACCTAAGCCAATCGAAGTCTTTTCTGGGATTTACAATTTAGGAAACAGGAAGAGAGAGAGGCTCTTCTTTGATTTGTCATTACTGGGCTGGGATGATGTAATCTTGGAGCCAACTGTGGCAGTATTTTTTGCCACATGGAGGACACCTCTTGCAACAGAGAAGTAGAACCAAGAACATTAGGTGATGGGGAGGTGGAGAGGCAGGCATTAAGGGAGAGGCAGTCACAACAATTTGGAAGGAGACTGATTCATTGGAACAGATACTAAAACAATGACTAGTAGGTGCTCATTACTTATTTTTGAAATGGCACATGGAAAAGAGAGGTGAACATTACTTTTGAGACCCTTTGTCTGGACGTTCCTATCACCTAGTACAGTGTGTTGAGTAGAAAAGATACACAGGACATATTTCTTAAATGAATGAATGAATAAATAAATGAATGGCACTACATTGACTATGACTTTGGCTAAGAGGAAAGGTATTTAAGATTGAAAAATTTCCCACCATCTTATTTTATCATAATGTTCATCCATTTTTTCAAAGTATTGTGAAGCAGAGGACTTAGAAAAAGAGCTTAGATATCAGGCAGGCCTAGCTTTGATTTCTGGCTTCAGCAGCAACCAGCTGTGTGATGTTGAAAAATAATGCCTACCCCCTCATAGGGGTTTTTGATGAGGATATAATGAGGTAAGAGTAAAGCTTTAATAAGATCAGCTGATAGGAGGGATAAATTGGGAGATTGGGATTGACACATACACACTACCATATATAAAATAGATAATAATAAGGACCTACTGTAAAGCACAGGGAACTCTACTCAGTACTCTGTAATGACCTATATAGGAAAATAATCTAAGAAAGAGTAGATATATGTATATGTATAACCGATTCACTTTGCTGTACACCTGAAACTAATACAACATTGTAAATCAACTATACTCTAATAAAAATTTCTTAAAAAGGATAAATAGTAATATTTTTAAAAAGAAATTACAAATAGAATGCTAGATTTCTAATTAAGTTCACTCAAAAGATAAATTTTAAATGCACTATGGAATTAAACACACACAAAAAATAATTTACCAAAAAAAGAGAAGCCACTGACATATAGTCAAAAGCTCTAATGCTACCTATATTCATTAAACCAGTTTTTATTGAGTGAGTGTCTCTATATGTCAGGACTGTCTTAGTCCTGGGGATACAGGAGGATGAGACAGATGAGGACCTTATCCTCAAGGAGATTCTGTTTGAGTGGAGGGAGGTGGTAACTAAATAAAAAACATAAATGATTAAGTCATTTGAGGAAGTAGTATAGGTCATGGATAATAAAGTAGGGATAGAGATGAACACAGCCTCTTCTAGACCGGGTGGTCAGAGAAGACTTCTAAGGGAAGATGACATTTGAGCTGAGATCTGCATCCAAAAAGGAGCCAGCCATATGAAGACAGGGTAAAGAGTGCTCCAGACAGAGGGAACAGCAAGAGCAAAGGCCCTGAGGTCAGAATGAGCCTAGTGTATTTAAGAAATTTAAAGAAGGCTGTGTGGTGGGCTATAAAGAATGATGGAGACCATGGTGGGAAGAGAGGTCAGGGAGGGGCCCTTAATTTCCCAGCCATTTAGACTGGCTTGTACCATGGGGCAGGCTCTATGTTGGGAACCAGGGATACAAGCATGAAAAGGCAACAGCTCATTCAAGGAGTTCTCAATCTATCTAATCTCAACAAATATTAAGGGAGGTTTCAGATGAACTGAATTTTGTAGAGCCATCTTTTGACTATCTTATACCTGCTGGCATCTGTGTCTTTACCATTATAACTGGGTTGGAAGTAAGGGATAGTTCTGTGTCAGGCTTTCTTCATGAAGCAAGCAGGAGGCAGTTAAATAGTAAACGTGAATTCGCCCACAGGAAAGAATTCAGTGTATTTCATGTAATTACACCTCATCAAGGACAAATCCCATCTCTGTGAACCCATGCAATGTTCTGGAGGAGAGGAAGTGATGGTTACACTCATCGGAACCCCAAGTGGCGAGTTAAAATCTATTATTGTGAAGGATTGCACTACAAGTCATGCCCAAGCACTTTCCACACTGTCCACATTTCTGATTTCTCTATGTTAAGTCATTTGTATGTACTGCTATGTTTTATTCATTAGCACTTTGAGGGTCTAGAGGGCTCGGAGCTGCAGAGGGTAATTTATTTATAAAATAGAAAAGGGAGAGTACAAAACTGATCAGAACTCAGGCTTAAATCAGGGCAAAGTGAGATATCAATCCATTTCCCGCAAGAGTACCTTGTTCTTCTCTCCCTGGGTGACCTTGTCCTTTCTCGTGACTTTAAATACCATCAATAGGTTTTTTTTTTTTTTTTTTTGCGATACGCGGGCCTCTCACTGTTGTGGGCTCTCCCGTTTGCGGAGCACAGGCTCCGGACGCGCAGGCTCAGCGGCCATGGCTCACGGGCCCAGCCGCTCCGCGGCATGTGGGATCTTCCCGGACCGGGGCACGAACCCGTGTCCCCTGCATCGGCAGGTGGACTCTCAACCACTGCGCCACCAGAGAAGCCCCATCCATACGTTTTTGATTCTTAAATTATATCCCCAGCTTAGACCATGCTCTTGAGCTCTAGACTCATGTATTCAATGTCTGGTTTGATATCTTCACTTAGATGTTTCATAGGCCTCCCAACTTAATGTGGCTCAACAATAGCTCTTCAGAATCTGGTTTGGCTTGCCCTACCCAGCATTCGGTTCCTTCTTAACTCTTCATTATCTCTCTAAATGGCACCATCGTACACCCATTGGCTCCTGATTTATTTTTTCTCCTGATGCCCAAAATCTAGTACGTCAACCAATTCTTGTAGGGTTCACCTCCGAATGATATCTTAGACCTCTCCTTTCATTTCTATAAGCACAGTTACTACCCAAGTTCAAATCTTCCCTATCTGCTGCCTAGAACAGTGCTATAGACTCCAAAAAGGTTCTTGCTTCACTCTTACCCTCCCATAATCTGTCCTCCATAGAGAGAACTTGAAAAATGCACATTACATCCCTCCCCCTGCACACACACACTTAAATCACTTCAATTTGATTATACTTTGAATTTTATTCACACCTTTTCCCTGGACTACAAAGTGAAAAATGGCACCTGCCCACCTCTGCAATCTCACACCACTCACCTTCCCCATCCAGCTCTAAGTTCTGGTCAAAAGTGACTTCCAAGAATGTGGCAAGCTCACTGATGCCATAGGGCATTGTGTTTGAAATGGAATGCCTTTTCTAGCCTCTTTGCCTAGTGGGCTTCTCCAAATCTCACCTAAATTTCACAGAGACCTTCTCTAATTCCTCTACCTAAAGTAGCATCACAGCAATAGACTCTCTCACAGTACTCTATTTCATTCACAGCAATTTTCAAATTTCAAAATAACACTCCTTTGTTATATCATTGTTGTTGTCTGTCTCTCCTGTACTGTGTTGAATTCCATAAATACAAGGAGCACATTCATTTTGTCCATTATTGTCTCCCTAGCCCTAAGCACACTGCCTCAAAAGGGTAGGTCCTCCATATTTGTTAAATGAATAAATAAATGAGTGCATGAATAGATAAATGTTTCTCACTGATGGTAATGATGGAGGCCCATGTTATACAGAAATCATCTCCCTTTGTATTTCAACGTTGACATGGTTGCATTGGCCATTCCACTCCTTTATCATATTACAAACCATCTTTTCTTATCCTCTTAAAAAAAAAAAGATTTGACTCTCAGATTGGATAACTCAATGGCAAAAAATTCTCCCTTAAAGTTTCCCAGTTACCCAGACAAAAAGTCTTCTAAGTATTACAGAAAATACCCCTATTACTCATATCTTTGGGTAAAATCATTGAAGACTTGTGTAGAAAGAAAACTTGACTCTGGTATCTACCCTACTATCTTGGGTAAGTCACTTCCCATCTCTGATCCTCAGATTTCCACATTGGGCTCCTTTGTTCGCTAGTGCCAGTATCTTCAGCAAGTCACCTAACCTCTCTCAGCTCCAGGATACTTGTAGTGGGCTGAATGGTGAGCCCCTAAAATATATGTCTCTATCCCAATTCCTGGAACCCACAAGTGTTTCCTTGTTTGGAAAAAGGTCTTTGCAGATGTTATGAACTTAAGGATCTTAAGATGAGGAGGTCATCCTGGCTTAAGAAGATGGGCCCTAAATCTAATGACAAGTGTCCTTTTAAGAGAAAGACAGAGGGAGATTTGAGACAGTGGAGAAGGCAATGTGACCACAGTGACAGAGGTTGCAGCCACAAGTCAAGGAATGCCAAGAGCCACCAGAAGCTGCAAGAGGCAAATAATAGATTTTTCCATCAAGCCCCTAGAGGAAGTGTGGCCCTGTGGGACTTTGGACTCCTGGCCTCCAGAACTGTGAAGGAACACATTTCTGTTGTTTTAAGTTACCAAGTTTGTGGTATGGTGTTAGGGAAGCCTTAGGAAATTAACGAAGTATTAATCTGTACGATAGGTGTGGCTGAGGGTCACTGGGCCTCCTTAACCCAGAACCCAGTTTCTAATCTCACCATATTTGGTAACCCCACCAGGCCCACTCTAGAAACTTAACTGATGTGTAGTCCAGTAAAAAGAGATCCGGAAGATCATCTTATCCACATCACACCACAGTCTCCTTAAATAGTCAATGTGCCCCTTCTGCTTCCCATGCAGCTATTTCTCCCCCTTTTCTGTGACCTGTGTCCTCCAGCCACCTTCAGCCACATGGAATCTCCTCTCTTCTTGATCCTCACTGCCTCTCCAAGTCCTCTCAGGCAATACATCAGCAAGTGTTTAAGGAGGGCCCAGTCTTGCCCTAGGTTCTATGGAGATTTCCACTTCCACAAGCGATGTGAAAACATTAATACTAACAGTAATGAGTGGTAATAGTAGCTAACAGTAACTGGTTGTTTACCCTGTGTAACCATGGCGCTAAGTACTTTTAAGGTATTATTTCTTTCAGCCTCCAAAAACAGGACCTCCTAAATGAATTCTCTAGTAAACATATTCAGGGTACAAGGCACACTATTGCATCTTCAGGACCCCTATATAGTGTTGTCTGGCTTCACATTTGCATGTGCCCTTTGGAATGATCTCCTTCCTCCGGAAAGACATTTGATTCTAACCAGCAGATCGCAAAGGAAACTACATTTTACATTTTCTTCACGTTAAGGGATTGCCTTGTCCTCTGACATGTTGTCTATTGAAGACTCTTTCAGGAAGTGAGAATTGCAAGAGTGAACACTTCAGCCAGGCACTAGCCCCTGCAGCTGGAGGACCAGAATGGAGTGCAGAAGGAGTAGGAGAAAAGGCAGGAAAGGCAGCTCTTTCTAAGCTAGCTGTCACTTGTAGTAAAAATTGGGTGCCATTTACTCCAGGAGTATCGGGATTTAATTTCACCGGGAGCTTAAACAAACAATCTTCTTAGGTTGGAAACTGGAGGGGAGGGAGGGAGGGCAGGCAGGAACCTAAAGAAAACTGCCAGGTAGAACTTGCCCCAGCTGCCGGGGGCACCCAGGCGCAGGCAGCAAAATCTTGCCCTGAGTCGCCAGTGTGTGTCAGAACTCATTAAAAACATATGGCTTCCAGGCCCCTTGAGGCCCAGGAACCTGGACCCCAAAACCCATAGGTGGGAAAGGCGTCATTCGCTGCACCTTCCCCTTGCCTGCCGCAGCAGCTGGGTTCACATACCTATCCCACATGGCTCCACTGTGCCAGGCCCACAGACGCACCAAATGCCCTGGGGGTTACTCTTGGTTACGTGCATCCTGAATTACTATCACTTTTTGCATCAATACCAGCTCCCTTTTGCCGAGTCTCTCCCTACCCGTGTCCCTCTGTTCTCCCGAGACTGCCAGCTTCGCTAAATTGTTAGTTTTTCCTACAGCACTTTTCAGGCCCTCTCTGCTTAAACTTCACATATCCTATTTTAGAATCATTTGTGTCTACCTCTGATTTCACCCCCAGCCTAAGTTCTTTGAGGCCACAAATTATATTTCACATACTCCATGTCCCGCAAGTGCCCAGCACCTGGCCTTGCATAGAATAGCTACTCAAGTTGTTTCTTTAATAAACAACTATCCATTTTGTACATGATCTGTGACGGGAACTTTATTGATGCTGGAAGAACAAGCTAGGAGGGAACAAGCTAGCTGTGGACAAGCTGATTTTAGTGAGAAAGCTAGAAAATATTGATACACACACAGAGCACTGGTGTGATGCTAAATACAAGAAAAGAAACAAGTATGGCGACTGAGAACAGTTGATGGGATCAAGGGGCTTCGACAGAGTGGGCATGGGAAGGTTTCTTTGAGGTGGTGACATTTAAACCAGGGGAGAATTCTCGGCTGAGAGGACTTGGAAGTTCAAAGGGTGGGAAAGAGTTTGACATATTCAGAGAATTGAGGGGAGGCCACTAAGGCTAAGTCTCAGCTGGTGAAGGTGGAGAGTGGAAGGGGTGTGAACTGGGTAGAAGTGTCTCCCTAAAATTCATGTCTACCCAGCACCTCAGAATGTGGCCTTATTTGGAAACAGGGTCTTTGCAGATGTAATTAGTTAAGATGAAGTCACATGGAGTAGGGTGGGCCCTATTCCAGTGACTGGTACCCTTTAAGAAGAGAAAACAGACACAGAGTGAGAGACACACAGGGAAGAGGGTCACGTGAAGACAGAGGCAGAGATCGCAGTGATGCGTCTACAGGGTAAGGAACACCCAGGATCAACGGGCATCACTGGAAGCTCGGGAAGAAGCAAGGAAGGATCCTCTCCAAGATCCTGACACCTTGATTTCGGGCTACTAGTCGCCAGAACCGTGAGAGAATAAATTTCTGTTGTTGAAGGCCACCAAATCTGGTAATTTTTTATGGTATCCCTAGGAAATTAATACAGGGGGCAAGGGAAAGACTGTTTATTAGTGAAATGGAGATTCATCAAAGAATGTTAGGTGGTAACAAGAACTGATTTTTTTCAGATTTGTGTTTTATAAAGGTACCTCAAATGAGTGAAAAAAGTCCTCATGCTCAGAACACTTTCCTATACCTTTCCTTAAGGCTGACTTGCCCATGGCACCAACAACGCAGCTGCCCACTGACCGTACACAATGGGGCACTCCGAGAGATTAGTCATCTGGTTTTACCATCTCCACCATTAAGCACTCGAGTTCTCTAAACATTTCCCTTTTATTTTTAAGCAAACAGGAATCTACTTCTGCATTCTGAATTTAGCTCCTTTTCTCTCTAGTCACGTGGTGATGACATGTGTTGTCCTTTCTCCTCCTCCCTTCAGATCTAATGGAAAACATCACACATTCCGAAGTCACTGTTAATTAAAGCTGATCTTTGCTTTGCTGACATTGCTGTCAAAAGTGCTTATTTAAGGGATGAAGGGTTCTTCTAATTCTGAACACAACTTTCAGTATGTGCCTAAAAATCAACGCATGACTGGATTCAGGTGCCCAATCACAGCTTGAATTAAGCAATTCATGAGTGCTGGCTGTCTGACGCTTGTGGAAAAACACATAACTTGGGGGTGAGAATGGGAAAATGGGGCAGCAAGCAGAAAGTTCTGGAGTCCACAGCTTTATGCAACCTGATAGGATTTGGAGTTCTCAGTTTCTTAGAGAAACGAAGAAAATAATTTTCCTTTTTCCTTACAACTGATGGGTTCAATCATAATTCTCCCTCATTCAAGATGCCAAGTATCCTGATTAGGAGTTCGAACCTGACTCCTTGTCAGGTGGAATAAGGCCCTTAGAGTTGGAGCACTAACTATGTGCCAGTTATTGAACCAAATGTTGTATATCCATTATCTCACTTAAGGAGGAAATCGTGCACCCTTGATAATGATGAAAATGCCAGTAACTATCATTTATTAAGTGTCAAAAATCTTGGTTGGTACTTCATATACATTATTTCTTATAATCCCCTCATTGTAGGGTAGTGATTGGGAGTATGAACTTGGAGTCCAACACCCTGGATTTAAATCCTGGCTCTGAAACTCAGGAGCTAAGTGACTTAGTTGCTTAGTCTTTCTAGGCCTCAGTTTCCTCATTCTGGAAACAAATGGAAATAATAAAACTGCGTATCATATAAGGACTATGTGGAATCCTGTAATATAGTCAATATAGTATGGCCTATTAAGATGACGATGATTAAAAATTACAAAGACAACAGTAACAATTGTATAGCATTTTCTATATGCCAAGCATGCTTCTACACATAGGTATTATTATTTCTATTTTATAGATGAAAAAATTGAAAAGTAGAGAGGTTAACAAACTTGCCCTTTATCACACAGCTAAAATGTGGTAGAGCTAGGATTTGATCCACTGATGGTAGCTCTGTGACCTAGAGTTCACACTACAGCAGTTTGCACAAAGTACATGCTGGATAAATATTTGTAGATTGATAAATTATAGGCAATACATTCCTGCCAGAGGAGACTCTTGGATCTTGCTTAATAGTTTCCATTTTTACTTGATTAGCTCCTAATACAACTGGTTTCTTTTTTTCCTCCACTGGATTCAGCAGAGATAGGCCATTGCCCTTTGATTCTCAGTAGTTCTTCAGTCTGAGCAGAAAGTACTTCCTGGATAATATTTGGGAATGATGACATCAGCTTAGGAAACAAATTTAAAACATTCATACTTCAAGGCTCACGTAAAGGCCTACCTCTTCCAAGAAGCTTTGAAACTCCCCTGTCATCTGGAGGGCCCTCCCCTACAGGGCCCTCACAGCTTAGGCCTTCTTGTGCCTCTTATTAAATAAGTTTGTAATGCAGAGTTTGCAGACTCTTGGTTCCACTTTCATGCTGTAAAAACCTTGCTTAGCCCTCAGAATGTCCTAGAGTTACTTCCAGGAATTCTTAGAGGAGTTTCACAGTAACTTGCGTAATTCTGACCCCTCCTCCTTGATTTCTGTGGCTCAGGAATCCACTGGGATATATTCAACCATCACCCCAACCCCCAGGGTCCTCTCTGTGAACACATTTCCTGCCCAGGGAACTTTCTGGCCACAAACCCCACCAGGAACTAAAACGGTGCTGCTTCCCCTACAGAAATGCAACTTGCTATTTCACTGCCTCATTGGTCCTGCCGTCACTCTGCTTTTAGTCTCATCTCACAAAGCCCTTCATGTTAACGGCTCCTTTAGCCTCTGCTTGTAGCACCTTTCCCATCAGTCTCAGACTGCAGCCAGGCTCAGAGACAGGGGGACGCCTGATCTTTTCCTTTAGAGCTCTTATTACTAGTGGCTATTACACATTATTTTGTGACATTTCTGCCTAATGTCTGTCTTCCCTATCAGATGGTAAGCTGTGGGGGAATAAACTGTGTATGCTTTGATCACCATCTCACATTCAGAGTAGTACAGTCTTGAACACAACTGTGCTGAGTAAATATGTACTGAGTGAATCAATGACTATTCTGTTCTCCTGAACCCATGCTTTTCCAAACCAGGGATCCAGGTAAGGAAGACAGAAGTTCTAATGCAAATCAATGTCTAGGAAGAGCTCAAACACCCGTCCTGGCTCCTGGCAATATATACCCCCAATTCACCAGTTGATCAGATAGAATCCGAATCCGGATTCCAACTGCAGGTCTTGAATTTAGAAGATATATAGCCCACGTGGTCCTTCCAAATAGACTGGAAGCTTTGGAGTTGGGGACAATGCCTTCTTCATCTCAGCACCTTCCACCTCATCTGGCACAATGCCTAGCACAGGAGATCTGCCCAAGAAATATTTGTTGCATAGGGCTAAGCATGATTTTCAAGATGAATGTCTGCTAGCTTGTTACTGATACGCTGCTGTCTTCCAGCCATGTCTGTGGAGGCGGAGGTGGAAACACGGCAGGGATTTCTGTAACAACTTTTTCCTTCAGGAAACATCTCTGGAAATGGTCCATACCACCTCATATCAAGTGCTGAGAAACTATTTCCTAAAAATATAGGTGCACCTTAGAAAGCTGAAAATAAGCTGAGAAAGATGAGTGCCTCATGACTGCTTCCTCCAGGAAGCCAAATGCTTCCTGATTTGCCTCAATTTGCAAAGACAGAATAAAGATATCTAGCCTAGTGGTGCAGGACTTTTTCTTCAGGTAATGTCAGGCCACAAACTCTTGTCTCTGCCCTTAAATGAGGTCAGGAACATGCCTAACCCACAGCCAAGATCCGTTCGCAAGTCAGATGTCAAGTCCTAGCTCTCAGCTGGGGGCATTTTTGTCCTTGAAGACATCTGACCATGTCCAGAGACATTTTCGGTTGTCATACCTGAAGACTTTAATTGACATCTAAATGGAAAGATATCAGTAAAAATATCCCAGGGCTAATGCTAAACATCTACAATGAATGCAAAGAACAACCTCTCATAGGAAAGAATTATTCAGCTCACAAAATCACTAGGGCTGAGGTTGAGAAACCCTGGCCCAGATAAGACCAAAACACAGGGCTAGTGACACACTGAAGTCACACAGAGCCTGCTGTCTACTGCTTAAGACACCAGAGTCCTTTCCCTTTCTTCCTGCCTTCCGTTGGTTGCTCATGGCCACAGCATCTCTGATCCCCCAGCTGCAGCCTCCTGGATGTGGCCTGTGCACATTAGGGGGCAGCGTGGGTTCAGACTTGCAGCCACTACTGTGACAGGATCCAGAGTCCCAGGCAGAGAGGGGGATGCCTTTGTCTGGCTTCTCACCTTTCTCCTGCTGAGTTCATGGGAGAGGAATCTGTCTCTCTCCAGTCCCACAATTCTGCATCTTTCACCCCACTCCAGAAAAGGGAAGGAGGGGAAACAATTGGGGCTCAACATAAGCTGTGCCTTCTGCTCAGAAGGAAGGAACTAGTTTCAGCTGACTTCACGTTTCTGTGCACACTCCCTGAGAAGCGTTCCTTCTTGATGCTTTCCCAATAGCACAGTCCTGCTCTAAAGGCTTCTGTTGGTTCACCTGGCTTGGTGGGTTTCGAACCTGCTGACCTGGGTTTGACAAGCTGTGTAACCTTAGACCCCTGAACCTCAGTTTTTCCTTTTACATAAAAGGAGAATGCTATGACCAATCGTTTTAGTTGTGTTACGTGGATAAGAAAAACATATATCACCTGCCACGGACTACTATGTCCATTAACACTGCTATGAAGATTACCATATGCCAGCAACTGTGCTAAGTGTTTTACACGCTACAGGATTTAATTATCACCATAACCCATTTTGAAGAGGAGTAAACTGAGGCATGGAAAGAGATGACTTGCTCAAGATCAGGCAGCCTGTAGGTGATGGAAGAATTTAAACCTGGTCGTCTACACTAAGCTCTGCATTAGTGATGTAGAGAAAAAGCTCTGAATAATGTGCGGTACTCTATAAATCTCAGAATTTCCCCTTTGTGCTCTGTATTTGTACTTTCTACTTTCAACTAATGTGTACTGAGCAGTTCCTGTGTGTTAGAGACTGTGTCAGAGAAAGTCACACTGAGGTTTCTCCAGCACCATCCCTGCAGGATTCCCGGGGAGGCAGAGATCAAATTTCTGACACAGTCCCTGACCCAGTCTACCGTTCTCTGATGGACTCCCGAGTTCAAATGCTCAGATTCACAGCAAATAAACCATCTAATGTCCTACACCCATGCCCATGCATAAAGACAATTAGATCTGTTTGGCCAAATAGCTACTTCTATAAAGGATGAAGTTACAGGTGTTCATCATATCCTCAGGGAAACCATTTTTTTGCCTGATCAAAGTTCCCTTTATACAGTCTCACAGTAGCACGTACCTCCCTGCTCAGCACCGTCCAGACTGCATTACGTGCTCATTTGTGTGTGTGATAAGCAGGTGAACTAACTTAAACAGCCTTTGCTCATTTTTGCCCTGTGTCTACCACAGTGTCGTATATATAACAGTACTCTAGAAAGAAGTCAAGGGAGTAAACTCGAGTTTGTGCTATGTGCTAGGCCTCGTAGCATCATCTTACCATGCATTCTGCATGTATTATCTTACCATGTGAGCACGCATTGGTGCTGACGTTTTGCAGGTGAAGAAACAGGCTTAGGAGTCCACCTTCACACAGCTGGTAAGTGTGGAGTCAGGATGCTAACCCAGGCTGATCTGGATCTAAAGCCCCACGTTCCCTCAGCATTAGACTAGAAATTTGCAAACCAGATATTTAGAAACCTGCAGTCATTTGGGAGAAGATGTCATGATCAGCAGTTAAGCAGGTGGGGTCCAGAGTCAGTCTGCTTGGGTTCAAATCTGGGCTCCATCACCTTCCACATAAAGGTGTTTGATCTTTGCTCCTGTATCCATTCTGTGCTCAGTTTATTTATATGTAAAACAGAGACAAAAAAACAGGAGTACCTCATGGTGTTATTGTGAGGGTTAACTGTATTATTTGTAAGGTTCTTAGAATAGAGCTTGGCATATATGTGGCCACATATTAGTTTTATTCTCCTTCTGTGAAGAAAGAAGGGCTTTACAGACCATTTATCACTGCTTATATATTATACTTAGGATTCTGCATGTAAGTATCCCAATATGATGAGAAATGTTGAAATTTAAATGCTGCTGATTAAAATCACTTAGCAGCAATTAATACTAATTTGCGTTTCCTACAAGGCAGCACCTCCACATATTCATTTAAACAATCACTGGTATTTAATAGCATCTTGTTAAATTGAATTGTCTTGCTAAGTGTATCTTGAAGAAACCATTTAGATCATCATCGAAGTTTTAAGCTGTCTGCTCGTCTTAGAAGTAGAACCAAAGCTGCCTTCCCTGCTGCTGATTTGAGGACGGGCAAGCACACACGAGCGTTTCTGGGTGACTACACTAACTAGGTCATACCCATCTAGACAGGCCACCTGGGACCAACCCATGTTTTCCAAGCCTGACATCTGTCTCACTGCCTGCGAAGGCCCTGGTACAGTGAAGTAGAAGGCACTTAAGAGCATTTGCACAGTGCTTGCCATGGCCCTGAGTGCCTCAGAGGAGCTCTCTGGGTTCTTGGAGTCTGTAGCAGTGTATGTGAGCCGATGACCCAGGTTTGAGATGGGGGGATTCTGTGGGAAGATAGTCGCAAGGCAGATGACATTTTCCTGACACAGACCAAGGTCAACTGCCTTTGCTGCCAGTAAGGACAAGATCTGAAAACAAGCTACCAGGCAGACTTGTAAAGGGTAACCTGGCACTGCCATCTTTCCTTAATAAGTGTGCATACACCCACACAGGATTATTCCTTAGAGCAGAGGAGATAATGTTCAAGAGACAGAGATGCAAGCTGAGAGCAGAGGGTTCCCTTCACTGTGTGTGTTTTTCTCTCTGAGCACTGTCCGAGGTCTTAGGAAGTTGATCCTTATCCTCTAAGGAAGATGGAAGCTAACCACAATTAGCATTGATGGAATTTTTACCATGTGCTAGACGTTTGACAAACATCACATAATCCACTCAACAGCTCTGTTTCCCTGGGTGCTATTATTATTCCCATTTTCCAGTTGAAATTGAGGAGACAGAGAGTTTGAGGAACTGGTCCATGGGCACTTAACTGAAAGTGGCAAAGTCCAGATTTGAACACAGCCTGTCTTCTTAACCAGTATCTACACTGCCTTCCAGAATTCACCATCACTTCCATAACTACTTATGGCAGGAGAGTCCTCTATCAGCCTCTGTGTAGTACAGGGAAACTTTCCTGACTTCAAGCACAGTACAAGTGGGATTAGCTCCATTTTCAAGGGCTCCAGAAGACAGACAGATCAGGAAAAAAAGAAAGAGATGCAGAGTTCAATTCTGTCAAAGAGAGAATCTAGCAACAAATTAGAACCACAGAAGAAAACCATACATACAGCTGTTAAGAAAGAATAGTTCTCTAGTTACTGATATGGAAGCTACAAGAGAAAAACACCAGGCAGGAGGGTGTGTATAATTGCTCTGATCGTGTTGCTAAAATAAAATATTCATATATGTTTATAAACGCATAGACTTTGCTGGTAATAGTGATTGCTTCTGTAAGGGAAACTGTTCGGAAGGGAGCAGGGAAGGAGGGAGACAATTTTCACTGTAAACCATTTTTTATTTTTTAAACTTTATGCCATGTGTTTGTATTACCTAGTCGAAATGAACTTCTAAGAACTAAGAAACAGAACGGGCTGTGCTTTGAGGTGGTGAGTGGACAGGGAATGTTCAGATAGACTGTGCAGATATCAGAGATGCTGTAAAGATACTTTGGAATAATCTAAATGGGAAAAGAATTTGAAAAAGAATGGATACTTGTGTGGGTATAACTGAATCGCTTTGCTGTACACCTGTAACTAACACATCATTGAAAATCAACTATACTCCAGTATAAAATTAAAAAATTTTTAAAAAGATACTTTGGAGGGCAGATTGGGGCTTGGAGTTATTCTAATGAATCTGCGATTATATTATACTCACATCACTGGAAATGGTGCTTTCACCATACTCCCTATGGTGATAATACCTTGAGGATGGCATGTTGTCTCTGTCTGAGGGTGGTCAGGGGATCCTGTAAAGTGACCATGGTCTTGGAGACCTCCAAACACATGAGGACAAACTTAACTTTGAGTGTTCTGCTTTGGGTCATAATTCATCCTTCAAAAGGCCCAAGAACCTATATTTTATCATCAATTCCTGCTACTGCTCCCACAATCATGTTCCCTTTTAACAGGTTGTAAATAAGCTTTTCTCTACCTTAGTTGGCTTGGCCACATTGTTCTCTCTCACCGGGATGTTCTTCCCCAAACTCTTCGCGGACTTGTAACCTTCTTATCCTTCCAATGTCAGCTTAACTAATTCTCAGGAAGACTTTCCTTGACCATTTATCTAGGTAGATCCTCCATTCTTCTCCAATACATTACCTCATTTATTATCTTTAAAGAAATGTGTATTAGTTTGTCACAGCTGCTGTAACAAAGTACCACAACCCGAGTGGCTTAAACAGCAGAAATGTACTGTCTCACAGTTCTGGAGGCTAGAAGTCCAAGATCAAGGTGTTGGCAGGGTCGGGTCCTTCTGAGAGCTGTAGGGGAAGGATCTGTTCCATACCTCTGTCCTGGTTTCTGGTGGTTTACTGACAATCTTTGGAGTTCTTTGGCTTGTAGAAGCTTCACCCTCATTTCTGTTTTTATCTTTACATAACATTCTACCTGTGTGCCTGCTTCTGTATCCAAGTTTCCCTTTTTTATTAGGACATCACACTGGATTAGGGCCCACCCTAATGACCTTACCTTAGCTAATTACATATGCAATGACACTATTTCCAAATAAGGTCGTATTGTGAGGTACTGTGTTAGGACTTCAACACGTGAATTTTGGTGACACAATTCAATCCATAATAAAATGTATTCAACTTGATTTATCTATTTGTTTACCTGTTTATTGTTTCTTATCCCCTCACTGTGCTGTGAGCATCCTGGGAGTAGAGATTAGATCTATTTACTTCCCTGCTGTAAACTTCGTATTCACCATAGCGCTTTGCACATAGTATAAACTGGCCTTCATTTCTACTAGCTTGTCTTTTACTGTTGCTGATTTGTAAACTTTCTTAATTGACTTTAGATAATAATGCTCGGTTGGTTAGATGAAATCCAAATATTTTTCCAAATCTGTGACTTGCTTTTTAACCTTTGAGATGTCTTTTCAAAACCCACTGACACACACCATTGTAAAGCAATTATACTCTAATAAAGATGTTAAAAAAAACCCCACTGACAGTTTTAATTTATTATTTTATTTCAGATTTTCTGTCTATGTTCATTTGTGAGATGGCCAATGATTTCTCTTTCTTCTTGTGCTTGTCTGATTTTGACTTCAAGGTTATATTAGCTCTAAATATGACTTGGAAGTGTTCTTTCCTGTTCTAGAACTGTTTAACAGAGATATTATCTACTCCTTGAACATACAGTCAAACTTACCTGAAAAACTGACTTGGTATGAGTAGAAGGGGCTGGGGATGGGGAAAAGAGATAGTTTTAACTATTAATTCCATTTTCTTTAGTGGTTAAGATCTTTCTTTAGTGGTTAAGATGTGTATTAGGATTTTTAATGAACGTTCAGCTTTCCTGTTCTTTTTTTCTTGACTTAGGTTTGATAAGTTATACTTTTAAAGAAATTGATCATGTAATCTAAAACCTTCACAACTACTGACCTAAAGTTGTAAATAATATTCTGTATTTCTTTTTAGTCTCTACAGTATCTTCTATTTCTTTTCTTGATTAACTTTGCCAGAAGTATGTATGGCTTATTATGGGTAAATCTTTTCTAAGAACAAATATTGACTTCTTTTTTTTCCATTTCTTTTTTAGTTTATCAGCTGTTTTAAAATTTTTTCTTATTTTCCTTCTATTGCACTAGCTCTTCTGTTAGCTGATTAATTGCCTCCTTTTTCATAATATGAAAATTTCAGGCATTAGTTTTCCTTCTTACAAGGTTTACAATTCGATATGTAGCATTTTCATTACTTTTCAGCTCTAAATATTTAAAAATTTCTGTTATTCTTTCTTCTTTGACCTAATTATTAGTTTGTTTCCAAATACAAAAATTTTAAACTTGTCTTTTTGTAAGTGCTTAATAATATTTCTAATTAAATTGTTTAGCAGGATACCAACTGTTTAGCATTTATTGAGATTTGTTTTGTGTTTACTGCATGGAAAATTTTATAAATAACCATGTGTCCTTAAAAAGAGTATTTATTATCTAAGTAGGGTGTTGGGTCCTCTGTGTGTTCATTTCATCAAGCTTGCTAAATGTATTCTTCAGATACTTATATGTTCTTATTAATATCCAGCTGAAGCACATGAAAATTTAATCAGAAAGCAATGATGATCTACCATAAAGCTTATGGTTTTACTTCCTACACTGTTGGTGGGAATGTAAAATGCTATAGCTACTATGGAAAACAGTATGGAGGTTCCTCAAAAACTAAAAATAGAGTTATCATATGATCCAGCAATCCCACTCCTGGAGAAAACTCTAATTCAAAAAGATACATGCACCCTAATGTTCACAGCAGCACTATTCACCACAGCCAAGACATGGAAGCAACCTAAATGTCCACTGACAGATGAATGGATAAAGAAGATGTGGTACATATATACAATGGAATACTACTCAGTCATAAAAAAGAATGAACCAATGCCATTTGCAGCAACATTGATGGATTTAGAGATTATCAAACTAAGTGAAATAAGTCAGAAAGAGAAAGACAAATACCATATGATATCACTTATATGTGGAATCTAAAATATGACACAAATGAACTTATCTCCTAAACAGACTTGTAGACATAGAGAACAGACTTGTGGTTGCCAAGGAGGAAGGGGAATGCTGGAGGGATGGACTGGGAGTTCGGGATTATTAGATGCGACCTATTATGTATAGAACGGACAAATAACAAGGTCCTACTGTATAGCATGAGGAAATATATTCAATGTCCTGTGATACACCATAATGGAAAAGAATATGAAAAATAAAGTATATATATGTGTAATTGAATCACTTTGCTGTACAGCAGAAATTAACAACATTGTAAATCAACTGTACTTGAATAAATTAAAACAATAGCAACAACAAAAAGATTACGGTTTTATAATTCTGTAAATCTGTTTATACCTATTATGAGGTTATGCCCTTAGGTGTATGAAAATTTGAGATTTCCTGGTGAATTGTAACTTTATCAATGCTGTGAGCCTCTTTATTTCTAATAATTTTGTTTTAACGTCTATTTCATCTATTTTACGTGATGTTCATCCTGCTGGGCCAACTTTCTTTTGGTTAGAATCTCTTCATATCCTTCTACTTTCAGCCACTTTGTGTCCTTAATTTAAAAATTAAGAGCTTCAGATTGGTCTGTGTAATTTTAATCCAATATGCTAATCTCTGTCTTTATAGGCGAGTTTAACCTATTGATATTTTTGTGATTTGGCACATTTTCATTTTGCCATTTTATTCAGTACTTTCTAGTTGAACATTTGCTCTTCTTGTATCTCTGTCTTCTGCCGGTTTAGATGTTATTCAATGTATTTTTATCTCTTTTTTTATTGATTATCCTTAACAATTTACCACAGACACCTAAAATATTGAAATTAATTATATCTTGACCTCTCCTGTGGAACTTAGATTTAACTCTGTTCATTTCTGTGTCCTGCCTCGATCCTATCTGTCTTACCAGTTGTTACCGAGAATTTAATTCTACCTTTGTCTTTATTACTTCTAAATCAAATATTATTATTGTTCTCTCATATGGTCAGTATTTGTTTAAAATTCTTGAAATGTTTAAACTTTTATTGCTCAGCATTTTTCTCTTAATTCATTTTTTCCTACTGGATTAATTTCTCTACTAATTGCTTTAGCGGAGTCTCTTACTAGTTCTTCTTGTCTTTGTCTGAAAACATCTTTGTTTTGTTCTAACTCTTAAATACTACCCTAGCCAGATATATATTCTGAGGTTAAAAGTTATTTTTCTGTAGCACCATTTTCTTTATATTCTATTTTACAATGAGAAGTCTGTCTATTTCTTTGCAAATAATATACATACTTTATATGTTTTTCTGAGATTTTTGTCTATTATTCTTCTGTTTTACTCTGTGTCTAGGTATTGCACAGACTTTAATCTCTGAATCTCGTTCTAGTTAATCTGAAATATCAAAACAATAGTTTTAGGGGTTTCACTCTCATTTTATCTTTCTCTGTCTCTCCTCCATGTCTGTTTTTTAATTTTTACCCTGCAGTTTCTATCTCACTAACTCACTGTACTGTTTTCTGGGTAATGTCTTCATAACTATATTCTAGTTCATCACTTCTCCATTCCAGTTCAACCATCAATTAGTTTTAAACATCATTGACTGTTTTTTTTTTTTATTTCCAGAAGTTCTATTTGGTTCTTTTTATATTTGCCTGGTGTTTTATATATATATACATATATATATATATATATATATATATATATATATATACACATACATATATACATATATATACACACACACACACACACATATATATACCAGGTCCTTCTTTTATGTTTTTCCTCAATCATATTTTATAATCTTTGCCATTTCTATTATCTGAAGTTCTTGTCTAATTCTGATATTTGTTGTGTTAATATCCATTATTCTTGATAAATCATTTCAAACACAGAAGAATGTTTCCTTCAACGTTTTTATAGGTTTAAATCTGATGTGAGTTCATTTTATTCAAGTTCATTTTTCAAAGTTTCTTATTTTCTTGTATGGATAGCCATATTGTTCAAGTACCATTTGTTGAAAAGACAGTTTTTTTCTTGTTGAATTACCTTGGCTATTTGTCAAAAAACAATTGATCATCTATTCTGTTATATTGGTCTGTATGTTCACATGTATGTCAATACTACACTATCATCTTGAGCACAACAATTTTATAGTAATTCTCGAAATCAGGTAGTACACACTCTCCAAACTTATTATTCATTTTAAGTGTTCTTGTGGGTATGTTAGTTCTTTGCATTTCCATAAAAATTTTAGGATCACTTTTTAAATTTCTACAATAAAGCTTATTTGTATTTTCATTGAGATTGTGTGGAACACATACACAATTTTCAATAGAATTGACATCTTAGCAACACTGAGTCTTCTAATCCGTGAATTTAACATGTCTTTCTATTTTTTATAGATTTTAAAAAATTTCTCTCAGCAGAGTTTTTAGGTAACAGTTTAATTTTTTTCTGATGGTTGTGAACAGTATTTTAAATTTCATTTCTAATCATTTTTTTCAGTTTTTAAAAATACAAATGAGTTTTGTATATTTACCTGTGACCTTCCTAAATTTACTTAGAGTTCTAGTAGCTCTTTTGAGCATTTTCCAGTGCATGATCATGTTTTCTATGAATAATTAATAATTCTTACCTTTATTCCTTTCTCAGTAATGTGTATTTTTTCTTCTTGATGTTTTAAGATTTTCTTTTATATCACTGTGTTTTCGAAATTTAATTTTGATGTGCTGTAGTGTTGTTTTCTGTATATACCCTACATGGATAATTGGATTTTTAGTTCATTGAGTTAACTGGATTTTTATTTTTATAGTTTTCATCATTAAAAAAAAATTCAAAACACTTTTTTACCTATTCTCCCTTCTAGAACTCTAAGTACACATGGTTATTTGACTTATTATTGTTCCACAGGTCACTGAGTCTCTCTTTTTTTCCTTCACTATTTTGTTTCTCTCTTTGCTTCAGTTTGGATAATTTTATTCTTTTGTCTTTAGGTCCATAATCTTTTCTTCAATGTAGAATGGGCAGTTAATCACACCTAGTGAATATTTTATTTAAATATAATGTATATTTCAGCTATAAAGTTATGCTTCTTCTTTATATCATTTATCTCTCTCCTCACTATGTTCAAATTTCCTTTAGATCACTGAGAATATTTATAGCAGCTATTCTAATGTCCTTGTCTATTAATTCCATTATCTCTGTCATTTCTGGATCTGTTTCTACTGACCGATTTTTCTTCTGGAAATGGGTCACATTTTCCTGCTTAATTCTAAGTCTAGTAGTAGTTTAAATGCTCGACATTGTGAATATTATACATCGTTGAGTATCTGGATCATTTGTCTCCCTTTAAAGAGTGTTGGACTTTGTTCTGGCAGTCGTCTAAGTTATTTGTAGGTCACATTGCTCTTTTGAATTATATTTTAAAAATTCTTTAAAGTAACTTTTACTCTAGTGCTAACTTATCCCACCTGCTAAAATGTGTAGTGTGTGGTCTTATGGAGTTGCTATCAAGTGCTCTCAGTGTCTAATGTTTACTCTCCACCAACTTTTCAGAACACAATTATCTCCCAGCCCTGTATGAACTCTGAATGGGCCAGCTTACAATGCCCAAGTTTTTCTTTGGTTGGTCTCACGTAGTTTCATCCTGCACTTGTGCACTTTAATATTCAGTAACACAATCAAAGGGACCCCATGAAATTTTCTGGAACTCTTTCTTTGTAGAGTTTCCTCTTCTCTGGTACCCTAGCCCACAAATTCATTTCACCTTAGCCTTCCTGAACCCTTATTTCAGTCTTCTCTAATCACTGAGTCTGTTGAGCTCTGCTTGGGTTTTCCCTTCCTGCAGTGTGGTCTAGAAAGTGCCTACAAGCAGAAGTTAGGGCAATCAAAAACTTACCTAATTTTCCCCCCTTCTCTTAGGGACCATAGGCGGGAACTGCCTTGTGTTCATCATTTGAAAAGAACTGTTTCATATATTTTGCTTAATTTTCTAATCATTCATGGAGAGAAGCAAGTCTAGTCCAGTTACTCCATCATGACCAGGAGCAGAAGATCTCAGGACCATTTGTGTATGTGCATTTTACAGCTTCGTATTTCCTGGACCAAGCAGATGGTATAAAAATCAAACTCCAAACACAAGTAAAGACAGATTCATTATGAATTTTCAGAGGTTTCTTTATACCTTTCCTTGAGCTTAAGACATTGTATATAAGATTCTAATGTCCCTTTGCTGATAGGCAGGTTTTTTTTCTTCAACTCTAGTCTTTCACTGAAGTCAGAGTCCTTTGAAATGTTTGGTTTTACATAGACAACTTAATTCAAAATTCCTCAAATAATTGAGACTCAAGATTTTGGTTCTTGCACACTAAAAATCAAGTTCTTATGTTATAGGGACTACTGGTCCTACCTGCCATCCCCCAAACTCACTTCAGTCACTTAGAATAATACCCCTAATAGTAGCAAAAAAGTTTTGGTTTTGACCCCTTAGGATTTTCTTTACTTTCTTGGGTGCTTAGCTAGCACTAAAAGGATGTTTGTTATATTTTCACTTCTAGGTGACTTTCAGAGTATGTAGTCAAATTGTCTATACGAATTTCAGCTTATTGGCCATCATGACAGAAAACAAACATCATGTTAAATAATTTTCCATGAAACTATATAGCTATTCATTAGTATTTTTAGTGGCTTTAAAATGTTCTAAAATTGATCTAACTTACCACTATTCAATATTTAAGGTGTCTGCATAATTTGTACTATTATTATTATAACTAGTTCTCTTAAAAGTCAGTGTAATACAATGAATGTATTCTTCTTTTAGTAAACTTTCCAGATAAACTCTAAGAAGTAGAATTTTGGGGTTGAAATAATGAAACTGTTTAATAAGATTCCTGTCTAGTTTCTACAAAACTTTCTTGCCTCTGTGTCTTGTAGTACAATGACTAAAACTGAAAGGGGATTCAGACTGGATATTGGTTTTCCACTTTTCATTATTTTATGAATAATAAAGAGGGTTAAACTAATTCCTGGAAAATATAGTAGCTCTTAGTGGCCTAGAGATACATCCAACACAAACAAGAGGTACTTTAACAAACCTCTGATCGGTGACATTGCAGAAATAGAGCAGCCGCCTGCTTATTTTCATTCCAGTTACGCCAAGAGGGGGCAGGTTTCAGTAAACACCAGCAGTTCCCCCTTTGCAGGTGGTTCTACTGTAAAATAGTTTGCAAGAAAGTACCCTCTGTCACATTTTGTAATGAAAACTTTTATTTCAAGCTGTCTGCATTCTCCCGTGGTTTCCGGTGAGTACTTGGGCATGCTCACAAATGACTGCCCCAACCTGAGAAAATCTGCAGTAGAAAATCAGTAGATCCAGCAGCTTCCCAAGTGAGAAGTGTGCCAGAAAAGGTCACGTGTCTTCTTTGAATATCTCTAACAAAGTGTGCTGAACACACTAGCCTGGGGGTCAAGGGTTTTCCTAGTCCCATTTTACCGATTGCTAGCTTTGGGCAAGCCACCTTCTCCCTCTGTGCCCCGTTTCCTCTTTGGTAAGAGAGGGCATTTGCCTGTGATCTCCCCAGTTTTTTCTAACATTTCCAAAGACTAAATATGACATGTCACCTAGCTTTATGCATTTTCACAAAGGTTAATTCTTTGGGACTTTTCTTCCCTTTCTTTTGTTTATGCCACTATTATACCTCTTAATAAAAGTTGTGTGGTTATTATCTTTATTTGGTCTCTCTTGCCCGCTGAGCTGTAAGTTGTTTGGGGTCAAGAACTGTCCTATGCATCCCCCACCTTCCCAAAACCCAGCATATACCTAGCACGTAAGAGTTGCTCAGTAAATATTTGTTGGATGAATATAAGATTTCTAATGTAAAACTTTATTTCACTAATGTCATTTAAATTATTTCCTGCTGATGCTTATTCTTATGGCAAAAGGTAGTAGCATACATTTTAATATTTTCTTTAATCTTCCGTTCTTTATAATCTTACCATATGCACTCAAGCAATTCATTTCTTAATTTATTCCAACGACAGTGTGTGTGTGTACGCACTGTGACGGTTGACATGGTGCTTGGGTGTGAAGTGCTTGATACACATTTGTTGAATAAATATGCTTTTTGCATGTGACAGAGTGTAATCATGACAGCAGATCAAATAGGCCTAAGGTTTTTTGAGCTTTGAAAACCCGTTCTTTGCTTTCTCAAGTGTGATTTCGGCTGCAGATTAAGCCAAGCCTTCTTTTGTACCTGATCGGTTAGGCACAGAGAAAACAGTGTTGACGTCACGTCATCCAAATTTGTTAGGAATGGAGCCAAATCCCTATATGCAAAACTCTCTGGACTGTTTTTTTTCTTAGCTCAGAGATCCTCTGTAGTGCCTTTATCTGCAGTGCAGATTTCTACTGCATATTTGACAACTGACGTCAATGGAAGCTCCGGAGGAGAAATGAGGACAGCATGTGGAATGGGATCCAGAGGGATGGTTGACAAGTAGAAATTTTACCCCTGCTTGGCCTGTCCTTCAATCTCTGACTCTCACTCTAGTTAATCTGACACATCAGAACAGCCACTTTGGCTAGTTTCATTTTCATTCTCCATCTGTGTGTCTCTTTCTCCCTCTGTGCCTCTGTCTCTCTTTCTCACACACACATCCACGCTCTCAGCAGACAGAATAGTGTGGTGGTTGAAGACAGACTTTGAAATTAGTCAAACCTAGTTTACATCTCAGCTTTGCCACTTATTTTTCCTTTTTCTTTGTGACTTTAAATGAACTGCTGTTGTTTGTTTGCTTTTAGTTTCAATGGTTCCAGCATTCTTTATCTGTTCAATGGAGATTAAAAATAGTATTTTCATGGTCTGTTGTTGAGTGAAGTCAATAAGATGATTCAGGTAAACTTCTTAGCATCACGGCTACCATTAAGTCCAGAGTTAATGGTGACTACCTAGCATATGGTCTCTCTTGTTTAACTGCACGGCTTTTTTCTGATACCTTATTATGAGTAAGATTACTGAATTTTCCTACTTTTCCTCTTCTGTTGGATACATGCACCCTGCTTAAGCCTTTAAAAAGCAAGAGAATTCCCTAAATCAGGAATTCAGGGGATAACAAACTACATCCTCCTTCACTTATGGGAACATACAGATGACTACCTTGAAAGAAGAAAAGAAGAGTTATGGGAAGGCCAAATGAGTTCAACAGAGTTCAGGCATTAGAGGTCTCCTTATTGACTCCTGGGAGAGCTCATCTTGACCTCTGGTTTTAAAGTCTGCTTATTTCTAGTTTATAAACAAATCTAACAAGTATGAACCTTCCTCATCTCTAAGGGGGAGTAGTCTTTCTGGACTAGGAGATTCAGAGATTAGGAGAGTCACAGATTAGAAGAAAAGGGTAACTCATTGTGAAAAGTGCTGAAAGTCTAATCACATGGGAAGAGATAGAAGAAACAGGAATATTTGTGTTTATTTTAAAAGGAACGAAATTACTTACAGCAGCATTTCCATACTGTGATTTTTCTATAGGGTGTCAATATATAATAGGCAATGAGAGTTACTTGATCAGTGTGCAAAACGCTCGGTGAAAGAAAGTTAAATATATCACCATTTTTCTTCATGGCTTCACAAGCTCTTTAGTATATTGAGGTATACTCTGAATCTCTAAGAAAGAAGGATGCATGGCTAGTTTATACTGGGCTTCGCAATCTAACTGGACCCCAGAACCCCTTTTATGGAATATTCATATTATTAGTGTTCCATAGAACCTACTTTGGGTTATTCTGGTCTCAGGCTTTTATGCAAGTACAGGCTATTGGTCAAATAGTCCAACACTTGCCCAACAAGTGATGAGGGAATCACAGCAGTAGAGTGATAGAGTCATAATGATATCACAGAGCCATATGGAAAAATTAGATTGGGTTTAGTGTCATCTTTTAGATGAAGGAAACACCTTCAAAGCAGTCATTTCAGTTTTAGGAATTCAACCTTAGGAACGCTCATAAAACTCTGCATACCTTTTTAAGATTGTTCATGAATACATTATTTACCATATTAAAACACTTAATGACTAAACGTCCATCATTAAGAAATTGCCTGGGTAAATGATGGTTCGCTAATATGATGGAATGCTATACAAGTGTTCAAAAGAATGTGGTAATTCCACCTGTACTGGCAGGGAAATATACACCCAACACATTGTTGGAAAAAAAGAGAACGTTGTAGAGAGAAGGTATGGCAGACTAAATATTTATTTTAAAAGTTAAATATATATGACACAGAGAAAAATGAATGAATGAATAAAAGTGTGTGTGTGCGTGTGTGTGTTCGTGTGTACAGGCACACACACATGGATTCATCTGTGGAGCAAGAAAGATGACTTTCAATTTTTAATGTATGACTTCTGCTTCCAGTTAGAATAGAAAATGTTGTAAGAGACTGCTGCCCCCACCCTGACAATAAGATGAAACTAGATAGGTCACAAAATCATACTTCGAAAAAAGCCACTGGAGAGCTGAGGATACAAAGATATCTAAAAAAAAACAAACAGAATGGGGGGTAAGTAATTCTTAGGAGAGCATAACGTCACCACTCATTTCACTCCTGAAGGCATGGCAGAAAAAGAAGCAAACATGCCATAGATGGGGGTAAGGAGAAACCAGCCCAATCTGTAACTGTCTTTTCATGGCTAGGTAGGGAATGGCATGACAGATTAGAATCCTTAGCAAATCCAAACCCAAGCAAGAATGCTCTCACCTGCCAACTCTTTTCCACAGGACCTTAACCAAGTGCACAGGGTTAGAAAGCCAAAATCTGTGGTGGGCCAAGAGATCTGATAGAGATTTACTTTAAGGAGGATGGGTCTTCAACAGGTATAAGGCATCCTTTTTTTTTTTTTTAAGGCATCAGTCTTCCAAATGGCAGGTGGCATCTGCTACCAGGTGGCGACCTGGTGGCCGGGTAGTATGGTGGGTAGATTTCACAAGGCACAAAAACCTAAAAGACTGATGGCTGTGTCATAAAGAAGAGAGATCTCCCACAATTTTAAGAGCTGACAGCCTGATGGTAGAATATAGAGGAAACTCAAGATTCTCACTAGTAATGAGGTCCCTAAGCCCTGATGAAGGCAAAGCTCTGATCCTGCCCTCAGATCCGTTGAGGTCAGTGGTGAACTGAATTTAACAAGAGCTCCAACAAACCACACATCCAGCTCAGTTATAGATTAGCTGATCCGATTGACTCAACTTTCCACATCAGCAGTCTGAAGACAATATTTGTTTCATTCTATGGCTCTTTTTACATACAATGTCTAGCATGAAACCAAAAATTATGAGATGGGCAAAAAAGCAGGAGAAGGTGATTTACTGGGTTGGCCAGGAAGTTTGTTTGGGTTTTTCGTAAGAGCTTACAGAAAAACCCGAACGAACACTCTGGCCAACCCAATATACGATGAAGAGAAAAAGTAGTCAATAGAAGCAGTTCAGATGCTGGAATCAGATGACAAAGACTTTAAAATAACTGTGATGAATATGTTATAGAATCTGGTGGAGGAAAGTGGACAATTCACAAAGAGTGGAGAATTTTAAGCAAAAACTGAAGACTGTAAAAAAGAACCATAACTTTACATTGTATGATTTTTATCACTTATATTTGAGTAGTGAGATGTTTTAAAAATTTAAAAAGTGACTTTAAAAACAATTTCCCAAGTCTTTCCATGTGAAATGGCTAAAGTATAATTCAAATACTTTAGAGGGAAACCTCAACTCAATGGAAAAAACTCTGATGTAAATCTACGCACTCTCTGAAGTTTATTGGCAATAATGGTTCTACCATACCTGCAGGCATCAAACAATCAAGGTCTCCAGATGGACATCTAGACATTACAACAGTGATCACATCAACAGTATTTCTAAAAGCCTACGTGTGGGAGGTAGACTTTTCTATCCCAGCAGTATGACTTCAGGATAAATCATAAATCATAATTATTTATCCAGCAGTATGATTCCAGGATAAATAATTATCCCTAAGGGAGAGGGAGAAGCACTGTTTTCTCTGGGAAGAACTTTTTCACTTTCATCTTTTCAAGGAGCAACGGCAGACTCTTTTGCTTGCCATGGTCATAATGCTGTTAAAGAGGAATGGGCATGCTGTCCAGGATGGTCAAGTTCAGTCTTAGGCTGGATGTGGCAGAAACCAATATGTGTTAATTTCTAAAAGGTAGATCTGATTCATCTGTACCAAAGGGTGTTGCATTTTCAGGGCAACACTCTTTATAAAATGCTATTGGTGGAGATAAACATGGATGAAACTGAAAAAAGCAGAGAGATGTGTCAATAGGATGAACCACATTTAAAATTTAATGGAATGAAATCTTAATCAGGGAGCTTAGTGATGGTGCATCTTCTCAGTTTACAACATGCATCGGGATACTCACATGAATCCTCATCAAGCAGAGAAGCTCTTTGGTTATGATTCTTGTAGTATACACTTTAGAAGTTTTTATATACGTCTCCTAGTCCAAACATGGATTAGTTATCACGATAAATCTTTCCCTGAGGATTAAGGTTCTGAAAGACCTCAGCATCCTCAATTCTTCTCGGTAAAGGTGATCGCCAGAACAACCTTAGTCTGTAGGTATCTCACTGCGCTCTCGACAAGAATTTGTGGCTGCCTCCTACTCCCACTCCCCACAAGATTTTGCGTGTTCTCTAGGAACTGAAAAATCAAGGTTTTCCTTACAAAGTACCGACAGCTGAGATACAGATTACTGATGAGGTGAGAAGTCCCTCTGAACACATGCTCAGTGGGAGAATATCCAAAAAAGATGTTGTAGAGCCGAGAGACAGAGAATTCCTCAGCAAGACTTCTTTCATTCTATAAGAGTCCTGTTTCTTACACCCCGGATTAAGATGTGGCCAAAAAATAATTTGTGACTGAGGGAGAGGGGAGCAAAATTACTGGGTTGAGTTGTCACTTCTAACTCCAAACGCTGGCTCAGAAACAGGCTGTGCTTGCTGAAAAACAACCCGAGATGTATTGCTTGTGGTGGTTTATTTTTTAGAAGGAATACGAAACTTTTGCTTGTCAGTCACTTGCAGGGGGAAGGGGAGTGGAAAATGACAAGTAGAAGTGGCAGGAGGAGCGTGTGGTCACCCCCCTCTGCTGCCCAAGGTTTTATGGAACATGCTGTTTTCTGGGACCTCCTACCTGCATCAGGAATAAGCTTATGTGCTACACTGGATCTTGACCCACTGTTTGGATCCACTTATTTCTCTCCTGGGGGGTTAGGATGAAGGCAAGCCTGGAGCATACTCAGCATTATGAGGATAAAGACTACCATTATATTTTCAACCGGAAAAGCTCTTCCTCTTCCTGATTCCAAAGTCCTGTCAAGTAGCTATTGTCTATGCTATACATATTTGGCTAATGTCTAAGAAGCAAGTTGGACATTGGCTTAGGGTGTTTGTCTTCTAGATAGGGATTTTTCTTCATGTACTGGAATCATACAGCCCCACACCAAAACACACACACACACACACACACGCAGACAAACACACACACACACACACACACACACACACACACGGACAAACAGGTTTTCATAGGGTTCCTGATGGAATCTGTAGTCAGATCTGATATTTTCTGTTTCTGGTTACCTAGATATGATTTCAATCTCAGTGGGAAAAAAAACCAGTATGAGCAATATGGAAATATAACAGAGAGCTAAGTTTGTTGTTTGTTTCATGCAATTTATAATCTTTTGTTTAACTAATTCTTGAAGTTTGGTCCTGACTACTGATATCCTGCAGAGTGGAATGCAAACCATTTCAAAACAGCTGGGCAACTGAACCTTGGAAAACCCTCAAAACCTTGTAAAATCATGACTAATCAATAAAGATTTTAAGTTTCTTGGAAACAATGGAATGGTTCTCCATTTCTCTAGCCTGCAGAGATGCTTATATGAGGTAGACATGCTGTAATTCAGTGCTTAGTGAATAAAATATTTGTGGAAGGCCTACCATGTGTTCAATAATAGGCTTGTTATTTGTAGAGAACTGAGATAGAGTCCTAGTGCTTCTCCTTTCTGGTCTAGACAACTGTCACATGTACTCTACTTGTCCTTTACATTGCTCCATCAGATTTATCTTTCTAAAACCCTAATCTCATCACATTTTTCTTTACATCCTACATTTTCTTAATTGCTTATTTAATCAAGTTCAAATGAACACTCTCTGTGAACTAGTTGCAAACTATCACTGCTTCTTTAGCTCTTACCAACCCAACAGACAAATTATTTTCCCTCACAAGATTTCTAGCAAACTCAGATATTCACGTGTTTGCTCACTCTCATTCCTATGACTCAGTCATTCTTTCCCATGGACTTGACCCAACCATATTCTTCAAGCTGAAATTAGCTGCCACCTCCTTCAGGGATCCTTCATTATACTCCATCTCTGGCCAGCATTTCCTCCTCCTCCTTGTATTACATAATGTTATTACTTCTTGCAGCTCTTCCCTGAACTATGAGGTCCTGACAACAGACCCTCCTCCTGGAGTTATCAAATATTCCCTTGCTCAAGCTGAAAATGCCTTCTTTAATGTCTCAATTTTCATTTTCTTAAGAGTTTTGGAAAAATCACTGTTTGGCTTCTGGGCATATGGATTCACTATCTTATCATATATCCAGGCATTCAAAAGTCTCTCCGCCCCATCAGTCAGCCCATCATGTTTTCTCATCACTGCTGATTACATTTGTCTAAAGCTGCTAAGTTGTTTGGGCATTCTAAGAAATAATTTTGTGGGGTTTTCTTTTTTCAACTAGAAAGGGCTTTTTGAAGCAGGGATAAAAAAAATCAGCTACTGTAAATGTGGGTGAGGAGGGTCATTTATATACTGTTATTATCTCTTATCATACAATTCAGAAAATTTAGCTCTTGGAATATTCTTAGCAAAGTTACAAATGCTTTGAGGTGAAGGGATATATTTTATTTCTCTTTATATCCTCTTGGTACCTAGTACAGTGTCATGAACATAGCAAGAGCTTGTTAAACATTCGTTGAAATGAATATTTTCTAAAAGGGAAATCCATGTTAGTGTTTCTCTTCCTAAAGTGTTGCTACTGTCTTATTTCATGAGAAAGCCCTAACAGAGCTTCTAAAATATGATCAAGGTTTCTTTGCCAACATATATATTTTTTCAGAGAAATCACAGCAAAGTAGCACATTTTTTTTAATGCTATTAAAATATCATTTGGTGGTAGTTCTCCCCTCAAGTTAATAGTGCTTAGCAAAGAAGCCCTCTTACAGAAAACACAAGCTTTGCCTTCAGAGCAGAAAAGTAAATAGCTATCATTTGTTCTCCCCCATTTTTCAAATATAGTACCATCTGGTTTATCCCTTAGCCCTGGAGAACCATTTAAAAAATTATTTCCCCATGATCCATTCTCCATCCTATCCTTGTCCTGGAGATATTCCTGTACTTATCATTATCTCACCAGTATACGATAACCACTCCTGTTTATAAAGGTATTCATTACCTCACAGAAGTTTGAGCAAAGTTATAAGAACCAAATTCTTCCATGTCCGGGTTCTAAAATGTAGCCACAGATTGTAGGCATCATTGGGGACTGGGCTATCTTTCACTCACAAACTTTTGCCAGAATTATAAGATTATGCTGGTACTTAGAATCCCACTCTAATTGCCTTCTCATGTGGCACACATCTTGAAGCCCTGGGTTACTATGCTATACCTCATCAACTCCCCATGCCTCTCTTCTCTGCATTATGTAGCATGAAGTTGGAAAACTGCGTGGGGTAGCTGGTGCTAGACTTCCATTCTGGAGGGTCTCACACTGTAGAGTTTTAGGGTTCAGAATGGACCCTTATCCTAGATTCCTTTTAGAATGGCCCTGGGAATGTAAGAAAACAGGCTCATATGTACCATCAAAACAAGATATGGATGAAACTTCCAATTTGCGATGTGGAAACAGCCTAGAGAAAAACCTCAACAGACAGGGCTGTCATTTGGCTGTCAGGCAGCATCAAGCCATTTACCAAATACCTTTTCAGTACTGTTGTCTGTCTGAGACCCTCAATATACTTGACCCAGGTTTTCAAGTTTTAGAATTTTGGCTGCACAGCATTTTAACAATGCCAAGATGTCATGAAAAATATGTTCTTTAATTGAGGGGACCATTCAAATATATTTTTTGGCCTTCAGTATCTGTGACTTTTATTAACAATGGCAAGTGGTGACACGTGCTTTGAAGAGAAATCATGTAGGACAAGGGTCTAGAGAGTGATATAGCAGTGACTTATAAGTATGGGGTCAGGGACTCTTTTGATGATGAGATAAAATTTGACTGCAGACTTGAATGAAGTGAGAGAGTAAACAGTATAAAAATGTGGAGGAAGGACATTCAGATAGAAGTAACCCATCTGCAAAGGCCTTGAGATGGGAACACGTTTGAGAAAGACCAACAAAGTCATGATGCTGGAGTTCAGTGAACGAATGGAGAGTCATAGGAAACAACTTCAGAGGAATAGTGAAAAAACGGGTTATGGAAGGCTCTGTGGGCCATAGCAAGGATATCGGATTTTATTCTGAGATGGGGGCGTCAATGAAAGTTTTGAGATAATAAAGGGTTAAATAAGACAAAAGGGAATCAAGAATACTATAAATACCAAGCTAAACACTAAAAAAGAAACACAAAACTTCATAAATAGCCAAAGGCAGAAAATAAAAGCAAAGAAGACACAGTGAATGAAGAAAGAAAGTAGATACGATGCTCACAGAAATTACAACATAAATGACAGATTGGGCACCAAACATAAGTCACATCAATAAACATGAATGAGCTTAACTCACCTATTAAAATAAAATGATTCTCAAATCTATTCATCAATGAAAATCTAAATTCAATGTTGTATATAAGAGATGCAGCTAAAATGCAGAGATTCAAGGCTAAAAATAAAGAAATGCACTGATTTACCACAAGCAAATGAAAACAATAAGAATGCAGAAATTGAAATTCTCATAACAAAGTAGAATTCAAGCCCAAGCATAAAATGAAGCCAAAGACATTTTATAATTCTAAAAGCCATACTTCTCTATGGAAAATATAACAAAATTCAATAGCATTCACATACACAAATGATAGTTGGAAGACAATGAATAAGAAAATCTTATTTATAATAGCAATAAAAAAGATAAAGTAGTTCTCTGTGCCTGGAGACCACCCTCACCATTTCCCTGTGAAGCCCTGCATGGTGTGGGGCGCTCTCCTTTCCAGAACTGCGCAGAAAGAGGTGCTGGAAATACAACAAACAAGCAGCCACTGACGGTGCCTTCGCAGAGCTGATACTTTTGGTGGGAGAAAATTAAGGAAGAAGTGAAATTTGTGGCCCTGAACCAAGATGGCAGAGTAGAAGGATGTGCTCTCACTCCCTCTTGTGAAAACACTGGAATCACAACTAGCTGCTGGACAATCATCGACAGGAAGACACTGGAACTCACCAAAAAGATACCCCACATCCAAAGACAAAGGAGAAGCCACAATAAGATGGTAGGAGTGGCGCAATCACAGTAAAATCAAATCCCATAACCACTGAGTGGGTGACTCACACACTGGAGGACACTTATACCATAGAAGTCCACCCACTGGAGTGAAGGTTCTGAGCCCCACGTCAGGCTTCCCAACCTGGGGGTTTGCAACGGGAGGAGGAATTCCTAGAGAATCAGACTTTGAAGGCTAGTGGGATTTGATTGCAGGACTTCGACAGGACTGGGGGAAACAGAGACCCCACTCTTGGAGGACACACACAAAGTAGTGTGCACATCAGGACACAGGAAGGAGCAGTGACCCCAGAGGAGACTGAACGAGACCTACTTGCTAGTGTTGGAGGTTCTCCTGTAGAGGTCGGGGGGGTGGCTGTGGCTCAAGGTGGGGACAAGGACACTGTCAGCAGAAGTTCTGGGAAGTATTCCTTGGTGTGAGCACTCCCAGAATCTGCCATTAGCCCCACCAAAGAACCCAGGTAGGTTCCAGTGTTGGGTTGCCTCAGGCCAAACAACCAAGAAGAAGGGAACTCAGCCCCACCCATGAGCAGTCAAGTGGATTAAATTTTACAGAGCTCTGCCCACCAGAGCAACACTCAGCTCTACCCACCACCAGTCCCTCCCATCAGGAAGCTTGCACAAGCCTCTTAGATAGCCTCATCCACCAGAGGGCGGAAAGCAGAAGCAAGAAAACTACAATCCTAGAGCCTATAGAACAAAAACCACATTCACAGAAAGATAGACAAGATGAAAAGGCAGAGGGCTACGTATCAGATGAAGGAACAAGATAAAACCCCAGAAAAACAACTAAATGAAGTGGAGATAGGCAATCTTCCTGAAAAATAATTCAGAATAATGACAGTGAAGATGATCCAGGACCTTGGAAAAAGAATGGAGGCAAAGATCGAGAAGATGCAAGAAATGTTTAACAAAGATCTAGAAGAATTAAAGAACAAACAAACAGAGATGAACAATACAATAACTGAAATGAAAACTACACTAGAAGGAATCAATAGCAGAATAACTGAGGCAGAAGAACGGATAAGTGAGCTGGAAGACAGAATGGTGGAATTCACTGATGTGGAAGAGAATTAAAGAAAAAAGAATGAAAAGAAATGAAGACAGCCTAAGAGCCCTCTGGGACAACATTAAATGCAACAACATTCTCATTATAGGGGTCCCAGAAGGAGAAGAGAGAGAGAAAGACCAGAGAAAATATTTGAAGAGATTATAGTCGAAAAATTCCCTAACGTGGGAAAGGAAATAGCCACCCAACTCCAGGAAGCACAGCAAGTCCCATACAGGATAAACCCAAGGAGAAACATGATGAGACACATAGTAATCAAATTGGCAAAAATTAAAGACAAAGAAAAATTATTAAAAGCAGCAAGGGAAAATTGACAAATAACATACAAGGGAACTCCCATAAGGTTAACAGCTGATTTCTCAGCAGAAACTCTACAAGCCAGATGGGAGTGGCATGATAAAGTGATGAAAGGGAAGAGCCTAAAATCGTTATTACTCTACCCGGCAAGGATATCATTCAGATTCAGTGGAGAAATCAAAAGCTTTACAGACAAGCAAAAGTGAAGATAAATCAGCACCACCAAACCAACTCTACAACAAAGTCTAAAGGAACTCTTCTAAGTGGGAAACACAAGAGAAGAAAAGCACCTACAAAAACAAACTCAAAACAATTAAAAAAACAGTCATAGGAACATACATATTGATAATTACCTTAAACATGAATGGATTAAATGTTACAACCAGGAGACACAGGCTTGCTGAATGGATACAAAAAGAAGACCCATATATATGCTGTCTACAAGAGACCCACTTAAGACCTAGGGACACATTCAGACTGAAAGTGAGGGGATGGAAAAAGATATTCCATGCAAATGGAAATCAAAAGAAAGCTGGAGTAGCAATACTCATATCAGATAGACATTAAAATAAAGAATGTTACAAGAGACAAACAAGGACACTACATAATGAGCAAGGGATCAATCCAAGAAGAACATATAACAATTATAAATATATATGCACCCAACATAGGAGTACCTCACTACATAAGGCAACTGCTAATAGCTATAAAAGAGGAAATCGAAAGTAACACAATAATAGTGGGGGTCTTAAACACCTCACTTAACACCAATGGACAGGTCATACAAAATGAAAATAAATAAGGAAACAGAAGCTTTAAATGGCACAATAGACCAGATACATTTAATTGATACTTATAGGACATTCCATCCAAAAACAGCAGATTACACTTTCTTCTCAAGTGCACACGGAACGTTCTCCAGGAAAGATCATATCTTGGGTCACGAATCAAGCCTCAGTAAATTTAAGAAAACTGATATCAAATCAAGCATCTTTTCTGAACACAGCTCTATGAGATTAGAAATCAATTACAGGGGAAAAACTTAAAAAGCACAAACACATGGAGGCTAAACAATAAACTACTGAATAACCAAGAGATCACTGAAGAAATCAAAGAGGAAATCGAAAAATACATAGAAATAAATGACAATGAAAACATGACAATCCAAAACCTATGGGATGCAGCAAAAGCACTTCTAAGAGGTAAGTTTATAGCTATACAAGCCTACCTCAAGAAACAAGAAAAATCTCAAATAAACAATCTAACCTTACACCTAAAGGAACTAGAGAAAGAAGGACAAACAAAAAACAAAGCTAGCAGAAGGAAAGAAATCATAAAGATCAGAGCAGAAAAAAATGAAATGGAAACAAAGAAAACAATAGCAAAGATCAATAAAACCAAAAGCTGGTTCTTTGAGAATATAAACAAAATTGATAAACCATTAGCCAGACTCATCAAAAAAAAGAGGGAGAGGACTCAAATCAATAAAATTAGAAATGAAAAAGGAGAAGTTACAACAGACACCTCAGAAATACAAAGCATCCAAAAAGACTACTACAAGCAACTCTACGCCAATAAAATAGAGAACCTGGAAGAAACGAACAAATTCTTAGAAAGGTAGAACCTTCCAAGACTGAACCAGGAAGAAATAGAAAATATGAACAGACCAATCACAAGTAATGAAATTGAAACTGTGATTAAAAATCTTCCAACAAACAAAAGTCCAGGACCAGATGGCTTCACAGGTGAATTCTATCAAACATTTAGAGAAGAGCTAACACGTATCCTTCTCAAACTCTTCCAAAAAATTGCACAGGAAGGAACACTCCCAAACTCATTCTGTGATGCCACCATCACTCTGATACCAAAACCAGACAAAGGTACTACAAAAAAAGAAAATTACAGACCAATATCACTGATGAATATAGATGCAAAAATCCTCAATAAAATACTAGCAAACAGAATCCAACAACACATTGAAGGGATCATACACCATGATGACGTGGGATTTATCCCAGGAATGCAAGGATTCTTCAATATACGCAAATCAATCAATGTGATACACCATATAAACAAACTGAAGAATTAAGACCATATGATCATCTCAATTGATGCAGAAAAAACTTTTGACAAAATTCAACACTCATTTATGGTAAAAACTCTCTGGAATGTGGGCACAGAGGGAACCCACCTCAACATAATAAAGGCCATATATGACAAACCCACAGCAAACATCATTCTCAATGGTGAAAAACTGAAAGCATTTCCTCTAAGATCAGGGACAAGACAAGGATGTCCACTCTCACCACTATTATTCAACATAGTTTTGGAAGTCCTAGCCACAGCAATCAGAGAAGTAAAAGAAATAAAAAGAATACAAATTGGAAGAGAAGAAGTGAAACTGTCACTGTTTGCAGATGACATGATACTATACCTAGAGAATCCTCAAGATGCTACCAGAAAACTACTAGAGCTAATCAATGAATTTGGTAAAGTTGCAGGGTACAAAATTAATGCACAGAAATCTCTTGCACTCCCATACACTAATGATGAAAAATCTGAAAGAGAAATTAAGGAAACACGCCCATTTACCATTGCAACAAAAAAGAATAAAATACCTAAGAATAAACCTACCTAAGGTGACAAAAGACCTGTATGCAGAAAACTATAAAACACTGATGAAAGAAATTAAAGATGATACAAACAGATGGAGAGATATACCAGGTTCTTGGATTGGAAGAATCAATATTGTGAAAATGACTATACTACCCAAAGCAACTTACAGATTCAATGCAATCCCTATCAAATTACCAATGGCATTTTTTTACAGAACTGGAACAAAAAACTTAAAATTTGTATGGAGACACAAAAGCCAAAGCAGTCTTGAGGGAACAAGACGGAGCTGGAGGAATCATATTCCCTGACTTCAGACTATACTACAAAGCTACAGTAATGAAGACAATATGGTACTGGCAGAAAAACAGAAACATAGATCAATGGAACAAGATAGAAAGCCCAGAGATAAACCCACGCACCTGTGGTCAACTAATCTATGACAAAGGAGGCAAGGGTATACAATGGAGAAAAGACAGTATCTTCAATAAGTGGTGCTAGAAAACTGGACAGCTACTTGTTAAGGAGTGAAATTAGAACACTCCCCAACACCATACACAAAAACAAACTCAAAATGGATTAGTGACCTAATGTAAGACTGGACACTGTAAAACTCTTAGAGGAAAACGTAGGAAGAACACTCTTTGACATAAATCACAGCAAGATCTTTTATGATCCACCTCCTAGAGTAATGAAAACAAAAATAAACAAATGGGACCTAGTGAAACTTCAAAGCTTTTGCACAGCAAAGGAAACGATAAGATGAAAAGACAACCTACAGAATGGGAGAAAATATCTGTAAATGAATCAACGGACAATCGATTAGTCTCCAAAATATATAAACAGCTCATGCAGCTCAATATTAAAAAAACAAACAACCCAATCCAAAAATGGGCAGAAGACCTAAAAAGACGTTTCTCCAAAGAAGACATACAGATGGCCAAGAAGCACATGAAAAGCTGCTCAACATCACTAATCATTAGAGAAATGCAAATCAAAACTACAATGAGGTATCACCTCACACCAGTTAGAATGGGCATCATCAGAAAATCTACAAACAACAAAGGCTGGAGAGGGTGTGGAGAAAAGGCAACCCTCTTGCACTGTTGGTTGGAATGTAAATTGATACAGCTACTATGGAGAACAGTATGGAGGTTCCTTAAAAAACTAAAAATAGAATTACCATATTACCCAGCAATCCCACTACTGGGCATATACCCAGAGAAAACCATAATTCAAAAAGACACATGCAGGGCTTTCCTGGTGGCACAGTGGTTGAGAGTCCGCCTGCGGATTCAGGGGACACGGGTTCGTGCCCCAGTCCGGGAAGATCCCACATGCCGCGGAGCAGCTGGGCCCATGAGCCATGGCCGCTGAGCCTGCGCATCTGTAGCCTGTGCTCCGCAACGGGAGAGGCCACAACAGTGAGAGGCCTGCGTACCGCGAAAAAAAAAAGAAGACACCTGCATCCTAATGTTCATTGCAGCACTATTTACAATATCCAGGTCATGGAAGCAACCTAAATACCCATCAAGACATGAATAGGTAAAGAAGATGTGGTACGTGTATACAATGGAATATTATTCAGCCATAAAAAGGAACGAAATTGGGTCATTTGTTGAGACATGGATGGCTCTAGAGATTGTCATACAGAGTGAAGTAAGTCAGAAAGAGGAAAACAAATATCATATATTAATGCATATATGTGGAACCTAGAATAATTGTACAGGTTAACCCGTTTTTAGGACAGAAATCGAGACACAGATGTAGAGAACAAACATATGGACACCAAGGGGGGAAAGCCGTGGGGCGATGGGGGTGGTGGTGTGATGAACTGGGAGATTGGGATTGACATGTATACACTGATATGTATAAAATTGATGACCAATAAGAACCTGCTGTATAAAAAAATATATGAAATTCAAAAATTAAAAAAGAAAGAAGATAAAATATTTAGGAACCAACGTAACATGAGATAACAAAAATTTATATGAAGAAAAGTATAAATACTCATGAAAAACATAAAAGTACCCATGAGCAAGTGGAAAAATAATCCTGTTCTTGCTTAGGATGCCTCAACGTAATCAAGATCTCATTTTCACTATGTAGTTTGTAAATTTAATGTAACCCAACAGAAATATTGACACACTTTATTATCAAGCTAGATATATTGAACCTATAGTTCACATGAATGTGTATCAGATCATCACATTGTATGCTTTAAACATCTTATAATTTTGTCAGTTATGCCTCAATAAAGCTATGAAAGAAAAAATAAATATACAAGTGTAGGTAGGAAGAGCTATGGGTGGGGGGCGGGGTCTAGTCCTCTGGATGTTAATACTACTAAGCCTCTATAATTAGAACAGTGTAGCACTGGCTCATGATGAGACAAACTGCAATGGAATAGAAGTCTATTATAAATGTGTTATCTAGACTTATTGGGGAAAAGATGATCTTTTTAATAAATAATGTTGGAACAAATGGATGACCATTTTTTTTAATGAAAAAAAAAACAGATCCACTCCTCATGTCACTCTAAATTGATCAGAAAAGTAAATGTAGGAAATAAAACTGTACCAGTACTAGAAGAAAATATGGGTGAATTACTCTATAATCTATATTTAGGAAAACTTTTAAAATTGTGCCTAAAATATTCCAGATTATAAATAAAGAATTGAGAAATTGAATATACATGGCAACAAAACAAAACAAAACACCATAAGCAAAGTAAAAATACAAATGACAGGCTAAGAGAAAGTGTTTGCAGTGGATATCACAGAAAAAGGCCCAGTATCGTTAATATATTATACAAAAACCTTTAACACTTGAAGAAAAAATAAATACTAATAATTCTATAGAAAATGGATAAAAGACATGAAGAGGCAATTTACAAAAAATTATAAATTTGAGCCTTGAACATATGAAAATATATTCAACCTCACTCATATGAAGATAAATGTAAGTTAAAACTCACTGAAATACTGTATCTCACTCATCAGATTGGAAAAAACTCAAAAGCTTGACAATACACTTTGTTTCCATGGCTGTGGAAAGACAGACACTCTCATACATTGTTGGCAGGAATGCAAAACGGTAGGAACGCAAAACCCTTATTGAAGGGAATTTGGCACCAGCTAATAAAATTACTTAGGCATCTATCTTTCAATATAGCAATCCCATTTCTAGGAATTTGTCCTGGAGATATACCCCACAGTAGTACAAAAATACATATGCGCAAAGCAACTAATTACAGTATTATTTTTAGGAAACTACCTAAATGTCTAAGCACAGGAGATTGATTGAATATATGGCCCCTATACTCAGTAGAGTACTATCCATCTGTAAACAAAGAATGAGGAAGATCTCTGTAAACTGATGTGGAGTGATCTCTGGGAGACATTGTTAAATGAAAAAGGCAAATTGTGAAAGAGCTCACATGCTATCCTTCATAAAAGAAAGATGAGGCAATAAGATAACACATACACTTCTACTTATCTTTTAAAAAAACACAGGAAGAAGTTACCAAACAATAATGTTAGTTACCTAGATGGAGATAGGCCGAAGGAATACAGGAGGAAATGGCACTTTTCTGAGTATATCTGTGTGCCATAGCTTTGATTTTTAGAAGTATGTTAATGTTCTTCATATTAAAATATTAAATTGCTAAGGATGGGAAGGAAGAAAACTTCTAAGTGAAAGCAAATTGAAAACAAATGAACCTAACTGCATTTCAAATAAATAATATAACCATGCTAAAGGGAAGGGGAGAAAGAACTAATCCAATTAATTTATGAACAAGAGTATTTGATCATATACTTTTAATCTGGCACAGAATTTCAAGTGTATGTGGAACATTTTACCAAAATAGATCCCACGCTGGCCATAAAGCAAGTCTCAACAAATTTCAAAGGATTTTTAAAAATTGGTGTATAGTTGCTTTACAATGTTGTGTTAGTTTCTGTTGCACAACGAAGTGAATCAGCTATATGTATATATATATATCCCCTTCCTCTTGGACCTCCCTCCCCCCCCATCCCATCCATCTAGGTCTCCACAGAGCTCCGAGCTGAGCTCCCTGCCCTATACAGCAGGTTTCCACTAGCTATCTGTTTTATACATGGCAGTGCCCATGCCATGCGTGTCAATCCCATGTGCAAGTGTACACGCACAGTGTGTCAATCCCAATCTCCCAATTCATCCTCACCCCCCACCATGTCCACACGTTTGTTTCTTACATCTGCATCTCTATCCTGCCCTGCAAATAGGTTCATCTGTACCCTTTTTCTAGAGAATATATTCTTAGACCACAATGAATATAAACTAGAAATAAATAACAGAAAGATAACTAGAAAAGACTTCCCCAAATCTGAAAGCTAAGCAATACGCTACTAAATAACCCATGGAACAAGAAGAAATCATCATGGAAGTTTAGAAAATATTTTGAACCGAATAAGAAATATAGCTTATCAAAATTTGTGAGATACAGATACAGCCATGCTTAGAGAGAAATTGTGGCCTTGAGTGCACATACCAGAAAAGAGGAGACACTAAAAATCAATTATCCAAGTAGCTTTCTCAAGGAAATAAGAGCAAATGAAACCCAAAGAATCTAAATTGAAGAAAGTTAATTTTAAAGTGTACAGTAGATAGAATTTTAAAAATCCAAAAGGTGGCACTTAGGAAAAACTAACAAAACTGATATACCCCTGGAAAGTCTAATCAAGAGAAAAAAAGAAAACACAAAAAACCCCAATAACATACAGGAAATTAAGGAATATCATTAAAGATTTAACGGACAAAAAATATCATTGGAAGATATTATGAACAACTTTATATCAATAAAATTAAGATGGTATGGATACATTCCTAAAAAAATAAACCTACCAATTGACATATGAAGAAACAGGAAATCTGAAGAGTCCTATGGCTATTAAAGAAATTGAACTCAGCAGTTAAAACATTCCCATAAGAAAATTTAGGGACCCTGGCTTCCCTGGTGATTTCTTCTAAAATCTAAGGAATACACAACACTGATTTCGTAAAAACTGTTCCAAAAAATAGCGATCACTTCCCAATTTATTTTATGAGGTTGGCAGAGCCTTGATACCAGGCCCAGAAGAACACCTTATGTAAAATGAAAGAAACAAATGGAAGATTATTATTGGAGTTCTGATCCAAGATGGCAACATGGGAGCCTCCTGAACTCACCTCCTTCCCTGGGCACGCCAGATCTATAGGTTTACAATGGAGCAATTCCCTCTGGAAGAAAACCAGAAACTAGCTGAGTGACTCCTATACATTAAGCACAAGAGGAAATACCCGTATGACCCACATTAAAATGGGTAGGAAAGGTTGAGACACAATTTTGTCATAAACCTGACCCCAGGCATAGTCCCGTACAATTGGGAGAGAACTCCCAGCTTCTCCCGGGGAAGTGAAGGGTTTGAACCCCACATCTAGTGCCCCAACTTTTAAGACTCCCACCTGAGGGAGGGGCCGCAAAACACCTACCTCTCAAAGCCAATGGGACTTGTGCCCATAAGACCAAAGCAAACAGTTTCTAAGGGGCTGGTGACTATCCCCCAGGGCTCAACACAGAGGGAGCTGGCGGAAAACTCCCATCTCCTACAGAATTTTTTCCCTGAAAGAGGCCTTTTTGCATACTTTAAAGCTGTTGCCTGAAGGTCAGGTTTCTAGGTGCTGACTATAATCTGCCCCCCCTGGATCAGGGAAGCCAGCAATACCACCTTCAGTTTCTCACTTGAGTCTCCTGCAAACTGCCAATATCTCCCTGAAAGCTTATACACATTTCTGGTGCTCCTGCTGTTGTAGCTGTTGTCCAAGGGACAAACCCATAGGACTGCCTGGCTCTGAGAGCCCCTGGGGCTTATATTCACAAGTCCAACTGGACTATGGTAAACAAAGACATAATAGTTACCTGGCTGTCCTTCCACGGCTCAGTACAGAGGGAGCAAACAGAAACATCTATTTCCCAGTCTCTCCCTGAAAGAGGCCTATTTGCATACTTTAAAAGCTGCTGCCCGAGGGCCTCACTTTTAATTTAGCACACATCTAGGGTCTGACTGTGACCCATTCTGGGGAACAGGGAAGACTGTGGACACCTTTTAACTTGCTCCGATTTTCCTGTATCTCCCTGGAGGTACTGGCACACATGTCTGGCACCCCAACTCTTGTGAAGCCACCCAAGGGCTGGGCTCCACATCACGTGGCTCAGAGAGCCAAGGGTGTTTGCATTCAAAAGTCCCCCAGGACTGTAGCAAACAAAGAAGCAGTCATTAACAGGCTCAGGAATAGTACGCACAGTTATACACCCAGACCCGGCACATGTTTTAAAAAGAAAAAAAAAAAAAAAAAGCAGGCAAAAAAGACCATCTCCAAGTGTCTCCCTAGCAGGGTCCTAACTACATACTCTCCCAGCTGCTGCCTGAGGATCCATCAGCCTGTATCTAGCTGTTGCATGTTGTGGACAAAGAATGTCACCTGCCACTTCAGTAAATGACAATGTTGGCCCCATCAAGCTATCAGCCACTACAGCTGCCCCCAAAAGTAGGCTCTGAGGGAGAATTCAGGATGGTTAAAAATAGGATACTGGCCCTAGATAGTTAAGATGCCTATCTAAGGAAAAATTTTAAATGACCCCCAGATTCTTATATCCAGCCATACATAGAAAAACAGTAAAACAATTAACTTGAGATGTCTCTTCTTTGTGATGAGCAGTAATCTTTCTATGCTTGACAAGATGTTTTCCCAGAAGAAAAGTTTACATATATTCTGGCTCCTCCCTACTTCTTCAGAGCAGTTTCTCAGAGCTAGCTGAGAGGCTGTCTCCCAGGCTAAAGACTTCAGTAATAAAACCTAATTCTTAAATTTTAGGTTGTGATTTTTTTTTTCAGTCGATACTGTGATCCTCCCTTTTGGGACATGCATTGGTCCTGGCAGACCCTCAACTACCGGGAGCCACTAAGAATAAAGAATGAGGCTTGGACAATTACAAAGGTTTGAGTAACGACCAAAAGCTTGGACTGGGCTGACTGACCATTCATCTCCTAAACAAGACCACTCCATCAAGACTAGGAGAGGTGGTTATTTTATCTATCGTGCAGAAACTGAAACAGAGACAAGGAAAATGAAGAAACAGAAATATGATCCAAATAAAAGAACAAGATAAAACTCCAGAAACAGATCTTAATGAATGAAAAGGAGATAAGGGATTTACCTGATAAAGAGTTCAAAGTAACAGTCAAAAAATGCTCACTGAGGTCAAGAATACATGTACGAAAAAAGTGAGAATATCAACAAAGAAATAGAATATATAAGGAAGTACTAAACAGAAATCACAGAGCTGAAATATACAAAGATTGTTATAAATACAAGCTCTTTCATGTAAGCATCACAGGATCCACAAAGCAAAAACCTATAGTAGATACACAAAATATAAAGAGAAAGAAATCTATGCATACCATTTCAGCAAATTATCAAAGCACAAAAAAAGAGTAAGAAAAGTACACAGGAAAAAAGGAATTACAAAAATGTCAGAAACCAAGAAAATAGCAATAGTAAGTCCATACCTATCAATAATTTAAGTGTATGGACTAAAATCTCCAATCAGAAGAGAAAGACTGATATACTGAGTTTCCAAGATGGTGGAGTATAAAGAACCTCCATTCACCTCCTCTCATGGGAACACCAAAATTACAACTATTTTCAGAACAACTATCAATGAAAAACATGAGAAGCTACCAGAAAAGATCTTCTACAACTAAAGATATATAGAAAGAACCACAATGAGATGTGTAGGAGGAGTGGAGTGGTGGTATAGTCAAGACCAACACCCCCAGGTGGATGACCCACAGACAGGAGAACAGGAGTAAGGGGTCTCAGCATGACATAAGGCTCCCCAGCACAGGGGTCCTGTACCGGGAAGATGAGCTCCCAGAGCATTTGGCTTTGAAGACCAGTGGTGCTTACTTTCAGGAGTTCCAGAAGGCTGGGGGAAACAGACATTTCACTTTCAAAGGGTGCACACAATATGCTCTGGGACCAAGGGTGGAAGCAGTAATTTGATAGGAGCCTGGGTCAGACCTACCTGTTGACCTTGGAGAGTGTCCTGAAGAGTCAGGAGGCAACTGCAGCTCACCCTGGGGACATGGACACTGGCAGCAGCCATTTTTGGGAGCTCCTTCTATCACACGGACCCTTGTGCTGGCAAGTGCCATTTGGAATTCTTCCTCTAGCTTATTAGCCCCAGGACCCAGCCCCATCCTGGCCCAACAGTCTGTAGTCACCAGTGCTGGAAAGTCTCAAGCCAAGCAACTAACTAGGTGGGGACCCAGCCCCAACCACCTGCAGACAGGCTGCCTTAAGAACCCCTGAGCCCAGAGCTGCCCCTGGACATGGCCCTGCCTACCAGAGGGCCCAGGACCCAGCCCCACACACCAGTGCAGAGACACTAGACATGGAACCCTCAAGGCCCTCCAGCCAGAGATGCTGGGACACAGCTCCACCCAACAGTGGGCAGGCACCAGCCCCAGAACGTGGGCTGGATGCAGAGAAGCTAGAAGTTTTTAACAAAGAGTTAGAAAATATAAAGAACAACCAAACAGAGATGAAGAGTACAATAACTTAAATGAAAATTACACTAGAAGGAATCAACAGTAGACTAAATGATACAGAGGAATGGATCAGCAAGCTGGAAGACAGAGTAGCAGACATCACTAATGCTGCACAGGAAAAAGAAAGAATGAAAAGAAATGAGGACGGCTTAAGAGACCTCTGGGGCAACATAAATCACATTAATATTCACATATTTACAGGGGTCCCAGAAGGAGAATAGAGAGAGGAAGGGACTGAGAACGTAATTGAAGATATAGATGAAAACTTCCATAACCTGGGAATGGAAATAGACATCCAAGTCCAGGAAGCAAAGAGAGTCCCATACAGGATTAACCGAGAGAGGAACATGCCAAGACACATTGTAATTAAAATGGCAAAAAATAAAGATAACAAGATAATATTAAAAGCAGCAAGGGAAAAATGCAAGATGTTACATACAAGGGAACTCCCATAAGGCTGTCAGCTGACTTTCCAGCAGAAACTCTGTAGTCCAGAAGGGAGTGGCATGATACATTTAAGGTGACGAAAGGGCAAAACTTACAACCAAGAATACTCTACACAGCAAGGCTCTCGTTCCAATTTGATGGAGAGATGAAAAGTTTTACAGAGAAGCAAAATTTAAGAGTTTAGCACCACAAAACCAGCTTTATAAGAAATGTTAAAGGAACTTCTCTATGTGAAAAAGAAAAGGTCACAACTAGAAACATGAAAATTACAAAAGGAAAATCTCATCGATAAAGGCAAACATATAGTAAACGTAGGAAAACATCATGCACAAAGCTAGTAGAAGGTCAAAAAAGTAGTAAAATCATCTATATCCACAATAAGGATATACAAAGAGATACACAAAGCAATTAAATGCAAAATATGTCAAAACTGTAATTGTGAGGGGAGGAGAGTACAAATGCAAGATTGTTAAAATGCATTTGAAATTAAGAGATCAGCAATTTTAAAGAATCTCTCTGTCACACACAGACACAGACACAGACACACACACACACACACACACACACACACACACACTGCTATATATAAACATCATGGTAACCACAAAGCAAAAATCTATAATAGATACACACAAAAAAAGAAAAAGGAATCCAAACATAACACTAAAGATAGTCATTAAATCACAAGAGACAGGTATAGGGTATTAATAGGTACAAACTGCTATAAATAAAATAAATAAGCTACAAGGATATATTGTACAACACAGGTAATACAGCCAATAGTTTATAGTAACCATAACTAGAATATAACCTTTAAAAATTGTGAATCACTATATTGTACAACTGAAACATACAATATTGTACATCAACTATACTTCAATAAAAAGATATTCCGTGTTCATGGATTGGAAGAATATTGTTGAAATGTCCATACTAATCCAAGTGATCTACTGATTCAATGCAATCCTATCAAAATTCCAATGGCATTTATCACAGGCATTTTTAAAAATTCCAAAATGTGTATGGAATTACGAAGATGTGAATAGCCAAAGCAATTTTGAGAAAGAAGACAAAGCTGGGGCATCATACTTCCTGATTTCACACTGTATTACAAAGCTGTAATAATCAAAACAGTATAACTTTGGCATAAAAACAGACATATATGTCAATGGAACAGAATAGAGAGCCCAGAAATACACCCATGTGTATATGAGCAATTAATTTATGACAAAGAAGCCAAGAATATACAATGGGTAAAGGATAATCTCTTCAATAAATGGTCCTGGGAAAACTGCACAGCCACGTGCAAAAGAATGAAATTGGATCCCTATTTTACACCATACACAAAAATAAACTCAAAATGGATTAAAGACTTGAACGTAAAGCCTGAAACCATAAAACTCCTGGAAGAAAGCATAGGAAAAAATCTTCCTGTTACTGGTCTTGGCAATGATTTTTGGATTAGACACCAAAAAAGCAAAGGTAACAAAAACAAAAACAACTGGGACTACCTCAAACTAAAAACCTTCTGCACAGCAAAAGAAACCATCAACAAAAGGCATCCTACCGAATGGGAGGAAATATTTGCAAATTATTTATCTGCTAAGGGGGTTAATATTCAAAATGTATAAAGAACTCATACGTATAACTCAATAGCAAAAATAAAAACAATTTTATTAAAAAAATGGGCAAAGGAACTGAATAGACATTTGTCAAAGAAGACATACAAATGGCCAACAGGTATATGAAAAGGTGCTCAACATCACTAATTGTCAACGAAATGCAAATTAAAACCACAATGGGTTATTACCTCACACCTGTTAAAATAGCTATAATCAAGAAGACAAGAGATAAGTTTTGAGGAGGATGTGGAGAAAAGGGAACTCTTGTGCACTGTTGGTGGGAATGTAAATTGGTGCAGCCACTATGGAAAACAGTATGGCAATTTCTCAAAAAATCTAAAATAGAATTACTATATGATCCAGCGATCCCACTTCTGGGTATATATCCAAAGGAAATGAAAACAGAATCTCAGAGAGATATCTGCATTCCCATGGTTACTGCAGCGTTGTTCACAAAAGCTAAGATATGGAAACCACTTATGTGCCCCTTAAAAGATAAACGTATAACAAAATGAATCAGCTGTATGCATACGTATATCCCCATATCCCCTCCCTCTTGCATCTCCCTCCCACCCTCCCTATCCCACCCCTCTAGGTGGTCACAAAGCCCCGAGCTGATCTCCCTGTGCTATGTGGCTGCTTCCCACTAGCTATCTATTTTACATTTGGTACTATATATAAGTTCATGCCACTCTCTCACTTCGCCCCAGCTTACCCTTCCCCCTCCCCGTGTCCTCTGTAGAGCAATTATACTCCAATAAAGATGTTAAAAAAAAAAAGATAAATGTATACAGAAAATGCGTTGTACACATATTCAATAAGATGTTATTCAGCATTAGAAAGAAGGACAGCCTCCAATCTGTGACAATATGGATGGACCTTGAGGCCATTAGGCTAAACGAAATAAGCCAGACCAAGAAATATATACAAATACTACATGTTATCATTTACATGAGAAATCTTGAAAAAGGCCCCTCAAAGTCAGAAACGGACAGTAAAAATGTGGTTGCTAGAGCCTAGGTGGTAGGCAAAATAGGGAGAGGTGGGTAAAATTGTATAAACTTTCAGCTATTAGATCAATAAGGTCTGAGGATCTAGTGTAAAAATGGTGACTATAGTTGATAACACTGTACTGTATAATTGAAATTTGCTAAGAGAGGAGAACATAAGTGTTCTCATCTAAGTAAAATGAGTAAGTAAAGTGATGTAGCTGTTAATTAACCAGATAGGAGGAATCCCTTCACAATGTATTTGTACATCAAATCATCACGATGTAAACTTTAAGTATCTTACAATTTTATTTGTTAACTGTACCTCAAGAAAGTTGGAAAAAAGTAAATATTACTGGCCAACCTTTTATGAACATAGAAATCATAATCTTAAACCGAATATTCCCAAACAAAACCTAGAGATTTATAAGAAGGATAATACATCATGACCAGGTTGCAAAGGAATGCAAGGGTCATTTTAAGCTAGAAAAGAAACTGGACTATTTCAACATATTAATGGGGGGATGGGGCAGAAGAAAAGTCATATGATCACTTCAACAGAGGTAGCTGTGGGTGTATGTGAGATGTGGTTAAGTTGAGGGTACCTCTAGTTTGGATTTAGTGGTATATTTTTATGTGGCTTGTGGTCACCCCCAGGTACAGTTCATTGATTGCTAGCTGTTCTAGGGTAGGAATGGCTTCCAGGTATAAACTATTTCTGCTGTGCTGATTTCAACAGCAATACTAAACAAAGGGGAAGATCTAATTCAATACATAATAAATCACTACAACCAGGACATGGATGACAAAGAAGCTAAGTTTCACCAATTCAAAGAATATTTAAGACTACCTAGGGACTTCCCTGGTGGTGCAGTGGTTAAGAATCTGCCTGCCAATGCAGGGGACACAGGTTCGATCCCTGGCCCGGGAAGATCCCACATGCCATGGAGCAACTAAGCCCGTGGGCCACAACTACTGAAGCCCGCGCACCTAGAGCCCGTGCTCCAAAATGAGAAGCTGTCGGGAGCCATATAAGAAGTGCCTTTGAGTCTCAGCACGGACGAGACCCATAGTGCCTAGCAAAGCTGGTACTATCAGGTACAAATATGGAGAAGCAAAGCTCTCCTCTGTGTGGTTCCCCTTGTTTTCCCCTGGTTTTGCTTAAAGTGATTTTTATAGGATTACTATTAGTGTTAGGAAATATCCCCAGTGCCGACGGAGGGTTTAGGGAAAGACCCCAACTTAGGGTAAAACCAAAAAAGACTCCGGCTCCCCCAATGACTACACCCGAAATCCCCACTCCCAGGCCAGGACATTGGGTGCAGGGAAACACAACAGGAGCATTTGTATGGCAAGAGCTTACGTTAGAAGAAAAGCTAGATGAACTATGGCCCCCCTGGGGAGTAGTAGATATGCTGGGAAATATTTGGGTAAGGTGGCGAGGAGGACTTATGCTACGTTGGGTGTATTCAAAGCTGGATGAAGTAGGCTACATGGCAAGCTTATACAAGTTACATTGCTCTTTGTGCAGAAATGCTTATAAAGGACAAATTATATATTGTAAGTATTTTGCAAAGGAATTTGCTAATAGGTTTAAGGTAGAATGTCCACCCCCAAAGCCTCCCAAATAATTATAAGGAAAAATGTGCGATGTCTGAAGGATAACGGTGAACGTGTAAAGCCTGTGGGAGAGAATTTTTATTACTGTATGGGTTTGTAATTGTTAAGAGAAGAATATGCTTAAGTTTTGGGTTTGTAATTGTTAAGAGAAGAATGTGCTTAAGTTTGTACCTTGATTAATGGCCTGATTGAGTAGAATGTGCAAATACAAGAACATCTGCTTTTAAGAAAGGTGAAGAAACCGCAAACAGAATTCCAGACCTAGATGTGACCAAGATATACCTAACCACAGGGGACGAAAGAGACCACAGGAAATAAGAAGATTACCTGATCATAAAACCTGCCTAACCTGCTGATATAATCTTTTGATGTAAATGACCTTTGGTTTTACTGTTGTGTACCTTTATTTTGTGACTTTGGTATGAGAACTGGAATGTTAAGATTGAAAGTGAGATTGCCTCACAGTATAAAAAGCTTCGGAATTGTAACAATAAATTGGCAGATCCTCGCATCCTCTGAGGTGTCTTGCGTTCTGTCCACGCCGACTCCGTCTCCCCTTTGGGTGAAACCTGTCCTGCTGGGGCTGGTCCCCGGCAAGAAGCCACCGCAATGAGAAGCCTGGGCACGGCAAGAGAGTGGCCCACGCTCACTGCAACAAGAGAAAGCCTGTGCGCAGCAACAAAGACCCAACACAGCCAAAAAAAAAAAAAAAAAAAAGATTACCTACTCTACAACCTGAAACATCCTAAAAAACTGCAGGTCATTTTAAAAAAAATCTATAGTGATTCCCCAAATTTGACAAAATTTTGAACTTAAATACACTTTTCTAAACTACCTGTATTAAAAAAAAGTTTTTATCAAATTATAAGAAAAGCTGAATTGTCTTTCTATTTTCTCTGAAGAAAGTAATAAGGTAAAATTGTTACCCTATGAAGGGGTAATCCAAGAATAGACAGCTAAAAAGTGCAGAAATGGAAAATTGTAGGGGGTGTGATGGGTAGTGAATTCATATGATTTTTCTCAATTTTCTTGATTTAATGGTATTTAGAGTTATTTCTTGTCTTTTAAATTTTATAACCTGCTGGGATTTATTTTCTCCTAGTCAATAATTATTCATTCTTAACTTTGATTTATAATTTACTATTTTTTTTCTTAGCTCACACCTCCCAAAATGAATTAAGCTTTAAGCAGCACAGCATCTGGATCTGCCTGTGCCCACTAGAATTGACTTGTATTAAAATACTAAAAATAGTAAAGGTTAGTAGGATGTGGAACAACTGACACTCCCATACAACCCTGGTGGAAGTGTAAATTGGAATGACTGCCTTAGAATACTACTTAGCAGTATCTACTAAAGTTGAGATAGCCATACCCTATGACTAAGGAATTCCACTCCTAAATATATACCTACCAGAAACACACATATGTGTACTAAAAGCTATGTTTGAAACTATTCATAGGAACATTACTGATAATAGCTCCAAACTGGAAATAACACAAATTTCCATCAATAGTAGAATATATAAATAAATTGTACACTCACACAGTAGAAAACCAAACAGAAATGGAAATAAATAACTGTTACACGTAACAGTACGAATGAATTTCACAGACCAGACTTTTCCAAACTTTCTCAGGTCATTATTGTCTCAGAAAAAATTTTAAAGTGCCACTACACCAAAAGAAAAATATTACAGTCCCAATTATTAAGTAGTTATGTCACAACTTAATAAATATTTGTGTCCTAACAACTTAGCAGTCATGTTAAAAAGTACACATAAATTGAAAGAAAAAACTAATATTTTAATTTCATCCTTAAATAACCACAGTAACGTACTAAAGGGATGTGTATTCCTGCTAGGCATTGCACAGCTTCTCAAATCTTGGAATCATGTTGGATACTACCACCCTAATTTTTTTTCCACAGTGATTTCTGTACATACTTGCTTTTAATTACAGCTTGAATGTTACCTTTGAATGTTTGCAAAGCTACGACACCAAGAAATGTAGTACAACTTAATGTGGAAACTGAACTGTCATGAAGTATTACTTTGTTCACTGTCTGACAGATGTTAAGCATTATGATGTTTCTGTAAAATTTACAAATACCCTGCAGTGCCCTGCGATGCACTGCTACACAGTTTGGGAACCACTATTGTAGACATCACATTGAGCAAAAAAGCCAGACACGAAGGCATGTATGAGTGTGATTCCATTCGTATAAGATTTCAAGGACAGGCAAATTTAATCCTCGATGTTAGAAATCAGGATCTTGGTTACACTTGTGAAGAGGGAGAGGGCCATAATTGGGAAAGGGCGTATCAGGACCTCAGGAAAGCTCGTAAGAACATTCTATTTCTTGACCTAGTGGTGGCTTCTTGATCAAATGACTAAGCAGGAGTGTTCGTCTTGTTATAATTCACTGAGCTGTATATGCAAGGTTAGTGTACTCTGTGTGTGTGTGTGTGTGTGTGTGTGTGTGTATAAATTATACGTGAATAAAAAGGTTTTTTTAAATAGAAAAAAAACAAAATATAAGAAATTACCCCTTAAGGGTGAAGCCCTTTCTGATACCCTAGCCAAATCTTTTGTTTTCCTTTAGAGCGTTATCTCCTAGTCTACATTTTTTTTTTTTTTTTTTTTTTTGCGGTACGCGGGCCTCTCACTGTTGTGGCCTCTCCCGTTGCAGAGCACAGGCTCCGGACGCGCAGGCTCCGGACGCGCAGGCTCAGCGGCCATGGCTCACGGGCCCAGCCGCTCCGCGACATGTGGGATCTTCCCGGACCGGGGCACGAACCCGTGTTCCCTGCATCGGCAGGCAGACTCTCAACCACTGCGCCACCAGGGAAGCCCAAGGAAGCCCAGGGAAGCCCTCCTAGTCAACATTTATGTGCTTATCTGTGGTATCTCTGGCTAGACTGTGAGCTCCTGGAGGATAGGGGCCATGTCTCATTTATCTCTAATTTCCTAGTGCTTCAAACATGACAACACAGAAGGTGGGTAATTATTGTGAAATAAAGAACAGTTGTTCAAAATAAACGTACAAACTCTCGTCTTTTTCTCTATCTGCTGTCTTTTCTCTGTCTCATTCAAATGCCCCGAGTGATGTTCTGTGTATGACACACCTGTGACTTTCCTTTTTAAAATTCCCTATTTTCTAACACACCATTGTAAAGCAATTATACTCCAATAAAGATGTAAAAAAATAAAATAAAATTCCCTATTTTATGATATTCATTTCTCATCTCCAAAGGATACATTTTTAAAGGGACAGAAACACACACCCACACAAGCCGACATACCCACATTCTCTTTTAAGAATTTATTTATATACATTATAGACTTCTAATGTTACTCAGTGCAGTCCACGGACCAGTGCCAGTCCATGAACGGTTGATTACTGGTTTACAGCAAGTTAAACACAGAAATTGAGTATATATGTTTAGAAACGAGTACATCAACTTAACCCTACTAAGATATCTGAACATGTGATTGGGAAATTTGCCTTACAGATGACATGAGTTATGTTCTTGTCATTCATAGTAGAACTAGTTATTGGTTGAACATGGATTGGACAAAAAACAAAAAAACACTGGTCCTTTTCCATGAATAGTTGTTAACGCTCTGCCATTGACTATGAGAGCTGGAAAAGACCCATCCCATTATTTTACTAGTGGGGAAACTGAGACCTAGAGCTTACACAGTTCCTGATTGCCAAGCTAGTGGTCTTTATACTCTAATGCCATCCACATTCCTTATATTAACAAAAAGATTCAAAGATAAAATCAACATTATTACTGCTATTGTTACTGGCAGTAGCAACTGTAGCTGCTGTTTACCCACATTCAATGTTTATTAGCCAGAACCACATGAAATGGTTATTTATACATGTAAAAACTGTCAAGTGTCTATAATTTCACATGGTTCAACTCATATGAAACGCTGACGTATGAAACAATGCCAAGTGTTTTTAAGCCTTAAAGAAGAGGCATCTGGAGCCAGAGTATGTGTTGCTTGGCAAGTTAGTGGAGTTCTCTCTGGGGCCTGTTCCCACGTCCCTAACCTGAAGCTAGTCATTGTACCCACTTCAGATATTTATTGAGGCTTAAATGATCCTAGCCTTGGAAGAGCACCTACCTGGCGGGAAGTAAGTGCTTACTGAGTGTTAGCTTTTCCGATCAATCAAGGAGATGATGTTAAAATAATCTAAGAACAAGCCTGTGAAATAGAAACATATTATCCTCAGTTTATAGATGAGGAGACCAGAGCTTTAAGAGAACATAGTAACCTGAACCTTTGTCCATCTGAGTTCAAGCACGTGCCCTGTGTCTTACATACTAATTTTCAATTAAGTGACAGCTGAATCAAGTTGAATAACCGCATTAGGGTGTTTCATTAGAATTGCCAATATTTGAGCAGATCAACCTTCTGGGACTCTTTAATAGTTATATCAAAGAAAGTGCAAGCTTTATTATATTCTGATTAAGAGAAGCTAATTTCAGCATTTTTCCTCATTTTTAGGTCTCCTGATGGACAGGAATGCTGTGAGCAATAAACAAGCTAATGGTTACCACGTCTGATTTCCTAATAGTCCAATCCTGTAGTAACCCCTTAGGTATTTCATTCACCTTCCAGTGGGCCCCCAAATCCCAACAGCACCATCTCCTGGATGCTGAGAAGGGAAAACTCCACGTGGCACCTGCGCCTGGAACCCGAGCTGTTCAACTTGGTCAGCATTTTGTACAACACCAAAAAAACAGTGTCATCTCGTTTTCTCCTTAAACAGAATAACTAGTCGAGAAACTCCCTTGAGAAGCAACAAGATATGATTGAATTTTTCAGAATTTTCTATTATTCTATCAAGTTCACCTGACAGCAAAGGACAAGCTGCCTTTCACATAAGCGAATGCATCAGCAGTTCAGAAGGAAAAACATGGGTTATTAAGTAGGAACGAGTTTCTCTGAATATATTTATACCAACTCATGGAAACCATTCTCTTCAGAAACCTCTGTGACTATCTGTTTTCTAGTCTCAGTAGTGCTTTAAGGTTGACAGATGATAATAAAATACAATGAAATTACCTCTGAGTTCTGAAATGTACATCAGCTTGTACGTTCCTCATGACTTGATTTTTTCTTTTTCCAACATGGCTCATCCATGAGCCATAGTTTCAATACTATTCCCAAGCACTCAAGGTTTATGTCTGTGGAATACAGCTACTTAGACCTACACCATGTTTATATAAAGGTAAAGAATACAGAAATTATATATATGTGTATACGTATACATACACACATATACAATGTACATGTATATACCTATTAGCTAAGAGCTAGAAGGGGCCTTTGAAATCATCAAGTCTCCTTTGTTGTCTTATAAATGACTCTGAAACCCAGAAAGCAATGCTATTCTGAAGGCTACACAGCAAACTGGCTTCTAAATAAAGCTTGAGGGAACAAGTATGTAGCAAGCACCTACCATATTCTGAGGATTGCAGCAAGCATTTTCTATACATTAAGTTCTCATAACATTTCTATGATGTCAGCATCACCATTCTCATTTGATACATGAAAAAACTGAGACTATGTAGCTAATAATCGCCACAAGTGGAATTAAAGCACTGGTGTAACTGAGTTCTTTTCAGTACACCAGTGTTTCTCCGAATGCACTCACGCCCACAACCCGGTTTTTTGCCATATCCACACACCAAATATATGATTGTTTTCTAAACCTTTTCTTTAAATAGACTAAACATTTATAAAGGAAACTTTTTATCACCACCTAAGTGTAAAACAAATATAATGTGCCATAAGTAGAAGACATTCGTAGAAGTAGATACAAACCAACCAAAATCTCGCTAAATTTTAGTTAGACTCTGCTGCTCCCTACATTGGATTTGCATCCTTCTCTTTGTTGACAAAAGAGATTAGCAATGGTTAGAGAGGTATTAAAGGCCTGTCAACATCAAACTGAGATTTAAGGATCGACAGAGAAAACTTTCACTATGTGATTCAGCTGTTTGACGGCACGTCAGAGAGTGACCTAAAGTCATCTTGTTCCTATCTCAGATAATTTTGAGTACTGTCCTGGTACCTACTCCTCACTTTGAGAAACACTGACGTACCTAAAGCACCTGGGCAGGTTCTCCAGGTCATGTTTCTCTAACTCGGGTCAATATCAGAATCACCTAGAAGCTTCCTAAGAACTCAGATTTGAGTCTTCCCAAGTTTCTGACTCAGCATGTCTGGGGTAGAGCCTGAGAAATGGCATTTTTAATGAACTCCTGAGTAATGCTGAAATGATCTGGGCAGAAACAATGTCTAGAGAATCACTGCTCTGGGTTGTACTTGGGGTTGGGGGAAAGAGGTGGAGAATATACGGTGGCATGTATGTGAAAATTTCGCCATCAAGTTTGATAGTAATTGCAGAGATCTGGTAGTTTTGTTGAAACAGGTAGATACAGCAAAGAAACCATGTATTCTTGTGTTCCTGTGTTGTTTCTTCAATCTAGTGAGTTCAAATTGATACCACACCACATCAGAGCAGCCTGCAGTAACTTCGGTTGAGGGATAGAAATGCCTCCGCCAGGCCCAATAATTCAGGTCATTTCCAGGTGGCTTACTATCTGCAAGGCTCTTGGCTACTAGTAACAGCAGCCAGTGATCATTAATCCCAAAAGCAGAAAATGAGACTCTCCTTCTTTCTTCCACACACTAAGACATTATATAACACTAATAAATGCCATGACAGTTACTATTCCCTCTCTTCTGGTTCCAATTAACAGTAATGACTAATAATTATAAAATGCCTTTGTGAGCCAGTCATTGCATTGTACCAGGTGATTATATACACACCCATACACACTCTCAATGCGAGGTTTGAGGAGCTAAGTAACTTATCTAAGGTCACACAAATAGTAGAACAGTGATTCAATTCTAATTTCGACGACTATTTTTTTTTCTACTAAGCCACCCCACTGCTACTGTTACCACTCATTTGCTCAATCTTAATATAATTGTATTTTATAGAGAACTAAAAGAAGGAGAAAAGGCTGCAGATGCTTGAAACTTTTGAAAGAAAGTTTTAAAACGATGCCATTGAAAGGGAGAAATCAGTGATATTTAATCAGCAATGGAGGTAGAGCTCCCTAGGTTCGAGAGTGGAGGGATGTCTGACAAAGTCTTATTTTTCGGAGAGGGAATAAGTGGGTAAAACCAGTCTCAGAAATCCATCCTGTCTTAGCTTACTCTTGAGTCAAGAAGGAGATTTTTATTCCTCTCTGGAATGTCAAGGGCCATTTTGGAGAACAAGTCTGGTAGAATAACCAACACCGAATTGAGAGCCGTGAGCCTTGCTTGTTGTTTTGTCTCAGTAACTCAGACTTTGTTTTCCTGAGTCCCAGGTTCACCATCTGTAAACCAGACAGCTGGCCTAAGTTCCTTTCTCGGTTCTGCCTTTCAGAATGGCAGACTCCTTCAACTGGGTTTACTGGCACCATATGCCTCAAAATGACAATGCCCATCTTTTAGCATAAGGGCAATATGGTTTGATTGCCAACTCAGCAGTGGGTTTCGACCTTCAGTCTTTCTATTAATCTACCCATATGTGAGGTTACCCTGCTACCTTCTTTGGAAGATACATGTTAACAACTGGAGGAGGGAATTTGAACCCTCTGAGGTAGAAATACACTTTAAATCCATATAAATAGAATTTAAGAAATGAATGATCTGATAAATTTTTTAAAAGTCACCAATGGCAATGAAATGGCTAATTCAGTAGGTGTTGTTAGGCGTAATTATAGTAACATCTGAAAAGAAAACAACATCTGTGATTTGCCCTATTAATGGTTTAATGTAGCAATGCATCTGTTACTGGAGTAACACTCCTAGCGATCTTCACTGTCTGTTTGCAAGATCTGGAAATAAAGAAAGGACTGTTGGAGAAGAAAGGAACAGGGTGCCAGGTTGGCTATTGTTGGTCAACTGCCTCCCCAGAATTTTGAATTCCCCTCCAGCTACCTCGACCAGAAGTGTGTAGAAAATTCAGAGGACAAGTGAGTTCCACCTTGCATATGAACTCCTGCAGGCTAAACAACTAGCTGCTCATAGTGATTTTTAAAAATTTACTTTTCATCTTGTGGTTAGATATGTTAGACGTTACCCCAGCCCTAATGGCATGCCTCAGTAGGATTTTACTAAAGGTACTCATCATGACTCGTATGAATGAGGCTTTTTTTTTCTGGGGGGAGGAGTTAATACTCAGGGAGTAAACTTATTTTCTTTAAACATCAATTTTCTCCTTTGAACTCAAAGGAAATCCAGAAGTTCCCACCTATAGTCGAAATCCACTACAACGTGCCAGCTTCAGGGTATATCTAGATGAAATTGGGAAGCCATATAATAGTCTCACTCTTTTCCCTCAAAGCCGTATTTTCTCTCTGCTTTGAGAAACAGACACTAACTACATCTCCTTCTTCAGCCTGCAATGCCTGCAATGGATAAGTGCAGGATAGATTTTTTTTTTTTTTTTTTTTTTGCGGTACACGGGCCTCTCACTGTTGTGGTCTCTCCCACTGCGGAACACAGGCTCCGGACGCGCAGGCTCAGCGGCCATGGCTCACGGGCCCAGCCGCTCCGCGACATGTGGGATCTTCCCGGACCGGGGCACGAACCCGTGTCCCCTGCATCGGCAGGCGGACTCTCAACCACTGCGCCACCAGAGAAGCCCTAGATTCTTTATCATAAAACGTATCCAGGTCCGTTCAAACTGCAAGCTCTACTGCATGAGGAAGCAGCATTTGCCAAAAGCTTATCCTAACGAAATCAACTGAAGAAAAATACAACATTCTGTTACAAAAGAAATGTGGATCTCACACTCAGCAAGGCAAATCCAGTTTCAAATGTGGTATAAAGAAAAATGGTTATGTGTTGGGCCTGATTCAAAAGTTAGATTCAGTGAGCAGAGGAGGCAATGATTCCTCTATTATATGGAAGGGACAAGTTGCTGTTACTCACCCCAGCAAAGATGACGTCCCTCCTGGGCGGGCTCCATTAGGAACTACAGAAAACAGGGCTTGAAAGTGGCATATTTCTCTTGTGCTGCTTGGCTAAAATATCACTTTTCTCTCCTACGATATTTTTCATTTCTCTGATTATATCTGATGGTGTCAATGCGAGGCCTTAAGCTAACACTCTCTTGGAAACTCAGAGAAGAAGAAGGCCTGGAAAGAAACAACTCTGACCAACAAAGGAGAAGGGACAAATAAGCTGCCTCACTAGAGCCCTGTGAGAAAGAAGAATAGCCTGACAGAGCGTGGAGCCCAGTCCCAGAACAGTGAAGGCAGTGTTCTCCGCTGGCTGCGCGTTTACATAGCACCATCACTGTTAGACGTGGTTCTTGCATACATTTCTACTTTCTGTGAATCAGTGAGCCAGCAATATCAAAATTCATAAGTGATTGTACTCTCTGTATATGGTACAAAAAAGACCGTCCGTTTACCTTTTGCAATGCATGTAATTAAGTGTGAGACAAATATAACCTTTGTTATACCTTTGTTTGGGGGCCTGGAATATAATTTAGTTGCTGGGTTTCAAGGGCACTTAAGAAAGAAAAGACTCTCTGCAGTGACTTTTATATGCATGCTGGTGATGAATTTGCCCTCAGAGCTTCAGAAGTCCCATTCTGCAGTAGTCATTGTTCTTACCGATTACTGTTTGATTATACAAAGTAAGGAAAGTGGGACCAATATATTGTATTTATGGATTATGTGAATACTTCAAACATACAGAAAATCAGAATTGTTTCTGGGCTGATTGAGAGCTTTGAGTCACACCCTTAAAAGGAAGTTTTCACGTATGATATATATATTTTTTTACTGAGTTGTCTGTTACTCAGCTAACTGGGGTGTTAGTTACTGGTGAGCCCATTAAAAAAAAAAGAGAGAAGGTAAAGGAAGCAACAAGCCTATTTTGAGGGTAGCAAAAGGGAAATATTAACAACCTTGGGAATAAAAGGAGGTGAAAAGAAATGAACATACTATCTAACTTCATGAAAACCTTTCCATATGACCTTGGTTGGTTGCTACGTTAACTGTGAACTTACATGTATGGTTGGATCCTATCAGACTACTAAGTAGAAGCACGGACATAAGAAACGTTTTAGAAGGGCTGAAGCATCCATAACGTCTAAACTTTGAATAGCTGTAAGGTACAAGGTAGGAATTTTTAAGAACATAAAGTCTGCCTAACAATTTGGACAGTCTAGAAGCTTTTCGAAAGGCACTTGGCGTCTCACAGACATCCATCTGCTAAAGAGAAGAGTGCTTTGCAAGTCCTAGTTTCCTTCCCTCCCTTTTCTCAGAGTCCTCTGGTTTCTTGGCACTAGTGTGACCTAAAATCACAGATCTGGCTCATCACAGAGTGTTAGCATCAGAATTGAAGGCTGTTTTGCACATGTTTTGCATGTGCTGTGGGAGAGGACACCACTGTAAAGCTTAGAGAAGTTAATAGACCTGCTCAAGGCCACACAGGAAGTTGGTGGCAAAGACGGGACCGCAAACCACATCTCCTCACTCATAAAACCAGTGCTCTTCCCCTCACCACTTCCCCAGCAGAGAGAGGTGCATACAATTCTGGAACAAGAAGGTCTAGAGTATCTTGTGGACTATTATGCTGACCAATGGATAGAGAGTCCACAAAGCATAAGCCCATTTTCCAAGCTATTTAGAAACTGTAAATACTAACAGGCATTTGCCAAGTTATTTGCACGATGAAGTTGGAATTAAAAATATCACTGTCTGGCTAATTAGAACCCTCAAAACAAGTAATAGATAGCAAACACTATGTTCAGTTTTTGCTAGAGAGGCCATGTTTCTTTTGTCCAGCTGTTGGAATTCCCTAATAAATCATGTTGAAAGATCACACATCACAGAACTGTATGTAGTTCCCCTTTCCTGCCATTAGCTTTTCTACACTTAAGTGAGTCAATCATTTTGTACGTATTTGCGTTTCTCATTGGCTGCACCATGCTCTTCATGCATGATTTTTAGAGTTTGTCACGGTTAGCCTTTATATTCTTGCTGCCCAAAATTGCCAATGAAGAAGCAATGTTTGACAGAAACTTTTGCCCCCTTCATCTCCCACCCACCCACCCATACCATATACCCAGGATAAACTTCATAAGCTTAAGACCAGTTATTTACTAAAGGCTGTGCAAATTTTAGTGGTACTAATTGTTATAACTCTTGTTGAGTGGCGATTTTGTGCCAAGTACTGGGGTGAGCACTCTACATAATGTGACTCATTTAATTCCCCAACAACCTTAACAGGTTGACAATTATTTCCATAAAAAAAGTTGTAAAATTCTTCAAACAAACTGAAATAGAAGTAGTTGTGGGGAAAAATCTTATGGTTACTTTGATAAGGCAACGCTTGTTTGTCTTCACTTTACTCAGGAGAAAGGCAAGGGTCTAGACTAATCTTCCCTGAACAAACGAAATCATGTTTTAAGTACTTGGAATGGAAAATAACTTGAGGCCTTTTAGCTGGTTAGCCAAATGCAAACACTGGTATTGGATTAATGAACAAAGGTTGGAAAAAGAACAAAAGCATGAGGAGGAGTTAGTAATATGAGAGATTAGCCATAAGATGAGTTCCTTCAGGACTGAGGCAAGGGGATGGACAGTGGGGCAGTGGCCCAGAGCATCAAACATCTCTGGAGACGTAACATGATGGAAAACAGTTCATTTACCAGATCTCCCCTTAGGAAGAATAAGCAGCATGAGAAGAGGTAAGATATCCTCAAGGGCCATGCATGAACACCCCTAAATCACCGTTTCTCAACAAGGGATGACTTTGCACCCCAGTGGACTTTTGGCAATATCTGGAGACATCTTTGATGGTCACACTGCGATGGAGAAGTCACTGACATGTAGTGGGTAGATCCCAGGGATGCTGATAAACATCCTACACTGCCCAGAACATCCTCTAATGACAAAGAATTATCTGGCCCAAAATGTCAATAGTGCTGAGGTTGAGAAATCCTGCCTTAAATGTTCCCTGAACTCCAGAGGTGCTGGGTTAAGCTAACTGCAGAACTGAATCACTGAGTAAATGAGTTTGGCGCGTCTTGGTTACCTTTCCCCAACCTAAGCTTTGCTCTTTCTATAGATACTTGTTGAACAACCTTCTAAAGATGAGCAGTTTGAAGGAGTGTGAAGTCTCGGGCTGGGCCTCTGTCAATTAATTTGATTTCTGAAATAATCTTAAAAAGCAAAGACAAAGTGATGATGAAGAGCCTTTATAGTAAGGAATATTGAGCAGGGACAGGCTCGGCTGAAAAACACCAGCAACTACAGAAAACCTCAGTGGATGATAACTTCTTGGTCACTTGTCATCAAGTAGTTTCTGTGATATTCAGGGTTCCTAAACCAGATGTGCCACAGTGGTAATTACCTGCACAAATATTTCGTTTGGCCTGCACAGACTTAAATTTTAGATTCACTGGCAGCATTAAACACCTGGACGCTCCTCATAATAATGTAGATTCTTTTTTGGTGGAACTCAACTAGCCAAACAACTGACAGCCATGGGTACACTTTCCCACCAGTCAAGAGTTGTCCACTTCTGGGACTTCCCTGGTGGCACAGTGGTTAAGAGTCCGCCTGCCAATGCAGGGGACATGGGTTCGAGCCCTGGTCCGGGAGGATCCCACATGCCACGGAGTGACTGGGCCCTTGTACCACAACTACTGAGCCTGCGCTCTGGAACCTGTAAGCCACAGCAACTGAGCCTGTGACACACAACTACTGAAGCCCACATGTCTGGAGCCCATGGTCCACAGCAAGAGAAGCCACCACAATGAGAAGCCTGCACACTGCAGCGAAGAGTGGCCACTGCTCGCCGCAACTAGAGAAAGCCCACACACAGTGACAAAGGCCCAGTGCAGCCATGAAAATAAATAAATAAAATAAATAAATTTAAAAAAAAAAAGAGTTGTCCATTGCTAAATAATGCCATTGTGGACAGGGCATGACTATCCCCATTCCTCAAGTGGACTGATTCAGGAGGTTCTATTACCTGCCTGGTCCCTGTAGCAACCTTAGTTGGCAACTCCTGTCTTAAAAGATTATACTTGTAGTAGTCTCTTATAACCCTTTGTATTTCTGCAGTGTAAGTTGTGATTTCTCCTTTTTCATTTCTAATTTTATTGATTTGTGTCCTCTCCTTTTTTCTCTTGATAAGTCTGGGTAAGGGTTTATCAATTTTGTTTATCTTCTCAAAAGAACCAGCTTCTAGTTTTATTGATCTTTGCTATTGTTTTCTTTGTTTCTATTTCACTTATTTCTGCTCTGATCTTTATGATTTCTTTCCTTCTACTGACTTCAGGTTTACTTTATTCTTCTTTCTCTAGTTGTTTTAAGTGTAGGGTTAGATTGTTTATTTGAGATTTTTCTTGTTTCTTGAGGTGAGATTGAATTGCTACAAACTCCCCTCTTAGAACTGCTTTTGCTGCATCCCATACATTTTCAGTTGTCTTTGTCATTTGTTTCTATGTATTTTCTTTATTTCCTCTTTGATTTCTTCAGTGATCTTTTGGTTATTTAGTAGCGCACTGTTTAGCCTCCATGTATTTTTTTTTTTTCGGTACACGGGCCTCTCACTGCCGTGGCCTCTCCCGCTGCGGAGCACAGGCTCCTGACGCGCAGGCTCAGCGGCCATGGCTCATGGGCCTAGCTGCTCCACGGCATGTGGGATCTTCCCAGACGGGGGCACAAACCCGTGTCCCCTGCATCGGCAGGCGGACTCTCAACCACTGTGCCACCAGGGAAGCCCTATTTGTGTTTTTTACAGTTTTCTGCCTGTAATTGATTTCCAATCTCACAGCGTTGTGGTCAGAAAAGATGCTTGATACGATTTCAAATTTCTTAAATTTTCCGAGGCTTGATTTGTGACCCAAGATGTGATCTATCCTGGAGAATGCTCCATGTGCACTTGAGAAGAAAGTATATTCTGCCACTTTTGGGTGGAATGTTCTATAAATATGAATTAGATCTATCTGGTCTATTGTGTCATTTAAAGCTTGTGTTTCCTTATTTATTTTGTTTGGATGATCTGTCCATTGGTGTAAGTGGGGTGTTAAAGTCCCCTACTATTATTGTGTTACTGTCAATTTCTCCTTTCATGGTTGTTAGCATTTGCCTTATGTATTGAGGTTCTCCTATGTTGGGTGCATAAACATTTATAATTGTTATATCTTCTTCTTGGATTGATCCTTTGATCATTATGTAGTTTCCCTCCTTATCGCTTGTAACAGTCTTTTTTTTAAAGTCTATTTTATCTGATACAAGTATTGCTACTCCAGCTTTCTTTTGATTTCCATTTGCATGGAATATCTTTTTCCATCCCTTCACTTTCAGTCAGTATGTGTCCCTAGGTCTGAAGTGGGTCTCTTGTAGACAGCATATATATGGGTCTTGTTTTTGTATCCATTCAGCCAGTCTGTGTCTTTTGGTCAGGGCATTTAATCCATTTACATTCAAGGTTATTATCGATATGTATGTTCCTATTACCATTTTCTTAATGGCTGTGTTTTTGTGGGTCTTTTTCTTCTCTGTGTTTCCCTGCTTAGAGAAGTTTCTTTAGCATTTGTTGGAAAGCTTGTTTGGTGGTGTTGAATTCTCTTAGCTTTTGTTTGTCTGAAAAGCTTTTGACTTCTCAATCGAATCTGAATGAGATCCATGCTGGGTAGAGTAATCTTGGTTGTAGGTTTTTCTCTTTCATCACTTTAAGTATATCCTTCCACTCCCTCTGGCCTGCAGAGTTTCCACTGAAAAATCAGCTGATAACCTTATGGGGATTCCTTCGTATGTTATTTTTTGTTTTTCCCTCACTGCCTTTAATACTTTTTCTTTGAATTTATGGACAACCACAAAGAAGTGGACAAATTTTTGGAAAGATACAATTTTCCAAGACTGAACCAGGAAGAATTAGAAAATATAAACAGACCTATCACAAGGAATGAAATTGAAACCATAATTAAAAATCTTCCAACAAACAACAATCCGGGACAATATGGCTTCACAGGCAAATTCTACCAAACATTTAGAGAAGAGCTAACACCCACCCTTCTCAAACTCTTCCAAAAAATTGCAGGGGGAGAAACACTCCTAAATTCATTCTATGAGGCCACCATCACCCTGATACCAAAACCAGAAAAAGATATCACAAAAAAGAAAATTATAGACCAATATCACTGATGAACATAGATTCAAATATCCTGAACAAAATACTAGCAATCAGAATCCAACAGCACATTAAAAGGATCATACACCACGATCAAGTGGGCTTTATTCCAGGAATGCAAGGATGCTTCAATATATGCAAATCAATCATTGTGATATGCTGCATTAACGAATTAAGGAGTAAAAACCATATGATCAACTCAATAGATGCAGAAAAAGCTTTGGACAAAATTCAACACCCATTTATGGTAAAAACACTCCAGAAAATGGGCACAGAGGGAACCTACCTCAACATAATAAAGGCCATATATGACAAACCCACAGCAAGCATCATACTCAACAGTGAAAAACTGAAAGCATTTCCACTGGGATCAGGAGCAAGACAAGGATATCCACTGTCGCCACTTTTATTCAACATAGTTTTGGAAGTCCTAGCTACAGCAATCAGGGAAGAAAAAGAAATAAAGGGAATGCAAATTGGAAAATAAAAAGTAAAACTGTCACTATGTGCCAATGACATGATATTACACATAGAAAATCCTAAAGCTGCCACCAGAAAACTATTAGAACTAATCAATGAATTTGGTAAGGCTGCAGGATACAAAACTGATGCACAGAAATCACTGGCATTCCTATACACCAACAACAAAAAAATCAGAGAGAGAAATTAAGGAAACAATTCCATTTACCATCACAACAAAAAGAATAAAATACCTAGGAATAAACCTACCTAAGAAGGAGAAAGACTTGTACTCAGAAAACTATAAAACATTGATGAAAGAAATCAAAGATGACATAAACAAATGGAGAAATATACCATGTTCTTGGATTCGAAGGATCAATATTGTGAAAATGACTATACTACCCAAAGCAGTCTACAGATTCAATGCAATCCCTATCTAACTACCAATGGCATTCTTCACAGAATTAGAAAAAAAATCTTACAGTTCGTATGGAAACACAAAAGACCCCGAAAAGCCAAAGCAATCTTGAGAAAGAAAAAAGGAGCTGGAGGAATCAGGCTTCCTGACTTCAGACTATACTACAAAGCTACAGTAATCAAGACAGTATGGTACTACCACAAAAGACAGAAATATAGATCAATGGTACAGGATAGAAAGACCAGAGATATACCCACACATATATGGGTACCTAATTTATGACAAAGGAGGCAAGAACTTACAATGGAGAAAAGACCACCCCTTCAATAAGTGATTCTGGGAAAACTGGACAGCTACATGTAAAAGAATGAAATTAGAACGCTCCCTAACACGATATACAAAAATAAACTCCAAATGGATTAAAGACTTAAAGACCAGACACTATAAAACTTTTAGAGGAAAACATAGGAAAAACACCCTTTGACATAAACCACAGCAAGATCTTTTTTGACCCACCTCCTAGAGTAACAGAAATAATAACAAAAATAAACAAATGGGATTAATTAAACTTAAAAGCTTTTGCACAGCAGAGGAAACCATAAATAAGACAAAAAGACAACCCTTAGAATGGGAGAAAATATTTGCAAATGAAACAACAGACAAAGGATTAATCTCCAAAATATACAAACAGCTCATGGAGCTCAATATCAAAAAAACAAATAATCCAGTTAAAAAATGGGAGGAAGACCTAAACAGACATTTCACCAAGGAAGACATACAGATGGCCAACAGACACATGAAAAGATGCTCAAGATCACTAATTATTAGAGAAATGCAAATCTAAGCTACAATGAGGTATCACCTCACACCAGTCAGAATGGCCATTATCAAAAACTCTAGAAACAATAAATGCTGGAAAGGGTGTGGTGAAAAAGGGAACCCTCCTACACTGTTGGTGGGAATGTAAATTGATGCAACCACTATGGGAAACAGTATGGAGGTTCCTTAAAAAACTAAAAATAGACCTACCATATGACCCAGGAATCCCACTACTGGACATATACCCTGAGAAAACCATAATTCAAAAAGAGACATGCACCACAATGCTCACTGCAGCACTATTTACAATAGCCAGGACATGGAGCCAACCTAAATGTCCATCGATAGATGAATGGATAAAGAAGATGTGGCACATATATACAATGGAATATTACTCAGCCATAAAAAGAAACGAAATTGAGTTATTTGTAGTGAGGTGGATGGACCTACATTCTGTCATACAGAGTGAAGTAAGTCAGAAAGAGAAAAACAAATACCGTATGCTAACACATATATATGGAATCTAAGGAAAAAAAAAAGGTCATGAAGAACCTAGGGGCAAGACGGGAATAAAGACACAGACCTACCAGAGAATGGACTTGAGGATATGGGGAGGGGGAAGGGTAAGCTGTGACAAAGTGAGAGAGTGGCATGGACATATATACACTACCAAACCTAAAAGAGATAACTAGTGGGAAGCAGCCACGTAGCACAGGGAGATCAGCTCGGTGGTTTGTGACCACCTAGAGGGGTGGGATAGGGAGGGTGGGAGGGAGGGAGACACAAGAGGGAAGAGATATGGGAACATATGTATATATATAACTGTTTCACTTAGCAGAAACTAACACACCATTGTAAAGCAATTATACTCCAATAAAGATGTTAAAAATAATAATATATTTATTACATGTTAATATATAACATTTTAACAAAAAATAACTATTTCCCAACACAAAAAATTAGTGAGAATTTTTCTAAATCTCATTAGCATTTGGATTAGAAGACAGCTGGATTCTCATATCTGTTTATCCATTCGTCCTGTTGCATCATGTTCTTGTGTTGAAACACCTGAAGAAAAATCCAGCTTTATAGTTATAAAAGGGAGGACTCATGGATCCCCCAAAAGACCTTTGAGAACTGTGATTAGTTTTATGTGTCAACTTGGCTATGCTACAGCCCCCGGTTATTCAATCAAGCACTAGTCGAGGTGTTGTGAAGGTATTTTGTAGGTGTGATTAAAGTCCATAATCGGTCCACCTTAAATAGGGTCTGATTTGATCAGCTGAAAGGCTTTGGAAGCAGAGTTGTGTCTTCCCTGAAGAACAAGAAAAAATTCCATCTGTAGATAGCAGTTGCAGCTCATGCTTAAGAATTCCAGCCTGGCCTGCCCAATGGCCTATCCTATGGAGGTCACACTTGCGTAGCCAGCCCAACGATCATGTAAGCCAATTCCTTGCAATAAATCTCTTAATATATATCACCTACTGGTTCTGTGTGATACAGGGACCCCCTAGGGATCCTCAGACCACACTGTAAGAATCACTGATAGAAGATATATTTCATAAAGCCTTGATGTCACTTACCTAACTGGCTTAACAATAATTCTATGAAGTCAAAAAGGCAGAAATCATCACTCCTCAGAGAGTATATTTATCAAATGGTACACATCCATCAATGGCTCTTAGTCTTTTTTTTAAAATAAATGTATTTACTTATTTATATTTTTGGCCGTGTTGGGTCTTTGTTGCTGCATGCAGGCTTTCTCTAGTTGCAGCAAGTGGGGGCTACTCTTCATTGCAGTGCACGGGCTTCTCATTGCGGTGGTTTCCCTTGTTGCAGAGCATGGTCTCTAGGCAAGTGGGCTTCAGTAGTTGCAGCTTGCGGGCTCTAGAGCTCAGGCTCAGTAGCTGTGGCGCCTGGGCTTAGTTGCTCCGCGGTACGTGGGACCTTCCCGGACCAGGGATTGAACCTGTGTCCCCTGCAATGGCAGGCGGATTCTTAACCACTGTGCCACCAGGGAAGCCCAATGGCTCTTAGTCTTGATCCTTAAAGTCCTGGTTCCTATTGCAGTGCTCCTATCCTTCAGTACAGTAACCTTGAATATATTTGCAAGTATACACACAGATCTAGACATTCATCTTAACACACTCATGCCACAAAGAATTTCCTTAGAAAAAGTAGGTAGGACTACTTTAAGTGAATTTCTTAAGGGAAAGTGATACAGAAGAAATACAGGGCTTTGCTTTATGCTCAAGCAGTTTACAATTTACCTGGGAGAAATAAGATTACTCACCCCTGAAAACATGAGATTTAGTGAAGTAATTAGGACTTTGATTCTTTACCAATACTTTTTTAAGCACTAGGCACTGGAATAGGGCCACTTCCATCTTTTTCAGCTACTTCTACTGCGGAATGGACCCCCCCCACCACCACGTATTTGATGCTCCCACTGGTCAGTGAGTTTACGGAAGACAGGGATAGTGACTGACCAGCAGGTGCTTAGTGATAACGACCTGTTCATTGAATGACTGAGGATGCCAAGAATGGGTGCAATACATAAAGATGAAAAGAAAGAGCCAAAGTGGAAAAGTTTGGAGAAATGGAAAAACCAAAGAGCTGAAAGATGGAATATGACTTTCAAAAAAAGAATAAAGAGGAAGCTGAGCTGGAGAAAAGTGTGTGTATCAAAGAGTAAGAGATTTATGAGAACAAATGAAAGGCTTCCATTCTGTTAAAGACTGGCCAAGGAGTCTGTGCTTCATTAGGAAGAAGAGGCAGAATAGTATCATGGCTGAACGTGTAAACTTCAATCAGACAGATGTGAGTTTGGGTCTTAGTTCCATCACACACTAGCTATGTGATCTTGGATAAATTACCTGACCTTTCTGGGCCCCAGTTTCCACAACCGTGAACTTTTAGAGAGTTATTGTGAAGATTAAAGGAGAAAGTATACGTAAAGTACATCACATCGTGCCTAGCATAGAGTAAATCCAGTGAGTGTTGGCTCTCATAATTATTAATGTTACTACTGCTATCATTATTAATTCTAGGGGCAGCAAGCAGCCCATGGGAGGTTTTTAATTGGGATGGTGATACGGAGGCACCTGTCAATTTTGAAAATATATTTGATGTTAGTTAGAATGAATCATTAAGGGGAAATACTGGAGCCAGAACAGGCAGGAGGTTACCTTAATAGACCAAGCACAAAGAAGTGACAGAGGTAAGGAACATGCTAGCCCAGCGCTCCTTCCACTGCATCATCCCATACACAATAGATTGGACCTCTGCAGCTTATTATTCTAAATAGGAGCAAAAGGTCTCTTAAGTATAACTGGGAAATGAGAAACGGTATAAAATTTTGCAAGTGTATTTAATTTCAATACATTGTTGATCAGATTTAGGGGAGAATTTTAGAATATCAAAGTTGCAACTTTTAGAGATTGTCAAACTCTCTGACATACTGAGACTTTCAAGCTCCCTCTGTTTACATGGCAAATTAACTAAAGGTTCCCAGAAAACAGATTGCTAAGGAGACACCAGTCTAGGCGAATAATATAAAAAAAACTGCTTATAAGTCACATAAACATCTTTGTGTATGTCTAGGATCTTTTGAGAGTTATGTATAGCTAGATAGATAAGTATCTACAGAGCTTGCACATGGTGACTATTCACACTGAATGAAACCCATCTGTTAATATCTGGGTACACTGGCGGTAAAGTCAATTGATGACAGTTAGGTGTAACAGGAGCTGACTAGGAGAAATCACTTGCCAATCTATAGCACTGGTCTTGTTATGTCTGTATCCAGTAATTATGACATCTTTTAATTTTCAATTAAGTTTTTGGTCTTAGTGTGAGGTTTAATCTTTATTTTCAAACACAGAGAACTGGGATTCTTCCTGAGCAACTTGAAGCATAGCAGAATGTCAGTAGGCTGAATCACAGGGTTTCCTAAAATTGTACAGTTTTAATAATGTGTACACACTGAAATCCAAAGACATGCTGATCTCCACATATAATACTTCTGACTTAGTATGGGAGGTCAATGACAAATAGTACAGAACATTCACCAGAATTATGATTTAGCTACTAGCTTAAAGTGGAATTTCTAGTCTCAGTTGATTGAAACACATGTGCTTATGTTTCAGTTTAATAGATGTGAATCCCCCTTTCAAAAGAATTGCAAGTTTGCATTGTGCATTTGTGCAGAAATCATTGATTGGAATAGGTATTCCATGAGTATAAAGGAAAAAAAAGACATTAAGTAAGAGACATCTCACGGTGGCCTTTGTACATGATTTTCTCTCCATCAAATGCTAGCACTCAAGTTGACCTTCCAGGTAGAAGGGATGGATTGTCTCAGAGCCAAAAATGCATTGCCGTGCGGGCCCTGTGGTTGTCTAACAATACACACTTGCAAGGTAGCTGCTTGGGACAGAGGTGGAGCGAGACCCGGGAAGAGAGAGATGTGATCTTCATCTACAAATAAAAGCCTTGCATTAGCTAAACGTACTGATAAGCAGTGTGTGTGGCTCACCACTTCCTATGACTTCTAGGTGAGAGGTAACTAGGAACTCATGGAGTTAAAGCAATCAACTTGGAATAACAGCTTAAGATGAAATAGGGCCTCAGATTTTAAGTCTTCCAATATTAGCATATCACAGATAAAGGAGACAGAGACTCAGGAAGGTTAAGGAGGGTCATGAGTCAAGGTGACCACCAGGACTATTTTATAACTTCTAATCCAGTATATTTTTGCCACTTCACACTGTCTCAGTGAGGTCACCATGATCACTGTATTTCTACCCAACTGTTTTCCACCCATTTACTTTAGCAAAACGGGAAATTTATTGGCTCACAGAACTGGAATGTTCAGAGATCCAAGGGCTCTAATAATTGCATGTTTTAGTCTGGCTTTTTCTGTGTGGTGGGCCAGATGGTCTTTGGAAACTCCAGACACATATTGACTCAGCCTATAAGCCTCATTAGAAGGTCTTTCCTGACACATTTTATTTTGCCAAAGTCCCAGGAAAACCTCTAACTGGTTCACTCTGGATTAGGTACCCATCCACAGCAGCCCATGACATACTCTGTGCCAAAGTCTTTTAACCTCATTGAATATGTTGTTCATAAGAAAAAGGGGTTATCTAATTAGAAGGAAGTCAGGGATTCTAAACAGGCACAAGCAACCAACATATATCATAATCATATTTCTAAAATAAAATATCATGGAAGGAAATATCTAAAAAGGGAAACTTACCAAACAACGGAATACCAACTATGGAAATGGTGTTGCTTTTCTTCTTTAAAATAATTTGTGTCAATATCTGTAATGACAAAGATAAGGAAAAATCTCATTTCAGTAGATGAAAGATTGATTCACTATGGCTTACATCACAATAATTGCTTTCATACACACCCAACATAAAGTATTGTATAGTCTTTGCACAGTGTCTGGCATTTAATGAACGCTCATTCCCATTCTTTGCACATGTACAACTGTTAGCCTTATTTGTGCCAAGGCCACCGTCATCGCTTTTATCACCACGGACTGCCAGGGTCATTCATGTTATGAAGTCTCAGTTAAAAGACAAAATGGACTATAAGCTGTTCCATATATTTGGTTTCCAAGATTTGAGTTATTGAATGCCATGATTCCCAGAATGGCCTACCATTTGCTCTGTGATTTCATAGCACATATTCCCACCCTCCTTACATTTCAGTGGGACTTGCATTATTCTGATTTTCTTTTTAATTTCAACCCACATGGACCTCGGTTATTATATCTTTGAGAATTTCATGATATAGCTAGAATTGTGTCATCTGGTAAAATTAGGTTTCTACAATGTCACTCTGGAGGATAATCAAAGACTCAAATGCAGCACAAATTGTTCAGAACTTATCACCTGTCTAATTTCAGTAGAGACCAAAGAGGTAGTGTGTGACCATGGTTAGGAGCCAGGCTTTTAAGTTAAGAAGTTCTGGGTTCAAATCCTGATTTCTTACTAGCTGGTTTCTTAAGCAAGTTACTTTATCTCTTTAAGACTTAATGACCTCACCTATAATGTGGGACAATACCACCACCCAATTCATAGGTAATGCATGTAGAGTGTGTGGTACTCTTTGAACTCTAAATTCAGATTAACCATTATTATGACAGTTGTAATAAAAAAAATTATGTGTGGGCAATAAAATAAAGAGCACCTGCTGCAGTTGCAAGCACAAAATGAGAACACATACATACATTTGTGAATGGTGATTTTATCGACATCTTTTACATTTTGTTCAAGAAGCCTACCCAAATTTCTTTATTCTCATTGGTCCACCTCCTTTTGGATTCTTTATAATCACAACTTTTTATCAACAGCTTTGAGGTATAATTGACAAATAAAAATTGTATATATGTAAGGTGCACAAAATGATGGTTTAATATATGTATACATAGTGAAATGATTACCACAATCAAGCTAATTACCACATCCATCGCCTCATGTACTTACCATTTTTTTGTGTGGTGAGAACACTTAAGAGATACTCTCAGTGACTCTGAAGTAAACAATTCTATGTTATTAACTATAGTCACCATGCTGTCTGTTAGATACTCAGAACTTACTCATCTTATAATTAGAAGTTTGTACTCTTTGACAAACATCTCTCCATTTTGCCTGATTATTATTATTATTTTTTTTTTTTTGCGGTACACGGGCCTCTCACTGCTGTGGCCTCTCCCGTTGCAGAGCACAGGCTCCGGACGCGCAGGCTCAGCAGCCATGGCTCACGGGCCCAAACGCTCCGTGGCATGTGGGATCCTCCCGGACCGGGGCACGAACCTGCATCCCCTGCATCCGCAGGTGGACTCTCAACCACTGCACCACCAGGAAAACCCTGCCTGATTATTTTGATTGTTTTTTGTTTGTTCATTTTTTAAGATAAGAAATTAAGACAGATACAGAATTCTGTGTGACTCTTGAATGTCTCTCAAATCTATTCATTTCTTCCATTTCTTTTTTTTTCCGTGAGTTTTTATTTTACTTTTTTATTAATTTTTATTGGAGTATCGTTGCTTTACAATGTTGGGTTAGCCTCCACTGTACAACAAATCTTCCATTTCTATTGCTTGAGTCCAGGCTACCTCTTCTCTTGCCTGCTCTCTCTTGTTCTCACTGCTTCTGTGCTCATATCCTATGGTGATCATTGCTCCTGGTCACCAATAGTCATCCCTCCTCTACTTCTGGGCATTTAGGAGGATCGCCCTTTCCTGGGCCTTAGAGAAATGTATGCGGCTTCCCTGGTGGTGCAGTGGTTGAGGGTCTGCCTGCCGATGCAGGGGACACGGGTTCGAGCCCTGGCCTGGGAAGATCCCACATGCCACGGACCAACTGGGCCTGTGAGCCACAACTAATGAGCCTGCGCGTATGGAGCCTGTGCTCCGCAACAGGAGAGGCCGCGACAGTGAGAGGCCCGCGCACCGCGGTGAAGAGTGGCCCCGCTTGCCGCAACCAGAGGAAGCCCTCGCACAGAAACGAAGACCCAGCACAGCCAAAAATAAATAAATAAATTTAAAATTAAAAAAAAAAAGAAAGAAAGAAATGCATGGCCATGTGACCTGTGGTGGCCAAAAAAGTAAGAGTGGAAGTGACGTGTGATGCTTCCAGGTGGAAGCACTTGAGCTGATGTGCGTGGTTCTCCACGTTCTGCCCTTGTTGACACGACCACCAACCTTCCAAATGGCAGAGCTTTCGTCAGCCAGAGTTATAGAGGGAGGATGACGTGGAACAGAGTGACAAATGATACATGAGCAAAAAATAAAATTTGTTTCACAAACACAATTTAACTGCTAATTAAAGACTGCTTGGAACGTAAACTGTTGCATAATATTCTCTCCAACTGGAATTTAGGTAACTCTTCTGCAGGAATTACAGCTTGCTTCTTATACAGTCTTTGTGTCACCAACCTGAGCTTAATATAAGGAATCAGTAATTACTTGTCAGTGGACTGACCAGGGAAAGAAACTTGATTCTCTCCTCCAGCCCTTTTAAATCAATTGATTGTTTTATGTAAGTTAGCAGTAGACTTACATACAGTTACCATAGGTATATGGACTGGGATGAGAACCCCTCTTAAAATGTTCTAAGACTCCTCAAGCTGTCCTTTTGTATGGATATGTCTAAGGCCCATAAATCGCAAATCATTATTCACTCACTAACAGGGGCCCAAATAAACCTATGTCTTATTTCTATTACCTTTTAATATTCTTCTATTATCAAAGATATGGACGGAGAAAGGTAATGGAGGATGGACTTTCTGATAACTTTCGTGTCATCATGGTTTGGCCAAATGCAGGAACATTCAAACCATGATTATAAACAGTGGTATATAAAGTGTCTCCTGGGACTTTGGTCCAAGATCAGTCTATAGTTTTAGTAGACTCAAGTATTTGATTTGATGTCTCCTTGATGCCCTTCCGGAATAGCATAGTGGAAGCAGAGGTATCAGATGTGAGGGTAGCTCAAGATTGTGCCTCAACAGGAAGAACAGTCCAGGCACCAAATGTTTTGCTAGGGAGAATTTTTATGCAAATAGCCTTGGGAAAGACTTCCAAACCCTTGTTGAAAAACTCCAGAATTTTTCTCCATTCTACTACTTTAATAGTCAGCAGCCCCGAATTCTTGCTGTCACTTCATTGCCTCTTCCATTTGTTGTTTCCTTCACTCTGTCATCTGTATATCCTATTGATGTGAGTCTTGTTTCTGATTTCCAGGGTCTGCCTTGACTTTTGGTGACTGTGTAGGATACAAATCCCATCTCTGAAATCACATCAGTAACATCAGATAGAGACTCCTCAACTGCATGCCCATAAATGGCCCTCCCCACAATTCTCCATTGTAACTAACTTTGAATTGGGCCAAAGAGTATAGGACGACAGGTCCACGTTTGATTTTCCATCAACCTCAGCAGTGACTAATATTCCACTATCCTTCGTATTTTTATTTTCTTTAAATTCTTTGGAAAGGATCCATTCAGATTAGTTTCATAAGATCAAAGCTCATATTACTATATATTCTTACTTTTTCACATTCTAATGTTTCTGAAATTGCGGTGCCTCTTACACTTGATATTTACCTTTAATGATATATTTTTAATCTCCAAATTATTAAATTTACAATGCAGTGTATAATTGGTAGAATCTTAGAACTCAAGGTATATGTTAATATTACTCCTCATATTAGAGGTTCTCAAGTACACTTTATGACACTGGCTTCTTATTGTACTGCATACATGCAATTTAACAGAGATAAAGGGTTATATCCCCAAGAACTGTGAAAGCCAACCAAATCCTGAGCATCACAGGCTAGAGGAGCGTTGAGCCTGGTTTGCACAGATGTGTCTGGTCTGCCTTCTGAAACTTCTGTACATAAGTAACAACAACCTTTCCTCATCAAGAGAAGTTGCCAGACCATCACCACATCTGGGGTGGAACAGCAGCTAATTTTACACAAAAAGTCAGTACTTATTTGACTTTTTGCTCAAATTCTCTGGCTTCCCAATCCACTTGAACACGTTGACTAGCTGGTTAATACTTCTCAGGGAAAACTACATTTAATTTGATCCCATTTACTCTTTTTCTCATACTTAAATTTACAAGTAAACATCATCACAGAGTTCACAAGGTTTTACTTAATTTCCCTATGTGCACTCAACATTTCACTTGCTGAAACCACTGCTATGAAGCTTATGCTTTTCTTTAGACAAAATCATATACACCAAACCTCCCCCCACTAAAACACTGCATCTTCTCCAACAACCTCACTGTAAGACATACAAGCATATGATAACATGTTCACATTTCCAATATAAAAACACACCACATAAAATTTCTTGTTTTACTTATATAAAAAAGGTGGGCTTCCCTGGTGGTGCAGTGGTTGAGAGTCTGCCTGCCGATGCAGGGGACACGGGTTTGTGCCCCAGTCCGGGAAGATCCCACATGCTGCGGAGCGGCTGGGCCCGTGAGCCATGGCCGCTGAGGCTGTGCTCTGCAACGGGAGAGGCCACAACAGTGAGAGGCCCACGTACCGCAAAAAAAGAAAAAAAAAAAAAGGCATAAGTATCTCTCTGTGATCTGGAAGTCAGATGTTGAATTATCATAAGTTTATAAAGAAATGTTTTTCTCCTCAACAAATCAACTATATGATACTACCCTAAGCTTTGGGAAGATAAGTGACTTTTTCTAAGACCTACAAATTGGTAAGGACTAGCATTTATTGGGATTAAACATTAGGCATGGCTTTAAATTCCCAGGAATACTTGGTGAGGAGAATCCTGGAATTCATACCACTATACCTATACAGATTAAGAGAATCAAGATTTGGGGCCCTCAGTAGTAGATGAAGCCAGGGATATATTAATACCCATCCAATCTATAATTATTCAATTGCATTAATTAAGTAGGGAAGCCAAGTGATTTCTTTAAGGGTTAAAAATGTATCAACTACTGCGGAGTCAGCGACGTTATGAATGTGCATTGAGATTGATTCATACAGTCCTGGGTCTAATTTTACTTCTACCACCTTTTCCTGGTTATTTGACTTTGCAAAACTACTTAATCTCTTAGGCTTAAGATACTAGCCTAAAGTTTCTTCTTCTGAAAAAAAAAAGCAAAATAATAGCTATTTTACATGATCATAAATTTCCTCTATCTCTATCTCATGTGTGTGTATATACCATATCTGGCATAATGAATACTCAACGGCAGTTGTTGTTAACACGATACTCTACCCATCCCAACTGTAAACTCAAATACCTTACCTAATAGCTCTCATTTTCCCTTACCAATATGAGAATTGGACAATCTAATTTATCTTCTAGGCTACCATCATTTATCATCTCACTCTCCCTTCCTGTCTGGCTAAGAGAAGCTGAGAGAGTAGGACTAACAATAGAAATCATACAAATGCCTAATTTCAAGGAAAAAGTGCCGCGGGACAGGAAATAGTCCTATAATTGCTCATTTTTTCAGCTGGAAAAAGAAAAGTCTGAACAAACTTACCAACAAAACCTTCCATTAAAAATTCTTCCTAGCACCTCCTTCATAAAAACCTCCTGCAAATAATTGGTACAGAAACAAGGAATCTTATTCAAATACGGGTAATCACAAAGAAATCTTCATAAAAGTTGTCACTTTTATAGATGGATACTATGAAGCGCAAAAGGAGAATGGAACAGGAAAAACAACTGAAAATAATGAACACAATAAAAAAAATATTGCCATGGAGAAGATCAAGTTGTGATTGAGTTTTCACTGTGAAAACAGCACAACAAACCACCTCATGAAATGATGATCACTAAAATTCAGAGATCAAGTCAGACCTCTAGGACCTAGAGAACTATTTTAAGAATACAAAAGAAAAAAAGAATAGAGCTGATTGGTTTAAGGAAAGAAACAGAAGATAAAACTGAAGCCAACACCAAAATGAATCTGAACTGGGAAGCAACACAAGGGAGATCAAAAATTGCTATAAATGCATTAAACCACAGAATACTAGAATGGGAAATGTTAAAAAGATTAGTGAGAGAAATTACTGGTATCAAAGACAGATGTGGTTATAAAAGATGTGTATAATTGAAGCCCATGATGAAGAAATAGAAATAGGCAATTAAAGCAAATGTTAAGGATTATAATGGAAGAAAATTTCTCAGACATAGAAAAAAACTTGAATATCAAGTTTGAAAGGAAACTCTAGAAAACTAGGGCACCTACCAGGCACTGGTGGGGGACCACAGACACCTAAGGGGACTGGAAGAACCCCCAGCAATTGGCTTGCAGGATCGTGGTTCCCAGGCCAGAGGTCAGGCCCGAGCTCCTGTGGTAGGAGCTCCGAGTCCAAACCACAGGACTAACAGAGAACCTCAGACCCCAGGGAATATTAACTGGAGTCAGGCCTCCCGGAGGTCCTAATCTCAGCACCAAGACCCAGCTCTATCCAACTGCCTGCAAACTCCAGTGCCTGACACCTCAGGCCAAAGAACGAGTAAGACAGGAAAACAGCCCCACCCATCAAAAGAAAAAAAAAAAATGAAAGGACAAAAAAATATGTTACAGAGGAAGGAGCAAGATAAAAACCTACAAGACCAAATAAATGAAGATGAAATAGGCAACCTACCTGAAAAAAGAATTCAGAGTAATGATAGTAAAGATGATCCAAAATCTCAGAAACAGAATGGAGAAAGCAAGAAACATATAACAAGGATCTAGAAGAACTAAAGAGCAAACAATGATGAACAACACAATAACTGAAATTAAAAATACTCTAGAAGGAATCAATAGCAGAATAACTGAGGCAGAGGAATGGATAAGTGGGCTGGAAGAGAAAATGGTGGAAATAACTACCACGGAGCAGAATAAAAAGAATGAAAAGAATTAAGAATTAATTTCATGCCAACATGAAAGGATTGTCAACATCACTAATCATTAGAGAAATGCAAATCAAAACTACAATGAGGTATCACCTCACACCAGTCAGAATGGCCATCATCAAAAAATCTACCAACAATAAATGCTGGAGAGGGTGTGGAGAAAAGGGAACCCTCTTTCACTGTTGGTGGGAATGTAAATTGATACAGCCATTATGGAGAACAGTATGGAGGTTCCTTAAAGAACTAAAAATAGAATTACCATATGATCCAGCAATCCCACTACTGGGCATATACCCTGAAAAAAACATAGTTCAAAAAGAGTCATGTACCCAAATGTTCACTGCAGCTCTATTTACAATAGCCAGGACATGGAAGCAACCTAAGTGTCCATCGACAGATAAATGGATAAAGAAGATGTGGCATGTATATACAATGGAATATTACTCAGCCATAAAAAGAAATGAAATTGAGTTATTTGTAGTGAGGTGGATGGACCTAGAGTCTGTCATACAGAGTGAAGTAAGTTATAAAGAGAAAAACAAATACAGTATGCTAACACATATACATGGAATCTAAAAATAAAATGGTTCTGAGGAACCTAGGGGCAGGACAGGAATAAAGATGCAGATGTAGAGAATGGACTTGAGGACATGGGGAGGGGGAAGGGTAAGCTGAAACGAAGTGAGAGAGTGGTATGGACTTATATATACTACCAAATGTAAAATAGATAGCTAGTGGGAAGAAGCTGCAGAGCACAGGGAGATCAGCTCGGTGCTTTGTGACCACCTAGAGGGGCGGGATGGGGGGAGGGTGAGGGAGACGCAAGAGGGAGGGGATATGGGGATATATGTATGCATATAGCTGATTCACTTTGTTTTATAGCAGAAACTAACACAACATTGTAAAGCAATTATACTCCAATAAAGATGTTAAAAAAAAAACTGAAAAAAAAAGGACCCTCTATATTCCAAGAAAGAAGTAGCACAGAATGGCCAACATTATGACATACCATAAAAAAGTTATTGGATGTCAAAAAAAAAGGGGGAATCCATTGGGAAGCCAAAGGAAAAACAAGTCCTAGAAAAGTTGGGGAAATAGCTTCAACAAATGCTGAAAGACAGACAGCATTGCCTATGATATCCTCAGGGACAGAAAATATGGTTTGGAACTTTATACCCAGCCAAACTATTTTGAACATGGAAGAACTAAGGGAATATTGTTCCCAAGAGACTTTATTGAGAAATCTGTTGGAGGAAGAACTTCAGGCAATCCATATATGATTGTAAAAATTACAGCAAAAAGATTTATGGAGAGGACTGAATCTAACTACAGGACTGAGCCTAAATGTCATTCAGGGATAGTTGTTTCAGAGCAGAATATACATTTTATTAACCTTGACAAAAGTTGGGAAAAGAGGAATAAATGAAGACCTGTAATATAAATACATTGATTGCCTCATGTCTTATAGTTGAGAATAGTGAATTAAGAGCTAGAAGGATAACAGAACAAAAGGAAACAACCTAGCAAAGATAATACTGGAAACTGAAATTGGGTGGAAGAATAAAGGGAAAAAGAGAAAATACAGTCGTTTTTTTTTGCGGTACGCAGGCCTCTCACTGTTGTGGCCTCTCCCGTTGCGGAGCACAGTCTCCGGACGCGCAGGCCCAGCGGCCACGGCCCACAGGCCCAGCCGCTCCGCGGCATGTGGGATCCTCCCGGACCGGGGCACGAACCCGCGTCCCCTGCATCAGCAGGCGGACTCCCAACCACTGCGCCACCAGGGAAGCCCAGTACAGTAGTTTTAATCACTGCTTACGAAAGAAAGTTGATAGATACTATTTAAAGAAATAGAGAATTAGTAGTTACTACTCATGTTACACTTAATACGAAAACGTAAATATAAACTTTTCAGATTATCAAAAGAAGTACATATAAAATGAAAACAGAGACAATATATAGTAAAGGATTTAAAAAATATTAACGAAAGCGCCCATTCCCTTTAAATTAAGCATATTAAAAGAGTAGGTATGGCTACTTTCCTATGTTAGATCAGTAGTGTTTTATGGTCCAACAGTCAGTAAAATAAATTTCATTTAAGTAGTTAGTGCTGCTTTTCCCTTGAGGCTCTCTAAAAAAATATCTCAGAATATTAAAAGACAGATAAACCTTTTACTTGTGCCTGAAATTATGTAAAATTTTCATTAACCCATCAGCTAAATAACTATACCCTAAATGGTGGCAACTTCTTTAATAAAAAGACCACATTTTCTTCAAATTGCCAGAAGACTCTTCCAAGTGTACATTTGTACATGTGGTATATTGAATAATAGTGATGAGGTTTGCTATTTCAGCAAGGAACAGCAGTTTTTAGAAAGTAGAGCGATGCTAAGTTTCCAAGCCATCTCTCTTGCAGTGGGGTTGGTAAAGAGAGATGTATGAGTTTGCTAGGGCTGCTATAACAAAGTACCACAAGTGGGTGGCTTAAACAACAGAAATTTAGGGTCTCACAGTCCTGGAGCCTCAAAGTCCCAGATCAAGCTGTTAGCAGGGTTGGTTCTTTCTGAGGGCTGTGACAAAAGAATCTGGTCCATGCCTGTTTCGTAGCTTCAGTGTTTTGCTGGCAATCTTTGATGTGCCTTGGCCTATAGACCCATCATCTTGATCCCTACCCTCATGCTCACATGGCATTCTCCTTCTGTGCACATCTCTATGCACACATCTCTCCTTTGTCTAAGGACATGTTGTATTGGCTTAGGAGCCCACCTACTTCAAAATGACCTCATCATAACTTCATTACATCTGCATGTCTATTTCCAAGTGAGGTCACATTCTGAGGTACTGGGAGTTAGGAGTTAACTGTGGGAGGAGCCACAATTAAACCTGTAGCAAGACAGAAGAGAAAGTGGTGGTTCTGAAATGGTAGAGCAGACCATTCCACTTGTCAAAGTAGACAAAACCAAACTGGATGCCCATTAAAATCAGGTGTCATTGCTGGTATACATGTTGAATGTCGCTGGGACCTCTTGCAGTTTCTTACCTACCAAGTAGATGATTTTGCTTAATGATATTCATCAGTGATGAGAAAAAAGGCAGATGAGTATATCAGAGTATGAGAAGAGGAAATTAAGATCTAAATCCAAGCACCTTGATACTAGGACATCTAATCAGTGAAAAGAAACATTCCTGACTTTGTAAGACTTTCAAATTTATTAATCGTCCATTTTTTCTGTCTCACATATTGTTTATAAGCAACCTTATATTGTTAAATAAGTGTAATTCGCTGCTGTTGGACCTAAGCAAGTCTTCCAAAACCTCATCAGGATTTTTAACTCCTCACAGAGACACACACACTCTGTTCTAGGGCCAACTATACTGCAACAATTCTTTGTTGATAACAAAGGGTGTAGGAGTGGGCGGCCTGAAGTTCTACTTGCTGAAATCAACTTCATGTGCCGTGGAGCAAAAAGAGCTTTCCTATTTTTCAGGTAGCAAAAACCCTCTATCCCACAAATTTCAGCTTCACTTAATTGACCAATGTTTTCCTAGGTCGGAGAATGCTACTTAAAAGGGTTTTGGGCAATGTGAGATAATGCAGGATGCTACCTAAAAGTGGTAATGTAACCCTGATATTCATAATGAGATTTTTTTTTTAGTTCCATTTTGTATTGAACACTCAAAAGAATTAGCTACCTCAATTTGGTGCTAGTGTGATTTTAATCATTAATACATCCTAATCTCCCTTATAACACAAAGGAAGATACCACAGCTCCAAGTTTTAGTTTTGTTTATTTAGAATATGATGTTATTTTTAATTATATTTATTTTATCATTACTATCTAGTTATGGCGTTTGATATAAATATTTCCTTTATGAAAGGGATAAGTATTTTTAAAATAAATTGAAAAGTCAATTTTTAAAAAAGCTACAGGGCTTCCCTGGTGGCGCAGTGGTTGAGAGTCCGCCTGCCGATGCAGGGGACACGGGTTCGTGCCCCGGTCCGGGAAGATCCCACATGCCGCGGAGCGGCTGGGCCCGTGAGCCATGGCCGCTGAGCCTGCGCGTCCGGAGACTGTGCTCCGCAACCGGAGAGGCCGCAGCAGGGAGAGGCCCGCGTACCGCAAAAAAAAAAAATAAAAAAAGGCAAAACTACAAAATAAGTAACAGTCATGGAGTTAGGCAAACATTTCAAAGGTAGCATGCAAATAACTAAAATTTGGGAACTAATGAATTAATTCTTTCATTTATTCTGAAGGTATTTGCATACAGGAACAAAGCACTCCACTGGATGCTCAATAAATGTATTTAGTTGCAGGAAAAAGTTATCCTCTGCACCCAAATTTGTATGTTTTGGCTGGGCAGAAAGGAAAAACACAGAAATCCAGCAAATCTTTTTTTTGCTAGAATAGAGCAAGGGCTGAATTCCAGCCACCTTTGGAGCTGGTGGCAATGCCTCCTCCTTCCTTTCTGTTTTTATCCCCGGCTTCCCTGTTTTGCATTATGTTTGATCCCACAAGCCACCTCTGACCCTTTTGGGAATAGGCAGAGTATATAAAAAGGGAGGGGATTAATCAGTATTTGTTGAATAAATGAATACGTAAGTGAATGAATAAGCAAGCGGAGGACTGAGGGGGAGAACTGCAAAGCTCTGATGGTTCTTAGCTCTCCTGTTTTAATAAGGAGGGTTGATTCAAGGAGCACACTGTGATTCTAACAAGGAAGGTAGCACCCTGCCTGACCCAGATGGGGACCGCGGAGTCTGAATAGGCAGGAAATTAGAGAAAACACTCGTCAGTGAGTGTTTGTCTTCTCTCCAGATGTACTGGAGGGCTGGCTGATAACCCCAGATGGACCCAGAAATGACTTCTCAGGCAAGTCAGAGGAAACTGAAGCTTACGGTCACCTTGGCTAAACCTCAGATTAAGTGTGTCAGTCCTAATTCAGAGGAAATCATGAAAAAAAAAAAAGGTCTGGTTGTTAGTGTAAAGGAAAGTTGTAAAACTGCCTTTGAGAGGGAATCCAGCCTGAATTAGTAAGAGAGAGAAAACCTGCCATGTCTTTGTTCTCTGCCCAGGAGGGCCATCAGTGTGACCCTGACAGCTCTTCCGGGGGACAAGAGAAAATCCCTGGTGGCCTTGTGGAAGTTGTTTTCATCCTAGGTGACAGGCTGTTGGAGAAAATATCAGTCGCAGAGCAAAGAGAAACATGAGTGAATTTAACCTGCTGTTCTTGACTCTCTAGGTTTTAGCACTTCTTCCTTTGTAATACAGCACTTTACATATATGCCCTCCCTCTCCTAAATGGGACTCCGCCCAAAGGCAGGATTTCTTTCTTTCTATTTTTTTTTTTTGGCGGTACGCGGGTCTCTCACTGTTGTGGAGCACAGGCTCCCGACGCGCAGGCTCAGCGGCCATGGCTCACGGGCCCAGCCGCTCCGCGGCATGTGGGATCTTCCCGGACCGGGGCACGAACCCATGTCCCCTGCATTGGCAGGCGGACTCTCAACCAGTGCACCACCAGGGGAGCCCCAGGATTTATTTCTTGATTCATTTTTGTAGTCTTCGTGGTACCCATTATTTGAGACTCAATAGGCGCTTGGTATGTATTGGTTAAATGTATGAATGAAAGTAGACATTTGAAAATTGCTACAGCTGTTATTTAAATCCTTCTCCATGAATGTTTGAGTGCTTACCATGAACCAGACAGCTTTTCATCACTGGGAGAAATTTTAAAAATAAGTACGCCAGCCTCACTTCTAAAGACATTTGTAGACCTGAGGCTGATGTAGCCATGAACATTAGTAACATTTATACAACTGAGATCATAAGAAACAAAGTGAGAGGGGGATATAGCAAAGGGATGTGAGTACACAGAGAAAGAGGAATCAGATTTGGGGACTGCTTAGCGCAGAGATTGGGGAAGGAGCATTTGTTGAAGGCTTTGAAGGATGAAATTCAATAGGTGTAGGTAACTCTGGAGAGGACGTCCCAAGGGAAAATTATACCCCAGACAAAATCTTGACATGGGATAGAACAGAGTTTGTTTTGGCGTGTTGGGTAGTTTAGAGGGGCTATGATAATGTTCACAATGTGGGTGTGTGTATGTATGTGTGTGTGTGTGCGTGTTTATGTGTGAGAGAGAGAGAGAGGGAGGAAAGGGGGGAGAAAGGAGGAGGAAGAGAGAGAGAAAGAATCGAGGAGTTAAGGTCATCTGGGCACAGATTTCACAGAGCCTTAAAAACTGGGTGAAGCCATTTGGATTTAACTAAGTAATGAAGATCATGGAGCAGGGACATGACACAATCTCAGCTGCTCTTTAGAATCTGGATGCAACAATGAGCTCATCTGACCGACAAAGCTAGGCAAGAGTTACTTACGCCCCCTCCTCCAGGGTCATTCTTTCCCTTCCTGGTATCAAGCGTGCACCACCTAAAAGGAGACTCCAAAAGATGACGGCTAACTCAAGGAATGGTTCCCTGCTGGAATGTCATCCAAAAAAGAAAGGACAATGGAACAAGGAAACAGTGGGAGAGCCCTTCTAAAGCACAAGGCACATTTGTCTCTATTTGAGGGACGATTTAAAAAAAAAAAAAAAAAAGCTTCCCTTGAACATATGTCCTTAAAGGGAATGACCTAAGTGTTTATTTTTACTTTTTAGCAGGAAATATATTCCTGTGCAATCAAATACCTAGAATTGTCGAGAGAAAGCTCTATCTCACAAAGGGATGTCAGCTGGTAAGCACAGAATGAGTGACAGAATTAGAAAAAGCGTCTGCCAGCTCTAATGTAATTGATTCAGGCATGAATTTTCAATTGGTGTTTAAACTATTAGGTGAATGGAAATATAAGCACGTAATGAACAAAACACAAGTGAGATCTCATCACCCCTCTGATCAAAGCTCCGCACTGAGCCCCCTTTCACTCTAAGAGCCCAATTCCTTACAGAGGCCCCCAAGATCTCACACCATCTGCCTCCATTCCCTTCCTAAACGCAACCTCACTGTGACCCCCTTGTTCCTGTAACTTCAGCCACACCAGACTCCTTAGTCACGCACCCTCCTTAAGGTCTTCTGGTCACTATCCTCGAAGTCTGGATTCCTCTTCTCCCAGACGTCTGCTTGGCTAACTCTTTTCTGATACGAGTCCCTATTAACAGTCAACTTCTCAGCACCCTGTTTACAAATACACCCCACGCCGTTGCCACCCTCAGACACTCCCAGTCTCTGTCACTCCACTCTCTGCTTTTCCCTACTAGGCATCTACTGAGTGCTAACCTATGATATAATTTACTTACATGGGGAGACAGAGATTTTTGTCTTTTGTTTTCTGCAAAAATCCCAGGTATCTAGAATAGCACCTGGAATGCAGTAGTTGCTCAAATATTTGTATAATGCACTGAATAAAAGCCTATGGGCAAAGGAGTCTTTTGTGAGTCACCTTTGATAAGTGGCTCCTGCACTGCCCATGCATACAGTGGGAGCACAGATCGCAAGTGGGGACTGGCCTCTGCGTACGTGAAGGGGCAACCCTTGCCTCTGGGCGTTCACTACCATAAATAGGTGAGAAGTGTTGCCTAATTAGAGGATAAGGAAAATATATTAGTGCTGAGAAATTAATGAGCTTAGGGAACAGAAAATCAGTGCCTCTGACAAAGGAATCTGTTAGAAAAACAAACACAGCAGAGGCCAAGAGAGAGCAATACCAACTTCTAGACTTGCACCTTTCTGCTTCAAAGATGCAGAAGTTCCGTCTCTGATAAACTTCATTAAAAAGCCAACAGAATTCTCTCAATGCCCAGGCAGCTTCTTTGAACTTGCCTCCTTTTGTGAGCCGTTCTAGAAACCAGCCCAGGATCTGCATGTTGGGGAAAGAATCTTTCGTCTGACCAGGGATTAAGGCAATCTGCTTCTTCGGTCTGGGGGAACCTTTCTCCCGGGGGCCAGGGGATTAGGTATAAGCAGCTGTCTGGAATCAGGGAGCAGAGGGAAGGAGGCAGAAGTACACAGTCCAGTCTCAGCACAGGCTGTGAGCCATTCCAGTTTCTATTCTATAATCAGCTTTGTTTTCCTTTGTTCCTACGATTATGATCTTTTATGTTTTTCATTCCAGCCGCTCCTAATTCACGAAGCCATGAAATGGGTGTCAGGGGTCTGAAAATTTGTGAGAACTAGACATTATCGTTACAGTGAATAAATATCAGATTTTTGTGTACATATATGTACTATTTTTGAGCTATAGGTGTTCCTGGGACCAATGAAATATAAAAATGCTATTAAAAGTGTTGCTGAGTTCATTGAATGTCTTGTTATAGTACTCCTAACACAGTAACCTTTTGTCACAACGGCTCAAATAAACATGAATTGCTATTATCACAACGTTAGACAAAATCTTCTCTGGGAAAAAATATGGTAGGGACAAATCATCTAGGTCAAGTTCATCACTTACTTCCTTAATAGTTTGGAGAACCACAGAGAGGGAGACGTTAAGGTCTCATGGTGAGATAACAGAAGGCTGGAGCAGAATCCTGGTCCTTGGACACCCAGCACAAGGCTCTCAACAAGGGCTCTAACCTGCCAGCTGACTCCAGCCTTCCAACATTCCTCACTGAATGGACATTCCCCTACCCTTGACCTCTGACCATTTAAACTCTTGCTAGGTGGGTCAGCTGATGAGAGGATCCTTCTCTAGCAGGTAAGACCTGCTTTTTGCAGAACTAGATGCTCCTCCCCCACTGGCAGTGCAGCTCACATGGGGGTTCCCAGGAGAGGTACCCCAAGCCCGACGTTCCTTTCTACTACAGATCAAGCAGCTGGCTGCCTCGCTTCTCCTCTCACCCCAAACCAACACATTCTCCACGCTGCGGTGTGAATGAAAAAGATTGCCTGTCATATCAATAAACAAAGGATCTTGCAGGCATCAAGCTATCACAATATAGCTTCCCAGCTGGTGAACCCCGAGGGAACTCACAATGGGCTGCCCACTGCCAAGCCCTCAGCCACTGCAGTCACCCCCACCTGTGAACTCTGAAGAGATTCAGGATGGAGAAAAGCAGGATACTGGCCCCGGATAGCTGAGGTACATATCAAAGGAATGATTTCTGTGAGCCACTCTTGCATCTTCCCCTATACAGAAAAGTGCTAAAGTCCTTAACTGGAGATATCTGGTTTTCTTTCATTAACAGTAATCCTTTGATGTTCCAACTACCTGGTCTTTGTTACAAAAACTCCTATATATCCTGGCTTCCCCCGCCCCTGGCTTGCCTCTTGAGAGCAGTCCCTCAGAGTCATCTGAGAGTCCTGTCTCCTGGGCTTAGTCCTTAGAATGTCGGTCAAGTGTCCTTAGAATGTCTCAACTTTTAGGTTGTGCAATTTTTTTCAGTCAACAGCAGCGTGAGTGGTATTTTCAAAACAGAAATCTATGACTTGATTCAACAAGTCTTTGACCATCCAGCCCTAACCCTTACAGAGCTTACGTAGAAGTGGGTAGTGAGACAGGTAGCAAACAAAGACATGACAGGGGTGGTAAGAGCTATGAGGACAGGAAGTGGAGGGGAGAGACATGGTGTGTGTTTGGTGGGTAATTTTTACTCTTCTGAGGACTAGAAACAAACTCCTGGGTGTGGCCAGTAGAGCTCTACCTGATCCGGCCCGGGCTGCCTCTCCAGACTCGTGTTATACTGGATGTCAGACCCTGATCTCTACCGTGAAGTTTGCCACTGGGCCTTTGCACGTGCTCTTCCCTGTCTACCTCAGACTGCCTCCTTCTCCCTAGTAAATTCCTTCAGAAGATTCTTCAATTGCCACTTTACCAGGGAAGACTTCGCTGCCGCCCTCTGGCACCATGGAGATTCTCCTTCAGAGCATTCATCCCATTCATGATCTAATTCTTGTGGTTATTTGACTAATGTCTGTTTGTAAACCCCATGAAGGCAAAGTCCATGTATTATTGGGCTCATCCTAACACTTAACAGGTGTTTAATAGATATATATGGAATGAGTAAAGGTTCTCTAGAGATTCTCTTTGTGGACTTCTAAGGTCTTCTTAGCTGGGGATTTTAGTTGCTCCCCGTGACTCTACTAAATTGTTTTTTTCATTGAGGTAAAATTTACCCACTGTAAATTGACCATTTGAGAGTATGCCAACAGTAAGTTCGTACATTCACAATGCTGGGCAACCATCACTCAGCTGGAACTAGATAATTCCAACATTTCCCTCACACCAAAGGGAAAGCCCATACCCAGTAAGAAGTCACTCCCCTCCCACCTCCCTCACAGCCCGTAGCAGCTACAAATCTGTTTTCTCCATCTACAGATTTGCCTCCTCTGGGTATTTAATATAAGTGGACTCATACAACACGTGACCTTTTGCGTCTGGTTTTTTTCACTTAATGTTTCACAGTTCAACTGTGTGGTAGCATGTACCAGAAATCCAGTTCGTTTTATGGTTGAGTAACATTCCATTGTGTGTGTATCCAGTTATACCTATCCATTCGTCATTTGATGGGTATTTTGGTTGTTTTCACATTCTGAGTTTTGGGACTAGGGATGTTATGATCCTAAGTTTAAGATTTCTTCCCTCCCTTCCCTCCTTTCTTTTTACTACTTCTTTACCATTTTTGGAGCATACTAAGGGGGTGGAATTGCTAGGTCCTAGAATAATTTTCTAGTTAACGTTTTGAGGTCTCTTGTGTACGAAGAACAGATACCGTGTTTGCGCAGTTGCTGAGGTTTCTCCTCTTTGCCGGAACAGTCTGGTTTCCATGACTCTGGCAGGTGGCTGAGCAGCCTTGTGCATGCTCTGGGTGACCATCGTGGGCGCTCTGTCCCTTGTGCCAGAATCCCCCCAGCCTGTGTCCTTCACCTCCTCCAGTGATTTTCTCCATTACCTCTTCCTTTCAATACATGACCTATTTTTCTTTCCAAAAGCCATCAGCCTCCATGGAGCCTAGGAAACAGGTTTAAATGTGCCCTTGCAGCCAAAAGTTGCATATGAGTTTTGACAGAAAAAGACATTTCCCTTGGCCCTATTCATTTACTTCAGCGAGCCAGTCTCCAAGTTTTGTCAACTTGGGAAAATTATTTAACCTCTGAGTCAATTTTTTCATCTGTAGAATAGGAATGATACGTGTTTTGTAGAGGTAAAAGAAATATAGGTCAGAAGCTTGGAGCTGTGCCTAGCAGAAAGCATATGAAATACTCATTTGTTATTTTTCTCCAACCTAAGATGCCGTAGTATAGAGGGAATTTCATTATAATTATTTAAAATATCATTTTTTATAATGATTCCTAATTATTTGTTTTAAGCAGAAAGTTGACATTTTCTTAATGTATGAGTCCTTTAGTGAGAAGCTGCAATCTTTAAAGAATTAAATGTGCTCCTTCTCTGACTGAGATCTTCCTATGGCTTCTCATTGCGTTTAGAATAAAACTCAAACTTCTTCCATAGGCCTTCATGATCTCTTCTGATCTGGCCCCTGTCTTCCCCTCTAGCTGTATCCTCCCACCTCTCTCCGTTTCTCTCAAGCTCCAGCCTTGCAGGTCTGCTGTTCCCCCAAGGCCCCAATTTCTTTCCTGCCTCAGGTCCTTAGCGTCTGCTGATGACCCAGGCTCCAACCTTGTCTCCCAGGCTTTCCCAAGCTTTGGGGTAAGAAAGAAACTGCTATCAATTTCCTTAACTGCTTTCATTCCTTATGCTTGACGTTTAAAAGGAAAACAGAACCACAATTTTTTGTCACTGCATGCTTTCTGATAAACATTTATTTGTCTACCTAGAGGTGGTCAGTCCCCGCTTCTGAGCTGTGAGCTTCATGAGGCAAGGAATCTGGTGTGTTTCGCCCTCACTCTTCACACACAAAGCATCTCGACAGAGGAGCCTCCCCTTTGTTGAATGAATGAAATCACGATTTCTCTTCTACCTTGGTGCCAAAATCATCTCCAGTGAGTCTTATTTCCAATCCATAACGAGACCAAAAGTGATAGGAAGGGTCGATATTAAAAGCGTTCCCATTTGCAGTAACATATACAGAGAGATGCAGCTGCCTTTACAGAAGCAGCTTTGACATGGGGTGGGAGTGTGCGTCAGGGTTTTGACAGGGATATTGAGAAAAGTACCGTGAGCGCCCACTCCCAAGAAAAAGTGAACCACAAGGATACCACAACATCAAATTGTCTAATTATTGGAAATAAGAAAATGGAAAAAATACTAGAGTCATGTATAAGGCTTCGGGGGGCAGGGGTGGTGGGAGGGACTACAAAGGGGCACAAGAAAACTGGGGGTGATAAATATGTTTACTGGGGTAGCTGTGGTGATGGTTTCACAGGTGCATCCATATGTCATAACCTGCATTCTGATGTTTCAAATGTGTGCAAATATGTGTTTCAAATATGGCAACGATACCTCAGTAAGGCTATTCAAAGCATTAACAAAATTAGGGGGGAAACAACAGTAACCTCCACAACAAAATAGCAGTCATGAATTTTCTCGGGCTGATTAGATCAGAATCTAAGTTTCTGAAGGTGGAGCTAACGCATCCTACTTGTTCTGGGAATTCTGGGATGGGACACTGCTGAGGTCCCTTTTGCAGAGGTGACAGAGAAAGACGAGCCCGTGTGGGGCGGTTGTTGCCATCCAGGCCTCACCCCCATCCTCAAGGGGGCGCCCCTTCATGGGTGAGTAAAAGTCAAGAACCTCTCGTGCACCAGCGCTCAGAGGGAAGCTTTCCAGCAAGGACAAGAAGGAGGTCGTGCTGTTACCGTGTTTTGTTTTTGCCTAAAGCCGTGAGGAGCTCAGACACCAGACCAGCAGCTCCTGTAGAAAGCCCCCCTACAGCCATTGACCTGACCTTTCCTCTCCTGAGGCTGCCCTCCAAGTCCCAGCCTGCTCTCGACTACTGAATCCATCCAGTTTATGGACAGGGCATCGCTTCCCCTCACATTTTGTTCTTTCCTCCATTTTCCTCTGCTTACATTTCCTTTCTCTTCTTGTTCTCTTCCTTTTTAAAATATGAAAGTAAATTTACGCTGGTTGGACACTATTTGGCCAACTTCTCACTAACCTTATTCTATTTTGTCTTTTAAGCCAGACCAGGGAAGAGCTGCCATCAGCGTTCCTATTTCACAGAAGAGGAAAACGATACTGTGACAGGTTCGGGGCTCAGGTATGTTCTGCCTCCAATAAATGCAGAGCCAGGATTTGAACCTGGAATACCTCCAGTGTCTGAGCTCGTAAGTTCCAGACACAGCCCCTTTCCTGATCTCCAAGATTTCCTTCTTTCTTTTCCCTTTACACAGGTATTAATGTGTGATGACTCCATTAAATGAAGTATTCTATATTTCTAAAAAATAATGTGGTAGAGTATATTAAATGGCATGGAAATAATCCTCGCATAGCCTAAAGCATAAGAAACACATTTAATAATTAAGTACTCTATGTCAGTGCATATGTATATAGTAAATTAGAAGCATATACACCAAATTCAGCAAGGTAGCAGGATACAAGGCCAATATACAGAAATCGGCTGCACTTCTTTACACCAACAATGCAACATCAGAAAGTGAATGCATGAAAAGGAATACCTTTTAAAGTTGCAGCCCCCAAGATCAAATATTTAGGAATAAACCTCACCAAGGAGGTGAAAGACTTACACACTGAGAGCTATAAAATGTTAACAAAGGGAATTGAATATTGTATTGTTAAAATGGCCATACTACCCAAAGCAATCTACAGATTTAATGCACTACCTATCAAATTCCCCATGACCTTTTTCACAGAACTGGAACAAATAATCCTAAAATTCATATGAAACCATAAAAGACCCAGAATTGCCAAAGCAATCCTGAAGAAAAAGAACAAAGCAGCAGGCATAACTGTCTCAGACTTCAGTCAATACTACCAAGTTAATCAAAACAGCATGATATTGTCACAAAAACAGACATATGGATCAATGGAACAGAATAGAGAGCCCAAAAATAACCCCACACACCTATGGTCAATTAATCTTTGACAAGGGAGGCAACAATATACAATGGGAAAAAGACAGTCTCTTCAGCAAGTGGTGCTGGGAAAGTTAGACAGCTGTGTGTAAATCAATGAGGTTAGAACACATCCTCTCACCATACACAAAAATAAACTCAAAATGGCTTAAAGATTTAAACATAAGACATGATACCATAAAACTCCTAGAAGAGAACATAGGCAAAACATTCTCTGACATAAATCGTACGAGGTGAGCCTCCCAAGGCAATAGAAATAAAAACCAAAATAAACAAATGGGACCTAATCAAGCTTACAAGCTTTTGCACAGTAAAGGAAACCACAAACAAAACAAAAAGACAACCTACAGGATGGGAGAAAATGTTTTCAAATGATGTGACCAACAAGGGATCAATTTCCAAAATGTACAAACAGCTCATACAACTCAACAACAAAAAAACAAACAACCCAATTGAAAAATGAGCAGAAGACCTAAAAAGACACTTCTCCAAAGAAGATATACAGATGGCCAATAGGCACATGAAAAGATGCTCAACATTGCTAATTATTAGAGAAATGCAAATCAAAACTACAATGAGGTACCACCTCACACTGGTCAGAATGGCCATCATTAAAATGTCTACAAATAACAAATGATGGAGAGGGTGTGGAGAAAAGGGAACCCTCCTACACTGTTGGTGGGAATGTAAGTTGGTGCAGCCACTGTGGAAAACAGTATGGAGGTCCCTCAGAAAACTAAAAATAGAATTACTATATGATTCAGGAATCCCACTCCTGGGCATACATCCAGAGAAAACTATAATTCAAAAAGATACGTGCACCCCTATGTTTATAGTAGCACTATTCACAATAGCAAAGGCATGGAAACAACCTAAATGTCCACTGACAGATAAATGGATAAAGAAGATGTAGTACATATATACAATGGAATACTACTCAGCCATAAAAAAGAACAAAATAATGCCATTTGCAGCAACGTGGATGCAACTAGAGATTATCATACTAAGTGAAGTAAGTCAGAAAGAGAAAGACAAATACCATACGATGTCACTTATATGTGGCATCTAAAATATGACACAAATGAAACTATCTATGAAACAGAAACAGAATCAGGGACATTGAGAATAGACTGGTAGTTGCCATGGGGGAGGAGGGTGCGAGAGGGTTGGATTGGGAGTTTGGAGTTAGTAGATGTGAACTATTCCATATAGGATGGATAAACAACAAGGTCTCACTGTATAGCACAGGGAACAATATTCAATATCCTGTGATAAACCATAATGGAAAAGAATATGAAAAGGAATGTATATATATGTATAACTGAGTCACTTTGCTGTAGAGCAGTAATTAACACAACATTGTAATTCAACTCTACTTCAATAAAAAATAAAGTAAAAAAAGTAAAAGAAAAAATAAAGAAGCATGTACATCAAAATGAGTCATTGGTCGTTTGCCTCGAGAGATGGTGAATTAGATATGCTTACTTCTCTTAGCTTATCTGCATTTTCTTAAATATTCATGATGAGCATGTTACTTGTGTCACAGACAAAAGTACAGGGATGCTTTCTAAAAAGTAGCAGTCCTTTAGAGGGGAGGGTTACATTTTCTTTTTTTTCCCCTTATAATCTTAGCTCTGACTAGTGAGCAGCGTCTCTTCTCTGCTAGGAGAGCCACGTAGGGAGCTTGTCCCAAGATTGCAGGAAAATCAAAGGTGCAAATAGAAACATGTCTAATGCAAAACTCAGTTCTCCACTCAGAATGGGAGCTTCCCTCTGAAGAGTGACCACAGATAAACAGAGGGGCTCCGTCCTGGCAATGCTCTGCAAATACTGTGGACTTTCATATGCTACCTTCTACCCAAGATTTCCAAGTCTCTCACCCCAACTAACTCTTCCCTTCCTCTTCTGGGCTTGGCTCTTCCGTCTATAACTACCTTATAAAACCAACCAATTTCTGCCCTGAGGTAGAAAATTCATAGTCCTAACAGAAATAGAGGGGTTTTAATAATATAACTAAAATGTCCTTACAGTTCCTCATTTGATTGTGAATCAGATCAAGGAAAGACCCATGGCTGCTTTGTTTTCACTTAGGATTTATTCACTCATCTGAGTAAAAATAGAGTGTCTACTTGGTTCCAAGCACTGGGCTGAGGGCTGGGGATTTAGTAATAAAAAGACGCAGTCTCTGCATCCCCCAGCTTATGGGGAAGGCACAGCCAATAAAAACTGAAACCAAGAAAACACTGTTATACTGTGAAGGAAATACACAAGGTGACATGATGAAGAGTAACTAGGGGCTGATTGTAGATATGGAGGAAGGGAAGGCCACTCGGCAGAGATGATATTTGAGCTGAGACTCGCAGGCACAGGGATTGGATAGGAAGCACATGATAAGTACATATCAGACCTTTGCTTTGGGAATGAATGAGTCATCTGGGTTACCTTTCTCTGTATCCCCCAACAGGTCCCTGTGCACAGCAAGAGACCAATACACTGTGGAACTTGATTCAGACAAGTTATTGAGCTCCAATTATTGGCTAAGCATTCTGTTTTATAGACTCCACCTCACTCAATCTTCCCAAACACACACGAGATAGAGCTTTAAATAAAGGACCCATTCTACTGATGAAGAGAACGTTCACTGAAGTTAACTTGCCCAATGGCTGGTGAGTAACAGAAGTAAGATCAAAGCCCATATTTACTGGACGGCTCCGAAATCCACCTGCTTCCACTCATCCTTGAAGGAGTACGGGTATGAAATCATGTCCAAAAGGGTTTAATGAGAGAACTAAATAAAAATGAGCACATTACTGTTTACATAGTGGAAATCTAAAATCAAATGTTAGTTTTACAGAAGTCATTTGCCTCTTTAAGTGTGAGGTCAAATTTTAGGGGAAAAAAAGGCCATTTTTTATATGAAAAAAAGAAGTCTCATTGTCTCAGTAGCACTTCAGATGGATGTTCAGACTTTCAAGAATATTCTTGTGGGCAAGAGACTTGAGGAGCACGGAACGAGGGAGCCTGTGTCCTGGGTTGGCCTTGTGAGTAATTTGTTGCATAATCTTAGGGAAACAAATCCACCACTCTCCATTTTGGAGTCCTTGATGATACCCTTGCTAGCAAACAGCAACGTGATGAATTGTGGCAAACACGTGGGTGAGAACTAGGGGGTCAAAGTTCCCTGAAAATAGAGAAACCCTAAGCATTTGAGGAGATAAAGAATGGCAGAGGAGAACCTAGTCTTGATGTCTGCTCTGGGAGAAAGGAATAGAGCTCATGATGGAGGTAAAAAAGAATAAGAGGGCAAGAACTGAAAGTGACAGAGAAAAATGAGAGCATCTTTTCTTTTCCTAAATAGCCATCGACTTCTTGATGTCAGTGCCTACTTCTTCCTAATTTGTTTTTTCCATATAGAACCTGTTAGAGGGCCCTAGCACACAGTAGGTAATTAGTTAACTGATTGGTTAATAATTTGGAACACTCTGAGAGCTGGGAAAGGACACTGTTACTACAAAGACATGCTGGTTAATAAGCGATAAAAAGTAAGAAGAAGGACACAAAGTCAGATGGCTAAAGGGATCCACTGTGTAAGGTTTAGGAATTTGTCACCAGCACCAGCTGAGAAGAGAAATTGGACGTATCCAACTATCATCCATCTGACATTTATTAAACACTCACTCTATGTGAGGCACTGTGGGACCACAGAGATAGAATCTTGGACAAAACATACCTGCCCTCTTGGAGCCAAGAACCCAGTAGATCAACTACCTTTCCTCAAAAGTTAATAATACAAGGAACTATTAACAACAGCAGTGAATGGCTGAGAGGTTGTTTATTTGCCGTGTGACCTTTTAAGACCATCCAGTCTAAAGCTTCTATCTTATAGACAGGAAGGCTGAGGCTCAGAAAGGCCAACTTGTTCAGGGCTACGTAGCTTGTTGATGGAGGCCCAAAACCAGAGCCTGGTCTAGCGACTCTAAGTCGCTAGGCTGGGTCTCAGAGAAGCTTGTCCCTGTTTTTAAGGAGTGATGCTGAGGTCGTGGCAGGCATCGGGGCTTGAAGGCGCTCACATGTGGTCCTCAGCTCACTCTGCCTTGCACACAGAGAGAGAGGGGCTTCCACCAGGCCTTGGCGGACAGGCTTCCACAGGCCCAAGCACACTGCATTGTCTGCATGGCGAGTGGGCTTCAAAGAGCCATCAAGGGACAAGAGCCGTGGAGCATCTCCTCGGTAAATGGAAAACTTGTAACAACATGAATCTGCTCTTTCCCATTACACAAAATGCTAAGTACCCAAGCGTTTGATGGTCCACTGCAAATGAAATATTACAGAAGCCTTGATACCATTTTAATATCCTATTTGTCATCCCACTTAGCTGACTGCAGAACAACTCCAGTTGTCATTTAAGGAGTCTCTGTCACATGCTTGACAAGGTTTATCCTGGCTGCTCCCTGCAGGTTTCACACATCCAGCAACAATGGAACAGGAGCAGAGCCTGGCCTGCCTGTCCACCCACCGGCCCCGTATTTTCCTTGTTCAGAAAGGCGTGCAGGTGTGCCGAGTGGCTGGAAGCTGCAGCTCTATGCACAGCCCCGGTCAGGGGGGTGCGGAACGAGGCCCTCTGGACAGGAAGGTCATCCCTGACTAGTGGCCCAGCGGTTAATGTCTACCTGGTGACCTACAGGAGGTCAGGATATCCATGGGGGAAGCTCACCTGATAGTTTCCATCACCAAAGGTTTTAGGACTGAGGGCCTCAGCTCCCTGCCGAGGACGTCACCCCTATGCCCTTTTCCCCAGCACCAGGAAAAATCCCAGGACTTTAATATTCAGGAAGCTGGAAATGGTTTCCTGTTTTTTTTTTTTTTTTTTTTTTTTTTTTAAAGATTTATTTAGGCTACACTGGGTCTTAGTTGCAGCACGTGGGATCTTCGTCACAGCGTCCATGTGGGATCTAGTTCCCCAACCAAGGATCGAACCCAGGCCCCCTGCCTTGGGAGCATGGAGTCTTACCAACTGGACCACCAAGGAAGTCCCCTGTTTTTTTTTAAAGGGGCTTAAGTTCAGAAACCATAGAAGGTTCTGAGAGTGGTGGTTGATAGTACCAAAGCTCTGGAGTTACACGGTAGGGTGGGGTTCCCTCTTCCTAGCTGAGCAAGCTACTTCATCTCTCTGAGCCTCATGTGTTTATCTGTTAATAAAGATATCCATAGTATTTTTACAACAGGGTTCCTGTCAGGAGTGGATGAGGCAGCCCAGGAGAAGTGCTTCTAGCAACGCCTGGAACTTAGTTGTTACCTAATACGTGTTAGCTCTTCCTGTTCTGGGTCTTTACCATCTAGGCAGAGGCAGGATGGGCAGACAGTCCTGACAAGGGAATCACATTAGCCTCTCTCTCTGTGTGTTTGTGTGTGTGTGTGTGTGTATGTGCGTGTATGTACGTGTGTGTGCACTCACATTACCATATAATATATGGCATATATATAATATATATTATATTTAGATAACTTGGTCAAGCCTGTCTGCCCAACTTGTAATATATACTTTTAGGCAAAATATCTATTTTGCCAACATCAGCAAGAGAAGGAAAAAGATGAACAGATTCTTCAATTACATACAGTAATGCATCTATAATGTCATAAAGAGCGGTTGGCATGCAGCAAGCCATCCTGGAATGAGAGCTATTATAATCCTAAAATCTGCGAGCCGCTGGCAGTCCTGTTGCCAACAGTAACCCCGTGCTTACTCTTATGGAGACCTCGTGCTTCCCTTAGGCGTAGTGTGAGTCAATGTAGCTGCTCTTGGCACCTGACTGAACTGTGAAAAGTGTGGAATGACAGACAGAAGGAAACATGGAGCATATTAACTTCTTCCTATCTCACAAATGGGGAAACCGAAGCCTGGAGGGAAGAGACAATTCCTCAAGGCTACACAATGAGTTAGAACATGGATCAAATCCAACAAGGTGGGAGAAAAAGCTAACAGATTTTGAACAGTAACCCTTGGATTGAATATGATACCAAGTGCTGCCAACAAACCTATAAATTAGTTACTACTATTAGCCCCATTTTACAGAGGAGTAAGCTGAGGCTTAGAGAGCTTAGGAAACCTGCCTCATGTCAGAGAGCTAGTCTGGCTCCAGAGTCCACGTTCTTGACCAGTTCACTGCCCTGTGTAAGTAAATCTTGATGGCGGAGTTATGGGTGGGGAGTTAACGCACTACGTATGTTCGGCCAAGACGAAAACGCCTTATGGCGTTGATAGCCCAGCTTTGTATCTAAGACTCAGGTGGGTCTCGCTCGGTTCAATCCCAGCTCTGCCATTTAATAGCTCTGCAGTTGACCTTGGTCAAGTCCCCAACCTCCTTGAGCCCTGGGTTCCTCAGGAGTAAAGTGAGACAATCTGTGTCCCACAGGGCTGCTGAGAAAATTCTACAGCAGCACAGCTTGGCGATTAAGAGAGCAAGTATGACCCACAGCTCTACCCCTTGAAAGTGTGATATCTAACATATTTCTTAACTTGCCTGGATCTTCAATTTCCTTATCTGTAAAACAAGTTAAGAGATAGCACCCTTCACCTGGCAGGTTTTTTGCGATGCGTCAAGATCATTTACGTAAAGCCCTGGCACTAAGACTGGGGGGCTCAGTGAGCACTTCCTAAAGGTCAGCTAATATTATTATTACAATGTATATGAAACCCCACTAGAGCACGGAACACACTGCTGACATTTAATAAAATTTGGCTGTTAAACGGATGATAAACTGAGCTGTTTCATTAAAACATTGAAAAGCCTAAGCGTTTATGCCTAGGCTTCTGTCTCAATCCTACCTCATTTCTCTGGTATAAAAAAACGTGTTTGTGGGTTAGAGCTGGAGTGGGAAAAGGGATAAGAAAGAAGTGGGACAATTGTACTTACCTGAGGACTTGTAACTCTCCACCATGTACCGTTCCCTCACTGCCTCTGCCCCCTCTCTTTTACTGCTATTCTATTGGAATCCTGCCTCAGGAGGTAACTGCTATCTGGAATTGTGTCAGCACCTGACTTTTAGATTTAGACTTTTAGCTTTTGAACATTGAAAGCGTGGAAAGGTAAGTTCTGAAGGAACCTGGAAAATAGCCTCTATTTATTGAGAAGTTAGAATGGGTCAGGCACTATGCAAAGCATGTTAAAGTTTTAAGACGTTTTGCCTCCTACCTTTCTTATTAACGTGTCACCACAGAAATGGATTGTCCTGGGATCTCTGAGACATTTCACTATAGAAGGCACTTTTTTTTTCCTTTCCAGTTTAATTGAGAAACAATTGACCTATTATAGGAAGAGGTTTTAACCAAAGAGATCTATCCAGAAACAGCCTCTGGGAAAACATCTATCAACCAGTTTACTCTCCATATCCAATGCTACTCAGGTTTTCCTGAGCCAGGAAGGGGTTCTGTAGATCCCATGGAACAATTTTCATATCTTGTATAAGCACCGTGGAAGGAAGAGTCAGCAAAAGTAATTCATCAGGGTTCAGGCCAGTTGTTATCTCCTCCCTACTCCCTGTGTAACACTGATGTTCAGCTGTGGACATTTGACAGACGTGGTAGGTTAGCACATCTGTACTTCCAGGCCCAACTTCTCCTTCGCTTAAATCTACCAAAGGGTACTTAAAAACCTGAATTTCCCAGGTTCCCTTGCAGCTAGGATTAGCCCTATGTCACAGTTTTGTCCAGGGAGATGGAATGGAGTTCTTCTGGTACCACTCTCCTTCCTCATACTGTGACTATAAGGTATGGGGAGGAGAAGGCAGTGGGCTAAGCAGGCAGAGAGGAAGGACAGAGAACATGGGCCTGTGAGGACATCTTTGAGTCCATGCATCAGCTGTGGACTGCTTCCGTCTACACTTCTTGTTTAAGCCACTGTAATTGGATCTTATTTGTAAATGACTTATTCTTAACCCATGTAGTGAATGGGTATTTGTCATTTGTGGCTACTCAGGCTCCACTCTCCCTCTCTTCTGCAGCAGCAGCCAGATTTCCTTGTAAAGAACTACTTATTCCCCATACGGAGCCTTGGGCAGAGGGGGACTGTCAAAACGCCTAGCCCTTTGGGTTTGCCAAAGGGGTGGCACCAAGTCGAATAGTCTCCTGTGCTTCCTACCATGAAGGCCCAGGTGCCTGTCTCTTACGACATGGTTCTTCAGTCTTCACTTAGATTCTAAAAGTTACCCCAGATCCTTCCAATAAATTCCATATGTTCTGAAGTTAGTTAGAACCTGTTTGTGTTGCCTGCAGCCCAAGAGCCGTCCTTGCTACTTACTGATCTCCACAACAACATTGCTACTGAATAGTTTCTACCCGCAAGGTAACGTGCTCAAGTCTTTGCCTGCATTATCCCATGTGATTCTTACAAAGCTCCATACAGTAGGAACTCTTAGGCCATTTCAGAGGTGGGGAAACTGAGGCTCAAAGAGGTGAAGTGATTTCTCCAATGTCATACAGCAAGGAAGTAGCTGAGGCAGAGACAGTACTCACCAAATATTCACGTGCTACCCTATATCACTGAGCCTTCTGTCATTTAAGTTGGGCCCTGGTAACCAGTACTGGACAATGGAACATGAGTGGCCATGACATATGCACTACCAGGTGAAGGCAGGTAAGAACTGGTGAATCTCTTCTATCAATATTTCTTATTCCCCACCTCCGTGGCCTTGGAGGATAGCTTGACCACAGGTGGGATGATGGCCTCCCAACCCACACTGGGTTGTGACATTGGAGAGAAGAGAACAGTGTGAAGGGCTCTGATGGGAGAAGCAGAGGAGGCTCTAAAGGCCTTAGAAGAAGCATTGCACCCAGACTAGCAGGAAGGCTTCCTCAGCATTCCAAGGAGCCAATTTATTTGGCCAAGAATTCAAAACATTAATGGAAGAGGTGATAGAATAAGATGTAGCAAATACTGGCTATTCTTCCTGCATTCCAAATTCCCCAACAGCGGCTGGGGGCTCCTCCACACAGTGTGGAGAGAGAAGATTCTGCCACATAACTGTGCCCTTTTTTGTTTGGGGCTTATTTCTACATTCTGGGAGAGGTAACAACTAGGAGACTTACAAGTATTCGTTTCAGTCTTCCCAGGCCCTCTAACTAAGTAGCAACAAGACCACATTCTCTTCATGGGGACAAGACAGAGCTGGTGGCCAAGGTCCCCCAGACCTTCTCTGCCTCCAGCTCTTTAAAAAGGCCGTTTCCTACAAGGCCTCTAATCCAAGTAGGCGCAGGGATTGCCATCTCACCATACTCTCCCTGCCACGCCCACGCCGCTGTTAGTCCCGTGGCCTGGAAGGCTGCCACTTCACTTCTTCATTTACCCTCATTCTGCCCAGCTCAAGCCTCCCTCTCCATCCATCCTTTTCCATGAAGCCTCCTGGTTATTTTAGTTTGCATCTCTCTCCCTTCTCTCTTTCTCCAAGAACATATATTCTGGCATTTGGAAAATACAAAATCCTAAAGAACAGCCTAGCGGGAAATTGTCCTTTTAATTGTTCGGCTCTTTAGGACAGAAACTATGTCTCATTGTATCTTCTAAAGACCTCATAATGTTTGGTCCAGTGATGGGCACTTAGTAGACACTTCCTAAATATTAATTGATTGATTTGGTATACATGGTACAGTTCAAAGCATCCAGTAGATGCTCATTAAATAGTTTGGGGGCCAACATTATGATGTATAGAGCAAAAAAAGGCAGATTGATCTGGGACACAAAGGGCCCTTGATTCTAAGTGATGCTGGGGGAAGAGAAGGGATGCTATGGTGCCAGATACTTTAATAGGCACTTTTGTGTACTTTAGTACACCAGATGCTTCTGTATACATCGTCCAGGTTCGTTATGATAGCAATCTTCTGAGTTAAGTACTATACTTGATCTAATAGATGAAGAAAATTAACATGGCACTGGAGAATGATTCAACTTCAAATGTGACACCAGACCCTTGGTCTTACGATGAAACACACTGGTTCTCCCACTAGACAGGCCTAATAAGGGATGGCCTCTGATGATACTTGTCCCAGTTTCAGATCAGTGTTCTACAAGGAGTGAGCAGAGGAACCTGGCAGAGGGCTACGAGTGGCATTACCAGAACCATCTTGAGACAGTTTCCTGGACCAACAGCAGGACCTTGTTAAATGAGGTGTGTCAGAGTACCCTTCCCAGTGGAACCACCAGAGAGACCACTCAGATAAGCTGGTCTGCAGAGTCACCCATTAGGTTCTTGTCTCCATCTTGACTATTTCAATATTTGGATACCTGAAGTTAACTTAAAAGGTTTGGAATTGCTTCTATTTTGGCTTTTGTTTATAAAACAGCTAAGTGACAAGAATTTATTCCTGTCTAATTAGGAGGAAGATAATAGATTAGAAAGAACCTGGGAAAAATCACAGGAGTGCAGAAGAGTGTCAAGTTCCATCTCAAAGGCCTTAGATGACCAACAATGGCTGCTTTCTGCAAACAGCACAGTAAAGCAGAACAGCTGTCAGCAAGGGAGGCGATCTCATTTCCTAAAACCATCCAGTGTTTCAAAGACCTTGAACAAGTCACTTCACCTTTGGGCTTTAGTTCCTGAGTTTGTTAAAAGCAGGGGCTGAGTAAATTAAAATCGAAACTCATTCTCATAGCCTGAGATGCCATGTATGATCTGGCCTTTGCTCATTTCTCTCCTTTCTGCCCGCCCCCCCCCGCCCCCCCCCCCGCTTCCTCCTCATCCACTGTGCTCCAGCCACTCTCTCCTCTCATCCTTGACAGGCTTGCATGAAGGCCTTTGTGTTTGCTCTTCTGTCTGAAATGTTTTCCCATACTCTTCCTTTCAAGATGAGACAGATATCTTTTTGATATTCGGGTTTCAGCTCAGACAGACTTTTCCTGACTCTCTTAGCTAAAATGGTCCTCCACAAAGTACTGTCCCATTAGCTTGTTTTTTTTTTCATAGTATCCACCACTTTCTATCTCCCTTGTTTGTGTGTATATTCTCATTCTCTTCCTAAGAGAAAGAAAGACTTCATGAGAGCAGAGACTTGGTCAGATTTTTTTTTTTTCCAGTACTCTAACCTCTAGACTAAGAACAAATTCTGGTACGTAGTATATGTTCAGTAAATATCAAGTAGCCAATTGAACCACAATAATGTGTTTATCCAGATATATGCCCAGGAGTGGGATTGCTGGATCATGTATCTGGAGAAAACCATTATTTGAAAAGATACATGCACCCCAATGGTCATAGCAGCGCTATTTACAATAGCCAAGACATGGAAGCAACCTAAATGTCCATTGACAGAGGAAACGGATAAAAAAGATGTGGTACATATATACAATGCAATATTACTCAACCATAAAAAAGAATGAAATAATGCCATTTGCAGCAACATGGTTGGACCTAGAGAGTATCATACTAAGTGAAATAAGACAAAGAGAAATACAATATCTTTTCACTTATATGTGGAAGCTAAAAAAAATGATACAAATGAACTTATTAACAAAACAGAAACAGACTCACAGACTTTGAAAATAAATTTAAGGTTACCAAAGGGGAAAGGTGGGGGGGAAGGGATAAATTAGGAGTTTGGGATTAACATATACACATGACTGTATATAAAACAGATAATCAACAAGGACCTATTGTATAGCACAGGGAACTCTACTCAACATTCTGTAATAACCTATATATGGGAAAAGAATCTGAAAAAGAATAGCTATATGTATAACTGAATCACTCTGATGTACACCTGAAACTAACACAACATTGTAGATCAACTATATACTCCAATATAAAATAAAAATTGTTTTAAAAATAAGCTGTGAGAGCAAGTAAACAAATACGAATAAAAAGTTTTTCTATAAGAATATTTAGTTGAAGCTCAATATTTTTCACCCTGTATAACTATCTTGAAATCATAAATTTGATATTGTTCATTGTAAAAAATAATGTTTATATATGTCTCTATAGTTTTCAAAACTGTACTACCAAGTTTAGTCTCACTCAGACTTCACTATCCTGTGAATTAAGAATTATTCTATTTCAATGGTTCTGAGGAACCTAGGTGCAGGACAGGAACAAAGATGCAGACACGGAGAATGGACTTAAGGACACGGGGAGGGGAGAAGGGTAAGCTGGGATGAAGTGAGAGAGTAGCATTGACATACATACACTACCAAATGTAAAATAGATAGCTAGTGGGAAGCAGCTGCATAGCACAGGGAGATCAGCTCGGTGCTGTGTGGCCACCTAGAGGGGGGGGATAGGGAGGGTGGGAGGGCGAATCAAGAGGGAGGGGATAAGGGGATATATGTATACGTATAGCTGATTCACTTTGTTGTACAGCAGAAACTAACACAACATTGTAAAGCAGTTATACTCCAATAAGGATGTTAAAAAAAATTATTCTATTTCAGGACCAAGAGGATGTGTGTGTGTGGGGGGGTAAGATAATCAATTTAATAATTTGGGGGATTGTTACAGGGGAATGGAAAACCACAACACTGAAAGTGTCTGCAATTTATAAGGCTGAATCTGCTTAAGAAACGTTCATGACGAAAAAAAAGAGTGTAACTTAGAATCAAGGAAGTATCATAAAAATTTTCAAAATGAGGAAGTAACTTTCCCAAAAGTGGTAGAAGCCAACTTTTAAACTTCTTCTGGTGTCTTTTGCATTTCAGGCTTAACACCCAAGACTAGCATCATCTGGTCCTAATACCTTTTCAAGGCTCGGAGGACAAAGGAGATACAACTCAAAACTAACTTTTGTGCTGCATCTTAAAAACCTTTAAACGATTCTACAAACATTCTCCCTCATCCCCACCTTCTCACACCCCAGCTTTAAGACAGTGCCTGAGAGCTAAAAATGGAAGAACGTGAGCTTCAACTGACCTAAAAAGTGAGAGAAAAGGATGAGCTGAAATGAATTACAAGGAAAGACTGAAGCTTCCCTTCACCAAATGTGGCCAGGGTACGTAAAGACAGAGCTGGCTGGAAGTAGGAGGCTGGACTAAATGCCTTTCAAGGTCATTTCCAATCTTTACACATTATTTTGGATGACAGAGGAGTACACATGCTCACATACATTGAAACTTTACCCCAAGTGTATGAGCGTCTGGCATGGATAGCCCTGTGAATTTGATTAAACAGTCAAGTCTTCAAAAATGTTTCTCTTTAGGAGGTCAGAGAGAGCAGTTTTCACAGAATTATACTCTCAGGGACGAAATTCACCTCAGGGGACCATGTGACCCATCCTGGTTTCTTTAGACACAAAAAATATGGTAATATTTTTCCCGCTTCATCTGTGAAACCATAATGACCTGCTTGCTAAATGTGACGCACGTAGAGATCTCAGCTCTATGTCTGGCGAACAGTAAGAGTGAAGACATTTTGGTTAGCATCATGGTTATTAATCTATTTTAGTGGACAGATATTTAAATAAACATTATACTATGCGTAAAGATCCAAGAGGAAGACAAAGAAACAGTAGCCACTGCCAAGGAGCTTTGCACCCCAGCAGGGAAAGACATTACTTCCACTGGTGTTGAAAGAGACTAAGTGAGCACCGGACAGAGATGGGAACAGGTAGGGCAGAGCTTGGGTGCTTGACATAGCAAATGAACACGAGTTCTCACATGAAGAATAAGTTACCCAAAGAAATATGGGACTTCTGTGGGATGAGGACAGTCCTTTGTAATTATTTTTTAAGACCCTAGGTGATATTAAATAATTATGCTTTCCCTATCTCGAGACCCTGAGAATACCAGGTAGGATGGCTCAAGGGGGGGGGCGATCTAACCTGGCCTGCCACACTTCCCTGTGCTCTCTGTGATCTTCAAGAGTACGGTTTACATATTTCAGAAAGTCCATTCCCCTGCTTCTTTTGAGAAATGGGTCTTAAAAAAGGCAGTACTTCAGGTAAGGGATGGCTGTTGAGGCCCCTGGCTCACTGAGGGCGAGAGGACAAGATGGCTGATGACACAATATCTGAGTCCTTCATATAATAGCAGTACTGCAGATTGTAACAGAATTCAATTTGATTGAAATATTTAGCTCCCTTAAACAAGGCAACAAAGCCAAGACATAGAAGCAATCTAACTGTCCACTTATGGATGAATGGGTAAAGAAAATGTCGTTATCTATCTATCTACGTACATATACACATATACACGCGCGCACACATATATAAAGATGGAATACTATTTAGCCATAAAAAGAAGGATTGATGAACCTGAGGACATTACGCTAATTGAAATAAGTCAGACTAGAGAAAGACAAATGCTATATGAGCTCACTTATAGGTAGAATCTAAATAAACAAAAAACCAAGCTCATAGATCCAGAGAACAGATTGCTGGTTGCCAGAGGAAGGGGTGGATGGTGGATGAGGGGAATAGGTGAAGGTGACCAAAACAGTACAAACTTCCAGCTCTAAAATAAGTCATGGGGAGGTACTGTACAGTGTGGTGACTATAGTTCATTATACTGTATTTTGTATTTGAAAGTTGCTATGAGAAGAAAAAACATTTTTGTAGCTATGTATGGTGATACATAGCTTATTCTCGTGGTGATGATCTTGCAATATATACAGATATCAAATCATGTTGTACACCTGAGACTAATATAGGTCAATTATATCTCAAGTTAATAAAGCACGTGTGCGTGCGCACGCACACACGCACACACACACACACACACACACACACACAGCAACAAGGACTCCTCCTAATAGACCTCCAGGTAGATAGACAGGTAAGAGATCTCTTCCTCATCTTTCTAAGAAACTAGCACCAGAATGGGAATTAAGAGATACATGTTCCCAGCCCCAGCTCTACGCTTTTTGTACATTTCGGCAGGACTCTTAACTACCTTATAAAACTCAGTGAGACTCGCTGCTCTCTGGTGCCCTTCTCCTTCTGAAATCCAAGGAGCCAAGACTGATGGAGAAAATGGATGCTAGGGGGATTCCCTTCTGTCTCCTTTTATTTCCTCCCCACCCTCAGAACTGTGTTGGATCATGGAGGCTGAGTTGGCACCAGGGGTGTTTGCCCTGAGTCTGCAGCCTCATAAAACTAGCTTCGGGAAAATGAAAGCTGCGTATATATACCTAGTGTTTGTGTTCACAAGTTGGCCTCTCTGAGTTCATTATCCCTGTCCATCCATTATCTACTTCACCTCAATCCTCTAGGCCCAAATCTCCCATACTAATTTGGTTATACAACTCATTTCTTTCATTTCCCCCATCTAAAGGTTCCCAAGAAGGGAGAGCTGGCAAAAACCAACAAACAAAAAGAACCAAAAATCAAAACTGAAGAGATGTAAAGAACCTGCATGTCCTGTCTCCTTTACGTATCCTTTATGCTGTTGCACCTTTTACAGGGTCGGAAGCCTCACACTGGTAGTAATGAGTTATCCAGGGCACGCTGTGTTACTAGGCCTGTGTGTAACGTAAACAGAATTATTTGCCGTGGAAATACCCAGTCCAATCTCTTAGCAAATTGCAATCCCTGGAACTAGGTCCCTCTGGAAAATACTTAAATAAATGTATACCTTGTTGGAGAGATTTGCAGCAATTTGAGAGACATACTGGGTTCTTTCTAATATAAAAACTGATAGTCTCTGCTCCATTTATCATAAAATTTAATGAACAATCATTTATCAGAACCTGTTAATTACCCGATCGTTCACTGTTCGACAGGTTCAGCTGAACCATCAAATTACTTCTCCAAAAAATGCAAGCTACGTGCCACTTAAATATATATGTGTGTATATATGTGAGGAATGTTTATATACGTCTGTATTCATTGATTTATGAAAGAAAATTAAGCAGGCTTTTGTATTTTGCTTTGCTAGATTTAAAAAAGCAGTTTTGTTAAATTAAGTTTTCTTCTAGGTTCAGAACTCACCTGGACCCAAAGGCAAAGAGGTTATACAGCACAACCCTACTCTCAAGGACACTTTACAAATTTAACTAGGGAGTTGAGACTTATAAACATGAACTAGATGAGAAAAGCAAGGCTATAAGCAGCCATGACTAGATGCCCAGGTACAGATGATACAACTGGTCAGGGAAAGAAGTTTCTAACGCGGGATGGAAGTTGCCCAATGCCCCTTTTCAAAGGACCATGAAAAAGACTCCTTCCAGGGTTTAGACCTGGGAGACAGCCTGTCTCTGAGAAACGGCACGATGGCCACCATCCCAAGCAGGTGTAGTCACAGGTGTTTCATAAAGCCTGGAATGGAATCCGGTTGAGTCTGGTAGCCAAACACAAGCTGGAGACCAGTTTAGGGGCCCAGAGACGGGTTCCGTGAGAACACGGTGCCTGCAAGAAAGGAAGGGTCCCGAGGCCTGGGTTCTCCTGACAGCCTCCCTTTTTGAACCAAGCACTGAACCTTCTTCAAATCATGTTAAATCATGCCTTTAAAAGCTTTTTCAAGTATGATGAAATAACATCTTAGGGTGGGAAGGGAAAGTTTTTTGGAGGTTGTGTTCTAGAAGGAACCAAATTCCTGGATATCTCAGGAAAGGGAAAAGACATAAGGAGAGATTTCTCTCTCCACACTTTGGCCTGGGACTCTCCCTGAAGCGCACCAGCTGACTTCCTAGAACCATCACAGGTGTTGAAGATGAGACCCTTCCCATTCCCTTAGCCCACCATCTGTGTGGAGGGGAGTCTTCCCTTCCCAGAACAGCCCTTCTGTTACCATAGAAACGGAATAGCTCACCTACTCTGTACTCCCATAGAGGTGAGCAATTTGTAACAACCTGTGAGACACAGTGTATCCCTATTGTACAGACAAGCAAACTGAAGCACAGAGATATTCAGAAACTTTCCAAAGTCATACGACCGGCAGATAGAAGAGCAGGGATGGCATCCGGGTCTACACGACCGTCTTCGCATGTCTGCACTGGGGAGGAAGGATGCACGCCCTGAAGACGCCAGGCTGGGGCCTGGGAACATATGCTCCAGCCTTGCTCCACTGCTGCTACTTCATTACAAGATCTCGGGTGAAGCGCTTGCCTGTTTGGGGCCTCAGTGCTCAACCGAGGACATTGAGCTCACTGCTCTCCCAATTGAAGGCCCAAGATGTTCTGGTATCTAGTTTTCCAAGAAAGAATCCATAGCTTTATAAAGGGATCCATCATCCCTCAATATGTTAAAAACCACTAGTTTTGTAATGTTAAGCTATAAAACTGTACCTGCCAATATTTATGAATACATTTTTACGTCCAGTATTATTCCACAAATTTTGCATATTTAACTCATTTAATCCTCATTAAAAACTCTGCGGCAGGTACCCCTTTTAGAGATGAGGAAAGAACAGCAGAGAGAAGTTAAGTAACTTTCCTAAGGACACACAGCAAGAGGCAGAAGTCAGATTCAAACCCAGGCAGTCTGGCTACAGAGCCCACACTCTTAAACCACTACACTTCTGTTACTTTCTAACGGACACCTGGAGCAGGACTGTGCCTCCCAGCGTTAAAGCTGAAGGTTCAAAGGGCTGAAAGAGTTCAGAGATCATCTGGTTCAGTGGCTTCCAAACTTTTTCGTACTTAGCTGGACTCTATTTTCTTATCACCTACGGTGTCATGTGTCCTTTACAGTAGGCTGGTGCATGAAACAGATGAGAGCTTCTGAGAAGACAGAAAGAACGTGAATACACTTGTGTGTGTGTGTGTGTGTGTGTGTGTGTGTGTGTGTGTGTGTGTGTGACTGTGTGCACCTTTGCGTGAGATGTAGGGGTCAGTGTGTGGGAAATGTAAGTGTCTCAAAGTCCTTCTCCTTTGTCCCCCGTGGTAGCTCTACATCATGTCCTCTGAGCTCTACAGCTGCAAAGAGAGAATGTGAAGATCGCTCATCTTGTCCCGCCCTTCTGTTTTGCAGGGTGTAAAATGAGGCACAGGGAGCTGGGTGTGGACCCAGGCTCCTGGTCCCAGGGCTCAGTCCTCTTTCTGTCTGATCTCCTTTCTGTAACCAGGCTACTGCCCAACTCATGGCCAAAGGGCTAGCACCAGTCAAGGACAAATGCACTCCGTACATACATACCTTCCAAGCCTCTCCCTGGGCTGCCTGGATGTTTGAATGCTTCTAAACTTCCAGCTGGCTGGGGACAGTCACCTAAGGGCTTTCTAGGACAGGGCGAGTGGAAGAAAAGCTTTGGAGTTGTTTGGTAATAATAGGAAAGTCAATGACAGGAAAATGGTCAGCTCCAAGTGGACGGGGTAGGGGGTCACCTAAAAAGATCCTTATACTCAAGTCACATCACACCATTTGTCCATTTTGAGTGAGGCAGCCGGTAGAGGAGGGAGCGAACACCTCTTTCCCCACCTGCCCCCAAAATCTGGTGAGGCTCGCTCCTCCAGACAGAACATGTCTGGGATGTCATACCTACTTAGAAGACAACTTTGCTGTCCTCCCTGCCACCTGCCTTCCCTTCTGGGTTTGCCATCATGCCCCTCTGTTGCCTCTGCAGTTGGCCACTGGACCTGGCTGAGTGTTCCAAGGAACAAGCTCGCAGGAGAGCTGTGGCCTGATTTAAGCAGGGAGGGAACCACCACGGGGCACGGTGGGAATCAGTGGCCACAATGCTTCCCAGCAAGTCCCTGTGATGTTGAATGACTGGGCGGGGTTTCTATGCATAGGCAGTGGAGGAACACCCTCCAGGACCACACTGAGGAAGGGAAGCAGGGCATCCTCGTCTGCCTACTTTCTCTTTTCACGCTCAGGGTTCTAGTAAGGGCTGCAGATGATCAACTTTTCATCCCAGGGAGCATCCACAGGGCACTGGGCATGACGCTAGGTGCTGCGGGAAAACGAAGATAAAGACAGTCCTCATGAGGCTTCCAGTATAAAAAGAGAGGCAAACTTACATCAGATGATAAAGTTTATAATTATCATTGGTAGTAAGCTTCATAAAGGAAACATAAGGAGCTAGAACATATAGCAGTGGGTCTGACTGAGTCTAGGGATTAGGGCAGGGAAAACTTCCCTGTGGCAGTGATATAACTGAACTGAGGTCTGCAGGGCAGGTAAAATGACTAGGAAGAGAGGCAGGAAGAATATCCAGATGGAGGGAACACCAAGTGCAAAAGCACTGAGGTTACCACACATACTTCTTTATCCACCATGATATCAGTGACATACTGACAAACACATATATTCACATACATACATCCTATTTACCCATCACCTGCTATGCCACACACTTTACGTTTTCTCATTTCTTCTTTCTCAAGGTGTTAGAGAGGCAGACACAAACACGGAACAGAGTTACGTGAAATGAGAGGTTATATATGTAGCATAATGGGCAGAAAAAGGAGAGCCATAATAGCCTAGAGGTCTGGTGAGTCAAAGGAAGTTCACGGGAGGAAAAAACTCTTGTGTAAGAGTATGATTTCCTACACAAAGTGAGCGAGGAATACAATGATATCTTAGGCAGGGGGTCCAGTTAACCAAAAGCTGGAAGGTAGAACACAGCCCGGTGCCTATACAGGCAACTTGCAGCATTTCAGTGTTACCCAGAGAAACACTGCAAAGCAGAGTGGGGCAGATTAGGCAGGAAGCCCTTGTATGACATCCTTGCATGTGTTTATTTTTTCTATGACTATTTATTGAGCATCTGCTACCAGCTAGACCCTAGGGCTATGATACGGCACAAAATCAAAATCAGACTTGGTCTATGGCCTGGGAATCGGGACTCACACAAAACAAGGACTCAATCAGGTGAAAAAGACAGCCCAATAATTAGAGCAATGGGAGTTGGGGAGATGACTGGGAGAAGTATCTAGAAGCCAGATTCTGTAGACCCTGTTAAGAGTGTTGGTCTTTATTTGCAAAGTAGTGAGAAGCTCCCATAGGGATTTTTTGGGGAGAAAATGTATCTTTACTTTCACTCATCACTAACTGCAATGCAGCATTCTTTGAGTTTTAAACATAGTCAACAAACCACAGTACTATTGGCAGTGCATGTGCCTTTGTCACAAAATCACAGATATTTTCAAATGAAATCTCATGGGGTTTTAAACATCAGTTTTAAGCATGTTCAGATTCATGTTGTGAAAAGATGACTTTGGGTGCTGGGGGCAGGGGGAGGGCATCTATTCTGACTTGGACACCCTGTCCCTCTCCTAACTCCCATCTATCTGGCAACGGAAGGGAAGCTCGGAAGCCACTCTCCAGCATCATCTGGCCACACAGAAATGCTAGCGGCTTCCACTAACTCTTTGCTTTTGCAGCCATCTCGGGTTACTAACCACGACGCCTTGCTGACTGCCTCTGAGGCCAACTGCAATGTCTCGGCAACAATTATATTAATATTAGAGCTAGGAATGAGCTGATGGAAAGGTGTTCATGCACGTAATGAGGTTTCAGTTGCATTTTAGAAAAGTGTCAGATAATTTGCTGAGAGACGGCAGAGTTTTTACTGTTTGTCAAGAGATGGGGGGAGGTGGAACTTGAGCTCCTCAGCTTCAGCTACAATGTGAGAAATGTCATCTGTACGAGAGACGCTCAAGGCAGAATAAACAAATGTGACGGGAACAGTGACAGGGAGAGGGGCGCAGGAAAAGCGGGGGGATAGGAGGGGAGGGGGAGCGGACAAAAACATAATTATTGCCTAATATTGATCAAGCATCACCTGCACCATCTTATTTAAACACGGCAGCTCTGTGGGGCAGGTATTAACCCCATTTGACACAGGGCTCAGTGTGGCAATTCAAAGCCCTATTTTTTAAACTCCAAAGTCTGATTTTAGAAGACCTGACATTATGCTCCATCCCTAGATGAAAAGGCCTGTAACCGTTATGTGTCTTGGTGCAGAACTGTGGTCTACTTTATATGAAGGGGAAACACTTTCCCCCTAAGCTCAGGTGAATGTCAATATTGTATGTTCCTGTGTGACATTCACGTGATCTGAGATAGTCATCCTGGCCAGTGGTCCCAAGTGTGGGACACGTAATGATTTCCAAGGGGCACATGGAGCCCACATTGAATATACTGAATCACACAGTAAGAAGACTGGGAAAAACGAAAGGGTTGATATAGAACCAATTACACTAAGTCTGTAGTTGGTACATCAACTGCCCCGGTGGGATCACCTGGGAGCCTTAATCAATGCCCAGGTTCAAACCCCACCTCAGAGATTCTGATTTAGTTAGTCCTGTGCAGTACTTCTTACACTTTAATGTCCTGTGAGCCACTTGGGGACCTTGGTAAATGCAGACGTGGATTCCCTGGGTGTGGGTAGGCTTGAGATCCTCTAACAGGCTACAAGCTCCCAGGGAGGCCAATGGTACTGGTCAGGGGACCTGACTTGGAGCAGCTGGTGTCTAGGTGTAGGCAAAGGTGAGAACCACTGCTTTAATGAGATGGTTTCATTTTGGTGCTTAGGTTTTTCAGAGTTTAAAAAGCTGTCAATTAGAATGAGGTATACACGCACACGGAACACAAATAGCAATGACCCTCCGTCCCTCTCTATTTCCAATTGCCAGAAGCCTGTTCCCTCTACAGAATCAAATATTGACATCCTTCCAGAAGGATCATTGCACACACAAGCTTAGATGCATGTGTATATACATATTCCTTAAAAAAAAAAACAAAAACCCACAAATGGCAGCATTCAGGTCGCACTGTTGAGCACTTTGCTTTTTTCACTTCATGCACCTTGAACATTGTTTCTTAACTGTACGTAAAGAGCTGCCTCATTTTTTTTTAATGGTTAAATATATATAAGTGCATTCACATTGTTGTGTAACCATCACCACCGCCCATCTCCAGAGTATCCCAAGCTGAACCTCCACACCCATGAAATGGTGCCAGGTAACAGGCAACTCTCCTTTGAGACAAAGCAAGAGCTGGTCTCAGAGCCAGAGCTTTCAGTGGACAGCAGGGCAAGGCTAGAGTTTACTCATGGTGCTGTGCGTTCATTGTATTTAACTGCAGTCACCTTCTGTGATGAGCAATACTGATTTTCCACTTACAGTAGCTCTCTTTTAAATAAACTGAAGTTCCATCGAAATAATGATGTCTGGTGAGCTTTAGTGAAGGCTGCCCCTGGCTGTGCCACAGGTGAGAAAGTTGCAGTTCAAGAAGAACCAAAGCACTGGACACTCGTCCCCCTTTCTGAGCTGCCAGCTGACCTTCTTCTCCACACACTAAGCTGGGAAAACAGCCTTCCCTTCAGCCTCATGACTTGTACCCAACGGCAGCCTTTCCTAGGCCATTTTCTCTAAGTCAGACCACATAGCAGACCCTCCCGTCATCCTTACCAGAATGCTAACCAAGAATGAAGGTTCAGGTCCCTCATGGGATTTTGTGTCCCCTGATAGAAACAGGGAACCCAAACCCAGGCTCCTTACACTAAAGCAATGGGAGATTGCCCTTCTAGAAAATGGCACCCTTCAGTGGGTGGGTATCTGGCTTGAGAGCAGTCAGAAGGACCAGCATCCCTCTCACACGGGACGGTGCCTAGCACACCTGGGCTGAAGGCCCAGGTAGGTTTGCTGAGCAGCCCATGATGGTGAGAGCTCAGGATGGGAGCCCAGAGTCCCAGCACAGAGGCCAGGGCTCACCACCCACCAGCTCTGTGACCTCTGGTGGGTCATTTCACTTTGCCAGGGGCAGGGGTTTGTTCAGTGCAAAATAGTGAGGTGGAGGTCTTGTGATGGTGAAATGAGGTAGTATGGGGAAGTGTTTAGCACTGAGCCTGGCACATTGTTAGTGCTTAATAAATGGAAATCTTATCATCCTGGACCCTTCCTGAAGGGGAATTCAAGAAAGGAGGAGATATGGGGAAGAAGTGGGGTCCAGGAACACTCACATGGTCACTGCCCAGCCAGGCTTTCACCTGTGGTGGAAAGAGGTAGAGTGTGTGTGTGAAAGACCTCCCAGTGCAGCCGTGGCAGGAGAAATGGCATTATTAGATGGGATGGAAATGACGAACTTCACGCCGAAAAGAGAGTCCAGACTAACTCAGAAAGTAGCTGAGCAGAGAAATACTGAGAAGCTGATAGAGGAAAATGTGCTCCCAAATGTAATAATTCTAATACCCAACATTTAACCCTCTCCCTTCTGTTTCTTCATAAGCAAAACAAACAAGTATCCGAAAAATCTGCAATAAACATGTACTTTTTTTGTTGTTTTCGATCCAGGGAATAAACGCTTGAGCCTCTCTTATGTGCCCGGCACTGCTCTAGGGGTCGGGGAACAGTGACACAGGAGCAGGCCCTTGCACTCACGGGTGTACATCCCACTGGGTCCCCTCCCAGCCCCTGACTCGGCGGCCCATTCAACTCGCCAGCGTACAGCCCCTGCTTCTCTCTGAGCGTCCTGGAAAGGCAGCGGTATCTGGTGTTCCTTCTGCAGTGCAGAGGGAGGGAAAATGGATGGCTGTATTCTCAGAGGTGAGCACAAGCATTTGTTTGGAAGCTCTCTCAACCGTTAGGAAACTAAAAGGATTTCCATTTATCCACGAGGTATCTTCTGTGACGAGGACAGCAAATACAGCAGCAGGGGTAATGAGTAATGGCCAGGCTTGGGTTGGAGCTGCTCGGGTCACTGATCAGGAGATAGGCAGATAAGGAGCAGCGCAGCGAGGCCCGGAAAATGTCCTTAGCACGAGCGGCAAAAGCAGACTGCATGCAAGGGAAAGACGTGTGTGTGATCTCTCGGTAGAAAAGGAAAAATTTCACATCGAACCATCAGCCAGTGCATTATCCTGGTCAGGGCTATAGATTTTTTTTTTTTTTTTTTTGCAGTATGCGGGCCTCTCACTGCTGTGGCCTCTCCCGTCGCGGAGCACAGGCTCCGGACGCGCAGGCCCAGCGGCCACGGCTCACGGGCCCAGCCGCTCCGCGGCACGCGGGATCCTCCCGGACCGGGGCACGAACCCGCGCCCCCTGCATCGGCAGGCGGACTCTCAACCACCGCGCCACCAGGGAAGCCCAGGGCTATAGATTTTTACTTTGAAAGAAGTGCTTCAAATCCCACCTCCACTACTTACTTAATAGGTGCTTAACCTTTACCAACTTGAGCGTCCTCATCTGAAAGTGATGAGCGCCATGCTTACCTCATTAGGTTGGTAGGTGAGTTAAGGGAAATGGTACACATAAAGGGGTCAGGATAGTGCCTGAGACACTGTAAGAAATCTTATTACTCGATGTATGCAGAGTTGAACAAAATGAAAGCAGTGTTATGCTACTGCAGAGAATGATTTGTGCAAGATCTCATAGACAGTAGAAGGGCATGGTGACTAAGATTTAACTAGATTTCCCCGACTCCCTTCCGCATTTACACCTGGTAAGAGCCCAGCTGAGTAAGCACTGCTTTCGAGGGATGACACTTTCTTGACAGGCAGCCACGATGCAGCCCACCATTTTGTCTGCTTTTGTAAATAACAGAATTCACAGCCCAGTCATCAGGCTAAGATGCCAATTACTGAGTTACCTCACAGCCCTGAAAATATGCTTTATCATCTGATCAAATTCAGCTTGCTCTTAAACCAGACCGAAAAGTGAACAAAGAAGGAAGGAAAAGTTGGAACAGCTTAGAAGGGTTACTGTTCAAAAGGGTAAGAAATAGGCTGAGGGTGCCTTGGAGAGACGGAAACTCTGCCCTCATTCTTTCCTACTGGGATATCCCTGCGACTACAAGGTTACGGGGAGAAAGCCAAGTTGATTCATTAAGGAGTTCAGCTGTGTCTGGAGAAGTTGGAGCAAAAGGAAAACAGCTCACGGTCCAGGGCAGGAAGGACCAGCGAAACCAGGTGAGGCAGGTTTGTCTACTGCGCCGCCCCCCCACCCACCGCCCCCGTGGGCCTGGCCCAGCAGGACCGGTTTTTCCATGGCTAGTTGGGAATGTGTTATCACAGCACCTCAGAGAGGGTGACTCAGGCAGGAGGAGTTTGGGGTTGATGAGCACAGAGGTGAAGAACACGTGTTCAATCACACAGGTTTGGGAATATGTCCTGGTGGCGCCACTCAGCTGGGTGTCCTTGACCACGTCTGAGTTCCCCTGAATGTCATCTTACTCTTCCCTCAAATAGGCAGGATAATACTGGAACCTACTTGAGAGTATTGTTAAGATTCCATGAACTAGTTAAGTAAACTCACACATAGCAAATACTCAATAAAAGGAAGCTGTTAATTATTAATTACCGTCATGATTGGGGAGGCATCTCAGAGCCATGCACAGTTAGTGCTGGCAGCAGCAAGATGGGGCTTCCTGGGGGTCCTGGTTGCTCTCCCATTGCATGCTGGGATCCTGCAGAAGCAAGTCCCCGCCCAGGGAGAATGAACCCGTACAATAACTCCAGTATCCAACTGGGTACCACGACCAAAAGAACACAAGTGCTGGCATCTGTCTTTGACCAGCCCAAGACAGACCCCCGGACAGTTCCTTCTGGTCACTTACGCCAACATAGATGCTAACTCAAGAGACTGTGTATCAACGGATTTCAGCCAGCCAGCACAGGACGATGTTATCACAGAGCTGAAAGAAGGCTCCTAACCGCTCAGGTAAGCGCTCTGTCTTGAAGAAGAGGAGTGCTACTGACTGCTTTTAATGAGCAAACTTATCACCACAAGGCCAGTGTGGTTGCCTGCCCACAGACAGAATCCTGAATAGAGGAGAGAGTTCTGGCTGTTTTGATGATAACCTAGAGGCACAGCTAGAGACATTACAATAAGATACTTTAGTTAACAACCTAAAAATGACATAAGTAGGTACGTGCACAGAGAGAATGTAGGTTGGGTCTTGGAGTGTGAACTCCTGTCAAACTGAGTTCCTGGAGGAATGTGCATTTCCTTTAGAGTTTATAGAGGAAATAACGACATAGAAGAGGGAAGGCTTGGGGTGACCACAGTCGGAGGTTTGCATCCTAGCCCTATGACCTGACTCTTCATCAGTTTCTGTACTTGGGAGTGTAGGATGGGAGTGAGAAGACCTCGCTCATAGGAGGGCTGAGGGAAAAGCAGCAGTGGCAGCAAACATTTGAGTGGACGTTATATACCAAGCACCGTTTCAGCCCCTTACGTGTATCCACTTAGACAATGCTCACAACACCACTAGGGGAAAAGTTCAGCGATATCCCCATTTATAGATGGGGAATCTGAAACAGAGTGGTTGAGAAACTTACCCAAGGTCACACAGCTAGCATCTGACAGAGCCAGGCACCCTAAGCCACAAGCCCAGGACTTTACCACTGTGAGTGACTGCCTGTTGCACATGTGTTAACATGAGGACAATGCTTCCATCAGTACCGAGTAGGAAGAAGTAGTTAATAAATGTTGACTATCATGATTATATCATTAACCCCTAGCATGGCACGTAGTATCTGCAAATTCTCCTGAAGATTTAAAGAATTTAAAACATTGTGGGTTCAGCCTGGTGTCAAACTTATGCTCCAGGTTAGGGCTGATGATTTTCATGTTTCCTCTTGGTAAGATGCACCATTTTGCTTTCTTTTTGAAATATGTGTCATTTTCTTCAAAGGTCACTTCGAGAAAAGGAGTATCGGTAGAACATTTTTCTAAATCTTGGTAAACAAGATGTATGGAAAATGGTGAAATAAACCTGCATCATTTCAATGAACCGTCACTGGCATCTTCTCATTGGATGACATCCTGTGGGGATGGCAGTCCCGGGGATGTCGGATTGTATATGACGATCCTAGCATAGTGTGGCCCAGTAGACAGCAAGGCACCTGGTACGTAAGTGCAAGTGCTCTTAAGTCAACCAGCACGTGTTCAAATCTGGGTTCCATCACTCCCTACCTGATGACCTCCTACCCTCCGAGTCTCACATTCCCCATTTCCAAAAACAGGAATAGTCAGCATGACCATGAAATGAGATTATCCAAGGAATCGTTTTAACATTCACTAAGTTCTCGGGAAAAGTCCGCTGCCAATATTGCAATTATCTGCACCATGGTCTAAGGAGTCGGGAGAGGATTACTGAGAAGCCTGGCCAGGATTCAAGTCAAGGTCTCTGGACACTTAATGTCATTCTCTTTCCCTGATACGACTTTGCTAACGGACGTCTTCCTCCTCAGAAAATCCTCAGGACTCTGGCTTCGCTCCTAATTCAAAAATATATTTTCTTTCAAATAAGGCCTATTTTAAAATCTGGAAATCAAGAATAGTACAAGAGAGTAGAACAAGATAAAGAGTGCCTTGAAAAAAGAATCACAGAACCACCTGAGGATATAAAACCAGAAGTCCCTTAAATCAAATAGGGCCAGGGCTGATGTCAGAAAGGCTTACCACACATTACAATGAAGAACACATAAGAACAAGAAGGGGCCCATAAAAACCACCAGCGTGTGACGTACTGCCAAGCGCTGCGTGCCTGTCATTAGGCTGGATTCTAATGCTGATCGCTGCAACTCAAATCATCTGGGTGTCAATTAAAGCGTGTAAGTCGATTCTTGAGGTAGCTGCCTAGGAGAAGGAGTCCTGCAGAGAAGTCTCTTCCCCTGATAGATTTCTTTTGGAATTGTGGATTTTCTGCAAGTGAAATTCTCCAAAAGAAATACACCTCCCTGTGTATTCTCTGCCCCTCACTGCTTGCAGGGCCAGGCGCTTGTAAAGCAAGAGATATATCGCACTGGTTTCTACATCACTGTCACCCCGAATACTCTGAAACCTCACCGGCTATCGAGGGCAGCTATTCTCAGGCCATTTTACAGAGGAGAAACACGAGAAGTGGAGGCACTAAAGGGATGTGCCCACAATTGCAGAGAGCAGTAGAGCCCATAGAGACACTTGGGACCCCGTGTTCCTAAGCATGGGCCTCTTCCCATCCCACAAATGAATGACACTCAAAATAGCAAAAGGTACGTGAGCAAAGGCTGGTGGGAATTTGAATGAGAGGCTTGATGAAGCAGGGCTGGAAGCGTGCACTCTCAGCTTTCTGAAATCACATTGGCATGCCAAGTACCCCAGGTATGGCCAAGGTCAATACCCTGTGTCCAGAAGGGCGTTGCTGGGCTGACTCATAGGCCGTGTTGCTTATCAAGACTGGCCAGCAGAGCCAGCCTTATCATACCTTGCTGGTTCTCAGGGAATGAAAACCACTTGATAGATTTCAGCTTTTTTCCCTATGTTACTCCAAGAATGCAATCAGTTGCCCCTTGAGCGCTTGAAAACGCAGATGCTCTTTACTTCAGTTTCTAGACCAAGACGTTCGACTTCCCAAGTAAGACTGAGTCGAGCCGTTGGATAAGAAGTAGGCGATGATACCTCCTGATCCCTTCTATTATTTACTGACTCGATAAACTTTAACCCAGCCCCGTTACTGGGAGATATAAGCCCTGGGGACCCAATAGTGTCCTGCAGGCAGAGGACATGTACGGTACCTACCCTCATGGAGTTGTACTTGGGAGACAGACAATAAACAAGAGGACAGACATTCAGATTGTCATCACTATAATGACTATGATCAACACTATAAGGGAGTATACATGGGGATGGCAGTGGTGGGTCTACTTGTCTTGCTGGGGTCTAGGAAGCTCTCTTAAACGGGCAACATCTGAGCTGCAGCCTTATTGAAGGGAGAGCGCCAAACACAGGAAGAGCCCAGGGAAATGTGTTCCAAGCAGAGGGAAAACCACAGGTCCTAAGGAGGGAAAGAACAGCTGGCTCACCACGAGCTGAGGGACCCTGTATTAGGTGAGGTTGGGGAATGGGCAAGGGTTAGAGTCATGAGAGGCCTGGTAAATTGTTTTGGGGGTGTTGGGTTTAATTCTAAGAGGCCACAGGGCACTGGCCCAGTGTCCAGCTCTCAAAGGCATTCCTTTCCTCTGGTGTTTTAAAGACCAGCTCCACTGCTCAGCTGTCATCTTTGAATTCTTAATGGCACAGCACATGGGGATTACATCTTGCTGACAGTGAGCTCTTAACAGTTTCTGAATCCGCAAGAAGGGGCTATTGAGGCCTGAGAAGCAGAGACCCAGGTCTAAATTAATTCCTGAACATGGCAGGGGGAGATGGAGGCTATCAGCTTTGTTCTGCTTGGAGAAAGCCTCTGCAAAGCCTCTTCACAGGTGGTTGCCTCTCACCTCCGTACACTTGGAATCTGAAAGACACTTGGCTAAATATGACCTCATGGATATAAATCAAGAGTGTGTACTGAGATCAGCAAACCCTGGTTTGCCTCAGTTAACCTGCCTGACCTTCAGCCCCCTCATCACTAATTGTAGATAATACCAACACCTGCCACACGGGCTGCAACAAAATGAAAAGTGCTTCACCGTCATGCTTTGCAAATCATAAGCTCTCAATAAGCTCTTACCCTCACTATTTATTCATTACCATCAAAAATCCAACTCTCTGTCTCACGCTTACTCTTCCTCACACGATGTACATCTTTCAAAATCCTGCACAATGGTTTTGTAAGCTTTTGGAAAGAGCCCCTGAAACAGTACAGGTAATGACCAATGCCTGTATATCATGGACTCTCCATACAGGTAATTCATTCCAAGCTATCGACAGCAAAGGCAGAGGCTGTCTGCTCATCAGCGCACGGAAACAGCGGGGACCACATCGAGTGACCACTATCACCGCCTGCAGCTACCCTCATGACCCAGTCAACGGCACGCACGGGGCCTTCCAGTGTGAACAAAGAGCTCCCCAAGTAGAGCACTGAGGTTCCATGGGAGCCCTGAACTGCAGGTGGCTGGCGGTAGACACGGCTGCAGCACCCAGAATACAGAGGCCTGGAGCAGCCTCAGAGGTTCCCTTGGAAGCAGCATCCCTACCCCAGGCCAGCAAGCAGTGGGGAGAGCTGAGAAGAAAAGCTCAACCCTTCCCCACAGTCTTAGCATCAAGCAGGGTCCGTACCTCCTCTGTCCTTGGTGCAGGGTCCACAGCTATGACAGGGGGAGTCAGCACGCCTTGGGCACTCCTTGGGTTTTCCTTCTGGTGGGGAACTGTAGCGGGGGAGACTGGGTTGCAACCCCCTCCAGTTACCCCCATCAAACGGGCGTGACAGCCACGAGAGAGCTTCCTTCTCATTCCTGGCTGGAGCAGGCAGGCGCAACCGCTTCTGAAGCCCAGCCTTCAGTGTCACACACCTGCACACAATTCCTCCACCCTATATCCTCCTCTCCCGGCCCTGCTGCAGAAACCTGCTTAGCCCCGCCCTCCCCACGGCCTGGCCGTGACCCGGTCTTTACCAGCCCAGCTCCTGCCCCTGCAATTTATTTTGAGAGAGAGCCCCTGGGTTGGAGTGAGAATTTAGGACTTTAATCCAGCTGAGGGAAAATGGGAAGTATCCATTTTCTGGTGATTAATTTTTAAAACTGTAGAAATTTGAAAGTCAGGTATCAGGGGATGGGGGCACTGTCCAGCTGCTTCAATCCAGGCCAAAGAGCTACATCTCTCTGCCCGAGACTTGGCTATATCGCACCCTAACTTCCGGGGCCCAGCTTTTCCCAGGACCGGTGCAGCGACTACCTGTATTCTCAGTAGAAAGGTGGGAGAGAGAACTTGAGATCCAGGTTGAAATCTGCCCACCAGGCCAAAACGAGATTCTGTTTCTTCCTCTGTGAAGTATTGGGGAGATGAGTAAGGAAAGTTTAACAATGCACTCCATGTCTGTTACTAAAAAGCACTTGGTCATCCCAGCTAATTGCTGTTCCACTGAATCCACAGGTGGTCTTAACATAAGGAGTTAAATGATCCTTGAAAAAAGGCATCCTTACTCAGGTGCCAAATCTAAGCATTTGGGATTTTATTTCCCTACCCTGACAAGTATTCTGTCTCTCCAGATGAGAGGTCTGCAGACTTTAGGATTCATAGAAATTATCCAGGTATTAAAAATGAAGATTTCTGCATGAAACTTTCAGATTCCAGGAAGGCTCAGGAAACCATATTTAAAAATTTTTCCCTAGGTGATTTTGATGTGGGTGATTGGTGCCTGGACTTTAAGGAATACAACCCTAGAATAGGCCTAAGTTCTCCCATCCCAGCCTGGCATTTCTAGGTGGCTTTTAAACTCAGCCGAGGACCAGCTGTTCTCCATTGTTTTCAATTCACTCTTTTGCCCCTGCCCTCAGGAATTTTCCAGCTGACTCCAGTATCTTCCTCCTCTGTTTGAAAATGAGCTTTATCAGAGGAAAGAGTGTTAGCTTCGCCAATACTGCAGCTATAAGAGGCCTTAGAAATGACATCACTGAAGCCTTTATCATACCAGCAGACACCAACGACATTAAGCCCTAGTTCTGCCCTTTCTCCCACTGGAGGCCCAGACCTCACACTACAATCTCCGTCCTGGAGCAAATCCCCCCATGCCGGCCCCTCCCCAGGTGCAGTCTCTCTCATAGTACTTCCAAAGAGAAGCCAGGTGTGTGGGCCTCACAATCAGTTCCTCACCCTGCCCTACGGCCGACACAATCGGTGTTCAGGTCCTTCATTTCTTGAGTCAAGTTTAGTTTTTGAATGAGATTCTCACATCCAACCTGCTATCCTAAATGGAGTTCTTATACAGGCAACTAGATCTCATATGACTGCCTGTCCATGCCAAACATTTTAATCCTAAAACAACTACAAAGCACATTTACTAAGCACCTAATATGGGCAGAGGCCTACGCTCAGCTCAGCAAGGGGTGTGAAACTATAGGTAGCTCAAGTGATCCATGGGATACAAAAGGGAAACTAAATAAAAATGTTTTCTTGCCCTGTCAACGCAGTTCTGCAAGACTTTCCCAATACTCATAACCTTCAGACCAAAGGAATGGTAGCACAGTCCAGTGGTTACAAACACAGACTTTGGCTTGGATTCAAACCCTTTCTCTATCAGCTCCCAGCTGTGTGGTTTTGGGCAAAGTACTGACCTTCCCTCTGGAATATTAGTAGTACTTATTTCACAGGGCTGTTACCAGGATGATATGAATTAATATGTATAAAGTGCTTTTAACAGCAGAAGTGCTTAAATATTATTATTATTCAGGAGATCCTGAACACTGTTACCACATATTTATTCGCACTATAGAAGATTCATAATGTTCTCTCACCTAAAGACCAATAATGCCTTCCAAACATTTGCTCCATTTGATTTATGTTTCTCAAGTCTATGTTCAAGGTTCTTTAATTAGTTTTTCCATGGTTCCTTCATGTATTTACTTAACTTTTTCTACTGAGGATGTACTACATGTCAAGAACTGTGCTAGGTCCTGCTGATACAATCGGTGGAAGTCATCTCCCTGCTCTGAGGAGTTTACAGCCCTTTGGTGAACCGGATATTGACTGAAGTCACACAAAAATTGTGAAATTAAGATCGTGACAAGTGTTGAGAGGGAACAGTGCCTGGTGCTGAGAAAGCACGGGAGAAGGGATTTGACCTGGTCAAAGGGTTAGAGTAGAACTGGGCTGTGAAGGAAGAGATGGAGTTGGCTACGTGGAATGGGGGTGACCAGTCAGAATGTTACGGATAGAGAGACGCCATGTGCCAGGTGTACTAGTCAATTTTGCTGCAGTAACAAATGACCTCCATGTCTCAGTGGCTTATGCCATAAAGGTGTATTACTTGCTTATTTTACAGGTAGTCTATGGGTTGACTGCAGCTCTGCCCAGGCTATGACTCTGCTTCTCATTCAGGGACTCAAACTGCAGGAACAGTCCCTATGTGAGATATGGTATTCTTGTAGCGTAAAGAAAGGTCAGGAGCACTGGTGGAAATGTGCCATGACCCTGAGGGCTTTTGTTGGGCGTGGCCTTGTTCTGTTTACATTCCTTTGGCCAAAGCCCGAAGTCAATGGGACAAGGATATATGGTCCTCAACACTGGGGACATAGCAAGGTACAGGGCAGTTGACAGGAATGTGATCCTCCTACAGGGAAAGGGATGGGAATGAATAACTGCAAAAATAATATAATTTACTACATTAAGGCTCTGTGGTAAGAGGCCTGTGTGGCTAGTGGTGAGAGAGTTGGTAGGAACATAGGAGAGATGAGGGTGGAGAAGGAGGTGGGGACACGCCATGGAAAGAATCTGAACTTTACACTGTGACCAATGGAAACACTGACCTTTACCTGTTCAAATCTCTTTCCTTAGTTGTGAAAAAATACTTTCCATGTTTTTCTGGTTTCTGAAGTTATACGTGTTTATTATAGAAAGTGTGGACATGGCAGATACATTTTTTAAAAAGTCACCCTTAACGTTACAAGTCAGAGAGAACCATCACAGACTGATACTTTGTTGAATATATTTCTAGACTTTTTGATGCTATTTAAATATACATAAAGTATTCTTACAATCAAAATTGGATCACATTCTCTATCAGTTGTTATGAATACTCTCCAAGTTATTAAACAGTCCCCCTGTGGGGCCTTTAGGGACTTTCCACCCCCTCACTTGTTCCCGTAAACCAATTCTTCTCCCTATCGTGCGCCACTCCTTCTCCCTATCGAAACCAATTCTTCTCCCTATCGTGCGCCACTCCTTCTCCCTATCGAAACCAATTCTTGGAGTTTTTCAGTTGACGGGAACTTGCCAGACAGCGGGTAATTTTCCAGTTGCCCGTAACAGGTATACGCCCTAACCGCCACAATGAACAGACAACTATAACGGCCAGAAGGTGGGACAAAAGTTCCTAAGCCAATGAATTCAAAAGTCACCACATTTACCCAATCATTGTGAGAATATACCCACCCTATGAGTAAATAAACCTATAAAAAGTATGTGATTCCGCTTTTAGGGGTTCCCCATCGGCCTCCTGCGTGAGGTTCAGGGAACCCCGGTGCATCGGCTCCTAATAAACCTCTTGCGTGTTGCAACGGCTCTCGACCCTTGGCGGTTCTTGGGCGAGTTGGAATCCCTCGTAGACCGTTTGGGTCTAACATTTGGGGGCTCGTCCGGGATCCCCACTCGCCCCCGGGTCACAAGAACATCGGGAGTCGGAGGTATCAGGTAGGCTCGAGCCCAATTGTCTGTTTGTTTGTCGTTTGTTTGTTGCTAGCCGCCATTAGGAAAAAGCCGTGCGAACCGGCTTGCTGTGAAATCTGTATTGGACTCCTGGCTAGGCAGACGTGCCGAAAGCTGGTGTCCACGGGCCCCGGGGGACGCCCTGGTGGTCCATCTGGAAGGAGAAACAAATTTTGTCTCCCCTTCATCTGGTTCTGGCAGGTTATATAAGCTGCCATCTGAATTTGAGTTGGTTTCGGGTTTAAGTTCGCGGCGGCAATATCAATGTGTGTCTTTTGAAATTTTATTGTTTTTCTGTACTATTATCTTTCTTTTGACGGACGACAATGGGACAAACTATGACGACTCCTCTTTCTCTTACCCTAAGCCACTGGACCGAAGTTAGGGCTAGGGCCCACAACCTTTCGGTAGAAGTAAGGAAAGGAAAATGGCAAACGCTGTGTACCTCTGAGTGGCCTACATTTCAGACAGGGTGGCCACCCGAAGGATCTTTTCTGTTAGATAAGGTTGGGCTAGTCAAGTCTAGGGTCTTTAACACAGGACCCCACGGACACCCAGACCAGATATCATATATCCTGGTCTGGGAAGATCTAGTTCTCTCCCCGCCTCCGTGGGTCCGGCCCTTTGTTTCCTCAACAGGCACGTCTGCATGCGCTCCAGCACAATCGGAGATATTGGCCCTGAAGAAAACCCCAGACACGGAAAAGTCATCTGCTGCCCCGGACCCGCCAAAGGCGATATATCCTGACCTGCAGTCTGATTTGCTTCTTCTAGATTCCCCACCTCCTTATCCTCCGGCCCTAAATCCCATGTCGCCCCTAGGACCCCCAGCTTCACAACCCTCCGCACCAGTAGGGCCACCTGTTATGGCGGAAAGGGGGGGGTCCCTCGGCGGGCACCAGAAGCCGGAGGGCTGTTTCCCCGGATTCTACTGCTTTACCCCTTAGAGAATATGGCCCCCCCGATAACCACGGGAATAGGCCCCTTCAATACTGGCCCTTTTCCTCTGCAGATCTTTATAATTGGAAGATGCATAACCCTACTTTCTCTGAAAACCCACAGGCTCTTACTGCTCTAATAGAGTCTCTTGTCTTCTCCCACCAACCCACCTGGGATGATTGTCAACAGCTCCTCCAGACTCTCCTCACAACTGAGGAGAGGCAACGGGTTCTCCTGGAGGCTAGAAAGAATGTGTTAGGCGCCAATGGACAACCTACCCAGTTGCCTAATGAGATTGATGCCGGTTTTCCACTCGTCAGGCCGAATTGGGACTTTAATACCCTGGAAGGTAAGGAGCACCTGAAAATGTATCGCCAGGCTCTGGTGGCGGGTCTCCATGGAGCGGCCAGGCACCCCACGAATTTGGCTAAGGTAAGAGAGGTAACTCAGGGGCCCCAGGAATCGCCAACCGTGTTCCTAGAACGCTTAATGGAGGCTTTTAGACGATTCACTCCTTATGATCCAACCTCTGAGGAACATAAGGCCACCATAGCAATGGCCTTTATTGACCAGGCGGCCCCTGATATTAGAAAGAAGTTACAAAGGCTGGATGGCCTACAAGGTTTCTCCCTTCAGGACTTAGTAAAAGAGGCAGATAAGGTATATAATAAGAGGGAGACAGAAGAAGAAAGGGAAGAAAGAAAGCAGAAGGAACAAGAGGCTCGTGAGGTAAGACGAGATAAGAGGCAAGAAAGACATTTGAGTAAGATACTGGCCACTGTAGTCAGAGGAGGAAACAGTAGAGACAGAAATAGACAGGAAGGGCGAACAACGGATAGAAGGCGGCCATTAGACAAGGACCAATGTGCCTACTGTAAAGAAAAAGTTCATTGGGCAAGAGAATGCCCTAAAAAAAGGAACGGAGGAAGGCCAACCAGAGATAAAATTTTAACATTGGAAGAGGAAGATTAGGGAAGTCAGGGCTCGGACCCTCTCCCCGAGCCCAGGGTAACTCTTAAAGTGGAGGGGGAACCCGTCCAGTTCTTGGTGGACACCGGAGCCCAGCACTCAGTCCTCCTTCATTCAAAGGGCCCCCTTTCAACTAAAAGGTCATGGGTCCAGGGGGCCACTGGAAATAAGCAGTACTCATGGACCACCCGAAGGACAGTAGATCTTGGGGTGGGACGAGTAACCCACTCATTCTTGGTCATACCTGAGTGCCCATACCCTCTGCTAGGTAGAGACTTACTCTCTAAGGTGGGGGCCCAAATCCACTTTCAACCAGAAGGGCCCACCATAACTGACAACCAAGGGAGATTACTCCAAATCTTGACCATGAAACTGGAAGATGAACACAGGATATATGAAACACCCTCGCCTCCACAAGCTGACATGCAGGATTGGATGACTAGGTTTCCACAGGCTTGGGCAGAAACTGCCGGTATGGGAATGGCAAAATATCGGCCCCCCGTGGTGGTAGAACTTAAAACAACCGCCACCCCGGTGACGGTCCGCCAATACCCCATGAGTAAAGAAGCCCGAGATGGCATCCGTCCTCAAATACAAAGGTTGCTGGAATTAGGGATCCTGGTAAGGTGCCAATCTGCATGGAATACCCCTCTTTTGCCAGTTAAAAAGCCAGGAACTAATAATTACCGACCGGTACAAGACCTACGAGAGGTAAATAAGCGGGTGATGGACCTCCACCCCACGGTACCCAGCCCCTACAATCTCTTAAGTACTCTTCCACCTCAGCACACTTGGTACACTGTTTTGGATCTTAAAGATGCTTTCTTCTGCCTGAGACTTTCTTCTCTCAGTCAGCCTTACTTTGCCTTCGAGTGGAAGGATCCAGCCTCTGGGATGTCAGGCCAGCTGACATGGACTCGCCTGCCACAAGGATTCAAGAACTCCCCCACCATTTTTGATGAGGCTCTCCACCAGGATTTGGCATCTTATAGAGAATCCAATCCCCAGGTAACTCTACTTCAATATGTCGATGATGTTCTTTTAGCTGCTGAAACCCAAGAGGACTGCATCAAGGGAACTGAGAGGCTGTTAACAGAACTGGGAACATTGGGATATCGGGCTTCAGCAAAGAAAGCACAAATATGTCAACGACAGGTTAGTTACCTGGGGTACTTGTTAAAAGGAGGACAGAGATGGCTTTCGGAAAGCAGGAAAGACACCGTTGCCCGGATACCGGCCCCCAAGAGTCCCAAACAAGTTAGGGAATTTTTGGGGACGGCCGGATTTTGTAGGCTATGGATTCCGGGGTTTGCTGAATTAGCAGCCCCTTTATATCCCCTGACCAAAAATGGCATCCCTTTTGCTTGGGGTGATAAAGAACAACGGGCTTTTGACCGAATTAAACGAGCCCTACTATCAGCCCCGGCTCTGGGGCTACCAGATGTTACTAAGCCTTTTCATCTGTACGTGGCCGAGAATAAAGGCATCGCAAAGGGACTACTAACTCAGAAACTGGGCCCCTGGAATCGCCCGGTTGCGTACCTATCAAAGAAATTGGATCCTGTGGCAGCAGGATGGCCCGCCTGTTTAAAAATAATCGCCGCGGTGGCCGCTTTGGTCAAAGATGCTGACAAACTGACTTTGGGGCAGAACCTAACGATAACAGCCCCCCATGCATTAGAAAGTGTAATTCGCCAGCCACCCGACAGATGGCTAACAAATGCCAGGATGACTCATTACCAAGCCCTGCTGTAAAACTCAGATCGTATTAAGTTTACCTCAGCCACAGGACTCAACCCGGCCACCTTGCTACCCGACCCTGACCTGGAAAGCACTACCGTCATCCATGATTGTCAGGAAGTATTGGCTGCAGCACACCGTAGCAGACCAGACTTGATGGATCAGCCCCTCCCCAACGCCGACGTTACCTGGTTTACTGACGGAAGCAGTTTCCTAGAGGAAGGTAAGCGTCGGGCGGGAGCTGCCGTGGTAGACGGGAAAGAGGTCATCTGGGCAGCCGCATTACCGCAAGGGACATCGGCCCAACGGGCTGAACTAATCGCCATGACTAGAGCATTGGAACTAGCAGAAAACAAAAAGGTAAACATCTATACAGACAGTAGGTACGCATTTGCTACCGCCCATGTCCATGGGGCCATTTACCAACAAAGAGGGTTGCTCACCTCGGCGGGCAAAGAAATTAAAAACAAAGAAGAAATAGTGGCACTGCTAGCTGCCCTCATGCTCCCCACTAAAGTCAGCATCATTCATTGCCCCGGACACCAGAAGGACAATACCCCGGTGACAAGAGGCAACAACATGGCAGATAGGGTGGCACGAGAAGTGGCTCTACGGGAAATCATACTAGAACTATCAGATGAGAGTCCTGGGAAACCAAATGATAGGGGAACAATTACCCCAGCCATAACTAAAGGAACATTATCTCCTCAACAAGCAAAATCCATGCTACAACAGATTCACAGATGGACACGCTTGGGAACCAAAAAGATGGTGTCCCTACTACACAAGACAGGTTATGATACCCCTGTACTAACTAAATTAGCTGAGCAGATTGCACGAGAGTGCATTCCATGCCAACAGGTAAACTCCCATAAAGGAAAACTTGAGGTCGGAAAAAGGCTCAGAGGAGACCGCCCAGGAGCCTATTGGGAGGTCGACTTCACTGAAATACGCCCTGGAAGGTACGGTAACAGGTATCTTCTAGTTTTTATAGATACCTTCTCAGGATGGGTAGAAGCTTTCCCGACGAAGAAGGAGACAGCTACTGTGGTGGCCAAAAAGATCTTAGAAGAAATTTTCCCCCGGTTCGGGGCACCAAAGGTAATAGGATCAGATAATGGTCCCGCCTTCGTCGCCCAGGTAAGTCAGGGTGTGGCCAAATACCTGGGGACTGATTGGAAATTACATTGTGCCTATAGACCCCAGAGTTCAGGACAGGTAGAGAGAATGAATAGAACTCTAAAAGAGACCCTAACTAAATTGTCCATAGAGACTGGCGGTACAGATTGGACGGTGCTCCTTCCCTTAGCCCTGTTCCGGGCTAGAAATACCCCCTCCCGCTATTATCTTACTCCATTTGAAATACTATACGGGGCCCCACCTCCTCTTTTTACGCTAAGGGAAAAATTAAGTCCTGACTGCCAGAATAACACTGACTTATATGCTAGGCTGTTGGGACTCCAGTTGGTCCAAAAGGAGGTGTGGTCCCAGCTGGCAGAGGCTTACCGACCAGGAACACCAGCAGAGGCTCATCCCTTCCAAGTCGGAGATTCCGTGTACGTCCGTCGGCACCGAACCCAGACTCTAGAGCCTCGGTGGAAAGGACCATACATAGTCCTGCTCACCACCCCCACAGCTATAAAGGTAGACGGCATCGCTGCGTGGATCCACGCTTCACACGTGAAGGCCGCACCAGCATCTGCAACATCGGAATGGCGAGCCCAAAAGACCAGCAACCCGCTCAAGCTCAAGCTTCTGCGATCATCAGACTTATAACTTTAACTTTGTTACCCCTACTGACTGTGAGTAATTTTAGTCCTCACCTGCCCCAGCGTTTAACCTGGCAGGTAATTTCCCAAACTGGAGATGTAATATGGTCTGTTAGCCATACTGCTGTTCCTTGGACCTGGTGGCCAGACCTTTTCCCCGATGTTTGTAAATTAGCCATAGGAGCTCCCAATTGGGACACAGCACACTCCCATGATCGTCAAAATGCCCCATCCATACCCGGTCGGGCCGGCCAATACGGCTGCCAAAACTCGGGTACGCGACAGAAACTTAGCAACCCTACCTTTTATGTATGCCCGGGATTTCATCGCCATAGGTCCCTAAATTATCAATGTGGGGGAAAGGAACATTTTTATTGTAAAAGCTGGGGGTGTGAAACCACAGGAGACACCTATTGGAAGCCCACCTCTGGCTGGGACTTTATTAAGGTGACAGCCAATTATACACACCCAACCAACCCCTTAACTTATAGGCCTGAATGTACTAAATGGTGCCATCCCCTTAAGATCTCTTTTAGTGAACCAGGAAAAAAGGATAAAAACTGGATAAATGGCCATTCATGGGGAATCAGGTTTTATAAAGAAGGATATAATGATGGATTACTAATGACCATCAAACTAAAAATTGAAACCCCTACTCCAGTTCCTATAAGCCCCAACCCTGAGACAGGGCACTCTTCGCTACCTTTGGCCCCTCCCACAGCGTTACCAGAGATAAGAAACCAAACTTCTGAGCCAAAAGGAATAACAATCAAGCCCAAGACCCCCCGGGACCGAATGCTCTCATTGGTCCAGGCGGCTTTTGAGGTTTTAAATGCCACAAACCCGGAGGCTACCAAATCATGTTGGCTTTGCTATGCTGCTCCTCCCCCTTATTATGATGCTATAGGATATAATTCTAATTATAATAATGTTAACACTCCAGATCAATGTCGATGGAAACAAGAAGGAAATAGTAAATTGACCCTGGCCTCAGTATTAGGAAACGGTACATGTGTAGGAACGCCCCCCTCGTCCCACCGACATCTTTGTGCCAATTTAACCCTCCCACAGGGTTCAGGGTATCTCCTCCCTCCTCCGGATGGATGGTGGGCATGTAACACAGGATTGACCCCCTGCATTTCTTTAGAGGTCCTTAAAGCTTCAACCGATTTTTGTGTGTTAGTTCAGCTGGTCCCCAGACTCATTTATCATTCAGATTCATCCTTTCTAGATGAATATGAGGGCAGAGGAAGGTTTAAGAGGGAACCCATAACACTCACCCTGGCTGTACTCCTAGGACTAGGAATGGCAGCCGGGGTAGGAACGGGTACAACAGCCCTCATCCAACAACCCCACTATTATGATGCCTTAAGACAAGCTGTAGATGTTGACCTCCGGGCATTAGAAAGTTCCATAACTCAGTTAAAAGAATCTCTCACCTCGCTTTCAGAAGTAGTAATGCAAAACAGAAGGGGACTAGATTTGCTATTTCTCAAAGAAGGTGGACTATGTGCTGCACTAAAAGAAGAATGCTGTTTTCATATTGATCATTCTGGGGCTATTACCAAAACTATGGACAAACTTAGGGAGCGCCTGGACAAAAGACAACAGGAAAGGGAAAATCAAAAAGGATGGTTTCAATCATGGTTTGATAAATCTCCCTGGCTTACTACTTTAGTTTCCACCTTGTTAGGGCCCCTCATTATTTTATTGTTGCTTTTAACTTTTGGACCATGCATTCTGAATCGCCTGATAGCCTTTATTAGAGAACGCATTAGTACGGTACAAGTTTTAATGCTAAGGCAACAATACCAAAACTCGCAAAAAGAAACTGAAATTCCATGATTGAAATTAGTTACAAAAAAAAAGGGGGGGGAATGTGGGGCCTTTAGGGACTTTCCACCCCCTCACTTGTTCCCGTAAACCAATTCTTCTCCCTATCGTGCGCCACTCCTTCTCCCTATCGAAACCAATTCTTGGAGTTTTTCAGTTGACGGGGACTTGCCAGACAGCGGGTAATTTTCCAGTTGCCCGTAACAGGTATACGCCCTAACCGCCACAATGAACAAACAACTATAACGGCCAGAAGGTGGGACAAAAGTTCCTAAGCCAATGAATTCAAAAGTCACCACATTTACCCAATCATTGTGAGAATATACCCACCCTATGAGTAAATAAACCTATAAAAAGTATGTGATTCCGCTTTTAGGGGTTCCCCATCGGCCTCCTGCGTGAGGTTCAGGGAACCCCGGTGCATCAGCTCCTAATAAACCTCTTGCGTGTTGCAACGGCTCTCGACTCTTGGCGGTTCTTGGGCGAGTTGGAATCCCTCGTAGACCGTTTGGGTCTAACACCCCCATTGCCTCATCATACAGATGCACCAGAGTTTAACCAGTCCCCAACTGTTGGACATATAAGTTTTTCTAATTTTTCCATTTTATAAAAATTTCTAAAGAATTCTGCAATGGAGTTGTTTAGATTCAGCAACATCCATATCATTTGGTAGATGTGGCATTTTTGTCTTCAAGGGTATAACAAATTTAAGGCCTCTGATACATATTGCCAATTGTCCCTTGAGAAAAGTCAGAGCAAATCACACACAACCCTAGAGCAGGATTTGCCAACTCAGTTGAAAATTATTTTACATTGCCAATTTAATCAGTGGAAGATACGGTCTTACTTTAATTTTGCATTTATTTGATCATTCAGGACAGACCTTATTTTCTATAATTCCCAGTGCTTTCATCAGGGAAGGACTTACCTGATTAAAATGCTGGGCCGTTTGCATCTTCTTCTTCGAATGCGCTCCTGGTTTCTCTTCAGCAAATTATGACTACTTTGTCCCTTACGACTCTGCAAGATTTTCTTCTGCTTCCTATAAGAAGCCTTCTTTGCCTCCATCTCTTTGCTGTGGAAGCTGCCAGGAAAGATGTGGACAGTTGGTTTTACGTATATGATAGGAGGTCACGGTTCCATACACCTCGTCTCCCCATATGGAGAGAGTGTTTCCGAGATTGAATTTGTTCTGTCCTAGAGTGACTCACTCTGTCATCTACATGCCTTATAGTCCATAAACATTTGTGAATGACTGCTAAGAAGAGCCATAATGGCACAATGGGTGGGTAAGTTTGGACCTGATGAACGACTCACTTGTGGATACTGGCACATGGCTATATTAAGAAAAGATTATGGACCAAAGATCACTGTGCGTGCCGCTCAGGAACTCTTTTTTGATTACATTCTAACATCAATCTTTCAACTTTCCTAACAGAGGTTAGCAACAGCACATCTGATTTGACAGACGCCCAATTACTTATATCTCTCTCTGACATACATACTTTTCCTCCTAGCCAGAGTCAAAGGACTTTTACCCATTTGATATGTGGCGTGATTCCCAGTTAACTTTTAATAGAGATTGGACGGTTCTCCCCTCCTGTTACAGGTTGTGCTAATGTCTTGTCAAGCTCGTCTGACAATGTAAATTGTGCCTTCAGGCTCCCCTTCTCATGTTACAGAGGGGCCTGGCCTTACAACATGGAAAGGCCGTTAAGGGAGCATCGGATTATGTCAGTAAGGAACGCGGAGAAAAGGGCAAACCTTGTTGACATGGTCTTGCTTCCTGGGGTGGTGGATTAAGTGCTTGCAAGTCTCTCAGAGGCCTCGGTGGATTGGGTTTATGATGATTTCTTTCTGCACTGACATCGCTTGCACCCCCTGTCTTGAAGGAGCGGGGACTAAAGCCTGTCAATTCTTTGTCCCATCATGTCACTCCTTCTATGCTCATTCTGTGCCACTGAACCCAGAAGCAACTGTAGGATTATTCTCTCACATAGCTCCACATAGCCCCCCTCAGTGACAAGAATGGTTACATGACATCAGATCTATCTGCCTTCCCTACATGTTTCAACATTATAAGATGGTGTTTGAATATAGTATACAGTCTACCATATAGTCTCACTGCTCTCTCGCATCCACAAACATTACCTATGCCTTCAAATAGATGCCCATCTCCTTCCAGAAATAGTGAGATTTTGGGTTTTAATCATTGTTTTCCAAATAAAGCCGAGGCACCACCTGAACAGGTGTTCTGTCCACGAATTACTTAATTAAAACAGCTCGCTGAAGGCCGCTGAAATACCAGAAGAAGAGAGCAAAGCACAGAGACTTCTCTATTTTTTTTTTTTTTTTGCGGTACGCGGGCTTCTCAGTGCTGTGGCCCCTCCCGTTGCAGAGCACAGGCTCCGGACGTGCAGGCTCAGCGGCCATGGCTCACGGGCCCAGCCGCTCCGCGGCATGTGGGATCTTCCCAGACCGGGGCACGAACCCGTGTCCCCTGCATCGGCAGGCGGACTCTCAACCACTGCGCCCCCAGGGAAGCCCCAGAGTGACTTAATTTTGAGTAAATCCTTTATTAAAATGGAAGGAAAGACAATCTGGTCTACTTCAACTTAGGTGAATGCATTAAAAAATGCATCAGCAAAGAATGATGCCTTGTAATAAAGCAGTGTTTCCAGAGTGGGGTATGAAGACCACCTACATTAGGATGATTTGAGGAGCGTGTGACACATTCAGGTTCCTGGTTCTGCCCCAGACCTACTGAACTCGCTGAGGGTGCAGCCTGGATCTGCATTTTAACACCCACCGTGCCGGACGATTTCTTCGTACACCAAACTTTGAGTGCCGGTACAGGGCTTAATGATCTTCTGTGGGCGAAGTCTGAATGTGATGTGGTCTTCGTAAAACTCTGTGTGTTGGAACATTGTTTAATGTCTCCCTTCTAAATTAAACTGTGTGTCTGGTGAAGACAGGGACCAGTGACTTCACTCCCGTATTCCCAGGGCCCAGCGTGGTGCCTGGCCCATTCCTTACCTACTGGATCAGAAACTCCAGGATTCAGGCCCATCTTTATTTTAACCAGTCCTGCAGGTGAGCCTGATTCATGCTACAGTTTGAAAAACCCTGGTATAAAAGAATCTTTTCAGAACAACTATTTGCTTCTTAAGAGTAGGAACCTACTGGCCTTCCCACTCACCCGCCCACTTCAAATGGGATATGCTTCGGTCTATATGATACCATATATCTTTTAAGACAGAATATATTACATGATCCCAGGCAGAGTTTCAAGGAAAGGAAATATTATCTCCACTTGACAACAGAGGACAGTGAGGTACATTGAAGGGAGGTGACTTGTGTGAGGTTACGCAGCTGATGAGGGACAGACTTGGTGTTTAATTCAAGGTCTCTTAGAAACTTATGCCACATTCTTCCTTATTCTTCTGCTAATTGCCTAGGTTCTGGCTTATGTTTCACTGGGCTGCATGAGAGTTTTTTAAGGGGAGAAATAATAGAGTCTCTTCTTGCATCACTAATGGCATCACCCTGAGGACAGCTGCCTTGTGGGACCTTGAGATCTGAGTAGTTTCCTGAACATATCATCCAGAAGTGATTTGGAAGGATTCACTGGGACTTCTAGGCTGGAGAGGCAGCCTGATTATTGTGGAATTGTCCCCTCTCACATCTACCAAACAGTCCTTAAAAGCTATGTATTTTTAAAATTCTGTTCCAGATGGGGCTTCCCTGGTGGCACAGTGCTTGAGAATCTGCCTGCTAATGCAGGGGACACGGGTTCGTGCCCCGGTCCGGGAGGATCCCACATGCCGCGGAGCAACTGGGCCCATGAGCCACAACTGCTGAGCCTGCGCGTCTGGAGCCTGTGCTCCGCAACGGGAGAGGCTGCGATAGTGAGAGGCCCGTGCACCGCGATGAAGAGTGGCCCCTGCTTGCCACAACTAGAGAAAGCCCTCGCGCAGAAACGAAGACCCAACACAGCAAAAATAAATAAATAAACTCCTACCCCCAACATCTTCAAAAAAAAAAAAAATTCTGTTCCAGAAACCAAATTAAGTCATATGTCTACAGACTGGAGGAGATCAGAGTAGGCCTAATGGAAGAATATTCATTGGGAATAAATAAACATTTATGCTGAAGACAGATCTGTGCTTTTTAAAAAAAATAGAGTAGTGAGTGAGGTCATGCTTGATTGGTCCAGAGCAAAGTAGGTGACATCATCCATTCATTCATTCACCCTCTATGCCCACTTTGAACTCATGGTTGCGTGAATACAAAAGATAATGCCATTTCAAATATAGCAAGACGGGTGCCATGACAAGCAAAGGCAAGATGCTGTGGAAACATGTAAGAGGGCAAATCAATGAGGTACGGGAGTTAAGGAAGGCTTCCTGAAGGTAGTGAGCCTAGGACCGGAAGATTTTATAGGCACTGCCAGATGTGCAAGGAGAGAAATGTAGGGAGAAGGAAGGGGTTTCTCAGCACAAGGAGCTACGTGCAAAGAGTCTACTGCAGAGTCAGGTAATCTAGGCCTTGTAACTATACCCCAACTTATCTCTGTTCTTGGGGGAATCTAAACCAAGATAGAGACTGGAAGACAGGCTTTAGTCCAGTCACTCGAAATCTTGGCATCCTCTTAATCTTATTTATCACCACCGTCATTATTATAATATTATTATTAGAGCTAATAGAATGGCAGACTATATTAATATAACTACGTATTCAGAACGGAGAATGGAGAATCCTCTTCCCTTCTTCTCAGTTTAGATACATCTGGGGTTCATGTTTGATGCCCCACTTGAAAGGACCCTGATAAACTGCAGTGTGTTCAAGGGTAGGAAAGGGGAAATATCTCATGTGAGGAATATCTAAAGAACTAGAAAGCTTAGGTGAGGCAGGAGAGCTATCTTTCAATTCTCAAGTGCTATGATTGGGGGAGAACTCTTCCCTAACATCTAACTCTAGGCTGTCTCCCATGAAACTATCATGGCACCCTTTAAATTGTAAGTTTCATTGGGGATAAGGACCAAGTTTGTCTTACTACTGCTTCCTCAATGCCTAGCACAGTGCCTGGTAAATAACAGGTACTCAGTAGATATTTGTTGAATGAATGAATGACTGGGACAGAAGCAGTCTCAGGCCAACTGCAGGGATTTTCTAGGCTCTGTATTATTCCCACTCTTTCCAAAGATTAGAGCTTGGCTGTACGCCCTTTTGACTAGAAATCTGGCCCATTTAAAAGATCCAAAGCACATCACATCATTGTGTCTGGTTTCCATGGTGTATGTACAGACAAATCTTTTAAAAAACTTAACCAGTGGATGAGATGCCATGTCTAGTAGCTCTGCAGTACAGCTTGGAGAATTTATTTTTCACAATCTGTTCTACGCATCATCAGCCAAAATATACAATTGAAATTGTTGCTGAGAAAGTGACACCACTTTCTTCAGATCCAAAGACCTGGGAATTGACCCCTCTGCCTCATCTACTGCTAAGTGTCCTGAGATTGCACAAGAGGAAAGAGGCTGTAAGTGAAGATTTTAATCAAAGAGCTGACAGGTTCAAAGCACCCCAAGCAGTTTTCTGAACTTCTCAAGCATCAGAGTATCTCTCCAAGGGAACTTAGAGACCATTTGGTCCAACATCTTCATTTTTTATATGGATCAACTTGGGTTCCAAAAAGTAAAGTGTCTTTTTTCCCATTAAAGCACCCTATTAGTGGCAGAGCAGGTGTCTCTACTCAAAGACCTGCTTTCTCCACCATGCATTGCCACTTTCCTGCTGTTCTTTCTTTTCCATCTGTGTTAAGTTCAGTATTCATCTTCCTTTAAAAATCAAAGATGGGCTAAAACATTAAACTGACTTTTTTCAGTTTCTTCCACCTAGAATCATGTCCCTCTCAGCTACCTCTTTTCATATGAGGCATAGAGCAGAATCTTTTCCCTTATCTTCCCTTTGGCTTTTCTTTTTCACAAAAATGGTCTATTTAACTGGTAATGACAATTTACATCTTGGCATTCTGGCAGGCTACAGCAAAATAACATATGCAGGGAAACCAAATGGAGGATTTTCTACCTCAGAGGTGATTCCAGACATTACACTTGGAGATGACCACATTGGTCACTGTTATATTCCTTAGTGGGAAAACGTATTTCAATTGAGGAGAAGAGATCTTTAACTCTGGTGCTTCTAAGGATGATAGGTGAAAAGGACTGTCCTATGAGTTGAGAGTGCTGAAAGATGAGACATAAAAATAAATCTTGTTGTATTGCCATGGAAAAGCTTGTTCCTCATATTTGCTTTGCAACAGAGCTTGGTTTTAGTTTGAAAACTATTCAACCTTGATGTTTGAAATATTAACATTTTATCCGCAAATCTGTTTACAAATCACAAATCATGCTGGTAAATATTCACGGACCATTCTCTTTTGCTTCCTGGGAAAGTATGGAGAGTAGAAAAAAACCTTATGGGGTCAGAGCTTGGGGTGTGGTGGGAGAGAAGACTGAATATCAACAGAGTTAAGCTGGCAATAAATTTGGGTTGCTGTTTGTGGATCTTGGCTGCAGAATATCCTCAAGCACTTTCAAAGATGAATGATGCTGGGGAAAGGCAAAGCCAAACTTTCTGGCCCCAATCCAAGCACACACAGGCTGGGATGCTGGAAAACCGACAGCAATGGTGCCTCATACAATACCTTCCCTTGCACTGTGTGGAATGCTTTAGAATTTACCAGTCACTTGCACATATATTTTGTTACCTGACCCTATGAGATGTATTATTATCCCCATCTCAAAAATGAAGAGACTGATGTTCTTTGATTTTAAATGACTTGCACATGTTTTATAAGACTAACAACTCAAAAAATTAGACCTGGATCCCAGATCCATTGACTTCTGGTCCAGGATTCTTTCAGGTACATCTTACCATTCGGGACTCAGATTAAGACACCTTTTCCTCTGGCAGACATTTCTGTCTATCAAAATCTGGATTAAGTAAACATCTCTGGGCTCAAAAAAAAAAAAAAAAGATACCCTATAACAGCCTAGCTCTCATCCCATTGACTTCTTCTAATGAATTCTTCCCTTGACTTTATTTTTCACTGGACAATGCGCCCCATGAGAAAAGTGACTTGTTTACCATGGTAATTACAACACATTGGGCCTGGTAGTAAAATATTCTCTAAGTCTTTGTGAAGCGAACTGAATTCCAACACTTATTTTACAGGGAGGATAGTAAAGACCTGACTTTTAACCTGACAAGTTCCAAGTCTGTTTAGAATGGGTGTTTTCAAGGAAGAGCTAGTTACTGGTGTTGCCCTCTTGAACATCTCATTGCAGATGCCCAAAAGAGGACTTGGAAATTCTTTCTAACATAGACCATGGCTCTGCTTTAGGAATTGCCCCTGTTTCCGTTTCAGTTGAAGGGCATTTCTGCCCAGCTGTGAAATCAAGATGGCGAAAGAATGAGAAATTCTAAAAGTTCTCTGGGTGCAAGGAACATGTCCTGTTGTTTCCTCACCAATGTCCACAAACCTGCAGAAGAGGGATGTGTATGTTTGACTCTCTAGAGAAGCTGTGTCTGTTCTCCAAAGCAGCCATCCTCTGCCAGGCAGATAATTGTGATGGTGAGGTTGGCACAGGTGCCAGGTGATGTCTCATCATCCCAGATGAAAAGGAGCAAACGTTAAGTGAAAATAAACAATGAAAAGGTCCATTTAAAACTCATAACCTGCATAACTCAAAATTGGAAGTGGGACTTAGGATCTCTGTCCCCTTTGGAAATTTGTAAATTCCACCCTACTCTGTGAGATTCTCCAACGTGGCCAGCACAGCCAGAGTTGGCTAGACTCCCAGGCACAATGCAGAGTCCATCTGTTTGGTCACTCTGTCTGGTGTGGATTTAGAGAATGAGTTGTGTGCATGGGACAGGTTCCAGATAAATTTGAATTTCCTAAATATATTGAAAATATGGTTGTGAGTTCTAAGAGTTAGAGATTCCCACTATGCCTGGCCCACACCCCTCAACTGTTTCAGTCCATCCATATAAAACAGAGGTTTAAAGGAACATAGGATATACTCTGCCGTAAGGCTGATAAATCTAGTTTAGCAAAATGCCTGGCTTAGAGTAGGTATTTAATAACCATTTCTTTAATAATAATACTAGTAGCCTGTTTTTACTATTTTTATGCATCAGGTGATATGCTAAGTGTTTTCCTTCTCCTTTGTCTCTCCTTCTCTCTCTCTCTCTCTCTCTCTCTCTCTCGCTTCCTCTCTCTGCTCCTTCCTTTCCCTCCTTTTTTTCCCCACAAATATTCATTCATTTCCCTGTTTCCATAGCCGTTACTCTTCTAAGAGCTAGGTCTACGCTAGTGAACAAGTGACATTATGCACCTTAATTTCTAGTTGGAGGGACACTATTAATAATCAAGCGAACAAACAATAAAACTTCAGACAGTGATACATACTATGGAAACATTAATAAAAGAGAGTAATAAAAGTGAGTGGGGATGAAGGATATTTCCTTTGAGCATACAGGAAAAACTTCTCTATGGGAAAAGACATCTGAGCTGACATTCTTTCAGTCAGTAAGAAAGAATTTGTCACGTAGCAGTCTGTAGGGGCAGTTTTCTAGGCAGATGAGCATTCCAAGGTAAATGTCCCAAACGAATCAGACTTGTTTGTGGAATCCAAAGAAGGCAGCATCTCTGGAGCAAGATGCACAATGGGAGAGAGTAGTAGAGAGACGAGGTTGGAGAGGAAAGCAGATGGCAGATCACGTAGAGATGTTGTAGGCTATGGTGAATAAGACTTCAATGCATTACCTCCTTTAACCAACACAATAACCCTATGATGTAAGAGCTATTTGTATCCCCATTTATAGCGGAGAATGGTGAGACGTAGAGAGGTATTGCAGAATGGTCAGGGTCACATCACTGGCAAGTGGCAGAATCCAGATTTGAAAACAGGAGCCCTGGCTCCAAAACTCAACCTACAAATCCCAATATAAATCCAGACATTATCGATGACATCTTAGAACCATCTCCCTTCCCACATCCAACCACTCATCAATCCATGTTCCCATCAACAACACAGAACACTGGGTACCAGCATGAATATGGGAGTCAGTGCCAAACAAACCCAGCTTAAGATCTCAGCTCTGCTTTGATGGGCTACGTGATCTGGGAGAGTCATCTAATTCCTTAGGGCTTCTGTTTTCTTGTCTGTGAAATGAGACTAATAGTACTTTCTTCCCACCTCTTAGAGTGTCGTGAGAATAAAGTGATATCGTAACTGCCCATGCTAAGTCCTCAATAAATTCTTAACCTCAAACCAAACCAAACTAAATCCCCACCACATGTATCACGTACCACAACTCATCTGTCCTTCCTCTTTCTTTCCCCACTCTTATCGGGGTTGCAGATCACTGCTGCTACCATCCAGTCCTTCAGCAAGCTGCATTTTAACATACTCTTCTATTGTTTCTAACGCAAACCAGAGTTTAAGACCACTGGAACAGACCATCAACCAAGATACAAGAGGATCTTGGAAGATCTCAGTGTCAGCCTTAGACATTGCAACTATATTTGTAAATATACAGTGTTAAAGATTAAATGGGATTTCAGGTCTTTTTGATGCTATTTTGATGGTGTGACAGTCAGAGTTTTGGTAGTACATGAATCCTGTCCTGCTCTTGCCCATCTTCCATGTTCTCCTGCTCTTACAGTATTCCCATGTGAATCAGATGCAAGGAATAATTGCCAAATGGTATTTAAAATACAACGTGTAACAACTCTCAGCACACAATTATGGTAAAGGCTAATCTGATTCGCCTGTTTAGGTTCAATCTGACATTTAATTCCAATATTGACATCTCAATTTGAATCTTCAGTAGGCATTTCAAATGTAACATTTAATTTCAGATTTACTATATAACCGTACTCGTTATCTTTCCTCTAAATCTGCTCCTTCAATAACATTTCCCATTTCGGAAAAAGCCTATCTATCCTTCCAATTGCTCAGGATGAAAACTTGGAGAAAGCAGTTCGTCTTCTATTTTTTCATGACCCATATCCACAAACCACGTTGATTTTGTCTTCAAAACATATCTAAGATAAGACTTCTCAACCACTCTGCTGCCATCACCCTGAACTAAACCATCATCATCTTTTGCCTGAGGTATTGCAAGAGCCACCTTACAGGTTTCCTTGTTTCTGTCCTTGCACTTCCAAAACTGTTCTTAATAGAGCAGCCAAAGAACACTTTAGAAACCTAAATCAGGGCAAGGTATCTGTGGTAGACTGAATAATAGTTTCCCAAATATGTCCAGGTCGTAATCCCCAGAACCTATGCATGGTATATGGCAAAAGAGATGTCACAGGTATGATTAAGGATTTTGAGATGAGGAGATTATCTGAGTGGGGGAGGGCATGGGTCTGATGTATCAATAACTATATTGGTCTTTATAAGGGGATGCTGGAACAATCAGAGTCAGAGTGATGTGATGATGGAAGCAGAGATTGGAACAACAGGCTTTGAAAATGGAAGACGGGGCCGCAAGCAAAGGAATGCAGGTGGCCACTAGACCCTGGAAAAGGCCAGGAAACAGAGTCTTTCCTCCCAGCCTCCGGAAGGAACCATCCCTGCTGACACCTTGACCTCAGTCCAGTGAAACTGATTTCAGACTTCTGACTTCCAGAACTGTAAAGAATACGTTTGTGTTGATTCAGGCTGTTCAACTTGTGGTCATTTGTAACAGCAGCAACAGGCAATTAAGACAGCTCCCCCTTTATTCCCTCTCATCCTGATTAAAATCCAAAGTCATCACAATGACCTACGAAGCCCCGCACAATCTGAACCCCACCATCCACCTTGTGACTCTGACCTCACCTCCTACGATACTCCCCTTTGCTCACTCTTTCCAGCCACTTGGCCTCCTTGCTTCAGATACCGAGACATGTCCCCCTGCTCTTTGCCTCTGCTCCTTTCCATACCTGGACTGCTCTTTCCCCAAAATAGTCTCATGATTTGATCCTCACTTCCTTGGGTGTTGCTCAGCTGTCTCCTTCTCAGTGGGGGCTTTCCTGACCATGCTACTTGAAATCAGAACGCATCTCCTTTGCACCCTTCTATTCCTTGTCCCAGTTGCCTGCTTTATTTTTTCCAAAGAACTTATCACCATCTGGCGAACTCTAGTTTTGCTTATTTATTTCCTAGAATGTAAGACCTATTTTTCTTTGCTTTGTGCAGTGTTATAAGCCTGCCACTTCCATGATGCTTCCACACGGTAGGTACCCGAAATATTTTTGTTAATTGAAAGGAAGTGAAGTGAATGAGTTGTTAACCCAGTGCAATGTCCAGCATGGCTTGGCATGCAGGCAGATGGTAGGGCTCCAAGGAGAATCCTGACTCAGCTGAGTGAGTGTTTCATGAAGTTTGCGAAGAAGAGAGGCAGGTGACACGTCCTGCCAAGGACAAGTCCTAATTTGACTTACTAACCAAGCTGTGTGTAGTGGAAGGCATGAAGAGAGGAGCAGAATATGGGCTAAGGTCCATTAATGCCGCGGCCCTACATATTAATATTCATGGCGCAATTAATTCTTGATCACTGACCAATTATATTAGCTATTCTTCCCCCCTTCCCTTGAAAGGAGACCTGGAAAGAGAGTGGACAGAGAAGAGAGTTAAAATTTCTTTCCCTTATATTGGGTTACTTTTAAATTTTTCAGAAAGTCTCAAGAAATGATTTAATGAGGAAACCACCAATTTCCAAACTTTCTCTCAATGACAGACGATGACCCATGAGGAAAGTTGAGCTTCCGTTTCAGCATAAGGATGTGTTCTATGCAAATTAAAAGCTCTTCAGCAGTCATCCGTTAGCAATGGTGCCACGTACTACACCACACACACGTCACACTGCACAAATGCGAGGGAAATTGATACCACTGGGACCCAAACCATGGATACAATTCAAAGCAGAAGCCTGGCTGGAGCAGCTTCCGGGGTGGCAGATAGTCTAGATCACCTGTCAGTTCTAAAGCAGTTGCCTGAGGCTCTGAGGCCTCATCTAGAAGCAGTAGGAGAGAGTGCTGTTATGCTGAATAAGTGATACACGCCCTGGGCATAGGAAAGCCACACATGTCACAGTCTTTCTTGCTTTAGGTGAGAGAATATATTTAAGAGATTAGGATTTGCAAAACAATCTCAAATGGGAACCACTGGGTATTTTCCCTTTCTCATCCATGGATTGTCAACCCTGCCTAACATCCTATGTTAGGAAGGAGAAAGCAAGCTCGAAAGAGGTTAAAGGATCTGGTTGAACTTGTACAGTTAATGTATGAAACAGCAAAAAGTCCCAAGGTTTCAGCAACTCTGCTTATCTTTAAGCAATGACATGTGACACCCCGAAGGATAGGTACTTACAGAACAGTACAGTGAGTGTGTGGAAGCTTCCGTGGGTGAACAAAAGCTTATTTTCCTCATCCTGATCTATCATTTCTCACCACATGTGCTATTTATCAGAAAATGGCTCACCAGCCACCAAGTAGGTGATAGTTATTGATGAGACAAGAAGGCAAAACTGAAAGGAAGGGCTTCCTTGGTGGCGCAGTGACTTAAGAATCCACCTGCCAAGACAGGGGACACAGGTTCGAGCCCTGGTCGGGGAAGATCCCACATGCCGCGGAGCAACTAAGCCCGTGCACCACAACAACTGAGCCTGTGCTCTAGAGCCCGTGAGCCACAACTACTGCCTGTGCTCCGCAACAAGAGAAGCCACTGCAATGAGAAGCCGGTGCACCGCAACGTAGAGTAGCCCTGGTTCACTGCAACTAGAGAAAGTCCGTGTGCAGCAACGAAGGCCCAATGCAGCCAAAACTAAGTAAGTAAAGTTAAAAAACAAAAAACAACTGAAAGGAAAAAGTCAGGCAGAAAAGCACGCTGCTACTAGGCTTCTTCATTACTGTAGTGGATTGCCCAATCCATTCTGCTCTTGAAGTTGGCTTTGAGTCAGCTTCATTTGGAGACCTGCTGACTGTGTTACAAATACGAGTTTGACACGTAGCAGATGAGGATTTTTCAAAACACATGTTCAGTGAAGAGGGAGGTCACAGCTTAAGTAAAACCCATGTGGGTTCTTGGCCTGGCTCAGATCAAAGAACGTGGGGAGTAAAATCCCCTGGAAGGTCATGTAAATACACCTGGTAATAACCTTCCATTTCCTCATCAACCTCCAGGTCTTCAGAGGTTCCTGGTTATGGGGGCCCTTCCTCAGGTACTGCCATCATCTTTTGGGGTTTTGGCCTCCTATAGCATTCTCAAGTATTTTTCTATCATCCTCCCTATCATCTCTCTACCCTGAAATTGTCTTGTGGATAATCCTGGCAGCTGGTCCCATACAATGCTGCTCTCAGTAGCTTCAGAGCTTTTGGAGGTAGAATCTTTTCCTGCAGCTTTTGTCCCTGATGGTGGGAAGATTATGTGCCAGGTGACAGCAGGGAGGACAGATGGCCTCATTTTTTGCCTGGTTCCTATTTAAAGTCAGGTTCTTCTCCTCTGATGTCATGTATATCAAAAGTCACTCCTCCTAAGCAATGATATTTATTTATATTAATTATTCCTAGACTCAGATTTGCATTGAAAGAAAATTTAGACGTCACTAAATTTTTTTAAATGGATTTTTTCCTGTAAATTAAAGAGGCACACAGTAAAATAAATTCTAAAACTCTACAGAAAGGCACAAAATAAAAGATAAAGTCTCTTTTCTCTCATCTCTCCTAAAGGACACTGATAAAGATAAAGTCTCTTTTCTCTCACCTCACCTAAAGGACACTGATAAAATTTCCTGCATATCCAGTCAGAAATATATTTATACCTATATCTATATCCAGCTATCCCTTTTCTAATTCTCAGAGTTGTGGTAACACAATGTATACTATTCCTCACTCAGCTTTCTATTTTTATTAATAATTTATCTTAGAGATAGTGTCATGTAAGTAATATAATCTTACACTCTAGTCTTTTTTTCCGGACGCGCAGGCTCAGCAGCCATGGCTCACGGGCCCAGCCTCTCCGCGACATGCGGGATCTTCCCGGACCGGGGCACGAACCCGCGTCCCCTGCATCGGCAGGCGGACTCTCAACCACTGCGCCACCAGGGAAGGGAAGCCCCAATGTCTGTTCTTTTAACCAACCCCTTCTACACAGTGTTTTCCCATCATATGTCACATAGGAAGGCCCAGAGAAGAAATGACTCCCTAGCAGGCACGGTTGGTTTGGACGACACAAAAGAGAGTGGGTACAGGCTTACAAACCTTTGGTCAAATATTTAAAGCACTGTCATGTGGAGAAGTGGTTCTGAGGTCAAGTCAGTTCAACAGGACCAGTAAATAGGAATTGGGAGATACTGACATAGGCTCAGCCAAACTACAAAGGAGAATCCCCAAATTGCCAGATCAGTTTCTCCCTCTTGTAAAAGGAATGATTCTCTCTCGCTGAGAGATGCTATGTCAGTCTATACAATACAGGTCTGGGGGAGAGAGGGTAACGGAAGGGAGAAGGAAAGGAAAGCTGCCTTAGTGGGAACAGAGGAGAAAGTTTTGAGGGGGAGGATGGTGCTGCAACACAGCTGCACATTGAGAGAAAAGGAGGGGAGAGGAAAGAGGATTTCTTACGTCTTTCTGTGGACACTTTATTTGGGTCCCTTTTAAAGCTGTTGAGAGGCGAATAGAATTCCTTTCTCATTACTTTTGGATATTGACTATATTTTTTGAACATAAAGTCCCTCTGAGATTGAACCACCTGCGTCCCTGGATTATAATGGTTACATTAAAAATACAACTTTAAAACAATTGACTGAAAATGGAAAACAACCTGCTTGATAAAGAAGTCAGTAGCTTGTCATTTGAAATTTAAGCAGAACGTCAAAGACAATTTTCTGGAGACTGAAGTATAGGTTATTTGCTAAAGTCTGTTCCAACTCTCACCAGACAATGACTCTAGTCTACTGCCAAGTACAAAGAGCTTCTCTGGGTAGAACAGAAGGGACCCTTTACATGTTCTTACAGATACCCTCTTGGACGAAAGTTGGCCAGTTTGGGTTTGGAAATGGGTACAGTAATGGGACATTGTTTCTGTTTTCCCATCTAGAATTTCCTGCTGAATGACTTGCAGAGTGGAGAAAATGGAGGTGTCAGGGGACTGTGGAGAAATGAGGAACACGGTATCAGTTCTGGCCAGGGTTGGGTGTGTGACCTCAGGTTGGCTGCCAACCTCTGTGTGCACGCTCTCCTGCCACTTGCGTACAGGGGTATGATACTCTCTGTATGTACAGAAAAGATGATCTGTTTGGGGAGCTATTCTCACCTCACCAAAAATGGTCCCTGGAATGAGGTGAGCAGGCAAACAGGTGAGGGACCAAACACAGGAAACAGGTGAGAACACTGGACTGCAAGGGTGCCTGTGTGACCTTGTGAGGGTCCCTTCCCTCTCTGGGCCTCACTCTGTTTATTGGTGAACAAAGAGGACTAGACAAATACTCTGACAGCTCTCCTCACCCTGATATGCTGGTTAGCATATTTGCAGGTCAGTATGTTTTTGCTGTTGCATAATCCTCAGGAAGTGAAAACATAGAATAAAATCGGGATACAGAAATAAGGCAGAGGGATGGCATCAAGAAAGAAACAAAAAGAACTGGGCAAGAAAGGCACCAATTAGAGTATGGAAAATCATAAATTTGCTTAGACAAAGTAATGTTACAAGTGGCCAGGGAAAGAAAGTATTAGAAATTCTTAGCAGATTCTCTTTTGCTACAAGTATTTCTGAGATATGAAGAACTATAGTTGAGAAATCTCTTTTCTTCCCCCTTCTTTCTTACTATTCATAGCTGGTCTGAAAATTTGACCTTCTTTAATGACACACAAGGCTCTCCGTCATCTGCCCTATCTGTCTTTGCTACTTTATCTCTCTATAATCCTTCCTGACTTTTCATTACGGTGGCCACTCTGGACTCTCACAAAGATTTTGTACTTTGCTATCTGTATTAGTTTGCTCAGGCTGCCACAGTAAAATACCACAGGTCGGGTGGCTTAAACAACAGAAATTTATTTCTCACAGTTCTGGAGCTTAAGATGCTGGAAGTCCAAGATTAAGGTGCTGGCAGGTTTGGTTTCACCTGAGACTTTTCTCCTTGGCTTGCGGTTGGCTACTTTCTCAGTGTGTCCTCACATGGCCTTTTCTTGGTGCACAGGAATCCCTGGTGTCTCTCCCTCTTCTTATAAGGACACCACTCATATTGGATTAGGACCCCTACCTTAAGTTAAATGGCCTCATTTAACTTAATCATCTCTCTAAAGGCCCTGTCTCTAAATACAGTCACATTTTGAGGTACAGGTGTACAATTCAATGTATGAATTTTGGGACACAATTCAGCCCATCACACCATCTCATCAACTTGGTTTAATGTCTTCTCCCCTTTTCTATCTTTCAAAATCCTATGCATCCTTTAATTCCACCTCAAAAACCCTTCCCTCCTTTTCTTCCTTCACTTATCACTCCCTCTCTCTGTAACTAGATTTTCTTTTAATTGAAGAAGTAACACTTGTGCCTGGCATACTAATAAAAACACAGAAGTGCTACCTTGTAAATGATAAAACTCTTTCACACCCCAAATCCCTCATCCAGAGTGCCCCTCTGCAAGCAAATGGTTAATACCAGTTTTGGGAGTCTCTTGTCTGATCCACAGTACCCACAACCTGGCCAATAGCCCACACTTCCTAGAGAGAAGGGCTAATTCTAAGTGAGGGATGGACAAAGGTATCATAGACTGCCGTATATCCTCTCATACAAGGTCTTTTCCAATTCCTGATGATTAGGTCTTTCTCTAGGCAGTGGGACAGAGAGCAACCTTGGGCTATATGCCTCACACAGATTTGGATTTGAATCCAAGCACTAGAACTTGCTGGTTGTATACTTTGGACAAAGTGTTTCATCACTCTGGGCCTCTGTTTACTTATCTACAAAACAGGGACAATAATTACAGTAAGTCCCCTACATACGAAAGAGTTCTGTTCCGAGAGTGCATTCATAAGTTCGATTTGTTCATTAAGTCCAACAAAGTTAGCCTAGGTACCCAACTAACATAATCGGCTATACACTGTACTGTAATAGGTTTATAATACTTCTCACACAAATAATACATAAAAAACAAACAAAAAATAAAACATTTTAAATCTTACAGCACAGCACCTTGACAAGTACGGTAGTCCAGTGCAACAGCTGGGATACTGGGGCTGGCATCGAGTGAACAGGCAAGAAGAGTTACTGACTGGAGGAGGGAGAGGAAGTGGGAGATGGTGGAGCTGAAGGATGGTCAGCAACAGGAGACGGAGGGCAAGCTGCAATTTCACTCATGCCTGACCTTGATGGCACAGGTTCTGGTTCTTTGTTGGATTCAATTCTATCTACCCTCTTGAGAAAATGATCCAGTGATGTCTGGGTAGTAGCTCTTTTTTCCTCATCATAGATGACACAGTAGCACTGGATTGCATTCTGAATGGCTCCTGCAACCTTCGCGTACCGTTCTACATTTGGGTTCTGTGCCTCAAAAAACTAACAGTGCCTCCTCAAATAAAGAAAATCCCCTTCCCATTTCCTGTTTTGTGAATCTCTTCAATTCTTCAGTTACTGAACGAGGGACGTCTACCATCTTTTCACCTCACTCCACTCTCAATTATTTTCACTTTTGTTTCCGTCGTTATCACTGGGCGCTTAGCAGTACTAGCTACATCACTGCTGCTTTTATGCTTGCCTCTGGACATTCTGAGTTTGAAATAAAGATACTGTACTACTGTACTCTATCCAGTACTGTACAGTAAAGTACACAAAAGCACAACCACTCGGAGAGGATGCATGCACGTGACAATGTATGCCAAACATGTGAACTAACTTATGTAATTGGACATATGAACGCATGTTTGCATCGTCGAAAGTTTGCAACTTGAAGGTTCGTATGTAGGGGACTTACTGACAAAGGTAATTATTATAAAAGTAATTTTGATCTCATGGACCTCCAAAATGGGTCTTGGGGACCTTTGACCTTACTAGACAGTTCTGGGATGAAACAAGAGGTTGCTCGTGAAATGCCATGGGAATGGCATGCAGTAGTGCTGCAGAAATGTTCTTCCTTTTCATCACCCTCTGTGCTTCTGCAGGACTCTATGACTACTTCATGGCTCCTGCAGGATGCTTTGCTCTCAGCCTGCCCTGTGGCTCCTCTGAGAGCAGGGCCCAGGTAGGTGTCGCTTTATATCTTTGAAGATCCCACCGATTCTAACTCAGTACCTATTTAGGCAGTAAATATACATTAAAATCAATTTAAACATGGATCTACCTGGCATACAAAAGGCAAAGTATTCTGTTTTGTGATGTAAAGATGTGGGAGAGTAACCCAGTTCTGTCTTAACTGAGTTGTGGCCGTAGGCAAATCATTTAAGTCGCCTTCATCCTCAGGTTTCTTACCTGTAGTATGTGGGTGGCCAACTGTACCTCATGGGGCTGTTGGGAGGGAAACTGATAGAATCACCAGAGCTGCTGCAGGACAGTTACATAGAATTATGAGGATCTTTCTTACTGCTTTCTGTTTTCCCTTCCATGTGAAATTTTCCCTTTAGGTACACAGTGTCCCAGTTCCTCCTATTCTATCCCCTCCTCGTCCTGAGAGCTCACCACAAGCAAGGTCTGGAGGGAAGATAAGAAGCTAAGGTGTGTGCAAATGTTGTCAGAGCTATCCTTTTCCTAGGTTTTGACAGTTTGAAACTGCATTTCTGCAATTTTCTGTTCCACTGTCAACCCGACTTGCGTGAGTCATCTCTAAGGTAATCATTTGAGAAAGCCTCACATGACAATTTATCTAATGATGGAATCCACATCATGCTGCACATGCCTGTCCTCTTAAAATACAGTCAGCAGCTGACCAGCAGGACATCAGTCAATTTGTGATCCATTTGGTGCCACTCAGCGTCTTCCATGCAATTTCTAACTACAGTGTCCAGTTCTCTGGTACCTCATTGGATATTCCAGAACCTCCCATTTGACTGTCTCTAAGGGCAAAGCATACCGTGTACTTATTCTCTGATCCCATCCCATGTCTCCGTCTCCACGATTGTATCCTGAGTAAAAACAGGGAGAGCAGCCTTGAGGTAGAAGTCAGGAAGGCCACCAGGCAGGCTTGTGGTAAGAGTGCTGGTGGGCAAACAGATTTAGAAGGAGAAGACAAAGTTTGTCCAGGTCAGTTGTTCTCAAACATTTTAGTCCCAGGATTCCTTCACACTTGTAAAAATGATTGAGGACCCTCAATCATTTTTTTGTTCCTGTGGATTATATCTACCGATAATTATTGCGTTAGCAATTTTAAAAAGGTTAAATTTTTGTGACTTTAAAAAAAAATAGCAATCATGAGCTGTTAACAACAGCACAGTAACATCAATACACATCATGTAGCCTCTGGAAAACTCCATTTTACATTTAAGAAAGAATAGAAGTGAAAAGTCAGTATTATTATAAAAGTAATTTTGATCTCATGGACCTCCAAAATGGGTCTTGGGGACCTTTGAGAGGCAAGGACATTGGAGGTTAAAGAACAGAGAGAGACAGAGAGAGAGAGGGAGAGAGTCTGTGTGTCTGTGTGATATACATGAATCTCTCTCTCTTTTGCTAATAACGATAGCACACTAGTGTTTACTGTGAATTAATACTCTGCTAATTCACAGTTACTATTTAATTTAATCCCCGTAATAACTCATGAGAGGCGTTGCTATTATTATTCGCATTTTACAGATTAAGAAACAAGGCCGGTTTAGAAAGAGAGGTTAAAACTCAAAGTGAGGCCAAATTTCCATGACAAATACCAGAAAAGGACAAATCAGGTTTCTAATGCAAACTATTGCGGGGTGTATTCTAAAGCCTGTAGATAGAAAATGAAAAGACTTGAGGAACACTCTTCTACAAAAAACCATCCAGGTTAAGGGTTATTTAACCTTGGAGGATGACAAGGGTAACTTCCTGGTTAGGTTCTAGAGAGATGGGGAGAGCTGACTGTAGTGGATGCTGTTGTGTGCTGTCCACAAAGGTTCCCTCTTTCCAATCTCCACCTTCCATGCAGACTTGGATGCCTCATGCCACGGAAAGGTGGTAGCCTAACAAACTTCCTTCTGATTCTTCTTTTGTTTTCTGTTATAGTCAAATAGGAGTGAAGGCTTAAGGCCCCTGAGTTACATAGTTTTCAATGTGACCCCATATACCTCCTTTCTTGTGAACCAACTTAGCTTTGCGCAGTCTCATCTTCCCTGCTGTGCTCTGGAAGTAGGACAATTTTCAGTGTTATTTTTAATCATGTAGCACTCAGGGAGATAATGATATTGATTAAAATGTGAACTTAAGAAAGGTAATTCTCTTGGAGAAGGAAGAATGGAAGAAGTGTGTCATGCCTGCAAAGCTCCACTTGGTGACATTTCATTAAAGCTGTATTGCTATTGTGCTTATTAGAGGTCATTGCTCACGCTATCATTCTTAAATGGGTAAACTCCTCAAAGATTTAAATGTCCACATTTCCATGGTAGAGTGAGGATTCTAAAACAAAGGCTTGTCATATTTTTTAAGATAAAATACCCAGATCTACGCCTGGCAAATCTAGCTTAGCCTAAAGAGAGAATGAGGACTCAAGACAAGATTTCTCACCTGCATATTCCACCACCAACTTATTTATGTGACCTTGTGCAAATCACTTTCCCTCTCTGGGCGGATTTCTTCTTTGACCTGAGTGGGGAGAGCAAACTAGACAATCTTCTCAGGTCTTTTTATTTCTACAATTTATAATTCGATCTCATTCATTTATGTGTTTAAATGACAAGTTTTTTAATACCCTCATCACCGAATTTGTAACGAAGACAAAATTGGACCATTGGTGTGTTGATAAAATACCTACTGTGAAACATTACTGTGATCTTAGGCAATTCTAATTTTTATTGTTGAAGAAGACCTGTTAGAGGCATTTTTTCTCATACTGAGTTTCAGAGTCTTTTATTTCAAGTCAAACAATTTCAGCGGTCAACAACCTCTCTACTTTTTCAAGCCCTGTGGAATGAGCGTCTTTGAAACCTAGAGAAAGTCATCTGGGAGAGCAAGAGAGGTCTTCACAGATAATTATCAGCATTAGACAGGAGAAGGGCACTCAACACTCTTGTCCAGTTCTGCCAAAGAAACCTCTTTAAAGTTTCTAATTTCCAGAGTGCTTTTACCTGAACTATAACAGATGCCACTGAACAGAGGCTTGTAATACTTTACAATGTCATAGAATTTTTTCCCATCTTTCTCTCCCTAAGCCTTAATAAAACAGAAGGGATAGTACCTTCAGAGCTCAAGCTCCTCTGGACCTGTGGATTTGGGCCCAGGGGAAGGCACTTTTAACTCTTTGAGAGCATTACTGCTCTCCTGTGGACATCGAATAACGAATGCTACATTGATTCTGTGGTTTGAAATCTGCTTCTCCCTTGCTTTCACTGCTCTCCTTACCCCCAGATTCACAGAACCTAGGGCTATCAATGTCAGAAAGGACTTGGCTGGTTGCCTGGTTTGATGTTTTTCAAAGGGTGTTCCATGAAACAAGAGCCACCGTGGGAAAAAGAAATGGCTCTTTCTTCAAAGAAGTTTCAGGAAGTTTGCAAAAAACTGTCACAGTGTACATTACGTTTTAACTCTCTGGAGTTTTCTACAGTAAAGCAACCTATTTGTAGAACCCATTGTTTGGCAAACCTACGAAATGGTTTGGAGAGACACAGCTAATCTAACAATTTTATGTTATAAATAATGAAGAAACAGAGCTTTGTCAAGAATAAAGTCCAGGAAAAAACTCTAACTTGAAAAGATACATGCACCCCTATGTTCATAGCAACACCGTTTACAATAGCCAAGACATGGAAGCAACCTAAATGTCCATCAACAGAGGAATGGATAAAGAAGATGTGGCACATATATGCAATGGAATATTAGTCATAAAAAAGAATGAAACAATGCCATTTGAAGCAACATGGAGATTCTCATACAAAGACAGAGAAAGATAAATTTCATATGGTTACCAAAAGGGAAAGGATAAACTGGAATTTAGGATTAACAGACACAGACTACTATATATAAAACAGATAAACAACAAGAACCTACTGTATAGCACAGGGAACTATAGTCAATATCTTGTAACAGCCTATAATGGAAAAGAATCTGAAAAAGAATATAGATGTGTGTATAACTAAATCACTTTGCTGTAATCTGAAACTGTAAATCAACTATACAGCAATTAAAAAATTAAAAAAATATATAGTCAAGAGTTTAGTCACAATAGAAATGTAGGGGGGCTTCCCTGGTGGCACAGTGGTTGAGAGTCCGCCTGACGATGCAGGGGACGCGGGTTCGTGCCCTGGTCCGGGAGGATCCCGCATGCTGCTGAGCGGCTGGGCCCGTGGGCCATGGCCGCTGAGCCTGTGCGTCCGGAGCCTGTGCTCCACAACAGCAGAGGCCACAACAGTGAGGCTCACATATCGCAAAAAAAAAAAAAAAAAAAAAAAATGTAGGGGAAGCACTGGACTCAGAACCCTGTATCTTCTGGCTTTCAGCCCTGTTCTTTTTCCACCATACATTCTAGTTGCAGATCCAAATCTAGAATATCCTCTACAATTTTTCAAGACACAATATGAATTACATACAATTTAAAACAAAAATGGACCTAGACAATGTTGCCTAGTGTTATTTTACTAGTGAGCAAAGCAAGACTCATAGAGGACAAGTGACCTTCTCAAGGTCATGCAACTAAGTACAAGCAAAACTAGAGATAAGAGGTGAATTTGCTTAATGTCTGTCTAGGTATGGTACCCATACTTATGTCACTTGTCCAGTTTAACCCATGCCTTAGATATAATCTCCATTCTTAATTCAAAGTCATTCTGTACATGTGTCATTATCAAATTCAGTTGAATAGGGTTGTTCCTTTTGCCTTAGCAGAAGGTGACAATAGGACAGATAAGACTTGATGACTCGGTTTTGACAAGAGAGAGCCAATAAAAATAAGGATCAGAATGAAAAATTTAAATGCATAACTTCGAACATGAACCCACCTTCTTTAAAGTTTGGCTTAGACTAGTGAGAAATTGGGTTCTTAAATTTTTTTTAAAAATCTAATTATAGCTCTGGGTAGCAGTGACAAAGAGCCCAAATTATTAAAGATAATAGTTATAGAAATACAGATAGAGAACACTTACTAAGTGTTTACGGACTACCAGGTACTGTGCTAAGGACTCATATACAGTTAACCTTTGCAATAGCTCTACAAGGTAGGTATGCCCATTTCATGGATGTTCAAGCTAAAGCTCAGAGAGATTGGTTAAGAGATTGGTTAAATGTCATGCAGTAGCAACTGGTAGAAATAGGATTTGAACCTATGAAGTTAGTTTCTAGAGTCCTTCAACAGTTTACAATATTAAAATACCACATTGAAAACCAAATCTGAAAACATGATACAGAAATGTCTTCCTCCTTTGAACGCCCTCTTGCCCAGCAGGAGGCGTGGATCTCCATTCTTTCATCCATTCATGTCAGTGAGTTCATTACTAGCCACTCTAGATAAGGCTGTGCTGCCTTATATTTGGAGAACCTCTTAAAGGATGAACATAAGCGCTCCTAGTCTCTTATGTAGTGGAATTACATGATTTGGAGAAGGAAGTGGGCTGAAGGCAACTTTTCCTGCCCTGGGAAGAAAGAGTTTGCCAGAGAAAATAATCATGTTGATAAAATGACCCTAAGTGTAGTCGGCATAAGAAAACTGGTCTAAAGTAAGTTGGCAGCTTTCCAAAATGCGCTCATATTCAAGATGCTGGTCCATCTAAATATATTCTGTAACCACCTTTGTTTGCTTTCTCTTATGACCAAGGTGATAGTAGTGGCTTTCTTGCCTTTTGGAGAATAGCCTTTGTTTAAATGGCTGGCTCCATGGCTCTGGAAAGACTGAAGTGTCACCAAAATTTCTAGGGGTTTCTAGGAGCTTGCTTCCTCCTGATTGATGACTTCTGTCTCTAGATTTGCAGCCACTGTGGTGTTGGCCTATTCTCCTGTTTCTGAGGAGATAAAGCTGCTCACATTTTCTGAGTTAGATCACCTCACTGAACATTTGGAAGGTCAAGGGGGAGAGCAAACATATGCCCTGCCAAGTTTTCTGCCACCTCTGCCCTCCCCTGCTCTCCCTTCCCTTCTCCCCTTCCCTCCCCTCCCCTCTCCTTTTCTCTCCTTCCCTCTTAGGAACAAATTTCCCTTCCTGCCACTAGCACATAGCGCTGCCCTTCTCTGAAGGCTCCCTGTAAGCTGACGTGCATTCCCCACAGCATCTCAAGGCATACTTCCAAGCTATATGGTTTGCTCTGTAAGAAAATTCTGTAGCACACCCCTGAGAATAAATTTTTCTCTACTTGTTATAACCATATGTGCTTGAAAATAGCAAAATTGTGTCTTTTCTTTCAAATTCTGTGCTTCTGACTTCTCACCAATGCAGTCAACCTGCCTCCCTGGTTATTTAATGCTAATACTTTACAAACAAAAATGGTTCTATTTTTTTAAAAAAATATTATGTCTCTAAGTCACATCTCATGTCTCCTTACCTCTTATATAAGGAGAATAGGGAGGAAGCTGCTTAATTTTCTTTAAAGATGAACAAAAATTGAGGCCCAGGAGAGTTAAATGAGCTGTCAAAATTCAACCTGAACCTACCTGGCACCAACACTCATGTTCTTTCTTGATGTACTCCATTACGTCTGGTACGCATCCCCCAAAACATAGTATAGAGCATCATCGATTTCAGCAGCAGGCACCCACTGTGGCAAGCTCTGCAGTACAGTTCTGGGGCTGCAGGCCACCAGAAAGACAGAGAAAGATAGACAAAGGGAACAAAGACAAAGAGACAAAGAAAATTTCCATCATTACTGGTCCTCCTCGAGCTTTGCTCGTTATCTGGGAGCACCTTTTCTCTACCCTGCAGGAGGAATGTGCTTTTAAACTTAACTGGATAGTGATTCAAGTTTAAATAGCTTCCTTTTGCTCTTGGGTCCAAATCCAAACTCCTGAACATGTTCTTGAGTGATCTGCGCCCGCCTCTTTGCTTTTTTTTTTGCAATACGTGGGCCACTCACTGTTGTGGCCTCTCCCGTTGCGGAGCACAGGCTCTGGAGGCGCAGGCTCAGCGGCCATGGCTCACAGGCCCAGCTGCTCCGCGGCATGTGGGATCTTCCCAGACCGGGGCACGAACCCGTGTTCCCTGCATCGGCAGGCGGACTCTCAACCACTGCGCCACCAGGGAAGCCCCCCCGCCTCTTTTCTATCCTCATCTGAGTTACCTACTCCCTCCTTTGATCAGCTCCAGACAACTGGCCTCTTTTCAGTTCTGCAAAAAAGCCATGCTACCTTCTGTTTCAGCCTCCCTCCACATGCTTGTCTCCCAACCTAAAATTTCATCCCCCCATCCCACCTGCCACTTCTCCACCTGGTCAACATTTTCTGGTTCTATGGTTTCCATTTATTTGTCTTCTCTTTTGAAAAGCTCTTCCCACTAGCCTGTGCTGAAGAACCTTCCCCCCATTTTGCCCTATGTATTGACGTTACTTTTTATGGTCTCTTGCTCCCACAAGCCCTCATTAAGCTCTGAGGTCAGTGCTCAGTGTAGTTCCTGGGGTATAATCGCTTTGCAATGCTGTGTTAGTTTCTGCTTTATAACAAAATGAATCAGGTATACATATACATATGTCCCCAAACCTCTTCCCTCTCGCATCTCCCTCCCTCCCACCCTCCCTATCCCACCCCTCTAGGTGGTCACAAAGCACAGAGCTGATCTCCCAGTGCTATGCGGCTGCTTCCCACTAGCTATCTATTTTACGTTTGGTAGTGTATATATGTCCATGCCACTCTCTCACTTTGTCCCAGCTTACCCTTCCCCCTCCCCATATCCTCAAGTCCATTCTCTAGTAGGTCTGCATCTTTATTCCTAGCTTGCCCCTAGGTTCTTCATGACGTTTTCTTTTTATATTACATATATATCTGTTAGCCTACGGTATTTGTTTTTCTCTTTCTGACTTACTTCACTCTGTATGACAGTCTCTAGGTCCATCCACCTCACTACAAATAACTCAGTTTTGTTCCTTTCATGGCTGAGTAATATTTCATTGTATATATGTGCCACATCTTCTTTATCCATTCATTTGTTGATGGATACTTCAGTTGCTTCCGTGTCCTGGCTATTGTAAATAGAGCTGCAATGAACATTTTGGTACATGACTCTTTTGAATATGGTTTTCTCAGGGTATATGCCAAGTAGTGGGATTGCTGGGTCATATGGTAATTCTATTTTTGGTTTTTTAAGGAACGTCAATACGGTTCTCCAGAGTGGCTGTATCAATTTACATTCCAACCAACAGTGCAAGACTGTTCCCTTTTCTCCACACTCTCTCCAGCATTTATTGTTTGTAGATTTCTTGATGATGGCCATTCTGACCAGTGTGAGATGATATATCATTGTAGTTTTGATTTGCATTTCTCTAATGATTAATGATGTTGAGCATTCTTTCATGTGTCTGTTGGCAATCTGTATATCTCCTTTAGAGAAATGTCTATTTAGGTATTCTGCCCATTTCTGGATTGGTTTTTTTTTTTTTGAATGTTGAGCTGCATGAGCTGCTTGTAAATGTTGGAGATTAATCCTTTGCCAGTTGCTTCATTTGAAAATATCTTCTCCCATACTGAGGGTTGTCTTTTCATCTTGTTTATGGTTTCCTTTGCTATGCAAAAGCTTTTAAGTTTCATTAGGTCCCATTTGTTTATTTTTGTTTTTATTTCCATTTCTCTAGGAGGTGGGTCAAAAAAGATCTTGCTGTGATTTATGACACAGAGTGTTCTGCCTATGCTTTCCTCTAAGAGTTTGATGGTGTCTGGCCTTACATTTAGGTCTTTAATGCATTTTGAGTTTATTTTTGTGTATGGTGTTAGGGAGTGTTCTAATTTCATTCTTTTACATGTAGCTGTCCAGTTTTCCCAGCACCACTTATTGAAGAGGCTGTCTTTTCTCCACTGTATATTCCTGCCTCCTTTAGCAAACATAAGGTGACCATATGTGCATGGGTTTATCTCTGGGCTTTCCAACATGTTCCATTGATCTATACTTCTGTTTCTGTGCCAGTACCATACTGTCTTGATTACTGTAGCTTTGTAGTATAGCCTGAAGTCAGGGAGCCTGATTCCTCCAGCTCCGTTTTTCTTTCTCAAGATTGCTTTGGCTATTCGGGGTCTTTTGTGTTTCCATACAAATTGTAAAATTTTTTATTCTAGTTCTGTGAAAAATTCCAGTGGTAGTTTGATAGGGATTGCATTGTACCTGTAGATTGCTTTGGGTAATCAAGTAATTTTCAAAATGTTCATTCTTCCAATCGAAGAACATGGTATATCTCTCCATCTATTTGTATCATCTTTAATTTCTTTCATCAATGTCATAATTTTCTGCATACAGGTCTTTTGTCTCCTTAGGTAGGTTTATTCCTAGATATTTTATTCTTTTTGTTGCAATGGTAATGGGAGTGTTTTCTTAATTTCACTTTCAGATTTTTCATCATGAGTATATAGGAATGCAAGAGATTTCTGTGCATTAATTTTGTATCCTGCTACTTTACCAAATTCATTGATTAGCTCTAGTAGTCTTCTGGTAGCATCTTTAGGATTCTCTATGTATAGTATCATGTCATCTGCAAACAGTGACAGCTTTACTTCTTCTTTTCCAATTTGGATTCCTTTTATTTCTTTTTCTTCTCTGATTGTTGTGACTAAAACTTCCAAAACTATGTTGAATAATAGTGGTGAGAGTGGGCAACCTTGTCTTGTTCCTGATCTTAGTGGAAATGCGTTCAGCTTTTCACCATTGAGGACGATGTTCACTGTGGGTTTGTCATATGGCCTTTATTATGTTGAGGAAAGTTCCCTCTATGCCTACTTTCTGGAGGGTTTTTATCATAAATTGGTGTTGAATTTTGCCAAAAGCTTTCTCTGCATCTATTGAGATGATCATATGGTTTTTCCCCTTCGATTTGTTAATATGGTGCATCATGTTGATTGATTTGCACATATTGAAGAATCCTTGCATTCCTGGGATAAACCCCACTTGATCATAGTGTATGATCCTTTTAATGTGCTGTTGGATTCTGTTTGCTAGTACTGTGTTGAGGATTTTTGCATCTGTATTCATCAGTGATACTGGCCTGTAGTTTCTTTCTTTGCGACATCTTTGTCTGGTTTTGGCATCAGAGTGATGGTGGCCTTGTAGAATGAGTTTGGGAGTGTTCCTCCCTCTGCTATATTTTGGAAGAGTTTGAGAACGATAGGTGTTAGCTCTTCTCTAAATGTTTGATAGAATTCGCCTGTGAAACCATTTGGTCCTGGGCTTTTGTTTGTTGAAAGATTTTTAATCACAGTTTCAATTTCAGTGCTTGTGATTGGTCTGTTCATATTTTCTATTTCTTCCTGGTTCAGTCTCGGAAGGTTGTGCATTTAGAGAAGTTGTCCATTTCTTCCAGGTTGTCCATTTTATTGGCATACAGTTGCTTGTAGTAATCTCTCATGATCCTTTGTATTTCTGCAGTGTCAGTTGTTACTTCTTTTTCATTTCTAATTCTATTGATTTGAGTCTTCTCCATTTTTTTCTTGGTAAGTCAGGCTAATGGTTTATCAATTTTGTTTATCTTCTCAAAGAACCAGCTTTTAGTTTTATTGATCTTTGCTATCGTTTCCTTCATTTCTTTTTCATTTATTTCTGATCTGATCTTTATGATTTCTTTCCTTCTGCTAATTTGGGGTTTTTTGTTTGTTTGTTTCTTTTTCTCTAACTGCTTTTGGTGTAAGTTTAGGTTGTTGATTTGAGATGTTTCTTATTTCTTAAGGTAGGATTGCTATATTGCTATAAACTTCCCTCTTAGAACAGCTTTTGCTACATCCCATAGGTTTTGGGTCCTCGTGTTTTCATTGTCATTTGTTTCTAGGTGTTTTTTGATTTCCTCTTTGATTTCTTCAGTGATCTCTTGGTTATAAAGTAGTGTGTTGTTTAGCCTCCATGTGTTTGTATTTCTTACAGATTTTTTCCTGTAACTGTTATCTAGTCTCATAGCATTGTGGTCAGAAAAGATGCTTGATATGATTTCATTTTTCTTAAATTTACCAAGGCTTGATTTGTGACCCAAGATATGAATGTTCCATGAGCACTTGAGAAGAGTGTGTATTCTGTTGTTTTGGATGGAATGTCCTATAAATATCAATTAAGTCTGTCTTGTTTAATGTATCCTTTAAAGCTTGTGTTTCCTTATTTATTTTCATTATGGATGATCTGTCCATTGGTGAAAGTGGGGTGTTAAAGTCCCCTACTATGATTGTGTTACTGTCGATTTCCCCTTTTATGGCTGTTAGTATTTGCCTTATGTATTGATGTGCTCCTATGTTGGGTGTGTAAATATTTACAATTGTTATATCTTCTTCTTGGATTGATCCCTTGATCATTATGTAGTGTCCTTCTTTGTCTCTTGCAATAGTCTTTGTTTTAAAGTCTATTTTGTCTGATATGAGAATTGCTACTCCAGCTTTCTTTTGATTTCCATTTGCATGGAATATCTTTTTCCATCGCCTCACTTTCATTCTGTATGTGTCCCTAGGTTTGAAGTGGTTCTCTTGTAGATAGCATATATATGGGTCTGGTTTTTGTATCCATTCAGCCAGTCTAAGTCTTTTGGTTGGAGTATTTAAACCATTTACATTTAAGGTAGTTATCAGTATGTATGTTCCTATTCTCATTTTCTTAATTGTTTTGGGTTTGTTATTGTAGGTCTTTTCCTTCTCTTGTGTTTCTTGCCTAGAAAAGTTCCTTTACCATTTGTTGTAAAGCTGGTTTGGTGGTGCTGAACTCTCTTAGGTTTTGCTTGTCGGTAAAGGTTTTAATTTCTCCCTCAAATCTGAACGAGATCCTTGCTGCATAGACTAATCTTGGTTGCAGGTTTTTCTCCTTCATCACTTTAAATATGTCCTGCCTCTCCCTTCTGTGTTGCAGAGTTTCTGCTGAAAGATCAGTTGTTAACCTTATGGGGATTCCCTTGTGTGTTATTTGTTGCTTTCCCCTTGCTGCTTTTAATATGTTTTCTTTGTATTTAATTTTGATAGTTTGATTAATATGTGTCTTGGCATGTTTCTTCTTGGATTTATCCTGCCTGGGACTCTCTATGCTTCCTGGACTTGATTAACTACTTCCTTTCCCATATTAGGGTGGTTTTCAACTATAATCTCTTCAAATATTTTCTCAGTCCCTTTCTTTTTTTCTTCTTCTTCTGGGACCCCTATAATTCAAATGTTGGTGCGTTTAATGTTGTCCTAGAGGTCTCTGAGACTGTCCTCAGTTCTTTTCATTCTTTTTTCTTTATTCTGCTCTGCAGTAGTAACTTCCACTATTTTATCTTCCAGGTCATTTATCCGTTCTTCTGCCTCAGTTATTCTGCTATTGAGCCCTTCTAGAGAATTTTTAGTTTCAATTATTGTGCTGTTCATCACTGTTTGTTTGCTCTCTAGTTCTTCTAGGTCCTTGTTAAACGATTCTTGTATTTTCTCCATTCTATTTCCAAGATTTTGGATCATCTTTACTATCATTATTCTGAATTTGTTTTCAGGTAGACTGCCTATTTCCTCTTCATTTGTTAGGTCTGGTGGGTTTTTATCTTGCTCTTCATCTGCTGTGTGTTTCTCTGTCTTCTCATTTTGCTTACCTTACTGTGTTTGGGGTCTCCTTTTCATAGGCTGCTGGTTCATAGTTCCCATTGTTTTTGGTGTTGGTCCCCAGTGGCTAAAGTTGGTTCAGTGGGTTGTGTAGGCTTCCTGGTGGAGGGGACTAGTGCCTGTGTTCTGATGGGTGAGGGTGGATCTTGTCTTTCTGGTGGGCAGGTCCAAGTCTGGTGGTGTGTTTTGGGGTGTCTGTGGCTTTATTATGATTTTAGGCAGCCTCTCTGCTAATGGGTGGGGTTGTGTTCCTGTCTTGCTAGTTTTTTGGCATAGGGTGTCCAGCACTGTAGCTTGCTGGTTGTTGAGTGGAGCTGGGTCTTGGCGTTGAGATGGAGATCTCTGGGAGATTTTTGCCGTTTCATATTATGTGGAGCTGGGAGGTCTCTTGTGGACCAGCGTCCTGCACTTGGCTCTCCCACCTCCGTGGCATAGCCCTGACGCCTGGCTGGAGCACCAAGAGCCTGTCCTCCACACAGCTCAGAATAAAATGGAGGAAAAAAAGAAAGAAAGAAAGAAGAAGATAAAATAAAATAAAGTAAAATAAAATAAAGTTATTAAAATAAAAAATAAGAATTAAGAAAAAAAAATTTTTAAGTAAAAAACAAACAGAACGGATAGATGGACCCCTAGGACAAATTGTAAAAGCAAACCTATACAGACAAAATCACACAGAAGCATACACATACACACTCACAAAAAGAGGAAAAGGGGAAATATATATATATATATCATTGCTCCCAAAGTCTACCTCGTAAATTTGGGATGATTCGTTGTCTATTCAGGTATTCCACAGATGCAGAGTACATCAAGTTGATTGTGGAGATTTAATCCGCTGCTCCTGAGGCTGCTGGGAGAAATTTCCATTTCTCTTCTTTGTTCACACAGCTCCCGGGGCTCAGCTTTGGATTTGGCCCCGCCTCTGCGTGTAGGTCGCCAGAGGGCGTCTGTTCTTCGCTCAGACAGGACGGGGTTAAAGGAGCCGCTGCTTCGGGGGCTGCAGCTCACTCAGGCCGGGGGGAGGGAGGGGCACGGATTGCGGGGCGAGCCTGCAGCGGCAGAGGCCGGCATGACGTTGCACCAGCCTGAGGCGCGCCGTGCGTTCTCCCGGGGAAGTTGTCTCTGGATCCCGGGACCCTGGCAGTGGCGGGCTGCACAGCCTTCCGGGAAGGGAAGTGTGGAGAGTGACCTGTGCTCACACACAGGCTTCTTGGTGGTGGCAGCAGCGGCCTTAGCGTCTCATGCCCGTCTCTGGCGTCCGCGCTGATAGCCGCGGCTCATGCTTGTCTCTGGAGCTCCTTTAAGCAGCGCTCTTAATCCCCTCTCGCGCACCAGGAAACAATGGTCTCTTGCCTGTTTGGCAGGTCCAGACTTTTCCCGGACTCCCTCCTGTCTAGCCGTGGCACACTAGCCCCCTGCAGGCTGTGATCACGCCGCCAACCCCAGTCCTCTCCCTGCGATCCGACTGAAGCCCGAGCCTCAGCCCCCAGCCCCGCCCGCCCCAGCGTGTGAGCAGACAAGCCTCTCGGGCTGGTGAGTGCCAGTCGGCACCGATCCTCTGTGTGGGAAACTCCCCGCTTTGCCCTCCGCACCCCTGTTGCTGTGCTCTCCTCCGCGGCTCCGAAGCTTCCCCCTCCGCCACCCGCAGCCTCCGCCCACGAAGGGGCTTCCTAGTGTGGGGAAACCTTTCCTCCTTCACAGCTCCCTCCCACTGGTGCAGGTCCTGTCCCTATTCTTTGGTCTGTTTTTTGTTTTCTCTTTTGCCCTACCCAGGTACGTGGGAGTTTCTTGCCTTTTGGGAGGTCTGAGGTCTTCTGTCAGCATTCAATATGTTTTCTGTAGGAGCTGTTCCACATGTAGATGTATTTCTGATGTATCTGTGGGGAGGAAGGTGATCTCCACGTCTTTTTTTTTTTTAACATCTTTATTGGGGTATAATTGCTTTACAATGGTGTGTTAGTTTCTGCTTTATAACAAAGTGAATCAGTTATACATATACATATGTTCCCATATCTCTTCCCTCTTGCATCTCCCTCCCTCCCACCCTCCCTATCCCACCCCTCCAGGCAGTCACAAAGCACCAAGCTGATCTCCCTGTGCTATGCGGCTGCTTCCCACTAGCTATCTACCTTACGTTTGGTAGTGTATATATGTCCATGCCTCTCTCTCGCTTTGTCACAGCCCACCCTTCCCCCTCCCCATATCCTCAAGTCCGTTCTCTAGTAGGTCTGTGTCTTTATTCCTGTTTTACCCCTAGGTTCTTCATGACATTTTTTTTTCTTAAATTCCATATATATGTGTTAGCATACGGTATTTGTCTTTCTCTTTCTGACTTTCTTCACTCTGTATGACAGACTCTAGGTCTATCCACCTCATTACAAATAGCTCAATTTCGTTTCTCTTTATGGCTGAGTAATATTCCATTGTATATATGTGCCACATCTTCTTTATCCATTCATCCAATGATGGATACTTAGGTTGTTTCCATCTTCAGGCTATTGTAAATAGAACTGCAATGAACATTTTGGTACATGAGTCTTTTTGAATTATGGTTTTCTCAGGGTATATGCCCAGTAGTGGGATTGCTGACTCATATGGTAGTTCTATTTGTAGTTTTTTAAGGAACCTCCATACAGTTCTCCATAGTGGCTGTACCAGTACACATTCCCACCGGCAGTGCAAGAGTGTTCCCTTTGCTCCACACCCTCTCCAGCATTTATTGTTTCTAGATTTTTTGATGATGGCCATGCTGACTGGTGTGAGATTATATCTCATTGTAGTTTTGATTTGCATTTCTCTAATGATTAATGATGTTGAGCTTTCTTTCATGTGTTTGTTGGCATTCTGTATATCTTCTTTGGATAAATGTCTATTTAGGCCTTCTGCCCATTTTTAGATTGGGTTGTTTGTTTTTTGGTTATTGAGCTACATGAGCTACTTGTAAATTTTGGAAATTAATCCTTTGTCAGTTGCTTCATTTGCAAATATTTTCTTCCGTTCTCCACGTCTTACTCTTCCACCATCTTGAAGCTCTCCCCCCGTAATAGGCTTTCAATAAATAATGTTAAATGAGTGAATGAATGAATGAGCAAGGCAGCATGGAAGAGTGTTCTTTTCTTCCTGTGCTCAGCTCATATATTTGCCCATCCTACAAATGCCTAGTAGACCTTCCTCGTCATGCTTGTATTAAAGGGACCCAGGGTTTGAGATGACAGAGGCCCTGCCATCTGACACTTAAAACTGAATAGGAAGCTGTCTGGGAGGCAAGTTTGGAGCACCGTAACTGAGCACAGACTTTGTCTTTGTGAAACCTTCTTATCTACAACCTTCCAGAATCTCCTTAAGTCTGCCCAACATGTTGTGCACCCAGTACATCATGATGACCCTTTAAGCTGCCAGGTCAGCAGTATTAAAAACAAGCATGTCTCCTCCACCCAGCTGCAGTCCCGGTGATTTCTAGGCTCCGGTTTTGCAATTTCTGAAAGAACTGCAAGGACTCTTGGGATTAATAGCTCAATTTAGTGTGTTTGTTTATCACAAATTGAGAAGGCCAGTCTGCCTATTTCCTCCTAAAAGGGAAAATATTTTTCAATTACTTGTTAGAATGCTTATCCCTGTTCCCCTCAAACTTCGGAACCCACACAAGCCTGAAAAATCCCCGAACTAACCTGGCCTTAATGTTAATTTTCTGTATATATTCTCTCTGCCTTTCATTTTGCCATGTAATCACACAAATTCACATATTTTCACGTAAATAATGTTGCATTATTACTTAGCTATTTTAGGGGTGTGTGTGTGTATTCTGTCTCCCTATGGTGTTCCTTGAGTACAAGAACTTGTGTACTTCCTTTATAAACCCCGTAATATTTAGCACGGTTCCAGGAATTCCTTAAGAGGTCAAGGATGTAATAACATGCCACAGGTTAAGTTCTCCAGAAGAAGACATAGTGATGAAGTTCGGTTTGCAGGATATTCGTTAGGGATCAATGCACGTGGAAGGAAGGCAGGAGAAGGACTGGGCAGGTGGAGAAGCCCAACTGAGCTGCAGACCCTACAATGCCTCAGCCAACCCCACAGAGTAGTTCCCTGAAGCATCAACATGACAGGGCCTCTAGATCCTCCAGCCTATGCCTTCATCAGTCATTCTACGGAGACTCCCTCAGAAGGGCAGGCCCTTGGGGGTCTTCCTGCCACTGAAGCAAGGGCCAGAGAAGCTGTCAGCTAAGGCTGCCTGCTGATAACCAGGGCAACAAGTTCTTCCATGAAGGGGAATCTGGGTGGCACATCACCTTGTCTACCATGAAGTAGGTGACACCACTCACTAAAAGACATATGAGATTAAAGTTGATAAATACCTGTGGAACTGAATCCTATTGGCCAGACCTCTGGCTAAGGTGAAAGACCACCCCACGAACCCAGACTATACTTAATAAGGGAAAAAGAATAACTGTACCTTGGTCTGGAAATGATATGGGGCAGACAATGCATCCCCCTAAATTTAAAAGGTTCTTGAACACATAGGAAAACTTACATTTCCAAATCCAACCAGGATGGTTCCTTTTCACAGATGGTTCTGATTTAATGAGTACAGAAATGCTCCCCACCTAACTTCATATTCAGTTCAAAATATTTCCCCAACAGTGCCTGAAATCTCTACCATTTTAATGTACGTAACAACATGACATCATCTGACTCACATAAAAGCCTATGCAAGAGCAATAGCTGCTCCCTATTGAAAGCCCGCTATGTACTAAGCATTTTACACATCTGTTTCTTAACATTTGTGGGGTTACAAGCCTGATCCTGTGCTAAGCCCTTTTTTGGGATCATCTCATTAAATCACGACAACAACATTATAATGTAAGTTCTCTGATTGCTATTTTAGAGACAGGGAAATTACAATTTACCAAGCGGAAACAATTTGCCCAAGATCACAAGGTAGTAAACTACAGGACCAGAATTTAATCTAAGCAGTCTGAACCCAGGGAGATTTTACAATTTTCTTTACCACAAGGACACTACTTTCTCATTAAAGACACTTGACTATTTTTTTGAAATTTGTTTTCGTAAGTCCTTTAGGATTTCAGAGCCTCAGGGGCTAGACCCCAAGGATTAACAGGGTGGAAAACTAATCTACATAACTATGACAAGGGAAGGAACTCAAATTCCCCAAGAGGGAATGAGAGGGGCCAGGCAGACCGGTCCCTCTGTGCACGAAGGGTTGAAAAGAAGAGCGTTGTTTCCCTCATCTTACTTACGACAGCTCAGCTGAAGCTCTTTAGGAGAGCAAAAAAACAAGTAATGAAAGTTGAAAAAAAATCATGTATGTAATATAAACTTCCTTTTCAATCTTGCAAAAGCTTCAGCAAAATTGACCTTGCTCATGAAGACACTTGTGTGAGTGGGTCCTTTAGAGGGGCTTGAGGAGGTGCTGAGATCTGCGTCTGAGTGGGTGCTGGGTGATCACAGAGACAGCCCACAGAAGCAAAGGATCCCCAAGACAAGAAGACAACTGATAGCTGGATTTCCCTTTCATTTAAAATAACCCATCAGGTGAGTTGATATTTCCATCTTATGGCTGAAGAAATAGTGACCATGAGACATGACCTTGCCAAAGGTCACACAGAGAATAACAACAAACCAGACTGTCATGACAAACCAGGTCCCATAGCCTGAGCTTATTTTCCTATGACCTTAAACTGTCATCCGAAGAGGACAGGGGAAATAGTGAAACAAACAAACAAAAAGCTGTTAATATTTCGATTCCTCTCTTAGGTCCTTAATTTTAATCTCTTTGACTTGAGCAGAAGAAGCCAAACGAAAAGTGAAAGCCACAAATCAGACTCCTTCTGAGTCTGTGTGTGTAATACCAGGCGGCTCTGATCCCTCATCCTTCCCCACGAAAGACAGTCATCACTGCATAATGAGGTTACAGCTCTTGGAGGAGACGCAGGGAGGCAGGGTATTTTTAGCCTCAGAGAGCTGAAGAAGCTACACATCACAACCCCTCAAGATCGGGGAGCCTGTTGCTACCCATGACATCTCTGCAAAGCAGTCATGAAATTTAAATTCGGGGAGATCCGCATGTCGCTTCAGGATACAGGTACCTAGCCCTCCAAGGAACAGCAATGTTTGTACAATAAAGAACCTGAAACATGAAAGCTGGCTAACAGCGTCACATCAAAAACCCAGCCAGAGTGCTCTCCTCTGGTTGTTTCATTTGCACTGAGACAGGCATACCTGCCAGTATGGATTGCAGACCCAGATGTCCTCATTTGACCCACAGTTGGGTTAGTAGAAAGAAGCAGACCTTCAGGCAAAGGTTCTAAACTTTGAACACTTACTCTGTTCCAGGCTGTTCTTGGCGCAGGTGACAGAACGGAGTATAAGAGAGATGAGATCCTTTCCACAGGGAGCTCACTGTCTCATGGGCAAGATGGGTAGGACAATCTGGAATACAAGACAGCGGAGAAAGGGAAGTTCTCAAACTCAGCAGACCAGCCTCTTGGTTACTTAAACCAAGCTGCAAAGGGGTTTTGGGGATAAGAAATAAGCAAAGACTTACATATTAGAACCATTTCTTTCTAGGCTTATGATTCACTAGGTAGGACAAAGTGAAGGCATTGGCGTGGCCCAGGATGCCCCTGCCTTGTTCACCTCTCTGGGCATGAAGACCAACAGTGGTCTCTCAGGAGGGCCCGGGACTTCTTGCACCACACCATCCATGAGAACGTCCCACAAAACTTCTGCCCCTTGGTTTGGTGTCTCCCACCTCTTTGAAAACTTCTTTTCCAGCAGTCATTACCCTAAACTATTCATTGTCTTTGCCCCAGTGTACATGGGTGAACATGAGAAGCATTTGATGCTTTTGCCCACACTGACTTTGGCGGGCTAAGTAGGAGCAACACCTTCCCCCCTGAGAAGCCTGAAGGACCCTTCTGTGGAGCATGAGGTGAGGGTGTCCCTGAAGTATCCTGTCAGGGCTGCACCAAGTTCATGAAGACCACAAGGCAGGAGTCTCAATTAAGGAAAATAGGGACATTCCATCCCTTCCAACCAGATGGTTGATCCTTTCTCCTCTTCATTCAGTTTCTTCATTTCTCACTCACCGTCCCCACACCTTTCTTCACCCTGTCTCCTTTTCCCCATGTAGCTGCACTGTGGGCATTCCCACCACTGATTGCTGGGTGATCCCTTTGCCTGCAAACGAGATATGCAGCCAAGCACCAGGCAAAGATTCCAGGAGGATGGCCTTCTTTTCCAAAAGGAGCCCATCCACGTCATGGTCAAGTTCAAAGTTTGTTTCTGTACTTTCAGGAAAATGTTCCCATCCCTGAATCACTTAACAGCTGGGCTATCTTGTCAAGTGGGGAAGGTGGGGAAACCTGACCTAAGCCTGGGGTCCATTTCTATGTTCCTACTTTTGAATCCAGTTCCTGTCTCAGGGCTGGAGACAGAACTGAGAGGTCTCTGAATATGTGAAAAGATGTCCAAGCTGATGAACTGCATGTCCTACTGCTTCTTCTAGTTTTGCTAGGAAATTCCTCTGAATCTTCCCCCCACCTCCCCTCTGCCATTCTCGCATTTGGGGGAAAAAGAACACAGAAGGGAAACTGCTTTATGCCACCACCCCATCCCCAGCTCCCCTTAGGTCCACTGTATCCAACAGTCAATAGCCAAGGTCACCCACCCAATAGCTCATGGTCCACCCACTGAGCTGTTTGCACCCTCTCTGGCCTTGAGACAGGAAGTGAAGTTACATAAATGGTAAACATTTTCATTTGTGCAGAGAGGGAGACAAATCCCCCAGCTGCTGTCCCTACAGGTACACACACACACACACACACACACACACACACACACACACCTGGAAGTCCAGCTCTTAGAGCATGTGCTAGGTGGGTGAGGGGAAGTCATTGACTGCTCTCCACCTCACTAAGGCCAAGCGTAGGGCCTGTCTCTCCAGTCTTCATAAGGAAGGGAAAGGCATCTGGGTAAAAGCCTTGGTGGGTCAGTATTTCCCACCAAGAGACTGAGAAACACGGATTTCTCCCCACTCTTCCAAACTCAGGGCCCAGCCTCCCCAGACTGCAGTTCTCACATTGGTGATACATGAGGCCACTTGTCTTTCATTCTTTATGGAGGATTTCTGGCCATAGCAGGCCCATGTGGCCCCAACCACCCCACTGCCATGTAAAGTTCAGGAGAGTGAAGGCTTAGGGAAAAGCCTAAGTACCTGGGCTTGAGCCAGTACCTGGGCTTAGGACTTTATTGCATTTATCACCTTCACAGCTCTTAGAGACTTTTATAAATAATTTTGTTGTTTTTTTGGTGCAACTTTTAAATGATAAAACCAAGAAAAAATATTTTAAAGACTCTCTGAGTAGATGGAAATGAAGAAATGCTGGATGGTAATGGATATGCAATACCACTGTCAACTTCCGTCCATGAACAGGCTCTTCTGGAGGCCAAATCAGGAGTTCCCTAGGAGGTGGTGCTCCCCCTTTATCCAAGCATGAGCTACTAGGATACCCTAAACCTTAACCTCAAATGTGGCAGACACAGAGGACATCACTGTCCTATTTGAACAAGCATTTTTTAAAGAACATTTTCTCTGGGTAGGAAAAACAGATTATCCCCTTCATAGAAGGTTCTGCATAGATGGAAGGAGACTTTAGGGCTCAGTGGAGGAGACATACCCCATAATACAGACCAGATGGTAGTGGTGACAGCAGCCTGTGGGACCTGGCACCCTTGCCACCTGCTGGTGTGTCCTTATGGGAGACAGACTCACCAGGAGGGATGGAAGGAGGATGCCTTGGATACAGTTGCTGGAAGGCTGACACTGACCTAGTTGGTTTCAAGGCAACTTGCTGTCTTTCCCCTTTTCTCCTTGGACAAATCCACCTTAGCAAACAGCTCATCCTTTTTGGTGGGAAAATCCTCATCCTGGGAAAGGTGGCCCATCACCTCTCTGTTGAGGGCGGTCCCTCTGCCTGCTCACTGAGTTCCTAAAGGGAATGTCCCCATCTTTCCCTAAAAGGCCCAAACATTTTATTATTCAAAACTGGTAATGTGACAGAAGTAGAAGAAAGTCTGGGGAACTTTTACAAATTAAAGGACGCTCCAGACATGATAGCTAAATACAATATGTGATGCTAGATGGGCTTCTGTATTGGAGGAAAAACAATGCAATATGACATTATCAGATAAATTGACAAGAAATGCCATCAGCAGATTAGATAAAATTTCTATATTAATGTTCAATTCACTGAAGCTGAGAAATGTATTGCAGTTGTAGAAAAGAATATCCTTAGGAAATGTGCACTGAAGTAGTTAAATGACGGTAATATATGCAATTTACTTTCTAACGCTCAGGAAAAAGAGTAGTCGTGCGTACGGACAGAGAGCACATGGAACACAACTTAAAGCAAGGTGAATCTGGGTAAAGAGTATGCTCTTTACTATTCAAGCAGCTTCTCTGTAAGCTGGGAATTATTTTCAAGTGAAAAGTTTTATAAAATGACCCATGACCCTGCCCCCTAAATTTTAACCCCTCTTTGAGACGCTCTAACTTTTGCCTTCTGCCGCTGCCCCCATCACACAAGGCCCCCAGAGATGTGGTAACCCAGCTGTACATCCTTTGAGTTAGGAGCTGCCTCAGGCAAACACCCTAGGGTGTGATTATCACAGCTGATGTTCAAACAGTTCAAGCAGGATTTTACAAAGTACTGGAAAAGAGCAAAACACAAATGGAATTAAAAAGTCTAAACACAAACAAAAATACAAAATAAATACAAAACTCCAAAGAGGAGACTGACACCCCTGAGATCCAACCTTTGCTTTGACACACACCTGGGGAAAGACATTGCATCTCATTGCTCTTCAGTTTTCTGATCCAGAGTGTGGAGATAAATACATTTGTTGAAGTGGTAAAAAACAAAAACAGAAACAAAAAACAGAAAAGCCACATGAGAAAGATTCATGAAAAGAAGTGTATCAAGAAAAACTAACCCTATCAGGAAAATGGAACAACAAGCTACTGTAGTTGAAGCAGAATGGTACCAATACAGGGCTGGGCAGGAAAACAATGAAACAGAACGTAATTCAGAAATCAATCTCAGCTCCCAAAGAAATTGTGTGTTTGAAACAGAAGGCATTTAAAACTGTTGGGAGAATGTTACAGTCAATATATTCTGTTGAGAAAAACAAGAAGCTGAGGAGAAATGGATTTTTACAATGTTGGAAAACAGGAAGCTGAGATGGTCAGAAACATCTGGGCACTGCCCTCACTTTTCAGTCTCAAATGTTAATACGGAATGCTGGCAAAGAGCTTATTCTGGAGAAAACTGAGAACAGCTAGACACCAGATGAGTAGGTACAGAGCTGAGGTAGTTTTTATTCTTGTCTGAGTTCACAGAAATAGTCCAATTTTTTGTTTGGGGGATACACCTCCTCCGGTGCACATGCTTTTAGTCTACAAGAATCAGGGTGGGGGCTTCCCTGGTGGCGCAGTGGTTGAGAGTCCGCCTGCCAATGCAGGGGACACAGGTTTGTGCCCCGGTCCGGGAGGATCCCACATGCCTTGGAGTGGCTGGGCCCGTGAGCCACGGCCGCTGAGCCTGCGCGTCCGGAGCCTGTGCTCCACAATGGGAGAGGCCACAGCAGTGAGAGGCCCGCGTACCGCAAAAAGAAAAAAAAAAAAAAAGAATCAGGGTGGGTGTGCTCAGCTGAAATCATACATTGAAGGAAATCAGCTGGAGCAGGAGATGGCAAGTTTTTTCTGTAAAGGGCCAGATAGCAAATATTTTAGATTTTGAAGACCAAGAGGCAAAATTGAGGATATCATGTAGGAAGCAGGCAGAATTCTAAGGTAGCCCTGAAGATTCCTGCTTGGTTTATACCAATGACATACTGCCCTCTTCTTGAGTGTGGGTAGGGTCACAACTGTGATGAGATTTCACCCCTTGATCAGGTTTAATTATATGACAAAAGTAATGGGATTGTCATTTCTGTGATTATGTTATGTTATACAAGACTTTGTCATAGCAGACCGAGATTCTCTTGCTGGCTTTGAAGAAGTAAGTTGCCAAGTTGTGGTTAGGACCTGAGGGCAGCCTCCAGGATCTGAGAGAGATCTTTAGCCAGACAGTTAACAAGAAAACAAAGACCTCAGTCCTTCAACCAAGGAACTGAATTCTGCCAACAATCTGAATGAGCTTGGAATAGGACCTCAACTCCAACTGATAATGTAGCCCAGCTGACACTTAATTTCAGCCTTGTGAGACTCTGAGCAGAGAACTCAGGAATGCCATACTAAGACTTCTGACCTGCAGAACTTGGAGATAATAAGTGGGTACCGTTTTAAGCTTCTAATTTTGTGGTAATTTGCTATGCAGAAATAGAGATCTAATATGCATACTTATTTTAACAAGGCAGAAAACAAATTTCTGCAATGTTTTTGTTGACAAAATACAAATATAATATTAGATAATTTTTTTCTTTTGTAATATAGGTCTACTAATGAAAAGAATGGAATGGGGGAGTAACATCTTTTTCTTTTTATGGTTATCTAACATTCCTTTTATTTTTTTTTTGGATGACCACAACAAAAGCAACAATTGTGAGGGCTTCCCTGGTGGCGCAGTGGTTGAGAGTCTGCCTGCTGATGCAGGGGACACGGGTTCGTGCCCTGGTCCAGGAAGATCCCACATGCCGCGGAGAGGCTGGGCCCGTGAGCCATGGCCGCTGAGCCTGCGCGTATGGAGCCTGTGCTCCGCAACCGGAGAGGCCCGCATACCGCAAAAAAAAAAAAAAAAAAAAGCAACTATTGTTGCAATTACCAAACACAAAACACACTAATACTATGTCATAATATTGACATTCAGTCCAGTAATCCTCCATTGTAACAGCTCCTTTTCTTTGCAGTGAAAATCGATTTGTATATTTTTTGCCTCTGAGTCCTTGTGGGATTTTTAAAAAAAATTTAAACAGAAAGCCACAAAAATTATAATCATCCTCATAGTTCACTCAGTCCCATGTAATTAATTTTTTTTCATCTTGATCTTTTGTTAGCACTTTTATGAATTCATCAGTTTTCCATTAAATCTCTTTTCCCATTAACATCTCTTTTAATTGGGGTCAATTTAGTATTTCCAATAATCAAAATTGATTGTAAATACTCATCTGTTAATACTCATCTGATCTGTGACTAAAGTTTATATATTTCATATTTGAAAATTTATTTTTGCATAGGTAGGTCTTATCAAACAAATAATATCAATCCATGAGCATATGAATTTTTAAAAATTGAGGTAAAACTCATATAACATAAAATTAACCCATTTAATATAGCATTTAGTGCATTCATAATGTTTTGCAACCATCACCTCTATCTAGTTCCAAACATTTTATCACTATAAAAGCAAATCCTGCACTCGTTAAGAAGTTGCAATCCATTTCCCCCTTACCTCAGTCCCTGGCAACTACCAGTCTGCTTTTGGACTCTGTAGACTTCCCTATTCTGATTATTTCATATAAGTGGAATCACACAATATCTGACCTTTTTTGGCATATTTTACTTAGCATGTTTTCAAGTTTCATCCACATTGTAGCAGTACTTCATCCCTTGGTAGATGTATATATCATAATTTATCTTTTATGGTATATATGTATCTATTATGTTTATGATAGACACTTCAGAGGTTTCCACCTTTGGCTGTGAATAATGTTGCTATAAATATGTTTATACATGTATTTTTTTGAGTAGTAGCTTTCAGTTGGGAGTGGGGGTGGTATATACCTAGGAGTGGAATTGCTGAGTCATATGGTAATTCTATGTTTATCTTTCTGTGAAACTGACAAATTTTTCCACAGCAGTTGTACCACTTTACATTCCCATCAGCAATGCACAAAGGTTCCAATTTCCCCACATCCTTGCCAACACTTACCATGTGTTTTTTGTTTTTGTTTTTTTGATAATAGTTCATCCTAATGGGTGTGAGGCAGTGAAGTGGTACTTCATTGTGATTTTGATGTGCATTTCCCTAATGACTAACGATGAGCATCATTTCAGGTACTTACTGGCCATTTATAAATCTTCTTTGGAGAAATGTCTGCTTAATTCCTTTGCCCATTTTAAAATTGGATTGTTTGTCATTTTGTTGTTGGGTTGTAGGAGTTCTTCATAGATTCTGGGTACTAGACCCTTACCAGATATATGATTTACAAATATTTTCTCCCATTCCATAGATTATCTTTTTGCTTTGTTGATAGTGTCCACTGATGCATAAAAGGTTTTGATTTTGATAAAGTTTAATTTATCTATTTTTCTTTTGTTTTTCATGCTTTTGGTGTCATACCTAAAATTCATCATGAAATTCAAGGTCATAAATATTACCTTACCTCTGTATTTTTTTGAAGAGTTTTATGGTTTTAGCCTCTTTATTTAGGTTGGTTCATTTCAAGTTAATTTTTGTATGTGGTATAAGATAGGGTTCTAACTTCACTTTTTTGCATGTGAATATCCAGTTGTCACAACACTGGATTGAAGAGACTCTTCTTTTCCCATTGAGTGGTATCATTAAGTATATGATTTTAACTGGAAACATTCATTGCTTAGAAGGCATTTATAGAATTCTATTAGATCCTTCTCTTAATATTTTCTTTTTACCATGTCATTACATTGCTGATTCATCATTTTCATTTGAGGATTATGTGGAAGCTCCTCAATTACAGTAACATGAGTTTTGAAATTTGACAATTTTCTTCTCACTTTCATTGAGGTCTGAAAAATGTTGCTAGAACTGCAGTTTTAACTCAGAAAAAAAATATATGCTACAAATTCACATGGAAACGAAAAACTCACTTCTTGTTTCAGCTTTTACAGCATGGAAAGTGCATAATACAGCTTGCCATTACTAGTGATTAAAACAAGTTGACATTGAAATTACTTAACCACAATGTATGGTACATTGTGCTATCATACACTATTTTGTCTTGTAATTTTAGGTTGAATTTAATCAGAAATATTATGAAGTCTGAAGCAATAGCTAATTTTCAAAGCCATCTAGTACTCAATATTTGTTGAGAGCAATTTTTTTTTTCAGAAAAATTTCACTCTTGGCCCTCCACTCAAAAAATTTACAATAAAACTTTACCACTGCTAAGTTATTGAACTTCTGGGTGGTACGGAACTTATTCTGCTTATATTTCTGACTAAAATTCATGACACTGATGACGCTTCATCCACAAGGTGAATGAAGTCACTGCTGGCATGCTAGTTCAATAACATGATAGAGTCAAGTATTTTCTGCAAACTACCTGCCAATGAATAATGCAATGAATAACCACAGGCTTTAAATATCTTCCATTTCCATAACTTTTATAAATTTGTCTGTTTATATATTTTCCTTTCCCTCATACATTTTTACCACCATCAGTTGTAATACATCTTAGCAGATTCCATATCAGTTTTCATTGAACAGTGTTTTCAAATCACTGAAAATATTCTCCCCTATAAATATCCCATGCAAATTATTTATAGAGGCTAATTCTCTGGTCACTTCAAATTTGGCATTGACCCTTCAAATAAACAACAGAAAAGTATTGGTAAAATGTGTCAAGTTAAGAGCAAGGAAGATGATTCAAAATCATTTGCCTCCTTTTTAATTGACTACTGATGTTGTTCCCAATGTCCTCAATATTTTGAGCCACTGTTTTCACTAAAAGCCTAACAGTTTAAACAAATTAATTTTTTCTGAATGTATTTATTTGGAGGCTACATTTAAACATGATTTAATTAACTCACCATTGGTAAATTTCTCTTGCTTGGCTAATAAATGGGTCCATCTGACACTTACTTTAATTGTAGTTTGGTTCATTTCTCTTCTAGGTGTGAAGACATTTTGCTAGGATGAGATAATCCCTTTAAATTATCTTATTTTTCTAACGGTTGTTTTCCTGTGAGTTGGGAATGTTGTAATGAGTTCTTCATCTGGTGATGTTGAAATGAATTATAATCCCTTAGCACAGCTAGAGTGTCAGTCATAATGAACACAATGCTTTGCTGTGTAATTTCATAATAAATAATAATTAATTTCATAATAAATAATAATAAAGGTTAATTATTTAATACTACTTAGCTTTTAAAAGCACAACATTCAAGGTCCTATTTTTTCTTCATTTCTTGTTTTGACAAAAATTAATTTTTAATTAATTAAAAAAGATATTGTATGGTGATATGCATGACATTTGAAATACCCTCAAGTTATAACTGCATGATTGTGATTAGTAGTGCACCAAGCAACAGTGAGATAAGAGTGCTACATACAGGTCTGTGTCCTAACTACTCAATTCTGTGGTTCAAGCATGAAAACAGTCATAGGCAATAAACAAATTAGCAACACTGAAAATTTGAATGCCAAATAACTTTTATGTACCACAAATTACTTTTCTCCATTTAGTTTTTCTTCCAAGTATTTAAAAATATAAAATTATTCTAGCTTGCAGACAATTTAAAAACATTAATGAGCCAGATTTGATCTGCCGGCCAACGTTTCTGGTCCCTGGCATAAACCAACAGATAACAAAATAACCAGATAGAATCTACAAATGAACTCTGAGGAGAATTCACATACAAGGGTTGCTTTTCACTCTTTTTGTGAAATCTGAAGATCCAGCAACAGTAGGCCCAGGTGCTGATATTCCCATATGGCAATAATTGCCTGCTTTAGATAGACCACATCCTCTCCACCTGGCCCACTTCACTCATTTGAGGTCCACTCATGTTGTTGCATTTATCAATAGCTCATTCCTTTTTATTTCTGAATTGTATCCCATTGTAGATACACAGAGTTCATCCTTTCACCAGTTGATGGTCATTTTGATTGCTTCCACTTCTTGCCTGCTACAAGTGAAGCTTCTGTAAACATTCACATACAAGACTGTGGGACATATGTTTTCATTTCTCTTGGCTAGACACCTAGAGTGGACTTGTTGGATCATATGGTAAATCTATGTTTAGCATTTTGAGAAACTTTTCGAGGCTGGCTTTTTTTTAAAATTGGGTTGTCTTATTATTAACGTGTTCTTTATATATTCTAAATACAAGTCCCTTAACAGATATATGATTTGCAATTACTTTCTTCCAATCTATAGCTTATTTTTTCATTAATGGTACTTTTGGAAGTACTAAAGTTTTTGATGACAGTCAATTTATCTCTTTTTCTTTTATGGATGTGCTTTTGATGTTGTTTTATAATTTTAGCTCCTACATTTAGCTCTATGATCCACTTTGAGTTAATTTTGTGTATGGTGTGAAGTTAAGGTTCTAATTACGTTTTTTCACGTGGATATCTAATTGTTTCAGTATCATTTGTTAAAAAGCCTTTTCTCCTATTTAATTGTCTCGGTGACTTTGTTGAAATCAATAGGCTAACCATAAGTGTTGTCCTAAATTCTCAAATTCTCATTCTATTCCATTTATCCATATATCTATCTTTATGCCAACACCATACTAACCTGATTATTGTAGCTTCATAGTAATTTTGAAATTTGGAAATGTGAGTCTTCCAATTTTGTTTTTTTTCAAAATTGTTTTTGCTATCCTGAGTCCCTTGCATTTTCCACAAAAATCTGAGGTCAGCTTGTCAATTTATGGGGGAAAAAAAAGCCCTCCTGATTTATTGATAAGGATTGTATTTAAGCTACATATCAATTTGAGGAACATTTCCTACTTAACAGTACTGAAGCTTCCAATTCATAAATGTAGACTGTCTCTCCATTTGTTTAGGTCTTCTTTATTTCCATGATGTTTGTAAATCTTGCACTTCTTTTACTAAATTTATTTGTAAATACTATATTCTTTTGATGGTATCATAAATGGAACAAAAAATCATTTCTGGATTTTTCAGTGTTTGTATGTAGAAATACAATTGATTTTGTATGTTGATCTTCTATCCTATGACCTTGCTTAATGCATTTATTAGTTCTAGTAGTTTGTGTGCGTGTATGTGTATGTGTATTCCTTAGATTTTCCACATACAGGATCATTTGTTGATGAATGTATAGAGTCTTACCTCTCTCTTTCCAAACTTCATCCTCTTTGGTCTGTTTTATTGAGTGATTTCACTAGATAAAACTCACAGTGTTGAATAGAAATGGCACAAGTAGACATCTTTAGCTTGTTCCTGATGTTAGGGGAAAGAATTCAGATTTTCATTATTACATTTAATGTTAGTTGTAAGTTATCTGTAACTGCCTTTTATCACATTGGGGAAATTCCATTCTAAGTTTGTTGAGCACTAGTTTTTTTAAAATATTAATGGGATTTGGATGTTTTAAATGCTTTTTCTGTATCTGTTAAGATGATCTTGTGGATTTTGTCCTTTTATTAATATGATGTATTACATTAATTGATTTTTAGATGCTAATTTACCCTTGCATTCCTGAGATCCATCCCACTTGGTCATTGTGTACAATCTTTTTTATATATTGTCGATGGGGCTTGCTAATGTTTGCTGAGGAATTTTCACATATATGTGTATGATGAATATTTGTCTGTAGTGGGTTTTTTTTTTTTTTGGTTAGGTTTTGTTTTGTTTTTGTTCCTTGTGAGTGATATCTTTATCTGTCCTTGGTATCATGCCTTGTAGAATAAATTGCTGTGTTCCCTGATCTTTGTTTCCTGGAAGAGTTTGTGGAGGATTGCTATTATCTCTTATTTAAATGTTTAAAAGAATTTACCAGCGAAACCATCTGGCCTTAAGCTTTACTTTTAATTATTAATTCAATCTTCTTGCTTATTATAGGTCTATTAGATTTTTAATTTATTTTTGAGTCAATTTGGGTAATTTTTATCTTTCTATTAAATTTTCCTTTTCATCTTAGTTGTATAATTTGTTGGCATGGACTTATTCATAGTATTTCTGAAAATTCTTTTAACTTTTCTAAATTTGGTTATGATGTCCACTCTTTCATTTTTTACTTTGGTAATCTGTGTCTTCTTTTTTATTCTTTGTCAGTCTAAATATAAGTTTCTCATTTGATTATATTGATTTTCTTTATTTTTTTTCTGATTCCTACTTCATTGATTTCTGCTCTAACATTTATTATTACCTTCCGTTTTCTTGCTTTGGCTTGGGGTTTAGTTTACACTTCATTTTCTACTTTCTAAAAATCAAAACTTAGTTTACTGACTTAAGATATCTCTTCTTTTACAATATAGGCATTTAAAGCTATAAATTTACCTCTAAGTACTGCTTTATTGACATCTCATAAATTTTAATATGTTGTGCTTTCATTTTCATTCATGTCAAAATATTTTCTAATTTTCTTTATGATCTCTTCTTTGACCCATGGGTTATTAAAAGTTTGTTGTTACATTTTCAAATACTTAGGGATTTCCCACATTTCCTTTTGTCACTGATTTCTAATTTAATTCCATTGTGAGGACATACTTTGTGTGATGTCCAGACCTTTCAATATATTGATACTGCTTTATGGCCTAGTATATGTTCTAAACTAGAGAATGTTCCATGCGCACTTGAAAAGAATGTGCATTTTTCTGTTGGGTGAACTGCTTCCTAGATGTCAATCAGGTCATTTTGGTTGATAGTTAATAGTGTTGCTTAAGTCTTATATATTGTTGCTAATTTTCTGTCTAATTTTGATATCAACTTTTGAGAGAAGGGTTTTTAAGTCTCCAATTATTATTGTTCAATTGTTTCTCTTTTCATTTCTGTCAGTTTTAGTTTCATGTATTTTGGGACTCTGCTGTTATGTGAAAATATGTTTATCGTTGTCATATATTCCTAATTAATTCTTTTATTATTATCAAATACCCCTCTTTGTCTCTACTAACATTTCCTATCTTAAAGTATATTTTGTCTGATATTAGTATGGTTCCTCCAGCTTTCTCATTGTTACTGTTTTGCATGGTATAGCTTTCTCCATTCTTTTGCTTTAAACTTAAGTCTTTGTATGTAAAGTGTTTTTGTCTAAGTGTCTTTGTATTTAAAGCTCTTGCAGGTAGCATATTGTTGGATCTTTTTTTTGTTTGTTTATTTTATTCAGTTTGATAGCCTCTGCATTTTATTTGGAATGTTTAAAATGTTTAATATGGTTGAATTTATTTCTAACTTTGCAAATTATTTTCTATGTGTTTTATACTTTTTTGTTCCTATGCTCCTCCTTTACTGCCTTTTTATGTTAAATAGATCATTTTAATTTCTTTGTTGATATTTTAATTATATATTTTACAAGTTATTTTCTTAGTGGTTGCTCTAGGGATTACAATATGCATCTTTCTTTATCAAAACTGACTTGAGATTTATACAAACTTAAATCCAGTGAACAATAGAAACATTTCTCCAATATGTTTCCATTCTCTTCTTAAACTTTGAACATTTATTTTTATATATATTATATAGTCCTATGTTATAAACTTAGTAATACAGTTTTTCACTGATTATTATTTTTTAGTGTTTCATTGCTTTTCAGATTGCATAGTATTTATTGTTCTACTCTCAAGTTTGTTGATTTTTCTGCCAGTTCAAAGAATCTATTGAGCTCCTCTGATGTATTATTTAAATTTCAGTTATTGTACATTTAACTCAGAATTTCAATTTTGTTCTTTTTTATATTTTCTGTCTCTTTACTGATATTCTCTAGTTGGTGATTCATTGCTGTTATATTTTCCTTTAATTTTCTAAACATTATTTCCTTTATTCATTTGAATAATTTATTACATAGCTGCTTTGAAGTCTTTTGTCTGCTAAAGTAAACATCTGGATCCCCTCAAATATAATTTATATTGATGCTTTTCTTTTTCTCTTCATTGGTCAAACTTTCCTATTATGTTGTGTTTTTCACAATTTTTTTAAAACTGAACATTTTTAGCATTATAATGAGCAATATATTACAGCACTCTGGATTCTGATTTCTCCACTCCCAAGAGATGTTGTTTTAGCTGTTTGTTGGTTTAGTGACTCGGCTGGACTAATTAGTGACTTGGCTGGCTGGTAGAATCTGTCTAACCTGCATTGTTTAACCACTGATGTTACCACTTAGGTATTTTATTTTTTAATCCTTCTTTTAAAAACAATTTTTAGACCCAGCTTTCTTGGGTTTGCCCCCAGGTCAGCACAGCTTAGTGGTCAGGAGACTGTTCAGAAGTTTTGCTTAAATACCTTGAGATTTTAACCTTTTGCTGATGACTCTGTGTGTAAACTGCAGAATGCCTTCAAAGCTCAGACAGTTAACGAACATGCCCCATCTTTTACTTTCTGTTTGTGCAAGACCTCACATTTAGTCAGAGATGAGTAGATATCTCAGGGCTTCTCTTGTCTCTCCTGAGCAGACACATGCCTTCTAGACCACTAGAAACATCTGGGTTATTATCAAAACCTGTCATGCCTGCCTTGTTCCTTGCATTTCCCTACCACATTTCTGGCTAACCTGTTGCTTGGCTCAGTCAGTAGCATGGCCTTAGGCAGACGTGTTGTTTGCCTTCCTAGACTGGCACTGAGATCACTGTTATTTCTGACAAAGCTCTTGGGCATGTGACTTCTCTCCACTCTGCTCCAAATCAAGCCAGCCCTCTATGGTTGTAGAGCTGTTTGTTCTCACGCTCTGCCCAGCCATGGTAAAACTACCATGCCTGGTAGCTGGGGATAGACACAGCCTAAAAAGTCACAGACTCTCACTGTCCTTATAGATGTCTAGTTGTTTTTCCTGAATAAACACTTCTCAATTTATTGTTTGCCTCTGGTCATTTTACAGAGCCCTACAATGATTGCTTTTAACAATTCTGTCCAGTTTCATCATTGCCTTTTGGGATTTGGATTTACCAAACCTCTTCTCTGACATTTTGTAGTTCCTTATCTAAGCATATACATTTTATAAAGAAAATACTCTTATATATTTAAACAGTACCTATAAGTGTAATCAAGCTCAAAGGCTGAATCCCCAAACCATCAAGAGGTACTGTTCAGCATCTCACAGCAACCCATAACAAAATTTTAATCTCTTTCTTACTCCCTCTGAAATTTCACGAAAAGTACATATTTTTAATAATATCAAGATCAAAAGACATAGAGAATATCTTTCTTTGATTATTGGTAAGGAGAGAGATGAGGGAGAAGTCTGAGACTCATTCTACTTCCCATGTAGAATCATTCCTAATGTGAGGAATTGAGGACCTAGAAGGAATAGGATGGTAGAGTTGTCACAGACCTAAACCTCATTTATTTGACTCCCTCATTTTACAGATGAACAAACTGAGTCCCAGGGAGATTAGCTGTGGGAATAAATTTTGTCTTGTTACTTTTTAGAGACTCAGTTATGTGTGTGTAGCTATTCTTTTTTAGCAGTGGCAGAGTTGGAAGAATTGAAAAACTGTGTGGAAGACTGATGTTGGTTACTTGGCAGGATAAAAGTACTCCCAGTAATTCCTTTCACTTTCTTTCTAAGGAAAAGAATATGCTTTGTTGTGACAGCAAAGGACTCTTTACACAGAAAAAGAAAAATCAATTTCTACAGATGCCAGCTCTGCATTCTCTAGTTATGTGGTTAGAAATATGAAATTGGAATATAATGGTCAGAGATTTGTATTAGGACTCATTTGGGAATATGTGCTGGGGAGAAGACATGATGAACTCATGTTGCATTGTTTCTATACTCACAGTATAGAATCAGACATCTGTGTGGGTCACCAATAACAATGCTCAAAGTATCACTATTGCCTATCATCTCTCATAAGACTCTAGACTGAAATAAGACTTCTGCTTTCAGAAATGGGGCAGATATGAACAAACAGAACTCTTTAAGAGGGGTAGCAGTTTCCTGTGGTTTGTCTAATGTCCTCTGTACTTAATGGCAGTGACTTGTAGTTAATGCTTGACCCTTTATATTAGATGCTCTGTTTGAATTGAGTCATGCTTTTTACCTTCTGTATCAAATATCTTGCATTGGGGTGCAGATGCTCTGTAATCATGGAAGTGGCTTTAAATCAGACACTAGGAAAAGGGATCTTTTTTTTAGTGAAAATAACAGGTAGCTTTTAAAGAGAGGGAGGGATGACTAGGGGAGTGGTATTTTGAGGTTTGCAGATTTCAGGATTGGAAATCATCTCATGTTGTTAAGTAGCAAAAAGTGTTGGTTAGGACTGTTTTCACGTAGGGATAAATATTGTTGCCTTGATGTAACACTGACCACAAGCCATGGGGTTAGAACAGACTGATGTCATGAGGAAGAAGAGAGAGGCAGCAGGATGGAGAGGAGGAGAGGATAGAAAAAAGGAGGAAAAAAAGGAAGGGAAATTCGGAACTCAGAGGAGGACTTAGCAGAAAGGGAAAGGAAGAGAGAAACAAAGGAAGAAAAAGAAAAATGGAAGATGAGGAAGAAGAAAACCAGGAAAGATGACAACAAAAGCTCTATTACACATTATAAAACCTGAGCACTAGTCTTCTTAGGCTACTACTTAAGAGAAATCTGTTAACCTCTCTAGGTTTGTGGTTTTATATCTGTTGAGTGAATGGATTGGATTAGATGATTGATAATGGTCCTTGGTGGCTTACTATCCTGTGAGAACAAAACTGTTCCATTATGTACTACTTTTCAGTGTGTTTCTGTCTGTGTGATCTTATTTGCATCTACCACCCTCCTAACTTGCTCACTCTGTTCCAGTCATACAGGCCTTTCTGCTGTTTGTCCAACATGCAGAGTCCACTCCTTACCCTCTGATGCCCTCCTACGCCTTTTGCCTTGTCATTACCTCTTCCTGAAGTTTTCTCTCATCAGCTCTTCACAAGCCAGGCTCTTTTACATCACTTAGGTTTCTGCCTAAATATCACCTCCCTGGATAGTCCTTTTCTGACCTCCCTGTATTTTAGGAGACCTCACCTGCACCCTTCCATTCCTCTCTATCACATTATTCAGTTCTACTTACTTGATGTGTCATGTAATATAGTATAACATAAATATATGTAATTTTATATACACACACACACACACACACACACACACACACATATATATATATTATCTGTGCTTCTGTGAGGCAAGAATTTGGTCTTGTTCTCTGATGTATCCTTAGCGCCTTAGTACCTGTCACCTCATAGGCACTCAATAAATATTTATAGAATAAGGTTCACACCAGGCTGTGGTGGTACACCAGTCAGGTTTTAATATCTACTTTTTATAGATTAGGACACCACAGTGTAAAATAGAGAATCAGCTTAAAACATCCTGTGTATTTTTGTCTTATTCCGTTGTCACTCTGTGCCCTTGCCTGGCATTTATACTAGACTTCAGGACTGTGTTTCACTCACCGTCCCCAACCCTCAAACTCTGTAACATCCTGCTCTGATTAATAAATTGCAATCAATTGCAATGCCTTATTATCTCCTTAGGAGGCCTGAAAAGAATGTACTTACCGCTCAACATGGGAGGGGAGCTATGGCTGGGTAACCCAGAAAAAAATACTTCAAGAAGAAAAAAATACATATGAGAGCAAACGAAAAGTTGTTCTAGGTAGAAATAACTGAAATGTATTTGCTGCTTCCAAACATCAAGTTTAATAAAAGTTGCTTGGTTTGATGCCTGGAGTGCTTAAAGCGACATTTCTCTAAGTGTGGTCACCTGATTCAGATAAAACCTAGGTGCTTGGTAAAATTGCAAATAACTGGGAAAACTCCAGATTGATGGAATCAGAATCTCTGGGTGTGGTTCAGAAATATGCATCTTTACTAAGTTCCCTGTCATGTTTTCTGACACACACTAGAGTTTGAAATGAAACTGGCTGAATGATTATTCAGCTTTATTTTGTGTTTTAAAGCTCAATATCAAAAATATAAACAACCCAATCAGAAGATGGGCAGAGGACCCAAATAGTGATTTCTCCAAAGAAGACATAGAGGTGACCAAGAAGCATATGAAAAGATGCTCAACATTGCTAATTATTAGAAAAATGCAAATCAAAACTACAATAGGGTATCACCTTACAGTGGTCAGAATGGCCATCATCAAAAAGTCTACAAATAACAAATGCTGGAGAGGGTGTGGAGAAGAGGGAACCCTCCTAGAACGTTGGTGGGAATGTAAATTGGTACAGCCACTATGGAGAACAGTACGAAGGTTCCTTAAAAAACTAAAAATAGAGTTACTATATGATCCAGCAATCCCACTCCTGGGTATATATCCAGAAAAGATGAAAACTTTAATTTGAAAAGGTACATGCACCCCAATGTTCATAGCAGCAGTATTTACAATAGCTAAGACATGGAAGCAACCCAAATGTCCATCAACAGATGAACAGATAAAGAAGATGTGATATATATATATATATATATATATATATATATATATATAATGGAATATTACTCAGCCATAAAAAAGAATGAAATAATGCCATTTGCAGCAACATGGATGAACTGAGAGATTATCACACTGAGTAAAGTCAGACAGAGAAAGACAATTATCATGGAATATTACTTTGTGTGGAATCTAAAAAAAGGATACAAATGAACTTATTTACAAAACAGAAATAGATTCACAGAAGCAAACTTTCGGTTACCAAAGGGGAAAGTGGAGGGGGGAGGGATAAATTAGGAGTTTGGGATTAAAAGATACACATCACTATATGTAAAATAGAAAACCAACAAGGACCTACTGTATAGCACAGCGAAATATACTCAATATCTTGTAATAACCTATAATGGAAAAGAATCTGAAAAGTTTTATATATGTATGTATATATAACACATATACATACATGTCTATATATAACTGAATCACTTTGCTGTAGAGATGAAACGAATGCAACATTGTAAATCAACTATACTTCAATAAAAAAAGAGTAATACACTTGGAAATAGTGTATTACTGTTTCCTTCATTTATCACAAACATTTGCTGGGTGCCTACTATACATGAGACACTATGCTGGATGCTTGGATACAGAGATGAATGAGATGTGAGCTTTGTGGTAAAGGCCTCTGTCTTTTAAAATCACTAAAGGTCAGAGAGAGAAGAGAGTGCAGTGCAATGGAGGGATCCCATTCTGTCTGGGTGGGAAGGCTACTGTCAGATCTGAAGGGTTATCATGTGGAAGGGACAGAAGCCTTGTTCTATGTGACCCAGAGGACAGAAGTAAGGCAATGGATGGCTGTTTCAGGAAAGTTAATTTGAGTTCCATATGGAGAAGAATTTCACTGTGATCAGAGCTGCCCAGTTGGGGAGCAAATAGTCACTGGCTTCATCCAAGTGGGTATTAGAAGACCATCTGTTAAGACTTTGGAAACAGGGATTCCTACATTTAGTGGGAGGTGGAGCTCCGTCACTTCTGACTCTGAGATTCACTGATTCACAAAAACACTATATTAATCATTATTTTACAACAATTTATGGACCAAAATTATTTTATGTCTAGATGAGACAGGCTCACCATTCTTATAGGATAAGAAGAAAACATATACTAAGATCGATAGCTAGCATTTCTGGCATGCTTACTATGTGCTAGACCTTATGTTAACCATCTTCTATGTATTACTTCCTTTCGGCCTTAGAGCAACCCTGTGATGTGGGTACCATTATCATCTCCATTTTACAGGTAGACCCAATGATATTTTAACCCAGTGACCTTCCCAGGAAGAGGGGTAACTTGATTTTGCAGATTTTAAAATGTTAAGACAAAGTTCTCACGTGAGGCTCCTGGCTAATGTGTACTCAGGTCTCAGATCTTGCCTTCAGTGTCGCTTCCTGGGGACAACCTTCTCAATTCCCCCAGATTAAGCTAGGTCTCTTGATCATCTACTCCCACAGTACCCTGTGACTCTCTTTCTTAGCTATTGCCATGAACTATTATAAGGGGAAGAAACAGCCTGAAATTTCATTTAAAAGAGATTCGCTTGACTCAGTTGAAACTATACCTCATCTTATTCTATAATGGCAACATGGTAACTGAACCCTAAATCCTCCAGGGTGGTTGCTCAGCCTGGAAGAGAAATATAGGATTTCATTTTTAGTATAGGCTGCATCTGTCACATAAAAACTCAAAGGCTCTCTGGCCCAAAGTCAGTGGCTTTAGGTTTGCATACAAAGCCCTTCTGTCATGGTCACCCTGCCCATGTCCACCATAACTACCTAATGAGCCTTGCTTTTTTTTTTTTTTTGGTACGCGGGCCTCTCACTGTTGTGGCCTCTCCCGTTGCGGAGCACAGGCTCTGGACGTGCAGGCTCAGCGGCCATGGCTCACGGGCCCAGCCACTCCGTGGCATGTGGGATCTTCGTGGACTGCGGCACGAACCCGTGTCCCCTGCATCGGCAGGCGGACTCTCATCCACTGCGCCACCAGGGAAGCCCAAGCCTTGCTTTTTAAAATCTTCATTATTTGGCTCATATGGCTACCTCGGCCTGCATTCCTGTATCCTACCTCTCTGCCTGGATAACTTTCAAGACATCATCTTTTTTATGAAGTCACCCCCTGCTTCATTTGAGTCCACACTGTATACTGCTTACAGAATTCTATAATAACACCTGCGACACTTGGTTTCACTTAAGCCTCCTTCTACTAGATCAGGGGGCAGCAAGATTTTTCTGGAAAGACTCAGATAGTAAATATTTTCAGGTTTGTGGGCCACACGGTTTCTATTAACTGCTTAACTCCACTGATGAAGCACAAAGCAGTCATAGGCGACCTGCAAATGAATGGGCCTGGGTGTGTTTCAATAACACTTGACTCCGCAAAACAGGCTTTGGGCCAAATTTGGCCCAGAATGTAAGGTTTGTCAATATCTGTTCTAGACTATCAACACTTCAGAATACCGACCATTATTTGTTTATCTCTTTCTAGGTGCTATCCTGATACTTAGCACATGGTAGGTGTTCAGAAAACGTTTGTTGACTGAAGACGATGATTCCAAACCATAAAAAGTATGCCGTGAGCTGAGACAGTTTCCTTCCCAACTAGTATTTTAAAATCCTAACACGTTCCATTTTGAGCTTCAATTTATCACCTGACAAATGGGGAGAAGTATCAGTTACCTTGTATCACCCACAGGGTTTTGATGAGGAGCAAAGTGACATTGCACTTGGGCTGAACTGAAATAAAACAGAGCACACACACGAGGGACTTTTCTATCATGTGCTGCTGGGCTTGTAGCCAGTGAGGTCTTCACAGAAAAGTTTAATGGACCAGGAAACATGCAAGTGGGAGGTCTGATTGGGCAAATGAAACTGAAAAGAACACCCCTTCAAATTGACAGAGAAAGATCTGAGGAGGAGACAGGAGAACCATTTGCATCCAACAGCTGCACTGACTCGAGCTCGGCGGGTATCGGAGCTGTCGTGCTGCCTCATTTACCACCCTTACGTGGCGATTGCGCCGGTGGCAAACTGATCTGTCCCCTCAAGCGGCAGTGCTGGTTGCTTCTCAGGGCCTGCCTGAAGCTGATCTGAGTGTGTCCAGCCTCAGTGAGGAGTTTTATAAGAGAGCACGTGTTGCTCAGGGAACTATGTCACTTGGAGGTGGACATATCACAGATCGAGTTGCCTTGGGGACCTGAGTGTGTCCACTCCAGTGGGGAGCTAAGGGAAACACCTGGGGAAAGGCACATAAAGACAATTCAGAAGGTAAGGTGAGAATGTGTCCAAATCTAACCTGGACCACTGTAAAAGTATAGTTAGAATCAGACCAGAAAAGATGGTGGAATCTGTCATCTGTTCTTTCTCCCTCTTACTCTGAAGAGTTCAAATGCAATCTATATTATTGGTACCTTAGACTGCTCATCATACGGGTCAGTTAGGCCCCGGTGGGCTATTCTAGAAATCTTTGTCCATTTAGAACACTGCCTTCATAGTAAGTTAATGCCAAGGTTCTCCCAATTGATTTATAAACTCTTAGGCCAGTTTTACCCTATTTGGCTTCTGTGTGATTGGTCTGTTTCTTGCTCTTTGTGAACACTTTGAATCCAGCTGGCCTGCCTACCTCTGCTCTCTGCTTTGCTCTCTCCATGGCTCTTAACACCGGCTGTACTAAAGAATCACGAGGAGGGCCTTTAAGATGATTTGGTGCCATGGACTCTGTTAGCAGAGGTCCTAATTTAATTAGCGTGGATAGGACATAGGCATCAGTACGTTTTAAAAGCCCCCAGAGGGGAGTCCAATTTTTTGTGGAAGTTCAACACAGTGGTTAGAGCTCAGGCGTCTGGGAGAGACAAGGATGGTTTCATGTCGTAGCTTCCCACTTACAACATGACCATGGGAAAGTGGCCTAACTTCTCTGTTCCTTAGCTATTTCATCTTTTTTTTTTAACATCTTTATTGGAGTAAAATTGCTTTACAATGGTGTTGTAGTTTACAATAGTTTCTGCTTTGTAACAAAGTGAATCAGTTATACATATACATATAGCCCCATATCCCCTCCCTCTTGCGTCTCCCTCCCTCCCACCCTCCCAATCCCACCTCTCTAGGTGGTCACAAAGCACCGAGCTGATCTCCCTGTGCTATGCGGCTGCTTCCCACTAGCTATCTATTTTACATTTGGTAGTGTATACCTGTCCATGCCACTCTCTCACTTTGTCCCAGCTTACCCTTCCCCCTCCCCGTGTCCTCAAGTCCATTCTCTAGTAGGTCTGTGTCTTTATTCCCATCTTGCCCCTAGGTTCTTCACGACATTTTTTTCCCTTAAATTCCATATATATGTGTTAGCATATGGTATTTGTCTTTCTCTTTCTGACTTACTTCACTCTGAATGGATAAAGAAGATGTGGCACATATATACAATGGAATATAACTCAGCCATAAGAAGAAACGAAATTGAGCTATTTGTAGTGAGGTGGATGGACCCAGAGTCTGTCACACAGAGTGAAGTATTTCATCTTGTTTAATGGGGCTAATAGTAGTCCCTTCTTCACAGGGTGATTGTTACGAAGAACAGATTAAGGTAGCATATGAAAAGCACTTAGAAGAGCATGTAGCACATGGTGGGTTAGTAATAAACATCAACTATGATGGCTACTGAAGGTTTTGTTCTTTTTATCGTGCTTATGATTCTTATTGTCGTTACGACTATGATGATGATGGTGTCGACTGCAAATTGGCACTCGCCATGGGCACTTGCCATCTACCTCTACAAGGATTAAATCACGAGCTGCGGCAGCTGCTGACTTTCAACACTCCCCGAAAGGAGTTCAGGGTGGAGAGCTGACATGAGGCAGGCACCCTGTGCTCTGGGAAAAACTGGCAGAACAGGTCTTCAGATAGTTAGGTATTTTCAGGAGCCGATGTTGTGAGCCCAATTCTTGTATCTCCTCATATCTAGAGAAGCACTAAAATCCTTCATGGTGATGACTGCTCCTTATGACTAGCAGAAACCTTCTGCAAAAAAATATGTGCTCGATTGCATGTACTCCCCCGTCACCAAGATCACATATATACTGACCTTCCCCCCTACCTCTCTGGAGCAGTTTCTCAGAACTATATGAGGTGCTTGTCTACTGGGCTGCAGTCCTCATTTTGCCCCAAATAAAACTTAACTTGCAACTTTCACGTTGTGCATTTTTTTTTAAGTCGACAACAGTGCTGATCACCAGTGTGATATACACACTTTATTTGCCTACTTGTGCACCCCTGTGGTTACTCCCAGGCACAACAAAAAGCTAATTTTCTATTTTTGCTTTTCCATCCGATAGCAGGCTACATAAACACCTATAGAACAGGAGTCTAGAACTAGTCAGGAGACCTAGGTTCAAGAACCCAGTTCTGCCCTATACTAGCTATGTGATCTTGGGTAGCCTTCTAGTTTTCTCAGGTATAATTAAGGCAAACCAATATATACACACAAAAGAACACTATTATTCCCTGAGAGGGAAAACATTTATTCTTCTCTCTGTGCATGCTGAACCACTAAGAAGACCTGTAATGTCTTTCTTCTTGATTCTTCTTGTAGTGTAATCCTTTTACTCTTTTAAGAACGAACCAAAATTCTACCTTCTTGCTTAAGAACTTACGGAGAACATCATTTTTACTTTTATGTTTTCCCAGCATATTATTGGTACTCCTTTTGGCACCTTCATTTTACTTTGTCTTGAATTATGACTAGTTTATTTCTAGTCTCTCTTACCATGAGGTCACTAAAGGTAGAGGGTAATTGTTTTTCACTTAGAGCCAGATATTTTCTAGGATAAAACCTAGCATGTTAGATTAGTCAGTCATAGCTGCATAACAAGCAACCTCAAAATCTCAGAAGCTGCAAAATAGACATTGATTTCTTAATCACGTGTTGCTGGTCAGCTGGGGAAGCCCTGCTTCAGGCTGTAGGCGTGTGGGTTGGTCGGGGCTGCTCAGCTCTATGTTTCACTCATCCTTCTTCTGGGACGGGTGGGTTAGCTGGAGCATGTTCTTCTCATGACCATTGTAGAAGTGCAAGGGGACAAGCTCAACTACACAAGCCCATTTTAAGCCATTGTTCATGTTTAGTCTGTATATACCATTAGCAAAGCAAACCACGTGGTCAAGAGCAAAGTCATCTTTTATGAGAACTGAAATTTACATGGCAAAAGTTATAGATATAAAAGTGATGAAAATTTGTAAGCAATAATTCATTCTAGCACGTGTATAGTAGGGTTGAAAAAAGGCAACAAAAAGCAAATAAGCATTTTCAACTAATAAAATTCATCTTGATGCTGAGAAAACATTTCCTAAGATATTCATCATGAAACACAAATTTCAGCGGACGTGACTAAGTGTTTCATCGCAAAGGAGGGATGGGGTGGGACTCTATGGTAGAATAAGTATGGGAAATATAGAGTTACATTGAAATGATTTTTTGTTTTTGTTAACTGAGACACTTTCAGAACTTTTGATTTGTTAACTTGTGTCATGAATATGCTAAAGGATGACTTAGTAGGGAGTTTTAGCAAAACTTACAGGAGCATGAAAATTTCCTTTTAGGAGCTTCTTGTTGAATTAGAGTTGTAGGGGACCCATTTCAGGACATACTGTGTGAAATCATGGGAACAGTTTTCTTAATCTTTCACTTAGAAGGGCTGCTTGAGGAGTTGATGAAGGATTAAGGCAGTAAGGGCAGAATGGCCAATGAGAAAGTTGCATGAAGACTCTGATGATAGAAAGTGGACATAGTGAGGCAACTATTTTGAAAAAACATGCTCTTGGGAAACCCAAATAATAAATAAATATAGAAACTGAGAATTCTATGAACATCTTTCATGTTGCAAGTCACTATAATGTCAAAGCAGAACCTGGTTGGTTGCTGAATCAGAGAGCTAAAACTTTGAATCAAAATTACATCTATTTAAATATGATGGGATTGGCTTGGCTGGACACCTCCCGTCCTCTGGGGTGCCATACTTCAGACTGCAAAGCTGGAGCTGATTTTCAGGGTTAGGGGACAAGCCCACAGAGGGGGTGGATTATCAGATCACACTGGACACTCCTGCTCTCCAGTCGGTGTCTATCTCCCGTCTCAGTCCTTTGTCCTTTCCTTTTCAACTCTTTCACTGAACTCTAATCTTGAGAACATGGAGTTGAAACCCCCTGGGCTCTGTTGACAAATAGCTGATGCATTGATTAGATAGATGGAACTGATAGAAGCAAAGTGATTGCTGGGAGTGGAACGAGGAGGGTAGATAAGTGCAAGGAGGGAGGAACCCAGGAAAAGAAACACAAGACAATCTTGTGGAGTTGGAGAGCTCTTCTGAACCCATGGGGGTCAGGCTGCAGGGAAATGTATTTAGATGGGTTTGTGAGTCAGGACTGAATAATAAAACTCAGGTGAAAGATAGAGGTGAGAAGCACAAAATTTGAAGATGCACAAAGCGTATTAGTCTCTTTCTGACAGTTTCAACAAATAGATGTATTTCTTTGATTTTCTCAGGACTATAACAAGTTTGCAGAGCAAAATGTTGACTCTCTCTGTCAAGAAATAAGATAGTAGAGATAGCTTTTATAGTAGAGGTGATAGATTCAAATGACTAGAGACCCTCCGTAAATGATGTCAATGGGTGAAGTTGGACAGGGTGAAGTTGGAATTGGGGAGACAGGGATAGTGGTGAGTGAACCGGAAAGCATATGCCCCATCTAAAGCATCGAAAGCTGGAAACAATCTTCAGGCAATTGTTGCCTTGCTAGAATAGAGATCCAGATTTGCCAGATGTTCTGATTTATAAAGCAAGGCTATGCATGCACATTTAATGTATCAATTAATATCCTTTGGGACATGCTGCGTGGGTATAATCCAACCCACCACTCAGGGGTTTGTGAACCCTTCCTTAGAGGGCTGCAGTGAGGTGAGATTGGGAAGGCCAGCCTTGGAATCTGACACCTGGAGTTAGATCCCAATGACCTGGAGGTTACTTACTGACTGACTTGAAATTTCCTTGTCAGTAAAAAGGGGGATGATAATGCCTACCTCATAGATCTAAGGTAGCTTAACAGTTGCAGTCAGTGTAGCAAAGACAGCTGTCCACCAAACTTCTGCCGTCCTTCTTTGGGACACAGTCATTTCTAGGTAGTGTCTTCCCAGCAATGACTACATTTCTTAGGTCCTGCTTACAGCCAGATGTGGTCTGGTGAGTTGTTCTCCATAAATGGACTGAGAACAGAAGTGATATATACCACTTTTGGACCAAAGCTTTCAGGCAGCAGGGATGCCTTCTTTCTCTTCTCTCTGTCAGCTAAATATATGTGCTGATGAGGGGGACTGAACCACAAGATGAAAGGAGACTGGGTCTCAGCATCTCCACGTGGAGGACAGCCAGCTGCCAACGAGGACCATCAACTTGCCCTGTTAGATGAGTGACAGATGAACTTCTGTTTTGTTTGGGTCACTGTATACTTTGAGATCAATTTGTCACTGCAGCCTGATCCAGCCTAATAAAACAGTCCTTGACACGTGGCAGGTGCCATGTGAAGGTGAGTTCCTTTCCCATGAGTTATAGTTATGCTCAGTTACCTTCTCTTTTACACTTACGATGCGTGCAGCCCTGTCCTGTGCTCTTTGCCTTCACGATGTCATTCCTCACCACAGTACTGCCAGACAGATATTATCACTTACATTTTACAGATGCAGAATCAGCAACTCTGAGAGGTGAAGTTATGCACTCAGGGTGACCCAGCTACACCCGCTCCCATGTAAGCGGTAGAGCTACATCATGAACTAGGTCAGTCTAATTCCACACCTGGGCTTTTCCTAGTGAGCCACACTGTTTTCATGTCCTGACACTGGGGGCAAATGGAGTATGATGGAAGAAAGATTCCACATGGCTCTGAATACTCTGCTAGATGCTTTTAGTCCATTTTCCTTCTTTATCAACAAATAGAGCATAGACAGCTTCAGGTAACATTTCAATAATTTAGAAAGATTTGTGTGACTCCCCGCTGGAACCTAAAAGTATTTTTGCTTATCCAAATTGGATAAAGGGTGTGATTTTCCAAAGAAACTTCACACTGGATTATTCTATGACAATAGTATCAGACTGGATTTGCTCAGCTGCATTTAAGATAAGTGAAGGGAAAAGACTTTTCAATGTAGAATCTAATCTCAAATGTATCTTTGTATCCCTAGGGCCTATGTCATCTCTAGCACACAGTGGGCATGGAATTGTGGTTTGGAAGAAAGGAAGCAAGGAAGGGAGGGAGAGAGGGAGCAAGGGAAAGTGACAGGAGAGGGATCAGAAATCGACTAGGAAAGGAAGGAGAGAGAGGAAGAGGCGGAAAAAAGGAAGGGAGAGGTATCAGATTACTGTTATGCAGTCCTGTATTTGGTTGAAGTCCCAGCACTTGCAGCAGCCAGCTGTTTAAATATCTAACATAAATTTAGAATTGAAAGTCACCTTGGGTATTTACTCTGAGCCCTCTCTGGGAAGATGAGGAATTTGAGATTCAGAGGTTAGACAAACTTAACATTTCTCAGCTGGTTAATTGCAGGACCAGGATTGGAATCTAGTTCTCTTTTTTTTTCCCTCCCCCGGTACGTGGGCCTCTCACTGATGTGGCCTCTCCCGTTGCGGAGCACAGGCTCCGGACGCGCAGGCTCAGCGGCCATGGCCTACGGGCCCAGCCTCTCCGCGGCACGTGGGATCTTCCCAGACCGGGGCACGAACCCGTGTCCCCTACATCGGCAGGCGGACTCTCAACCACTGCGCCACCAGGGAAGCCCCTGGAATCTAGTTCTCTTGATTCCCAATTATACCACCCTTTAAAACTTTTCACCATACAGTTGTGGTAAAGATAAATGCAGCTAAGATGGAAGCACAGAAGCTGCTTGGTAGAGAATTCACCAAAAATAAGTACATGTGCGTATATATGTAGCTTCATTATTCTGAGCCACTGATTTATGTTAAGTCACACATACATTTAATTGTGGCAAACTGAACCCCAGGAACTCAGCAAAGAAAGGAAGAAGCAAAGAGTGGGGAAGAGTTTAAACAATGCAGGTGGCTGGCCAGTCACTCGTCTCAAACATATGGCCCACGGCAGCCGGACATGGGAGCCGCAGACCCGCTGTTCCTCCCTTGCTAGCAAGTTCTCTCTTGCTTCCCATGGAGTACACATTTCACTCTGCTGAGTGTTTAGTGTTTAAAGATACATATTTTTCTTACAACATTGCCCCTGGATGCAAGCCAACTCACCACTTCATCTGGTGCTCAACTGAAGAAAGAGCAATCTTTTCCAAAACTGGAGCAAATGCAGTCTGAGTTGGACAGGCTGAGAGTTCGTATTAGATCGCCAGTGTGGCGCCTTCTCAGGGCTATCGCGAGGTGATTTTTCACTAGTTGTGGTGCTTGCTTTAGAAGCTGACTTGCGATCTCAATCCCCTGTTGAGATGTGAGGTTTCTGTGCTGTTGATTTCTACACGGTACATTCAGCGTCCTATCTGCTTGCCTCTCTGACTTTAACGTGGCCAAGCATCGTGCACTTTCATTGCAATTAGTGACGTTGTAGCCTCGACTCAAAGTGTATTATCAGGAAAATACACGTCTGGATGATGAACAATATTTAAGATTCCTGTAACACTGGGGACCCATAACACAAAACTGGCAATTTTTTAAAAAGGGCAATATTTAAGATTCCTCTAATTATGAGGACCAACGACAAATATTCTCCCAAAGACAGGAATTCTATAGACTTCAAAGAGCAGTGGATAAGAGGTTAAAGGTCCTGAGTTGGAATCTTAGTCTGCCATTGATGGATGGGTGGCACTGGGCGTGTCACTCACAGTATCTGAGATTTGATTTCATCACTTAAAACGTGAGCAGGTAGTAATTATAACCTCAAAAGCTGCTTCCACATTTTATATTGTTTCAATCTATTAAATATATTTCCATTTCTTGTGTGCACAAGGAGAAGAGAAAACAGCTCTTTAGAATCCGTTTGCCCTCCTGCCACTTGGTAGATCACAAGGCAAGGACCGAATTAAGACTATAATTTGGCTCATTGCCAAATTAGAAGTTTGAAGCTGCCTTAATTTCTCCTACAAGACTCTTTTTTTCTCTTTTGCTGTTGCAGGTGCAGTCACTCGTTGGATTCAGTTTCACTTTTTATACTGAACATTCAAGACATAAGAAACCCCAGTGTGTGTCTCTCTGTCTCCCACTGCAGCCTCATTCCAGTGAATCTGGGCATTGCTGACTGCTCAGGGTGGTCTCCTGGACTCTGGCCTTCAGGCTACTAATGCTGTCTTATTTCGATGTCACCAAAGGCTCACTACATGAGAGATCCTGCCCACCTCTATCTGGTTCTTCTAAGAAACCGTGACCACGAAGAGTGGATACCTCTTCAAAGTTGGAGAAAAGAACACTCCATGAAGCTGAACTTGTCTTTTCTTCCTACCAACTATGAATAGCAATGAAAAACTCTTTTTCCAGCCAAAGTATAACACAACCCCACAACGTGTTACCACCTTTTGAGTTGAACAAGGAAAGCATGAGCAAGGAAGGGACTAAGATGAGAGGACACAACCACTAATGAGTGAAAAGGAAAAATAAAAGGTATCCATAGTTGAAAGTGTCAAAAAGGAGGACAGCACTTCAGATGAATGAAACGACCTCCTTTTTTTTTTTTTTTGGAAGTCCTCCAAAGAGATAAGTGTGATCACCAACTGAAAGACATTGAGTGCTCGGGGAGGGAAGAAAGTTGCAAAAATAGTGGATTCTAATGAGAAGATATAGTCAGAGATTTCTGAGCCTTGCCGAGCCACTGATGGGCCAAGACATGGATGTGCTGTCTCATGTCATCATGGAGTGCGTTCTTCATGTCTGTCTGTCTTCCTTACCTCCTTGTGAGGACTTCAGGGCTTAGACCAGGCACTCAGTGCCTGTTTTCCTGTATTAAACATTCTCTTAGAACATCTCTGATTTCATTGCCCTCATCTTGAAAAAGTATCCCTAATTTTTCTTTTGCAGGCACAGGACCAGGATGGAAGGGAAGCGGAAGTTTATATGAGTCATTTGTAAATGGAAAATCCAATACAGACAGAAATGATGATTATAGGGGTGGCTGAGGAAACTAAATGGAATGATACAAAGTTAGAATATAAGCAAGATCTAAACAATTCCATGTTTGATACAGAGCATAATAAGAATTCTGAGAAGGGGATGATGACTGTGGGTTGGAGCCTCATGTGGCATTCAGCTCCCAGAGTCATGTTTAGAAGGGAACATCCTACAAAACAGTAGCTGGATTTGTAGTGTGGGAAGCTAGGAGAGCTCTTATTATTTGCATTGCCCCTTTCCTTTCATCTGAGTCAAAAGAGGACCCAAACCTCCTTCATCCAGCAGGGGGAGCCATGTTGCCTGAAGAGACCATCTCTGCTCTTTGGCCATTAGAGTGTGGAGGGGAAAGTACGGGGTCATTGGAGAATAATGTACTTACTTGCTATATTTAAAAGCCCTGATGCTCCAAAATAACTAATTTATCAGAAAGAACTTCCACCGTTTGTTTTTTAACAATCCAGCGCAAGTGATATTCTAGGGATGAAGGCGGGGTATGGCAATAAAAGAACAATAGTGGTAATAAGGAAATATTTAGTTCACTAAATTAGAAAGAGAGCCAAATACGCTTCTGAAAGACTGAGAAGATTCAGGTGGTGTGTAACCTTTCAGCTTGTCTGAGTTTAGCTTCTGATGAGAAGACCATGGAGAATTGTGCTGAAGTTTACTCTGTGTGACAGACACTCTGCTCAAGTACTTTTTTATGGCTTCTCTCACTCAACCCTCACAGCAACACTATATATTATAGACTATCACTGGAATCATTTAAAAAATACATAAATGTTATACAGTGAAGTTACGGAAAACTACCAGTAGGTGCTGGAGCCAACACAAAACCCCAGAGAGTCTTGAGTTCAGGGTCCACATTTTCAGGGGTTGTCTCTCTTATTGTGACAGATATTATGTTGGATGCTTAAAAAGTATCTTATTTACACAGCTCCCCCCAAAGTACTAAAATGGAGGGAAGTTAAATGACTTGCCTAATACCACATAGCTAGTAAGTAGCCGAGACTAGTCTGTTGATTTCAAAGCCACGCTTTTTGACCTAGGGACTGGGTCGAGTGTAGAAAAAGAATAGATCTTGACTCCTTCCCTCCAGAATCTTATACTCTTATAAAGGACACAGAAGGCAATGGACAGAAAACAGCAAAAATTGAATTCAAATTCTGGTTCAAGGTATGAGGTTAGTAGTTGACTGCACTGAGCCAGGAGGAATGGCAGGCAACGTTTTGGCTGCCGTGGCCTGAAGTCTTGTAGGGGAGTGTGGTTAGATCTGGAATTTGCAGGAAGACTTGCCCGTCTCTCACTTTAATCATCGTCCCAACTATCTGTTTCTTCTCTATGGATCTTGAAATAAACCCCTTGTCTATTTTCAGCTGAATGATGCCAGGGAGACGGGCCTGGTGTCCAGGAAGCAGAGATCTCAGCGATCTGTCCCGGAGTGTCTTATGACTCCCAATCCAGGGCAGGGGCACAGCTGCCTCTGCTGTGGGAGCCCAGCCTGTGGATGGTGGGAGGTAGCTGTGCTGCCATGTGGGTGGCAGAGCCAGGTCTCAGGTGGAAGGTATTACAAATTGGAAATTACAGCTGCCAATCACTAACATTGCACCTGGGGAGACGTTTGCAACAAACGTGTGCAGGGAAATGTATTCAGTGCAGTTGTGTGTAGACAGATGGGCCAAGGAGATGATCTTAGGAGAGAAGGAAAAGACATGCGTATTATATATTTTCACAAATGTCTGACTTGCATAGAGAAAACACGAAGAGCTACCTTGTGTGGGGTGCTGGCTATGTACCAAGTGCCCTGCATACCTGATCTCTCCTTGGAGGGACTCCTATTGAACAAGGCCTAGAGATGGAGAATTTAAAGAGGTTCAAGTAAAACCACACAATTTTGAGCCCACAGTGGCCGGAAACCAAAGCCCATGCCTTGGGACCCAACAAGCAGCTATCCTTCATGTGCTCAGAGAATCCATGCCTTAGATAAAGCACAACCCCAGACCTTCTTCTCACATCCAGGAGCGGGTCGGTGTTGTGGTTTCTGTATTTGTATGTGGGAAATGAATAATACACGGTGGCAGCTCTGCACACTAATATTGGTTCTTCTTGCAAATGCAATGGTGGAGGCTCTTCTGGGGCAGCTGGGGTGAAACTTCTGCTCTCTCTCCCATGCCTTTGGTCCAAGTTGTGGGTGACATCTGCAATAGAGCCTCCACACAACAGCCCGTGGGATGACTGAACATTTCTCCTAACTGCCCTTGACCCTGGCTGAATAGCAGCCCAATGTTGTTCCCAGAAATCATGTCAGCTTATAATAAATCATTTTCTGTTTGAACTAACCAGAGTGGATTCTGTGGTCTGCAAAAGTCCCTCTGACTTATGTCACCCCATTTGACAAATGGGGAAACTGAGTCTCAGAGGATGTGACTTGCTTATAAGGAAGGAAGCATTCCTTCCTTCTATCCTATTCGTTTTGCACAGGACACATTTTCTCATTAAAGTCTTCGATGGACGATGTTTATTTGTAAGAAAAGGGAGCTCAGTCTGTTCACGTGGTTTCACCCTCAGGGCTTGTTATCATGTGGCATCAGTCCAAGTAACATGGAATTCTCTTTTTGACCGGACTTTAGAGGAGTAAGAATCCTTAAAAACACCATAAACAGGAGATAATATCTGGTGCACTAAAATGAAGGCTGTGTAGCTAGCTATATGTTGCTTTGGCCAATTCAGGTGACTTCTCCCTTTTGTGGTAAGAGCCTCATGCTTTTGCTTTCAAGAACTGTTATCCCTCCCTCCAAATGATTCCGATGGAACTGAATCCAAAAGGCCCCCTCCAAAGAGCAGCACGTGACTCAGATTGGCCAGATTATCAGTGTGGTCCACAGGTGGGCACATGACCCGAGGGAGGGGTCAACCAGTGTCAGTTTTGTTTTGACTTCTGTGAGAGAGAGATTTCCATTATACTCCAACTTTCTGTAAGCATGGAGGCTCGAAACTTCAAGGGACCATCAACTACCACATGGAGCAAACCGATATGAGAATGAAGCTTAAAAAGAAGAAAACAGGGCTTCCCTGGTGGTGCAGTGGTTGAGAGTCTGCCTGCTGATGCAGGGGACACGGGTTCGTGCCGCGGTCCGGGAAGATCCCACGTGCCGCAGGGCGGCTGGGCCCGTGAGCCGTGGCCGCTGAGCCTGCGCGTCCGGAGCCTGTGCTCAGCAACGGGAGAGGCCACAACAGTGAGACGCCTGCGTACCGCAAAAAAAAAAAAAAAAAAAAGAAGAAAACAGAGCTGATAACTGAGAGAGAGGAGTGCTAGATGGGGAGAAACATCTGGAGAAAGAGAAACAGAGAGAGATGAGCAGAGAAAGACTGAAAGGAAAAAGCAGAAAGAGACAAAAACAGAGAAAGAAGAGTTACGCGTTAGGCACATGTATACACAGAACGGGAGCAACACACACACCTAGACACTTATAGACATGCACACACACATGCATACAAAGATACATGCGAAGAAGATCAGAGAGACTCGATGCCACTGACACTTGTCGGTATCATTTGAATTCCAGCAGCCATCTGTGCCTAAAACTGTATCTCTTCATGGGACTTCCTGGTTCTAAGAGCCAACACTGCTTCAGCCCATTGGGCTTGGAGTCCTAAAGAATATAGACCAAGAATCTGGTGTTTCTGGTTCCATTTTGGTCACTCAACCAGCTCTGGGACCTAACTATATCTCAGATCCTCAGTTTTCTCATTTTTTAAGAAGGCAGCAATTATACCTGCTTTACCTCCTTCCAGTGTTGTAAGAGCTGAATCCATCAGGCTATGGAAGGAATTTGAAAGTAAAAACAAATGCTCTACAGATATATGGACATCATCATGGAACATCCATCTTGAAAAAATTGCCCTGCTAGGAGTTTGGTGTCATTTTCCAATGCTGTGGTTCTCACAGTAGACAAGGCTGGTGGAAAAAGTCCTCTACCCAAGCGATGCTTTTTGAGGTAACAGAAAGCAACTATTAAAATGTATCAAACGTTCGGGGAGCCGATGTATCTAATGGGAGGGAACTGCTTTGAACAGAGATGATTGCTACTTTTAAAGACACCTCGAGGGAATGACCCAGAAAATTAGCATGATCTCCTGCTGCAAAATGGTTGTCCCATCTCTATTTGCGTTCAGCTAGAAAGGAAATGGCGGGGAGTACAAGTAATCCTGATCTTTCAAATCTGTGTTTTACTGCTTTTACAGAGTTAAATCTTCAGGTAAAAAGAAGAAGAACATTTCACTGATTTTTTTCCTCATGCCTCTCGGATGGGAGACGTTTTGTTCGTGATGTGTTGGGTTTTTTAGCAGCAATACTACTGTAACTACCTTGGGTGGTAAAGAAATAATAGTTGGTAGTTATGATAAATAGCTTGCCTCCTAAAAGCAAGGTGAAATCTTCTGGAGGAAATCATCTCAAAAGTATTTATTCAAAGAGAATATCTAATATGTATCGAGTGCAGGACAATGAAATAGATGTTTCCCATCCTTCGTCTTCTTGAGAACTCATATGTGGGGTAGACAATTGAACCACATCTTCTAGGTGAGGAAATTGAGTACAGAGAATTTAGGTGAGAGGCTCCCAACCCTGGTTATGCATCAGCACCATCTAAAGTGCTTGTTGGGCTTCCCTGGTGGCGCAGTGGTTGAGAGTCCGCCTGCCGATGCAGGGGACACGGGTTCGTGCCCCGGTCCGGGAAGATCCCACATGCCGCGGAGCGGCTGGGCCCGTGAGCCATGGCCGCTGAGCCTGCGCGTCCGGAGCCTGTGCTCCGCAATGGGAGAGGCCACAACAGTGAGAGGCCCGCGTACAGCAAAAAAATAAATAAAAATAAATAAATAAAAATAAAGTGCTTGTTTAAGAAACTGATTCTTTGGCTGAAGCCCAGATGAGTCTGATGTGTGAGATCAGGTGTGGGAAACACTGTGTTCAATAACTTGGCTAAGATTATACTGACTGCTAGTTGATCTAGGTCTATAGGAACCCGAATTCCACATTCTTTTTGTTTCATCGTCTTTGTTGATGATCCTTCAGGGTAACTTAAACAAGCAAAAAACTCAACCACCCACATCCTTTGCGTTGCCCCTTATACCTAAAATAGTCCATCAAAGATAGGAAATCACAAATCCTATTGAGTCTACACTTCTGGAAAACTATTGTCCCTCTAGTGACTGTTGTCTCTATTTTGGACCTAACACAGAGCTAATTAAATGCACACTGGCCTATGCCAGGTTTGGCGAGTGACACTGGATAGGTTATCTGCTTGCTGGCAAAATTAAGAGAACAAAACACATTCACTAGAGTGTGGAAGGTCAGCTCTCCTTAATAAAGGGTTTGCGGCTATGTGAAACTAGAAAAGAAATGATGTATTCTGAAGCTCTTTTCATCCCATTAGCATAAGTCAAGAAGAATAAAGGCAAATGTACTGTCAAAGATGAGGCTGTAAATCTGATGTTCATTGAAGGGGCATAATTGACTTTTTTCTACCACCTCCACTGACCCTTTCCCCTCAGCTTGGAAACATGGTACTGGAACATTCACAAACACTGAAGGCATACATGTACTTTTCAAGTTTTTCTATGACAGTACAAACATTTTCTGAGCTCAGGGCCTGCAAATCTACTGATCCTTAGGGAAGGAATAAATTGTTTCCTTCTCTAAGGCCAGGCAGCACCACCACCAACTGTCTTCTCTAGAATAGAAACCGAATAAATATTGGATCCTGATGCCTTTAATTCAGAGCTGGTGGCAAACTAATTTTAATTCAGTGTAATCGTGTTTCTCCACTTGGTCTGTGTTATGACTTGGGGCATTTTCTCCTAGCAGTTTTGGTTTTTTGAGAGTACCAAGATAACTTAGAAAAGGGAACTGGAACTAGAGAAAGCAAGGGGATAGCTTAAACCCTTCTCAAAAGAGTAGAGACTGTTTCTGGTATACATAAATCGCATAAACCCTTTCACCCAGAGAGGCATTTCCAGAGTGTTTTTCTTTTCCAAAGTAATAAACAAACAAACATTTTGTCTATACATAATCTTTCTCATATTCACTGTAAACCACAATTCAGGATTTTTCCAACTATCCCAGATATTCTGAAACAAAGACTGGCATTTCACTTTTAAAGATCCCGTGTTGTCTAGCACAGGGAGATCAGCTCTGTGCTTTGTGACCACCTAGGTGGGATAGGGAGAGTGGGAGGGAGACGCAAGAGGGAGGGGATCTGGGGATATATGTGTATGCATAGCTGATTCACTTGGTTATACAGCAGAAACTAACACAACATTGTAAAGCAATTATACTCCAATAAAGATGTTAAAAAAAAAATCCCATGTTGTCTAGTTTTTTCTACGAGAAGTAAATCTGGGTCTTCATCAGAGCCATGAAAATTTTGAGGTAAAAGGTGGGAGAGATGAACAGGGATGCCCTCAAAATGCACGGGTGGGATTTTGAACCATCTGCCTTTAACAGTGGAATTCTTAGTGGGAAATGGGGCCTGAGGGGGTGGGGAGAGCACAGCATTATAGAGAGGGCTGTTTGTCCATGCACCATAAAAATGGGGACTCTGATGGTTAGTGTCATGGAAACTCTCTCTTCACTTCCGTGCACTCCCCTGGTTTCTTGCTTTGTCTTGGCCTACGTGGAAATTTTCTCCCATGTCCAACCATCTAAGTTAGGCAGATCTGATTTTTCCCAGGTTGCTCCTCTTTTCCATACAACCTACACTTGACCTCTGACTTTTCCCACAGTAGGCCATTCTGGGAAACCACCCGGTTCACTCCAACCCCAGCCTCTGGGATGCTTCCAGCCATAACAGCAGGTTTAGCTGACATCCCTTTGTTCTTTCTGAGTTTTCTGTGGGAGGCATTATTTCATTCCATCTTCTACCAGTTAACCAGATCCCAAACCCATCTGACTGACTTGCATTATGGCAAATGCCTGTCAGAAATGAATCTGAAATAAAATAGTGTTGGGTCTTTAATGGTGAGATCCTAAATCACCCAGTGCATGATGACTTGTCAAACACAGCCCCTGTTAACCCTGACATCCTATCTCCCTCATCCATAGCGGGAGATATTCAGAAGTTAATTCAGGCAATTACTCTTTAGTAATACTGGTCAGGGTCTGGTTCCATCTCCTTTATATTTTATACATCTGCTAAACTGGCCTGAAACAAGTGTGACCCAGTAAAGTATCCTTTACCTGGATTAGTGGCTGGCCTGTGTATTCCCTTCAGTTATCACCTGCTTCCTGTTGGCTTTCCAAGTTGAGAGGAAGAAGCTGAGTCTCTAACTTCACAGAACCAAAAAGATGAAACAATACCCAAGGGGAAAAAGGCCAAGAGAGATTTCCATCCCACCTTTAGTCCAATTCACAGTCTCTTTATCTCCTCTATTCCATCCATTTTGTTCTTAAACCTTATCATGGCCCCTCCTTTACCTTGATGGTGAAGTGAGGTGTGGTAGGGAGAGAGAGAGAGAGAGAGAGAGAGAGAGAGACAGTGTGTGGGGGGGTGGAAATCAGGCATTCTCAAACTCCACTGGCTGGAAAGGCAAATTGGTAAAACTTTGCTTGAGGGTATTCTGTTAATATTTATCAATCATCTTAAAAATGTACATTCTCTCCTTTAGGAATCTATTTTTAAACAAATAATTAAAAATGTAGAAAAGGATTTGCATCTGAAGATCTGAGTCTCAGCATTATTTGTATCAATGAAAAAATTCAGGGATTTGTTAGGTAAGTTATAAAATATCCACACAGTGGGACTCCATCATTAAAAATGCTGTTTCTAAAGAGCTGTTTCTAAAGAGCTTTTACTGATAGGGAAATGGTTATGCTAAGTGAAAAGGACAGATGTAAAGCCATGTGACTATAATACCAGTTCTGCCAAAAATGAAGTATTGAAAAAGACTGTACAAAAATGTTAATTGAATTTTGGGTGATTTTTTTTCTTCTTTTTGTTTTCTGTATTTAAAACACACACACACACACACACACACACACACACACACACACACACCCCTCCAAAACAATAACTACTAGGGAACAAAAGAAGGAAATATAAGGCGTAGGGGTTTATTAGACCAAATGCAGACAAATCTTCTGGGAGGTGCCCACAGTTGCAAACACAGAAGCTGACCTTGACCCAACAGCAAAAAGGGATGGTTGGAAAGATATGTGGGGCTTATAGAACTGGGGAGAGCCTGAAGATAAAGCTGGAGAAAGGCAGGTAGGCTACCCGGAACGTTCATGGCACCAGAGCAAATGGAAGCCCATATACTATATGTTTAACTATTTATGAGTTATAAATCAAACTAACAGACTATTACATGAAATACGTTCTATTCTTTGCTCTTGACAAATACATCTTCAGAGCAACAACAAAAACATATGCGCAAAGCAACAGCTACTTCCAAATAACTTGCAGCTAGCCTGCACATTTGCCCTGGGGATTTGCAGACACAGCAGAAGCCAGGCAGGAATACAGAGAGGACAGAGAAGAACTTTCCCTGGATGCTGGTCCTCTTACCTCAGCTTCCTCTTCTGATGGCTCAGGAAATCCATAAGAAAAGTTCTTGTGTCTTCTTTTCTTTGATGTGTCTGGGGTAGAGGGGTGGAAGGGGGCTCTTAATTCTCATAAAGCTGCTTGACAGCTAAAATCCTCCTTCCCCCTCTTCTAGGCACTTCATAAGCTATAAGACTTCTTACCCTACACAGTTCAAGCTGGGCAACCTCTGCCCACAAGGTGCCCCCTGCCACACCAGCCTCTGCTTTTATTGCACTTTCTGGTTTCTCAAAGGAGCCTCCACCCTCCATTCTTCTCTTTTCACCTGCTCACAAGCCCTAGGAAGTGCCTTGCCAGTGCACATATGGATACCCCAAGGCAAGTTTTATTCACACCCTACCACCTCCTTGGAATCAGCCATTCCTTGGCCAGCCTCACATCCTAGGGGTGTGGGTGCCAAAGGCAGTGTGGTCCACACTTAGGAGCAGAAATATGGGGGAAGCCTGGATGTAAGCTGGGGCATATGAGCAGGGAATTTGGGGACCCTGGGCATCCAAAATGGGGTGGGAGAGCTCCAGGTGGGGACACCTCCTTGGGCCCACTGGAAAAAGGAATAGGGAAGCCCTGGAAGACCAAAAAGAAGGAAGCAGGGAACAAAGGCTCTCTGGTCACCAGAAGACCTCCTATGGTCACTGCTATCTCTGCTGGTGGTGACAGGTCAAGTTTCAAGGTCTAGGAGGAGGTCTTTTGACTGGCCACTTTTGGGTCTCCTGACAGCCTTTAACTGGACTAGATAGCAGATAGAATAAATATCATGCTACTACAGTTGGAGGGGCTGGGGTGGGTAATGGAAAATCTGCCAAGACCATATAAATACAATGGAAGAGGAAGCTTCAAAATGGATATAAGGAGGCCATTAGGAAGGGAAATGGATTCTGGGGAATCATTTATAAAGGAGTAAAAACATTTATCTATAAAATATCCTACTCGTGCAAGAGAAGGACATGGCTGCAACTATTCTCTGAGAAGACTAATCTGGTAACAGTGTATGCTATGGTCTGAATGTTTGTGTCCCAAATAATGTTCAAAATTTACATGTTGAAATCCTACCCCCAAAAACAATGGTATTAGAAGGTAGAGCCTGTAGGAGTCTCTTAGGTTGTGTGGGTGGAGCCCTTATGAATGAGATTAGCGCCTTTTTGACCCAGAGAGATCTCTTGTCCCTTTTATCATGTAAGGACACAGAGAGAGGGTGCTGGCTAGGAAGCAGGAAGACGGTCCTCACCAGAAAGCCACCAGGCTAGTGCCTTAATCTTGGACTTCCCAGCCTCCTGAACTGAGAGCAATAAATTTCTGTTGTTTTTAAGATAACCAGGCTACAGTATTTCGTTACAGCAGCCCAAACAGAATAAGATAGTGCATAAGATAAATTGGAGACAGGAAGACAAATTAGGAACCACCTTTGCCTCGGAGTAAATATTAGTGGTTCCCTCTGACACCAATGGTCATCGAAAACAATGACTCTCAGATTGCTTTTGTGGGCTTGGACTCTAGGTAACTCCTTCCAACCCTCTGTAGGTTATGGAGTGATGTCCTGCCCAACTGATTAGACTGTATGTGATGCTGGGTGAAGTAAGTAGCTCTCTTGGAGGCACAAAGGCAGACAGGCTGTTTTGTGTTTGGAGGAACTACCGCTGGATTGAGGTAATCACACTGAGACCCACTATGTCTTGGAATACTTGTCTATGAAGGATGAAATGAGTCCACTGGGGAATATTTATGTCACCCACACACACACCCACACCCACACACAGAATGTTGAAGGGACCTAGTAATGTATAACTGCAATAGAAGAATTTATGTGTCAGACTCCTCTCATAACAACTGATCTCATTGCTTTTATGTGAACAAATGTGGGGAGAGGGCTGGGGGAAAAAAACCATTATTTTATATCTCAACTTCTGAGTTGAATGCCTAGCTTCTGGTTAAATACTTCTGAAAATCACAACAGAAGGTCTCTGGGAGTAGGGATTACAAATTCTCCCACATGACGCGTTATTTCAAAAGCTCTCACTCAAGTGTGTAAATGCCTGTGCTTCTAGGCTGAATGATTCATGGCCTTTAGTACATATTTTCTCCTTTGAAGGTTGAAGTGACGATGATGTCTTGTACCTTATTAATTTCTTCTGCCCTCTTAGTTTCTCTTTGTCCTTCCATCCAAGGGTTCTCTCTCTCTCTCTTTCCCTCTAGCAACTCTCTTGGTTCAAATTAGCCACCTTCTCTGTCTGCCATTTCTGTCAACGGCACAATTATTGTTTGTCTTATTCAGAACTGATACCCAGGCGACATCATTATCTCCTCCACTTTCCTCACATCTAGTCAGTCAAAAGCTCTGTCAGCCCTGTCAATGTGGCCTCTATGACATCTTTTATATGCCCACCATCCATTCATTGCCTGCCATCCCATCAGGCCTCCATTATTTCTCATCTTTATATACAATATATTATGTCCACAGTCCAAATTTTAAAAATAGTCTCCTTTTAAACAATTGCTCTCTCTTCATACAAGTCTATATTCTATTAGAAAATTAATACACTGTTACTAAACACTATTTTAAAACTTTCCAAGGAACTTCCCAGTCTTAAGTATAAGTTACAAATTCCTTAACTCCGCATTCAAGGCTCTCACTCCATCGGGTACCTACTTTCTTTCTTTTTCTTTTTTTTTTTTTGTGGTACATGGGCCTCTCACTGTTGTGGTCTCTCCCATTGCGGAGCACAGGCTCCGGACACGCAGGCTCAGCAGCCATGTCTCACGGACCCAGCCACTCTGCGGCATGTGGGATCTTCCTGGACCGGGGCATGAACCTGTGTCCCCTGCAACGGCAGGCGGACTCTCAACCACTGCGCTACCAGGGAAGCCCCTACCTTCTTTACATCTCTCCTCCTACAACATTTGCATCTGGACTGGTCCACTAAGCGTTCCTGACAACTTAAAGCACATTTTTACCAGACTATCTTTGTTTCTACTATTCTACCTGCCTGAAATTCTTTCCCTTCATCTCTACCTTTGCCTAATTCTACTGCATCTTTTAAAGTCTGTCTCAAACCTGACCTCTGCTGTAGGACCTTTTCTGATTTATAATATTTTATTCTTCTCTAATGAACTATAGGAACTTACCCTCTCTACCATTCTCTTATTTTAATTTAATGCTAGCTAGCTAGCTGTAATGTTATTTCTCTATTAATAGAAATATTCTGTCTTCCAGCTAGCTTGTATATTCCTTGAGTATATAACCTTTCTCTTATGTTGTTTTGACTTGAAATTCTAACAACACCAATTAATGAAAAGAATAATAGCTACGTTCATTGGATGCTTACTATGTACCTGGCACTGTGCTAAGAGTTTTATGTTTATGATCTCACTTGAGTCCTTACTGTCAATGAAGGAGGAAGGCCCTGTTAACCTATCCCTTTGCACATAAGGAAGCGGAATCTTAGAGAACCAGAGTAACTCGTCTGAGGTCACAAAACTAGAAAGTTGTGAAATCAGCATTTGAACCTTGGTCTTTCTTGTGGCAGAGCCTAAACTTATAAACCCATTTTCTACCGAAGCTTTAGTTTTCACTCAACTACATTCAAAGAGTTTCTGAGGGCCAACCAAACACACAGCATCATCCTTGTGACCTATTCATTGATATGACAACTGCAAATAGCTAAAAGTAGTTTAAACTAGACTACACCAAATCGGCTATTTCTGTGGAGGCACACAACATTCTCAGGGAACCCAAGTGCAGCCAGCAGAATTAAGGATGGTGCCGTTTCCTTTCTAATCGTTTTGTTGCCAGAGCTGCTCCAGGTCTTTGCTCAAAATCTGCCAATCCCCACCTTTAGCCAGAGTTAACATAAATCTTTAAGTTAAAGGGTCCAAAGATAAGAAAGGAAGTTAAGAACAACACCACAAACAACCCTAGATGGAACCAGCTGGGACAAAGATGGCTACAAATCTGACCTCCAACAGACCCTGCATCTCATTATAGGTTGATTTTACTACATTAGCATATTACACGATATACCTACCAGCGGTCATGACCAGACATTAAGTACCAAAAAAAGGATAAAAAGGGGGTGGCACCCTACTCCCTCGAAAAAGCACTGCCCCTTCCCCATAGACTAAGGCATATGCCTCCACATCAATGGCCTCACTTCTCCTCCCTTTCTCTTTATTCTTTAAAATTAAATCCCTCTAGCCAGGTGGGTGAGAAGTTGATCTGTGAACTTAGTTCCTGCTTCTCCATTCTTTGGCCACTGAATAAAGCTTGTGCTGTATCCATCTCAGCTTTAGTTTTGTTATTTGCCTACTCAGAACTGAAGGGAAAAAGAACCCGCCCCTGCAGAGGCCGAGAACCTTGGCTGGACTAGGGCCCAGGCAGGGTCTATGTGACTTAATTCAGTAATATTTTCATTAAGAGGTCAGGTCTAATTCTCCTCCCCCTTGAATCTAAACTGGACTTAGTGAATTGATTATTCTATTAGTGACTAATAGAATTGGAGCAGAAGAGAATGCAATGCCAGCTTCCACCCTGGGACCTTGAGAGACTGGAAGCTTCCATTTCTTCTCTTGGAATATTTTCTGGAGGAATCCTAAGCTGCTCTGAAACGTCTGAATAGTCGGAGACCACCGTGCTACAGACGTCACATGTACATGGCCAGGTAGACATTTCCAGCTGAAACAAGCCTTACTGCCAATCTCACCAAGGCACCAAGCATATACGTGGAGACATCATGGGCCCTCTAGATCAGTCTCTCTGCCAGATGAATACCAGTTAGTAACTTCGGTCAATGACATGAAGTGGGAGACTCACCCACCCAAGCTCTGTCCTAATTCTTCACCCATAAAATCATGGGATATAATGAAATGGTTGTCACTTAAAGCACAAACTTTTGAGTTAATCCGCACAGCAAACGGTAACTGAAACTAACTAGAACCAGGAACTATTAACCATAAACTTCTCTATGAGCCTACAGGGACTTTCATCCTCTTTCCTTGCTATATCCTTCTCCCTTTCTGTCAAATAACTTCCGGTTTCCTGTGCAGATAGGAGGAATTAGTCATAGCACAGCACCCTACTTTATATGCCCTTCTAGTTCAAGCGATGACAGAAACTGAATAATGTCACGTTTTAATTCTAAATTTCCACGGGATCGATTTTTAAATTGGGCTCAACTTGAGTTGGCTTTCAACCTTGCTATAAAAACAACAGCTAAGGAGAAGGGGTCACATAATACAAGTAGGGCTTCCAGCATCCATAGCAGTGTATGTGTCATGGGGAATGATCCGTTCTCAGAAAAATACTAAGTAAGGCTTCACTTAAAAGCCTGCCTTCTGGGGCTTCCCTGGTGTCACAGTGGTTGAGAGTCCGCCTGCCGATGCAGGGGACACGAGTTCATACCCCGATCCAGGAGGATCCCACATGCCGCGGAGCGGCTGGGCCCGTGAGCCATGGCCACTGAGCCTGTGCGTCCGGAGCCTGTGCCCTGCAACAGGAGAGGCCACAACAGTGAGAGGTCCGCATACCGCAAAAAACAAAAAAAACCCAAACAAACAAACAAACAAAAAGCCTGCCTCCCTTATTTCTGGACCCTCACATGACTCTGCTCTCCACTTCTACGCTATGAAGTGTGTCCGCCTCCTGAAGGGTTTTCACATGCTCATGAGCTCAATACTGATCTCTGGAGTAGCCTCCGTTACTCAGTCTCCTCCAGCAGTTCTTGAGGCAGCACAGGAAACTGGCACCCCAGGCACACTCAGCCTCCATTAGTTAAACATTCTCCCCAGTAGCTGGATTGGGATGCTGGTCTAGAGGCAGAGTAGCAGAGTGGTTAGGAAGAGTCTAATATATACAGGCACACCTCTGAGATATTGCAGGTTCAGTTCCAAACCACCGCAATAAAGCATATGTCTGAACATTGCAATAAAACGAGTCACAAATTTTTTGGTTTCCCAGTGCATATCAAAGTTATGTTTGCACTATACTGTAGTCTATTAAGTATGCAATGGCATTATGTCTAAAAACACAATGGGCATACCTTAATTAAAAATACTTACTGCTAAATCATGCTAACCATCATGGCCTTCACTAAGCCATAATCTTTGTGCAATGGTAACATCAGAGATCACTGATCACAGATCACCATAACAAATATAATGAAAAAGTCTGAAATATTGCAAGAATTGCCAAAAAAATGTGACACAGAGTCACAGAGTGAGCAAATGCTGTTGGAAAAATGGCACTGATAGACTTGCTCAATGCAGGGCTGCCACAAACCTTCAATTTGTAAGAAACATAATATCTGTGAAGGGCAATAAAGTGAAGTGTAATAAAATGAGGTGTGCCTGTGTATACATATTGCATAAAGCAACATTTTCCAGATGTTAGTCTTTCATTACCACATTTTTGGATTTGGGGCCATTTCCATTTACTATTGATACTAATACTTACTTTATATTTTTCTTTAAATAAATTCATTTGTTTGAAATATAAATGTGGGCTTTCCTGGTGGTTCAGTGGTTAAGAATCCACCTGTCAATGCAGGGGACATGGGTTAGAGCCCTGGCCCAGGAAGATCCCACATGCCACAGAGCGACTAAGACCGTGCACCACAGCTACTGAACCTGAGCTCTAGAGCCCGCAAGCCACAATTACTGAGCCCACATGCCACAATTATGGAAGGACACGTGCCTAGAGCCTGTGCCCCACAACAAGAGAAGCCACTGAAATGTGAAGCCTGTGCACCGCAGTGAAGAGTAGCCCCCGCTTGCTGCAACTAGAGAAAGCCCACACGCAGCAACAAAGACTCAATGCAGCCAAAAATAAATAAATTAATTTAATTAATTATTTAAAAATATATAAATGTATTCATTTAAAAAGTAACTATCGGAAAAAGTCTGGACCTGCCGAAGAGTCAAAAGACATATTCTTCCCTCTTTGTTTCCTGGTGCGCGAGGAGAGGGGATTAAGAGCGCTGCTTAAAGGAGCTCCAGAGACAGGCGCGATCCACGGCTAACAGCGTGGACCCCAGAGACAGGCATGAGACGCTAAGGCTGCTTCTGCCGCCACCAAGAAGCCTGTGTGCGAGCACAGGTCACTCTCTACACCCCCCTTCTGGGGAGCCTGGGCAGTCCGCCACTGCCAGGGTTCCGTGATCCAGGGACAACTTCTCCGGGAGAACACATGGTGCACCTCAGGCTGGTGCAACGTCACGCTGGCCTCTGCCGCCGCAGGCTCGCCCCGCATCTGCACGCCTCCCCCCGCGCGGCCTGAGTGAGGCAGAGCCCCCGAAGCAGCTGCTCCTTTAACCCCGTCCTGTCTGAGCGAAGAACAGACGCCCCCCGGCGACCTACGTGCAGAGGCGGGGCCAAATCCAAAGCTGAACCCCAGGAGCTGTGCGAACAAAGAAGAGAAAGGGAAATCTCTGCAGCAGCCTCAGGAGCAGCGGATTAAAGCTCCACAATCAACTTGATGTACCCTGCATCTGTGGAATACTTGAATAGGCAATGAATCATCCCAAATTGAGGAGGTGGACTTTGAGAGCAAGATTTATGATTTTTTCCCCTTTTCCTCTTTTTGTGAGTGTGTGTGCTTCTGTGTGAGATTTTGTCTGTATAGCTTTGCTTCCGCCATTTGTCCTAGGGTTCTATCTGTCTGTTTTTATTTATTTATTTATTTTTTACTTAAAAAAATTTTTTTTCTTAATAATTATTTTTTTATTTTAATAACTTTATTTTCTTTTCTTTTATCCTTTCTTTCTTTCTCTCTTTCTCTTTCTTTCTATTTCTTCTCCCTTTTATTATGAGCTGTATGGATGAAAGGCTCTTGGTGCTGCAGCCAGCAGTCAGTGCTGTGCCTCTGAGGTGGGAGAGCCAACTTCAGGACACTGGTCCACAAGAGACCTCCCAGCTCCACGTAATATCAAACGGCGAAAATCTCCCAAAAATCTCCATCTCAAAACCAACACCCAGCTTCACTCAACGACCAGCAAGCTACACTGCTGGACACCCTATGCCAAACAACTAGCAAGACAAGAACACAAACCCACCCATTAGCAGAGAGGCTGCCTAAAATCATAATAAGTCCACAGACACCCCAAAACACACCATCAGACGTGGACCTGCCCACCAGAAAGACAAGATCCAGCCTCATCCACCAGAACACAGGCACTAGTCCCCTCCACCAGGAAGCCGACACAACCCACTGAACCAACTTTGGCCACTGGGGACAGACACCAAAAACAACGTGATCTACGAACCTGTAACCTGCAAAAAGGAGACCCCAAACACAGTAAGATAAGCAAAATGAGAAGACAGAAAAACACACAGCAGATGAAGGAGCAAGATAAAAACCCACCAGACCTAACAAATGAAGAGGAAATAGGCAGTCTACCTGGAAAAGAATTCAGAATAATGATAGTAAAGATGATCTAAAATCTTGGAAATAGAATAGAGAAAATGCAAGAAACATTTAACAAGGACAAAGAAGAAATAAAGATGAAATATACAATGATGAACAACAAAATAAATGAAACTAAAAATACTCTAGAAGGGCTCAATAGCAGAATAACGGAAGCAGAAGAACAGATAGGTGACCTGGAAGATAAAATAGTGGAAATAACTACTGCAGAGCACAATAAAGAAAAAAGAATGAAAAGAACTGAGGACAGTCTCAGAGACCTCTGGGACAACATTAAACACACCAACATTCGAATTATAGGGGTTCCAGAAGAAGAAGAGAAAAAGAAAGGGACTGAGAAAATATTTGAAGAGATTATAGTTGAAAACTTCCCTAATATGGGAAAGGAAATATTAATCAAGTCCAGGAAGCACAGAGAGTCCAATACAGGATAAATCCAAGGAGAAATATGCCAAGACACATATTAATCAAACTGTCAAAAACTAAATACAAAGAAAACATATTAAAAGAACAAAGGGAGAAACAACAAATAACACACAAGGGAATCCCCATAAGGTTAACAGCTGATCTTTCAGCAGAAACTCTGCAAGCCAGAAGGGACTGTCAGGACATATTTAAAGTGATGAAGGAGAAAAAACTACAACCAAGATTACTCTACCCAGCAACGATCTCATCCAGATTTGATGGAGAGATTAAAACCTTTACAGACAGGCCAAAGCTGAGAGAGTTCAGCACCACCAAACCAGCTTTAAAACAAATGCTAAAGGATCTTCTCTAGGCAAGCAACACAAGAGAAGGAAAAGACCTACAATAACAAACCCAAAACAATTAAGAAAATGGGAATAGGAACATACATATCATTAATTACCTTAAATGTAAATGGATTAAATGCTCCCACCAAAAGACACAGACTGGCTGAATGGATACAAAAACAAGACCCATATATATGCTGTCTACAAGAGACCCACTTCAGACCTAGAGACACATACAGACTGAAAGTGAGGGGATGGAAAAAGATATTCCATGCAGCCATAAAAGACGAAATCGACAGTAACACAATCATAGTAGGGGACTTTAACACCCCACTTTCACCAATGGACAGATCATCCAAAATGAAAATAAATAAGGAGACACAAGCTTTAAATGATACATTAAACAAGATGGACTTAATTGATATTTATAGGATATTCCATCCAAAAACAACAGAATACACATTTTTCTCAATTGCTCATAGAACATTCTCCAGGAAAGATCATATCTTGGGTCACAAATTAGCCTTGGTAAATTTAATAAAATTGAAATTGTATCAAGTATCTTTTCCGACCACAGTGCTATGAGTCTAGATATCAATTACAAGAAAAGATCTGTAAAAAATACAAACACATGGAGGCTAAACAATACACTACTTAATAACCAAGAGATCACTGAAGAAATCAAAGAGGAAATCAAAAAATACCTAGAAACAAATGACAATGGAGACACAACGACCCAAAACCTATGGGATGCAGCAAAAGCAGTTCTAAGAGGGAAGTTTATAGCAATACAATCCTACCTTAAGAAACAGGAAACATCTCAAATAAACAACCTAACCTTGCACCTAAAGCAATTAGAGAAAGAAGAAAGAAAAAACCCAAAAGTTAGCAGAAGAAAAGAAATCATAAAGATCAGAGCAGAAATAAATGAAAAAGAAATGAAGGAAACAATAGCAAAGATCAATGAAACTAAAAGCTGGTTCTTTGAGAAGATAAACAAAATAGATAAACCATTAGCCAGACTCATCAAGAAATAAATGGAGAAGACTCAAATCAATAGAATTAGAAACGAAAAAGTAGAAGTAACAACTGACACTGCAGAAATGCAAAAGATCATGAGAGATTACTACAAGCAACTCTATGCCAATAAAATGGACAACCTGGAAGAAATGGACAAATTCTTAGAAATGCACAACCTGCCAAGACTGAATCAGGAAGAAATAGAAAATATGAACAGACCAATCACAAGCACTGAAATTGAAACTGTGATTAAAAATCTTCCAACAAACAAAAGCCCAGGACCAAATGGCTTCACAGGCAAATTCTATCAAACATTTAGAGAAGAGCTAACACCTATCCTTCTCAAACTCTTCCAAAATATAGCAGAGGGAGGAACACTCCCAAACTCATTCTACGAGGCCACCATCACCCTGATAACAAAACCAGAAAAGGATGTCACAAAGAGAGAAAACTACAGGCCAATATCACTGATGAACATAGATGCAAAAATCCTCAACACAGTACTAGCAAACAGAATCCAACAGCACATTAAAAGGATCATACACCATGATCAAGTGGGGTTTATTCCAGGAATGCAAGGATTCTTCAATATATGCAAATTAATCAATATGATACACCATACTAACAAATTGAAGGAGAAAAACCATATGGTCATCTCAATAGATGCAGAGAATGCTTTCGACAAAATTCAACACCCAGTTGTGATAAAAACCCTCCAGAAAGTAGGCATAGAGGGAACTTTCCTCAACATAACAAAGGCCATATGTGACAAACCCACAGCCAAAATCATCCTCAGTGGTGAAAAACTGAAAGCATTTCCACTAAGATCAGGAACAAGACAAGGCTGCCCACTCACCACTCTTATTCAACACAGTTTTGGTAGTTTTAGCTACAGCAATCAGAGAAGAAAAGGAAATAAAAGGAATCCAAATTGGAAAAGAAGAATTAAAGCTGTCACTGTTTGCAGATGACATGATACTATACATAGAAAATCCTAAGATGCTACCAGAAAACTACTAGAGCTAATCAATGAATTTGGTAAAGTAGCAGGATATAAAATTAATGCACAGAAATCTCTGGCAGTCCTATACAGTAATGGTGAAAAATCTGAAAGTGAAATCAAGAAAACACACCCATTTATCATTGCAACAAAAAGAATAAAATATCTTGGAATGAACCTACCTAAGGAGAGAAAAGACCTGTATGCAGAAAATAATGAGGCACTGATGAACGTAATTAAAGATGATACAAATAGATGGAGAGATATACCATGTTCTTGGATTGGAAGAATCAACATTGTGAAAATGACTCTACTACCCAAAGCAATCTATAGATTCAATGTAATCCCTATCAAACTACCACTGGCATTTTTCACAGAACTAGAACAAAAAATTTCACAATTTGTATGGAAACACAAAAGACCCCAAATAGCCAAAGCAATCTTGAGAACGAAAAAAGGAGCTGGAGGAATCAGGCTCCCTGACTTCAGACTATACTACAAAGCTACAGTAATCAAGACAGTATGGTACTGGCAAAAAAACAGAAATATAGATCAATGGAACAGGAGAGAGAGCCCAGAGATAAAGCCATGCACATATGGTCACCTTATCTTTGATAAAGGAGGCAGGAATGTACAGGGGAGAAAAGGCAGCCTCTTCAATAAGTGGTGCTGGGAATACTCAAAAGGTACATGTAAAAGTATGAGATTAGAACACTCCCTAACACCATACACAAAAATAAGTTCAAAATGGATTAAAGACCTAAATGTAAGGCCAGAAACTATCAAACTTTTAGAGGAAAACATAGACAGAACACTAGGACGTAAATAACAGCAAGATCCTTTTTGACCCACCTCCTAGAGAAATGGAAATAAAAACAAATATAAACAAATGGGACCTAATGAAACATCAAAGCCTTTGCACAGCAAAGGAAACCATAAACAATACCAAAAGACAACCCTCAGAATGGGAGAAAATATTTGCAAATGAAGCAACTGACAAAGGATTAATCTCCAAAATTTACAAGCAGCTCAATCAGCTCAATAACAAAAAAACAAACAACCGAATACAAAAATGGGCAGAAGACCTAAATAGACATTTCTCCAAAGAAGATACACAGACTGCCAACAAACACATGAAAGAATGCTCAACATCATTAATCATTAGAGAAATGCAAATCAAAACTACAATGAGATATCATCTCACACCAGTCAGAATGGCCATCATCAAAATATCTAGAAACAATAAATGCTGGAGAGGGTGTGGAGAAAAGGGAACACTCTTGCACTGATGGTGGAAATGTGAATTGGTACAGCCACTATGGAGAACAGTATGGAGGTTCCTTAAAAAACTACAAATAGAACTACCATATGACCCAGCAATCCCACTACTGGGCATGTACCCTGAGAAAACCAAAATTCAAAAAGAGTCATGTACCAAAATGTTCATTGCAGCTCTATTTACAATAGCCAGGAGATGGAAACAACCTAAGTGCCCATCACTGGATGAATAGATAAAGAAGATGTTGTACATATATACAATGGAATAATACTCAGCCATAAAAAGAAACGAAATTGAGCTATTTGTAATGAGGTGGATAGACCTAGAGTCTGTCATACAGAGTGAAGTAAGTCAGAAAGAGAAAGACAAATATGCTAACACATATATATGGAATCTAAGAAAAAATAATGTCATGAAGAACCCAGGGGTAAGACAGGAATAAAGACACGGACCTACTAGTGAATGGACTTGAGGATACGGGGAGGGGGAATGGTAAGCTGTGACAAAGTGAGAGAGTGGCATGGACAAATATACACTACCAAACGTGTAATAGATAGCTAGTGGGAAGCAGCCACATACCATGGGGAGATCAGCTCAGAGCTTTGTGACCACCTAGAGGGGTGGGGTAAGGAGGGTTGGAGGGAGGGAGACGTGAAGGGGAAGGGATATGGAAACATATGTGTGTGTGTGACTGATTCACTTTGTTATGAAGCAGAAACTAGCACACAACTGTAAAGCAATTTTGCTCCAATAAAGATGTAAAAAAAAAAAAAAACACCTAGAGACAAATGACAATGAAATCTCAACAATCCAAAACCTATGCGATGCAGCAAAAGCACTTCTAAGAGGGTAGTTTTTATCTATACAAGTCTACCTCAAGAAATAAGAAAAATCTCAAATAAAAAATCTAACCTTATACCTAAAGGAACTAGAGAAAGAAGAACAAACAAAACCCAAAGTTAGCAGAAGAAAAGAAATCATAAATATCACAGCAGAAAAACAATGAAATAGAAACAAAGAAAACAATAGCAGAGATCAATAAAACTAAAAGGTGGTTCTTTGAGAAGTTAACCAAAATTGATAAAATATTAGCCAGACTCATCAAGGAAAAAAGGGAGAGGACTCAAATCAATAAAACTAGAAATGAAAAAGGAGAAGTTACAACAGACACCACAGAAATACAAAGCATTCTAAGAGATTACTACAAGCAACTGTATCTCAATTAAATGCACAAACTTTAAGAAATGGACAAATTCTTAGAAAGGTATAACCTTCGAAGACTGAACCAGGAAGAAATACAAAATATGATCAGACAAATCACAAGCAATGAAATTGAAACTGTGATTAAAAATCTTCCAACAAAAAAAGTCCAGGCCCAGATGGCTTCATAGGTGAATTCTATCAAACACATAGAGAAGAGCTAACACCCATCCTTCTCAAACTCTTCCAAAGAATTGCAGAAGAAGGAACACTCCAAACTCATTCCATGAGGCCACTATCACCCTGATACCAAAACCAGACAAAGATACTACAAAACAAGAAAATTACAGACCAATATCACTGATGAATATAGGTGCAAAAATCCTCAACAAAATACTAGCAAACAGAATCCAACAACACATTAAAAAGATCATACACCATGACCAAGGGGGATTTACCCAAGGGATGCAAGGATTTTTCAATATACACAAATCAATCAATGTGATATACCACATTAACAAACTGAAGAAAAAAAACCGTATGATCATCTCAATAGATGTAGAAGAAGCTTTTGACAAAATTCAACACCCATTTATGATAAAAACTCTCCAGAAAGTGGGTATAGAGGGAACCACCTCGACATAATAAAGGCCATATACGACAAACCCACAGCAAACATCATTCTCGATGGTGAAAAACAGAAAGCATTTCCTCTAAGATCAGGAACAAGACAAGGATGTCCACTCTCACCACTATTATTCAACATAGTTTTGGAAGTCCTAGCCACAGCAATCAGAGAAGAAAAGGAAATAAAAGGAATACAAATTGGAAAAGAAGAAGTGAAACTGTCACTGTTTGCAGATGACATGATACTATACATAGAGAATCTTAAAGATGCTACCAGAAAACTACTAGAGCTAACCAATGAATTTGGTAAAGTTGCATGATACAAAATGAATGCACAGAAATCTCTTGCATTCCTATACACTAATGATGAAAAACCTTAAAAAGAAATTATGGAAACACTTCCATTTACCATTGCAACAAAAAGAATAAAATACCTAGGAATAAAGCTACCTAGGGAGACAAAAGACCTGTATGCAGAAAACTATAAGACACCGATGAAAGAAATTAAAAGTGATACCAACAGATGGAGAGATATACCATGTTCTTGGATTGGAAGAATAAATATTGTGAAAATGACTATACTACCAAAGCAATCTACACATTCAATGCAATAACTATCAAATTACCAATGGCATTTTTTATGGAACAGGAACAAAAAATCTTAAAATTTGTATGAAGACAAAAAAGACCCCGAATAGCCAAAGCAGTCCTAATGGATAAAAACGGAGCTGGAGGAATCAGACTCTATGACTTCCGACTATACTACAAAGCTACAGTAATCAAGACAATATGGTACTGGCACAAAACCAGAAACATAGATCAATGGAATAACATAGAAAGCCCAGAGGTAAACCCACGCACCTATGGTAAACTAATTTATGACAAAGGAAGCAAGGATATAGAATGGAGAAAAGACAGTTTCTTTGATAAGTGGTGCTGGGAAAACTGGACAGCTACATGTAAAAGAATGAAATTAGAACATCCTTTAACACCACACACAAAAATAAACTCAAAACGAATTAGAGACCTAAATGTAAGACCAGACACTATAAAACTCTTAGAGGAAAACATAGGCAGAACACTCTTTGACATAAATCACAGCAAGATCTTTTTTGATCCACCTCCTAGAGTAATGGAAATAAAAACAAAAATAAACAAATGGGACCTAATGAAACTTCAAAGCTTTTGCACAGCAAAGGAAACCATAGACAAGATGAAAAGACAACCCTCAGAATGGTAGAAAATATTTGCAAATGAATCAATGGACAAAGGATTAATCTCCAAAATATATAAACAGCTCATGCAGCTCAATATTAAGGAAACAAACAACCCAATCCAAAAATGGGCAGGAGACCTAAATAGACCTTTCTCCAAAGAAGACATAGAGATGGCCAATAAGCACATGAAAAGCTGCTCAACATCACTAATTATTAGAGAAATGTAAATCAAAACTACAATGAGGTATCACCTTACACCAGTTAGAATGGGCATCATCAGAAAATCTACAAACAACAAATGCTGGAGAGGGTGTGGAGAAAAGGGATCCCCCTTGCACTGTTGGTGGGAATGTAAACTGATACAGCCACTATGGAGAACAGTATGGAGGTTCCTTAAAAAACTAAAAATAGAATTACCATATTACCCAGCTATCCCACTACTGGGCATATACCCAGAGAAAACCACAATTCAGAAAGACACATGCACCCCAATGTTCATTGCAGCACTATTTACAATAGCCAGGTCATGGAAGCAACCTAAATGCCCATCAACAGACGAATGGATAAAGAACATGTGGTATATATATACAATGGAATATTACTCAGCCATAATAAGGAATGAAATTGGTTCATTTGTTGAGACGTGGATGGATCTAGAGACTGTCATACAGAGTGAAGTAAGTCAGAAAGAGAAAAACAAATATCGTATATTAATGCATATATGTGGAACCTAGAAAAATGCTACAGATGAACCGGTTTTCAGGGCAGAAATTGAGACACAGATGTAGAGAACAAACATATGGACACCAAGGGGGGAAAGCTGTGGAAGGGGTGGTGGTGGTGGTGGTGTGAAGAATTGGGCGATTGGGATTGACATGTATACACTGATGTGTATAAAATTGATGACTAATAAGAACCTGCTGTATAAAAAAGTAAATACAATTAAATTTTTAAAAATGAGTGTAAAACTAGATAAAACAGACAAAAACAACAATTTCAGCTCTCTGGGAATCAACCAAAGGCATATAGCAATCTGAAATCACTTATGTTTGAAAAACTGATTAACCTTGGATAAGAACAGTAGGAGTCTATAATAGTTCTTGCCTGAGAAATTTCCCATTTCTTCCATCAACATACAGGTTCTTCCAGTGCAGGGAAGGCTATAAACCAGGAGCTTGACAGTCACAATTGAAGGAGGATCACTAGATTTGGAAAAGGTCAAAGTTCTGTGACATTTTTAGAGGAACAGGGAATGCATGGCTAATAGAGCTGGAGTTGGCAACTGTGGCTTCAAAAATATATATTCTTGGCTGAGACAGAATACATGTACAGTGGAGACTATAAAGACCCAGCAGAAAGTAAAAACTGAGGCAGATTTTAAAGCTGCCTGAATTTATAATGCACTTTCTTTTTTTTTTTTTTTTGCGGTACACGGGCCTCTCAGTGCTGTGGCCCCTCCCGTTGTGGAGCACAGGCTCCGGACGCACAGGCTCAGCGGCCATGGCTCACGGGCCCAGCCGCTCCGCGGTATGTGGCATCCTCCCAGACCAGGGCACGAACCCGTGTCCCCTGCATTGGCAGGTGGACTCTCAACCACTGCACCACCAGGGAAGCCCTGCACTTTCTTATTCATACAGGTTTATTGGCAGAGGACAGGAGCCTCACTGGCTAAAGGTGTCTGAGCACAGCCTGTTCAATAACTGGCTGACTATTAAGTTAGGCAGATCCAAGGGTGATCCCTGAGAAACCAGGCTTCAAGATTAAAACAAGAGTTATGTCTAAGAAAGGAAAAAAAAGAGAAAGAGAGAAAGAAAGAAGGAAAGAGAGAAAGAAAAAAAACCTTGAGCAGCGACATCAGAGATTGCATACTCTAGAAGAGGGATATTTCACAGATTTAGCCAGTAAAATTACAAAACAAAGAAACTAACAAGCTAGCAACAACAACCTTTTTGGGGTTTTGGGGGGAGGGGGTGTGAAGACTCAGAAACCAAAAGTGCTACAATATGTTATCTAAAATATCCAGTATAACAAAAATTTATAAGACATGCAAAGAAATAAGAAAGTATAAATCATATTCAGAAAAAAAAAAGGTCATTCAATCATCAGTAGAAACTGTGTTCCCAGATATTGGATTTAACAAAGATTTCAAACTAGCTATTACATATACAGGCAAAGAACTTAAGGAAACCATGTTTAAAGAATTAATGAAATAATACTAAGAATGAATAAAATAGATTTTTCAATAAGGAAATAGAAATTACAAAAACGAACCAAATAGACAGCCTGGACTTAGCAAGTACAATAACTGAAATGAAAAAGCCACTAGACAGATCAACAACATACTTAAACTGGCAGAAGAGTCAGATGAACTTGAAGATAGATCAACAAAAATTATTCAGTCTAAAAGATGGACAAAAAATCATTTTAAAGAAAAATGAACAGAACTTCACAGACAATATCACAAGTATGAACAGACATGTAGAGAGTGCCATAAGGAGAGAGAGAAAGAAGCAGAACAAGATTTCAAGAAATCATGGAAAAATTTCCCTAATTTGATGAAAACTATTAATCTACATACCTAAGATGTTAAATGAATCCCCTGTAGGATAAACACAAATAGATTCATACCCAACACAACAGAGCCAAATTGATGAAAAACAAAGACAAACAGAAAAGAGGCCATAGTCCAAACCCTGCACAAAGACAGTATCTCTGATCTTTACTTATTTAGTAGGTATATGATTAGGTCTCTTAACCATGGGATTTAAATGGAAACAACTCTATCTTGTCCAGAACCCTTGTGATCACTTGCACACAATGTTTTGTCTGTAATTATGGAACAGAGTAACAATAACTTGAATGTAAAAGTAAAAGTTTAACCATGAAACCTATATAGCTTGTCCATGTTCAGAACAGAAACCATTGCCTGGCAGAGTATGTCTCGAATAAACCTTCTAGTTCAGAGGAAGATATTAGTTGCCTCCTGACATTTCAAGCACATCAGATTCCCCAGAGAAGACGATCAGGATTTTCCAGCTTTTCTGAAGATGATGACAGGAACATTCACATCTGGGGAAGGCACATATGAGTCTATTGATAGACTGATAATTAGCAAGAACTCATCAAGACGTGGCTGCTGATGCCTGGCTTCTTTCTTCCTAAACTCCACAATTGTTCATTCTCTCTCAATAAGTCAGGCTGATTTCTTCATGTAGGAATTCCAAATAATACCTTTGAGAACTGAGTGTTCAGATAGAAACATGGGAAAGTTCAGGTATAATACAACTCCAATTCCACTGCCATTCATTCTCTGTTCCATTCCACTATTTTCTTGGGATAATAAATCTTTTTTCATTGTGGACCTGCAGCCCAGAAGACAATCTCTTGAAAATTACAAAGCCTCACATCGGCTTGTCTGCCAGTATCTCGACAGTGAGTCTTGCTCTGCCTGAAATAGTTTATAAGCTGGGCAGCTTGAGACAATAAAAGAACTTCCTACTTCAAAATTTTTATTCCCTTTATCCTCAAAGGTATTGCATTAACAGGATTAAAAGAGGGCCTCCCACTTGCAGCAAAAGTCTGGGAGGTAGTTAGAAAATAAATACAAAGTCCAAGGCCAAACTCCCAGCTCATATGAGAAATTTAAAGAATCTCATTTCCATCAGTGATATTATAACACGTTTACTAAATTAATGAGTTACTTAAGGGTAGAGATCAGGGCTTATTTGTATCTTTTGACAATAGTACATGGTAGGTACTCAATTTTGAAATTTTACTTGCAGAATACCTATTTTGGGAGATAATTAATCTGGCATATATATATATATATATATATATATATATATATATATATTGGCATATATATATATATTTTTTGACCTGTGATTCAAACCAATTCATTGGTCAGAGGCAGTATTGTTTAGAGCTGTGGAACTTCCTAAAATACACATTTACTTAACGTCACTGGATGCTGAAGTTTCATTAATGTTTAGAGTCTTCCCAGCTTCTGTTTATGATTTCCCACCTACTGAAGCATCTATTTGTGGTACACTCAATATTTCACAGTGCATTAACATATATTGGTTCATTTCTTTAAAAGTACATTATTATAAAAGCACTGCACAAATAGCACAATTTAAGTGTACATAATAATTATTTTCATTTGCCAAACAAAGCGAAAATAACTTTCATCAACAGTTAATTCCCTTCTCAATTCCTTATAAAACAAATTCATTAAAATGTTCATTCTTTTGCCTGTCCTGGTTTTCTTTCTCATTGTGCACTTAACTTTTCTAGCCTGTTTCTCTCTTAATCCAAGTGGAAGGTGAGGGAATGAGAAGGGATGAATTTTAACCACAAAACATTCTTATACACAAGTAATTTTTCCTTGCCAGGTTCTTTGGTAGTGACTATCTCAGGCCCTAAGATTTTATATTAGCTTTGGCTATCAACTTGAGTTATGATATTTGTAATTTTTATTTTTCTTTAGTCTTTTATATATATATTTTTAGCATTTTTATTCCATAACCCATGGATGAGAAACATCAGCATCACCTGGTAGCTTGTTAAAAATGTAGACTCTCAGGCTCCACCACAGACCTCCTGGATCAGAGTCTACATTTTATGAAAATCAAAAATTTGAATGAACAGAAGATAGTGGAGTAGAAGGACGTGCTCTCACTCCCTCTTGTTAGAGCACTGGAATCACAACTAACTGCTGAACAATCATTGACAGGAGGACACTGGAACTCAACAAAAAGGATGTCCCACATCCAAGTACAGGGGAGAAGCTGCAATGAGATGGTAGGAGGGGTGCAATCACAATAAAATCAAATCCCAAGGCTGCTGGGTGGTGACTCACAAACTGAAGAACAGTTATACCACAGAGTTCCATCTACTGGAGTGAAGGTTCTGAGTCCCACATCAGGCTTCCCAATGAGGGGGCCCGGCAATGGGAGGAGGAATTCCTAGAGAATCAGACTTTGAATGTTGGTGGTATTTGATTGCAGGACTTTGACAGGACTGGGGGAAACAGAGACTCCACTCCTGGAGGGCATGCACAAATTAGTGTGTGTACCAGGACCCAGGAGAAGAAGCAGTGACCCCATATGAGACTGAACCGGACCTACCTACAAGGGTTGGAGGGCCTCCTGCAGAGGTGGGGGTGTGACTGTGGCTCACCAGAAGGACAAGGACACTGGCAGCAGAAGTTCTGGGAAATATTCCTTGGTGTGGGCCCTCCCAGAGTCTGCCATTAGCTCCACCAAAGAACCCAGGTAGGCTCCAGTGTTGGGTTGCCTCAGGCCAAACAACCAACAGGGAGGGAACCCAGCCCCACCCATCAGCAGATAAGCAGATTAAAGTTTTACTGAGCTCTGCCCACCAGAGCAACACCCAGCTCTACCCACTACCAGTCCCTCTCATCAGGAAGCGTGTAACAAGTCTCTTAGATAGCCTCATCCACGAGAGGGCAGACAGCAGAAGCAAGAAGAACTACAGTTCTGCAGCATATGGAATGAAAACCACATTCATGGAAAGACAGACAAAATGAAAAGGCAGAGGACTATGTACCAGATGAAGGAACAAGCTAAAACTCCAGAAAAACACTAAAAGAAGTGGAGATAGGCAACCTTCCTGAAAAAGAATTCAGAATAATGATAGTGAAGATGATCCAGGACCTCAGAAAATGAATGGAAGCAAAGATCGAGAAGATGCAAGAAGTGTTTAACAAAGACCTAGAAGAATTAAAGAACAAACAAACAGAGATGAACAATACAGTAATTGAAATGAAAACTACACTAAAAGGAATCAATAGCAGAATAATTGAGGCAGAAGAATGGATAAGTGACCTGGAAGACAGAATGGTGGAATTCATTGCCATGGAACAGAATAAAGAAAAAAGAATGAAAAGAAATGAAGACAGCCTAAGAGGCCTCTGGGACAACATGAAACACACCAACATGTGCATTATAGGGGTCCCAGAAAGAGAAGAGAGAAAGGACCTGAGAAAATATTTGAAGAGATTATAGTTGAAAACTTCCCTAACATGGGAAAGGAAACAGCCACCAAGTCCAGGAAGCTCAGAGAGTCCCAGGCAGGATAAACCCAAGGAGGAACATGCTGAGACACATAGTAATCAAATGGACAAATAATTAAAGACAAACCAAAGTTATTAAAAGCAACAAGGGAAAAATGACAACCTACAAGGTAATGCCCATAGGGTTAATAGCTGATTTCTCAGCAGAAACTCTATAAGCCAGAAGGGAATGGCATGATATATTTAAAGTGATGAAAGGGAAGAACCTACAACCAAGATTACTCTACCTGGCAAGGATCTCATTCAGATTTGACAGAGAAATCAAAAGCTTTAGAGACAATCAAAGGCTAAGACAATTCAGCACCACCAAACCAGCTCTGCAAGAAATGCTAAGAAATGCTAAAGGAACTTCTGTAGGCAGGAAACACAATAGAAGGAAAGGACCTACAAAAACAAACCCAAAACAATCAAGAAAATGGTAATAGGAACACACATATTGATAATTACCTTAAATGTGAATGGATTAAATGCTCCAACCAAAAGACACAGGCTCATTGAATGGACACAAAAACAAGACCCATGTATATGCTGTCTACACGAGACTCACGTCGGACCTAGGGACACATACAGACTTAAAGTGAGGGGATGGAAAAAGATATTACACACAAATGGAAATCAAAAGAAAGCTGGAGCAGCAATCCTCATATCAGAAAAAATAGATTTTAAAATAAAGAATGTTACAAGAGACAAGGAAGAACACTACATAATGATTAAGGGATCAATCCAAGAAGAAGATATAGAAGAAGATATAACAATTATAAATATATATGCACCCAGCATAGGAGCACTTCAATACGTAAGGCAAATGCTAACAGCTATAAAGAGGAAACTGACAGTAACACAGTAATAATGGGGAAATTTAACACCTCACTTACACCAATGGACAGAACATCCAGACAGAAGATTACTAAGGAAACACAAGCTTTAAATGACACAGTAGACCAGAGAGATTTAATTGATATTTGTAAGACATTCCATCCAAAAACAGCAGATTACACTTCCTTCTCAAGTGCACATGGAACATTCTCCAGGATAGATCACATCTTGGGTCACAAATCAAGCCTCAGTATATTTATGAAAATTGAAATCATATCACGCATCATTTCTAATCACAGTTTATTTAGAAATAAGTTACAGGGAAAAAAACGTAAAAAACACAAACGGGACTTCCCTGGTGGTTCAGTGGTTAAGAACCCACCTGGAGACATGGGTTTGAGCCCTGGTCCGGGAAGATCCCACATGCTGCAGAGCAACTAAGCCCATGTGCACAACTACTGAGCCTGTGCTCTAGAGCCCATGAGCCATAACTACTGAGCCCATGTGCCACAACTACTGAGGGCCGTGCACCTAGAGCCCATGCTCTACAACATGAGAAGCCACTGTAATAAGAAGCCCACACACTGAAATGAAGTGTAGCCCCTGTTTGCCACAACTAGAGAAAGGCAATGCATCAATGAAGACCCAACACAGCCAAAAAAAAAAAAAAACACATGGAGGCTAAACACTGTTACTAAATAACCAAGAGATCACTGAAGAAATCAAAGTGGAAATTTAAAAAATACCTAGAGACAAATGACAATGAAAACATGACATTTCAAAACCTATGGGAGGCAGCAAAAGCAGTTCTAAGGGGGAAGTTTATAGCAAAATGATCCTACCTCAAGAAAAAAGAAAAATCTCAAAAAAACAATCTAACCTTACACCTAAAGGAACTAGAGAAAGAACAAACAAACCCCAATTTTAGTAGAAGGAAAGAAATCATAAAGATCAGAGCAGAAATAAATGAAATAGAAACAAAGAAAACAATTGCAAAGATCAATAAAACCAAAAGCTTGTTCTTGGAGAAGATAAACAAAATTAATAAACCTTTAGCCTGACTCATCAAGAAAAAGAGGGAGAGGAGTCAAATCAATAAAATTAGAAATGAAAAAGGAGAAGTTAAAAAAGACACCGCAGAAATAAAAAGCATCCTAAGAGATTATTACAAGAAACTCTATGTCAATAAAATGGACAACCTGGAAGAAATGGACAAATTCTTAGCAAGGTATAACTTCCAAGAGTGAACCATGAAGAAATAGAAAATATGAACAGAAAAATCACAAGTAATGAAATTGAAACTGTGATTAAAAATCTTCCAGCAGGGCTTCCCTGGTGGCGCAGTGGTTGAGAGTCCGCCTGCCGATGCAGGGGACGCTGGTTCGTGTCCCGGTCCGGGAAGATCCCACATGCCGCGGAGCAGCTGGGCCCATGAGCCATGGCCGCTGGGCCTGCGCGTCTGGAGCCTGTGCTCCGCAACGGGAGAGGCCACAACAGTGAGAGGCCTGCGTACCACAAAAAAAAAAAAAAAAAAAAAAATCTTCCAGCAAACAAAAGTCCAGGACCAGATGGCTTCACAGGTGAATTCAAACATTTAGAGAAGAGCTAACACGCATCCTTCTCAAACTCTTCCAAAAAGCTGCAGAGGAAGGAACACTCCCAAACTCTATGGGAGTCACCATCTATGAGGTCACCATCACCCTGGTACCAAAACCAGACAGAGATATTACAAAGAAAAGAAAATTACAAACCAATATCATTGATGAATATACATGCAAAAACTCTCAACAAAATACTACCAAACAGAATCCAACAACACATTAAAAGGATCCTACACCATGATCAAGTAGGACTTATCCCAAGGATGCAAAGATTCTTCAATATACACAAATCAGTCAATGTGATTGACTTCAATTCACAAATCAGTCAATGTGATTGACTTCAATTAACAAATTGAAGAATAAAAACCATATGCTCATCTCAATAGAGGCAGAAAAAGCTTTTGACAAAATTCAACATACATTTGTGATAAAAACTCTCCAGAAAGTGGTCAAAGAGGGAAACTACCTCAACATCATAAAGGCCATATATGACAAACCCACAACAAACATCATTCTCAATGGGGAAAAACTGAAAGCATTTCCTCTAAGATCAGGAACAAGACAAGAATGTCCACTCTCATCACTATTATTCAACATAGTTTTGGAAGTCCTAGCCATGGCAATCAGAGAAGAAAAAGAAATAAAAGGAATACAAATTGGAAAAGAAGTAAAACTGTCACTGCTTGCAGAAGACATGATACTATACATGGAGAATCCTAAAGATGCCACCAGAAACTACTAATGCTAATCAATGAATTTGGTAAAGTTGCAGGATACAAAATTAATGCCCAGAAATCTCTTGCTTCCTATACATTAACAATGAAAGATCAGAAAGAGAAAGTAAGGAAACAAACCCATTCACTCTTACAACAAAAAGAATAAAATACCTAGGAATAAACCTACCTAAGCAGGTAAAAGACCTATACTCAGAAAACTATAAGACACTGATGAAAGAAATCAAAGATGACACAAACAGATGGAGAGATATACCATGTTCTTGGATTGGAAGAATGAATATTGTGAAAATGACTATACTACCCAAAGTAATCTACAGATTCAATGCAATCCCCACCAAATTACCAAAGGCATTTTTCACAGAACTAGAACAAAAAATCTTAAATTTTGTATGGAGATACAAAAGACCATGAATAGCCAAAGTAATCTTGAGGGAAAAAACATGGAGTTGGAGGAATCAGACTCCCTGACTTCAGGCTATACTACAAAGCTACAATAATCAAGACAATATGGTCCTGGCACAAAAACAGAAATATAGATCATGGAACAGGATAGAAGACCCAGAGATAAACCCACACACCTAAGGTCAACTAATCTATGACAAAGAAGGCAAGGATATACAAAGGAGAAAAGACAGTTTCTTCAATAAGTGGTGCTGGGAAACTGGACAGCTACATGTAAAAGAATGAAATTAGAACACTCCCTAACACCATACACAAAAATAAACTCAAAATGGATTAAAGACCTAATATAAGGCCAAACACTATAAAACTCTTAGAGGAAAACATAGGCAGAACACTCTTTGACATAAATCACAGCAAAATCTTTTTTGATCCACCTCCTAGAGTAATGGAAATAAAAACAAAAGTAAACAGATGCGACCTAATGAAACTTAAATGCTTTTGCACAGCAAAGGAAACTATAAACAATACTAAAAGACAACCCTCAGAATGGGAGACAATACTTGCAAACAAATCAATGGACAAAGGATTAATCTCCAAAATATATAAACAGCTCATGCAGCTCAATATTAGAAAAACAAACAACCCAATCAAAAAATGGGCAGAAGACCTAAATAGACATCTCTCCAATGAAGACATACAGATGGACAAGAGGCACATGAAAAGATGCTCAGCAGCCCTAATTATTAGAGAAATGTGAATCAAAAGTACAGTGAGGTATCACCTCACACCAGTTAGAATGGACATCATAAGAAAATCTACAAACAACAAGTGCTGGAGAGGGTGTGGAGAAAAGGGAACCCTCTTGCACTGTTGGTGGGAATGTAAATTGATACTGCCACTATGGAGAACAGTATGGAGGTTCCTTAAAAAACTACAAATAGAACTACCATATGACCCAGCAGTTCCACTACTGGGCATATACCCAGAGAAAACCATAATTCAAAAAGACACATGCACCCCAATGTTCATTGCAGCACTATTTACAGTAGCCAAGCTATGGGAGCAACCAAAATGCCCATCGACAGACGAATGGATAAACAAGTTGTGGTACATATACACAATGGAATATCACTCAGCCAAAAAAAGGAACGAAATTGGGTCATTTGTAGAGGTGTGGATGGACCTAGAGACTGTCATACAGAGTGAAGTAAGTCAGAAAGAGAAAAACAAATATTGTATATTAATGGATATACGTGGAATCTAGAAAAATGGTACAGATGAACTGATTTGCAAGGCTGAAATAGAGACACAGATGTAGAGAACAAACTTATGGACACCAATGGGCGTAAAGTGCCGGGGGGCGCGGTTTGGGATGAATTGGGCAATTGGGATTGACATATATACACTAATATGTATAAAACAGATAACTAATAAGAACCTCCTGTACAAAAAAAAAATTTGTATGAACATTAAGGTTTGAAAAGTGCTTCTCTAACCCACTGGTTCTCTAATTTTGCTGTACATTGGAATCATCTGAGGTATTTTCAAAAGTACAGATTTATTTTTAATCTTTTATTTTTTTGCCATTACCACACTGTCTTGATTACTGTAGCTTTAAAATAAGTCTTGAAGTTGGGTGTGTCAGTCCTCCAACTTTGTTCTTCCCCTTCAATATTGTTTTGGCTATTCTGGGTCAGTTCTCATGCTCTGAATTCTGATTTAAGTTGTATGGGTAACGGTATTAAAAAAAAAAATTCACCAGGTGATTTTTATGCAGAAAAGCAAGAACTGCCATATTGCATGGATTACATTGACAACACTGATTTCTGTAAATAAATTTTAAGTCATAGCATATATTCTCAGTAAAACTGGGAGATCGGTGGGTAGGTTATTAATATGCCCATTTCACAAATGGAGACAACAAGATTCAGGACAGGTAAGTCACCGAGGAGGAATAATATGATGGGGTCTACCCTATGGCTTGCTTTTCTGATGCTTTTTCTCTACTGCCACATTGCCTCTTACATTAGTAAGGTACAAAGTACAATTTTCAAAGTTTAGACTATGTATATCACAAGCAACTTTTTCAAACCTATCACCAAAAGCCACCTTTATTAAAACAACTTGATTTTGCTATATAGATTATTCTAGAAAGTTTAAGTTGGAATAAAAGGAATACCCACATGATCTCATCATTACTTAAGTAATTTACTTGTTATTGAAAAAAATAGAGATGAAAATTGTTGAAACCCACTGACTGAAAGCCACCAAGAACACCCAGAAAATAATGTTTGGTTTATTTAGCTTGCTGCGGCAAAGGAAAACACCTTTCCAGTGAATCCATGGGAACATCTTAGTAAGGGAAAAGGAGACTAGGAAGGGCTTCTTGTAGGATTTAGGCTTGTGCTGGATGATTCTCAGGAGGGATTAAGAAAGCCAGGGCTGGTTCTTTACTGGAAGCTCTCAAGCAGCAGTGATTGTATCTTAGTGCATTTTATCTAGGACGTGAGAGGATTATAGGGGCTAGAGCTGTCATTGGTAAAGCAGCATCAGAATCATGCAGGTCAGTCAGAGGAGGCTGTGTTTAATCATTTGTGGTTGCAGAGTGGCCTTGCTTCTGCCATGTTCCAAATGTGATCCTAATGTGATCTTGCCTGAGCCTTACTCTGAAATCTCACAGTCTGCTTACAACATGGATTCTTTTTTTAAACTTTATCAATCAAAGTATGTCTTTAAGTTCTGGTAACTCTTTTGGAAATTAAAAAAAAAAAAGAAAGGAAAAGGAAGGAATATAAATTCCTGTGTCCTTATTACTATTGGGCCCTAAAAATAGACACAGTAGGAATTCCTTGTGAAGTTTTAGACTCTAAAATATTATTACTGTAGACCAAAAAAAATTATCATTTATAACTCAATAGCTTTTTAAATGGGGTAGATTTTGGTAGCTGGGAAGGGTTTTTTGGTTCTGTTGATTACATTCCAGGTTAAGTATTCATCGGAAAATGTTAAGGGTAAAAGAATAGAAATAGACTATATCATTACCAGAAAAGTGAAAGAGGAGAAATAGATTTGGAAAACATATAACTATCATAAAAAAAGAGAAAAAAAGCATAAAATAAGGTGATAGAAAACAGTTCAATTATATTGATATTAGTAGTGACAATTACAATGAATTATGCCTGTCAACTGGGAGACAGAGACTATCAGATTAAGTTTTTAAAGATCCAACTCTATGATATCTAAAAGACACATTTAAAACATTAGACTGTGGGAAGACTGAAAGAAAAATGATGGAAAAAAGCATATCAGGCAAGTACTAATCAAGGGAAAGCCGAGTAATAAGACAAATTGTACTTTAAGATAAATAAAGAGCACGATTAGTGATAAAGTAAATCACTATTAAATAGTGACATAATGATAGGTTTTATTACCAGGAAGACATAATAATTCTGAAATTATATGTATCTAATAAAATGTTATATCTATACGTATCTATACATATATAGACACATATAGATATAACCTATGATGGAACTACATGGGCACACTGGTAGATCCACCATCATGGAAATTTTCAATATATCTTTATCAATTTTAAGACAAGCAGATAGAAAATTAGTAGGATATAGAAATTTGAATACACACATAACAAGACTGATATAATAAATGTACAGAAAATTCTGCTTCTAACAATTAAGAATAATATTTTTCTTCAAGCATTTATGGAACATTCATAAAACAGACCTAATACTAGGCTGTAAAGCAAATATCAGTAAATTTCAGAATATGTTCATTATTAGAACACATTATATAATCACAGTACGTTTAGAAATAACATTTTAAAAGGGATAGATTTAAAGAAATAAAGGAAACAAACAAAAAACCTTATATTTTTTGTCTTGAGACCAGAAAAAAAATCATAACGGAAATTTAAAATACAACTGAATGATAATTAAAATACTGAGAATATTGTGGTATAGTCATATAATGGTATACTAGAGTAATGAAAATTGACAAATTACTGCTTCATGCAATCACATGGGTGAATCTCACAGACACAATATTTAGCAAAGAAGCCGAATACAAGCTTACACAATCAACGGTTTCATCTTCATAAAAAAAGAGGCAAAACTAATGGATGGTAATAGATGTCATAATTGTTCTTACTTTCAGGAAGGGATAGTGGCTGGGGAGGTGCATGAGAATGTGTTCTGAGGTCGTAGTAATGTTCTGTACATTGGTGGGGGTAATACCCCTGCCACCACCTAACTACTACCAATAGTACTGCTTTTATTCTGTGAACATTCAATATGCCGCAAACTTATGGTTTGTGCACTTCTCTGTGTGTACTTCAATAAAAAGTTTCCTTTAAAAAAAGCAAGCAAAACTATATGAAATATTGCAGATGAATACCTATATGCCAAAACTTTTTTCTTAGTAAGTAAGATAATGGTCCACTCAAAATTTAGAGTATCAGTTACCTCTGAGAAGCAGTGGGAGGCTGGCATGTGATCTGGGAGGAATGTAGGACATCAGTAGAACTGGTGATGTTCTAAGCCAGGCCAGGGGTCAGAAGACTTTTTCTGTCAAAAGACCAATAGTAAATGTTTTTGCCTTTGCAGACTATAAAGTCATTCTTGCAACCATTCAAATATGCCATTGTTGCCTGAAAGCCACCACAGACAATATATAAATGGATGGGCTTGACTGTGTCTCAAAACAACTCTATTTACAAAAACAAGTGGCGGAGTGGATTTGGCCCACAGGCCATACTTTGCTGGTCCCTGTTCTAATTCTTCACAGAAGGTCAAATAGCCTCATTGACAGTTATTCTCTGCATTTCTATGCTTTATAATTTTATCTGCCTCACTTATATGGTTTTGCACATTTCAAAAAATAGACACCCACCAAACTCATGTGGGGTGGTATGAGGGAATCCAGTGTGACAAGCCTTTAAATTGGGGTTGCTATTCTATATTATCAGTTGAACACACTCTGCAAATACTGTAGTATCATTACTTGGCTAATTGACCTTAAATGAACTATATAATCTCTGTTTCTTTACCTATAGGTGAGGATAGAAACATGTCTGTTTTTCATAGCCATTTGTCAAAACTAAATGTAATAGTGCAAATAAAGTGCACAGCGTTCTGTCCAGTTCATAGTGAGCATTCAATGCTGCTGCTCCAACCACTCTGTGGCTGCCGCTACTGCTTTGACTACTACTGTACTGCTACTATTAACCCCTAGGAGCCCAAGGTCTTTGATGGAAAGTGAAGGAGGTAAATAAGGTAAACTCAAAAGCTACTTCTAGCTCAGTGTCATAGACAGGAACTGACTTAGGATGGACACGTGTTTGCCCAGCTGAGGTGACTTGATTTAATGAGTAAACAAGAACAATGATACTCAGGGGTGCTTGAGGACATTTCACTTCCTTAAATAGTGTTTTTCTTTTTTAATTCATTAATTTATTTTGGCTGCATTGGGTCTTTGTTGCTGTGCACGGGCTTTCTCTAGATGTCGCGAGCAGGGGCTCCGCTTCATTGCGGTGCCTGGGCTTCTCACTGCAGTGGCTTCTCTTGTTCTGTAGCACTGCTCTAGGAGCACGGGCTTCAATAGTTGGCACGTGGGCTCAGTAGTTGTGGCTCGTGGGTTCCAGAGCACAGGCTCAGTAGTTGTGGCGCATGGGCTTAGTTGCTCTGCGGCATGTGGGATCTTCCCGGGCCAGGGCTGGAACCCGTATTCCCTGCACTGGCAGGTAGATTCTTAACCACTGCGCAACCAGGGGAGCCCCCTTAAATAGTTTAAACATACCCATAGCACCACTCTTTTACGCTGAGGATGAAGCAAGTGGTTCCTGAACAACGTGCAGTGGTGGTAGCCTCAACATCAGAAGGCTTACAAATCCCAAATGAGTTAAGATTTTACTGTAGAAAAGATACTGAAAAGAGGTCAGGAAGAGTAGAGGAAAAAAAAGCGTAGGGATAAATGAGGTCATTCAGCCAAGAATTCAGGGTAGCTGAAAAATACAGTTGTTGAGTGTTTTGGCTCTCCTGGTAGACCTGGATTCCATCCTGATTCTGCTCCTTCCTAACTAGGTCACTGATGCAGTTACTTAAAGCTAGAGCTTCAGTTTCTTACTCTGTAAAAAGGAGGCGATAATGAAATGTACCACTTAATGTTGGATACATATCAATCACTTGGCTTCATGCCTGCCTATAGTAAATGTTCAATAAAGGGCCTTACTATCACTTAACACCCAAGTTTGAGTGTTCCTTTTAAACATGGAGGACAGAGGACAAACTTTAAAACCTGCAACACTTTGAAGAATCCTCTTTTCCCCAGGTGGACTCAAGAATGAAAAAAGCGACCATGCATTTGTCAGTGCTGTGTGCCAGAAATCAGTCTAGGGATTTTCTGTATATTATCTCACTTAATCCTCACAAAACCCTGCTGAGGTGGACATTAGCTTCCCTGTTTATAGAAAAATAAGCTCGCATTGAGAGAGGATGGATAACTTATTCCAGGTCCCACAACTAGGAGCTTAATCAAGGTCTCTCTGATTCTAAACCCAGGACTTTTTTCTGCTCATCACCTTTTCTTTTTTTTTTTTTTTTAATAGACCCCTTTGTTTTGTTACAATGTTTCAGTGGTTCAAATTATAGGTATGTTACTGCATTTGTAATTTGGGTATTGGCCTCTGACATACTAGGCTTTCTTGTGCCAGGGGTCTGAGGTTACCACATTCCTCTCTTGGCCTAGAAGTTAGTTTTTGAGAAGAAATCTGCCTATTTCCATTTCCCTCATGTGTGCTGACAGCTCTTGGAGGGAACAGCTGTCCCTGTGTCTCTTCAGAATAGACTTCCTAGAGAGGGCTACAGAAAGATTCTGCCATGTGTTCTGCAAATTCCAGCCCCCTTCTCCTGAGGGCAATGACAACTACATTTTTATACAAACCCAGCATGGAAACTTTTTTTTTAATACTTCGCAAGAGCTATAATTACCTATTCCTAATTGAAGAGTAAGTCAAATAACTTTACATCGAAGAAGAATAAAAGAACTGACAGGGCTTCCCTGGTGGCGCAGTGGTTGAGAGTCTGCCTGCCGATGCAGGGGACAAGGGTTCGTGCCCCGGTCCGGGAAGATCCCACATGCCGCGGAGCGGCTGGGCCCGTGAGCCATGGCCGCTGAGGCTGCACGTCCACAGCCTGTGCTCCGCAACAGGAGAAGCCACAACAGTGAGAGGCCCGTGTACCGCAAAAAAAAAAAAGAACTGACAAACAGTGGGAAGTATTTTGTCAATTGTGGGACCTTGAGGTCCTGGTACAAAAGCCCTAGTTTGGGAAGTGCAGACACAGCAGGCCACCACTTGCCCCCACTGAAGGAACTTGGCCTCAGTATGTCCCTTATTCCAGCTTACCAAATTCAAGAGAAAAATCGCACTACTGTGTACACACAGAACCAGCAGGCTGTGAAAGTATCTGCTCACCAGCATTCGTGAGCTGTTTTGGGACTGCAGGTTGACACCACGCAACTACACCTTTTTGCTCAGGCCCGCTTCTGACCCATATACATTTGTGTTGCTGAAGTCCACAACTCATAACTATGCAAGTTGGGAGAAGCTAATAGGTCTACAAAGATATTAAACTCACTGAATTCCTGAGTGATGTTTATGTTCATCAACCTAATTAATATTCTTGTCTCTACTAACGTGATAACATCATCTAGTTTACGTGTGAGTGCAAAAGAATTAAGGAATTAAAATACGAATACGTGTCAACGGAGAGAGCTGTGCTAACCGAGCAAGAAGTCTGTGGCAGTTGCTGCGCTAGGCGTTTTTAATACGTCATCTCATTTAGTTCTTCACAACAACCTTCAAAGCCGTGTTATTATTCCCACGGACAGGTAAAGAACACGGACTCACAGACACTGGGTGACTTATTCAGTGTCCTGAAGTCTCAGAGAAAAGATTCAAAAGCACATGTACTCTCACAATCCCATGCTTCCTCTCCCCGGTGAAGTTTACATTGTAATCCTCATGGCAAGCCTTTGAAGAAAGTACACTACCACCTCCATTGTACAGATGAGGACACCAAGACTCAGAGATGTTAAGCAAATTGCCTAAGACCACAGAGTTTGTATGTGTAAAAAGCAAAATTCTCATTCAAGTCTGTCTGACCGCAACAAATTTTAAATATAAGCAGTGGTACCTGGTTTTTGGCGTTTCAGTGTTTTCAATAAAATATTATGTCCAACTGAACCAATTGACCACTCCCTTTCAACTTCCAAATTCAAAGACTGGGACTTGAGTGGAGCCAGAGTCAGCATGAGACAGAGGAGACGGTAGTCTCAAAAGAATGCTCTGATTGGTTGCTCATCAAATCTCTTTCTACCACTGTCTAAATCGCACCTTCACAGCTTGGGTCAGGACCATTGCACTTTGAGCGGTGGGATTACATAACTGAGAAGGAAAAACACGGCAGAAAGTATTTTGCTTGCCAGCTCATTACTACCTTTCAGAATGTCTTGGGATGTGGGAAACAGGGCAATGGGAAGGGATTAGGAGACCTAACGGTAAATTCTCAGGCTGAGGTGAGATCTGAACAAGTCAAATCCAATTCTGCTATACTATCCACCTGCTGGATAACTGGGGGCAAGTTATTCAAACTCCTGGGGTGCTGTAAAGATTAAATAAGTTTGTGCAGCTGATGTATTTGGCATCGATCCTCACACATAGTAATAAGCACACCATAATTGTTCATTAGTTTATCACGATAGCATCAGCCAGGGCAAAGGGATGACAGTGGGTTCCCACCTCCCTTGGTTGAGTTGGTTGCAGTCCAGACTAAGGTCGATCTCAGTTCATTTAAGGTTCTGCCACTTTCTCTTCACTTCTCTCTGAGAAGCAGAGGGGCGGGCAGCGGATACGGGGAGGGCACACCGGATCCTCTTGAGATGCTGCCTGCAGCTCTGCTCTGCACCCTGCTCTGCAGACCAGGTGTTCCAGGCACCTAATCTTTGCAGGTATTTAGCAAATCAAAGCCAACAGCAGGAGGCTGTCAGCCTGACTATGATAAACACCCTCTGAAATTTAGCGCATTCACACAGAGAGTGTGCTAGCAGGATGAGTTAATCGCCAAGCTAGCAACCAAGCTGATGTTTCTTGAACACCCTGAAAAGCCAGCTGAGAGCTGTCTAAGAAAGTCTGGGGTAGTGGGAGGTTTTCAAGCCTGAAGAAAAAAATTGGGTGGGGGTGGTAGGTGAGGAGATTGGCAGGTAGTAACACAAACTATATTAACCAACTCTTGAAAATATAATTACCTACAAAAGGACAGGAAAAACAAGAATGGGACTCAGAAGGAGCCCTAGAAATTGTGTAATGAAAGCCCTTCATTTTACAGGTAGAAATTGAGGCTACGGGTGAGGCAGGGGTTGAGGGGCAAGAAATGGACTAAAGGCTACAGTCAGTGACAAAGCCAGCACTGGAATGCCCATATTTTGAGTCCGCATTCAGTTCTGTGCAATCATGCTTTTACTATTAAATTTTCTTCTCGAGTTCATAACGGGCCGCATAGTGTAGGCTCTGGTGTTATCTCGGCTTTTGACCAATTACTAGTTCTGTCAGCTCAGGCAAAGTATTTTTTCTTTCCGTGCTTCAGTTTCCTTAGCTCTAAAAAGGATTAATATTGTTATGTATTCCAAAGGATTATTAAGACAAATGAGATAATGTTAATGGTTTGAAAGATTGTGAAGGTGTCAATAAAATGCATCTAATATTATTATTGGCTCCAGAATACTCTTTGATTTACTTGGTGATGAGTTTGGCTCGGACTTTTGTAGTGACTGAGGACATGGCAGAAACATCAACTTTCTGATAATTGCCCCTCTTGTATTTCTTATACACACACGGAGGGAGGAAAGCTATATATACTACTACAAGAAAAGAGCTCTGGACCAGTACAGGCAATCTCCAATTTACGATGGTTTGACTTGCAATTTTTTTACTTTACCATGGTGTGAAAGCAATACACATTCAGTAGAAACAGTATTTTGAATTCCAAATGTTGACCTTTTTCTGGGCTAGTGGTAAGTGCTACAATCATCTCTTGCGATGCTGGGCAGTAGCAGTGAGCCACAGCTCCCAGGCAGCCACGTGATCAGAATAAACAACTGATATCGTGCAAGCATTCTGTACCCATACAACCACTCTTTCACTTTCAGTGCAGTATTCAATAAATTACATGAGATATCCAACACTTTATTATAAAATAGGCTTTGTGTGAGATGCTTTTGCCCAACTGGAGGCTAGTATAAGTGTTCTGAGCACGTGTAAGGTAGGCTAATCTAAGCTATGATGTTCTGTAGGTTAGGTGTATTAAGTGCATCTTCAAATGACAATATTTTCAACTTAAAATGGATTTATCAGGATGTAACCCCCATTGTAAGTGGAGGAAGATCTGTACTATAGAATTTGGTTCTGGTCTCAGCTGTGGGTTAATGACTAGATTAACAGCAGACAGTCCACATGACTCCTTTGAACCTTCTTTGTAAAAGGGATAATAATGTTGATCCTATTGTTTTACCGTGGCAATCAAATCAGATAACGCATGTGAAGTATTTTGGAAAATCTACGTACACAAAATATAAGCTTTTATATTTTTAAAGCCAAAACTTTTCATAACTCCTTTTCTCTCATTTCCCTGTTTATTCCATGGCCAAGTCCTACTGATTCTACCTTTAAAATATATTTCAAATCCAATCAATTATTTACCTTAACAGCCACCATCCTAATCCAAGTCAATGTCATTTTCCATGTGAATGCTTTCAATAGCCTCCTAACCCATCTACATGTGTTCAGTTTTACTCTTTTCCAACACATTCTCCACAGAGCAAATTGGCACTTCAGTCCTTAAAACTATTCAATGAATAAAATATAAGACCTTAACTGATCATAAGGCTTTAAATGACCTAGCATCTCTCCTAGCAGGCTCCTTCTCACTCAAGCTTGCATGGTTTCCAATGCTTGACAAAGACAGTATCTGTATTAGAAAAACTCAGTCTTCCACCTCCTGTGTCTCCTTTACTGCTCACACAGAACTCTCCATTTCTGATACTTTTGGTCACCAAATATGAGGTTTTTTTTCCTCCACACTAAGCAATGCTCTGAGATACCAGCTGGGTGCCCTACAATTTAACTCAATGCTGTTTGGAGATAGCATCAGGTCCCACAGGTTAAGGGCTCAGTCCTACAAGTCTGCCCCCTGCTCCCAGCCCTTTCAGAAGCCAGTCACAAGTCCACTTTATCACTGGAGCTTCTGACCAACCGGCCATAGATCAGAGGTTCCGATGACTCCCTCCTTGGGTTTGACTAATTTGCTAGAGCAGCTCATATAACTCAGAGAAACATTTTACTTACTAGATTGCTGGTTTGCTGTAAAGGGATATAACTCAAAAACAGCCAGATGGAAGAGACGAATAAGGCAAGATATGGAAAAGGTCATGGAGCACCCATGCCCTCTCTGAGCATACCACGCATTTGCCAGCCCAGAAGCTCTCCAAACCCACTCCGTTTGGGTTTTTATGGAGGCACAATTGATTAACTCATTGGCCATTGGTGACTGAATTCAATCACCAGCCCCTCTCATTTCCCTGGAGGTCAGGGGGATGGGACTGAAAGTTCCAATCTCTAATTGCTTTTCTCGGCATCCAGCCCCGATCCTTAGGTGTGGTTCAAAAGTCACCTCATTAACATAACAAAAGACACATTTATTGCTCTTATCACAGGAAGTTCCAAGGGTTTTATCACTGGATTCAAACAGTTGCTAATCAAAGGGGGAGCAGCCAGAAAGCACCTGAGGCTAGAGTAAAGGGACACACCTTGATCTTGTCAGCAACCCCACTCTTTTGAAACTTTGCAGAAGAAAGAAGAAATCAAGACTGTTACTGCCTTGATCCTTATCACATACTTCTTACTGAGTCCTGACTGTATAACCTCTCCCTATTCCCTAGGAAGGGGGACACAGTTCTTGAGGTGTTAGCTTACTGTGCTCCCTCTTTGCCTGGCAAAGAAATAAAACCACTCTTTCTTTCTCCTCCGTAACTCTGTCTCCATATTTCTGTTCGGTATTGGTGCACAGAGAGCCAAGATTTTGGCAACAGAATGTCAACGAGTTGACGATGCCCTCCTCTTTGAACCATTACGATAAAACTCCTCACTACCCCCTCCAGGTCGGGGACATAGAGTTTTGAGGGCATTAGCCCACTCTGGCTCCCTTTGTCTGGCAAAGCAATAAAGATATTTTTCTCTACTTCACCCAAAACTCTGTCTCTGAGATTCAATCTGGTGCCAGTGCATAGAGGTGGGATTTGGGTATCAAGGTCTAAATTTAATTGTCACCTAGGAGAGGATTTACCTGACTCTGCAATCTAAGTCAGTAGTCTCCTGGAATCTTTTAACTCATGCTAGCCCTTTATAGCACTTAACTTTTTAAATTGTATGCTGATTAAAAAAAAATGTAACTCTCTCACTCAATTGCAAGCTCTATAATGGCAAGGGCCATATATGCATTGTACATGTTTATATCACGTGAAATTCTTAGTACAGTGTCTGGTCGTATTTAATAAGCACTGGGTGCTTGTGATTTTCAAGATGGAGACCTGGTGAGGGAAGTTATGGGGAAATTTCTCACCTCAAACTCAGTGTAGAAATTCTGTTTCCAGGCAGGATAAACTAAGGACATGTATTAAGAAGATTTTGCTTCTATGCAACAACCACACATAACAAAATCAATATTTAGAAGTATGATTATTAAAAAAGACTTCGAAGAGGTATGGAAGCAAATAGAGATGGATAATTAGAATTCCTTAGAGGAAAGAACCCCTTCTAGGGAAGCTGGGATCAGAGTCCTTTTCTTTTTTCCTGGAGGAATTTCCAAGTCTGGGAGTAGGCTCTCAGACTAGCTTGCTATTGCCAGAGCGGCACTTCCAGGAGAAGGAGAAACCAGCAGAGCTTCTGATGGTTGTATTTGCTGCTGTGGCATTGTGAAATCTAGAAGACTTCCGATTCCATGGCTTGTTTTGCCACCTGGACATTTTCCCCCAGGTTTATTAAGGTATAATTAACAAGTAAAAATTATATGTATTTCAAGAGTACACTGTGATGTTTTGATACATGTATACATTGTGAAATGATTACCACAATCAAGCTAATTAACGTATCCATCATCACCTCAGAAATTACTTTTTTTTTTGCAGTGAGAACACAATATCCATTCTTCTAGAAAATTTCAAGTACATGATACAGTATTATTAACTGTAGTCACCAAGCTTTATATTAGGTCTCCAGGGCTTATTCATATTATAACTGAAAATTTATACCATTTGATCACAGCTCCCCATTTCCCCCCAACACCAAGCCATTGGTAACCACTATTCTACTCTGTTACTATGAGTTTTGACGTTTGTAGATTGCACACATAAGAGAGATCATGCGGTAACTATCTTCCTGTGTTTGGCTTATTTCACTAAGCATAATGTCCTCCAGATTCAACCAAGTTGTTGCAAATGGCAAGATTTCCTTCTTTTTTAAGGCTGACTGATAGTTCTGGGTGTACATGAGTGTGTCTCACATTTTCTTTATCCATTGTTTCCAGATCTTGGCTATTGTGAATAATGAAGCAATAAATATGGGAGTGCAGATATCTCTTCAAAATACTATTTTTTTTTTTTTTTTGGATATATACCCAGAAGTAGGATTGCTGGATCGTATAATACTTCTACTTTTAATTTTTGGGGGAACCTCTATTCTGTTTTCCATAATGGCTGCACCAATTTTCATTCCCACCAACAGTGCATGGGATTCCCTTTTCTTCACATCCTCACCAGCACTTGTTAGCTCATCTTTTTGAGGATAGCCATTCTAACAGGTGTGAGGTGATACCTCATTTGGTTTTGATTTGCATTTCTTTGATGATTACTGATGTTGAGTACATTTTTATGTACCTATTAACCATTTTTATGTCTTCTTTTGAAAAAATGTCTATTCAATTATTCTGCCTATTTTTAAATTAACTATTATTTGCTCTTGAGTTGTGTGAGTACTTTATTTATTTTTGATATTATCCCCTTATCAGATGTATGATTTGCAAATATTTTCCCCCACTCCACAGGTTGCATTTTCATTTTGTTAATAGTTTCTTTTATGTAGAAGCTTTTTAGTTTGATGTAGTCTCATTTATTAAGTTTTGCTTTTGTTGCTTGTACTTTTTGTGTCATATTCAAAAAATTATTGTCAAGGTGATTTTTTTCCTGTTTTCTCCTAGGAGTTTTATGTTTTCAGGTCTTATATTTATGATGTAGATCTATTTTGAGTTAATTTTTGTGAGGGGTATAGGAAATACCTATACCACTTTCATTCTTTTGCATGTGTATTTGTATTCTTTGGCAATACCATTTATTTAAGAGACTATCCTTCCCCATTGTATATTCTTTTTGCCCTTGTCATAGTTGACCATATATATGTGGGTTTATCTGTGGGCTCTCTATTCTGTTCCATTGGTTGGTGTGTCTGTTTTTATGCCAATACCATACTGTTTTGAGTACCATAGCTTTGTAATATAATTTGAAATCAGGAAGTGTGATGCCTCCAGCTTGATTTTTCTTGCTAAAAAATGCTTTAGCTACTCAGGGTCTTTTGTGGTTCCATACAAATTTTAGGATGGTTTGCTCTATTTCTGTGAAAAATGCCATTGGAATTTTGATAGGAATTGCATTGAATCTGTAGATTGCTTTAGGTTTCCATTTATTTGTGTCTTCTTCAATTTGTGTCTTCTTCAATTTCTTTTATGAATACTTTATAGTTTCTAGTGTACAGATATTTTACCTCTGGTTAAATTTATTTCTAGATATTTTATTCTTTTTGATACTAATGTAAGTGAGATTGTTTTATTAATTACTTTTTTGATAATTATTACTGTATAGAAATGAAACTGATTTTTGTATGCTGATCTTGTATCTTGGAACTTTATTGAATTTGTATACTAGTTCTATCCATTTCTTTGGTGGAGTCATTAGGATTTTCTATATATAGATTGTGCCATCTGCAAACAGAGACAATTTTACTTCTTCTTTTCTTGTGTGGATGCCTTTTATTTCTTTTTCTTGTCTGACTGATCTAACTAGGACTTCCAGTACTATGTTAAACAGAGTGGTGAGAGTGGACACCACTCTCCACAAGTGTTTTTGTTCCTCATCTTAGAGGAAAAGCTTTCAGTCTTTCACCATTGAGTATAATGTTATCTGTGGGCTTGTCATATATGACCTGTATTATTTTGAGGCACTTTCTGCCTATATCCTATTTGTTAAGAGTTTTATCATGAATGGATGTTGAATTATGTCAAATGCTTTTTCTGAATCCATTGAGATGATAATGAGATTTTTATCCTTCTATTAGTACGATATGTCATATTTATTGATTTGTGTACACTGAACCATCTTTACATCCCAGGAATAAATCCTATTTGATCATGGTATAAGACTTTTAATATCCTGTTAAATTCAGTTTGCTAGTATGTTGTTAAGAATTTTTTTTATCTATGTTCATCAGTGATACTGAGCTGCAATTTTCTTTTCTTGCAGTGTCCTTGTTTTGCTTAGGGTAATGCTGGCCTCATACAAAGGGTTTGGACATATTTCCTTCTCTTAAATTTTTGGAAGAATTTGAGAAGGAGTGGTTAATTCCATTTTAAATATTTGGTAGAATTCACCAGAGAAGCCATCTGGTCCTGGGCTTTTCTTTTTTGTGAGGTTTTTGTATTACTGATTCAATCTTCTTACTCATAATTTGTTCAGATTTTCTATTTCTTCATTACTTGGTAGTTTGTATGCTTTTAAGAGTTTATTTCTTCTAGGTTATCCAATTTGCTGGCTTATACTTGTTCACAGCAAACTCTCATGGTTCTCTGAGTTTCTGCAGTCATAGTTGTGATGTCTCCTCTTTCATGTCTAATTTTATTTATTTGAGTTTTCTCTCTTTTTCTTTTGGTTAGTCTAGCTAGAAATTCGTCAATTTTGTTTATATTTTCAAAAAGTCAGCTTAGTTTCATTGATATTTTCTATTCTTTTTCTGGTATCTATTTCATTTATGTCAATTCTGATCTTTATTATTTCCTTACTTCTGCTAACTTTAGGCTTAGTTTCTTCATTTTTTAGTTCCTTGAGCTGTTTGTTTGAGATAAGCTGCTTATTTGAGATTTTTTTTCTTAATGTAGGCATTTATTATAAACTTCCCTCTTAGAATTATTTTTGCTGCATCCCATAAGTTTGCTATATTCTGTTTCCATTTTCAATTATCTCAAGATCTTTTTTTAAATTCGCTTTCGATGTCTTCTTTGACTCATTGTGTGTTCAGTAGTGTGTTATTTAATTTAACCTATTTGTGAATTTCCCAGTTTTTCTCCTGTTATAGATTTCTAGTTTTATACCATTGAAGTTGGTAAAGATACTTGATATGATTTCAATCTTCCTAAATTTGTTAATGTATGTCTTGTAACCTAACATATGATCTATCCTTTAGAATGTTTCACATACACTTGAAAAGAATGTGTATGTGGTTGCTAATAGATGTACTGTTCTATATATGTTTATCAGGTTCTTTTGCTCTAAGTATAGTTCAAATCCAATGATTCATTATTGATTTTCTGTCTGGATAATTGATCCATTGTTGAAAGTGGGATATTGAAGTTCTTTATTATTATTATATTGCAGTCTATTTCTCCTTTCAGATATGTTAATATGTGCTTTATGTATTAATAGGTGCTCCAATGTTAAGTGCATATATATTTACAGTAGTTATATTCTCCTGATGAATTGACACCTTTTATCATTATATAGTGGTCTTCTTTGACATTTGGTATAGTTTTTGACTTTAAATCTATTTTTTCTTATATAGGTACACTTACTTCTCTTCTCTCTTAGTTTCCATTTGTATGGAATATCTTTTTTCTATCCCTTCATTCAACCTTTATGTGTTGTTAAATCTGAAGTAAGTTTCATGTAGGCAACATATAGTTGCTTTTCAGCCATTCAGCCACTCTGCCTTTTGATTAAATAATTTAATCCACTTGTATTTAAAGTAATTATCAATATGTAAGAAGTTATTGCTATTTTTGTTAATTGTTGTTGGCTGTTTTGTAGTTTCTTCATTCATTTTTCCACTCTTACTATCTCTCTTTGTGGTTTTATTACTTTCTATAATTATATGCTTCTATTCCTTTCTCTTTTGATTTTGTGTATCCAACAGGATGTTTGTAGCAGTTTGAAGTGACACAAAAGACCAGGGAACTTAGCAGGAAAGGAATAATACCATCTTGAACAGTCTTGCAGTGCTTAGCAGGAAAAAGTTCCACTAACAGGAGGTATTTATAATGAGCACACAATGAGTCTCACCCATGAGACCTTAAAACCAGAGATAGATTGTAAGTAAAGCTGCAGCCAGTCCTGACCCTGATCAATTCTTAATCGGGTTGAGGTAATCAGCCCTTTAGCCTTTTACTCAAAGAGGAAAAGGAAAACACTCTTTGGGGAAAAATAACATCAACGTAAGTGTCTATAACTCTTTTAAACATAATATCTAGTATACAATAAAATCTTACTACACACTTGAACTGTCAGGAGAATGTGAGAGATAATCAAGAGAAAAAGCTATTAATAGAAGCAGACTCACAGATAAAGCCAGATGTTGGAGAAGGCCAACCAATAACTTAGGGCTTCCCTGGTGGCGCAGTGGTTGAGAGTCCACCTGCTGATGCAGGGGACGCAGGTTCGTGCCCCGGTCTGGGAAGATCCCATGTGCCACAGAGCGGCTGGGCCCGTGAGCCATGGCTGCTGAGCCTGCGCATCCAGAGCCTGTGCTCCGCAATGGGACAGGCCACAACAGTGAGAAGCCCACGTACCACACACACACACACACAAAAATAAATAAAATAACAAGTATTACAAATAAGTCAAAGAGTATAGAAGATGGAGAATATAGATAAAAAGAGAAAAATAAAACATTCAACATAGATTTTTGATCTATAAAAAGTCAATATTCTAGAATTTAAAAAAATACTTGAAACTAAGAATTCATTGGATGGATTAAACAACATCCAATTGGGTAGTAAATAGCAGAAGACTGCCTTTTAGTTTCCTATTAGTAAACTCAAAACAGGTCAATAGAAAATATACAACTAAAACTTGGCGGTAAAAAAGATGAAAGAAGCATGAACAGAACACAAGAAATATTTGGGACAGAGGTTTAAATTTTTTTTTTTTTTTACCATCTTTATTGGAATATAATTGCTTTACAATGGAGTGTTAGTTTCTGCCTTATAACAAAGTGAATCAGTTATACATATACATATGTCCCCATATCTCTTCTCTTTTGTGTCTACCTCCCTCCCACCCTCCCTATCCCACTCTTCTAGGTGGTCACAAAGCACCGAGCTGATCTCCCTGTGTTATGTGGCTGCATCCCACTAGCTATCTATTTTACATTTGGTAGTGTATATATGTCCATGCTGCTCTCTCACTTTGCCCCAGCTTACCCTTCTCCCTCCCCGTATTCTCAAGTCCATTCTCTAGTAGGTCTGTGTCTTTAGTCTTTATTCCCGTCTTGCCCCTAGGTTCTTCATGACCAATTTTTTTTCTTTCTTTTTAGATTCCATATATATGTGTTAGCATATGGCATTTGTTTTTCTCTTTCTGACTTACTTCACTGTGTATGACAGACTGTAGGTCCATCCACCTCACTACAAATAACTCAATTTCATTTCTTTTTATGGCTCAGTAATATTCCATTGCATATATGTGCGACATCTTCTTTATCCATTCAACTGTTGATGGACACTTAGGGTGCTTCCATGTCCTGGCTATTGTAAATAGAGCTACAATGAACATTTTGATACATGACTGTTTTTGAATTATGGTTTTCTCAGGGTGTATGCCCAGTAGTGAGATTGCTGGGTCGTATGGCAGTTCTGTTTTTAGTTTTTTAAGGAAGCTCCATACCGTTCTCCATAGTGGCTGTATCAGTTTACATTCCCACCAACAGTGCAAGAGGGTTCCCTTTTCTCCACACCCTCTCCAGCATTTATTGTTTGTAGATTTTTTGATGATGGCCATTCTGACTGGTGTGAGATGATATCTCATTGTAGTTTTGATTTGCATTTCTCTAATGATTAATGATGTTGAGCATTCTTTCATGTGTTTGTTGGCAATCTGTATATCTTCTTTGGAGAAATGTCTATTTAGGTCTTCTGCCCATTTTTGGATTGGGTTATTTGTCTTTTTGATATTGAGCTGCATGAGCTGCTTGTAAATTTTGGAGATTAATCCTGTCAGCTGCTTCATTTGCAAATATTTTCTCCTATTCTGAGGGTTGTCTTTTGGTCTTGTTTATGGTTTCCTTTGCTGTGCAAAAGCTTTGAAGCTTCATTAGGTCCCATTTGTTTATTTTTGTTTTTATTTCCATTTCTCTAGGAGGTGGGTCAAAAAGGATCTTGCTGTGATTTATGTCATAGAGTGTTCTGCCTATGTTTTAGAGGTTTAAGTTTTGACACTCATGTCAGAGACCCAGAAAAATGAGAAAAAAGAGACAAAGGGGTAGAAGCAATATATGAAGAGAAAATAATTTAAAAGTTTCCACAAGTAGTTAAAGACTTCAACCTACACATTCAAGAAACGAATCCCAAGTAAGATAAAATAAATTGCAATTTGGTTCAAATAATTCCAATGTCGAAAATCAAAGATAAAAGAAAATATTTAAGCAAGAGAGACAAAAATAAAACAAAGCAAAACAAAACTATAGTAACTTCACAATGAGAAATATGGAAGCCATAAAACATGGATTAACTTCACACTGCACAAAGAGAAAAAAAAGCTTTGTCCATCAAGAAATCTTTCAGCAGCACTATTTACAATAGCCAGGACATGGAAGCAACCTAAATGTCTACTGACAATGAATGAATAAAGAAGGTGTGGTACATATATACAATGGAGTATTACTTAGTCATAAAAAAAACAAAATAATGCCATTTGCAGCAACATGAATGGGCCTAGAGATTGTCATCCTGAGTGAAGTAAGTCAGACAGAGAAAGACAAATATCATATGATATCACTTATAGGTGGAATCTAAAAAAAATGGTACAAATGAACTTATTTATAAAACAGAAATATAGTCACAGATGTAGAAAACAAACTTACAGTTACCAAGGGGTGAGAGGAGGGATAAACTGGGAGATTGGGATTGACATATACACACTACTATATATAAAATAGATAACTAATAAGAACACACTGTATAGCACAGGGAACTCTACTCAATACTCTGTAATGACCTATATGGGAAAAGAATCTAAAAATGAGTGTATATATATATATATATATATATATATATATATATATATATATACATATAACAGATTCACTTTGCTGTACAGCAGAAACTAACACAACATTGTAAATCACTTATACTCCAATAAAAATTAATTTTAAAAGAGGAAGATAAAAAATATTTCAAAAATAAATGTAAAATTTAAAAATATTAAAAAAAAAAAGCTAAGAGAATTTGTCACCAGCCCATGACACTACAAGAAATAATGAAGGAAATTCTTTAGGATGAAGAAAAATTACCCTAGAGGAAGCACAAAAGTGTATGAAAGAATTAAGAGAATTAGAAAAGATAAATTGATGTGAATATCACCTGTTTAAGCAGTAATAATAATTGTGTTGTGGAGTCTATATACAACACATAAAAGTAAAATACATGAAAACAATAGCTCAGAGGATAGAAAGGGGTAAAAAAGTTAAACTGTTGTAAAGTTCTTACAATATTTGAGAAGTACTAATAATTAAAGTAGTATATTTAAGTTCAGGATGCATAGTCTGAACTTTAGGGTAACTATTAAAATAATAAGGCAAAATAGCAATAACCAAAAAAGCTTATGAAAGAGATAAAAAAAATGAAACATTAAAATAATATGAAATAATAACAATCAGTAAAAAATGAAGGACAGAAGGAAACAAAGAACAAATAGAACAGAAAGAAACTGAAAGCCAAGATGGTAGACTTAAACCAAATTATAGCAATAATTACACTGTATGTAAATGAACTTAGCATTCTAAGTAAAAGACAAAGATTGTCAGACTTGCTAAAAAAAGCCCCACATAAACCAACAACTAATCTGTTTACAAGAGCTACCTACTAGGGCTTCCCTGGTGGTGCAGTGGTTAAGAATCTGCCTGCCAATTCTGGGGACATGGGTTTGAGCCCTGATCCGGGAGGATCCCTCATGCCGTAGAGCAACTAAGCCCAGGCACCACAACTACTGAGCATGCGTTCTAGAGCCCACAAGCCACAACTACTGAGCTTGCGCTCTAGAGCCCGCGAGCCACAACTACTGAGCCCACGTGTCACAACTGCTGAAACCCATGTACCTAGAGCCCATGCCCAGCAACAAGAGAAGCCACTGCGATGAGAAGCCCACGCACCGCAACAAAGAGTAGCCCCAACTCGCCGCCACTAAAGAATGCTGTACGCAGCAACAAAGACCCAATGCAGCCAAAAAAATAAACAAAATTAATTTTTAAAAGAAGCTACATACTAAATATAAAGTCATCAAGAACTTGGCATTAAACATATGGAAAATGTATACCATGTGGAATTTAACCAAAAGAAACTATGTGTGGTTATAATATTACTTTCAGACAAATAAAGCTTTAAGACTAAAGGTGTTACTAAACATAGAAAAGGATATTTCATGATAATAGAAAAGTTAATTAAACAAACATAACTACTCAAACTTTCTATGCACTTAATAACATAATTTTAAAATTAAAATATATAAAGTAAACGTGGACAGAGCTAAGAGGAGAAATAGGCAAAGACGCAATCGCAGTTGCAAATTTTAGCACACCTCAATTAGTAAGTGATAAAAAATAGCAGACAAGAAACTAAGGTATAGAATCAATGTTTGTAAAACATATCCAACTGGTGCAGAATACAAATTCTTTTTAAGTGGATTTAGAACATTTACCAAAATAGACTCTTGCCTGGGCCAAAAGCAATACATTGCAAAAGACTGAAATTATAGAGTGTATGTTCTCTTTCCACAATAAAATTAAACTAGAAATCAATAACAGAGAGATAACTAGACTATTACCAAATGTTCAGAAAATAAGCAGCATACTTCTTAATAGCTCATTGGTCAAAGAAGAAGTCGTAATGTAAATTAGAGAATATTTTGAAACTGAAGATAAAGAGAAAAATGACATAAATTCATTTAAAATTACTTTATAAGCAGGGTCTTTGTAGTTAAAGATTTTTCAGAAGTACAATTAAGTTGAAAAAGTTTGTGGTCAGATGGCATACTCATTTGCTAGCGCTGCCGTAAAAAAATATCACAGATGGGGTGCGTTATTAAACAAGAGAAATTTATGTCCTCATAATTCTGGAATCTAGAAGTCCAAGATTAAGGTGCTGGCAGGCTTGGTTTCTTCTAAGGCCTCTCTCCTTGCCTTGCAGATAACCCTTTCTGTCTCTGTCCTTACATGGTCTTTCCTTTGTGTAAGTACATCCCTGTGTCTCCTCCTTTTCTTAGAAGGACATCAGTCATGTTGGATCAGGGACCAACCATATGACCTCAATTAACCTTAAATACCTCTTTAAAAGCTCTATCTTCAGGTATAGTCACATACTGAGGTACTGTGGGTAGGGACTTCAACAAAAGTATTTGGCGGGATAAACGCGGAGATATAATTCAGTCCATAACAGATAGAAAGGTCCTGGCTTGTCCCCTCCACATCATTAAGGATAGGACAAAGAGAAAAGGTAATGCTGAAGAACAAAAGAATACTTGGAAAAACAGAGGTTCGGGGAAACAAAAAACCTTACAACATAGCAAATTGTCTGCAGTTAAAAGGCCACAAAAAGTAGCAATGGTAATGTTACTAACCTGTAACATTTGTTCTATGCGTATTATTCAGATTTTATTGATGATTAAATAAGGTAATCAAGTAAGACTTGAGCATAATTCAGAGCATAAAACAAGCATTCAATAAATGTTACATACTGTTATTATTTCTGAGCTGTGTTTTTGCTTCTGGAAGGAGGAGGCAGGCAGTGGCTCAGGAGCTGAATTTTGTTTAAAATTATTAAAATTATATGGTGCTACTTTATTGTTTGTTTCAAGAATTATAATGGCAAATGGAGGTTAGAAGGAGTCTGCTAATATGTAAGAGACAGTATTGGTTGTTATGGTGAATCAAGCCTTGGAAGAAGCAGAACATGTTTCATTTTATTTTGATGCTTATCCCAATGTCTATGAAAGTCTTCTCTCAGTTGGAAAAGAATACAAGTAAGCTATAAAAAATTGATTTCTCACCAACAGGACATTTGCAGTTATGGTGGAAATATGTGTAAGCAAGAAGAGAAAAAATGGTTTTCAGTTCTGTTTAGTTGAGAGTAAAAGGAGATGATAAAATTGTACCATGGACGATCTTCTCGATAGGGCCCTCCAAAGTCTCTGCTACCCTTCCATTCCAAGGGAACACCCGTGATACCAATAATCATAAGAACTGCCCTCTGCTGAACATCTACTATATACCATACACTGTGAATCTCTTTTCTTTCTCTCAAAACCCACTAAAATAGGAAACTGAGTCTCAGAGGGGTTATATGACTTGCCCAAGTTCACAGAGCTACAAATGGATGAACTGAAATACAAATCTAAGCTTGTGGAATTGAAATCTCATTCTCTTTCTGCTAAAGATGTGTTTGTTTATCCAGTGGTTATTGGGTAAAGTAAAGAAACAGGACTCAAGGAAATGACTGAGTACAGACTTGGAGGCTCACAGCCTGTCTTCTTTAAGGAACTCTCAGAACTGGCACTTTGTCCTCCACAGAGGAAGCCAGCTGGGTACCCCACCCATGACCCTCTCATCCATGCATCCTCCCTTGCTATCCCCTGTGCCATTCCCTCTATTCAAATCTCTACTTCCTTTTACCGGACTTTAGTAACCACCTTCTAACTAATGTCCTTATCTTCAGTCAGCCCCCAGTCCAAGTTCTCCTCTATATACACTGCTTGTCAGACTTAGGTTCTCTCAAGCACAGCTTGGAATGTGTCACTTTGCTAAAACAGCAGCTACAACAAAGTCATTCCCCTGTGTCACATTCAGAGCAAAATCTCAATTAGCCCCAAGTTGTTTTTCCTACCTTCTCTTCCACTCTGTGCCCACACTTACTGGTGTCCAGACATGCTGAGTTTACTACTCTATATTATTGAAGTATGTCCTCCAATTCCTCACTTCCCTACCTTGGCTCATGCTACTCTGTGTACTGTCCTCCCATGCAAGTATATCCCCGTCTATCAAAATTCCTCTCTATACTTTGAGGCCAACATCAATGCAGCTCTGCTATGAAATCTTTCTAGACACCCAGAGTCACATGTCTCCCAGAGTACCATCTGTCTTCACTGTCACAGCTGAAATGGCTGCCTTATTGGTCCCAGAGGATAAGCAGTTTGAAGATAGTGATCATGGTCTATTTTTCTTTTTTTGTCTCCACTGCTTGACAAATAGTCTCTCCTCAGTAAGTGTTTGCTTTAGTTGAAGAGATAATGCTGTGATACATGTACTGATACTCCACAGTCATACTGACTGTTTACTGGCTGTTTATTATAGAATTTGGGCAGAAAGGGAGATAAAGTGGCTTGGTTTTAAAATCCTATTTGGTCTAATTTTGAGTAACTTCAGAACTTTGTGTATCTTCAGAGTCAGAATTCTTTTTCCTGTTGAAGGAATATCTAAACAATTTAATAGGAAAGGTTGTATTTGGACATCAAAGTGAAAATTGCAGACTCATTCTTCCTCTCTAATAGAAAACTAAAAAGAACAACAAAAAGTCATGGCTGAACAGGCAAATGTGGAAACCACAGAATGTTACAACTCCCATTTATTTCTCCCATAGGGAAACTGAGCCATGTGAAATGACTGACCTAAAAATCACTCTTTTATCAAATACTTGAATTTTACAGTCTATGTAGAGTGTACGAACGAGACTAAATCTCGGCTTGGTACCCAAGTCTCCACTTGTCAACATTTTGTCCATAATTACTTTTTTGTTGTGGTTGAGAGAAATGGCTCTGAAGTCAGGGAAAACAGGTTTTCACTACTTACTAGTGATGACCTTGGATGAATTAATTAATTAGTCTAAGGCTCATTTTCTCATTTGTAAAAAGAGAAAAATATCAGCATCCACCTCATAGAGGTGTTGTGAGGATACAGTTGGATGATGCTTATAAAGGGCTCAGCTCAGAACCAGGCACACAATGGAGTACTCAATGAACGTTAACTGCCACCACCACCATTAGCATTATATTTTTATCGTCAATATCACTGCACCATGCTTCCTTATCATTTCCTTTTGTGAGGTCTTGGGCATACTTCCGCTTACCAATGAATGCAATGTAGGAAGATGCTGCCAGTATTTTCCTAATTTCTGTGATGATCAGAATTACCTTCTATGCTGTGAAAACAGGCCAGCAGGTCCTCCAACCCTGATCCTTATACTGGAAATTCTGGTGTAGTAGATCTGGATTGGGGACCAGGAGCTTGTTTTTAAAAAGTGCCCTATGGCTGCTTACAGAGAGGTTTGCCTGTCAAAAGCCTATCTGATTACCCTTTTGACAAGTCCATGATCAAATCTGATGGAGGAAAAGAAAGGAAAACAGAGTAGGTACTGCTTTTGAAAGAAGTGTGAATGGGTGTAACCTCACTGCAAAATCACATACAGAAGGATCCTGACATGCCAGACACTCTTCAGGACAGAAGCTCTTAGAATGCCTCCAACAACTGTATGAGGTTGATGTTCTTATCTCATTTTATAGAAAAGGAAACAAACATAAAAAACTTGGTAAGTCATTTGCCTAACAAGATCATACAGTCAATAAGTCAGTAAATGTCAGAGTTAGCATCTGAACTTATATATTTACTGTTATGAACCTCTTTCTACCATTCCTTCAACTTCTCTGAAAGGTAATGAAAATCTGGGGATGAAGAGCTATGAGATGAAATCCTTTTTAAAGCAGGGGTTATGTATTAGATATGACTAGGTCCTCTGTGCCTAATGATATCTTGCTCATAGTAGGTGCTCAATAAACATTTAGTGGATGAATAAACAGCTTTGTGGTTTGCAGTTTAATGGCTGGAGCCAGCTTGTGTAGTTGGTGACTAAACCCCTCTCCTATTTGTCTTGTCCAATCATAGCAGCAAGAACTTGCTAACACTAGGGACTGTTTTCTTTAAAATCAAAAAAGGTATGGGGGAAGACGGCAGAATGGGAAGATGCAGAGTTCACATCCCCCCACAACTAGGGCACCCGCTAGATGCTGGTAGGGACCTCGATGTCCAAGGAGACAGGAGGAACCCCCAAGTGAACTGCCAGGAGTTGGGCCGAAACTCCTACAGTGAGAGCTCTGAGTTAAAACCACTGGACTAACAGAGAACCTCACACCTCAGGGAATATGCATCGAAGTGAGGTCGCCTGGAGGTCCTCATCTCGGCACCAAGACTCAGCTCTACCCAACAGCCTACAAACTCCAGTGTTGGAAGACTGAGGCCAAACAACCAGTAAAACAGGAACACAATTCCACCAATCAAAAAAAAAAATGAGATGGCAAAAAAATATGTCATGGATGAAGGAGCAAGGTACAAACCTACAAGACCAAATAAATGAAGAGGAAATAGGCAGTCTACCTGAAAAAGAATTCAGAGTAATGATAGTAAATATCCAGAATCTCAGAAATAGAATGGAGGCACAGATTGAGAAAATACAAAGAAATGTTTAACAAAGACCTAGAAGAACTAAAGATCAAACAAACAGAGATGAACAACACAATAACTGAAATGAAAAATACACGAGAAGGAATCAATAACAGAATAACTGAGGCAGAAAAATGAATAAGTGAGCTGGAAGATAGAATGGTGGAAATAATAGCCGAGGAGCAGAATAAAGATAAAAGAAAGAAAAGCCTTGAAGACAATCTCAGAAACCTCTGGGACAACACTAAATGCATCAACATTCGAATTATAGAAGTCCCAGAAGAAGAAGAGAAAAAGAAAGGGTCTGGGAAAATATTTGAAGAGATTATGGTGGAAAAATTCCGTAACGTGGGAAGGGAAATAGTCACCCAAGCCCAGGAAGTGCAGACAGTCCCATACAGGATAAACCCTAGGAGAAACACACCAAGACACATATTAAACAAACTAACAAAAATTAAATTCAAAGAAAAAATATTAAAAGCAGTAAGGGAAAAACAAAAAATAACATACAAAGGAATCCCTATAATGCTATAAGCTGATATTTTGGCAGAAACTCTGCAGGCCAGAAGGGAGTGGCAGGATATACTTAAAGAGATGAAAGAGAAGAACCTACAACCAAGATTACTCTACCCAGAAAGAATCTCATTCAGATTCAATGGAGAAATCAAAACCTTTTCAGACAAGCAAAAGCTAAGAGAATTCAGCACCACCAAAACAGCTTTAAAACAAATGCTAAAGAATCTTCTCTAGGTGGGAAACACAACAGAAGAAAAAGACCCACATAAACAAAGCCAAAACAATTAAGAAAATAGCAATAGGAACAAACATATGGATAATAACCTTGAATGTAAATGGATTAAATACAACCAAAAGAAACAGACTGGCTGAATGCATACAAAAACAAGATGCATATATATGCTGTCTACAAGAGACCCACTTCAAACTTAGGGACACATACAGACTGAAACTGAGGGGATGGAAAAAGACATTCCATGCAAATGGAAATGAAAAGAAAGCTGGAGTAGCAATCCTTGTATCAGATAAAATAGACTTTAAAATAAAGACTGCTACAAAAGATAAGGAAGACACTACATAATGATCAAGGGATCAATCCAAGAAGGAGATATAACAATTATAAATGTTTATGAACCCCACATAGGAGCACCTCAATACATTAGGCAAATGCTAACAACCATGAAAAGGGAAATTGACACAAAAGCAACACAAAAATAGTAAGGGACTTTCACAGCACACTTACACCAACGGACAGATCATCCAAACAGAAAATAAATAAGGAAACACAAGCCTTAAATGACACAATAGACCAGGTAGATTTAACTGATATTTATAGAACATTCCACCTGAAAGAGGCAGAATACCCTTTCTTCTCAAGTGCACATGGAATATTCTCCAGGATAGATCACATCCTGGGTCACAAATCAATCCTTGGAAAATTTAAGAAAATGAAATCATATCAAGCATCTTTTCTAACCACAACACTATGAAACTGGAAATCCATTATAGGAAAAAAACCTGTAAAAAACACAAATACAAATACATGGAGGTTAAACACTTTGCTACTAAATAACCAAGAGATCACTGAAGAAATCAAAGAAGAAATTTAAAAATACATAAAAACAAATGACAACGAAAACACGATGACCCAAAACCTATAGGGATGCAGCAAAAGCAGTACTAAAAGGGAAGTTTATAGCAATTCAATCTCAAGAAACAAGAAAAATCTTAAATAAACAATTTAACCCTACACCTAAAGCAACTAGAGAAAGAAGAACAAACAAAACCCAAAGTCAGTGGAAGGAAAGAAATCATAAATATCATAGCAGAAATAAATGAAATAGAAATGAAGAAAACAATAGCAAAGATCAATAAAACTAAAAGCTTGTTCTTTGAGAAGGTAAACAAAATTGATAAACGTTTAGTCACACTCATCAAGAGAAAAAGGGAGAGGATGTAAGTCAAAATTAGAAATGAAAAAAGAGAAATCACAACTGACACTGCAGAGATACAAAGGAATATAAGAGACTACTACAAGTAACTGTTTGTCAATAAAAAGGACAAACACGAAGAAATGGACAATTCTTGGAAAGGTACAACTTTCCAAGACTGAACCAGGAAGAATCAGAAGATATAAATAAACCTATCACAAGTAATGAAATTGAAACTGTAATTAAAAATCTACCAACACACAAAGGTCCTAGACCAGATAGCTTCACAGGCGAATTCTATCAAACATTCACAGAAGAACTGACACCGATCTTTCTCAAACTCTTCCAAATAATTGCAGAGGAAGGAACACCCTTAAATTCATTCTATGAAGCCACCATCACCCTGATACCAAAACCAGAAAAAGATATCACAAAAAAGAAAATTATAGACCAATATCACTGATGGACATAGATGCAAAATTCTGGAACAAAATACCAGCAAGCAGAATCCAACATCACATTAAAAGGATCACACACCATGATAAGTGGGATTTATTCCAGGGATGCAAGGACTGTTCAATATATGCAAATCAATCATTGTGATACACGGCATTAACAAATTAAGGAATAAAAACCATATGATCATCTCAATAGATGGAGAAAAACTTTTGACAAAATTCAACACCCATTTATGATAAAAACTTTCCAGAAAATGGGC